>NW_026126511.1:48406875-49788750 GCF_943737965.1 Phodopus roborovskii | reverse complement strand
TGAGTGCTCCTTCCTCTCTCCAGCTATGCCTCTGGCTAGCTGAATGACCAAGCAGACAGGTGTGCTGTCCATCTCTGTTCAGCCACCCCACCTTGAGGTCATGTGTCATCCCCTCTGCATCACATGTCTGACCAGTCACCAAACTCAGCTTTGAGAGATAACGATGGGTCCATGAGGCCAGTGGGAGATGAGTGCCCTTCTTGGCTGATGCACGAGCTGTTAGCATGGAATGAGAAGTTCTTATTGGAGTTGCTAAGTGAGCAAAGTCTACAGGTGCCACAAATTCCTTCTGTATAGGAGGAAGATTGCCAGGGCCAGAGTACAATGGGCCAACACTCAAAGGGCAAAGGAACTAAGGGATGGCTACAGGAGGAAGCCATGAGAGTTTTCTTTGCATCTCAGGACCTGGCTTTGCCTGAAACCCAAGCATTAACACTCACTCACTCTGGCTTCTTTGAATTTTGACCACTAAGGGAGCTGTGACCCAGAGACCACTTTGCTGAGAGAGTCCCATGAAAATGAAGATAACAATATAGGTGAGAGTTTCTTTTAACCATGAGGATAGGATGGAGAAATTGTGGTCCAGATCTTTCAAAAGCTTCCTGTGAGACCTGGAAGCCAGGCTTTCTTCCTTTTGAAATCTTGATGCTCTCCGATGAGAGCAAGGTAGGAATTAGTAATCTCTGAGTGTCTGCCCTTTGCCACTAAGTGTAGCCAAACTTTCTGGTTTGCCAGTCTCAATTTTGCAGGAGAGGAAACTGAGGCATGAGTAGGTTCCCCTATGTGGCTCAAGGTCACAGTCAGTGAAGTGATGGGTTAGAGTGCCATCTCATGATGGCACCCTGGAAGTGGATTTAGGCACAGATACATCCAACAGTATTTCCTTTCTGTTTCTGTTGTATGTGGGTGTAAGAGTGTTGGTATGCACACACACACACACACACACACACACACACACACACACACATGAACACATGCATACCAGGTATCTTTCTCAGTTTCTCCTTCATTTTTGTTATTTTATATGTATGGATGTTTTTGCCTGCTTGTGTATATGTGTACCCTGTGCATGTCTGTTACCCAAGGAGGCCAGAGAGGGCATAGGATTTCTTGGAATATGAGTTACAGATGATTGTGAATTGCCATGTAGGTGCTGGGAACTGAACCTGTGTCCTCTGCAAGAGCAACAAGTGCTCAAGAGCCACCCATCTCTTCAGTAACTCCTTGTTTGTTTCTTGAGATTTGGCTGGAATGTCTGGCTAATGGTCTCTGGGGGTCACCCTATCTCCCCCTTTTAATCCCCGCACTGGGATTTCAGGCACATGGTGACACACCCAGATTTTACACGATGCTGGGAATCTGAACTCTGGTCTTCATGCTACTGAGATACTTTACTGAGTCATCTCAGCATTGTTTCATGCCAGCAAGGAGTGGGCTCCCCAGAGAATCCAAGGAGGTGGTGTCATCACCAAGATCCTGTAAGGAAGGGTGGCCTCTGCTCTCTGTAAATGTTGTTTCTTTTTAGATCCATGAAATCTTTCTCAGCAACTAAGCCCTTTGTCCGCTGACGTTTGAAAATTCAGCTCTAGCATTCATGTCTCTCTCCTCTCTGACTGTGGATATATTGGGACCAGTTACTTCATGATTCTTCTGCCATGCCTGCCCCACCATGATATTGTGAGCCAGAGTAAGCCTTTCTACCCTTCAGTTGCCATTTTCATATACTCTGTTATAGCAACGAAGAAAGTAACGAATCCACTTTCCCTGATATACATCCCCATCCCCACCCCGGCCTCATCCCCATGTCCTGCTTTACTTTGACTCACAGCATCCATGACTCTGAGCTATGGAGAACTTATCTGTGCTATGGAGAACTGGGCTAGCATGTTGGCTAGTATATTCTGGTTGTGTGTTGACTTGTGACCCTCAAAGAGATTGGCTGATGAAGGAAGCCAAATATTAGAGTCTTCAGATGGAATCATCTTGGATTTTCCACATGGATCATGTCTGCTTACATAGGTCCTCATAATGGGATGGGAGAAGAGCAGACACAGACGTGCCATGCTAAGTCAAGAGAAGTTTCAGGCTGACACAAGACAAGGAATATCTGGAAGCTGGAAGAAGCCAGGAAGTGTCTCTGTACAGCCGGTGGAGGGAACACTTTCCTGCTGGCACCTAGTTTTCGGGCCTCTGCCTCCAGACCCGCTCAAGGACAAATGCTTGCTGTTTGAGGCCCCAGATTGGTTGTCATTCATTATGACAGTCACGGAGAACAAGTACCACCCCTGCATTTGCTCCAGTCACTGTTATGACAAACTCTGTGAAATATGAGCAAAGAGTCAGGACCAGGAGCATCTTCAGTGTCCCCAGCCTCCCTCTTGACCTGTCAGCAGTGTTTATAGAAATTAGACAACTAAGGAAGGACAAGAGGACACAGCGTGTCCCTGGCTGCTCTGCACACACCCCATGAGGGCAAGACTGTGACACCTCCCTTGATGTTTCTGGGATGAAGGGCTGTCACGTGATCCATTGCCCATCCACACTGAAAAATAAGAGCAAAACAATGAACTTTGAGATGACATAATTTTAAATGTGGAGAAGAAACTGCTGTGACTTGAGGGCTTTGTCCCCTGCATCTCTTTGACATTTAGCCTACAGTTAACATCTTGTTGACGTTTAGCCCTATAGTGAAGCATCAAGATGGCGGACACTTAGCCTGGTGTAACCAGAGAGGCCGTTATGAGTTTTATGATTAGATAATGCCACCAGAGTGGAGCAGAGCCCCATGGTGGAGTCCTGGCAGTTCTACATGAAGGACAGAGATCTGAAGCAAGAGTCATACTGTCCTTTCTCCTATCTCTTACTGGGTAACTTGCCAAGTCTCTGTAGATCCTGCAAGAAAGAAGGCTCTCACCAGGCTTCACCTCATGACCTTGGACATCTAGGACTATGAGCTAAAATACACCTTCCCCCCACCTTTTTTTTTTTTTTTTAATAAAGTGGCGCAGCCTACAGTATTCTCTTGTTAGCTGTAGAGAATGGACTGATGCCAAACTCCAATTTCTGATTTCTAATAAGCAGTCCTTTATTTATCCAAGGCTGGCCTCAAACTTGCTATGAAGCAGCAAAGACCTTGAGCTTCTGATCCTCCTGCTTCTGCCTCCCCAGTGCTGGGATTATAGGTATATTCTACCACTCCTGTTTTATATAACACTGAGGACTTAATCTATGGCTTCATATATGTCAAACAAGTACTCTAGCAACTGAACAACATTCCTGGTCCTTAGCAAATAGCTATGTAACTACACACTGTCCTTACTTTAAATGTTCTATGTGCAAATCCACACTCTATTTAAATGCATACACATCACACGCAAATACATTGAAAGAGCTCTCCTGGGACTCCCTCAGTTGGTGGCATTGTAGAGAGGGGGCAGTGAAGTAGTCAAAGGTTATTTCATTTCATCTGTTTCTTTGTGTGTGTGTGTGCCCACACATGTAATGACTTAACCACTCACTCTTATTTAAGTAAGAAAAGGTCTGGGGAGATGGCTCAGTGAGTAAGAACACTTGCTGTGAAAATAGGAAGGCCTGAGTTCAAACCCCCACATACAGGTAAAAACTGAGCATGGTCACAAGTGTCTGTAACAGCAGCATTGGTAGAGCAGACAGGAGGAATCCAGGAAATCAATGACCAGACAGTAACTGAATTGGCAGTTCAATGAGAAACTCTTATCTCAAAAACTAAGGTAGAGAGCAATAGAGGAAGACACTTGACATCCTCTGCTACACACACACACACACACACACACACACACACACACACACACACACACCACCACCACCACGAACAACAACAACAACAGCAACAAGAAAAAGATGAGAAGACATGAACTGATCTGTGGTTGTATGGTGGCTGTGGTTTTACCCCAAGGATGTGCAGGGAGAGGAGGTGGCAGGATTTGCTTTTTTCTATTCGATGCTCTAGGGTGACATATGTTACCTCTTCTGCTGCTTTGGTGCATCCTCACGCTGATGCAAAACAAAACCTAGAACCCAGTGTTCAGAACCAAAACCTAGAACCCAGTGTTCAGAACTAAAACTTAGAACCCAGTGTTCAGAACCAAACCCTAGAACCCAGTGTTCAGAACCAAACCCTAGAACCCAGTGTTCAGAACAAAACCCTAGAACCCAGTTTTCAGAACCAAACCTAGAACCCAGTGTTCAGAACCAAAACCTGGAACTCTATGTTCATTTATTTTACATCCCAATCACAGTTCCTCCTCCTTCCCCCTCCCATTCTTTTTTTCTTTTTCTTTTGTTTTGAGACAATGAGACAGTGTCTGACTGTGTGGCTCAGTTTGGCTTTAAAGTAAGGACCCTCCAGTTTTAGCTCCCAGGTGCTGGGACTATAAGCCTGCAACACTAGGCCTGTGCATCCCTCCCTCTCTCTTCCCTCCTCTTCTTTGATTCCTTCCTTTCTTCCTGGAAATGAGGGCATGGCCACTCCTAGGACTCGTCCTTCCTTCCTCCCTCCCTTCCTTCCCTCTTTCCTTCCTGCTCTATAGCTCAGGCTAACTGGGACTCATGACCCCCTGCCTCAGCCATCTAGTCTCCATACCCAGTTCCTGGACTGATTTTCTGTTGCTGCCACAGCACGGGGTCCCAGTCCTGGCAACTCTCTCACAGTTCTGCAGACTGGATGCTTGTGATCGCATCTGTGCTAGCTCCTCGGAGACCTTGCTGGCTGGTGTGCAGATGCCATCCTCCCCCATGTCCTCACACAGCGTCCCCCTGTGTGTGCCTGCACCCTGATCTCTTTGTATAAGGACACCAGCCATACCGAATGAGAGCCCAGCCCAATGATTGTAGTTTACCTTAACTACCCCTTTGAAGATCCCCTGTCCAAATCTAGCAATTTTCAGGACTCTGACCTGATTTGGGTAGGGCACAGCCCAGCCCTTAACAAAGCCCAAGAATGTCAGTCATACTGATTGTGGCGCTCAGGGAAGGCTAGGGGCTAGAGAGTGGTGAATAATCCTGAGAGTCTGCAGTAGCATGTGGGTATGAAATGTGGTCAAGGCTTAGGCATATCTAGGCTGGAGTCACAGAGCACTGCTAGGATTCACAGGACAGAGAATGTGAGAGGGACTTGTGCTTAGGAAGTGGTTTGAGGTCCCAGGCTGAGGGAACTACTGAAGAAACGTGTTTATTTATTACCATGAAGCCTACTCTTGCTCCATACCTCTGTTTTCGGGCCTTGACCCGCACCATCGCTGAGTTCACAGCCTCTGTTTCCAGCTCCCATTCCTTGCCCACTGTCACTGTGGCCTGGTCCAGCCCACACAGCATGCTACATCTTCAAGGTCATGGGCTGCAAGGCAAGGGGAGGCCCAGGATGGAATCAGGCTAACTTCACGCCCTTGAGCTGCCTTCTCAAGGGCGTTGTGCTGTCTCAGGCTGCAGCTGCAGCTGCCCTGGGGGAGCCAGAAAGTTCTAGTTTGTTGTGTGTGAAAAGGGTTGGTGATGAGAAACAGCTCATTCTAGGAAAGGGCCTGTGATCCCTGCTCTCCTGGTCTCAGCCGGTCTGTGGCCCTGGGAAGGCACAAGGACATTTGCAGGGCCAAGGGAGCTGGCAACACCCTGCAGATTCTTGTTTGTGACAATGGCATCGCTGTGTGGGAAGTACACTGCAAGTGGTGGTTGTTTTCTCAACATACAGGGTACCCCTCTGCACAGCACTAATGCCCCTGAAGACACCACCCACTCCATATGCACAGGAAGGATGGGAAGCACGTGATTGCCATGCCTTTATTATGGAGGAAAAGCACCTGAGGCTTAGAATGGACAGCTGGCTCCAGGTAGCAAAGCTGGGTTTGGGAGCACTGATCTCTACGCTCCCAGTCATCGCTCTGCGTTTGCAGTTTAACAGATCCCTTCAATGCCTGGGAAAGGGGAGCTGAGGCTTAGAGGGGAGAGACAGGCCAAGGTCACACAGCCAGGCTTACTTCTGGTTGCTTCTCCTGACCTCAGACCTAGGTATATGTTCCTCCATACCCCTGTGATCAGTGGGCCGAGTGACAGATAAGGCCACAGCCTCCTCTCTTTGTGGTTTACTGCTCTGGAGTGGTGTCCAGGGTTGGTGAGCCCTTGGCTTGGGGATGGGACTACCAGTCTCTGGCCTGAACTAGATAGCAGCTGTGTTAGTAGCAGTATTGAGACTCTAATTGTGGGAGGAGTTGGCCTCTCATACCACCCACACGGGTCCATCAGGGAAGAAGGATGACATCATGGACAAAGTGGACCATAGGATTTCGGTAGGTCCAAGTCAGTGGTCTAGGACAAGCTGTGACTAGTTGCAGGTTAATTCCTCCATTTCTCTACCTGGGAGGTGAAAGTGATGATGCCTGATCAGAGGACAAAAATGGTCCAAGTGTGTCAATCACCCAACCCTGGACCTGGGACACAGTAGATGCTTAGTGGGCAACAGCTCACATCATTGTGATAGGCATGGTGGGTTCAGGGCCTGGTCAAGGCAGGAGCTGCACGTCTCTGTCTTTGAGAGATAGAGTGGCTCTAGTTGTGTGAACAAGTCCTCAAGCTGATGTTCTTGCCTTTCTACTCCTGCCCCCCATACATGTCCCCCGAGGTCAAAGGCTGTGGGTATGTGGGCTAGCTGTACTATTTGGCTACACCTCCTCTCCTTGTTTTCAACATGGGGTTAGTATAAGTATTTTCCTCCCAGTGTCTCAAAGTTCAAATGAGGCCAATAGTATGATGAATGGACATGTGGACGCAGAAATGCTTCCCATGTACACCAATGTCACGACCACCAGCCATGTGTGAGTGTGGTGCAGCTTCTGGGCCTGGAGAACAGAGATGAAGGGACTAGGCTGGGTTTAGATCCACTGCTGAGGTGGTCAGCCACTGTTGAGCATCCATGAATGCTATAAGTAAGCAAGGAGTGTCCAGTTTACTTACTGTGCTGGGTTTCTGAGAGCCTGCTGTCTAAAGTGTAGTCCTGCCCTATTGGGGGGCTCCACCTGCCATCTTTGTGGGCAGTCAGGGGCAGCTGATGGCTCTCTGAACAATTGTGGGACCTATGACCGGGCCTGTGCTGAGCTATATGCATCACCCACAGGAAGGAAGTGGGCCCTTGCCTGGCCCATAGGGTCCAGACTGCCAGTCTAGTGATTTAGTGGCTGGTTAGTAGGAGACTACTGCAGTAGCTCAGACCCAAGGAGCTGGACCTGTGAGCCCTGAGTCATCTCAGAGGGAGAGGCATTTGGCATGAAGTTGGGTGCTGAAGAGAGTCATTATTACCTGGAGGCCAGCACAAAGCTTAGTACAGGAAACCAAAGGAAGAACTCTCTCTCTCTCTCTCTCTCTCTCTCTCTCTCTCTCCCTCCCTCCCTCCCTCCCTCCCTCCCTCCCTCCCTCTACCTCCCTTCCTCCCTCCCTTCCTCTCTCTCTCTCTCTCTCTCTCTCTCTCTCTCTGTGTTTGTGTGTGTGTGTGTGTGTGTGTGTGTGTGTAGGGGAGTCTAATGGTCTCTGTTTTTAATAATTTGAGATACAGTTTCAAGTACTCTGGCCCTACCTTGAACACAATATGTAGCCAAGGATGGCTTTGAACTCCTGCCCCTCCTGCCCCTCCTGCCCCTCCTGCCCCTCCTGCCCCTCCTGCCCCTCCTGCCCCAGTGCTGGGTTTATAGGCCTGCACTCCCATGCTTGGCTGGGATCTGCTGTTCAGGACTTACATGGTTTAGTTCTGAGGACTTTTCTGTGTCTGTTTCCTTCAACGCAGAAGAGGGAAAGGTTTCCTTCCCCATATTTACTCAGCCATTCCCTGCATCAGCAGTACCTAGCATGCAGAAGATACTCATGAAATACAAAAATTGATGGAACAATTAGAACTTCACAGAGTAAGGAAGGAAGGCAGGGTACATGGAAGGGGGAAGACTGGACTGGGTTTGAAGGATGAGCAGTTCATCAGGAGGGTTAATAGGAGCAAAGGGATGTTTTAAGACTCTCATTCAGATCTCAAATAAACTTTCTGTTGATAATTCTAAAACCTTCACTTTTTATTTTATTTTATTTTGTTTTGTTTTTTGAGACAGGTTTTCTCTGTAGCTTTGGAGCCTGTCCCAGAACTTGCTTTGTAGACCAGGTTGACCTCAAACTCATAGAGATCCATCTGTCTTTCTGCCTTCCAAGTGCTGGGATTAAAGGAGTGTGTCACCACCATCCAGCTAATTCTGAGACCTCTAAATCTGTTAAACTTAGAGGTGGAAGTGTGAACTGTAGGGAGGTTAAAATAAGTGTCTTGAGGTGGCAGTACCAGGAAGGCCATCGAGGAACACTAGTAACATACCAAATATGTCTCCCTCTAGATGGTCCTCTCCATAGGTGAGCCCCTTTCTGCAGAAGGACCTTGCTGGTGGACAGGATGCCCGCAGAGATGGAACTTTCTTGGAGAGGGGCCTTTCTGGAGTTGGCCTATGGGAGAGATGTGCATGTGACTGTCTCCCTGGCTGTCTGCTTCCAAAGAGCCTGCTCTTTTCTAGGAGGATGGCCCTCTTTTCTGAAAGGCAAAGGTAGAAGACGGTCATCTTCACCATAATTACAAGGCTAATTGTGTGAACTCCAAGGCCTAAGGCCAGAGCTTAAAATAAGCTTCAAGGATTTTTTATTTAAAATTGTATACAGTCTTTTGGGGCCAGGGAGATGGCTTAGGCTGTAATGTCCAGAGTCAGAACCCCAAGATTTATGGTTTAAAAAGCCAGGTGCAATGGTGTCTGTCTATAATCGCCATGCTGAGGAGGCCAAGGCAGGGGTATCCCTGGGCCACTCTACTGAAGCAGCTAGCTGGTGAGCTCAGGGAGGAGCCCTGTTTCAAAATAAAAGGTAAGAAGTGGCTGGGGAGGACACCTGCTACCCTCCTCTGGCGAGTACTTGTGTGCTGGTGGTCTTCTGTTCTCCCTATCTTGTTCTCGGAGGCAGAGCAAGGTCCTCAGAACACTAGTGAACTGGTGGGGAGGTAGAGGAACAGCTATGCCATCATCACCAACTTTGGAAGGTTCCCAGGCCTGGAGGAGTGGAGGAGTTCCTAGTCCATTTTTCTGGAAGGGACGGTCCAAATGCAGAGTGAAGGGGGAGAGGGCAAAGAAGGCAAGATAAGCTTTGGTCATTTGTCATTTTAATTGGCTCAAATGCTCTGCGGAGAGCCGGGCCGTATCCTGACTTTGTTCTGGATGGTGTCCAGGCTCAGACTGTGGGCTGCACAGTGTGGGCTGCAGGGAGTCTAGGGCTGTGATGCCCAAGAGGGGCACTAAGGAGGACAGGGTCAGGGTCGGGATGGGAGGCACATGAGTGGTCAGAGGCAGGCTGGCTGCCCCGGCATCTCAGAAATTCCAGACAGCAACGCAGCGGCTGAGGCAGGCATGTTGTAAAGAATTCATGGCATCTGAAGGACTTTCCTAGTTCTCCTAACTCATTCCACTGCTGAGGAGGACCTGCCAACCAGCCAGGATGAACAAGTTGTAGATACAACACAGATGGGGCAGAGAAGGTTGCCGAAATCTAGATTCCTCTTCTAGGCAGTGACCAGGCACAGAAAGGGACTCCTGACAGAGACAGTCCTCACATTTACCCTGTTGTGTTTATTGGCCATCTTGTTCCTGTTGATAGGACAGGTTTCCCCCTCCTAAACTACAGGTGAGACCACCATAGCCCCTTAAGGATGCTTGTTACAGTCAAGGACTGAGACCTGGCAGCTTACTTATGCCAGTCTTGTGGTCTGTGACAATACCTGGCCCCACAGAGTAGGACACCCCACAAGAGGACATCCAGGTTGGCTCAGAATGGTGATTCCCAATGTTGTCTCTGCACATGGTTCCGGGGACAATTGGATTCACGAAAGTCCCCACTCAGAACCATCCTGGCTAGGCTATGGAATGAGAGGAAGGATCTATAGCATAGGGATTCAGGGTGGGGTTCCTTAGCAGGTTTGGTTCAGAAAGTGAACCATGAGGGCAGGAGAGGGAATGAGGGGTATCCCCGGTGAGTGCCGGAAAAATAGAAAAAGCTGGGCTTCAGTATTTATAACAAAGGTCCTCAATAGGCCTCTGACACTCAAAGCAAAGCAAGATGTCTGGGCACTGGGCTTCACAGACACCTTATGGCATATGTCCATCAGGTGGCAGTAGTGAGGCTTGGGAAAGGCATCTTGCTAATGCCTTGTATGGTTGTATGGTTGGACAACACTCAAGTGTCATCCCACCCTTTGACAGGCATAGAGTAAGACCTGCCATGGACTAGTGGCTACTCCACACAAGAGCCACAGAAACTGGCTGTGCCAGGGACCAGGACGAAAGCCCAGAACTCAATGCTTTGGACACAGGCATTAGCCTCACACAGGCAGAACTCAGAGCTACAACATGTCAAAGATGTGAGGACATGAGAAGTCCATCAGCAGACACATTCAGGAGGGGGCAGGGGAAGAGTTCCCAGGGGCACTTAAAGTGGAGAAATGCAAGATTGGGGCGAGCGAGACGGATTCGCGGATCATTTCCAGCCCTGAAGGAAGCTATTGTAGGAGGAAAACATGCTGCCAAGAGGCTGAGCTCATGGAGGAAGAAAGCCTACTGTCAGGATGTGTCCTGTCACTACACACCTGTCCCAGGGACGCACATGGTGAGACCCTGTCAGGCGATGGAAGGAGTTGAACAGACTGGTCGGTGCTGCGGGATCAGAACTGCTGCTTGCTCTCCTAACCAACTCACGGGACCTTTGTCCACCTCACTGGTGGGATCCCAGCCTCGGCTGCCATTTGATAAATTTGGTGTCTACTCAAAGGATTCCCATCCCCAAATGCTGGCTCCTACCAGTCCCGTACAGATTTCAGCAAGGACAGTAGTCCTGTTTCCCTTTCTTGCTCCCTGAAAAGACAGAGCAAGATAGGAGAGGACACATACGTTTGCAACCATATGGAGAACTTTCCCAAGCCAGCTACAACTCCATGGGCCCTGAAAATACCTGTTCCCTACTCAGCCACCAACTCCAGAAACCACTGACAGTAACCATATGTGACCCCACATTGGCAAGCGTCAACCACTGTTGACCATAATCTTTGAGGAGGAAAGAGGGTGCCAGAGGGATGAGCCTCTTCATCCACATCCCGCAGATGTAAACACTAACAAGGAGTAATGACAGGGAGACCCCTTGAAGCCAGCCTCCTGACTCACTTCTCCTCGGAGCTCGGCTGTAATGGCCAGGGATGGCAGCTCATTACTCTTATCTTCTGCGGGCCAAATCACCTCTGCAAAGACATTCCTAGTGCCTCTTCTCGATGTCTCAGTAGTCCTCTCATTTGTGTGTGTAGACAAGGAGATCAAAGGCCCCGGGGATGCATGAAGTATGTCAGGGCTGGGGCTCCGTATCCATTAGAGTTGACAAATGCCTTGTTCAGTTGATGGGCCACAGATAGCCACCCTGACAGAGGAGAGAGCTGTGGGGCGCGGAGTTGAGGTGGTGGTCACATGACCATAGGGACAGGACAGGGATTGGAGTGGCAGGGGTGGAGGGAGGGCCAGAGTTAGCCCCTCCCCCACAGCCTGCACCAGCACCCCCATTCTTTTCTGTGTGTGTGTATGTATATATGTGTATATGTGTGCATGCAGGTCCGTGTGTGTGTGTGTGTGTGTGTGTGTGTGTGTGTGTGTAGGCTGGAGGGCATCCTCCTTGCTGTTACTCCTCAGGAACCATCCACTTTTAAAATTTAATCAGTCAATTAATTGATTAATTAATTTGTGGGCTTTTTTTTTTTAAGATAGGGTTTTCTGTGTGTTAGCCTTGGCTGTACTGAACTCACTTTGCAGACCAGGTTGGCCTGGAGCTCACAGAGATTCACCTGCCTCTGCTTCCTGAGTCCTGGAATTAAAGGCATACACCATGCCTGTCAAGGCTATTTTGCCTGCATGTATGTCTGTGTACCACTTGTGTGTTTGGTACCCAAGAGGCCAGAAGAAGGCATCAGCTCACCCTAGCCAAGAGTTACAGACAATTCATGCCTTCTTATTTTCATGGAGGCAGTGTGTATAAAAACTGCAACTTCTGGGGCCAGGCAGAGGTGGCGTAAACCTTTAACCCCAGCACTAGGGAGGCAGGGGTGTCTCTGTGAGTTCAAGGCCAGTCATCTACAGAGCAAGTTCCAGGTTAGCTAAGGATATACAGAGAAACATTGTCTCGGGGAAAAAAAAAAAACACCCCAAAACCAAACAAATAAAAAACCAAACCAAACAACAACAACAAAACCCAAACCAAACTAAAACAAAACAAAATCCTACAATATTCCAAGAAGGCTTCCTACCAAGAAGTTCCATCATGTGGATGCTGTAGGATTCCCCCCCCCCCCCCCCGCCGCCTACACACACACACACACACACACACACACACACACACACACACACATTGAGGAGAGAAGGAAGACATAGAAGATGTGTGATCCCACAGGGGAAGAGGAAGAGAGAAGGCATGAGAAGAGAAACTTGATATCTGTGACCTTTGAAAACTGCATGACTGCACACCTCCAATCCCCATGTTTTCTTCACAGGTAAAGGTTCACTGAAGCCTGCTGAGGTGAGACTGATGAGTCCAGAG
Organism: Phodopus roborovskii; assembly: GCF_943737965.1. Classification (NCBI taxonomy): domain Eukaryota; kingdom Metazoa; phylum Chordata; class Mammalia; order Rodentia; family Cricetidae; genus Phodopus; species Phodopus roborovskii. The sequence continues at coordinate 49,776,093 of NW_026126511.1, read as the reverse complement.
AGAGCATTCCAGCCACAGGAGCTGTGCCCAAGGAAGGGGAAGCTTGAGCAAGAAGGTTCCCCTATGACCTTTTCGTAGGACCTCCTTCAGGGGCTCCAGTCTCTGCACCTAAACTCCCTATGCTCCCTTGAGACCTCAGACAGGCCCACAACGATGCCTCTAGATCCAGATGCTCACCGTGTGAGCCTATGTCTGCATCACAGGAAGCAGCAATGTATCATAGCAGCAGGCCGGTCCTCACACCTCCATCCACTCCAGCCCACTTCTCTACCCACAGCTTAGACCCCACCCGCAGCTTAGACCCCACTCACAGCTTAGACTCCACCCACACCACATTTTAGACCCCACCCACTGCTCAGGCCCCACCCATCACTTAGACTCCACCCACAGTCTTAGGGGTGGCGGAATGGCAACATTCTTTCCTGTGAACAGTGTGGAACTTCCTGTTCTCCAAACCCAAGATCTTAGGGGTCATGTGTTTACAATGAATGTTATAATGTTATTACGAACGATGAATGAAACAAAATACTTAAGACATTTTCCTTCCTCAGTTGCTGCTTCTTGAGAAATAGCTTTAATCAGGAAAAGAGTCATGAAAGCCTGAGTTTATGTTAAATGGTTCGTGACACCTACAAAGACAGTTCCATGGAAAATAATGACATTGACTTTTAAAAGTTGCTAGGCTGGACACTATTCATAAGAGCCATGATATGGTGAATGGATAAAGATGTGACACTCACACACTGGAAGACTATGCAGTCATACAAAGCATAGAGTCTTGACCTCAGCAGCAACATGGCTAGAAATGGAGGGCTTTATGTTCAGTGAAATTAGCCAGGCACAGAGAAACAAATACCACACCCACTCACTCCCTCAAGTGTGGAATCTAAAAATGTTAATCTGGCAATAGAGTAGAGCAGAGGTCCCAGGAGGCTGTGCCCAGCTGGGGTTCTAGCCTTGCCCAGGCTAGGCACCAGCTCTACCCCTGAGCGACATCCCCAGTCCTCTTTTCATTTTTTGTTTCATTTACCAAGTAGCCCCCTTGGCCTTGAACAATCCATGTAAAACAAGCAGGCCTTGGACTTTCAGTCCTTCTACCTCAGCCTACTCAGGAGCTAGGACGGTAGATCAGCACCAAGCCCGGCTTGCCAACTTCCCCAGTGTTCATGTCTGGCCCACTTGCTGCCTTGCTTTGCCTGGTCACAGCCAACACAAGTCCCTTACTCCCATTCATTTAGTCAGTGTTTCTGACCCCAAGCATGGCCTCTCTTCCTTGGGACATTCTTCTCTGTCTGGTGGGGAACTCAACCCTAGCAGTAAAGGGTTTCCAGTCATGGGCTGGAGATAAACCCTTCATTCCGATGTCAGGGAAATTACCCCACTCCCACCACACCAGCCGCCTGTGACCAGCTCTCACCATATTCATTTCTCATGACCATGGACTGAGTCTCCTTCCCCTAGAAGACATACCCAGTCCCAGGAATAAATAACAGCCATCAGTGAGCCCTGGGGACATTCAAAGGGTCTGAATGATAGACATACACAGCTTCTTAAATATAGTCCATGAACCTCCATCCCATACGATGACAGATCCTGGATAAAGATTTTTATAGAAAAAAAATTAGGGAAATTCTGGGTAAGAAGAATTTTCCCATCTCACAATACACTGACGTGTAGTCCTACCCAAGAGGCAAATATAATTAGAAGCATTTCCCGACTTGCCTGATCATTGCTTCCTTTTCTGAATGAGCTGGTCACCCAAGGTATTCCAGGGCATACAGTTTGGGAACTGGTGATTCAACCTCTCCAAGAGCCTCCATTCAAGGCAACCTTGCTGGGAGAGGTGGAGAATGTTGTCGGGGTGATGTCACCAAGGCTTTAGGAGCATAGCTTTTATCACTGGCTTACTAACCATGGATTGCTGCGTCGTATTCCCCTCCCTCCCTTCTGGAGAGAAGGTTTTCCTATGAATCCCAGGTTTGCCTCGAGCCCTATCCTCTCACTTCTGTCTCCCTGAGCTGAGTTTACAGGTGTGCCCCACTGCGCTTAGCTTTATATTGCCATCATGTCCTTGGAGCACCCATTATCCGTGACTTTGGAGCTGAGTGAAGACTCACTGATCGTTCAATGAAACCCCAGGATGCTGGGCAATGGGGCCCTTCGCCAAGTTTTCACATTTGGGAGGCTGTCTTCTTAATCTTGGGCCTCCTCTCTTCTTGTTTGTGTGCATAACTTGTGAGTTTTGCCACCGTTTGTCAGTATTTTTCCCTAGATTTCAGTGAGATTCAGCTGTCTCTAACTTGCTTTATCTCAGAAACACAACCGTAGAGAGTGACTCCAATATGGCTATTCACACGCATGCCCGGTGGGGCCATCCTCATGTCACAGGGCCTTACAGAGGCCACAGATTCTAAGATATGGTTGGAAGAGCTTGTAAGGTGACCAAACTACCTCTGGCCTGCAGAAGAGGATGCACAAATTCTTAGTGCATCCTCTCTGGGCTGACAGTAGCTCTGAGGTGGCTGAGCCCAGTGCCAGCCCTGACTGTCATCCAGGACCTTTATTCCTGGCCCCAGCTCCAGCCCCAGCCCCGGGTGCCCTCATCTGTCTCCTTCAAGTATTAGGGGGAAGAATTCTTAGGGGGAAGAATTCTTCATCGAACTTTAAGAAAGCAGACATGGAGGGCCTCCTAAATTTGTTCCTGGAGAAAGAAAGATGCTTTCCAGGTTAGGAACTTACCTTGATTTTATTTATTTATTTTCTTTTATTGAGAGAAAATACACTCAGGATCAAAGTTACCATCTTAATGGTTTTAAAGTGGACAGCCCAGTGCCAAGAGCAAGCACGTGTGCACTGAGTCTAGCCATCACCACTATCTACTCCTTGACCTCTTTCACCTCCCAGGCTGAAGCTTGGCACCTCGCAGATACTCACCCTGCATTTACCACTCCTCCGGCTGCAGCCCCTCTATTCTACTTTCGGTGTCTATGCCCTTGGAACAGTGGGCCAGAACCTGGGAAGAGGGTAGGGTGGAGTGCAGGCAGAGAAAGAAGGTCTGGCAGCTGTTAGTGAGTTATGCTTCTCCACAACACACTCTCCCTCATCACTGGTCTGCGATGACCCTGGGCTGGGTCCCTTGCATTCAATGAGTCCAGTGAGTCTGATTCCAGGCTAACCTGGGGAATACTGACTTATTGGCGGCCTTTGCTACCAATAAAAACAGCAACTACCACTCCCCCACTCCCCCAAACCCTCCAAAACAGAACAGACTCAGGAGTTTGCAGGCATTTTGTGATCCTTCAGCTACTGCAGAGGATGTAGTGCAATCACCACCATGCTCAGAGCAGGACACAGAGGCTCAGGGCCGTGAGTTCCTGCCTCAGGCCTTTATGACTAATATGTGGCCATCACCAGATGTGGGCCTCATCCACAAGTCTCATTACAATGGACAGAATGTCTATTGACCCTCCATTTGTGTTGAATTAATGTGGGGTCTTTGGGAAGCAATTAGTCCTTGAGTGTGGAGCCCTATGGAATAGGGTTAATGTCATTAAATAGGGGTCTGGAAAGCACTCTAGTCCTCTTTCCAACAGGTGAGGAAACAGAATGTGCCCAGAAGAGGGCCCTGAGCAGAACCCAGCATGCTGGCACCCCGATGTCTACTGTTTGGTGTGATAAACTTCAGTTGTATGGAAGCCAGTTGGTGGGACTTTGTTATAACGGCCCTAAGGGACAAGGTGCCAATGGACCGTTTCCAGTTGTCAACATGTAAGTGTGAGGACTATAGTTCAGATTCCCAGAAACCAAAGTTATGTTAGGTGGGTATGGCAGCCCCCTGCAATGCCAGCCTCAGAAGCAGAACAGGATCCCAAAGCTTTTTGGCTAGCAAACGTAGCTGCATCAGGGAGCTCTGGGATTAATTGAGAGTTCCCACCTTATGAACAGAGTAGAAAGCAATCCAGGATGGCTCCTGAGGTCAACCTTGGGTCTCCACACACACGTATACAAGTGTATGCATGCACGTGCACACACACACACACACACACACACACACACAGTTGAGGGGATGCACAACAAGGTGTAAGAATGAATGGGACTGGGCTAGCCTCGCTCTGAAATGGCCTTTCATCTTTCATAGTCTCTTCCCCAGCTGATGTCCTACAGGCTGCCTTTCTGGTCCATCCCTTATCATCTTGGAAAAGGGCATATGGATAGGCAGAATCCAGAGTGTTCTCCATTCCAATGCCCTATGATTTGCTAGGCAGGAAGGAGGTATTATTATCTGCTGGCAGAATAAGAAACTAAATGCTCACAGTGGTCCTGTGGAATCCATGGGGGAGGGAATATGGGAAATGCCATGAGTAAGTAGAAAAGCTTCGAGAGAAGAAGCATTAGACAATGTCTCTAATGCACCACACACACACACAGGTCCCTCATAGGGGAGCTGGTTCCTGAGGCAGTGCCTCCATGCTGGGATGCTGCAGACAGGCCCCGGACTCCCAGCTGAGTGCTTCTGGGTCCATGCAAATAGCTGTGGATGCGTAGTGTTTACACAGTCTCCTGTGAGATGAGAGACCTGAGCCTCAAACACCACCCCTCCCAGCTGCAGGGAGAGTGGACAGCTGCCAGCCCCAGTTGACCTATGTGACCCAGAGCTATCACAGGGAGACAGTCTTGCAGTGACCTAGGACCACCCATGGTGCAGACAGCTCAGGGTGGCCAGAGAGCAAAGAAGGAAATTTCATGAATCTTCCTCAAGCCTTGGGCCAGTGCTGGCTCCACAGTAGGTGCAAAACATACACCTGATGCTCTAATGGAGCCTAACTCACATCTCCTGAACCCTTCCACACACCATTCCATTCCCCTGGAGGAGGCACTATTAGGGTCCACACTGGAAAGCTAAAGAAACTGAGGCACAGTTCAGTCGGGTTGAGGAACCTGTCTGAAGTCACTAACTCCCAGGAAGTGGCAGAAGCAGGATTTCCAGGAGCCCACACCTCCCTCCACTGGTTCCTGACAAAGCCCATAGGAATTTCTGCTAGGGCTTTATACCCAAGCCTTCAGCCAAGAACCCATGCTAACACAGGAACTGCCAGAGAGAAGTGGGGAGGCTGAGCATCTTTGGGGTTGGTGGACCGAATACCCATCACCTGCTTCTTCACACACCCATTCTCTAGACGAAGGAACACAGCTGACATGTGAGCACTCATCCAGCCTCCGGTGGGTGATAGTAGCTATAGGCACACCATTATTTCAGGAAGGTTGGTCTCAGCTGCAATGAAACTCCAGGAAGAAAGTCACAGCAACATTAAGGTGACCAAGGTTGTCCCCTGCAGGCCTTGTCGAAGTGCAGATGTCTGGCATTTGTGCTGATGATGTCTCAGACTGCAGAGAAGAGTCCACCACGGGTTTCCTGGCTCTTTATCTCAATCAAATTAGATGAAATCATTTGATGTTGATGTATTCAGTTGTTAGCACTGTCAAAGCTCGGGATCAAGCTCAGGACCACAAACACACAAAACCAATGATCTGCCACTGAGCCTTCTTTCTACCAGTGCCCAGGGAAGTTCCATATGGTCTAGCCCAATATTTGAAAGCATCACATGAATCTAAGAGAATTTGCTGTAACATCTCAACTGGAACCCTCATATCACACTGACCTCAGTCCCTGCCGACTCAGCTCTTGGCAGAATAATCTCCCCAATAGTGGTATTGGGGGAGCAAGGCCTGCAGTCTCTCCACCCACCTTACCAACTGAGCTGGAGAGGAAGAGATACAAAACCAGAAACCAAAAGCCATGTCAGCCTGGTAGTTAATATAACTACTCCCGGCCTCAGTTCCTCTTCTGAGCCCTCTCAAGGGGTGTAGGTCAGAATGACACATGTAAGGTCTCCAGCTTCAGACAGGCCCTCAGTTCATGGGTAAGGTGGAAATGGATTGTGTTCAGCCTAGACTAAGCTGCTGGGAAGATCCACGGCTGGAATATGAAAATTCATTCTAGCCTTTCTCCCCAATCCCACTGCCAGAGGAGATCCAGCAGGCACCCACAACCACTGATGCCCAGAGCTGTGTGAACTGTGGCCTCTCTCCATCCATTTTCTTGGTCTGTTCCATCCTTTCTACCAGCCTGCCTGGAGTTTATGACTATAGACTTCATAAACATGGTCAGATTAGTTGATGGAGAACCTGGGTTAAGATCCTGCTCTAAGATAGATCTGTGTCACCCTCAATTCCTCTTTTAGACCTGCTCCTTTTTCCATAAACATCCTGACTCCTCCATGACTTATTTTCCTGTCCCACTACACACCCAGCCTTCCACTTTCATGGCCTCCAAATAAATCCATCCCTTCATGGCACCTCACTCCCCATAACACATCCATCCATGCCTGTGACACATCCCCTCCCCAGTAGCATGTGTACATTATTTGAGCACTGGATAGGGGTCACTGCATATTCAGCTGCTCTGCAACTGATCCAAGCAAGATACAGCCGTCATTACTGGCATCTGGGAGAATGAAGACAGTAGTGGGATTTTTCCAAATCAGCCTTTCCAGGTCTCTATCATTGTCCCCCACAGCTGGGTAACATAGAGTAAGGGCTTTCTAAGAGGTAGTCCCTCCCTCAGGAGGTGGGAGGAGTAATAAAGTCTCTAAACTAAAAACCAGGGTGCAAAAGTATTAGAATGACAGCTAGATAGCCCAGAGTTTGAATGTCTACAGAAGTGACCTGTGGCATGGAGGACCTAAGGGCCTATGATGAGGTCTGGGACACCATCTTCCCCTCAGAAATGGCAGCAGAAACCAGAGGGAAATATGATTTCAAAACCAAGCATGGACAAAGCTAAATCTCCAAGACTCAGGCGACATCTGCAGACAGGGAATCATGTTGTTTGAACTCCTCAGGTTCTCACCCAGGATTTTTTCCCAAATCCTAGACCCCCGCTCAATTCCCCAAGAGGCCGCCCCACAGGTCCTCCCAGAAGCCATAGTAGCCCTTGGGGTTGTGGGTGGGTAGAACTTGAACTCACACTCTAGCCTCTGTGCTGTCTAACTGAAGATGTTTGTTTTCCAGGAGAGAAAGTGCCTGGTGAAGGGCTAGCAGCTTCACTAGGGCGGGCTTTCAAAGAGTGGGAGCTCCCGAATGAAGGAAGAACACCTTTGACCGGTCTCTGGAAGCTTTGTAAATTTTCACCCCAGGGTGATAACTTTCTCTGACTGACTCTTTTACACCAGCTTGGCAAAACCTATTTCCCCTAGAACAGTAAATATCTAAGAAACTCTGCCTGGGTTTGTCAGAGAGAGAGATGATGCGATCCTTTTAATTTTAAGCCGAGGAAGCAGAGGTGCAGAGATTAGCTGATGACAAGAAGATGATGATTAATGTTGGTGATGATGATGAAAGTGATAATGATGACCGTAGCAGAGATAATGGTGATGGTAGTGATGGTGATGATGAGGGGTTAGAGGTGCTCAATCCCCAACATTATGAGCTCAGTTCGAGATACGGCAACTCCCGGGTTCCTATGAGCTAGCTAGAACGACCTGAAATTTTCCTTATCCCCGCAGGGACTTTTGCTTAGCTTGTCTTGCTGTTGGGACAGTGAGACTGGTAAGTGGCTGGCTTCGTTCAGATAAACCTGGGTACCATGAGGCCCTTCCAGAGCATTGCCCCCATAATGCGCTGCTCTCTCTGCTCTCTCTGCCTCAGAACTCAGGAGGCTCACATTAGCACTTGATGGACTTGTTAATGACATTTTTGTGAGTCCCACTTCTTCTTGAGACCAACTTCACTTCTAAGGAACAGGAAACAGAGTGAGTCACCGGTGGGGTGAGAGGCACAAGAGGAAACCCAGGGCCGGCATTGCTGGGGTCCCCTGGGACCTTGACATCTTGAGGAGAAGTACACAGCCACAGCACCCTGGGGCCCGACGCTGCCACATGTTTTCTGATCATTCAGTCCCTCACTATCTATAAGCAGGTCTTTGTCTGGGAAAGGGGAACTCTGGGATTTACCTGACAGGAATGTATCAAGGTGTTTCTGCTCGTGGTTGGTGTACAGCAGGACACATTTAATGGCTGGTGCGTGGGAAAGACGAGGGACAAAAAGACAGGTAGGTCTGGTGGGTGCCTTCAAACAGGCCCCTCCACACACAAGGACCTCAGCCACCACACCCCTTTGCCTGGGGCTGGTGGTGGGGCTTCCTGGGCCTCCCACCTGATTTCCCTTTCCTGGAGGAATGAAAGAGCAGAATGCTGATAACACAGAGAGGGCGAATGCAGCAGCGGAAATGGGCTGGTGTGGGGCGGAGTCTGGTTGCTGCACAAGGCCTGGTATTGAGCTCCAGGGTGGAACCAACTCCGGTGGGGGTCACATCATCCATTCTCTGCCACCAGGCAAGATTGCAGAGGTCCATCCATCATTGCCTGCAGGCCTGGCCTTTCCCTTCTCCAAACCCATTAGAGTATCCATCCACATGGTAAAAGACCCTGGGAGGCCGGAGGGAGTGAGCTGAAGGTACCCTCTTGGGAAGGGGTGGCCAATGCAACCCCTTCCCAAAGGTCAGGAAATTCTCTTGGGTGGTTATCCTGTGGATAACAAAGACACAATTTATGTGTATAATCAGAGCTGGTGTGATTTCTGCCTCCCGTTCTGCGGCTCACATCTTCCTACCTCTACATGCAGAAGAGCCCATCCATAAGAAAGCAGCTGTCTAACATCCCTGTTGCCTTTCCATGTCTGAACATTAGAGCGCTGCAGGCAAGTCCCGCTTGTTTCTCTTTGAAGAAATGTTTTGCTAAGGGGTAGCTGCTTTCCAGACGTGCAACAACCCCACAAGTGTGTGTGTGTGCATGTGCGTGTGCATTTGTGCGCGTGTGTGTACATGGGTGCGCACATGTGCACAGGCTTCTGAGCCTGATCACAGGGCACTCCCATTACCCTTATGACAATGACGGTCTCCTGCATTCTCTGCAGTGTGTAATGGTGGCACAGATGCCACCTTGCGTCTCCTGGCAGAACGTGATGCACCTGTGTTTAGTTTGCTTTTCCCTTGTGCTGCTGTGCCGGGCACCTTTTCCGTTTCCAGGCTGTTAGGGGCCCTCCCAGGAACTTCTCCACTCTTATCACTTCTTGTCTCCAGGGTGTTTAGGAACAGGAAGCCTCCCCCCAGCCCCCACCCTTGGGTTTTCTTTGCAGTAATCCTTTGTTATACAGGCACTGCAAACATTTTCTTCCCCGATGACATGTTCTTTAACTTTGATCAGAGGTCACTCAGAGTCTCCAGCAGGATTCATGGTCAAGGCATCTGCTTCAGGCTGTTTAATTCATAGTCCTGTGCCCCCCGCCCCCCACCCCACCCCAACCCAACCCCCACCCCCCGGGAAAACTCAGCCTGGAAAATCCTCACAGCCACCTTACAGGGCTGCATGCTGTGGTCCTGAGGACCACAGAGGCCCTTCATACCCAGGCCCCATGGCCTCTACTTAGAGAATGCATTTGCCAGAGGGATGCTAGGGACTGCCTTGTGGAAGTCCACATGGCAAGCAGGCTGGGGCCTGGACTAGTGTCTCCCAGAGTTGGGGGCCGTGCGATTCTTCTTTGTCTCAGCTCTTCATGCACTCTAGCCTGGCCTGAACCCTGCTCCACTGGGCCGTTCAGACTCGATGTGTCTCTGTCTATGAGCTGTGGAAAAGAACAGACTATTAGCTTCCCCACCATTCAGCTGCACAGCACAAACACCATGGAACCCTTCCTATGCCATGGGTTGGGACATAGTGGGAAACAGACACTGCCTAGCTCATGCCAATGACTTCTACTGCGCCTGGCTTGCTTGTTCACACACATCCAAGTGCTGCATGGTATGTGGGGGTGGGGGGGTGGGGGTGGTGTTACAGTGCAAGACCAGGTCAGCAATCCACTGAGGGACATCATCAGCTGTCACGGGGAACCTGGGAGGTGAGTGAGAAACAGCGTAATGAGGGAACGATGCCAATAAGCTAAGAGGGTTCCGTAGTCACTCCCTGTCTGGGTCTCTGGGTTGTTGGTGGATGGTTGTGTGTAGAGCATGCAGCCTGTGCACACACCTGCACATGCCTGTGCCTTGCTGTCACCACCTCCAGAACAGTCTTGTATGTAGTCTCCTGCTCTCTGGAGAGCACAGGGCACAGAGCCCAGCTGGATCTCTGAGAGCCCAGGCCCTAGAGGTTCATGGGAAAAGGCCATTCACAGTCCAGGGCAATGACCAGGAGGCTAATTTTAACCACGAGAGCAGACTGACCTTGGTCCTGGCAAGGGCTTCAACAGAGATGGCCCTAGATGGTACCCTGGCCCTTCTAGAAGGCAGCAGCCTGAGATAGTGTACTCCCCTCACTCTCCTACCTCCCCCATCCCTGTCAGCTGCTGAGAAGCATTCCCTCCACCTCATCAGTCCTCAGGAATAGTCCTTCAAGCCCGAGACTGGCTCCTGTCAGCCTCCATCAGCCTATGCTGCCCACACACGCAGACCTGGTGGTCCAGGGGCCAAGGTGCAAGGTGGACATAAGGGAGAACAGGTTGGGAGTTTGGGGGGAGCTAGAATCTAGCAGGCAAGGTCCCCAAGTGACTCCAGGGAAGATGGTGTATGACCTGGTTTTCCCTTTCAATGTGTCCAAGGGAAGGGAATGTTGCATATATTGATGGTGTGCAGCTGTATGCAGAACCCTGGGCCTGGAGTTTTCCCAACATCACACAAATTCCCCACAAGATGGAGAAGAGAAATACATGTCCAGGGTTCCTGAGCCCCGCTGAGGGAGAGGCAAGGGGTGGCTCCTCCCTAGCTGGTTCTTCCTTGGCTTGTCCACACACAGCAGGGGAGGGAACCACAGTAGGATGAGGGCTGAGTTCAGGAGAATTCTGAGGTGGTCACTGCCCAGGCTCTATCTGGTCCCACTTCTCCCAGGACACTGGGAGCTGAGGAGGCTCTGCCGAGTCAGGGAGAGGCTCGCCCACCTGTCGGGGTCCCAGCAAGGGAGACTGGCAGGAACTTCACCTTCAGAGCCTTGAGGGGAGAAATGCAGCCTACAGCCCTGAGCTGAGAAGTGGCTTGAGAAGAGGATGTGGGAAGCCTAGACACTCTGCCGTTAGTCTGGGGATGTTGTCCTAGTATCCTCATTTGGGAGCACAGTGTCCTTGCTTCATGGAGGGGTGAAGACAGAGGCTCTCCTTGGGAGGGAGTTTTTCTTTAGGGTTAAGTATGACCTCAGAAAGTCGCCGCCTTCTATGACAACTTGATATATGCCTTGTGCACCCATAAGTTTAACTCAACACTGTCCTGGACACTCTCTAGTGATGCTGGGCAGAGTTGTGACTCTGTGAATCATGGGATGGTGACCTCATGAAGAGGGACTTTTTAGGACAGGACAACTGGGACTCCATCCAGCAGCAGAGTCCGCCAGCCAGAGGCCTGCATCTTTCTTCCTTGCTTCCTGTCATTTTCCATGACCCCTCAGTTCCCTTGCTGACCTGGAGTTTGCTTAACCTCTGTAACAATATTTCCTGGGACCTCATTATTCCTGGGGAATATCCCCTGATCCCCATTTGTCACACAAATGTTATCCTTGGTGTCTATGGCTGAGTCCTATAGTGCTAGGCCCTCAGGGGTGCTGGAAGCCGTAGTCTAGGTATCTCTTTTTATATGTTGTCTAGATAAGTGATGATATCTAAGTCCAGACACAGCACGGGAAGGCCCTATAGACTGAGCAGAGCAGTGTTGTCCCAAATGCAGCTCATTTGCAGGAGTAATTGCTCTATCCTGTGCTGGAAAGGAAGTACCTAGTGTGCTCACTACGGAGCAGGACTTCTCAGGGAGCAGCCAGTCTGGTTGGGGAGTTCTATTTCATCACATATTTCCACTCTCTGAAGAACCCAGAGCAAGCCACCTCTGTTACCAAATGGCTGAAGTAACTGGCCAAGCAGATCTCACAATGCCACCCCAGGGCCTCAGGAAAACCCCTCATTCGGCCTCAGTTTCCCAACTGTGAGAGGCTCAAGCTCAATCTGGAATAGATGAGAGGTTCCCAGATAGTGTTTTGGACTGTGTTCTGGTATCTTTTAAAAGGCAACAGTAGAAGACACACAAGCCAGCAAGGACCATATAAAATTGGAGGAAGCTCACTTCACCCCCTCTTGATCCAGCTTCCTAACCCATCACCCTCTCTCTGCAAAGATGGTTGCCTCTTTCTAGCTGCATGGTGAGTCAACAGCCTCTCTGTGCCTCTCTGTGCTCACCTGTAGCATGAGGACCTCCCGGGGTTGTATAAACTGGCAGTTAGTAGTCAATACTGACTGTCTATAGAGCCCCCATTTTCATGGTATGAAGATTCTGAACCGTGTGGGGAGCCAACCTTTCTTAGTGATGCCCCAGACTAGCCAGGTTGTGGGATCTGCCCATGAACTATGTCTGTGGGAGGTCCGGGTGTCCCTCTGGTTTCCTGCTCTGCTTTCTGCACTGTGTCTCTCTCTTTATCACTCCGAGACAAAGCCCTAGACTGAGACACATGTCTTGACTGATAGTGACGATTCTGAGAGGGGATGTGAGCATGTGTGCAGCAGGTCCACCTGAGGACATCTGTGAAAGTCCCTAGGAGGAGGTTCATTAGTGGACCCCAGGACAACGTGGGACCAGCCTATCAAGCAGGCAGGGTCTGAAGAGGTCTAGTTAGGACCTGCACAGTTGGGCCTCCCAGCCAGGCCCACACCACTGCCATGCCTAGTGTCCAGTGGGACAGCAAAGTTCAGAGGCCCCGGGCATCGGAAGACTACCGGGAGCATGTGATACACCCTCCAACATCTGGCGTCCAGGTACCAAAAGCAAGACAACTTGGATTATTACAAGTGATGTATGGCCACGCCCTCGGTACAAGTACTCTGAAAATAAAACAAAGCAGACGGACATAAAACAAGTGCCATGAACCTCAGACACAGGGGATGAAGAGAAATGGTGCGACCTCTGTAACAGCTTATTGGTTCCTCAGAATCAAGCCTCAAATGGCCATTTACTCCAGCCATGGGTCCAGGAGGCACACATTTCATAGCTGGGTTATCACAAAATATGTACCAACAGACAAGGGAGCCAAGATGAAGCGTCATGTCTAAGTGGCACAGTACTGAGCCCCATGAAGGAGTGGGATTCCGACACGTTCTGACCTTGGATTTGCAGTTGGCAGGACAGTGAGAAATGAATGTCTGGGTGCAGCCACTGAGCTTCAGGAGTCCCAGTGAGCCCCACTGAACCTTAGAGTGTTCTCCAGTGCTTCAAACAGCTTTTCAACAGAGTTATGTCCCTACCATTGACACACAAGGCGCTCGGAGGAGGAAGGAACAGAGTCATTTCCTCAGAGTCACACCCCTGGAAAGTGCTGTCCACGCTCCCAGACCCTGGATTTATGTGAAAGGAACCCGGCAAAGTCAAGTAGCAAAGTGTGAAGCCCCAAAGGGAGTTGCATGCCCAAAACAGGGACCTTAGAAAGTGACAGCATGTAGTCACCCAGGGCCTGCAGATCAGAGCCCCCAGGCTGCTCTGTGGCTATAACCCTAATAGAGCAGGCATTCCTGAAACTTCCTCTAACACAGGCTCTGAAATTAGCGCCATGCACAGGTGAACTGTCCTCGAAATCTCACAGCACACATGGTGTGTGTGTGTGTGTGTGTGTGTGTGTGTGTGTGTGTGTGTATGTATGCCCATTTCACAGATGGGGAAACCGAGACTCAGAGGTGTGATGCACTGCACCACATAATCCTGTGACAGGAAGTGCTTGGACTTGAACTCAGGGTTCACCTCATCCCAGCGACCCAGGTCATTTTGTAGGCTGATGTGCCCTGGCTCTCAGAAAACAGATGCCTGTCTCAGGTAATAATGGTCCTTGGGCTCCTAGGCTCAGTGTGTATCCTTCACCAGAGCTCTGGGCATGGGGGCAACCATCATATGACCAGAAGTCTCAGGCACAGGTCCCTTGCCAGTGTCTTACATGGCCACCACCATGGTGGGAGAACAGAGCACTGTACAGCCACCTCCCCTGCCATTAGCACGATGAGTCCTCCCCGGAGCTGATGTTTCCCCCTATTCTTACCTTCTCTGCTTCACCCTGTCTCTTTACATACCCTTCCCGCACTCTCCTGTGTCACCTTATGGTTGGAGTGTGGAAGGCTCTTTGTCCTGGGAAGCTTCATTCAATGTGGGGAAAGGGTGCCTCCTTGTGGAGAAAACTCTTCCTGGATGAAGGACCAAAGCCTCTGCTTTGCCAGAGTGAGCCAGCCTTTGATGCCACCTTTCCACCAGAACCGGGAAGAACCACAGGGCATTCACATGGAGCCTGAATTCCTGGGAAATAATATGTCCCAGCAGTCCGCTCCACTCAGCTGCCCAGATCTGGATCCTGGGCAGTTATTAATGCCCGCTGGAAATATTTAAATATGTACTCACAGGCTGTAGAACAGGCTTATTGAGAATGCTGGCTCTGCATACTTGAGTTTGAATCCCCAGTGACCATGTAAAATGCCAAACATCATTGTGGGTGCCTGTAACCTGGGCATGCAGGGAGGCTTAGGGCAGAGATTCCGGGACATTCCTAGGTTAGGAAGACTATTCTGTATAGTTTGGGCTTGATGGATTGGGGCCCTTGAGCTTCTGCAGAACACAGAGTGCAGCATGTGAACCCTGGTGTAAAGTGTGTCAGTATCAATAAGTGTGCTCACTATTGCAAGATGTTAGTAACTAAAAGGGCCGAGGGTTTATGGTTTATGGAGAATAGACTTTCTGCTTATTTTTCTATAAACTTAAATTCTCTTCCATCCCCATTCTATATAAACAAAACAGGATGTGTGGGACACAGAAAGATAGGTAAGAGAGCTGTCACATTTGGGGGGATTCCCAACCCTATCTCATGGTTTTCTATTGCTGTTCTTCCATGGAGCCCAGGAGTTCTATGGAGCCCAGGAGCCCAGGAGCCCATAGAGCCCATGGAGCCCAGGAGTTCCAGACACAGGGTTTGTATGGTGAGATCGCCATCTGCTGGCAAGGAGAGGCATAGCTGGCTGTGTCCAGTGTCCTTTGTTGGGAGTTAGAGGGTGGCATTCAGAGTGCTCCCACATCCTATATATACCTTGTGTGTCACATCTGATTGCATCACCAGTAAAGACCTGGAAGAAGGTAAAACTCCCATGGGTTTATTATAGAAAAGTCCCAAAGTGCAGGGGCACAGCCAGGCCAGGGCGACCTGGAGGATTGGTGCTGTGGGTCTGGAGCAGCAGATAGGGAGGTGCTTGCTGTTGAGGCTCTGAAGGTCAAAATAGTAGATCTGATGGCCTGCCACCAGCCACCCTCTGTGTTGTGACAGCCTTATACATTGTCCATCACTAACAGTTCAGACTCAGTTCTCAGCACCCTCCCAGGCTTGAGCACAATCTAATGCAATCCTTTTTTTGTTTGTTTGTTTTGTTTTACATGCAAGGAATAGTAGATACAGAGTGGCAAGGTATCTTTCCCAAAGGCACACAGCCAGCGAAGAGTGGATTAAGGCTCTGTCTTGAAAGTCCATTCCCTACCGTGACCTTTGTCTCCTGGTTCCCTCATCTGAAAAGTAGGCATGCCATCTCATCCTAACTTTGCAGCCTGTCTGGTCTGGAAGAAGAGCCAGGTATTAACACATTAACCAGAAGTAAGCATCCAGCAGGAGGCTCAGGCAGGGAGCCCTGCAGAGCCATGGGTGGCTAAGGCTGCAGCTCATACTGGCCCTCTGTGGCTGTGTAGAAGTCCTCCAGCACGGACTGCAAAAACTCAAAGGTGGGTCTCTCCTCGGGACGGCCTCGCCAGCACTCAGTGATGATGTCATGGTACAACTCCGGTGGACATGTCTCCGGGCATGGCATGCGATAGCCATGCTCTAGGCTGCGGATGACCTCAGGGTTGCTCATTCCTGCAGAAGGGTGGACAGGGTGCTTCAGGACAGATGGTACTCCAGGGGTGCAGTCATTGGCCCGGGGGAGGGGCAGTAGACCAGTATATGGGAGGAAGCAGGCTCTGACACACTATGGCCAGTCTAACTCTGGAAGGTCACATAAATGTTTTGTTTTTTAGACAGGGTTTTCTCATATGGCCCAGGTTAACCTTGAACTCAATAGCTATCTGTCTCAGCCTCCCAAGTGCTAGGATCACAAGCTTGGGCCATTACATTCATTCTTGGGGCCATCTAATTATTTTTCCCCTAATCTCTCTCTCTCTCTCTCTCTCTCTCTCTCTCTCTCTCTCTCTCTCTCTCTCTGTGTGTGTGTGTGTGTGTGTGTGTGTGTGTGTGTGTGTGAGTGAGTGAGTGAGAACAGAACAATGGGCAGAGGGCAGAGGATAGCTTCCAATGTCTATCATCGCTTTCATTCTTGTTTGACACAGGGTCTCTTCATGTTAGTTGCCACCGCACACTGCAGGCGAAGTGGCCTTTGAGCTTCTGGGACCTCTCCTATCTCCCCGGCATCTCACTGTAGGGGTGCCAGGATTGCAGACCTGCTCTGCAGTATCCAGTGTTACCCTTGGGTTCTGGGAAGCCAGGATCAGGTCCTCTCTGCTTGCCTATCAAGAGCTTCACACACACACACACACACACACACACACACACACACACACTGGAGCCATCTCTTCAGCCTTGGTGGCTGGAGAGACATGGTGACATATTTAAGGCTGTCTTTTGCTTTACACTGTTTGGGGAAGAGCTGGGAAGGAGCTGTGGGATTTCCAGGGATCATCGGCAGTTTCTCCTGGATGTGACCTAGGTAAGTGTTCACTGGAGGGGGATGCTGTGGAAAACACCCACCCACAGTTGCTGCCTGGACTCTCCTGATATGGGCCTGAGTCCAGGCAGGTTCTCACTTCAGGACAGGACTTTGGAGATCCCACCCTGAGGAGTGAGGTGAAGCTGAGAATCTTGTCCTCAGCCTACAACCTGTCCCCTAGCATTCACCATGCTTGCTCTTGGGGATCCATATGAGCTCTGTGGGAGACAAGGATGAAGCCCCATGGCCCTGAGCAATGCCAGAAAGGAGACAGAAACCCACACCAAAATGCAAGTCTGGGCCTTGGTCCCTGTGACATGACCCTGCCCTGACCAGTACATGGTACCTACAGGTACTAAGCCTGTGGCTTCGCCATCAGAATGTTCCAGGAGGATGGTGAGAAGTCCAGGTACAAAACCTACCTGGGTAGGGAACACGGCCATATGTGATAATCTCCATCAGCAGGACTCCAAAGGACCAGACATCAGCCTTGATGGTGAACACCCCGAAGTGGATGGCCTCTGGGGCAGTCCACTTGATGGGGAACTTGGCTCCTGCCAGGAAAGCATTAGTTCCAGAGACTGCCAACTCTCCACCCTCACCTCACAGCAGCCCCAGCTGTTGTGGGATATTTGTACACTGTGTGAAAATGTGTTGTTGTGATTGGTGCAGTAAAGAGCTAAATGGCCAATAGTTAGGCAGAAGGTATAGGCGGGACTCCCAGGAAGAGAGAGGGAGTAGGGGGAAATGATCAAGGTGAAGAGGAGACTCCAACAAGAGTTGGACATATAGAATGAAAGGAAGGTAAAAAGCTACATGGTAAAATGTGCATTAATTAAAGCAGGTCAGTTTAAGTTATAAGAGATAGTGGGACAAGCCTAAGCTAGGGCTGAGCTTTCATAGTTAATACATCTCTGTGTCATCATTTGTGAGCTGGCATCCCGAAGAAAAATTTGATCACACCCAGCCCCTTCCTATTTTTCCCCCTGGGAGTCTTGCAGGATATGAATACACAAGGACATAGTAAAACATAGTTGCTTGCCACTATCCTAGCAATCCGTAAAAACAGTGTTAACCCTTTGGGTTACCAACACATGCTTCCATCTAGTTTTTTGTTTGGGTTTTGGAGATAGGGTCTTGTGCAGTTCAGGCTGGGTTGAAACTTGATAGTAGCCAAGGATAACCTCGAACTCCTGATCCTCCTTCTGAGAGCGCCGCCATGCCCTGTTTATGCTATGCTGGACACAATACCAAGGGCTTTGTACTATGACTCCAGTCCTGTGCATTTCCATCTGGGAGGGAAGGGTCCTTTCCTATCTCACATGGCCTTGTTTAGTGGTGGGGACCATGGCATGGGTGAGCCATTTTAACTGGTCTATGCTTCTGTCAGTGCTTTCCTGGAAAGGAAAACCTGACATGCAGATGCACCTCTGAGGGTCACTGGGGTCTCCAGGCTGGGAGGGATAGTTCTGCATCCCAAGGTCATTGTGAGTGAAGAGTCCCAAGGTGCTCCTCTGTCTGAGGTGCTTCTCTGCCCGCCCCCTTCCAGCCAGAGAAAGAAGTGCTAAACTAGCTGGGAAAGCGCCAGCATCGAGGCAAACACAAGGTGGTGGGTCTCCCTGCTCATATCCAGCACCTAGGAGTCATTCAAGGGGCCCCAGGGCATTGAGAAGGTCAAAGCCTTCCCGTGGGTCGGGGGGAAAGTCTGCTCACCCTCTTGGGCAGTGTATTCACTGTCGATGATCCTGGCCAAGCCGAAGTCAGCGATTTTGCAGCACAAGGTCTCAGACACCAGGATGTTGGCTGCCCGCAGGTCACGGTGGATGGAATTCATGCGCTCTATGTAAGCCATGCCTTCTGCGATCTGAGGGGGACAGGCCACACAGTGAAGGGCAGAAAGAATGGAGCCCGCCAGCCTCACATCCCCCAGGTGATGAGGAACAAGGCTGGGTGGGGAGCAGGGAGAGAGAGCACCCATCCCTCCCCAGGAGATCAGCCCAGAGCCAGGGCGGCAGAGAAGATGTCATCAAACAGGCAGGCCGACATCCCCACCCCTGTCCTCCCTTTCCAGGCACTGTCCCCAAGGTCCTGCAGGCCAGGAATAGCAGAAGCAGCCTGGGGCTGTGAGAGAGGGAGAAGAAGGATGAACAGTGTGTACAGGGATAGCAGAGGAGGACAGGTCTGCTCCCTTAGCCCATGCCTCTCTCAGAGGAGCCAACCATGCCTTGGAATCACTAATGTCCAACAGGCTCTGCCACGTCTTTGTGGGAGGGTTAGGGAACTTGACAATTCATCTCTTGGACACAAAGTTAGGGTTAATGTTGAGTGAGCTGATTGTGGCCAAGGTCCTGAACCTGCACCTACCCCAGGTGAGCGCTTGGGGGGCCTGTGAGAGTAGAACCCAGGGGAATGGAGGTTCTCATAGAGGAGGAGGAGCCAGGTCTGTCCCAAGCATCTGCGCCGGCCCATTAAGGCTTTAGTCCCTCACTGATGAAGGACCAAGTAACCTCAGCTCTCATCTCTGCAGGCTGTCAGCCTCTGAACAGATCCTACTTGCCCAGGAGCTCAGGCGCATACACTCACAACCTCTCTCCTACTGAGTCACACCCCAGCCCCTGGTCCCTCGTCTTCCTTTTCCACACGCCCTGCTTCATGCGGGAGTCCCTCGTGAACTCATTTACTCCCTCATGAAGCCACTGAGTCAGTATGCATTGGCTAGTGTGAGGCTGTGTGGACTGGGAAGCCAGAGACTAAACAGCTTCTATCTAGCCAGCACTGGCGGTGCTCACATTGTTAACTAACACTGACTGATTGGCTTGAAAAGAAGACTCCATGAACATAGAAGACAGCAGTCCAATCTGCCTCTGTGGAAGAGATGCTACAGGAGAGGGGAGCCAGGGCTCTCTGGTAGCTCTCTTCTCTGGTGTTGAACCCAAGGACACCATAAGGCTCATTCATCCATTGATGAGTAACAAACAGCCCAAGAGCAGAGTCAGTAACTCCTCTTGTTCAGGAAACCCTTGGCAGACATGACCTCTGCCAAGGGCAAGTCCTAGGCATGGAATAGGAATGAATCTCAGACACGAAGAGTCCAGGGCAGTCTGCACAGAGTAGGTGGGGATGACAGGGCGCTGAGCAGGCACTGTCCTTTTGGCTGCAGAGCCACATGGGGAGGGCCCAGGTTTTCCTTGGGGACAGTGGGGTTAAAGAGAATGGACAAGGAGAGACAAGGAAAAGGAATGGCAGGCTACCAACCATCAAGTGCCTGCCTCAAAGCCGGTGGCCAGGGCTCACTCTCTGCACCATCCTGCCATTGCCTCGGTAGGTCTCTGCTACCCCAGTGGAAAAAAGACACCGTGACCCCAGTTCCTGAGTTTGATACCAGCTGCAGATAACATGGGACAGCGTAGGAAGTTAAAGTGGGCAAGCGGCAAGCGGGTTAAAGTGTGGGCACGAAGGATCCCCCTCATAGCTCTGTATATGTTGACAGTGTGTCTCATAGGCTGACCACAGACCACAGCCTTCTTGCTGAGAGTTCCAGTTTTAACAGCTGTACTCAGAGACGCCAGATGTGTTTTCCTGCCCGTTAGGCCCCTCAGCTAGAATCCCCAAGGGAGGGAGATACCAACAGCCCCCATTTTGATTCTGCCCTCGCCTCATGGAAGCTGAAGAGTTCTATTCAAGGACTCAGAAAGAACCAAAGACCAGTCCAGGACAGCTGAGGTCTGGAATTCCCTGTTCTGGGACAGGATGGAAGAACACAGTCACAGCAAAGTATACATGCCTACCTACTAAGCAGAATTCTTGCCTATCTCCTGGCTTTTCAACACCAGTTGTCATCTCTACCTTCCTAATATCCCATCATGGCTGCCCAGAATTGGAACTACATTTCCCAGACTCCCTTGTAGCCAAGTGGGTCATTGAAGCAAGTGGAGTAGGGAGAACATGCAAGAGCAAATGTAATGGGAATATCCCTAGAGGGAAGAAGGTGGGATTTTATCCCCATCTCCTTCTTGCTGGCTAAGAAGAGGTGGGGCTGGGTGGTAAAGCCAGCAGCCACCTGGCGTAGAAGACACCCGTGGGCAGAGCCTCCCATCTGTCCACCTCTAGGTGCTTATACATTTAGTACTTTAGGCTTTCTGACCTTCACAGACCAGCCCACATGTGACCAACATGGCTTCTCACCAGGGAATTCAGTATAGTCAGAAATCTCAGACGGGGTATCATCCCTCCAGGCTGC
The DNA here is from genome assembly GCF_943737965.1 of Phodopus roborovskii. Classification (NCBI taxonomy): domain Eukaryota; kingdom Metazoa; phylum Chordata; class Mammalia; order Rodentia; family Cricetidae; genus Phodopus; species Phodopus roborovskii. The sequence goes on along the minus strand of NW_026126511.1, from coordinate 49,755,056 downwards.
CTCTGCTTCATAGCTCACCCACCTGGGCTGACATGTCAATCAGCCTTGGAAGGGACAATCTGCTGCCTTCATCTGTCTTCAGAAAATCCAGCAAACATCCTAGGAAAAGAGAGACAGTAACTGCACAGTGGCTGGACCTGCTGTCCACGGAGGGTCTGCCTATGGCTGAGGAGCCTCATACTTCATGGAAACAACCACCCCTAGACTTCCAAAAGTTAGTTCTCAGTCAACTTCAGGGCCTGTCTGGGGTCTCTTGGGTCAGCAGAGCTGGAGGTGGATACCAGCTCTGGGCCGAAGGTCCTTTCCAAGCATGATGCTTCTATGTGTGTTCTTCCTTGATGGAGACTTTCCCTGAGGGAAGCATTATCAAGAAGACACCAGAAGGGGGAGCTGGGGCAGGTAAAGAATGTGGCTCCTCCCCTGCCTGGTAGGTGGTCTTGAAAACTCAGCCAGGAGTCAGGCACCCAGCATAGTCTGTGATGCCAGCTCCCTTGGAGACAATTATTATAATTAGCATGGTCACACTGAGGATCCACAGGAAGCAAGGTGATATCAGGGCCATAGGTGGGTGGAGATCCCTTAAGTAGAAGTTAGAGACAGGTTTGATCCCTGGCCAACTGTCCCCTGGGGAGATAGAGCAGAAGCTGTGGTGTTGGGGTGCATACAGAGGCTGCCAGGGCCCCATTTTCCTGTCACCCCTACAGTGAAATGCCCACAGGCTTGCCAAAGTTCCTGTAGCTGGGGACAGGTGAGACTGGGTTATTAGATCCACCTTTGGTTGCCCAGCTGACAGCTCTTCCTACTTTGCAAGGCTCTGGCCATCATAGTGGGGGTTAAAGTATGATGTGTGTGCTGCAGAAACAAAAACCAGGTTCTAGAAGCAGGGTGTGCTCTGGGTGTGGAGAACACACTCCAGAAGCAAAATCCATGCTCTCGGCTGAGCTTCCCCTCAGCTGAGAACACAGCTCTGTGAAAATGATTCTACCTTGTTTCTCAGCCTCCCCTCTCATAAGATAAAGCTTACAGATCCCCCCTAGAAACCCCCCAGAGCAGACAAATCCATTGCCATGTTCCACTCTTGTTTCTGCCCTCTAAGCCCTGTCCTGCAGAGAGAGGGAGGCCCCACCTCTGGCCATGTACTCAGTGACAATGTAGATGGGCTCTCTGGTGACCACAGCGTAGAGACGGACCAGCCTCTCATGCTGCAGGGTTTTCATCAAGTTGGCCTCGCCCAGGAAAGCTTCTGGAGACATAGTTCCCTCCTTCAGAGTCTTGATGGCCACCTTCACGTTGTTTTTATAATAACCTGATGGGACAGGGGAGTGAAGGAGCCATTCAGACGTTGAAGAAAGCCCTTCACCACAGGTTCAAGCCCTACTCCATGTGGGCCCAAGGTCCAAGCTCGGACACGCAGTCCCTGAGGGAGATGATGGGAGTGCATGTCTCGTGTAAGATGCCAGCCTGTTTTTCAAACCCCATGATGGATTCTCTGGCTGGGGTAGGATTCATGTAGTCTGAGGACTGGGACAACACCCAGTAAATGGTATAAAGGCAATGGCTGGGGCTTGTTCTTCCCAGGGTACTGAGCCTTGTGAGGGCCAGGTCTGCAGCTCCAGCTTGAGACATCTCAGTTCTGGGTGTGAAACTCTGGGAGGCGTCAGAACGGGGCTTTGAAGTTGTGCCCCAGAGACATGGACCAGAGAAGAATATGACAAAGCCTTGTGGTATGCTGGGAGACTGCTGTTAGTAGCTGTGGGCAGCAGCTATGATGGAATGGTGTGGGCACTGGAACCTGAGCTCCCACACTCACACACCAGCAGGTGTGACTTCTGCACAGACCCTGGAGCTCCTGCCTCCTGGCTCTTGGCTCCCAACACCTCATGGATGGCTTCTGTCTGGAGAATTGGAGTTAAAGAGGACCTAGTAAATGGTTGGGTACACATAAATCAGCCACAAAGCCAGTATCCAGCTGAGAACGAGAGAGGAACTGGCTTAACCTTAGAGAGAACTGGATTCGATTCTCTTCTAATAAGGACAGAGCAATGATGTGAGCCCCTTGGCATCTGGGCCTTATTATCTGTGAAGGTACATAGCTATGCCTCTGTCCCTCAAGGCATCTCAGGGAAGGGGTGTGCTGTCCATATAGAGCTGTCTGCCTCTATGGCCACTCCAGGCTCAGAATACAGTAGAGAGAGGGAACCCAGGATGTCACAACTCACCCATCCAGACTTCTCCAAACTGCCCAGACCCAAGTTTTCGGACCAGCTTGAGAGACTGCCTAGGAATTTCCCATTCATCCTGTGCCCAAGGATTCTTCGGGGCTGGGCTCACACAGGGCAGGGTCAACTTCTGGCACAAGCCATCCCCTTTCTCTGTATCAGGGAAGAAAAGAGAAGCTAGAGGCCATCAGAGCAGACTTCCCTTAGGCACCACACTGTCCCCAACTGGGTCCCTTGTCTCCTCCTTCTCATTGTGGCTGGCAGGATATGGTGTCTGGAACCTGCATTCTCTGAGATTTCAGGTCCTTGCTACTTTTCAAGTAACCCCATGTCAAGCATTAGGCTGAAACTTGGCGATTCCTTTAGTCTGGATTGGTGGACCCCCACCCAAGTTGATGCATGTAGTTTGGGATCATACAATAGAGAACTCAAGAGTTCCTCTGGGACCCTCCTGCCCCAACACCTCTTACTGGAGTAGTGCTGCACCAGGGCCTGGAGGGTGGGGAAGGTGATCCGAGGGGAGATGTAATAGCCACCGCCGTCCAGTGAGCGGATCTTATAGTGTTTGACCATCTCCCCCTGGGTGGTGACATCCTTCACAGACAGGGAAAAGGCACCTAGAGGGTTAATAGACACATGAGAAGTGAGCCAGGAATGTAAGTCCAGGACTAGGGGTGAGGATCCTGTGATCTGAAAAAGCTACCCCCAATTCGGTACTCTGTTCTCAGCCTTTCAGCACGAATTCCCTTTCCCGATTGGCTGTCTGACCCAGACTTTCCTTCAAGTTCCCTAACTGCCAGGGAATGAGGAACTCTGAGGCAGACAGGACCACTTCTCAGCTGTACATGGGCCCTCAATTGGAGTGCCCGAGATACTGAGAAATGGAGGGTTGCCAGGGGATTTGGAGCTTTACTGTCTTTGACTTGAGGACTGGTGACTTCCCCAGAGAAATGGCCAGTCAGGGCCTCCAATTCCATACCCTTCCCAGAAGCATAGCAAGCTATTCCCCAGAGGTCTTTCCAAATTCGTACTGTGTTTTATAGTCTGTGTTGACATTTTCATATAGATAAGGAAGCAGGTGGTCACGGTTCAGAGAAAGGAAGGATCTTCAGCTAAGAAACTTCTGTCCTCGAGCCTTTATAAAATGCCCTTGTTCAGCCCTGTGGCTGCCACAGAATCTCCCATTTTAAAACCCTTTATTGGTGAGGTATTTATTGGTAATGAATGGAGGCCACTCAGACAGCAGCAGGCTTGGGGGTGCGGGGACCCCACCCTCCCTGTTTACACGTCTGTGAAGAGCAGTCCCACTCTCTGCCACAAGGGGTCAGACCTGGACACCTCATTGCATGAGGATCTTGATATTCTATGGGACTGATGGTTTCCGGTGCTTTTCAGTCTCAAGCCTTTCCCCTGCTTGGGTCTTTCTTGGCCATTTTGTCCCTCACAACCTACTTGTGACAGAATGCTAAGAGGTTGCACTCCTGTCCAACACTCCTTGAGGTTGCTACAGCCCTAGCCCTCACACCTTAGCCCTCCATCGGATACTGTAGGCTTACCCCCTCCACCCTGCTCGTTGCAACCATGACTCGGTCTCTAAGGCTCCAGAACAGGTACTATTGAGTTCATCATCTTCACCCCGGCGGCGCAGTGAGGTCAAGAGCTTTTTCTAACTGGGATGCTGCACATGTGCAGGCACCTGGCTCTACGCCAAAGCATTCCTTTCTTTTCCTTCACTAGATGCAGCTCCTGAGGCTTGAAGGCCTCCAAGGTCCTGCCTAGCTTATGGCAACTGGGTATTCTTACAGAACACCCCAATACTGTCAGCTCCATGTCCATGGGACCTCTTGTCTTTGGGAAATGTCTGGGCTGCCTGGGGCCTATGGGGAAGTATGGGTTTGTTTTTGTTTTTGTTTTTGTTTTTCCCAAAGCAGGGTTTCTCTGTGTTGCCCTGGCTGTCCTGAAAATCACTCTATAGAACAGCTAGCTTCAAACTCAGAGATCTGTCTGCCTCTGAGTGTTGGGATTAAAGCTATGCACCATTACACCTGGCTTAGTATGGGTGCTTAAACATTTATTTTTATTGTATGTATATGTGTGTTTTGCTTGTTTGTATGTTTGTGTACCAGGTGTGTACAGGGCTCAGAGGCCAGAAGAAGGTGTAAAATTCTCTGGGATTGGAGTTATAGACATTTGTAAACTGCCACGAGGATGCTGGGAATTGAACCTGGCTCCTCCGGAAGAGCAGCCAGTGCTCATAACCACTGAGCCATCTCTATAACTCCACTATTTCTTTTAAGAAGTATTATTTTTACTCTTTTGACACTTTTGACATTGTATAATGAGTCATGGTCCTTTTCGCTCACCATCACCTTCTCTCATCTCCTACTTCCCCCACTGAATCCTTCCCTTACAGATTCCTTAACACTGAATAGTCCATCTACCTTTCAGCAAGACATTAGTGGGTCCTCACGTAGAAACCAATAACCAGTGGCTTGAGAAGCTGAGGGACATCTCAAGGGTCACATGGGACTTCTTGCTTGGCTTGCAAAGGAAGGGTGTGGCTTTGCAATGCAGGGTAGGATTCTGCTTCGGAATTATGAGGAGCATGGGGAATCCCACAGTGTTGAATGAAAATAGCAGCAGTGGGAAGGCACTGTAGAAGGCTAAGGTTAATCAAGGAAAAGAAGAAAGGACTCCAGGCAGGACAGTCACCTTGCAGGGAGGAGGCCAGGGAAGGAGTGAGGGGCTTTTCTACATCTAGAATGTTTTGTCTTCTGGCTTTGGTTACATGGTGCTGTGCATAATTTATAATCACTCATAGTTTTTGCATGCATTCTATGTGCTTCCTATTTTATAATAAGAGCGGCATTAAGGAGCTGGGGTGCAGTTCAGTAGAGGGCTGGACTAGTGCTTAAGGTCCTGAGTTTGATTCCCAGAACAACAAAAACACATGAGGCCTTGTCTTCAAAACAAAACAAAAGACTTTTGAAAGAAGTGCCAATTGGATGTGGTGGCATATGCCTGTCATCTAAGCTCCGAGCAGAGGTTAAGGGGAGCCCGTTCTACATAGCAAGACTCTGTCTAAGAATATAATAAATAAACAAGGAGAGGGGTGGGGGAGAATGTTATTTAGAAAGTGGCAGACAGGAGGGTGGGAAGGAGAAACCAGCTGCTGCTGGTGTCAGCAGCTGAGTCAGTAAGACAGATTTGAATCCCCGAATTGTGTGTTGGCGCTGGGTTTGTTTTTTGTTGCTGTTTGTTTGTTTTTCAAGACTGGGCTTCTCTGCATAACAGTTCTTGCTGTCCTGGAATTCATTTTGTAGACCAGGTTGGCCTCCAACGCACAGAGATCCACCTGCGTCTGCTTCCTGGGTGCTGGGATTAAAGGCGTGCGCCACCGCACCCCTAATCCATCAGTCATTGCTCCATCTACACCTGGACACAGGCCACTTCTCAACTTCCTAAGACCTGCCAGCCTCTGCCTGAGACACCTGGTAAAGATTCGTTGAGCTTCTTGACTCTTTATTTTTTAAAAAATATTATTATTTATTTATTTATTTTACGTACCAACCACAGTTCCTCCCCTTTCCCCTGCTCCTCCCCCTCCCCCCTTGACTCTTTGATTCCAAAATGTGGCTGGGGACAGAACGCTATATGGTACTTGACTAGTTTAGGACTACCATGGCACAGGGCTTTCCCCTATCCCTGCCATCCAGGTCCCAGAGGTGTCAGTCTTGGGGCCAGAAAACAGCAGGTATGGGCAGCCTCAAAGGCACCTCCCAGGCAGGGACACAGGACAGAAGCCATCAGGATTCCTGCCCACTCCAGACTGAGGCCACAGGGTGGGCTTCCCAGGATCACACACAGCAAGTCGGATGCTGAAGCCACTAGACTCACCTTTATTGCTCTCACTCTCTCTGATGAGGAAGGCACCAGCCTTGTTCATCGGAGCCAGCAGCTGCCTCTCAGCATCCTTCCGGCTGATGGTCCTGAAGAGCCATCTGGAAAACAGCAAGAGTGGGTGAGCCTCAAAGTTGGTGACACCCCCTCCCCGGCCCCGAGTCAATCCTGAGATGTTCCTCACATCTCGTTCGGTTAGATGCCCCAAAGTTCCTGCAACCCCATTCCATCCCATCTCCCATCGGCTTCTAGGCTCATATTTTCCCTGAATGAAATGAGAACGTGGGTTAGGTGATCTCTATTAGTGTCAGGCTGCAAAAAATCACACCCGATCCACTACCCTCCCCCTGCACCAGATGTTGTCATGAGGTTGTCATTTTCTTGCCGTTTGAGTGAATAACAGCACTATTACCAGAGGCTTTCTGGATTCCTTCCAAGTTCCCCATCTTCAGTAAAGGACTTTTGATACTTGTTGTGGTCAGATGTAGAATACTTCCTACAAGTTCATGTTTGATTATGTGGTCCCCAGCTAGTGGGGCCATTTTGGGAGGTTGTGGAGCCTTTGCGATATAAGGTCTAATTGGAGGCCATGGTGGCAACACTTGAAGCAACAAGCCAGCTCAGCTTTAAGCCCTGCTCGAGATCCAGCTTCTTCCTGAGATGTAAGAGGACCCCACTTGTACATTCCTATCACCAAGAACTCTACTATGTCTTTCCTATCACGATGGACTGTACTCTCTCAAATCATGAGCCAAAACGAATTCTTCCTTAACTTGTATTTTTTTTTAGATAGTGACAATAGACATAACTAATAGAACATAGTTTTGGAGAAAGACCTAGGGCTCACAGTGTGTGTGAAGAAAAGGAGGCAGTGTCACCACCATGCGGTGGTGCATGCCCGTGTCTCTGCACCATGTGAGGGAGTAGGTGAGTGGCCCAGGTGGACCTTCCTAGTGTAGGAAAGCTGTCAAAGAGAAGGCTGAAGAAGCCCTCTGGCCACTGTCCCTGGAGGTGGTGGGAGCAGTTGTAGGACATAGGAGCTACCTATGGATTCTGGAGGGGACCAGACACTGGGGTTAGTCTCACCCAGAGAAGCCAGGAAGCAGGTGGCCTTTATTTCAAACAGACTCCCTTGCCATCCATCAGAGTGTTAGAAGGGATCCAGAGCCTCCGATTCCCAACCCTACATCAACAGTCACTATTAACTCACTTCCTGGCCCCGCCATACTCAGAGTGGCTAGAGCTGCCCTGACAGCAGGGTTTGAGCACCTACTTTTCTACTTCCAGGGTGTCCAATGGGGCCACAAAGTTGCTGGGCACATAGCCTTCTCTTCCAGTGGTGAGTGACCTGGCCAACCACCAGTCTCCAGTGCTAGTAGAAAGAGGGGGAGACAGAAAAATGACAGAGGCTCACCCAGATGTCTGGGCAGCTCTCAGCACCCTACAACAGATCCCATTCTGGTAGGAGACAGGATGGCAGAGACGGACAGACAGCCTGGTGGTCAGGAGGTGCTATGTGAGTGACCCATCCACTGTGCAGAGCATGTGACAGACAGAAGGGGTCATGGCACAGAGTAAGAAGAGAAGATTTGTCCAGATAGCCCGACTGGCCCAAGGACCATGTCCTCTACTGAGCAGCTCCCGTCTTAATGGATGGGACATGTCCAAAACTTATGGAATGAGTTGGGACTGGTTAAGAAAACAAATCCAGGAGGGCCACTGACAAAGGAGGAACTGAAAACCCATTGTAGGGTCAAAGGTCAGGTCCAGCTCAAACCCACTGCAAGACTTTAGGAACAAAATCAGACCTTGGGGTTCCGTGGTGTAGGCTTAAAGGGTGGAGAAAGGGGGAGGGGGAGAAGACAAGCAGACACTGGAGGGTGTCCTGAGAAAGAACACAGGAAATAAGTCAAAAATGGAGTTAGTATGTGGGGTCCAGAGAGGCTTCTTGTTCGAGTTAACAACAGAGGAGAAGGCTGATGCAGAAATGACCTGGCCAGAAAGATTTGGTGGGGGGCTGGGGGCAAGGACAGTGGTTCAAGCTTAAGAAGATGCTGGGTGATGGGACAGGGGCATAGCAATAGAGAAGGCCCTCAAGGAGTGTCCCAGGGGTGTGGTGGGTGAACGAGGGAGGCAGACAGTGGGGGAGGGGCCCTTTCCTGACAGGAACAGCATTCTACAAGTTTACCTCTTCAACACCTGGAGTTTCTCTCCCTTCAGCACCTGCAGGTCCCTGTCACTCACCGCCGCATAGTCAAACAGGGCCACCACAAAATGCTCCTCTGAAAAGAACAAGGAAAAGCTGGCTACCCCTGGGGTCCACCACAGGGGTGGAGGTCTGGAGAACTGTGTGGTGCGAGCCTTCTTCCGGCGGAATGGTGACACAGGAGCCACGTGAGGCTACTCTTTGGACAGTGGAGGAGGAGTTCTCAGGAAGTGACACCCAGACACACGTCCACTCCAGGAGTAGGCTGGCCCTCACCGCCTAGCTCATTTTCCTCTCCGAGCCAAAGCCTGAACAAAGAGTTGAGAGGGCAGCTACGTGGAGGCAGCTATTGCCAGCCCTCACAGGACTGTAGGACCATGTCTGGGAGCCAACCCTGGGTGCAGCTTTCCTCTGAAGCATCCTCTCAGCATCCTTCCTCAGCCCCTAGCCCAGAAGTCATGTGACCACTCTAGCTCTGCCCTCTCAATGGTGTTTGTTCCCAGTGGCTCCCAGCACCTGTCCTTCCTGGCTCTCCCTTTCTTGGAGGACTGTTGACATGCTGGAGGTCCTGAAGCAGCCGAAGGCTTGGGAACATGGTGGACCACTTTTCAAATGATCACTGTTTGGCACCAGGGATCCCTGAGTACCTGGCAGAATCTCTTGGAGACTTACAACTTGCAGATGACCTAACACTGTCATAGGTGAGTGGTATGGCCTGAGGCTGGGACCTGCCCTTGGTGAGAGGAGGTTTGGCATGAATGACAGGGGTCAAACTTGTGCCAAAGGCTGTCAGCTATTTCCTTACCCTGACCCTCCATTCTAAAGATGAGACACCCCCTGCTAGAAAGTGAAAGATCACCTATCTGCTGGGAAAGATGGTGTCCTTAGCCAGGTAAGGGACGCCAGATGACAGCACTGACCATTTCCAGCAGTTTGCCCATAATGGTAATAAGCTTATCTCTCCCAAGACAAGAGAGGGATGTTCCCCACCGTGACACCTTCCCCTGTTCTGTATTCCAGGGGAAGAGTGCTGCAGGCTCCACATTTCCTGTGAGTGAGTGAAGGGATGGCTGGTGTGGATGGGGGATGGGAGATGCTATGGAGGCCAGTTCTGAATGAGGCCCAATCCAGGGAGCCCTCATGAGTCCTGACCCAAGAGGAAGCTCATTGATTATGTGACCACCATAGAGCAGGATGGAGTCTGGGATGAAGGACTTTCCAGTGGAGACTGGACATAGGTGGAAAGAGGGAGGCAAGAAGTTGTCCTCCACATGGACCAGACCTCTTGCCGAGAGGGAAGGCCACAGCATCAGTCCTGCTGCCCTTTGGAGTCTGGAGCTACAGTCTCCAAGCCAGGCCTTGACAGTGCCAGATCTGCTCCTGTAACTCCTTCCTTTGCCTCCTTTATAGCATGCAGAGTGCTTTTTAAGCTCCCAGCTTCCCCTACTCCTGTCCAGCCCTACAGGGCTCATCCCAGCTGCTCTGGTTCTAACACAAGATTCTTACCTTGATCTGGGTGCTGGTTAGGAGACGGAGGGGCGAGGTGGTTGAAGACAACCTTGGGCAGAAGTACACTGAGTTAGTGAGCAGTCTGTAGGGAAGACAGACTAGAGGGCTTAGGAGAACCAGTTGGCTAGATTACCTGTAGGGACCCACTCTGAAGAAGGAGGGTGGCTATCATACAGGGATACTTAGATAAATTCTGTATACACTATCAACTCCTTGGAGCACCATTGTCACCCCAGGCCATCTGTCATCCTTGCTTTGACCACACATGGAGATGCTGCAGCTTCAAAGGCCAAAAAGCCCTGTCACCTTGGTCAAAATTCTGGCTCTACCATTAATGAAGAAGTTGCAGACAGGTATTTACTGATACATAAAAAATATCTTAAAACTGTGTTTCCCTAACACTCAATCAATACTCACTGGTGTCTATCCAAGCGTAGACCCCTGCACATTTGTGCCAGGACACAGCACAAGTCACACATAGAGCCTTTTTCATTACGGGAATAGCCCTTACAGCCCGTGGCAGAACAATGAAATAATGAGCTATATCTACCAGGTACTGGCGTGGTTAAATCTCACAGACACCATGCTGGACCACGGACTTTATCTTCCTGAAATGGAAGCCTGAATAAACTCTTCTTGGAGCTGCCCCAGTCACAGTGTTTTGATTACGGCAACAGAGATGTAGCTAAGGTAGGTACAATAAGACCAGCTGCCTCAGAGCCCTGCTGCTGTGACTTGGCTATGACGACTGTAACCTAGAGCCATGAACTAAGTGGTTGAAGGAAGGGCCTTGGGGAAGGAGCTCAGGAGAGATGATTCTAAGTATCTTTGGCAAGTGCAATTGTAAGGAACTGTCATCTTTCTGAAGTTAGTGTGCATTACACAGCCTTTAAAAGTTAGGTTCTAAGCTGGGCGTTGGTGGTGCACACCTTTAATCCCAGCACTTGGGAGGCGGAGGCAGAAGGATCTCTGTGAATTCGAGGCCAGCTGGTCTACAGAGCGAGTTCCAGGACAGCCTCCAAAGCAATACAGAGAAACCCTGTCTTGAAAAACCAAGAAAAAAAAAGTTAGGTTCTGGGCTTTTACTGGTTAGTATGTCACTTCAGGGAAATAACTTGACCTGTCTAAGTTTGAAGTTGTCCATATTCATTCATTCATTTGTCCGTTCATTCATTCAATGTCTCACTCTGTGCACTTGGATACAGTAACACTTGGACACATCTAGAAGAGAAGCCAGGGTTCATCTATAAAAGGGGACCAGCAGTCTCTGCTCCCATCAGGTCTCTGCTAGAATCTTAGTAATGTCCACAGTGATAGACAGGGCAGAACATCATACCAGGCATGGTTCCAGGTGCCCCCCAAACTAGTAGACTTCTGACCAAGCAGGAAATGAAATTAAACAGTCGTCTAGACACCAAAGGGGCTGGTTCAGGGAGCACCTCATGCCTTAGACTCTCTCCTGGAAGAAGTTGATCACTTACCAGGGGTGGCAGGGACGGGGGAGCCTTGCTCTGGGTGTGGCCTTTCACAGGGCTCCATCCTTTTCCCTTCTCACCACTGACCTGCTTCTTACTGCTCAGGAGCCCCATCCTGTAGGAGAGCACAAGCCAGATAGTGACGAGAGACCCCAAGCCCCTGGGTCCCTGCACCCAACCTCCTTTTGGTTAGAAATGTGTGACAACACAGCTCTCCACAACAGAGCATGGGAGAAGAGGCTGAAAGAGCTAAGCTGGTGTTCATCTTTTTCTCAGTGACCCAGAGAGGGAAAATTACTGTTTAGGACACAGACATCACCTGGCATGGGTCCCAGTTTCTCAGGGATGGGAGCCCGGGCAGGGGAGTCATCTTGATCCTACGGGAGCCTGACCCCATGTCTGGTGGTCTGGGTTTTAGTCTTATTTTGCCAAGGGTCACTATGTCATTGGAAAGTCTCCCTTCTTCCCTGGGCCCATGGGCTCCTCTGCCAAATGGTGAGATTTTATTTGGTTTAATAGGTTGCTCTTAAGCTGGAGTTTTTGTGAGAGATGCCATATGCAGAGGACAAACTGACAGCTAGGACAGCAGGCACTGAGGGCTAACCATAGTTGCCCAGTAACATTGAAATTTTTGTGTAGAGGTGAGATCATGGTCAAGTTTGTTCTTTAGTGAAGAATCTTAGCAGATGTAGAAAAGACCCAAATCCAGGCAGCAAAATGTATACATAATGTTTTCTTTCTTATTTTGATTATTGATGGGGTAAGGATGCAGATTTGAAAAAAAAATAGTAAGAAAATGAAGATGTGAAGGGAAAAAAATCCAGAAAATTTTAAGACTGTGTATGTGTGGCTGTTAATGCAAAGCAATGCTTCACAGAAGATATTTCTAGAATGTTAATAGTGTTTACTTCAGGTGGTAAGGCTTTGTATGACTTTTGTTTTCTCTCATATAATTTCCTATATTCTCTGAGCACTTCTATAGTGTCTATAAGTGTCTGCTCTTGCAGAAGAAAAAGAGTTAACACCTTAATAATTTGCCTAGCAAAAGTGGCACTTAGGGCCTGAGAAAGAATAGTTTTTGAATAGAAAGCAAGTGGCTGGATCTCAAGCCTTGCCATCTCTCAGGCTCAATGACAAGTCAATGGGCACCAGGTTCTAGAACTTTCTCTGCACTTGCCCCTGTTCCGATGACCACATTGTTGCTTTCCTCCATCTAGTCAGCCACCAAATCTGAACTTTCTAGGACAACGTGTCCACTTAACCAGCAAAATTGAATATTTAAAAGACCTTGACAGGAAGTCCAGCGCATGACCCACTACTTACATTCCATGGACAGCTGACTTTCCAGAGCTTCAGGGAATACACAGGATCTCAATGAAGACTAACTACATACTAGTCAGAAGGCTGTGTGACAACTTTCTTTGTGACTGGGTTCGGGCTAACCCTGCAGTTTCAGGGTGGTTGGAGACAGGAAGTGTGTAAGTCCACCCAGGCAGAGAGAGCACATGTAATCCTCGTGTTTCAGGAGTTGACTTCATCCAGGGAATGGCCTCCCTTCCAAGAAAAGATGAGAGGAGGGTGTGAGTCTATACAGGTGTGTGTGTGTGTGTGTGTGTGTGTGTGTGTGTGTGTGTGTGTGTGTATCCTTTGTGGGTTACCCAAAAGAGGACAGGAGACTTTTTTGCTTAGAAACTTACTTGACCCCCATGCAGACACACAAGAGCCAGGAGGTCGCTGCTTGCCCCTGGGGAGCAAAGCCTGAAACCCAGCTTCAGCCCAACGGGATGTGGTGAAGGCAACAGTTAAAATCAGAGAACACACCCCTTATTTACACCTGTGGTGTGTCATGGTTGAAAAGCATTCAACACCTCCAGTTTTGATGTTTGTGATAGCATCAGTGGCCTGGCTGCAATAGTCCTTGCATCTGAAGCAAGAGACCTAAGGAGGCTTTAAGAGGCATGGAAGGTGGCAGAACAGCATCTCTGACACTGTGGCTGCCCACACAGGAAACAGTGGACAGGTGACCCTGCCAGGACAGTTCAAGTTCAGGTCCCAGTTTTCTCCTCTGCAAGGGACACCACCTGCCTACAAAACTCTCAAAGTCACTTCTTTCTCCCCGTTATTCCAGCAACAGTGGCCAGGGGTTGAGTGACCAGAGCTCACAACAGCCTGCCCACTGGCTTTGTGAACATGGGCAAACCATTCCAATTCTCTGGGTCTATCTCCTTGTTGATGGATACATATGAGTTCATTGCTTGTACCGCAGACAAAGCCTTCTGAAGAATGTGTGCTCAAATGTGGCTGAGAAAGTTAAATAATTGACCTCTCATCTGGGACAGGGTCCAAGAGCTCTCTTTCAGCAGAATTACACGGAAGAACGAAGTTCTCAATTCTATCTGGTCCATTTGGCTTGTTTCAGCAATCTATTTCCAGCTGGTCACAAATATATTTTAATTATGCTTTCCTGTGACAGTTGGTTATGTCTACTTGTGTAAAATAAGGGGAAAGGGCACCACAACTATTGAAACAATTGTGTGAATACTGCTGCCTGGGCAAGAGCAGTTAGTTGTTCTGACACTGCTGGCTATGGGCTAAGCAGCAGCAGCACCAGGTCGGTGTGGCTGCTCCAGTCTAGGCTCAGGGCCCAGAAGATGGTTGGGCAAATTTATGCATAAAGAGCAGATACGTAGGTTTAAAATTAAAGGCCAACAACGTATATGTATATACAATTAACAAATGCTGTCCGGTGAATCCCTACCCCCAGCAAGATGAAGACAAGGAAGAAACACCAAAGAAACATTTTGTTCTTGTTTTGTTTCTTTTATGTTTTGGATTAACACAAATGATGGCCTGTTTTCAGATGCAGATGAGCTGGTGAAAGGCCTGTGGGAGTCATGGTTCTTTCCCTCCTGGGGCTTTGCAATTTCCAAGGTGGTGCTGAGACTTATTGGATTGTCTGTCTTTTCTTTGGGGGCCAAAGATTGGTATAAAAAACCTGAAGGTTTGGTAGTGGATTGGAAGATGGTGGCCAGTGGGAGCCCCTTAGATCCAGCAAAGCACAGACAAACAAATATATTTTTTAGAGAGCTGAACACTTCTGATAGTTCCAAGTCATCTCCCATCAAGGGATTAACCATATGTACTGGTTAATTTTATGTCAACTTGACACAAGCTAAAGTCATCTGAAAGGAGGGAACCTCAATTAAGAAAATGCCTCCATGAGATTAGGCTGTAGGCAAGCCTGCAGGGCATTTTCTTGTTTAGCGGTTGATGGGGAAGGCCCAGCCCATTAAGGGTGGTGCCACCTCCAGGAGGGTGGTCCTGGGTTCTATAAGAGAGCAGGCTGAGCAAGCCATGGGGAGCAAGCAGGTAAGCAGCACCCCTCCATGGTCTCTGCATCAGGTTCCTGCCCTGTTTGAGTTCCTGTCCTGACTTCCCTATGATTAAAAATGATGGAGAAGTATAAATGGAATAAACCCTTTCCTCCCCAACTTGCTTTTTGGCCATGGTGTTTCATCACAACAATAGAAACCCTAACTAAGACACTGTACCTGACCCTGCTTAGCTCCCAAGTAGTTTATTTTTCCAACATGAGCCATGGGGCTTGATAGCAACGTGTGGTTTTTTACCATCTGGCTGTGTGAGTGAAGACCTCTGGGCATGTGTGACTTCCTATAAAGGGACGACATTACACATGACTGAGGCACCCTGTTGCCGTTTCAATTTTATAAAACCCAAATCATTTCTGCTGTGGAAATCCTCCCACCCCACCCCCCTACTGTGGTAAATCTGCTAGAGAAGATTTTCTGATGATAAACAGTTTGAGGGTTCTGAGCAGAACTTTAGGAGGGAAGCTGACCTTCTCATGAGGCTGCTCGGAATACAAGACATGCCTATGTATGCATCACCTATGTGTCACTCTGAAGCCTTGGAGAAGCCCAACACACATTTCATGATTATATGCATAAATAAAATTCCTTTATTTGAATCAAAATTCGTCTTGGAGGGAAATCACATGCAAATTTGTATTTTAAAAACCCCCCATTAGTGATCATGGAAACATGTTTGTGATCTGTTCTTGTACCAACATAGCTTCCTGTTTATCTTGCATTAACCACACAAGGGTCATAATCTACTCCTCAGTATTTAGTTTTTTTGTAGCTTTTAACAATTCAATGAAATGTTAAACCTCAAGCTCATTCTTAATGGAGCTCATTCTTTGTATGGTGAAGGATTCTGGGATCCCAACAGTCTGCCTCAAAAATGGGATTGGGCTCCAGGATTTGCATTTTAAGATCAGCTATCCGACTGACCTTACTTCACATAGATGATCATATTTCCCTTTGCTTCCAGAGTATGCATTTTAATAGGGACGGGTAGACTGGCAACCCTTTGAGTTAGCCGCAAACAATGCCAATTGTCCTCTATCAGTGAAATGCCTCTTTTCTGTCTTCTGAACAAATATTTCTTACATAGTGCTGTGCTTCCTGCATAGTTTGTTGACAGGGGAAACAATCTCCCTTTCTGTACTCACTCTGTGGTACTTTCCTGCTTGCAGAATGTTTTCCCTCATACCTCTCCTCTTACCCTTCTCGGCTGCTCACCTTTCTCTGTAATCACCATGAAAAGGACTGAAAAAACAAGATAGATACAGACGATATGGATGGAGTTTGAATCTGTGATCTGGAGCATAAATCAAAAAGAAATCAAGCAAAAACTAATCTAGAAGACCAGACAGGCAGCAATGGTGTCTACGCTCACCAGTCTGATTCAACATTGTCTGAGAGTGCTCGCAATCAGACAAGAAAGGAAAAGAAAGATCGTCTTTATTCATGGGCAATTTGGTTCTCTGTTTAAAGAAATCTCAGAGAATAACCCAAGAATTTTAATATCTGGAGAGATGGCTCAATGGATGAAAGCATTTACCAAGATGAACTGACTCAGTAACAAGAACATGATGGAAGGAGAGAACAGACTCTTGCAAGTTGTCCCCTGACTCCCACATGAGTGCTATGGTACCTGTGTGTGTGTGTGAACGCGCACATGTGTGCACTTGTGCATGTATACACATTAAATAAATGTCAGTAAACAAATACATAGATGTAAAAGTCTAAAAAATTCTCCTGAATCTAATACATATGTATTTTCTTATGTACTTGCAATGAACAATCTAAATTGAAATTACAAAAGAGCGCTCTCTACATTAACACCAAAATATTGATGTGAGTATAAATCTAATGAAATGTGCACTGGTGTATATGAAGGAATCTGCACATCTCTGACAACACATCTAAGGACGGGAGCTCTATTCAGTTCACGACTACCAAGGATCAATCTCTAACTATGGCTTCTTGAGCACAGATGGAGTGCAACAAGGATCCCAGCCAGCAAGTTATTTTGTGTCTGTTAACAAGGTGATCCTCAAATTTCTCTAGAGAGACTGGATCAGAAGAGCCAACATTACCTAAAGGAAAAGAAACAAGTTGAAGGCCCATCCTATCTCAAGACCCAAAGTGGCATTATGAAGAATGGACCCCCAGGCCTGTGAACAGCATTGAGAGTCTTACAAATACAGTCTGCTGCTTTTTGACAAATGACCAAGGAAATTCACCAGACCAAAGGGTGTTCTCTTTAGTAGATGTGTGGGAGCATTTATACCACATGACAAAGGGAAAAAAACTCACTGCACATGGACAGAGAACATCTCTTACAAAAGTAACTTAAACCAGGCCATGAAACTAATTATAAAATGCAAAACTATAAAACTTCTAGAAGACAACATGGGAGAAATTAGGGGACCTTATGTTTGGTAATATCTTTAAAATGTTTTAAATTACATTTATTATTTATGTTGGCTGTATGTGTGTGTGTGTGTGTGTGTGTGTGTCTGTGTGTGTGCATGTACTTGTGTATGTACATATGTACCTATGTGCATGTGAACATGTGCACATCTGTGTGTTTGTATGTATGCATGTGCATGCATATGCCTGTGTGTGTGTGAGTGTACATGTGTGTATGAATGCATGTGCCTCTATGTGTGTTCTGTATATGTGCACGCACCCAAGGCATATGTGTGGAGGTCAGAGGACAACCTGTGGGAGTCAGTTCTCTCCTTCCACTATGTGGATCCCAGGGGTAGAACTCAGACCATCAGTGAGCACTTTTACCTACTGAGCCACCTCTACTGGCTTGTTAATGTCTGTTTAAAAGCAAGTTTTTAAAATTAGAATGTTTAGTGTACAAAATAGTGAGTTTCACTGTGGCATCTTCATTCATGCATATCACGTTCTTATATTTACCTCCCACTGACATTGCCTATTTATTTGTTTATCTTATTCGTGGTGAGACAGGCTCTTATGAAACTCAATCAGGAGTAGAACTCCTGACTGTCTTGCCTCCACTTCTCAAGTTCTGGGATTTACAATCATGTGCTGTACAATCTTGCTTAGCGACGTCATTTTAGATGGAACACTGACAGCACAATCCATAAAATAAGAAATATGGTGTTGGACTTCCAGTTATCAAAGAGAAATGAAAGACAATGACTACAGAGAGCCTTGCACAAGAGCAGTCATAGCAGCATTATGCATGTTAGCTTTCAGTGAAAACAGCAAGGCTATCCATTAACCATAAATGGATAAAAGTTTTAGGTGTAATGAGCACTGACATCTCCAAAAACATAGTGAGTCTTAAGAGCATTATGCTGTGAGACAGAGTCTGAATATACAAAAAAATACTATATTCTCCTCCATGTATGAAGTACTGGATGTGGAAGATCCGTGGATGGGGGCAGTGAGAGGGACTGAGTGGAAAAGAGCTAAGGGAAACTTCTGGGGGTGATGGAAGCATTATGTGGGGGAAGGTTCCACAGTGTGTTCATCTTTACATCTTTGTTTTATTTATTTATTTTTTTGGAGACAGAATCTCACTCAGTATCCCAATATCCTAGGCAACAACTCTCCTGCCTTAGCCTTCTAAGTCCTGGGATTATAGACGTGAGCTCACATGCCTGACTAAGGAGTTTATTTTTCACTAGAAGTCATAACTGTACACCTAAGTGTGCTCATTTGTCTCCATGAAGACATCCAAAATCATACCAAAAAGCTAGGGGCAGTTTTCCTTGTATACATGCACCCAGAAGAAAAAGAAAATTGCAAAGAGATATAGCAAGAAAGATTGGGAGTGTGTGTGCAGGACTGGGACCGGGACAGTGTGAGATGGGAGGGATACTGGCAGTGGAGTGAATCCTGAATACAGAAAGGGAAACAAAAGATGCTTTATTAGCGCTCAACACTTGGGCGATTGCCCATCAGATGGCAAATGTTACTGATCCTGCATCATGAAGCCTTTGTGTGTGTCTAACTATTCTACTTGATAGCATAAAAGCATTACTGAGTCATATTATTGTAATAGTTGTTTTCCAGTTTATTTTAGTAGTAATTTACTGAGGAGGCAAAAAGCTAATAAGAGCACAGAACATAACGTGAGTGTTGTAAGACCTCATATTTATGTATATTGAATTTATTAACATAAGAAATTACATTATAAATATTATACTAAACATATAATAACAGCATAGTTAAAAATAAGATGAGCAGCTCAAAATGTAAACCGTGGAGGCAGATGGGATTGGAATTTGATAAGTTAAGGCATCAGCATTTAAATGTGTTACTTTAAACCATAAAATCAATCCCCGAGTATAAGCAGTAACTGATGAAAATGGAAGAATCCAGAAGGGAGAGCTTGGGTGATGTCAGGCATGTAAAGAGACAGCAGGACAGAGGCCTCCATGCCTTTCTGGATGGCTACCACTAAGGCGTTGAAATTCACACTGATTTGTTTATTCTGTGTGTGTTCAAGTATAGGATTATAGAGGCCAAAGGATTTACCCTCCCTGTCATTCCTAAGGAGCTACCCACTTTGGGTGGAGTGGGTCCACTTACCAATCAGGCAAGGATGACTGGCCAGCAAGCCCCAGGGACCCACCTGCCTGTCTTCCCAGGCCTAGGATTAAAAGCATTGCCACACCTAACTGATTTGCATGGTTCTGGGGATCAAACTCAGCTCCTCATGTTTACACAGCATTTCATGGACTAAGCAATTTTTACAGACTAAGCAATCTCCCCAGCCCCTCAGACCCACCGCAGTTCCAATAGTAGCAAAAGCGCGTTTAAAAACACATGTATCATGGATTGCTTCAGAGAGGGAACCCTAAAGGGTGGCTGGGAGGCACATTTTTAATTTTCAGCTGACATCTTTGGGGCTATCCAAAATGTTAAAAACAAGCAAACAAACAAACCATATTCATGGATAGCATATACAATCACAACATGTAGCTAAGTAACAAATGCACAGGTAAAAATTAGCAAGTAAGAGAGATGTGAATTAGAAAGGTAAAACATCCAGAATATACTACTGTTAAGCAAACTGAATTCCCAGGTGGTGTTTATTACACAATGGGGATGTGTAAAAGGAAAAAAAGAGGGCAGTCTGAAGATGTAAATGAAAATATACGGAAATCTACAGAGTAAAATCAAACTGCTAACATAGGAAGATTTCAGGCCTCTGCCAGGGCTGTTAAACCCTGCGTAAACACCTTTTACAGAGAGAAGCAAAACAAAGAAAAACAGGTAATCACTCAATTTTTAAAACAGAGTGTGTGTTCTGAACCAAATCTAAGAAAGTCAGAGGGACAGGAGGGAGGGAGGTGACTGCCTGCCCCTGGCTAGTTCCATCTTGCAGAATGAGACCTATTATGAATCAAATCAATGTCCTTTCTCTTTTACACAGTGATTTGTTTTTACCACAGGAAATTCAGAAAATAACATGGGAGATAAAAATTATCCCCAACACCGTCTTTCAGAGACAGCCATTGTGAATACGCCGGCATGTAATTTTCCAAGACCATTTTATTTTAAAAAGCAAAAATAGGATCATTATCTACATCCTGTTTTGCGACCTGCTTTTGAAAGAACACATCACAGTTGTCTTTCCCTGCTGCTATCTGCTTTGTCTTCCCTAGTGCTCATTGTCTATCAAGCGTCTTATTAGAACTTCTATTGCTCACCAGCTTACTTCGATGCCTTTTGCACTTCAGACATCTATTAAAACATCCTGGATCAAGGTCATAATTATAACTAAATCCTTGCACTGATTTTTGTCAAGGTTAAATACCCATGTGTGGAATTTCAGGGGCACAAGCATCATGTCCTCCAACAAGTCACCAGCTGGCCCCTAGCGGCAGTGTAGGGGCTTGAATCCCTCTGCTTGACTTCTGCTCACACTGTGTCCTTCACAAGTTTGTTTATTAAAAAGTATTTTTTACCTTTCAATTTCACTTTTTTTGTTAAGCTGGTAATATATGCAGAAAATCTGAAAATCTGGGGATTATACACATTAAAAACAAACAAACAAACAAACAAACAAACAAAAAACCCTACCCCAGCAGCAGACCAGGGAGGGATGTGGCTCCTGTGATATTCTTGTCTAGCTGTGGTGGTTCTTGTCTAGTGGTGGTGGTTCTTGTCTAGCAAAGCCTTGAGTTCCACTGCCATCACCACACAAAGCCAATAGTTCAGGCTCATGATCCTGTCAGTTGGAAGGTCAGTCAGGATAATCAGAAATTCAAAGCCATCCTCTGCTACATTCAGAGTCTAAGGTCAACTTGAGCTACATGAAACCTAGTCTCAAAAACCAGAAGTAACCCCCCCAAAACCCTAAAACTGAGATCACAGTAAATAAAAATAGCTATACCAATGGAAAACTGTTATAAATAGTTACCATAACATTACCAGGGCTTTTACAGAGACAAGCATACTTATAATAATTTGGTTATTTCCATGAACACTACACTGTGAATTGTATTTACAAGTAAATGTAATTTATTTATATTTAAGTAATTAAAAGTTAGGTAACTAGATAAAATATAATCTATAAGTAAGTAAATATAGCTTTGACAGATTAATAACTGCCACTCTACATATTTACCATTAATTCATATAACCACTACTGGCCAAATAAGTTATTTTCAATTTTTTAGTAATTATAAATATAGCTACTTTAAACAAACTTGTAAAATATATATTGACTTTTTTGTGCATTTAGGAGAATTGCAATTACAATAAATTGGTTATGTGTGTGTGTGTGTGTGTGTGTGTGTGTGTGTGTGTGTGTGTGTGTGATATATACCATGGTCTGTGTGTGGAGGTCAGAGGACACCTTGTAGGAGTTGGATCTCTGCTTTTACCATGTGGGTCCCAGGGATCAAACTCAGATCATGCTTGTCAACAAGCTCCTTTACCCATTTGTCATCTTATCTGACCTTGTGAATTTTCAAAGCTCTGAATCTGTAAATTAGGCACATTTTTTTAAGTTTCTGATCTGTGATGGTGAGACTGATTTATACTCTCAGCACTGAAGAAAAAGTTTTTTTTCACTCCCTCATCAATGGAAAAAAAATAAAGGTGGGAGGAAGCCAGCCTTGCTTACTTGATAAATGAAAAGTGATAAATAAAACAACTGTAAGTTATATCTATTAAAAATATATTATATTTATTAACCATAGCTTCTTATGCTATGGTTTGGTCTCCTCATAATATGCCAGAGATTTTTATATAGGACACATATACTTAATGTACACATCATTGTGTCTTATGTTGTAAACATTTTCTCAGTTTTGTTTTTGTACTTTCCCTTTGTTCGTGGTCCACTACACAGAGGCTTATTATTGTGTCTACTCAGTTTATTGATCTTATACAGAAACACATAAGTGTTGAAACTGGCTCACCATTAATGGTAAATCTAAAAGGTTTTAATTTCATTTGTTATTATTGTGTATGAGCAGGCATTTGGAGATCTGAGGACGACTTTGTGGAGTTGGTTCTCTCCCTTTACTATGTGGGTCCTGAATTCAGGGTGCTGGGCCTGCAGTGCAAGCATCTCTACCTGCTGGTTCCTCTCACAGGCCACAGAGATTTTAATTAGGATAACTATAGCACAGAGGTGAGCCTTCTCCCCACAGCCTTCAAAAGCCAACTGGGTTTTCTATCAGTATTCCAATAGAAACTTTGCAAGATGTTTCTAAAACTTGCTGGATGAGAAAAGTGCTCAAGAATAGAAAAATAAATTAATTAATTAAAAAAAAAACAGAAAATAAAACATAAGATGGCAAAGAAGCCATAGTAAAAGCTGCTGTGACTATGAAATGACAAAGGAGCACACATGTACATACAGGGAGAGACATGGACAGACAGACATACACACACACACACACACAGACATACACATGCACCACACACACAGAAGCACACTAGACACCAGGCAGACACTGTAGATCGCCAGAAAGAAAGCCACTCGGCGGATAGTGCTGTGACATCTGATTTTTTCCATCAAAATGTGAAACTCTTCTTTCCCCTCATGATGGTGCCTTAGTAGCAAATCTACATTGATGAAAGATTTAACAATTAAAAGCAGACTCAAAACTGTTAGAGGGGAGAATAGGAAGCTAAATAAAGATAATTATTGAATTAGAAAGTCAAGTGTTACATAAGAAAAGTTTTAAATACCCCATCTTTCATGACCACACATATTCTCAAGTCAGTTCCTGGAGGCCTCACGTTCCCTGCACAGAACCACACACAGAAACTACCCCTCCACAGAAACCACGCAACTCCTTCTTACCGGTACTTCAATCCTTATTCTTTCTAATTTGTTTTTAAAAGTAATTTAAGAATAATTTTTAGAAAAATTCTGCATTAATTATATTAGCATTACATTTATGATCATACATTTTTTGAAGAAGTGGCACAATTTGAATATTTATTTATGTGTATATGTCGTGTACATGTGCACACATACCCCAGCACATATGTGTGATCTGTGGGTGTCCATTCTCTCCTTCCATCATGTGGGGTTCAGGGATTGAACTCTGGTAATCAGGCTTGACCACAATTGCCTTTACTCAGTGAGCCATCTTCCTGGCCCAACCTTTCTCTGGGTCACAAGAACCCTGTGCAGGATGTCTCTGCAATCATTTCTCCTTTTGACTTGTTGATGACACAAATTAAAGGGCTTCTCTTTTTCATTATGGGGTGGATCCTGGTGTATGTGTTTGTGTTTGTGTGTGTGTGTGTGTGTGTGTGTGTGCTTGCACACTGGAGTGTGCATGTGTGTACACATAGACACTAATAACAAATACCAAGAAATATTCCCTTCTAAATCAATAGGGTAAGTTATATAGACCCTCTCCCTGTCTCTCAATTTTACATAGGTCCTTACTATGTAGGACACAATGGCTTCAAACTCACAATCCATCTGTCTCAACTTTCTGAGTGCTGGGATTACAGGCATGACCTCCCCATGCCTGGTTTGATAGTTAATTTCTTATACACAACTCAAAATTTCATATGAAACAATATGCACTTAGTACAAAGAAGAATGCTAACACCGGAAATTATACAGAAAAACATCACAATGATTTTAATATCCAGAGGCAGCCTCTTGATTAGTTGAACTTCACTTATTCTTCTTTGGGGAAATGAGCAAGTTTTTAAATGGAATATGGATTAAACAGAGTCTGAGACAGGAGAGCCCATGTCCTGACATTACAGTTTGCAAGGTTTGCAAACTATAGCCCGTTTTCCAGTGTCCTTATCTCTCAAGTCTCCTTCACTGCCTGGTAAAGTGGAGGAGACAATGATTACAGTTCACAGTGTCCCACAGGAGACTACCTGATGGAGCTGAGTCTGACACAGCCTCTGCCTGAGCACTGACTGACACTTCGCCCGTGAGACTTTTTTTTAATAATTCAATATTTTATCATAAGCTTCTTTCTTAACTTTCAGACTTGAGCATGCTTTTACAACTCACCTTACTATGCATGTGTATATGTGTATGAGTATTTGTGTGTGTGAACTTAGCTTCATCTGACACATGCATGTGAGTTGGTTATTATATCTTCCGGTACTTCAGGATTTCTAGGTTCTCAGAAGGAAAACCAGTTTGGACCATTTTTGAAAACTGTTTCAGGATCCCTGACCCAAGCCACCAAATTGTTTGCTAGAAAGGCTGTGATGGCGCCAGCTGCCTCCTATGATGGCAGCATGGTCTCTACTACCCAGGATCATCCTGGAGATGCTCTGATCCCCAGGAGGATCTCATCATCTTCAACAAGTGCTTTCCAGATCCGGGATGCAGGTGAGTGCTGGGGCCACAGAGAGCTCATGTTCAGAATTACACAGGAGGAGAGCTAAGAGAAGACAGTAGCAAACAAACAAATCGTTGAGCAGGAATTTCCAGCAGAGGCCAGTGCTGTGAACAAAGTTTATCAATCATACCAGAGGGGCTGGACTGTTCAGATAAAACCTCCTCCAAGGTTGGGTGAAAGTCATTATGCTTGGGTATGAATGGCAAGGAGGTATTGCTGGGGGAGGGGGTAACAAAAAGCAAAGCCAGAGTGTGCTCAGCATCACCCAGGAGGATAAAGTAATACACTGGAATGCAAAGATACAGGGATGGCAAAGGAAACAGGCACAAGCCTAGCAGGAGCTGGGATTCCTTGCTAATACCGGGACAACCCACTGCGTTCTTTTAAGAGCCAACTTACCTTTTGCAAAGATCACTGCAGCTGCTGTGTGGAGAAGAGATTAGGGATGAGAGATGAAGGCAGGGGTTCTAGGCAGGAGGAGAAGCAAGAGGCTGGGACATGGGTGCTGTCAGCAGATATGAGGGCATGGATGGAAACAGTGAGATGCCACGGACATCTACAATGTGTAATGACCTTCATTGGAGGGGTCTGCAGCGGGAAGAGCCACCTCAACCCTTCCAAAGAAGATTAGGATCTATGCTCAGAAGCAGAGTCCCATCTCCAGCAAGCATCTAACACCCCAACCACATTATGTAAACTCATGAAAGCAAATGTCCGTGGGGGCAGCTCATATACAAGCCATGTCTGAAGTGCAATTGAGGCAACATCTGATCCCTGCAGGAGAGTAAGCTTAAAGAATCTGTGCCTCGTGGATAAAGGTGGCTAGTGCCCCTGTGAGACTGGACTGAGCACTGAGGTCACCTGGGACCCAGGGCCCAATTCTATGCTGGATTTATGCAGCGATGGTTGTTGCCTGAGTAGTCCCTCCTGCCAGCTTCAGTTTCTGCAT
Source organism: Phodopus roborovskii (assembly GCF_943737965.1). Classification (NCBI taxonomy): domain Eukaryota; kingdom Metazoa; phylum Chordata; class Mammalia; order Rodentia; family Cricetidae; genus Phodopus; species Phodopus roborovskii. The sequence continues at coordinate 49,729,594 of NW_026126511.1, read as the reverse complement.
CTGCTGAGGAAGCCTTAGGGTGCTTCATTCATTCCTCCATGCAGTGACTACATCATAGGGCCTGCCCAGCCCAAATTACCCTCTGATGACTCCTGAAGCCCTGACCTGCTTCAGACAGCAGAGGCACTTCCTTCTCTGACTTGACTCAAGTCCATCTGATTGGGGGGTTGTGCCATAGGGCTATCTGCGTGCAGTGGGCCAGAAGTCCTCATTGCAGGACTAAGGCTGGCAGGGCCTCCCAGACGGCTACTTGGCTATGTTCAAAAACCCCAATTTGGCTAGGAAGTCTGTGTGGTCTTCAGAAGTATGGTGCCTGTTTGTCATGGCCCAGGTGGTCATTCCTTACATCCTGGAGGCTGCTATATGCCACAACACTCGTGAGGGAGAAAGGACCAGAGAAAGGGCTTCGTGTGTGTGTGTGTGTGTGTGTGTGTGTGTGTGTGTGTGTGTGTGTGTGTGCATGTGCGTGTGTGCACATGTGTGCACATGTGTGCATGTCTATGGAGGCCAGAGGTTCACATGCGTGTCATTCCTCAGGAACTGTCTGCTTCTGTTTCTTGAGACAGGATTTCTCACTGGCTGGGGCTCATTGATTCAGCTTGACTGACTGGCAGACTATAGGGATTTACCTGTCTCTGCCTCCTTGGTGCTGGCATAGGAAGAATGTAGCATCAAACTTGGCTTTTAAAACATGGGTTCTGGGGGTCAAACTTAGGCTATCATGCTTCTTCAACAAGCACTTCACTATCCGGGCTATCTCTTCAACCTACTTCTGAGTTTTCTAGAAGATGGCTCAGACCAAAAATGGCCTGAACTACACCTTTGACCTACTCTGCTAGGTCACCACCCTGCTAGGTCCAGATCTTTCCCAGTGTTGTACCACCTTAGATAGCCACTCCATCTTCCTCCTTATAGCTACACACAACCAATTTTTATTGGTACCATCACCAACATGGTGGCATAATTGGACATGTCTTGTGGCCTCCATTCCTGATATTTTATTTGATCCGACTGTCTTCTCCCTCACTGAGACACCTGCAGGGTCCCCTCTGGTTTCTCTGCTCCTTCCTATGTCCTCTAATCAGGCCTTCCCAACGGGATCAAGTTATCCACTCTATACGGACTTGACTCTGCCCAAGGCAGCCCCTAGCTTGACTGCCCCATTTTACAACCAAGAAAACAGACTAGACAGATTGGCAAGGTCTGCCAGAGGTCCTTTAACTGGATGAGGGGTGGGAGAGGGCAAACACAGCCTTCCATCCTTCCAGGGTGACCTTCAGAACCTGAGACCTCCATATTCTCTGTCCAGTGTTATGACTGTACAGTTACAGAGGGACGTGAGAGCCTCTTTCATGAGCACACAGCTGTATTTCTCATTTTTACCTCAAGGACAGATTGTGGCTCTCATTTTGGATGTGTTTCAGTGAGCTGGAATGGCCACCTTACTCAGCCTCGGATGGCAAAGGGTCAACGTAATGAGGGACAGAGAACCTGAGAGTTTGCACAGACTCCATTCATTTATAAACAGTTGCCACGTAAGTTGTTGCCCGAGAGGCTGAAGTAAAACAGTCTTTGTAGCAGAAAGAGAAAGTGTGATTCTTAGCAGAGCCTTCTTCTTGCCCAACAGAGCATGATGCTAGACTTGCTGTGATTCAGAAAAGCCCTCAAAAATTTTCTCACTAGAGGCAGGGCAGTGAGCTGGAGTCTCTGCAAGGCAGACTTCTCCTGTTAAAGTGAACCCCAATACCCAAGGAGGAAAGGCAGCAGGAAGCTTTGCTGACCACATTCTCCTCCACATAGTGCCCAATCAGAGTCCAGAATTTTAGGCTTGTTGATAGACATACTTAAATGGCATTCAATTGAATGTTTCTCCCCTGTGGGTGCCAAAAACATGCTACATTGCTCTTTCTGACCATTCTGAAGGCTCTGTGGGATGGTGAGACCTCCCTGGATCACCTGGTATGAGTCACTACATCTTGGGGCTTTGTCTCTTCATCAGTGTGATAGGGGCTTTAACAAGTGGTCCCCAAGTAGCACCAGCCCCACAGTTAGCAGTCCTATAAGTCTTAGGCGGGTTTATGGAGGTGCTGAGGTGCAGTATAGTGTAAGGGGAATCTAGACTGTGCTCAGACCTGTTGAGACACAAGGTAAAACAATCCTGTACTACCAAAGTTTAGGAGTCCTATTCCTGGACTAACAACAGTGTGATCACCAGCCTCCTCCTGGAACAATGAGGGCCATATTGAAGGCGAGCCTGGAAACTTGGCATGTGCTACCAAGACTCAACACCAGAGAACACACAGGTACATGGTGTGGAAGAGAAGGATGGGGCATGAGCATAGAATGACAAGAGTAAATACTTTATCAAGCATGTAGCATTCAAGAGAATCTTGGTCTAGCCTTTGTTGCTTACGTGATTTTTCTTAAAGACAATCATATTATGTTGCCCCAAACACCTTAAAGGTGGATTTGGACTCACATATCCTAAGATAAAGCAAAGAACCAGCCTCCCATTGAGCCCAAGAGAAAGCTAGCTTCTGCTTTTTACCTTTGCCATGGGTGCTAGGAACACAGTACACACAGCACACCTTTCACTTTTTTGAATGGATGAGTGAATCAAAAAAAAAAAAAAAAAAAAAAAAAAAAAAAAAACCAAGCATCAAAAACAGACACTTTTTTACCTCCCAAACACCCTACTGCCACAGAGAGTGTATACTTTAATTCACAAAGATACAAAGATGTTCATCTCAGCTGGCACCTGTCTGTACACTGGCTGGGGTCATTCGCTATTCCTTGAGACTGACACATTGCTTCAGTGTTGTTCTATACCACCACACCACAGGCAGCCAAGATGCAAGTACAACCTGCTACCTTGACAACAGGACTGCTTGCTGTATTTCAAGAAGTCTTTTCCCTTCAATAAGGACAGCCGGATTTCAGTAGTGGCAACTGGGGAACTTAGCAGAGACTTTTGAAGGGGCAAGAAGGGACACTGGGTACCACATTCACACACACTTTAAGGAGACCCAGGATCCAGGACATGATTGTTGAGGAAGGAGGTCAGACACAATTAAAAAGTCACGGAGTTTGAAGGTTCGAATACCTTTTTGGGTGGAAAAAAAAAGTCTCTTGGCCACAGAGTGGGACAGGAGAGTTTGTTATTAATAAAAAACAGCTACTCGAAAAGGAAGGAACTGACTGTTGCATCAGGAAGCCAACAGACTAGCAGGATGACATCTTCCACTGGTGCATTTGGTCTCTTGCATTTCAAAAGGCCTCTTCAGCCTTTGCTAAAAACATTGAAGGTGGGTATATACAGCTTACAGTGGGAAGAGGCATCATCCACTGTTGGCAAGCTGTTCTGACTCCCAGGGGGAGGGGTATGTGAATATGAAGCTGCTGGAATCCACTAGTCTAGAAACAACAAAATGTTTCCCTTAACTAAGAACCACACATATGGGGCTGTGAATGTAGTTGAGTCGCTAGAATGCTTGTGTAATATACACAAAGCTCTGGGTTTGATCCTCAGTGCCTCATAAACTGGATACAGTGGCACACATCTGTAATCCCAGCACTCAGGAGCTGGAGGATCAGGAGTTCAAGGACATCCTTAGCCTCTTAGCAAGTTTTAGGCCAGCCTGAGCTACCTGAGACTTTGTCTCCAAAAAATATTTCGGGATTCACAGTCTCCTTAGTGACTATGATGATTGAAAATATTGTCCCCAGAAAATATGGTTACCATAAACATGCGAGCTTCAAAAAGTGACTGCTTTTTATTTTTGAAATATAATAAGAGAGCTTACTTTTATTACCATTAAAAATATTAAAACATGCCGGGTGTTGGTGGCGCATGCCTTTAGTCCCAGGACTGAAGAGGCAGAGGCAGGTGGATCTCTGTGAGTTCAAAGTCAGCCTTGTCAACAGTGCTAGTTCCAGAGCAGACTCCAAAGCAATACAGAGGAACCCTGTTCAAAAAACAAACAAATTTAAAACTAGAAATTTAGAGCTGTGTGTGGTGGTGCAGTCCTTTAGTCCCAGCACTTGGGGAGGCAGGGGCAGCAGATCTCTGAGTTTGAGGCCAGCCTGATCTATAGAGTAAGTTAGAGAGAGTTCCAGGGCAGCCAGGGCTACACAGAGAAGCCCTGTCTCAAATAGCAAAAAAAAAAAAAAAAAAAAAAAAAAAAAAAAAAAAAAAAAAAAAAAAAACTTGCTGCTCTTGCAGAGAACTTGAGTTCAGTTCCCAGCATCTACATGGCAGCTCACAACTTTCTGTAACCCCAGCTCTGGTCTGATGCCCTCTTCTAGCCTCCAAGGGCATGCACGTGGCATACACCCCACACCACACCACACCTGAGAGAGAGAGATTGTATATGCTAAATTTGGCACCCACTTTCAGGAAGCTCTTTCTTGGCAAAGCCTACAACAGATTCACAGACTTCTGATTAAGAACAAACTAGCCCAAAGCTCTGGGGATTGTTTCCTTATGAGTCACTTCATTTCCCAGGCAGGAAAGTCTGTTCTCTGGCCAAAGACCACATCACAGCACTGGCCAGCAAATACGGTTGTCAAGAAGCCAGATGACAGAGGATAAAGCTCTCAGCCACCATCGTCACCACTTACAAAGCGGCTGGATGCCAACCCCGTTCTGCCCCCCAAATAAGCATCTTGTGTTCCCAATTAATTGCCATCTCTTGGAGGGATTAGAAAAAGACAGCTTTCGGTTACATGATGCAGCTCAGAATAGCTTTGCCCATGTGCTGTTTTGTTTTTGAATCACAGCTCTCTGTGTAATCATTAAAAAAGAATCAAAGCAAACTAGACACCCAATATTTATGCAGCCTTGAGGATGACCATTGTGCCATAGAGTCATGAGAAGATGCTTAGGTTTTGATGGAAAGAGAAGGGAAAAGCGGAACCAAAGCGATGTCTCCCACACATCAGTGACAAACTGTGCCCAGGATAAAACAAAGGCAAGCAGGTCTCAGGACCGAAGTCAGCAGAGCCAGCCCAAGCTTGGTTCATGTCTGTTTTCAGCATTACCTTTGGGGTTACATAACTTTTACAGATTTGAAGTCAGGAGACAAATGATACATCTGTGTTAAATTAGCCTACCCTCCCAGTGGCTCTCCCTCCCTGGTTCCAGCAGCCCACTCCTTCTGTGGCTTCCCTTGTGACTGGCTTTGGGGGTGTAAGGCCAGGGCAGGGCTAGCAGAACCTCCAGCCTCAGACAACCACAAACCCCAAGCCTGGCATTAGAAAGAGCAGGGAAGACACCATCAGCGTTTCCAGCATCCATCCTGTTTCCCTTCAGACCCCTCTGAGTTTGACTGTCTTCTGCAAACGGGGGTGTGGGAAGGGGGCTCCGTGCTTAAATTCATGGGGTTTGTGGAACAGACATGTTGTGTTTTTTCTCATGCCCTCAGAGATTGATGTTCACATTCACATCACCTACAAACAGACTGACATTTGGGAGTCAGATGTAAATGGCTTGTCTGTGGTGACTAATTAGTGGTGAAAAACATTACAGCCCCTCAGCTGCCAAGACCCTGGCCTAGCCCAGCTTCCGCCTGGCATCTGCGGTCCTCACAACATCCCCATGAGAGCATGAAGTCAGCTACTCCCACGGCAGTTACCGCGAAGACTGTGGATAGGTTCCTACTGCAGAATCTGAGGGAAAACAGCTCCAGCATAAAAAGTCTTCAAAAACTGATTAGGGATCAAGGTCCGATCCGAGTGAACTGCCTACAGGTCTGCCCTCAGAGCCCGCTGAACTCCTCTGGTGGGGCTCCCAAGAGATTCTCTTTCATGACCAGCCCTTCTTCAGGCTAGGGGAAGCGAGCAAGAGCCTAAGGGTCCCCCCTGCTCTCTGACCCCGACACACAAATGACCTGGCTTTCTTTTCTGAAGGATGGTGGCGACAGTTTCACAGTCTGATCATGTGGACTCCTGTTGGAGTGAATGATTGACATGCAAGGCTGACTTTCATAACCACTCTTACTTCTGTGCTCCTCAGGCCTGACACAGTGTAACGACTATGGGGTGACAGAGGGTTGCAGAGCTGAGAGCCAAAGAGGAAGAGGAATGTGGTGAGAACTTAACCCCAAAGGTGGCAGGATAGTAGGAGGGACCAGTGCAGGGAAAGACCGAGCCAGGGGTCTAGACGAACAAGAGAAGGTTACCACACTAACAGCCTACGGGGCATAGAAGCAGGCTTAACGGGACCATATCTCCAGGCAAGCAGGCGCCAGTGTCTTCTGGGGGTAGGAGCTCCCTTGGCCAGAGGTTGTAGGTCACAGCTTGTGGTCTGCCACAAGCATAGCTCAGAGCTCATCACATTCCAGCCCCTGAGCTCTCCATCTCTGTGTACAGGTCACGCTGCCGCCTGTCCTCAGTCTTCAGCTCCATAACCACCTACCCCACTCCTTCTCCCCAACTCCATCCTCCCCAACTCCATCCTCCCCAACTCCATCCTCCCCAACTCCCATCTCCCCAACTCCCATCCCCCAACTCCCATCCCCCAACTCCCATCCCCCAACTCCCATCCCCCAACTCCCATCCCCCAACTCCATCCTCCCCAACTCCCATCTCCCCAACTCCCATCCCCCAACTCCCATCCCCCAACTCCCATCCCCCAACTCCCATCCCCCAACTCCCATCCCCCAACTCCCATCCCCCAACTCCCATCCCCCAACTCCCATCCCCCAACTCCCATCCCCCCAACTCCCATCCCCCAACTCCCATCCCCCAACTCCCATCCCCCAACTCCCATCTCCCCAACTCCCATCCCCCAACTCCCATCCCCCAACTCCCATCCCCCAACTCCCATCCCCCAACTCCCATCCCCCAACTCCATCCTCCCCAACTCCCATCTCCCCAACTCCCATCCCCCAACTCCCATCCCCCAACTCCCATCCCCCAACTCCCATCCCCCAACTCCCATCCCCCAACTCCCATCCCCCAACTCCCATCCCCCAACTCCCATCCCCCAACTCCCATCCCCCCAACTCCCATCCCCCAACTCCCATCCCCCAACTCCCATCCCCCCAACTCCCATCCCCCAACTCCCATCCCCCAACTCCCATCCCCCAACTCCCATCCCCCAACTCCCATCCCCCAACTCCCATCCCCCAACTCCCATCCCCCAACTCCCATCCCCCAACTCCCATCCCCCAACTCCCATCCCCCCCACCCTCACCTTCTTGCCTTGCTTTGGTGCTAATGTTCGAACTAGTGTTAGTTCAGATTAATCCACAGGACAGCCTGGGTGTACATCTCAACCCTATTCCTTCCCAGCTCTGAGCCTCTGGGCAGGTTCCCGATACTAAGACAGTGCTGTTTGGGCACCAGCTGAGACCAGAGCTTCCTGGTAGATTTATAGGTGCCTGAGACCTAATCACTCTTCACTGTTTGACCTGAGTGAATGCCGTACCTACAGAGCCATCAAGGTCTGATGTAGGATTTGGGAGGTAGCTTATCCCTACCCCCATCCCAAAGCTGACAGTTGGAAACCCCTCAGAAAGAGGAAGGCACCCGGCCAAGGCACCAGACCAGGGCTCCAGTCTACAAGTGCAGTCTCAAAGACAAATAAGCCCAGCAGGGCATTGTCCATGCCCAGCACTCTATACCTTTCTGGCTTTTCCTCCAGTCTTAACCCCAGGTCACCATTTTGTCCTGTCCATATTATCAGCATCCTGTGTTTGGCCCCTGCTATCGTCAACATGGACTTGGAAATCCCCCACCCCCACCTTCAGGTCAGCTTCTAGAAAGTGCACAGCTGCCTCTAATGTGAGCCTTGTACTCCAGTGGGGCCAGTGGGCCTCTCACCTTTAGAGTCCCCTTACCCTAAACCTTTGCCCAGCTTCTGACATTGGAACATGACTTTGTCATCTATAAAATTCATGCTCCAGAACTGTGAAATGAAGTTACAAAAAAATAATTAATAAATCACAAACCCCACTTCAGAATGCTTTAATTACATCTATGATTTTGTGTTGGGGCCGCATTCATAGCTGGCCACAGGCTGAGCATGCCGGCGTTAGAACAATGATTTACTCTAAAACTCCCACCTGAGGCAAGGTGGTGCCTTTATCTGCAGCCAGGGCACCCACATCTGCCCTTCTCAGTGACAGTAACAGGTCATGCACTCAACAATATCTATAAGCACCCATCTGTATCTCGACACCCTCACAGGGCCCAGATAGATGCCACCAATCTAGGATGGATCCCATGGGCAAAACCGGTGTTAGGCAGGAGCATCAGACATTCTATTATCTGTCTGTCTATCTAGCTATCATCTATCCACCTTTCCATCTAATCTCTCTATCTCTATTTTGAGATAGAGTATCACTATACATGCTTGGCTGGCTTGGAATTCTCTAACCATGAGCTCACAGAAATCTGCCTTCCTCTGCCTCCTGCATGCTGGTATTAAGATGTGGGCTGCCATGTCTGACTGCTTTCATTTTTTAAAAATCCTACCCATCCTCCAGCTCTGGCCATCTTCTCAGTCACCCTCCTCCACAGTCTGCTCATCTCCTCCACCCTGTCATACCCCCATTCCAAGCCTGCACATGAGAATGGGATTGCCAGGCCTGGGCTCCAGAGAGCAAGTGTCTCTGCCCATATCGGCTGTGAATGACACTCGTCTCCCTTCCAACAGGCCAGAAATCCACCCAGCCTCCTGCCTCCTACTGGCAGGACAAAGATCTCTGCAGAGGAGGTCTTCCTACAACACAACCGGTGCAAGACAGCTAGGAACAGTCTCCCTCTGACCCAGAAACAAGTAGCAGGGCTGCACCCTGCCCACAGGAATTAAGCAGAAGTCATCCATTCCCAGACTACGTCAGCAGCCCAAACCTTGCTGCTTAAGGGAAGCCTATGAAAACCCTAGGGCTCTCTATGCAAGAGAGCGTGCACTGTATCATAGATAACAACAGCTCCTAGAGGCCTCTCTCCTCATTCCTCATAGGCCTTTTCCTTCACCATTTGTCAGCAGGCTCTAGTCAACAGCTACAGGCTCAGAGCACTCAATGTCTCTAGTAAATACATCAGGAACCCTGGGCTTGAAGGTCAGAAATGATTTAACCCAGGAAGCACGGAACATCCAAAGCCCTGTGGATACCACTGTGGATTTGTGGACGTAAGCATCCCTGTAGTTGTTGTGACTAGATGCACGTGCCTTTCGCCTGCTGGTCCTGGGGCAGCATCCCAGGTGTCAGGTGTACAGAAGCCAACAAGGTGGGGATGGCAAGGTCTCCCAAGAACTTCTTGCCACAGGGCTGGGGAATTAGCATCCTTTGGTGATGGAGGGCTGGGAGCCCCTGTGTCACCTTGACATTGCAGCAGAACCTGTGTTCCATGTTGGAGTTCTGTTTAGCACCCAGATCTCTGCTTGGAGGGGCTGTGGCTACTATTTGACATGGCCAGAAGCAGAATGCAGAGCAATTAGGCCACTGTCTCACTTTCCTTCAGCTGGCCATGTCCCTGTTCAGACCTCTGTACCACAACACCTCAAGGGAGGTAGAATGTGCCAGAATTTAGGGATGCCCCTTCTGAATGTGTTGCTTCAGAGCCCACAGTACAGGCTACGGAGAACATCGTGGATAACAGTGACAACTGGAGTTTGGCCCTTCCTCCTCCGCCTCTCTTCCTCATATCCTAACCTTCCATCACACTCAGCATTTCAGTGTTGCTTCTTTCACTCAAAAATAATGGTTTGCAAGCCCGGTGGCTCAGGCCTGGGGTTCCAGCCACTAAGGAGACTGAGGCTGGAGGACTGCAAGTTCCATGCCTGTCCGGGCTACAGAGCAAGGTAAAGGACAGTCTGGACACCCAGTTAGACTCTGTCTCAGAATGAAAGAGTGAAATGAAAACACTTAGCTCAGGGGCACACTTCTCTAGCAAGCCTGAGATCTTAGGTTCAATCCCAAGTCAGAGAAAGAACAGGGGAGAGGAGAGAAGGGAAGGGAAGGGAAAGGAAGGGAAGGGAATGAGAGGGGAGGGGAGGGAAGGGAAGGAGGTTCTCCATGAGAAGGTAGGAGGGGACTCCTGGATAACATAGCACAGCACAGCACAACATAGCATAACATAAACCATGCTGGTGGGAAACATCCTGAAGCTAGGTTGTAACCACTGCTCTCTGTTTTGATTTTCATCTTGTGCTGTGATTCACATCTAAGCATCATCTTCCTGAAGCGTTATCAGCCTTTTTTCTTCCTCCCCAGATTCTGGGGGCATTGCTAATCTGGCAGAGGCATCACTTTTGAGGAAAAGCTGGGCTGCCCTGTCCTACAGCTCCACTCCACACACCTGAACCTTAGCAGCAGGCCCCTGATGCTGGTGGCAGCCTCTGGTTCCCATGCTCCATCCCACAGACCATAGTTCACTCAGAGCGAAATGTTTTCAAACACAAACCACAGTTGAGGGGCCAGTCATGGACTCCTGAGGGATAGTGGAGCCCAAACAATGACTGGGGTGCCTCTGTTTGGCTGACAGGCTTCCCGTGCAGGTCTACAGTTGGGCTTGGGAAGCTGAGCGCAACCCCACAGCCCCTGACAACAGGGAGGGCTCAAAAATGTAAATCCAACCAAAAATAACAGACAGATGAAAAATGCAACAAGGAGCAGGAAACACAACGTGGTCCTGAAATAGATGGAGGATCAGAGAGAGTGGCAGAGGCCTCCCTCCTGTGTTCCAGAAAGTTCAAAGACAAGTTTCCCCAAGAGTATTCGTCATGTGACCACTTCTGCTCTGAGGCAAGATGAGCACGGCTCTTTTAATTTAGTTTTGAACTTTTTAGTTTGAAAAATATTCAAGGATTATGGAAAAAATGATGGTCACCAGAACCAAGACACTAACACTGGTACAGTGGCACCGGATTCGGATCTGTAACTTTGCTGCCTATGTTTTTGTGACCCTGTCAGTCTTGATTAATACAGTGGAGAATGAATGCCCTTGGTTTACACCTCTATAGTCTTTTCTACGACTGGGCTATGTTGCAGGTTTGGGGAAGGAAGTGCATGGTGACAGGAATTCACAGCAACAACACGACTAATCTCTGGTGCAGCGAATCTGGGTAACTTGGCTAAGCTGCGGTCTGCAAAGTCATCCTATACAGCTACTGTTTCTGCCTCCCCTACTCTGGGCCTTGTCCCCCTCAGGGTCGGGGGAACCAGCCCTCCCTCCTGCAGACATGTCAAGAGAATTCCCGGACAGTTCCAGCTCATGGTAACACAGGTTCTTTGTTGGAGTGGGCCAGTGAGTACGAAATGACCAATTACAAAGTGAATAGAGAAGCTTAGAAAGGCTTTAAAATTGTGTGTGCACATGTATGGGTATTGTTCCTCAGGAGATAACCACCTTTGTTTGTAGTTTGTTTAGACAGGATCCTCACTGAAGTAAAGGTCATGAAGTAGGAGAAACTAGCTGGCCAATGAGCCTGTCTCCACCTTCCCAGGACTGAAATTACAAACTCGTGACGACATGCCCGAGTTTGCGCATGTATGCCAAGGGTCAAGCTGTCCTTATGCTTTCAAACAAGCACTTTACTGATGGAGCTATTTCCATAGCCCAAGACCACTAAAAACAAATTCTTTCAAGAAAGCCTGGCGTGGTGGCACAGGCTTTTAATCCCACCACTCTGGAGGCAGAGGTAGGCAGATCTCTGAGTTCAAAGCCAGCATGGCCTACAAAGTGAGTTCCAGGACAGGCGGGGCTATGCAGAGAAACCTGCTTGAAAAACCAAAAGCCAAACAAAACAAAAATATCCTCTCAAAGCATGCTATCAACTACTTACTCTTTCCTCAGTTTGCCTTTACTAACAAAACATTATCTTGGCCAAAAAGATCATTATAAAATCAGTTCTGTCATATTGCCCTCTGAATATCTGAAAAGCTGGACGATGTCATTCAAAAATAAAGAGACAGCAACAAGCGACATTGACCTTGAGCCAGATGGTGCACATGCTACTGCCAGCTTCACTGGACTCTGTGTAGCAGTTCCAGCTGCCTTCCGTTCTAGGAGGCTGGGGAACTTGCCTCTACCCCCACACCTGGTCTGCATGTGGGAGGAGGTCACACCCACCTCCTCCCACAGCTCGGGCCCTCTGTGGGACTTTCACTACCCTTTCCGTCTTGGCGCCTCAGACACATGATCTACTCTGAATGGATGAACTTATCCATAGCCATAGCATAGAGCACGCGGATTCCATGTATAACACCCACAGCAGCGACCCTGCCCACTCGTTCATCCTGGAGGCCTCAGAGCACTGTTCACACCACATAGAGAAATGAACTGCTCAGAACGCAGCTGACAGACGTACCTTTCAGGGCTTCAACAGCTTCTCATCATGGCTCTTCAGATCCCAGGGTGCTTCTGAGTGAGGAAACTTCTAGCAGTAACCAGAAATCTCTGGACCCAGTTAAGAAAAATCAATCCCATCCCCAGAGGGATTCTTCTCATCTCAGTAATCTTTGGTCGCTCACAGCTTCCTGCCAGCAGCACACAGAGGTGTGTGTTTCCCCCCTGTTGTGGTCAGGCCTCCATCAGCTGCCCCCGAGAAGCAGCTCAATGTGAGCGCCACCCTCCAGCCAAGTCTACTGGGGACTTCTGGCTCCTCAGACCCAGAGATGCTTCTGAGTAAGTTCCCTGGACACCCAGCCTTCAGCCATGCTGGTCATGATGTCCCTCCACCGCCCCAAAGTTTTCTCATGGGTTTTGGTTTCACCACGTGGCTGGTGCTTTCCCTCAGATGGTACGGCAGGGTTAACACACCCCCCGGCTAACTCTAGGAAGTATTTTTCAGTGGCCACCTGTGGAAACTAGGGAGGTGTCCTCTCAGTCCTTTGCTTTTTAAATGATGCTAATATTAGTGAGATCACAGGATGCTATGCCCATTCAATGGCAGAATGGGTGTGACTAAAGTGTATGGAACTGATGCTCAGTAAATATAAATGGCCCACATTTGATAGTGCTGCAGCCAGTGTGTGATTCTGGTCTCAAAGGCTCTTCAAATGACCATGCTACTTGGCAATGGAACTCAGAGAAGAGAGAGTGAGGTGATGGGAAGGATCCTAACACCACGGTTGGGCATATCCTTCCCCACATCAGGCAAGGGGCAAATGGGACCAAGAGGGTTGCTGAAAGGACCTGCTGGCCCAGCAGTTATCATGGGTCACTGATCACCCGTGCATCCAGGCATCGAAGGGAACCGGTGGTCTGGGAGCTTTGATGAAGTGTGACATCAGCCTGCCAGTTTCTACACCACAGCCCATGTTTCCTTCCTGGGAGCTTCCTTCCTGGGAGTTCCAGGCTAAGACAGTGTTCACTGCAAGTCCTTATAGGAAAGAGCTAACAAATGTTCTTTGCAGCAGGATTGAAGTGCTTGGGTTCTAAGCACTGTTACTTGTCCCCAAAGGTTGGGGGGGGGGGCGCTGGCTTCAGGTCTGAATGTTCCTATCACAGTATTTAGGACAGAGTAAACAGCTGGAGTGTTCAGCTGCAGCAGCACATGTGTATGGAAAACCAGAGGGACATCTCAGAACGTATTCCTCAGGTGTTTTGTTTTGATTTTGCAAGGTTACTCATTGGCTTAAAACTTGACAAACAGGGTAAGAAGGCTGGCCACTGCACCCCAGGAATCCTCCTGTCTCCACTTTCTTCAGGCAGGAATCACAACCACTCAGCAGCTTTTGTTTTAAAGTAGGTTCTAAGGACCAGGCTTGGATTATTCATGGTGCAAAAAAGCACTTTACCAACTGAACAGAGAATGTTTGGACAGCTTTTGTGCACTTGAACCTGAGGTTAGGAAGAATACACTGTTCATCCACCCAGAGACAGAGCGGGAGAGTTCACTGAGATTCCAATTTGCTGGCTGTAGATTATGGCCTTTGTCTTAGTTTAGCCTGAGAAAAACTCACCCTGTGTTTGCCACAGAGATTGGACTCTGGCTCTCTCTCTCTCCCCCCCCCCTCTCTCTCTCTCTCTCTCTCTCTCTCTCTCTCTCTCTCTCTCTCTCTCTCTCTCTCTCTCTCTCTCTCATGGATTCCAGCAGCCACTCAGAAAAGAACAAGGAAATGATGCTGGTGTTGGCTTCAGATGTCTGAGCAGAAGTGAAAACTGACTTCAGCCATTTTTGTCCTCACAAAGTCACAGGGCCTCTAAGAACATGGGTGGGAAAGAGATGATGGTAAAGGATGCGGGGTTAGACGGGTATCCTTTGTCAGACATTGTAGGAAGTCAGGGAGCCTCAAAGAGGTCTTTTCGGGGCAGGGCTGAGACCAGACCCTACTGACTCTCCCAGCTCTGTGTTCAGCCTGACAGCCTCCCTCTGTCACTTTCCCCCATTTATTTTTATGAATTTGAGGTGACTTATGCAAAACTCAGGGCTCTCTTTCCATGACTCTACACCAACCTCCTGGTAAACTCGAAAGATGTGAGCAATAGAACAGTTGAGTGGAAAAAAATTAAGATAATCTAACCCAAGAGCCACCTCCAAGTGTGTGAGACCTTGGGTAGTTCCCTTTTAATGGCAACAAGTATACTATTAGAAAAAATTGTCAACAAAACAAATATAAAGAACAACCATTCAGCTCCCTGGAAAATGACCCATTATTAAGAACTTCTATTGTGCCAGGATGACCATTACTCTGTGGCCTTATTGAACTGCCCACCCTGCAATGTGCTATCTTGGATAAGGAAATCATAGATTTGCTAGTACCTGTGGTGGGCTTGGTCCAAAGGCCGATGGAAACTGGTGGCTGTAACAGGTAGAGGAAGAAGATTTGGCTTGGGGGGTAGAGAAGAATTTCTGAAGTTTATGGGTTCAAGGTCATATGTTCAGTCAGACAAGAAGTGGGAAAGACTAGTTTTCCCAGCTTAAGTTTCTAGCTTTGGCCCAGGGTAGAAACTCAGCCAGAACTGGAAGATCCTTCAGGCAAGGTGGCTATGATGAAGTCCAGATAATAAAATCTCTACACACATCCAGTGGATTGCTAACACAAGCATAAGTGCAGTGGGGGGGGGGGAGACCCAAGAGACTACAGCCAAAAGTGAGCTCAAAAGGGAGATGAGGGGGTTGCTGTACAGCTGTTTCTCCATCCACACTCAGCTTGGGCAGCTCTTCTCCTCTCCTGTGACCACTGTTTTGTTTTCTTGATTGTCCTGGTGAGAATATGCATGCTTCTGCCATTGCTCAGTAAACTGTATATATATCTATAAAGGCTCAAAAATGTTTACAATTTCCCATCTGATGCTCTAGCTGGTTTTGAGGGTAGGCTATCAAGGCCTTCAACTATTACTATATTGGTATCCATTTCCTTCTCCAGTTCTACACATATTTCCTTTATACATTTAGATGCTCTGATCTTAGATCAGATATGGCCATATTCCTTACATCTCCCGGGCATTATATATAAAACTTCATTTTATCTAAAGCCCATTTCATTTAACAAACAGCTACTCTGCTTTCTCTTGATTACCTCTTGCCTGGGATATTTTTTCCAATTTTGTTCCTTCATTCCAGCCTATAAATAACCCTTCAGTTTGAAGTATTTAATGGTCATGTTTGGTCCTTTGACTATGTCATCTCAGTCTCCTAGGCTGCTAAGTTTTTACTAAGAAGTGTGCTTATAGTGTCACAAGGCTACTGTATGTGATTCCTTCCTGTCCAGAAGGGACAGTGAGAGCTTCACTTCTAAGGGAGTACAGTGGGGTAGGCTCTGGGCAGCCCTATCAACTTGGGGTTAACGTAAGTCTTCAGTAGCAAAAGCTGTGAGTGATCATGACAATAGCAAGGGTGCTAGGGATTCCCAGGGGATCCCAGGACATTCTTCTTTAAACATGGGAGAAAGTCATGGCCAAGGAGAAGCCTCTTGGCACTGAGCTGCTTTACTGACCTGGGACTGGGACAATGCACCCAGAATGCTTTTCATGCTCTGCTTGCAGCCAGTCTCAAGTTACATGCTCCACTGTGGGCTCACAGCCTCCTAACTGCACTCCAGAGCTCTCTGGAACCTATTTTCATCTGTGGTTGTTATGAAATCACTGTTTTTGTGGATAAACAAAGGGTGGGGGCACCCAGGCTGCCATCTTGCTGACATCATCTCACCTCTATTTCATTTCTTAAATGTTAGCTTGGCCAACTAAGTGGATTTTCAATACTTCTCAAGCCACTGGCTCCATGGAGCAAAGACTCTATGGCTATGTGGAATTTCTGGAAAAATACAGGTGGTTGCAGGCCATGGCAGCAGGCATGCACGCAGGGTAAAGCTGGGGTCCCAGTTTACAAACTGGTCAGCTGTGACAGTCCCACTGTGTCCCCCAACTATCTGAACCTCAATTTCCCTATCTTTAACATTAAGACAACAAAACCCAGGTCTTGGGGTTCTTGTGACAATGGGTCTTTTAAGTAGCTGGTCCCTAATGTTCATTACTTCTTTTAAATATCACAAGCCCTGACACATGGGACCTAATGGGCTTCTGGTAGCTAATAGCTTGGAACTTGCCTAGCCTGCTTGAAGCACATTTCCTTGCCTTAAAATGTGGATGATGTTAACATCGATCTTCTAAGGTTTCCAGGTCCCTAGCATGATGTCCCCTCAATGTATGTTAGAGGTGACTCACACCTGTGCCCCATCTCTCTGTGACTGCTTTCTTGCAGAGTTCCACCAGCCTGCTCATTTCCAGCTGCCACTAGTCACAAAGCTGAGGCTTTCCTGGCCATGACAACTGTCTGTACTCACATAGAAACTCCAACTGAGTAGTAAAGGTCCTCCCACTTTACCTCAAGTCTTCCCAGGGAATTTTCCTGGGTGTATACTACTCTAGACCCCAGGCTCCATCACCAACCTCACTTGGAAGGACTAGCCTATATCCTGAAGGACAATCACAGCATCTGAACAGTGTGAGTCCTCTCCACTCCTTCCTCTAGGCAGCAAATCCCACGAGTCCCTCTCCAGCAGGATGTGTGCAGACCCTCTTCTGCCCATCTTCATGGCTAGGTTGGGGCACTGGCAGCCTAGACAGTCATCTCTGACCAATTCTCAAGCTCTTCTCCTCTCCTGTGACCACTGTTTTGTTTTCTTGATTGTCCTTGTTAGTCCCTAGAAGGACTTGTAAAGAGACTTTGCTCATTGGCTTGTTTGATTGCTGTTGCCTGACTACACACGCTAGGATAAAGGGTAAGACCCATGAGAAGGGATAGACTGTCTTTCCTGCCACCGTACCTGTAGTAGCCTCCAGCAGTCACAATTGTCAAGTGACTGAAGGAGTTGTCATATCTGGGTTAAGGAAGGCTTCAAGTCAAAAGCCAGGAAGCAGTTTCAAGAGACTGAATTCCAGGCTTTCCATCTGCAGGCCACTCTTCTTTTCTCTCCAGCATGTGCTTCTTGGAAAACCCTTTCCAGACCTCCATTCCACAATCCCACTAATGATGGCTTTTAGAGCAGCGGTGCTGGGTGCTTCCAAGTCCTGAAGGCTGAGCAGCCTGCCACAAACTAAGCTTTCTTAGTAACTCAAAGGTCAGAAGCCTTTACAGTTCAGGCACTGCAAGCCCCCTGAGACCCTAGAGGATGTCCTGGCTGCAGGGTGGTCTTACAGGCCTTGGTGCCCAGGAGGTCTTCCCATGGCAGCTGTAGATGGTGGTGGTGAGTAAGGTCACTCCACATGACACCAAACACATACAGGAACAGGCTGGATCAGGGATTGGGCTGGGCAAGCACAGTGGTTTCAGGAGTTAGCATGGTGGGTTCTCTCTAGGGAAGAAGACACCACTTCTTCCTTAGGGCAGGACTCCAGGATGGCTCAGCAGCAGCTGGTACCCTCTGACTACTTGCTTGGCCTGGGGATCCTTCCAAATCTGTCAGAATACTTCGTCTTCACTTCTTATTCCTGGGCTGAGTTGTTGCTTTGTTTCCTAACAAACATTCCTGCCCAACACACCAAAGAACACATGTAAAAAGGATAGAGTTGAGGGAACAAGTCAAAGTGGGGGGGGATAAGAGTGAAAAGATTAACAAGTGTGGAAGAGCAACAAGCAACAGCCTCCTGGAAAGCTTCTCTGCTTGCCCAGGGAACATTCCTGGCTCTGGATCTTTTAGAGCCGAGTGTGGAGCACACACAGGCTGAGAAATAAGCGTCTGGAAGCAGATCAGCACCTTCAGAGACCTGGTTCTCCCGAGCTTGGGACAATAAGATCATCCACCCGTGTTCCCAAGTACCTAGTGGGTGTTCCTTGCTGGAGACACAGTAGGCATAGCCTTTCCAATCCCAAAGGCAAGGCTGAGGAACAAGGCTCCTTGGCCATTTCCTAGCACACAGTAACTACATGCATGTGGTGTGTGTGTGTGTAAGAGCAGACAAGAGAAGGTGTGGCCCTGTGTAAAGACCTTTTTTCTGCTTTGAGAACTTGGTGAGGCAGACTGTGGACAAATCACTTTAACCCTGAGATTCAGTTTTCCCATCTATGGAAAGCAAACAAAATTGCCATCATGCTTAGCAAAATGTGTAGTGTTGTTGATAGGTTATTAAGTTAATAGTTAAAATAATGTGGTGCTGACTACTTTAGACACAGCCAGATTGATATAACTGAATAGAATGATCCTCACTTATACTAAAATAAGTTAAAATGCTGGAATTTTAAACTAGCGCAGAAAGGAAAAACAACTCTGAAAAGGATGTTGAGGAACTTGCACATTTGTACAAAAACAATAAAGTGTATATTGAGCTTTTGTGGAATATTACTTTAAGATGTGTTACATTTGTTTATGCTGTGGAGCATTTGCTTTAATGATGCAAAGATGTGTTGTATTCCTTTTTGCTGCATTTAACTCTGTAAAGTTGTGTTACTTTCCTGTCTAAAACACCTGTTTAGACTAATAAAGAGCTGAAGAGCAAATAGCTTGGCAATAGGAAGGACAGTGGGACTGTCAGTCAGAGAGAATAAAGAGGAGGAGGAATCTGGGAAGAAGAGATCAAGGCAGAACAAGAAAATGAGAGGAGAGAAGACACTAGGGGCGAGCTACCCTGCTACATAGCCAGCCGCGGAGTAAGGGGGGAAAAGGCATACAGAAATAAAGGTAAAGCCCAGAGGCAGAAGATAGATGGGATAATTAGTTAAGAAAAACTGTCTAGAAACAAGCCCAAGCTAAGGCTTGGCTTTCATGAGTAAGACTGTGTGATTTATTTGGGAGCTGGGTGGTGAGCCCCAAAGAACTAAAGAACAATAGAGCCAGACAGTAAAACAAAACAAAACAAACAAACAAACAAAAAAACCCAAAAAACAAAAAACAAAACAAAAAACAAAAAAACAAAACAACTACCTTGATTTTCATTGGTAACCAGAGAAATGAAAACATCATTGGGGTTCCATCATTTCCTTCCTAAACAGACAATCAGGAGTCAACTTGGTCAACAAGTTAGTGCAATGGTCCTACTGTCAGCTGTGTGGTTAGTTATATCCCTGCAGGGACCATCCTATTGTGCTGGAGAAGTGCGGGGAGGCTGGATGAGATCACAGCGAGGAGGCTGGAACACCTGGAATATCCATCAGGAAGGGAAGGTCAGACCTGTGCACAGCTGCAGCAAATTCCCACAGCAGAGAGAGAGACACTGGAATAATGTTTGTATGGTCAACAGCAGGATCTTTGGCTTTGATGCAGAAAAGAATTTCTGGAAGAGCCAGTGAGAAGCAGCTTTGGAATTTATTTAAAAAATAGAAAAGTGCCCAGGGAAAGAACGGGTACAGGGTTCTCAAAGAAGAATCTCAATTGTCTCAGCATTAGCCACAATGTATCTTTACAAGTGGCTCTCAAGATACACCTCAAAGGGGTTGCTGAGAAAATTCTCAAGTCTCTCTCTCTCCCTCTCTCCCTTTCCCCCTCTCTCTCCCTCCCTCCCTCCCTCCCTCCCTCCCTCTCTCTCTCTCTCTCTCTCTCTCTCTCTCTCTCTCTCTCTCTCTCTCTCTCTGTGTGTGTGTGTGTGTGTCTACACATGATTGCAGATGCCCATGTAGGCCAGAAGAGGGATTGAAGTTCCTTGGAGATATAGTTACATATGTTATGAGTCACACAGAACCAAACTCTGATCCTCTGGAAGAGCAACAAGCCCTTTTAACTGCTGAGTCATTTTCCCAAGCCTTTAAAGACTTTATTCTAATTTTAATTATATGTGTGTAAGGGGAGGAGTTGGAGGATGTATGCATGAATACAGGTGCCCACATAGAGGCCAGAGGCATTAGATTCCTTTGGAGATGAAACCACAGACAGTTGTGAGCTACTGGATGTGAGCTCTAGGAATTGAACTCAGGTCTCCTGGAAAAAAACAGTATGTGCTCTTAAACATGGAGCCATCTCTCCAGCCTATAGCATGCTTTATAAAGCAGTGTTCATTAGGCAAATATATTAAAAAATATGACACAGCTCACTATGTATGGTAGGAAAGTGAATGTTATTTTTGGGGCAGGGACACCTGGCTTCATTTAAAAATTTTTCCCACACCTGCCTACACACTGAAGTCCCCCAGTTAGAGCTAGTAGAAAATGAATGTTCTAGAAGAGTCTGGAAAACCAGGGATGAGGGGACAAAGGACTCTAGGGGTTCCAGGCATGATGCCAAACAGGAATGGCTGAGGATGTTTCCTTCAGAGAGGGACCACAGGGAAGGACGTAGCCTCATCCCGAGCCATTTTTCCTGCCTGCAGCTAGTTCTTCTCCTCGGTCACATTCTGCTGCCTGCTCACCCAGCTGTGAGGACAGCCAGCCCTGCCCCTTCAGTTCCCAGGGCAGGCACCCTTCCTCTCTTGCCTGCCTTGGGAAACAGGCTCTGTGGAGACAGAGGCTGAGCCTAGAGTTTGCACATTGTGGGGTTTTCTTTATTTCTGAGTTAGGCTGTCTGTCTTTGGGCCCTTGGTTGCTCTAAATCCAGCTTTCCATGGAACTGAGAACCCCCACTTTGTCTTCAGAAATCCCTCCCTTCCCATACCACTATATCTTTCCTGCTAACCCTGGCCTCACCCCACACTTCAGCCCAAAGCAGTTGTTCCCACACAAACTCATGGAGACAGTGACTCAGGCCAAGTCAGGGTTTCTGTGCCAGAGAGTACCTCAAGTCTCCTTCCCTCAGGCAAAAGTACTGGCCTACAAGGGATGATGTCAGGTCCAGGAAATAAGTGCACTCACCCTGTGTTTCCTTCCTCAGCCTGGTTCAGTTCACAGGGTTCCAGAAGCAGGGTGCAAAGAGCTCCTCAGCCTAAGCCAGGAGGAACAGGGAGACAGTTGTGTTTTCCAAATTGTAACTACAGAGCAGAAACACCCATTAGCCCCTTGCCTGAGTCTGAGCTTAAAGCCAGGAAAGAATACATGAGAGGGACAAGTCAATACGGCCAGGGATGCAGGCTGCTGCACACTGGGAGCTGGAGGGTACAGTGAGGGGCATGGGCAGCTTCCATGCCAGGCTGAGGCCAGAAGCACTGGCCAGGAGGCAATTCTCTAGCCTTAGTTTCTCCTTCTATAGCTGTGTCACAGTTTACCCCTTCCTGATCTCCTGAAAATGGAGACAATGTGATCCACAGTTCCCTTTCAGCCCTTAGAAAAGAGGTGAACTCATAAAGGCCCGTTATGGAGAGGGGAGACACCTGCCTCTGGCTTGCTATAGTCAATTCAGGGGTGGGAGCATCCAGCTTCCATTCCACAGCAGAGGTGAGCAAGATAGACAGTCCAGGAAGCTCCTCACTGTTTCCCTGGACCTCTCTTCTCACCCCATTTCATTCCTAGCATAAAAGACAAAAGGCCCAATTTACCCTCTACCCACCTTATTGGTAAACACTCTTCCAGAACACTCTTGAATCAGTGGGTCAGCCCATCTCCCCAGCCCTACTCTCTTAAACATCATCAATAAAGTTTACTGTTCCACCCCACCCCTACCCATGTAAAAAGGCTGGAGGCTCCCTAAGCCCCTCCCCTTCTTCTGGGGGGGTCTGTGAGGGGAGATGCTCAGTGTTGGGGGCTCAGTTGGGACAATGACTCTGTGGTGGTTTGGAAGAACCAAGCAGAATGGCACTATTCGGAGGTGTGGCCTTGTTGGAGGAAGCGTGCCACTGTGGGGGCGGGTTTTGAGGTCTCTTTTGCTCAAGTTTCCCTCCATGTAACAGCCAGTTGACTTCCTGGTTCCTGGAGCTCCAGCACCACATCTGCCCGTGTGCTGCCCTGCTTCCCGTTATGATCACGATGGACTGAACCTCTGAAACGATAAGCAAGCCATCCCAGTTAGATGTTTTCTTTACAAGGGTTGCTGAGGTCATGATGTATCTTCACAGCAGTAAGAAGCCTAACTTAGACTCCTCAGCAGCTGAGGGCCTCTCATCACTCTCATGTTCTTGCTGGGATGGATGGTCCAAGACTTCTTACCAAGATCCACCACCCTGTTGCTATAGCCAATTCATTATCATACTGGGAAATGAGTTTTTACAAAGTTGCCATTGAAAACAATGCCAGCATCAAAGGTGAAAGAATGGGCACCACATTTAAAGTTGCAGGAGACAACCTACTCCTCCGTATAGCCCAGGATGCCCTTTAGAGGGACCTCCAATTCCTGCTTCAGCTCCTTGATGTCACCATACTTGGCAGCTTTCTCCACAGTGGACACACTTGGGGTATGAACAGAGATGGCCATGCCTGGGAGCTTCCTGTTCAGCTCTGGAATGACCTTGCCCACAGCCTTGGCAGCACCAGTGGATGCAGGGATGATGTTCTGGGCAGTCTCGCACCCATCATGCCATAGCTTCCCAGAGGGGCCATTCACAGTCTTCTCGGTGGGAGTGATGACATGGACTATGGACATGAGGCATTCTACAATACTAAAGTTGTCATGGATGACCTTGGCTGGAGGGCTAAGCAGTTGTACAGGGAACATTGTTGAGAATCTTAAGTGAATTGTCATACTTCTTATGGATCACAAACATGGGTACATCAGCAGAAGGGGCAGAGATGTTGGCTCTCTTCACCCTACCCTTCTCCAAGGTGGTGAAGACACCAGTCTCCACAACATACTGGGCACCAGCATCACCCCCTCTGATGTTTGTGGGATCTTACTTCTGGAAGATAGTGATGGCCTTCCCATTGATGACAAGCTTCCTATTCTTGGCCTTGACTGTGCCATTGAACTCAACTGTGAGTAGAGTCACACTAAAACATATAGACCATGTAATTGAGGTCAATAAAGGGATAAGTAATGACAGCAATGTCCCCTTCTCCAGAGTTGAAGGAGGCTGTGGTAACCAGGTGCCCATTTCAGCCAAATCTGTTCATTCTGACCTTCATCATCGTGTCTCAGGCATGAGGCTAGTACTTCATGAGAAGACATGGATGTTTCTGGAATAGAGGGGAGCAGAGAGCCCTCCATGCCTTCTTTAATGGAGGAAAATAGAGATAAGTGATAATAATACATACTATTCATGCATCGGTTCACCTACACAGCAGCTTTCACATTCCAACCCTGTGCTGGACTCCAAGAACATTCCAGAAACACAAGTGAATACACCACCATCCCAAACTCACAGAACTTGAAATATCCCAAGAAGGCAGATGACAGATGAATGACCATACGGATATGTCACGGTATCCTGGGTGATAGGGAAAACAGGTCCTCCAGGGGCAGCAATTAGTGTGTGTGTGTGTGTGTGTGTGTGTGTGTGTGTAGAATAGAGAATGTATGCATGCATTCTAGTATCTGCAAATAGTAACATTTGACTAGAGTTGTAAAGTCCAGTCACACAGTTGTCTATAGATACATTCACGTGAGTATGTTTGGTTGTGAGTGGGACGTATAAATGAGGACAAGAACTGTACTTTTGTTATTTTAAGGTGTGTGTGTGTGTGTGTGTGTGTGTGATTGTGCAAGAGAGTTAGATACCTACAGAAGTCATAAGAGGGCATCAGGTCCCCAAAGGTTGTAAGTCTCCCTCCATCAGTGGTAGGAATTCAAAACTCTGCAAGAGCAGCACACACTCTTAATGGTTCAGCCACATTTCCAGCCCAAGAACATGTGTTTTAATCGTAGCCACTGCCTGTTTTCGTTTGTTTGTTGTGTGTGTGTTTATGTTTGTTGTTTGTCCTAGTGTAATTTTTCAGACTGAGCTCTCATAGACTTGAGTGCTTAACATGGTTGGGCTCTGGGGCTGGGGTGGCTGCTTGGGGAGCATAGGGGCTGTGAGGAGCGTTTACCATCACACCGAGGCACTGCAAGCATTGTTTTTTCACCCTTGAAAGGCTTCAAAGACAACCCAGCCCTTCCATGCCATGAGTACGTTTGTATATGGGTGCAGAAATGCCCACAGAAGTGTCTAGGGAAACTGAGGTCAGGATGGGGGAGAATAGTGAGGTCTTACAGGGCAGGCACTGTAGAAGGGGGGGGGCTTCCCCATTTCTTTCTTTCCTTCTCTTCCTCACTTTCTCCGGCCCCTTCCAGAAGGACCATCTTTAAGAAAGGCTGACTTTGCGCTGAACTGGAACAGTAGCTGGAGGTGTCTCTGGATGGCCCTTGCTCAAGTAATAATGGCTCTTTGTGCTTCTTAGTTTTTATGTAGTCTCCAGTATGATAAGCAAGCCCATCCCTGTGTGTCTGGCTCCCTTGATCCCACTTTTATGACTTCAGGTCTCTGTGAAGGAGAAACAAAGGCAGGCGCCTTACTTTACTGTGAGTCAGTGAAATGGCAGTTGACCCTTGCTAGGCTATCTGCTGCTGCATTCTTAGCCAGGAAAAGCACCATGCTCTACACCCCAAAACTGGCATGTCTTTTGGCACCTCATTCTATACTGTTCTGTCTTTCTAGTGTCAGATCCAAACAGGCCAACCTGAGGCCTGGACAAAGAAGATTGCTGAGACATTCTCCACTCTGTCAGCTAGGGGAGTATTTGCTTGTTAGACATTAACCTAGACTGAGAAAAGGCCACACCCCTCCTCAGGTGGCCTTCCTGGCAGACAAGATAAAGAACACTATTAGTGTGTCCCTGTGTCCAGCCAACCGATACACCAGACATTTATAAGCACTGATTCTAATTCTCACACCCTGTGATTAACGGAAGATGGGCAGCCTTAGTGTTTAGATGTAGAAACTGAGGCATAAAGGCTGACAGGTTTGCCCAAAGTAGCCCATTTGTAAGAGGCAGGTACAGAGGCAAAGCGGGGTAGTTATCTCCACAGGCAGGACCAGAACCCCTAGGACACCATGCCCAAAACTCAGGGTGGAAGATGAAGATGCACAGAACCCTTCCCCCAGTCTCCTTCCTGCTCTACATGATACGGGCAAACACTCCACATCTCTTACCATCTGGTCTCCACTCAGTTCCGAATCCCCTGCTGATGTCTGGATTTTCTTGGTGACAGAATGATTAGGTTGATCCATCATATTAGGCAACAATTTCTCCCCTCACCCACCTCAAACCCATTATTAGGGATTGGCTGATGAAATCAACTCATCAGGCCTGTACCTGCCAGCACTAATGAGCTGCTGGCTCTGTGTAAGGAAGGCAATGGAGCTGAGCAATCACTGCCATCCCTACCCCCCAACCCCCTGGCCTGGCTTGCATGGCTCTGGATTTCTTCCTGCTTGTGTAGATCATCTGACTGTGAATTTAAAGCACTGTGCTGGACAAGCCATGTTTGGGTTTGAATGTGATTTGATTTGGTCTCCAGTTGGTGGTGCTGGGAAGATTGGCTACATGGATGGCTTATGGAGCTAGGCCACTATGAACAAGCTTTGAGAATAATAACCTATTGCTGCTGTGATGACCAGCCTTCAGCAGCTCAGGGATTGAGGGGGATCCACGCAGTCAGTAAACTAATCCCTCAACTTGCCTTTTCTGTCTGGGTGAGTAAAACTTAATTCTCTGGGGCCAGCAAGGGAAGTTAAACTTAACTCTCTGGGGTCAGTAAAAAAGGTAAACACACACACACACACACACACACACACACACACACACACTTCCAGCATGTCAGGATCTCACCTAGTGTACCTTCAGCAGGTCAGAAAAACTAAAGAGGAGATCCAGAGGAGGTGAACTACTGGACAAACAGATACACAAGGACTTTTGTGAGAGCCAAAGCTTAGTTCTTCATTATTCTTCCCATTACTTGTTCTACTCTGTTCTTTTTCTGTTTTATTCTTCTACCCTGATGTTTCTCATCTGTCTTTCTCTTGATGTCTTCCCTCTAACTTTCCTTCTACATCTTTCCTGGTGTTTTCCTTCTTTTGTGTCTATTTTATCCTCAGCAAAATCATTCTATATACTCCAGAAAAATCTCATAAACCCCAGTAAAATCTTTCAAGCAATATAAAAATTACAATATGGTTACATTCTATTTTTTAATGAATTATTACAATAAATATAAGTGAAAAAATTAGCATGTTTTCCTTATCCCTTACATGATTGAACATTTTGCATATTACAGGTGAAAAAAGTTGTTCCAAGAGCCCATACATTCATACCCAAGCAACTTGTTATGGATTAACAGAGTGTAAGCAAGCAGGGTATTTTTCTCAGCCAGTCCTTTTGCTGGCAGGCTGCATTTTGCAGTTTTTAAAAAAATAGGACCAACTACTTTCTCATTTATCTCAAAAGGTAATCTTATAAGAAATCTTAAAAGAATCTCAAATTTAAACTTTTATATATGAAAAAATAATCATTTAGCTCTACTTTAAGTCCTCAAGGTGTATAACAACTCAACAGTTTTTTATATCAGGAAGCTGAAGTCAGAAATGTGTATAAGAAATTAATTATCACCTTTCATCACCAACCCATCCTAGCAAGAAAGATAGCCAGCCAGCAACAGCTAGGCTGCCATTGTTCTTGTTTCTTGACCTCAACGAGTCCCTCAATCAACTATGTTCCTTTCTAAACTTTAAATTGTTACCCAAGATTTACTATCTCAAAGCCATTGACAAAAACATCTTAACCTAACTTAACTGACAATCTACATCTCTAAATTCTTTCTGAGGGTGGTGGTTGAATCATTAATCTCCTGCAGCAATTCTCAGAAAAAGTCCATCATTATTATTGTAAGTATCAGTAATACTGCCCAGTGAGGGGCTAGAAGCCCTGGAGAGTTTCATACATCCCATAGATTATGAGAGATGTGTGACCATGAAGGCAATGATCAAAGCTATGCTTAAGAGCAGTATAAGGTCTTCTGGACGCATAGTTCTTGGGCTTTGCCTCTCCAGTGCTCACTCGGGTGTGGCTTTGCTAGTCATTAGCTGTGTTTCATGGGTTCCAGTGCTGCCCATTGGTCTCCTTGCATGGCCACCCACAATAACCCAACTCCATTTCATGTCTAAGTCCATGACTTCCTTGTTTCCGCCACTCCAGAAGTCAGTGCTGTAAGCTCTTGTTACCACCTCTGACTGGCCCACTCTTAGCCAGTCTACCATGATGGACTATAATTCTCTGAACCATGAATTCAGATAAATACCTTCCTCCCTGAAGTTCTGTTGGGATTTGGTCACTGAGATGAAGATAGTAACTACCACATGCAAGCTTCCCTACCCTTACCTCCCCACCTTGTTTGGTAGTGTCTCAAATCAAATGCTCATATGGGCCTCACCACACTATTTCTCTTCATCAGTCTTCCTGGGACTCTTGTTGGTCCAGATTTGCACTGTCCATCAAAAGCATCCTGCTGTGTGGGTTTTCAGCACCACCTCCTGCCACTTGGATCTTAGGCAGTGGATGCTGAGTATCACAGACCTGGGGTCAGAGGACAAAGCAGAAATCAATTGTTCCAGATGCAAAAGGGGCTATCCTAACTAGTGACAGTGTTGAGATTGGAATCTGAATCTCTTGGTTCCTTCCCAGGATTTATTATGCTGTTGTGCAGACTCTCCCCTGCCCATCAAAGCGGAACAGCACCATTAGTAGCAGTGATTGCTGATCTCTTTCTAATGTTCTATCTGCCGGGGAGATCTCTGTGCAGTTGCCGGTACCAGACCTGGAAACACTTTCTCCATTTCCATTCTTACAAGTGTTCACAGGAGAGAAGAACAAGCTCCAAGAAGCCACTATAGAGATGGAGGGGAGGAGAATGACAGCCCGGGCTTGTGCACAGGGTGCTGTGTCATCTGTTCCTTAAACAAACCAGCAACCCAGGCTGGAATCACGCCTACCCCTGACATTTGAGAGGCCCAAAGCAAATGCAATGAAGGAGGCCCACGTGCCATGTGTCTAAATATTTGAGCATTATAAATCAAACTAATAAACTTCGAAAGAAGGTTTGTTCTTCCCTTCTGCCTTGACAAATATACATTTATAAGAACCTCAAAGGCCAGGCTCTGATTTCACATCTTGTGGGTTCCATTCAGTCTTGGATGGACTATGGGATTCAGAGGGACAGAGGAAATAAGGCAAACTCACTCCTCTCTTTTCCCACTCTGGGAACTTAAATTGAGCAAAGGTACTCCCCAGTTTGGCTGTTCAGCCGGCATCTGAGTCTTTAGAGACCAGAGAAGATGTCATGCAGGGGAATACACACACACACACACACACACACACACACACACACACACACACACACACGTTTCTTTTGTTTTTTTTCCCCTTCAGATTCTGGAGATTGAACCCAGGAACTCCTTACAAGGCAAGCACATTACAGATGGAGCCATCTCCCTAGCCACAAACACACCTGTTTCTCCAGGAACTTCCTGGATCCTGCTGCCCAGAGAGTAGAGCAGAAAGGAGGTAGGGGACTGTGAGAGGCACCCCATGAGCCTGCAGCAACTTGATCTGGAGCTGGCTCAGGGTAGTATATATCCTGGGAGTTCTCTTACCCACAAATCAACATCAAGGACATCATTTCCATTCACCCACAAAGTCACTGCATATCAAAGGACCTTAGTGACTACTTCCAAACACCAGCAGGGCCAAGACTTGACCCAGCTGCTCTTAACTCCTGAATCCCTCCTCTCTGCCACCTGTTGACACCCTCAACTGGGGAAAAACAAAGCTGATACTGTCTTCACCCCCATCAGAACCTTGTATGTCCTTTGTTTCCTTCCTCCTTTGAAGAGAAAATCACCTGGTCACAGGCCTCCTGTCTCACTACTCCTAAAACAAAAGCTGTGACCTCCCTTCTTAATACCACTGTCCTGGGAACTATGTCACAAACCACAGCTCAGCCCCCTGACCTATACCCTGACCTCAGTCAAATTGAACTTTTCTATGTGTAGTTAGGGTCTTCCCTTTCTCTCCAGTTCTTCTTTCCACCCCAGCACTCCCTGAAACCTCCCTTAACCCACACCCACCCACCTCCTTACCTGGGCTGGGAAGGCATCTGCCCCTTTTCTGACCCCAGCAACAAAGTGAATGTTCAGTCAATTATCTCCCTAGTAACAAGTTGTGTGCACCATGCCTAGGATTACTGGCCTATAAGTGGACCTAATTGGCTCCCTACAGGATAGGAGCC
The DNA here is from genome assembly GCF_943737965.1 of Phodopus roborovskii. Taxonomy (NCBI): domain Eukaryota; kingdom Metazoa; phylum Chordata; class Mammalia; order Rodentia; family Cricetidae; genus Phodopus; species Phodopus roborovskii. Next base: position 49,700,147 of record NW_026126511.1, on the reverse strand, counting down.
TGCCTTGCTGCTGAATGGATCACTCTGAGAGATAAGGAGGAATGCACCAATAACAACTACCTCCTAGCTCCTCTAGAAATCTATGGTATCATTTGGTGGGAAAAGTCTCTTCCAGGAGCAGCTGGCAGAACCTGATAGACTCTGGCCCAGGACTTGGCATCTTAATTGCCCTCTGGAGAGGAGAGGGGTGTCACCACCCACCTCAGTAGCCTATCAAGGTCAAGGTCCTTTTATCTAAGGTGGTCCTCACAAGCAAAAAGCAGGGTCTGGTATTTACAAGATATTAATATGTCTTTATTGGATGGGTGGACAGCCATCCAGGAAAAGGATGAAAGGCAGGAGATTTTGTGTTTTCGTTTTTAAAAAATCTCAAAAGTGATGGGTGGAGTTTCTATTGGTTGCCTCACTATAGATACAAATGACTAATGTGAAAGGGTGATCCTCAAAGGTAGCCTTTGTTGTGTTAAAGCTCCTATCTTCTACCCTTCCAGATCCTGCTTGTTTGTTGCAGGAGGAGCCTACTTCCACCCCAGGGTCATGTTCAAGTCACAGAGGTTTCTGGCTTCTGACAGGTGAGAAGAGGGCACAAGTGTTTGTGATGACTAGTGACCTGGTCAATCAAGGCCCTTGGCCTCTAGCCCCGGGTTTATCTCCCAGGGAGGTGGCTTTTTATCTTCCTCATCTCTACATGCAACATCCCTTCTATATGCACGGGTGCTCTCTCTCTCTCTGTGTCTCTGTCTCTGTCTCTGTCTCTGTCTCTCTCTCTCTCTCTCTCTCTCTCTCTCTCTCTCTCTCTCTCTCTGGAATATGCAGCAGACCACTGATGAGCTACTTCTCCATGAAGCTCTCAGCTCCCACTGAGCTCAAGCAAGTCCTCTAACACCTCTCTGCCACCACATTAGCTGACACACAAGGTGCACTCCGTGGCAGATATGGCACCTAGCTAACTAGCTACTTGATAATCTTCATACTCTGTCCACACTCATAATCCAGTCTTCCCTCATAATCCAGTCCTCCCAGAGTGCAGACACAGTGGTGAGTGGGGAGGGGTATGTCGGGTACCGAAGGTCATACCTCAAGTCCTTCTATAGCCAGCAGGAAAGGGAAAAAGTTCAACCCCTTAAAATCACACCAACATGAGTCAAGAGATAGAATGAGGTAGTTAATGGGCAACAGGTTCAGGTCAGACCCACCAGCACTACCCACATAGCTCTTTCCTCTTAACATCCTGGACTCTCAGTTTCTCCATTTGAGAGCTAAGCCAGAGCTGCCGGCAAATGCCCACCCAGCAAGAGTCCTGTGTGCGATGGTGTGGATGGTGTGACGTGTGCGAACCAGTGGCAGTTGGTCTGGCTTGGTGGCTGCTGCTGGGATCAAGAACCCAAGCCTTTCGTGGGTGGAGTGCAGCCTGCTTTCCCTGCCCACTCCCTCAGCGAACTGCTGACAGTGGCAAAGCCACGTTGCCATGCTTGGGGGGGGGAAAATGGGGGGGGGGGTTAAGCGAGACGGGACACAACTCTCTTGGCTTTGGTTTTGATGGAAAAAACAAAACAAAACGAATGTTTGGGTTTGATTTCTTCTGAGGCTCGACGAGAACGCCTAGCTGGGCTGGGACCTTCATGTGGAGGAAGAATAGGGGGTCTTTAGGACCCGGGCACGCTCGGACCAGCGATGCTGGGAGGCCAACCTGCGGGGCTTGAATGGGAGGCGGGCGGCGGCGCCGAGAGGCTGGCGGCGGAATAGCTCTGTGGTCGCCAGGCAACCGCCCTGACGCAATGCAAAAGAACGTCCCTTCAAAAAAGAACTGTGCGGTGAATTCGCAGTGCTCGGGAGGCGGGAGCTGAGAGCGCCAAGGGTAGGCGCGGGCTGGCTGCGCGGACCGCGACAGCTCCGGTGACACGGCTAGGGCGCAAGAGGTGGGTTCGCGGCGGCGCGGGTTGGCCAGGCGCTCGGGCGACCAGGTCTTCAGGGCGGGCAGTGGGAGGCTCTGGATCCCACCGCCCTGGAGTGGAGACACCGCCATAAGACAGCGTGGTCCCTTCCCATTTGCTCCTGGGGTCTCAGGCCTCTTTGGAAGGCGTGGAGGAACCAAATGTGGACTCCATGCCTAGGGTCCCAGCTCTCTGCTGACCCTTCCAGGGCTATGATTCCCGATGGGGATTTGAGAGTCTATAATCTGAGAGGGAGGAACCCCTTGGGACTCTGGTCCAGGTCTGCTCATGTAGCCTGGTTAACCACCCCCCCACACACCCCTACACTTCTAAAGGAAAGGAGAGTTCTGGCCTCAAGGGTTCAATCCCCAACTCTGAAGTGAGCCAGAGTACTTAGCTCTGTGGTACCCCAGGGAGACCCAAGGAGACTGCACATCCAAATGTTGGTCAGAGAATGGGCACATCGGCCACAAAGCTGGGCACCTGAATGGCCACAAAGAACAAGGGGCTGCGATGGGGTGGGCAGCTTTCTCTCAGATGCTGTTTCTGTATGTTTCAGTCCTGTTGTGGATAAGCCCTCCTGGGAACATCTGGGAAATGGATTGGTGTCCCTAGCTTCTGTCTTGCACTCATAGCAGTGAATATGATCATCAGTCCCTCTATCTTCTATCATTCCTGGAGACCCTGGGTGACAGCAGGTCCTTGTACAGAGTGCTCAGGAGATTTGGCTCCAAAGTAGCTTCCCTTCCACACCCCAGAGTTCTCTCTTCTTCCTCCCTCTCCTCTCCTTCCCTGGTCTTCTCTTCTTTTTCCTCTCTTCTCTTCTCTCTCTTCTGCTACCAGGCTTGGGATTCACCGGTCAAAGTCCTGGCAAAGCCAAGGTAACCAAAGTACCTGTTAGCCTGTCCTCATCCTTGGGATAGGGGATCCTGCCAGAGTGGTTTGCAAGAGCTTGGTGAAGCAACATGCTCTACTTCAAGCAATACAAAGTGACAGTGCCTCTGCTGATCTCATTGCTGAGAGCCCACCACGTTCTTGGTCACTTAACCTTACAATTACCCTTTAGGAGATAGTGTGAGTCTCGGAGTCTGAGAAGCAAAGATACTTGGAGCAGTTTGAGTAGCTTTGGGAAGCACAGAGACATCCAGGTGCCTAACTCCCTGCACTCCAGAAATGCTGGTAGAGAAAGATTGCTTCAGGAGGCCAGGGAATCCACCATGGCCCCGAGACAAGAAGAGACTATTCACGCCCACATGAAATCACCGTCTCGAGGGGCTTGTCTCATGACCTGAGAAAGTCCCCAGCATGAATAAAGACCTGACTTTGTTAACCAGCACTGCATAAACTGGGCTTGGTAGCCCATGCCTGTAATCTTAGCACCTGAGAGTTGGAGGCAAGAAGATCAGAAGTTCAAGATCATCCTTGGTTACCTAGCAAGTTTAAGGCCAACTTGGGCTACATAAGACCATATCTCATAAAAAGAAAAAAGAAGCAACGAGATTCCCATACTCAAGTGCACCTTGGGTCAGTGAGGAGGAAGGAAGACAGAGCCATTATGAAGGAGACCTAGAAAGATGACACTGGCTGAGCTCACAGGAAACAATCCAAGGATAGGCTAGTGGGCTAGAGTTGAGCAGGAAGTGGCAGATGAGCCTAGCAAATTAGCTAGTGAGCTTTTCATAAAGGCTGGAATCTGGAGACCTGAACCAGGGGTCCTGCCCCCTAAGGACCAATTCTCTCCCTAGTAACAGATACCACTTCTTTCTTGAGTATAGAGCCAAGGAAAGGAGAGGGAGGAGGGCACCAGGAGTCAGAGGTTACCCCACCCTTCCTACCCTGTCCCCGCCCTGTCCTCCTGAGTGCCACACCCTCTCTCCTCTACCATGCTACCATGGCCCTCACCTGGGGGAGGGCGACTCTGTGGATAGTAGCCCTGAGTTCCATGGGCATGGATGGGGGCTGTTTTCTAAGGCAGCCCTCTTCACACCTCAGTCTCTCCCAGAGGCCCTGGCATATGGTAATGACCTTCATGGAGGTGTTTACAGGGTGCCACTGGATGGGACAGGCTTTTATTTCTCACTTCAGAGTGGTAGACTGAGCCCTCCTCTCTCACTGGGGCTGCAAATTCTTTTTAGGATACCCTGATCCAAATGTGGGAGCAGGTTGATGGTGATCCCCAGAAGTCCCCTCCAGGGTGTGTTACATGGGACCTGTAGGGCAAACCTGGGTCAAATCTCGTTTTGCAGGTTGAAGGTTAAGACTTGAGCGAGTCCAGGCCTTGGTCTATGTAGTGGCCACTGTCCCAATTCTTAAAGGCTGGCCTGTATTTCCTCATTCCAAGAAGCCAGCAGAGCCTCTGATCAGTGCCTGGGGACACCTGGGGACAGATCAACAGTAGCTGAAAGAACCTGGGGTGGGAAGGTGGGTGTAGAAACCTTGAGAATGTTTTGGTGAGGACGTATGACCAGGAGATAGCCTGGGAGCCTGGCTTTCCCTTATCTACCACCAAGTCAGAAGTGAGGTCAAATGCCTAGCATTTGAGGAGGCACAGGTGCTAAACCCTGGGGATAGAAGACGTCTAGCCATGATCCTGACCAAACCAAGTAGTCAGAGAGGCAGATGCTCCAGGCTCAGAAATGGCTGTGCTGTTGTCTCAACTGTCTTCTCGATAGGTTGGTAGCTGCTGCTGAAACACGGCAGAAGGTAGCTGCTGCAAGCCTGCTATCCAGTTTGAATAAAAGCAAGCCTGTCAGCAAGTTCTGTCCACATGTGGGCATCTTTTGATGTGTTTACTTCCGAAGGGCTCCAGCAGCTCCTGGGAGCCTGTCCTGGAGGTTTCCTGACATCCCAGCCATCTGCCTCTTGGCACCCAGACCACCCCTCTTTGGAGTACCCGCTAGATGCTTTTACCTTTTAAGTCCATCTGTCCCTCAACTTCATCCATCAACCCACCCCTCTGGAATACTTCTGACTTCAAAAAAGATCAGAAAAAGAATGTGTTTGCTTTGCCTGTTGCTGTGTGCTCATGCTATCAGAGAGAACAACAGCACACCTGCACTGCTGCCTCTGGAAGGGGTGGGGATTTGCAGCTCACTCAGTGAACCACGGGAGGAGGGAGTCTCCATTTGAATGCAATTGGGGGCAGCTAGCCTGGTGAAACCACCTAGAACACCTCTCTCTCTCTCCCCGTCTCTCTCACCCCCTCTCTCCAAAGCCTTTTAGGACCAAGAAAGGCATCATATGGAAGATTCTTGTAAAGGTGGCCTTTGCTCAAGGAGCAAAGAATCGGGTCAAGGCTGCTGAGCAGTAGATGTAATTTGCACAGAGTAAAGGGTGACATTAAGTTGGTGGTCTGCCCACCTTAGAACATACAGACACTTTGTTGAGTGTTAATGTTTGGGAAGTTGCATTCCCAGGGGGTAGGCCAAGGAGAACACCAGCCAGGTCCAGTCAAGGGCAGGGGGTGGCAGTCCAGTCTGAGGTGTCACTAGTCACACACACACACCACACACACACACACACACACACACACACACACACACACACACACACACACACTTTATCTCATTTGACACCCCCCCCCACCATCAGGTTGGTTCTCCTATGATCCTGTTTTATGACCCTAAAGTCTAAGACGTTAGGTTAATCATCCACCATAACAGAGGCAGTTGGTGGCCAGGCTCCACCATCTCTGCCTGCCCCCATCCCTCACTGTCTTGCATCTTTCTGAGGCACCAGATTCCCTCCTGAAGTGGCCCATCAGATGCAGCTTCTGATGACACAATAAGGGGCAGGGTCACACAACCCATTTTCTCTTCTGCCTTCAGTCACTTAGAGCAAAGATTTTTCTCCATACCTGAGTGTGGGCACAGCATACTCCTGCAACAGCTACAGGCCACCCTGGACATCTCCAGCCCGACGTAGACCAGCTATAACCCCACTACACCTTTCACAGTGTTCCATCCAAACTCAAAAGACAAGCAAACAAAACAAATAAAACAACAACAACAAAACCGTAAGACCCTCCAACCCCTGAGCAGTCAGCATAGCCACATAGGGTGTAGAGGTGTGGTACTTGAGTAGACACAACTGTGCACCAGGAATCCTCTTAAGAAGTCCCTGCAAAATGGTTGGGCCTTGGGAGCTTGCAGAATGAAATAGAAAACAAATAGAACAGATTCCCACTTGAACCAGACTTTGTTGATTTTGCTTAGTTGAAGTTGGAGCCTGTTATCATGGATTTGAATAGGCCTAACTGCCTTGTTTGGGGGCCCAGGACAAATGCCACTTGGGATGTTTTCTAGTGGGCCACTATGTCCTTAACTGTGAAATGATACCCAAGTTTCCTGAGAAGCGTGTGCTGCTCTTGTAGTTAGGATACATACCCCAACTGCCTTCTCTTATAGCCACAAATTGCTCCAGAGGACACTCTGTTTGATTCCTCGGGGGCCACTGTGGTCTTTGGAGAGAGTTCTGTAGTCAGATGGGGCAGATGGCTGGGACAGTGACAGACTGCTTTATCAATGGTCCTCCTTCCAAGGAGGACCCCCTTCCGTCTCTTCATCTCTCAAGGCTCTGTTCCACTCAGGAATCTTCCTCCACTCTTGCCAAAGAAGCCCTAGCCCAGGGCTATGGAGGGGTCATAAGGAGGAGTCTGGGGGTCCTCGCAGAGCCCCTCCTCCTCCTAGGAGCAGCCCTGTGCTTTCTGCCCTCCTCCAGGAATGATGTTAGTCCACTGTATGGATCCTGGGAGCCATGGCCTCTCCCAGACCCATAGGGAAGCACACATCTTTCTTGGCAGTTTTCTCAGCAACTTTTTCCACCGGGCAAAATGAAAGCAAACTCATAAGCATCTTGCAGGAGGCCTATGGAGCCCAAGCCTATCAGTGATTCAGCACTGACCTAGCACTTTGAATTTGCAAAGATCTTCATAAGTATTTTTATAGATTCCACCCTCATAGTTCTCATTGTGACCAAAAAAAAAAAAAAAAAAAAAAAAAAAAAAAGGCTTCCCATTTCTTAGACAATGGAAGCAGGACTCTGTTTAGAGTCCAAAGATTCAAGTTCCAGCAGGTCTAGTCAGCCCCACTAATGGAGCTACCATGTGACTCTGGGCCATTCTCATGACATCTCTGGTTTGGGGTTTCCATGGGGTCTAACACTTGGGAAGGTTTGTCTAGCCTGGGCCACAGCAAAAGTTTATAAGCAACAGTGTGGTTTGAAAACGCTTATGGATGATCTTATTTCAGGTGTGCAGACAGAAACACTGAATTCTGAGTGGAGGGGCAGCCATTAACACAGGACACTGCAAACCAAGCCTTTCTGGGTGAAGGTCCGTGAGAGAACACAGGTAAGTGGGTTCTGTCCCATGTGGCTCCAAAATGTGGTCGCCAGCCCCTTGGCTGCTATCACCTGAGAAGCTGCCCCAGAAGGAAGCAGAGGCCAGTGGTACAGTGTGTTCGCTGAGAGCTCAGAGGCAGCTGGTGGGCCACGTGGACTTTCTCTCCATCCCCAAGTTGAGCCTGCCCCAGATAGTTCTTATTTCCATCTCCCTCGGAAATGGTGAGATCCCAATGGGAGAATGCGCCCATGCTGCTACTGGAGCCCCTGCCCCCAAGACTTTTATCGAACCCTGTGCCATCTTCTTGTCCTCCCACACTGGGAGGACTCAGGCCATAGGGACTGCCTCTTGGTCAGTCTCCTACACATAGGCAGAAGTCAGTTCCTGTACCATACAAGTTCCAAGAGCCATGTGGCTTGTCGGGGGTGGCATGATGGGTGTGGCAGAACCGTCCCTAAGCTCCAGTGTCCCCACAGCCATGCCTGTTTGCAGAGGAGGACCCTGGACCAGAGATAGACACTGGCCTCTTTGGAAGGAAGGAATGGATTATTATGGTGCTTTGTTGCAGGAAGGAACTATCCAGGTAGCACCTAGGCTGCTTCAGAATTGCCCTGGGTGAACAGCTTTTCACTCACATCCAGTAAGACAACCGTCAACCATCATGCCCCACCCCAGAGAGAGAGAGAATGTCATTCACACACATGCATATGAATACTCAGAGGGACAGTAAGACAACACAGCAACAACAACAAACACACACACAAACATACAGAGAGAGAGAGAAGAAGAAGAGAACAAGACAACCATCCCACCCTATCACACACACACAGTTATCAACATTAAGATTTTCAGATACACACACAAGACAGCCATTCCACAGCCAGTAAAACAACCACTTCCTACACACACACACACACACACACACACACACACACACACACACCAGCACAATTAGCTCCTTCCCTGCCCCTGTGGCCAGGGACACCCCACTTCAGGTGCTCCTAACAACACTGACTAGGAGCTGGAATAGAAATGGGCCTGGGAAGGGGAAAGATGACTGGCAGAGGGCCAGATCAGCGGGTGTCCCTCCTGCTTCAGTCACCATGGCAACTCCAAGGAGGAGGAAAAGGGCTCTGGGCAGTGCCCAGCTTGTATGATCAGCTTCAGGGGCGGGGGTGGGGGGACTGTGCCCCCCTCCTCTCATCCCCAGCTTGGCAGGGCTGAGACACATCTGCCAAGCATGGATGGTCATATCACAGGCCACACCTCCAGCTTGGGTGAGTTGGGTAGGAGCACCCCACCCCCATGTAAGATAAGCATCAAGTTTATGATTAACCCTGGACAGATAAGCCTGCCTGTCCCAGGAAGCCCACACCTATGACTCTTCCTACGCCTGAGAAAACTATAGTGCCCACTGAAGGCCCTTTACCTCATCATTTCATCCACCCCATGGGCCTACGACAGCTTCATCCTCAGAGGAGCCCAGACAGGGTGGTCCTGCAGGCTGTCAACTACTCTTCTCACTTTGTCCTTCACTCTGCAGTCTTGCAGACCCCCTCAGAGTGCAGCCTATTAGCAGAAGCAGAGGGTGTGATGGGAGCTGCCTGCCCCAGCATGTTGATTAGGAGGCCAAAGACACTGTCCTTAGTCAGGTCACAACTTTCTGAGTGACATGCAGGCACTCTCAGCAGAGGAACAGTGACTTCCTTGTATGCAGTGTGAGCCTCTGCCCACTGGCCAAGCCTGGCCTGGCTCCTGTAGTAGAGTATTGGGCAGTCAGACAATGTTGGGGTGTGAAAGCCAGACTCGCTGAACACATTCCTTATACCTGCCTTGCTAAAAACAAAAAACAAGAACAAAAAAGTCAGCTCCCAAAGGAGCTTGATCATGGTGTGGCCAGCTCTTCATTCCAGAAGCTTCTCTAAAATGACTAAGTAATGCCTGCTAATGGAAAGTTTTCGACATGGGTGGGACTCAGAAAGGAAGTAGCCAGCCCTATCCAGATAGTATGTTCTAGAAAACAGCACAGCAGCCCCAAGGAATGTGGAGGGAGGCTGTGGGCTGTCACCAAGGTAACCTATACCTTAAGCCGGTCACTCAGTCCGCAACTCACTCTTCCCAACTTTGTAGTCGAGAAGACCTGACCAACCTTCCTTGCATACAGGTGGCCTGTAGTCACAGTCAAGGTGGCCCTCCAGGTGGGGACAGCACCACTGGACAGCACAGAGCTGGGACAGAGCCCTAGCCTGTTGAGCTATGTAACAAGGGAGAATGTCTAGCCCTTGACTCCAGGCTCAGCCTTGTTGCCCGACTGGCATTGCCCTCTTCACATCTACCCAGGACCAACCCTTGCTCCGCTACTTCTTTCTCATCTCTGTGCTTCAGTTCCTCGTGTAGTGGGATGATCACACTACACAGTCACAGGTCCTCGAGCTTGTGAAATTTCTTCAGAGTGACTGGCTTGATAGAAGCTGCTATGGCAGTGTTGATGAATAGTACCTAGAAGCATGGTTGCTAGGGCAGGAGCCAAGGTGCACTGTAGAAGAGAAAGGGCCACAACTAGTAGAGTTCCAGAGGGACAGCCAAGGGCAAGGAAGGGGCCACCGAGAGGGAGATAGCATCTGTACACCTGGTCTTAGGCCTGAGGTGAGGAGTGTTGGGGTGTGGCAGGCATTGAGTGAGGAGTGTTGGGGTACGTAGTCATTAGTGGGAAGTTAGCAGAAGATAGAGAACTCCCAGCTCTCCCCAGTAGGACCCTGTTCCCAAGAACCAGCCTCTTCAGCCTTGGGGATCTTATAGAGTCAGATCAATTGAGGCGCAAATGTGTTAAAGCCCTCTGGGAACTATCATCTTTGATGCTTTGCTGGTGTTGAGCCTGGGGCACCTATCTGTTCCTATGTTCTCAGTAATGCGCTTCTTTTCCTGGGTGACAATCACAGCCTCTTGCCAGTGCTCCTGGGCTGGTGTTTTGTGACACAGGTATTTTTTGTTGTTGTTTCCAACCTGTAAAATCAACTCAAAGCACTAGTGACATTAAACCTCTTTCAGGCAGCAGGAAAAGTCTCCAGGTGACACCAGGTGTTAATATTGAGAATACCCTACTAGTGGGAGACTGCAGGAAGCTCAGATCCGTGTTGACTAGATTATAGGAGTAGCACTAGGGCCACTTCTGGGCAAGTCTTGCTATGGGGATTGTCACCTTGCTGAGGTTGCATAGAGAGGCACATCTCCAAACAACTGTCCAGGCTGACCAGACATACAAATGTTTGCCCCAGTTTGGGCATCCTGCTGCTATCCATTAGGGAAGGCCCATCGCATGTCCTCTTCCTCACAATGACCCCAGGTGACATTTCTGTTAGCAGGAGTAGGAGTGTAAACAGCCACATATGGCAAACTGTCACCCTGTCCTCACCAAATGTTGCTTTCAGTTGGCTGTAAATTTGGAAACAGCTATGAATGCAGACACACTCAGTAAAAATTTAGTAAGAAGAAGGTGACAACTCATCCTGTTAGTTCTCAACCGTGTCTCTCTCTAAGGGACACATAGAAATGTGGGTGCCACAACATTTCATAACATTGCTTGGCTTTCAATTATATTAGTTTCCCATGCAAATGAGCTGTGTAGCCCTCACTCTAGCCAGGGCTCCAGAGTGTAGACAACAGGAAATCAACATGGTTGTAGGGGTATTGGGCAGCCATAGGAAATGAGAGGAGGTAAAGGCCAAGGAAGGAAGCAGGCAGATGCAGGAAAGACCCAGAAGTCAAAACCAGCCCCCTGCTTATTTAGTAGAGACATTGGCTAAGAGACCTCTGCATTTCACAGCCGTCTTGGAACTAGAACCTAGGTGGCCACCTGTGAATTCTCATTGGCTCTTCCCCTGGGCCTCTTCAGATTGGAGTCCAGGCCCGAGCCTCTGATTGGTCAGGCTCAAGTCACATGCTCATATCTAATAGGACCTTGGCAGAAGAAGGGAACTTGGGGCTGATCCTGTGGTCACAAACACAAAGGGTGTCTGGCTTGCTTCTGGTTCCACAAAACATGGGTGCTCTGTGCAGACAGCAAAGGAGGGGATTAGTTGTGGCATAGAAACAAATAAAAGCCAAATACCAGCATTCACCATGCTTTTTCCTTCCTTGCCCTAATATGTGCTTGTTCGCCAGTTATAATTGTCAGTAATCTAGCTGGAAGTAGGTCCCAGAGGAGAATCTAAAGGGCTGTATCGTCAAAGCCTAGGTTGTAGGTTCGGGGTAACTGAACAAAATGTCTGTTCACCTCAGGTGAGGACCAGTGACAGACCAAAGAGATGATGTCCCCAAGTCTAGCTTAGTGAATCAATGGGATTAGGTAACAATTCAAGTTACGTGTAGGAATGTGGGCTCCTTCTACACCACTGAAAAAGAATGCTTGCCTTCCCCTAGCAACTGTTAACTGTTTATATGCCTTAGGAAAGGTGGTAGGTACTTCATGAGCTCCTTCCTCCCATGATGGAATATTAGTGAGCCCATCTTGTATGGGTCTTCTGTGGGTAAGAGCAGCTGCTGAGAGTTCAAGAGGGAACAGTCTTGTCATGCTCTGAGAACAGTGTCCCACAGCAGTCGGGCTTTTAACAAGGCCTATTGGGGGCCTCACACTGTTGTGTGTGCTTGGGGTTATAACCTAGAGAATGCTTTCCCTGTGATAGCAAGAGGCTCCTAGTAACACCAGGCTGCTGGGAGTGCTCTGATTAGCTCAGTTAAAGCCATGCGACTGCACCTGAAGCCACAGGGATTATCAGTGCCCTAGGAACTGAGAGATCAGGTTCCTCAAGGCAAAGTGGACCAGTCTCTCTGGAGGACGGAAGGGAGAAGTACCATGGGTGGATATGACCCCATACAATGCTGAGCTCCAAGGAGGTCCCCTCTGCGTCAGTTCAAATTCTCAGGGCATGGCACAAGCTGAGTCTACTCCTGATTTGCCTGGGGAAGGGTGGGGGAGGCTGCACAGCGGCATTCAGGAACACAAGTGTACAGACATATTCCCGTTCTGGCGCTTGCCAGTCAGGGCAGGGAAGGGGTAGGTGTGGCATCTCCTGAGGACAGGAGATGTCCACAGGAAGCCCAGGAGCTGCACCTCGGCTCCTTTGAGCCCCTTCAGCTGGCACACATGTGAGCAAGCACAGGCCACAGAGACAGGGATCTGCTCTCTGTGCTGTGGTGATATATTTTTTATGATTTATTAAAGCTTTCCTGAGGGCTCAGAATGCAAAGCCAGCCATACTACTAGTTAGCTATAGAAGCTAGGCAGTGGTGGTACACACCTTTAATCCCAGGGCTCAGGATTAAGAGGTAGATGGATCTCTGTTAGTTCAAGGCAACACTGACTACACAAAATCTATCCAGTCCTAAAAGAAACAGCTTATACAAAGGTGATCTCAGTACCTGGGAGGTGGAGATAGGAGTAATATGGTTGGGCAAAGAAAGGCAGGAGGACACAGGAACTGAGAGCCTTTGCCTCTGAGGATTTGTGGAGATGGGATTGACATTTCAGCTTGGTAGAGGTAAGATCTACTGGCTTGGCTGCTTTGCTTCTCTGATCTTCAGCTTGAAGCTTGAACCCCAATGTCTGTCTCGTGTGTGTGTGTGTGTGTGTGTGTGTGTGTGTGTGTTTACAGTGCCTGTTCATTCTAGGTTGATTACAGAGAGCAGCATTGTGCTAAGTTCTGCATCCAGGACCAAAGTACTGGTTCACATTGTGGACATCAGTGTCATAGAGGAGACTGTCATGAGACCCTGGGAGGGGCTGGAGAGGTGGCTCAGTGGTTAAGAACACTGGCTGCTCTTCCAGAGGATCCAAGTTCAACCCCAAGCATTTGTATGGTTTTACTCCACTTCCTGGAGATACAACAACCTCTTCTGTCTTCCTCAGGCACTTCACAAGTGTGGTACCCAGACATAGAGACAGACAAAGCACCCATACACATAATATACAAATAAGCCTATTAAAAAGAAGAGACTGCTAAAGAGGGGCAAGAAGTCCAGCCATTAAGAGATAGCCTAGATACAGACATGGAGGCTCCAGTCCCAACTTCACCACTGACTAGCTGTGTGACCTTAGGCAAGGGACACACCTAACTGGGCCTTCAGTCTCCCCATCTGTACAATGGGGACAGCAATTTGTGCATCATAGGCTTCTACGTGCATTCCTGTGTTAGGACAGGCTTAGTTGTCAGGATGACTCCTGCTCTGGTTACTCTTAGTAAGTGTTAGCTAATCTTGTGGTGACATCATTGTTTTCCTGCATACTGTCATCACCAGAGTACACCACTCAGCCAGCAAAGATTAAACAAATCTTCCGGAAGGAGAAAGGCCTCAACTCCCTGAGGACTGAGGTAGAGAAGGGAGGGAGGAAAAACCAGCTGAACAAAGCCATGGGATTTAAGGGGGCAGGAAAGGCGGGGGTGGGTGAGTAGGTGGGTGGGTATTAGATTGTCTCTTGAAGAGGAAATGATGGGTTCCAGTGGAAAGAGTGCAGGAGAGCATCAGTCAATAGACCCCTAGCTTTCCTCTGCCCGGGAGCCCACTGGGGAAGTGGGCTTGAAGGCTTTCCAGATGAACAAGTTAGTTCCTAATGAGACAAGGTGTTGGCTGATGGGTGGAATTGTACCCACCCGCCTCCTCCAGCAGCCTAGGAATTAGCTCACAGCTGGCCATGCATCCTGTGCTATCCTGGAATCCAGGGAGCATGTTTGAACAGCAGCCATGTATGCAGAGTGGGTCCCCAGGCCCACACACCATTTCTTCAGGAAGGCTGGTACACCTGCAAGGCTTGTCCTAGCTATTAATATGGTGTCTGCCATGTGGAGTATAACTGAGCCTGGTGGGATTCTAGGATTGTCTTCTTTCTCCAGATGCCCTGGCCCTGGGTCTGAGACTTCCTGCTTTGCTCTGTGCTTACTGCTTCAGGAGAATCTAGGTTAGGTGAAAAGCCTTGTTGCCCAGCATGTCAGAGGACTCTTCCTGAGCCCAGGCTCCAGAATATCCTAGTATATCAAGAAAGACAAGAGGGCCCTGCTACCATTCTGCCCACTCAAAAGCTGTCCCAGGGATGGCACCTGTCACAAACACCCATTCAGCACTCTGCTGCCAGCTCAGGATGGAGTTAGCTAAGTGGGCAGTTGATGGTGAACTTCTCTCTCCTGGCGCCTCCCCAGGCCTGTGTGGGTAACATTCCAGGCCAACTCCTACACCCGGTTATAGAAGAAGGAAGAAACCCTCTGGGCCTCTTCAGATACCAGGGTCATTTGGTTTCCGAGGAAAGTTTGGAAAGAGCAGAGATGATTCAGGTCACCCGAAAGGTCAAGGACCCACAGATGACAGCTCAGCGCAGTGGGGGGGATTGTGAGTGTGGATGCATCAGTATGTTTCATCCTTTTAAATGCGACCTTTTAAATGTAGTTTTCACTAGGCCTCTTGTATGTTAGGCACAGTGCTAACAGCTATTACCCTGTTTAAGCTTCAGATTCCCTCAGTCACCTCTACATGTAACAGAGACCATCACTTTGTTAATATTCTGCAGCCATCACCCTGAAATGCTTAGGAACCTTTCTCTCTGTAAAACCAAGAGTCCAGTTTGTTTGCATTTTGCATTTGGTCTAGTCTGCAGATTGTACAAGTTCTGGCTGTACCAACATCTCAGAATGGAGAGGCTCAGGGCAGGCTCAGGGGGGGTCTTGAACCTACAGGCCCAGAACACAGACCTGACAATTGCCTTCCAGCTCTGAGCAGGGTAGAAAGAAACTGACTGTGTTTCCAGATCCCGGCTGGCAGTGGCCTATATATATATATGTAGCCAGCTCATGGAAGCACCTCACCTTCCCTGGCTTTGTGCTCCCCACCTGGTATTTCCTGCTCTCCTGCTTGCTTCTTGGATGAGACTGAGGCTGGAGGGAGCCAGAGTGGTACCCAGTACTTCACAGGTACCATGGAGGCAGTGAATCAAAAGTTCCCGTAAGCTAAGTCATCTCACTGAGCTCTTCTTCAGGCCTTCTCTGAGTCTATCCAGAAACAGTAATTAAAACAAAGCCACACAGTGAGACTCAAGAGGAGGCCTTGAGGCATGCCCCCACCCTCCCGCCACTGCAGAGAAGCACACAGGAGTAGGCAGGCTTTCCCGCCTGTGTTGTCCCTCCAGGACTTGGTGAATAGAGGGCTGCTCATCAGCCTGTCCAAGCTGGACTTTCTCCAAAAAGCTCTGCTGGGTGTGGCCAGAGCTACCTTGTCTGGGGAAGGAAGTTTTCTAGGGTTCAGATGCCCCCAGGGGTACTCAGAATGAAGGCTGGCACCTCAGCACAAAAAGCAGACAGCAGGCGCCTGGGAGGGGCTCCAGGAAGCCACTCCCAAGTTTTCATTCGTGGAGAGATCTGAAGAAGCTGATCTCATATGAGAATCTGGAGAGGCAGAATATCAAGAGTTGCTGTGTCTTCTCAGAGTGCTAACAGCCAGGGAGCATACATGAAGAGATGTGTAGTATCAACCAACCCTTTTTACAGAAAGCCAGGCTGAGGCTCAGCTAACCTCACAGCCTGGAGCTAGCTAGGGTCAGTATTGCTAAAGGTTTCCTAGCTATGTGCTTTTGGAGCTCCTGGGAAGCTGAGCAGCTGCTGAGGGAGCCCCAGGGTCCACATAGGGAGCTCAGAATCCCTGGGGTGGGGGTGGGGAATCAAGGACCCGCAAGGTACTGTTACCTGCCCAGAGAAGGCAAGAACTGAGGCTGGGTTTCTCTGATACCTGTGGGGTAGAATGTTCATTCCCTAGTGAAGCTCTAGCGAGGGTAAGCTTGGAGTCTGAGGAGGGCAGCCCCGGGTGCACTGGTCAACTCTCCCTGCAGCCTAGGCTTGCAGGAGTGGTCCTGAGCAGAAAGCTCTGTTCTCACCGTCTTCGTGCCTGTCTGGATGACCATTCTCCCCTCAATGGCCAGCCTGCCAGTTGGCTCCTGCACCTACTTCCCCCATCTTAAATCCTCATCTCTGTCTACCTGTCACTGCAATAAGGTATCACCTGAATTAATTTTCATTTGAGCAGGAATATATGTATTTTTCTTTTACTTCTTATACGGTTTTATTCATGATCACTAAATTGCAGAAACAGTTTCATACATTTCAAGAGATGGAGAGACAAATTGTATTCACTCCATTCCCTAAGAAATGAAGCAGAATGAAATACTGATAAATGCAGCCACATCTCAAGTGTACTACATTAATTACACCTATACGGTGTAATGATGGAGCAGTCTCAGGAAGAAAATGTGTAGAAATAGAAGCAGATCATCATCAGAGATTAGGGGGTGTGGGGATTCTGCGTATGCAAAAGCAGCATGACTGATTTGTGTCACCATGAAGTCAGGGGTTTTCAAAGACACACAAAGTCAATAAACATCTCTCTCTTTCCCCCCTTTCCATACAAGGACAGCTGAGCCTATAGCTTTTCATCTGAGCCTTATCTTAGATGTGGTCCCACCTCAGTTCATTCATGTATAGAACTCAGCAAAGCTATGTTTCAAATCCAAGTTCAAGGCTTGGGCCTCCTACTCTGATGATCCCTTGCCCAGGTCTCCTCAGACAGGAGATGCTAAGGCTGGGAGACTCAGGTCTGTTTCTCACTCAGCTACTTCTCTACCTAAGCTATGCTGTGATGGGCTAAGAGCCTTGTCTTACACCCATCACCCGAGCCAAGGTGGTCATCTCAGAACTCAGCCAGATCCCTCGTAAGGTGGTACTGCCCTGTGGGCTCTCCAAGTCAATGTGAGAAACATCTTTGCAAAAGAGTGAGTTGAGTTATGAGTCTTCTTCAGTTTCACAGCCTAGCTCCAGCCGCCAGCTTCTTTCCTGCCCAGGCTGCAGTTTTATTTGCTTCCCCTGAAGAGGTGAGGTCAGGTGTTGTTGTTGGAGCCGGAAGCTGTGTGGATGGAAGGTGCGGCTGTACAGGATGGGTGAGGGTGGTTAAGGGGCAGTAGATACCTGTCTTGAATCTATTCAGAATCCCACTTGGCCAGTCAGCTGCCTGTGAGGCCCTGCCCAGAGGACAGACCTATGTCCTGAGATTCAGACCAGCTGGCTTTATCCCCTATTTCTTGCTGAGGAATCTATCTTGGTGAGTCACTGGGCCTCTTGGAGACTCCGGTTCTTCCTTTGTGTATTGGGTGTTAAAATCAAGACTCTAAACTTGCTGCAAGGGCTTCCATGGGCTCAAGAGGAAGAGTGGTTTTACAAACAGCAAAGCTTTATCCAGTTCGATTAGTTGCTCTGCATGAAGTCTGTGAAACTGCCTCACTTCTTGCCAAGAACTGGCAAGTAGAAACCCTGTCCCTGAACCTCAGTTTCCCATCTTGGGGGATGGGTGAGACCAGGGTTGATGATTCTTTTCCTTCCTGCAGGCTCATTTCCCCCCAAAGAGGGCATTTCCGTCACCTTCGCCCTGCACACCTCTGGCAACATAGACAGATCTCGAAGGAGGAGGCCGCCTCAAAGATTGCTGCTGATGCTTGTCTGATCCTGTCTTCTGTGAAGCATGGCCCCACAGGATTACGGGACAAATCATAGACCCTGAGCCACACCTGCTCAGAGAGGCATACTTCACAGCCTTGCTCGGCTCCAGGTGCTGCCAAGCCTTGAGACTCACTCCCATCCCAACAATGCCTCCAGGAGCCATGGCCACTGCTGCATGAGGTCCTTGCAGAGCAGGACTTGGCCTTGCCACCCAGCAAGCCTCCCCAGTGGCCTCTGCCACCTCCCATGTCTGGCTACCAGGGCAGACTAGAGAATGTCTGTGCCCCGGATCCAAGTGGAAGGGGGTGAGAAAGACAGGCCAGCAGGGGCGGCCGCACCTCCAGACGACCACCTTCTCAGCCTGAAGGCCCTCACTGAGAAACTGAGGCTAGAGACCCGAAGACCTTCCTACCTGGAATGGCAGGCCAGGCTAGAGGAGCAGACGTGGCCTTTCCCAAGGTCAGCTGCCCAGCAAGAAGCGAGCTTGGAGCAGGGAGCCTGTGGAGGTGGAGAGCCCTCGATACCTCTAAGGGAGCCCAGAGAGCTCCCATCTGCCAGGAGTGCCGGCCAGGGCGACAGGCCACCGAGCACGGGCAAGCTGGAAGGCTTCCAGAGTATCGATGAAGCTATAACCTGGCTCAGAAAGGAACTGGTGAGTAGCTGCCCCGCAAGAGGCCCATACAGAAAGTGTGCCGAGCTTGTCATCTCTGACCACCTTTCTGACTTTGTCTGCACCCTCACATGTTTGCCCCCCCCCATCTCTGCCTGTTTCATCTGCACATCTATCTTATTAGGCAAAGGGTAGATCCTATCACTCAGTGGATACATGGGGCCTGGTCAGCCAGCTCCTAATCAAAGATATGGAAGAAGCAAGTGTTACTCCCACGGATCTGAGGCCACATTGGGGGTGTTCCTACCCTTTTCCCACCAGGAACAGAGTCTCCTGCTCTTAGTCCTGGACAGCTAGGGGATTCTCAGACTTTGCCTGTACTGACCTCTCTAAGAAATCCCCTCCCCTTCCACTGTACTTGTCTACAAGTTGGGGACCACCACTCACTCAACAAGCCGGCAGCCTCTTTCCCTGAGCTGGGAGCTGACACTAGCTAGGTGGTGAGCCTCCCTGGAGGAGAGACTTTGGGAAGGGCTCTCAGTCTGAGGAGGGTCAGAGGTGTAAGTACTGGGGGTCAGTGTGGAGTTATTTGATAATTCAAAGTGTTCAAGAGCTGCCAGAAGGGGGCACAGGACTGATCACGCTTTGAGTGAAGGCTTTGGCAAAGGATGTTGAATAAAAGTCTGCCCAGAAGTCAGGGTGGGTCAGGCATTACAGATGGGATGAGTGAGCAAAGGCCGAAGATGCCTTTGGCACAGCAGCTGCATCCTTTTACTGCCCACAGAATTTGCCATCAGGAACCTCTCACCAGCATGTAAATCCTGGGAAAGGAGGTGGGGCATTTTCCCATCCTGCCAGGAAAACCACTAGGTCCCTCCATAATAGAGGCAGCTTAGCAGACTCAGACCTGAAACATAGCCTCTCGTGAGCTTTAGCTGTTTTCATGAACCACTTGCAGGGCCATTTGACTCTGGGGAGGAAGCAGTGAAGGCCATCTGCCTTCCAGAGCAGGTGCTAACTCTCCAGCCAACAGGAACGCAGAGGCCAGCTTGGTTTGTTTTGCTGAGTCCTGCAAGACATCTCTTCACTGGAGCCTGAAATTCCTCATGGGCTGAAATAAAGCATTGGAGTTCAGGGTGGTAGCAGCTCAGGAGGTTGGGCATCTGAATAATTGGGAATCTCTTTAGTTGAGATTTCCCAGAAGACACCATTCCATCGTGAATGCTGTTAGGGTCGAGCATGGGTATGCTTGCTATTAGCTCGCACAGAAGACAGGGCACCTGTGAATTCTTGCTTCATGACCACAGGATGCTCACAAGAGCATGAGAGGTACAGACGTGCACATGCAGGGACAGAGACAGACCCTGAAAGCTGCACCCTGAATTCCTGAGGCTAACCTGCTTTGATCTGTTTTTCACAGAGGAACAAAAAAAATTATTCCTATTAGCCAAGGATGCAATTTGTTGGTTTTGGGTTCATTTGAGAGTTTATTGCTTCTAGGGGCAGAGCTGTTTACTGTCTCAATATGTTCACATTCCTTGTGGGCTTTCCTTTGGAGAGGGAAGTAGAGAAAATTTTCCTCTGATGAATGGAAAACAGTAGGGGCTTCCTTCAGACTTCCTAGACACCCGCATCATCCTCTAGATGGAAAAGTACCATGGGGAGCTCTGGAAAGGTCCCAAAGCCTCAGCCACACCTCAGACCATTGGAAAGAACACCTGGGGCACGATGCTGAACGCCTAGAGACTTTAAGGATTGGTTAAAGCAGCACCAAGCCTAGCTGAGAACATTGTCTGATATTGCCAGAACATATCCAAAATAAGCATGACAAGGTGCCCCACCCAGAGTGTGCTGGCTAAGTGGAGGAGGCCATATTTAGGATAACTCAGACGGTAGGCTCCCAGGGCAGTCATAGTCAGGACTACCTTGGTTGCCAAAGGCTGTCTGATATGGGCACAAGAAGTATGTGCATTAGTAACATGCCTTATATCTGCATAGCATTTTCTATTCTCCTGGGTGACCAAGGGTGGGTAATGATGGCGGTGGTGATGAGAGATGTGTCACAGGGCTCACCGTGTGCCAGGTACTTCACTCGAGTTACTCACTTCTGTCATGTGACCTCGCCTTCCCAAACTCTCTTATTCAAGACCAAAAAGACTGAGTCTCTGAGGGAGGAATGTAGCTAGGAATAAGAAAGCTGGTGTTTGAAGCCTGAGCCATCAGGTCACTGTGCCAGTGCTAGTCTTATCTGCTGCCACAGAATATAGCAGCCTCCATCTGCAGTTACTTTAACTAAAACTGAGTTCACAGGGATGCCAGCAGCCAACAGAATGTGTGGGTTGGAGTCAGAGAGCAAAACAAGGTTGATTAAGAGTCCCTACATTCCATTCCTTCTTACAAAGGCCCTGGACACTTGTTGCCATTGTTCTCATCATATAGTTAAACTCTGAAGCTTCTGGGAGTCAGTGAACCTAGCTAGGAAGGGACAAAGCCAGGGTTCAAACTCGCCCTTCACTTTTGGGAAATGCAGGAGGGAGTCTGGTGTGCTGGCCTGACCAGGGAAGGCCCAGCTGAACATGCTAGAAAAGCCATTTGGCTTCCAAAACCTGAGCCTCTTGTAAGGTTGAGTATTCCGTTCTGAGGGTCTGAGATGGGAGTCTGTGGCTTGGAATTTCCAATATGTTCTAAGGAACACTAAATGACATATGCCATATCACACCTAGAGTACCAAGGAATGCAAAGAGGCCCAAGGGACCATGAAAACATTTCCAAGAGCAGATCCAGGAGTCCCCGAGTTTGGGCTCCACACTCTGTCCCCTGCCTTAACTGCCCCACAAAGCCAAGTTCAGACAGCACAGGGTCTTAGTGAAGAACCCCTCACTAAGCATCCCCACCCAGCCCAATGATGCAAGAACCCCATCTGCTTAGAGATGGTCTCCTAGGGGTCCAGCAGCAGCTCCTGTGCTGATCACAGAACCCCCATGCCCAGTTCTGCCCTGTCTGAAATCAGACACTTAGCTGGAAGCGGCTGGGTTAGAATGCTTTCTTCTCTGTCTCAGTTAAAAACAATGCTCTGTGTTCCTCTTCTCATTTAACCTGTGTCCACCACCAAAGTACCTTTACAATCTGCCCATTGTAAAGGCCCCAGTGAAAGCAGTTTGCATAACCGTTGTTATGCTGTATTTATTAAAATTCAGAATCAAGCTTTCTCTGTACCTGGGCACCCCTGCCTTCCCCGAACATTTTTTCAGGTTCCTGTGCAAATTCATCCTTTCCCCAACAGGTCTGAGGAAACAGACTAAGACTCTAATTCCCGTCAGTATGTGTGTTTCCCCCTCCATTCTGCCAAACACTCAACTCAATAGAAGTTTGTCTATAGTGGTAGGGATTGAATTTAAAGACCATCCTTTCCATGGTAGGCAAGTTCTTTTCTATCGAACTACATCCCCAACCCTTCTTCCAGTGTGCCTTTTGAGACAAGGTCTTGCTAAGTTGCACAGGCTGGCCTTGAGCTCACTCCATAGCCCAGAGAGGTCTTGAACTGGCAATCCTCCTGCCTCAGCTTCAGAAGTAGATACAATTTTAGGCCCTGGTTTTAATGGAAGTTTTGGTCCTAGCAGAGGGCAACCCACAATGTGCCTCCTGTCTACCTGGTGGTCCTCCTGGGAACTGTTATAACAGCCCAGGGAGATAGTTGTCAATGTACCCCCATTCAAAGACAGGCTAGGTGGGGACAGGAAGCACTGTCTACTCTCCCCTGTCTCCTCTAGGGCCATCAGAGGAGGGTTGTAGGATCTGGACAGTTTCCAAAGCAAAGGAAGGGCTGTGGGATCCCAACTGACATTCCTTCCTGATTTTCACGCCGAGATACTGGGTGTTTCTGGCAACAAACTTGTCTGACCTAAAGTCGAGTGGCTTTTCCTTCAGGTAATATACCAGGGATATTGGGAAGCAAACCCTCAAAGGTCACGAGGCCATCTTTGAAGGGGTGTGGTTTCTGGACTACTGGCCTGAACTTCCTCACTTTGACCTCTTTCCAGGCTGAGCCTTGGGTCATAAGCAGGCAGCTATGGCAGGAACAGGGCCTGTAACGTAAGCTTAGGGACTTCCCTGGTCTCCCATCTGATATCCCTTCTTGCTCCCTTGGTCCCATCCTGGGTCTCCATTCATTCGTTGATTCCCAAGCTGTAAATATCATATGACACCCAACTAAGGCCTGGTATCTGCTCCAACTAGATCAAGAGGCCACGTCACTACCCAACTGTGGCAGGCAGGGCAGTCTCTGTGCTTGGTTATTTGGGGCCACCTGATTCCACCAGGCTAAGATTCCGCCTCATGGTTTTCAGAGTCCTAGAATATAGTCATCATGTTTCTTGGCTGATTCTAGACTGTTCTGGCCCCAGAAGGTCACAACCCCCAGCTCTGCCCCTACAGTGAAGACAGCCTAATGGGTGGTCTGGAATGAGATGGTGGCAGTTCTGGAAAGGATATGACGGGAAAGGAATGGCCTTGGGTGGCAGGAGTCTGTCAGCTCTTTCCAGTGTGAAATTCCAGTTGTCCTGGTAGTTCCCTTTGGTCAAGGAACCAGCCTGGGACTGAGCCACCGGCAGTCGCCTGCCTCCTGTCTTGTCTCTGTGGTCTTGCTCAGAAGTGCCCACGACAGACATGGGCCAGAACACCGTCTGCTCTGACAGTGGCAGACAGAAGTAAATACCTAACCTCATGGGTCCCTGATGCACTCTGTGGCGAGAACTCTAGAATTCACAGCACCTACACTGTCTGTTAGTTCCCTGCAGGGTTTTGATCCCTGCAGGCAGAAGGTGTTTATAGGTTTAGAAAACAGAATAAGAAACCTGGCGGGTACTGATCAGGCAGGGCCCGTGTGTCAGAATTGGAGACCCAGGTTCTGGTGGTGCCAGCCAGAGTTCTCAGTGGTAAATCTAGGCAAAGACAAGACTCTGGCACATATGACACCAGCTCCCATTATCCTTATCTGCTGGACTCAGACAGATGATGGGTCACTCTCACTGTGTGGGGTGGAGGTGTGTGATGATGGTTGGAGAGAGGATTCTAAAGCCCAGAAGAGCACTTCCATGCTGTGCTCCTGGAAGCTGGAGGCTGTTTGCTTTTCCTATTTTACAGAGGAGAAGACAAGCTGGGAAAGATCAGAAATCTTAGGACAGAGGGATTAAGTGACAGCTAAGGACGTGGCTAAGCCTGTTAGGAGGTACCCATCTGACTCAGGGTCCAGGAGTCTTTCCTGTTTCAGAGGCCTATCATGTACTCATGATATGGGTCAAATGCTGTCAAAGGCCCATGTTCAAACCCTGATGATTTCAGAAGAGGATGCTCTACAGGGTTGCATGCCATGCTCAGAACATGTTGCTGGGACCATTCTGTCTCAGGAAAGATGATAAAGTGTTCAGAGGAAGCCAACTGGAGACAGGCAGGGTGGGCCTTCATTCACAAGAAGCCCAGGCATCTGTCTACCCTAGGCTTGTCCCCTCCACCTGTGAACAACCAATTATATTCATCTGAGAAAATACTAACTTTGTAGTGGATTATGAAGATTTTTATGTAGAATCCAACTTGGACTATAAGGAGAGTGCTAGGCCAGCCAGAGTTGCATAGCAAAGCTGTGTCTCAAAACAAATAAATAAATAATTTATAGACAAAGGTAGAGGAGACATCAGAGCAGTGGTAATCATTTTTTCTTAGTAATATTGTTTATTTCTACTTTTCTATAGTTTTCAAAAATTTCTAAAATAGAAACACTATATAATCAAGGAGAAAGAGGTTGTTAAAAATAAAATACCAAAGAAATAAAAGTATTGAGTTCTTTTGTCTTGCCATTGTAACTGGAACTTGTGCCTCGCCCTGCACATAGGAGTCTCTAGAATGAGAGAACTAAGGCCTTGCATCCCCAGACACACCTATGGGACCTGAGAGCTATACGAACTGTGACCAATAAGCTGAAGCTGACCCCCATCCCAAGGCCCTGCCCACAGTGCCTTCCTTCTTCACTGCAGTGTTAATAAGGGAACAAAGGAGCCCATGGGCCACAGTTCAGCAGAGGAGCAGCTCAGGGCAACCCAGGAGCCACAGGAGGCAAGAGGGGGTTTTCCCATCCCACTGCATCCCCTGTTGTAAGATGAAAAGTCCTTGGGAGTCTAGGATGTGGAGCTGAGGGATGGGGTCTGGTGTTCAGAAAGTCTCGCTCAAGAGAAAGCAGACATCACCTGGGACCTGCAGGTGGAGTTCTGCTTTGGAGAGGGGAGGCTACCCAGGGTTTTTGTGGCCTCTGTGGAAGTCCATACTGTACATCTACAGTGGTTTGGGGAGTTATTGAGTACCCACAGCTATCTGACTATAAAGCAGCTGGCCCCTTAGCTGGTCACGGTCCGGTGGGAAAAGCACCCATCTGCAATTAGATTAGACTTCCAGTCCAGTTCTGCGATATCCATATCCTATGTGCAGTTTACCTGATCCTCCCAAATTTTGCCACTGTAAAATGGGGGTGACAAATACCTGTTTGTCAGGGTGTTGGTAAAGGCAAATAAAGAGGAGGAAGCACAGGCCAGGAGCAATGCTGGGCCTGCTTACTCCTGTCACAACACTTGATGCTCACAGCCACCTCCCAAGGTGGATGCTACTGATAGTAGTACCACCCCCACTTTACAGATGAGAGGACTGATTATCAGCGTGGGGATTTGAACTCAGATCTGCCCAGCCTCAGAGCTGAATGGCTGCTATATCCACTGCTCCTTCAGTCAGAAGGCATGACTCTCAACTCCTGGCACTTTGCTGTGTTATTCTCCCAAGTCAACTCTGTTTTGTCCTCTTTCCAAGAATTTGATTCTTTCAGTCTGTATGAGGAGGTGTCTTCCACTAACACAGAGGGTAGCCATGGTGGTCTCATGTATCAAAAGGGTCAGTTCAGTCTGAAGTATGTCTGTAGGTTAGATAATCTCTTTCTAATGTGTGTGTGTGTGTGTGTGTGTAGATGTGTATACATATATATTTAAATCATGTGTGGATCCATTGTGGGGTACGGTAGTATAATTAGATACAGTGTGTGGTGGTCAAATCAAAATTAGCATTTCCACTTTCTCAAGTACTACCCCTTTTGTGGTGAGGTCACTCAAATTCTCTTTGAGTTAGTCTATGTTGTAGACTATCTATCTGCGTCTGATCAGACTAGTAGAACTGAGTTAGGGTTGTAGTACAATGGTAGAGTGCTTGCCTCCCATTCATGAGGCCTTAGGTTCAATCCTTAGTACTACCAAAAGACTATTGGGATGGATTTCCCCTGTTTTGATACCCATTACCCAGTCTTTCTCTTTTCCCCATCACCTTCCCAGCCTCCAGGACTTCTAGAGTTCAACTTTTTTTCAGCTTTCTCAAGTGAATAAGAACATGTGGTATTTGTCTTTCTGTGTGTGGCTTTTTTCACTCAACACAGTGCTTTCTAGCTCTGTCTACACTGCTGCAGACATGAAGGTTTCACAGTTTTGTAGTCAAATAACAAATAACATTTTAAAAAGTCATTCATCTCTTGGTGGACATCCCAGTCAATTCCATGTATTGACTGTGGTGGGTTCTCCTGCAGTAAACATGGGAGTATGTTAACTTCTCAGATAGTCAAGGTAGATAGTTCTGTTTACAGTGAGTGGTGTGTGTGTGTGGTGGGGGTGTATGAGCCAGCATGTGTGTGGGTGTGGGTGTGTAGTTCTGCCTTATACCTTTACCAGGATTTCTATTTCCTGTGATAGTAGCCATGATTACTGAGGTGTTATCTTGCTGTGGGTTTTTGTTGTTGTTGTTTGTTTTGTTTGTTGTATAAAATGGGTTCTCACTCTGCATCTCAAGCTAGCCTAGAATTTATGACATAGCCCACGCCAGCCTTGAACTCTCGATCTGGCTGTCTCAGCCTTCCAAGTGCTAGAGTCACAAGGTGTGCGCCCTCACACCCAGCTTTGTTGTCCTTCTGATTTGTATTTCCCCAGTGATTTGAGTGTTGGACACCTTTCCCTAAATTTCTCTGCTACCCTATGGTCTTCTTTTGAGAAGTGTCAACTCAGGTCCCTACCTACTGGTCCTCGACTCTAACGTTTCCTGAGCCTCTCTGTTGTGTGTCCCTTCCAGACACACCTCCCTCCATCCCACCCCAGGTGAATCTGATGAAGCAGGGGTGAGGGGCAGTCATCCTTTTCCCTTTTCTACCATGGGTTCACACCTGCCCAGGGATGTTCCCCTCTCTAGTTAGGGGCTGCTTGGGGACTGGAAGCCAGAGCCCCTGGTAACTCTGAAAGTCCAGCCTCTCATAGAGAAAGTAACAGTTTGGGGACTTTCCAAGTTTGAAAACCTTGTCACATCTTGAGAGCTTCATACTTGGGTGGAGTGGGGAATTCCCCAGGGGGGCTTGAAGGGCCCCAAGCTCTCTTCTTAGCCCTGACTCTAGTCTGGCCTTCCCAGACTGTCTGACTTCCCTGATTCTGTCTGGCCCAGACAGAGCAGGCAATATAATGGTCTCCCTCCTCCCTCCCAAACCAGCCAATGTGCCAGGGTGCCAGCTCTCCACTCCATAGCCCAGGCCAGGGACTACAGATAATAGGGCCCCTCCTGTCAGGAGAGGCCACTCCTACCTATGTGGCCCAGCCACCTCCTCTCCATGAAATATGCTTCTGCATGCACCAGAGTCCATAACTCCCTTGGAAACCAGTTCACACTGTGGAGCTGGCTTCTGGGAACCTTTGAGTTTTTCCTTCTATAGGTTCCCAGAAACTCAAGTTTCCATTGAGCAAGACACCTTACCTGTACCACCTGCCTCCATCCACCCTCATCGGTCTGGCATTCTCAGGGGTCAAACTAAGGTTAAAGTGTTCTGCATTGTCTTCATTCTACACAGACTCCAACATAATACTGGTCATGACAATGGCTGACATTATACATGTTCAATTACAACAATGGCTGACCTTTGGGTGAAGCTAGACAAACACCAGAGCAGAATACAGAGTGCAAACCTCAAGAATTAGGTGTCTGTTGTCCAACCATGTGGAAATGGAACACATCCTTCCCCTTCACACATGCTGAGACAGTTCCTGGCCTTCAGACCACTTTCTAGCATCCATCAGAGACAAATGGAGGCTCTCAGACTGAGACAGCATCCACAGGAGCCCAGTATTAAGGACTAGTCACATGTCCTCTACCTTGGTATTCTGTCTGTTCTGGCGGTTAACACTGATCCTAATCCCCACACCCTGACAAACCCTTTTCTGTTGTCTGTCTCAGAATATAATTGTTTCTGCTGCTTCACATACATGGGTCACATGTCTGTCTCTTTGTAGCTGGCTAATGTCACTTAGCACAATACCCCCAAATCCACATTGTGATATGTGTCTGAATCTCCCAGAGTGTGGATTGACTGTGTTCATCTATTTTGCAGTTGGGATGTGCCAGTATGAATGTAGACACATGTCTCTGTTGGAGTTCTTTCCTCCATTTGTTTTGGATGAAACCTCTGGTCATGTATGTGGTAACCACTGGATTTATTTAGAACATCCAGGGGATGTCTACAGCCATCATTTTCATTTCCCCCAGCCAAGGGCAGGCCTGAGCTTCTCTTTTCTCCTTGGGAAAGCACTTGGTATGGTTGGTGGTCTCTTCCCAGTAAGCAGGGACACATTCTCCTGAGAGCTTTCTATCTGGATTCTCTCTACGGACTCTCCTCCCAGGCTTTTTTCCCTCAACATCTCCATCACTTCTCCTACCCCAGAGTGAGCTGGGAAGCCAGGAAATCTCTTCTCTGGCAGAGCCCTGTAATTATTGTTTATTTAGCTAATCCTGCCCTGGGGGCTTTGCTTTCTACCAGAAGAAACAGGCTGATTCTCCTAAGAAGCTTCTCATTTGCCCCAAAACCACCAGTGTCCACAGGCAGCAGAGGAGTCTGAGCAGAAAGGCTTCCTCCACCACCTCAGGTCTCAGGAGACCCTATAATCCCCTCAACCCCTGACCAATGGCACCTCTGCTGCTTACATTCAGGTGCTGTGCCCTGACTGTGGGATTACTGGAACAACAAACCACAGCTCTGAATCCAGCCTGTTCCTGCCTCCCAGAGGAGAGAGAGGCCACCCTGAGGGTGGGTGGGGGGTGGAAAATAAGTGCACTCTACACTGAGCTTTAGAGGACAGTATTTGACCTATGCTCAGTTGAGTTCCCTAGGCTGGAGCCTTAGGACCAGTGCACCAGCCTAGGTGCTCCGGGCCGGAAGTGAAACACTTGACCTCTGGCAGCTTCTGCCCTAGGGTTACTGTGCAGTGTCTTGTCTGCTCTGGAGACCTCATCATTCCCCTTCGTGGAGAAGTAGACATCGAAGTTCAGGAGTCGTTAGTGGCTGATTCAGCTAGCAGGTGTGTGTGTGGGTGTGTGTGTATGTGTGTGTGTGTGTGTGTGTGTGTGTAAGGAGTAAGGTTTTTCTGCCCACCACTGGTCCTGCCGTGGCGCCAGCCCCAATTAACATACAGAGACTCTGTATTTGATATAATGCTGTTGGCCAGGTACTAGTTTCTTATCGGCTAGCTCTGTCTTAAGTATAAACCCATTTCTGTTAATCTACCTATTTCCACGTGCTTTCATCTTACCGGGGAGTGGGGCAGGCATCTGGTCTCCCCAGTCTCTCCATGCTGACTCCTCCTTACTACTTCTTCCTTACTCCTTGTCTCCTAGTCCCTCCTCTCTTCCTTTCCTATTGGCCAACAGTGCTTTATTCATTAACCAGTATGAGAAACATATATACAGAATGACATCTCCCATCATCTCTTTTTTTTTTGTTTAATAAAAAGGGTTTTAACCTTAACATAGCAAAATATATAACATAACAGTTATCAAGTAAGAATCACAGTTAACAATATTTAGTCCATTAACATTTAGCAAGATTAAAAGAAACTATTTTATCATCTATCCTATATTTGTGAGTCCAAAGTCCTATATGTAACTTATCTTTAAGTTTAACTAAGGAAAACTATAACTATAACTTTCTGTCTTCAACTCCTTCAAAGACCACAGAAGGATAATATATAAGCTCTAGAAATGACAGAGACATTTTTTGTCGTGTCAGTCACATGAAGTTTTTTTGTAATCTTCCATCTTTAGCCCATAGGCCATAGTGTGTCTGTCAGACTCTTTAGCAAAGTAGGAAACTTTAAACTGTCTTTTTGTATTGGCAGTTTGTCAGTCACTTTTTTTTTCTGTGCCCCGTAGACTGTCTGGCAGACTCTTCCATGAAGCAGGAACTCTGTAGCAATATCCATCTTGAATCAGTAGTCATTTTTCTGTGGGTCCTGCATGTCTAGTTTATACAGCATAAAGTCAAACAGTCCAGACAAGAGCAGTATCTTATCCAAATGGCTAATCTTGCCATATTGGAGGCAAACTCCATAACATGTTTTTTTAATGTCCATCCTTTTTTTTTTTTTTTTTTTTTTTTTTGAGGCATGTGGTGTTGCCAGGAGCAGTTATGCCTCATGTATTTTGTAGGTTTGAAGGAGGTTTGAAAGGTTTGAAGAATGTCTATCTCAAATACATCTCTGTATATCTAGAAATCTTAATTAACTATAAGATCTGACTGTCATAGGTACTATCTATAATCTGTATTGACTTATACATTACATTTTTACACAATACCTAAACAAGAGGAGAAATATACATATTATAAAATTGACCTTAAATTGTATCAATAAATGAAAATTCATTCCAAAACAAAGGATTCATATCTATACCATAATTTTATTTTTACCTTTAAAAAGATATTGGGTGTGATTATTAACCATTCATAACCAATTCCATTTAAATGAAAACAAACATTTATAAACAATATTTGGGAATTTGGGTGTGTGTGTGTGCTGGGGGGGGTGCCTTGCTACAGGAAGCCACTGCTTGACCCAGAGGGATCTGAGTGCCACCATTCCCAGGAGGGCTAGGCCTGAGTTAGTTTCATAGTCTGTAAGATAGATAGGTGTGATGCCTCTGGCCTGGGATCAGGGAAGAGGCAGGAGCCAGCACAGATCAAATGCAGGGAGCCAGGGTAGGAGTATAGGGATCACCACTCATGTTATCCACAGTGACCTGTGTCCTTTAGTCATTGCTAAGGAAAGTTAATTTATAAAGCCTCTCAGCCATGTGAACCTGGAGAGCATGGTGGGAAATGAAACAAGCCAGTTACATAAGCATAAACACTGTAGGAGCCTACTCCTACAGTGGGGGTGGGGGTGGAGGGCGTGGGTGGGGGGAAGGGGGTGTCTCTCTAGAACCATCTAGTTCATAGAGACAGGCAGTGGAATGGGGTTGGGGTTTCAGGGGCTGGAGGAAGGGGATGAGGATTTTTTGTTCTTTTTTTAATGAACACATTGTTCAGTTGAGAACTATAGGAAGGTTCTGGCATAGGGTGGTGGTAGTGGTTGCACAACAATGCATGTCTTTGACACTCCTGGACTGTGTGCTTCAAAATGATCAAGATGATACGTCTTATGTTATATAGATTTTACCTTTTTTCAACTTTTGGATCTTAGCCCTTCACAATCAAGAAAAAAATTTATTATTTATGTATTTGTGTGTGTGTGTGTGTGTGTGTGTGTGTGTGTGTGTGTGTGTAAGAGAGAACACTGAATGCTCACCAGTGAAGTCACTAATTTTCTTCATGGCATTAGGCTGTATTCCAAACCCAATGGAGAAAGTGAGAATACTTGCATTCATTTGCATAAGGACAGGGGCATCCCTCCTGAATCCCAGGGCTCATTTGGTTTCAGGCACCTGGAAAACTGAGTCTGAGAACAGAAAATGTACTGAAAC
Source organism: Phodopus roborovskii (assembly GCF_943737965.1). Taxonomy (NCBI): domain Eukaryota; kingdom Metazoa; phylum Chordata; class Mammalia; order Rodentia; family Cricetidae; genus Phodopus; species Phodopus roborovskii. Next base: position 49,668,893 of record NW_026126511.1, on the reverse strand, counting down.
AATAGCCATTTGCAGGTGTAGGCAGACTAAATGACAAGGTGGAATTGGGTCTCAGGTCATGTTGGAACAGCTGGTGGCCTGTCTTAGCGACAGAGCTTTGTTAATAGGACACTACTGCCCATGAAGCCAAGTGAGATCACAGCTGCATTCCATCTCGCCAAGTCACAACCTTCAAGCTGAAGGGCACCTTGAAGCCCTTGGAGTTCCAGTATCCTCACTTGCAAAATATAGACCTTCACTGTGGGCATCTGGGGAGAGTGTGAGGTACCACAGGGGCTGGGGTGTAGATGGGTTTTGAAAAGTGTTGCTGAGAGAGGGGTTCTCAGTACATTCCTTCCCTAATAGGAAACAGAGGTGCTAAAAACCATCAGAAACCCTCTCCAGGCTCTCCCAGCTTTGAACAGCCCTAAACCTCAGGCTCCACTCTACTGAAAGCAGAACTGAGTTGTCAGGTTTGTGGTACCCACAGTCTGAACCCCTACCCCAGCTTGTGGCGTGGTAAGAGTTTTACTCCGCAGGCTATCATGAGGATCAACTCTAGTGTGTTAGCTGTGCCTGGCTCATAGTATCAGCTCATTTTTATTACTGTATGTACAGATATACAACCATAAGTCATTATAAGATGAATGAAGGAAAAACTAGCAGGCTACAGTGAGGGAAAGTCACATGACCACAGGTAGGACCCTACACCCTAGGAGATGGCCCACACCCATGTGTATATGGACAGCATTAACTGGACTCAGAGTTATTAATTATACTTTAAAGGAGGACAAGAATTTGAAAGTTGGAGTGGGAGGGCACTTGGGAACACTGGAGGACAGTAGTAGTAGGTGGATATGATGAAAATACAATATAAAGTATGAGTTTCCAAATAACAAGGCATGTTATGCTAGCCCACACATGTGACCTAATCGGTCTGTCCCAGTAGAAAGCCCTCATTGTCCTGCCCATCAAACCCCTCCTTCCCACCCAGAAGCTATTCTGCCAAATTTGGTGACTGTTACTCTTTGCAGTCTCATTCCACCTGAAATCCACAGAACACCAAAGAAAGGGGATGAGCTAGAAGTGACCTTAAGCTAGGGCTGGCCCAGAGAAGGATTTAGATAATAGTTGCTAGCCAGGCACAAAGCTTCGCTGGGCAATGACACCTTCCTGTGCCATGGCAGTGTCCTTTCACCTTTCTGACCTAGGGACAATACCTGCTGCCAGATGGGCCTGTCAGTGATCCATGACATCAGTCTAGATTCCTATTAATGAGTGCCCTCAGCGGAGCTCACAGAGCTGCAGCCCCCATGTGCCCTGCTGACTAATGTCTGGCCTTTCCTCTGCAGGCAGAAATGCGACTCCAGGACCAGCAGCTGGCCAGGCAGCTCATGCGCCTCCGTGGAGACATCAACAAGCTGAAGATTGAGCAGACCTGCCGCCTGCACCGGAGGATGCTCAACGACGCTGCTTATGAGCTGGAGGAGCGAGATGAGCTGTCTGACCTCTTTTGCGACTCCCCTCTGGCATCTTCCTTCAGCCTTTCCACGCCACTCAAGCTCATTGGTGTCACCAAAATGAACATCAACTCCAGAAGGTTCTCTCTGTGCTGAGAGGCCTTGGAATGGAAGGGGGACCAGAGCCAAGGGTGAGGGGGTGGGGGACTCAGACCAAGTTACCCAAAGTGGGTCTCCCTGGGGCCATGCTGGGAATGGAAGGCCCCAGGACCTGGTGGTAGTATGCCAGGAGCTTCAGCATACCTGGCTCTTCATGTTCAATACCCAAAGAGTCTGAAGATGCTATGTAAGACGGGGGTCTCAGCAGGATCCTGTGGCCTGACCCCCTCAGTGGCCTACTTTCCTGTGTCCTAGAATCACTGGTGCTATGGTGTTGGATCCCAAAGGGGACCCTCCTCCCACCTTGTTCCTACAGAAAGCTCTCCTCTGGGGAAGCTGAGAAGATTAGATATGTAAGGTATACTCATCTTTTTAGTTCTAGCTCTAATTGCCCCTAAGTAGGTGACTCAGCAGCCTGTTCAGGGATGTGCTAGGACAGAAAAACCTAAAGGGATAACAAGATGGCACATGGGATTGCAGGCTTCTCTTTGATGGCCAATAGCATCCCTGGGAAGGAGCTCTGCCCTGCTACTTTGAACTTGAGCCTTGATGCAACAGGGCCATGCTTGCTCCATGACATATGACATGTCTATGTCTATGTCTATCTTTGGTGGAGAAACCCAGATGGCCTGCTGTCTGTCCTAGCTCCAGTTATAACTCTTGTTATTTTGTTGCCCAGGAGAATACCCAGCAGGCCACTGATGACTAAACAAGGCAGATAGGAAACAGATGTCCCCCAAGTTAATTTTACTGTAGGGGACATGATAGAGACATTTCTGGTGGGACTTGATGGTATCACCCACATCACCTTATCCCCAGCACCAAAGACCCCAGGGAGTCCAGAAACCCATCCCCAGCCTCTCTCAAGACTGTGCCTGACCTCAACAATGAATTTTAATTGACCATGACTGTTAAGAAATGCGATGCTAACTTGTTAATCCCCCTCTGATTCTTGTCCAAATGGAGAGCCGGTTGAGTAAGCCACACAGAGTTTGGGATTTAGTTTTAGGAGTTTTTTCTTTAGCAGCAAGCTTGAGATCAGCAGAATGTTAAGCTGATTGGTTCAGGGAAGACCTGGTACAGCACATCTGGCCACGTGTATTCCTGTTAACACAACTTTCTCAGACATAGGGTGTGTCTAGTGAGGCCTGCTCATTAGCAGAGGGGCAAAATGAAGCCAGGAAAGAGAATGGTTTCCCTCAAGTCACCTGGCTGCTTAGAGACTGTAGAATATTAAGGTGTGAAATTATTGTGAGTCACACCTAGCTGGATCTCCTGTCAAAAGATGGTCCTGATGTTCTGCCAAACCCCTAAGGTGACAACTTCTCTCTTCCTCCCTTTCAGGCCCCACCCATTCTCCCCACTTTGCAATCCCAAATATTGGGGGAGGAAGAGAAGCAGGGTGCCCGGATGGTGGGTCTTTGGCACTTACCCTCTGTCAGAGTCCTGTAGTCTATACTGACTGTTCTCTGTATATAATGTTTCTTTTCCCTGGTAATCCCAATGGGCTTTGTCCATACATGCTACAACACACCCAGGGAGAGACTGGAATGGGAAGGTATAACTGAATGGTCATGTATGACTGAATGGTCTCTTCCTTGTAATTTCAAAGAGCCAGGCAGTTTGTGTTTCTTTTTTAAAAGGTAGAACAAGGTAGACAAATTTTCTTAAAAGCCCTGAAGTCCAGAGACCTTGACCCAGGTCCTTTCCTTAGAGACTACACAAAACACTGCCAAGTTCCAAGAGACCTCATCATCTCTTATCACCTCCTACCTCCAGTCACCCACTGGCTGACCCTCACATACCACATCATAGAAACATCCCATATTCTAAAAACAATGCCAAATTGGTTGTAATAAGTTAATCACTAGCCAGGCATGGTAGTGCACGTCTTTAATCCCAGCACTCAGGAGATGGAGGGAGGAGGCACAGGAGTTAAAGACTAGCCTATGATACAGAGTCAGTTCTCCAGGCCATCCTGGGCTACATGAGACCATGTCTCAAAAAGACTTAAAAAAAAAAAAAGAGACATCAATCCTTACAGAAGCTGACACCCTTAGCTTAGAGCAAAGTGGAGTGATCAAATTAGATGCGGTCAGTAACTGCCTGAACGGTCTGTGCTCAGCTAACCTGGCATCTTCCTCCTGCGTTTGTTCTCTGAGGAACTTTGTCCCAGGCATGGGTTTAAATAGGCTAGATGTCTCAGCTTAAGTTGTTCACCTCAAGTGGGATAAAGAGGGAAGGTGGGGAGGGGGGAGGGGGTCACAAAAGTGGAGGGAAAAGCCATTTTTGTTTTCTTACATGCAGTTAGTATCTGACTTCCATGGTGAGCTCAAACCATTAACTGTGGTCATTCTGCTTGTAGAATCCATGCAGAGATGCCTATAGGTCAGTGGCAATATTAGCAGCCTTCCACAGCCAGTTTCCTGGCTTACCATATGTACACTGTTTGCTGTTTCATCATTAACCATCTCCATGTCCTCCCAGCCCCCAGCGAGACACAAAATACCCACTGTGCTGCCACAAGGTCATGTCCAATGCCTCTGTGGGCTCAGTAGCAATCACAGAACCCTAGAGGGCCTGGGCAGGCCTGGCTGTAACCTGGCCTCATCCAAGATCTACCCCTGTAGCAATACCAAGTGCTATTACATAGTCAATGGACAATTTACAATTTTATTTTTATGATTATTTGTTTCTATATTACTGTTAGAAAAAAGTGAAATAAAATATTTCAAAAGATATCTGAATAGAGACATTTATTTTCTTTTTTCTTATCATGGTTATAGCATACATAATACCAGGACCATAATTGGATGGATGGATGAATGATGGGTGGATAGATGGGTGGGTGGGTGGATGAATTATTTGAACAATTAGATGAAGATATAGGAGGGAGGAAAAGATTCTCCAGGACCTTCCTCCAAAAAAGGATCACTGGAGTTCCATCCTCTAGGCTGTGGGAGCACAACTCATATAGCCATCATGCCTGCATTTGACCAAAGCCAAAGGAGAAGCAATCCTTTGCCGCCTGCAGTAGTCTTTCTGAGTTGATTCTAGTAGGTGATATTATACCTGTGCTCTGGGGAAGGCTTGAGCTTCAGAATGTTTCAGCCCATCACTCTCAAACCTGAGATCGTTATACAAGAGAGCTATGCATCCAGAGGTGAGGATCTGCTCTTCTACATGCCCCAGAGGACCAAGGGTACCAAGGTAGGCAGGGTCTTGAAATAGTCCTGTCTTCATAATCTTAGGAGGGCAATATCAGAGGCCAAGATGAGTCAAGAATTCCATTATGTTTAACACCTGTCAGCAACTCCAGCGGATTGAGCAGGTGTGACTGGGTTTTCTCTAAAAGCATATACAGTATGCATCCCAGTGGTTGTCAAGCTTCCTAATGCTGTGACCCTTTAATGCAGTTCTTCATGTTGCAATGACCCCCAACCATAAAATTATTTTGATTGCAACTTCATAACTGCAATTTTGCTACTGTTATGAATTGCAATGTAAATTGTTTTTTCCAATGGCCTTAGGCAACCCTTGAGAAAGGATCATCTGCCCCCACAAGGGGCCATGGCCCACAGGTTAAGAACCAGTAATGTAACCTGTGGCTGTGAGGGAGTACAGGGCAGCACTCAGACATCCACCACCAAAGTTGGGAATGTTGGTACATATGTTTAATACCAGAGCCCAGGAGACAGAGTCAGGTGTAGCCCTGTGAGTTTGGGGCCAGTAGGGTTTATTTAGTGAATCCCAGAGCAGCCAGTGCTACTGAAATGCTGGAGAAAGAAAAAAAAGAAAGAAAGAGAAAAACTAAAAAACTACCACCACAATGACTGTGACTCAAAAGACACAGAGGGGCCATAGACTCTTTCACCCCAATGCCTGGGATGTATGTGCACTTCTTCAACACAAAGGAACGCTAACATGTACTTTAAATGAATACAGCAAATATAAGGGCAGAAGGTGACAAGAAATGGGTGGTTCAACAATCACCTTCATATTGGAACCTGGTAACTAGACAAGTCTCATTGCTGGATGCCTCTGCAGTCCCAGTCAGACTCAGAAAGCCTGGAAGCACCGTGGAGATCTGCCGGTGTTGAGTCCGAAGTCCAAAGGAGTCTGATGTGGGTGGCTGTGGGGACCAGAGAGGAGATACAAGGTGAGGGCAGGGAGATTGCTTAGTTGATAAGGTGATTAGTGGGTAGCTTGAGGACTTGAGTTTAGATCCCAGAACCCTCATAAGAAGCCAGGCTTGGTAAAAACATGAAAATCTCTAGGATTTGCTGGCTAGTCTGCTGAATCAGTAAACTCCAGGTTCAGTGAGGGAACCTGCCTCAATAAATAAAGTGGAAAGAGACTGTGGAAGACACCAGCCATTGAGCGTTAGCCTTCACATATATGCACATGAACACATGGGTGTGTGCACACGCACACACACACACACACACACAGACACACGAGGCAGTGTATCCTGTGTGGAGAGACAGTTCTAACTGGTAAAATCTCCATGTGTACGATTCTCAGAGAAGTTGGTGTTACAATTGAGTCATGGCCATGAACAGACCAAGGCAAAAGGCTAGAAACAGACAGGCAAGGACACAGACTGAAGCAGGAATGTGTTCTCTGAGAGGGATGGGGTAGTGAGCCCAGAATGCCTACTGGGTGGGCTACAGGAACTGGAGGAAGCTCTCATCAGGCTCTCCGACCTCAGGAATTCAGGTTTTCTGTGGGTTATATAGGAAGTGTTTTGAGGTTTTTGCGTGATAGATGATCTGAGGTAAACCTTATCAAAATCTAAGAACAAGGTAGTTAACTGGTGTGTAGAAAGTGGAACCAAGGGGGTGTGGAATGGCTTAGTTGGCAAAGTGCTTGCACTACAAGCATGAGAACCTGAGTCCGACTCCGCAGAACCCAACTGAAAAAGACAGGCATAGTAGTATGTACCTATAACTCCAGCACTGGGAAAGCAGAGACAGGCAGACCTGGACTCACTGGCCTGCCCGCCTAGCCTAATCGGCAGGGTCTAAGTCCCACTGAGAGACCCTATCTCTAAAACAGGTGGCAGGCACCTGTGGAACAACACCTCAGGGGACCACGCATAGCCCCCCAACACGCATACATGCAGGCGCACCGCATACATGTGCATGCACACACAGGAAAGTAGAGGGGAGGTGGGACAGAAATGAGGCTCAGAAGAACAACTAGGAGGTGGTGGTGATCTGGATAGAGCAGCAGCTCTGCAAGGTCACATGTAGAAGGTTGGGTATAATCTCCGTTATGTATTTTAGAGAGCAAGCCAGCTGCACTACACAAAGCAGAGGAGGAACAGAGGCTCTCGCAGGTGCTGACCAGACCAAGGAACACCAATGTCAGCTCTCAGAAGTGATGCAGATCTTTGTTCAGAAGCCCAGCTGCAGCTTCATCGTGCTGGGCCGACCACCTAAGTGTGCTCTGGATGCTTTGTTCCCAGCCCAACCGGCAGCCTCTGTTTTCTAGACCCTGAGGTCCCAACTTTCACTGATTGTCTGGATACAGCCACAACTTTCCTGCTTCTCAATGAAAGCAGAGGATTCCCCTCTTGTTCTTTCTCCACATCAGAACCCTGTTGTCTGTGGTTGTGCTGGCTCCGAGGGTGTGTGTGTGTGTGTGTGTGTGTGTGTGTGTGTGTGTGTGTGTGTGTGTGTGGTGGGGGGATTTAGTTGCATTTACCCTGAGGAAAATGGCCATGCAGACAGGCCTGGACCCCAGGCCCTATCCAATGGGAGCTGCTCAGATAGAAGACTACAGATATGGCTATTATTTAAACACCCTGTTCCTAGACATGAGGGAAAAGGACACAGAGCGCAGCCTCCAGCCTTCCGGAGGAAGGGAAGCCTAGGAGGAGTATGAAGGCACTGGAAACGGTTGTCCCACTTGCTGCCAGGAGGTGTGTCTGGCACAAGTGGTTTCTGTCAGGATGGCAACAAGACTCCAGAGGCTGGGCTTCTAGAGGTGTCCCTAAGCCCTCTGTTAGACAGAATGTCCCTCACCACCTGCTTCACACCCTCTTCTCCTTACAGGGATGAAGGGACACTTGCCAAGGAAGGTGATGAATCTCTAGAAAAAAAAATGAGTGGAAATGCCAAGCCAGGACCCTGCTGTCTCCAGCTGGACCCCAGCTAGGCCCGAGAGTCTCACAAAGTCACCCCCCCCCCTCGCCAAGCCTGCATTCCCAAGCCTTGCTGGGAAGGGTTCAAGGGGCTAGTGGTGGAATACATACTTCCCCACTGCCCACTTGGATGGGTCAAGGGCTTGGTTGGGAAAATGAAAGCTGCTCCAAGACCTCCAGGAAGGGAAGGGGGCAGGGAACTGAGGGATACTGGAACCATAAGAAGAACTGAGCAGGGGAGTCCGGGGAGCCTTCAAGTAGAAGTGATTGCCAGAGCTCTCTTCACTGGGCTGTGGCCTCAGGGCAGCAGGTGATGAGCAGGCTTTTCTGGCTGGTGAAGTTCATTGGCTTGGGGGAGGGGAGGGGATGTCTCCTGCCAGGTAGCTGGGTATGGATTCATTCTATGAGTTCCTCAGGAGCCATTGCTAGACTCCACCTTATGTCTGTCCTGGGCCTGCTGTGGCCACGGAGAAACAATGGCTGTACTAGGTGTCACAAACTGGACTTCAGTCTCCTAAGTTCAGCTGCTGAAGCACTGAGGACCTCAGAAGAGATGTATCTGGAAATGAGGCCTTTATGGCAGTAACAGATTAAAAGGAAGGCATAAGTGTAGGTGTCTTTATTTTTTTTAAAGGGTAATTTGGACACAGACACATAGAGAGAGGCTATGTGAAGACACTGGGCCATTGCAAGCCTGAGAGCCAGGCCTCGGGAGGGGCCAGCCCTGCTCACTCTTGGACTCACTCTTGGACTTCTGGCTTTCAGAATCATGACAATAGGAGTTACTGTGCTAGCCACCCACTCTGGGGTATTTGTGCTAACAGCTGTGGTGGTTAGTTGTAACTCTCAACCTGATACATCCTGGACTCAACTTAGAGCCCCAGTTGAGTAATTGTTTTTATCCATTTGGTCTATGGCCAGTCTGTAGGAGTGTCTTGATTGATTGTTAATTGATACAGGAAGACCTGGATCATTGTGAGAGGTACTATTCTGGATCTAGGCACAGGGTCCTAAGCTATGTGGACAGCAGAAAGGTAACACGGTAAGCAGACAGCATGGGCACATTCTCCTCACCCCGTTCTTGACTGTGATATAATGTGCTCAGTTGCTGGAGTTCCTGCCTTGACTTCCACCAAATGACAGACTGTGACCTGGAATTATAAGCCAGATGAACCCTTTCTCCTCTGAGTTGATTATGGTCAGGATGCTTCATCAGAGCAACAAAAAGAAGCTAGAACAACAGATCACCCAAAGCAGTACATCTGCTTTGCCTCCCTCCCTTCCCCTCCCCTCCCTCCCCCTCCTGGACCTTTAGCTGTCCGTGTGGAGGTAAGCTGTGCCACTTCTCATACGTATTGGGCCAAAGCAAGACCTAGGGCCAAACATGAGCTCAGAGGGGTGGTGAAGTACATAGGTAGCCAAGCCACAGCCATGAACATCCAAGTAGTTACAGATGGGCCCTCAGCCCAGGAGCAGACCCAAAATCTTCCATCAGCTGCAGCCACAAAGGCTCTTTAGTGAGAGGACTTGAGGTGCTATGTCAGTCCCTGGCAGGCAGGGACAATGTGGTTGAGTCTGGGAAGAAAAGATCACAACTCCAGCTACTGTTAACTTCGACGAGGTTTAAGTGTGCATGACATCGCTGCAGCAGCTCATTACATGATACGTGAATCGGGAGGACACACAAACCTTTGGGCTGAAAGACACAAAATCAAACAAGTATGCAGCCAGCCTTTGTCTGCAGACATGGTGCTGGGTTGTGCCTGCTGTGGTCCTTGGCTGTGCTTGATGGGACTGGACAGGAGCCAACTCTGTGTTGTTCTGGGAGATGGCTCAGGCACATCCTATTTGGTCACAGCAGGAGGTGCCTGGATGCCTGTCAGTCTCCCAGGAGAAGGCAGAGCCCCTGCCCTTCTATTCAGAGCTAAGCTCCACAGGGCAGCCCTCGCCAGAAGCCCCAGAAAACACAAGAAGGGACATAATGTGGGGGGAGGGGAGGCAAAGAACAGGAGCATGAAAATGCCAAAGGTAGAAAGGAGGGGGGCTTCTGATGATGCAAATTGGCCCCCAAATCTCAGACCATGAACTAGGCTTTGCTGCCTCCTCTGGCCTCTCCCTTCCCTCCTGTAAACAATGTTCTAGTCAGTTCTAACAGCAGTATCTAGAGACCACAGCTTTTGAGTTTGAGGCTCAAGGGGCAATAGTGGATAGCAGATCCAGACATACAGCAGGAGACCCCCAGGCCTGTGGGTTCCACCAGTCAGGAAGGCTTTTCCATCACCACTGTCCCTGTGAAGCCACCCAGCTTCAGCCAGAGATGCCCTCAGCCCCTACCTAACCTCTTAGCCTAGCCCTCAGCAGGTCATCTCCTCCTACCCTGTTCTTCAGGGGCCCCAATGGGACTCAGAGCATCACCTCCCATCCTCTGGTCTTCCTGATCACAACTACCCTGATCTCCACACCTGCTCATCTCAGGGAGAGGAAGCTGAGGCCTCCACCATAAAAATGTGCCAGGGCACATCTCTTTTAAGCAAATGAAGTGTTTCTCTTTAAAAGATGGCAGCTGCTTTTATTTCTATAAGACAGTGACTCTCTCTGGGGCTTGGAGTTTCAGCATGTAAAACCACTGCCTTATATTGATTCCACTGGTTTGCTGGGACATAGCCATTATACCCACGTATGCTGTTATCACCAGTGGGCTATAAAGAGGCAATTGGGTCTCATAATCATCACTGGATTGAGAACCAATACTATTGGCCTATTAACAGTCAACCAGTGTGGAACCAGTGAAGAGCTGGAGTCTCTTGGCTTCTTCCCGAGCTCTTCCCTCTGGCTTCCAACCTCCACATGTTTCCTGCTCAAACAACAGCAGAGAAGGGCTGAGGAAACATATCTGCCAACAAATGGCTTTCAGATTGCTGGCCTGCCACCCATCGCAGTTAGGAAAGCCTAAGGTGCCCTCTTCTGGAGAAATGAGGGATATAGATATATTTGTATGTGCACTTTGTCAGTTCAGCAAAGCCAATAGCCTTCCTGGTTTCCTCGGCATCTTTGATTGTCAGGATGTACTGTTTGTTGGAATAACCCACATTTTGACACTGTTCTTCATGGGCCAAGCATAAAATATCCAACTGAAGTAATCTTCAAGATTTTGTGTGTGTGTGTGTGTGTGTGTGTGTGTGTGTGTGTGTGTATGTGTGTGTAGGTGGGCATCTACCCTAAAAGGATGGATGCAAACCTTTTGTACTGTTGTCCACCTGCTTGCCTCTCTCCAACAACCCAGCACTCTGTTGGAGGTTTCTCATGTCACAAGATCCCCTGATGACCTAAGGTTAAATACCCAGCACCCAGATACACAAATACCTTGAAGGACTCTAACACACACACACACACACACACACACAAACTAAACAACAGAAACTCGATACAAGCCACCTGAATGAGGGGTACAGACAACTCATTGATATCTACCTCAAACTGTTAAGTAGGAAGATTGGCCCAAGTTCCCAGGCGACCTTGAGATAAGTCAGACAGCTGGATGAGGCTGGAGAAAGTGATGTCGTTCACTTTCTCAGCTCACAGTAGAGATATTTAGTCACCTGGAGTGTGCATTTATGCTCTTCAAAACTGCATTCAACTCTGAGCACATGTCGCATCCTGCCCACTGTGACAGCGACAGTGGTGCCTGGCATGCTGATCCAAGCAACTTAGTTTTTATTTATGCTCCCTTCTTGTCCCCCAGGTGACTCTATTCAGGGTCACTGGGACCAATTCCATGGATCAGTCCTTTCTGTGCCTCAGTGATCTGCGGCTTCCAGAACTCATTCCCCTCCCAGCTACTAGCACTTGCCCAATGCCCTGTAAGCCCAGCTCTGACAGCGCACACAAGCCCAGTGGTGGTGATGCTGGTGGGTGTCCTGTCTCTGGACAGACAGACAGACTTGGAAAAGGATGAACTACCTCAAGGACATGGAACCTCTAACAGATTTGTTTGTAGCAAGTTTGGTGACATTCTTGGCAGCTCATTTAGTAGCGGTTCCTTCCATTTCAACAGTCAAAACCGTGTAAATGAAGAAAAATGAGCCCCAGCTGGATCGAGGCATGGTACAGAAACTAAATAGAACCATGATCTGCCTCAAAACAAATACACAGGAGGAATTCTCTTTTTGGTTTGGGCTTTTAAGAAAATATCATTTTATAGGGAAAGGAAATGGGAGGAGAAGAGGGAGGAAAAAGAAACTGTGATTGGGCTGGCAAAAAAAAGTAATAAGGAAAGTGAAAAGATCATATATAATCTTACATTTATTTATTTATTTAATTTTACGTGTATGTGTTTTGTCTACACATGTATGCTCTGTGCACCTGGTGCCCATGAAGACCAGGAGAGAGTATCTAATTCCCTGAAATTGGAATTACAAATGATTATGAGTCACTATGTGGGTGCTAAGAATCGAACCCAGGTCCCATGGAAGAGCAGCTAGTGCTCTTGACCACTAATCTATTTCTCCAGCCCCTAATTTTATTTCATTTTACGTGTAGAAGTGCTTCACCTGTATGTATGCAGGCACACCATGTGCATATCTGGTGCCCTTGGAAGTCAGAAGGGGACATCAGATTACCTGGGACTGGTGCTATGGATGGTTATGAGCTTCCTTGTGGGTGGAAAGGACTGGTCCTCTGAAAAAGCAGTAAGTGCTCTTAGCCACTGGCCACCACTCCAGACTCTTGGCTTTTAAAAAACCATTTATTTTATATGGGGTGGGGAGAGACATACATACATACATACATACACACACACACACACACACACACAGAGAGAGAGAGAGAGAGAGAGAGAATGTGAGTCTGTGTGTTCACATGCAAAGGGACACATGTGGTGATCAGGAAGTGCTTTGAAATATTAGGACTGTGGAGGAGGTGGCTCCATTTGAAAAAGTGCTTGATATCAAGAGCTATAACCTGAGTTTGACCCCTGGCTCCCAAATGGTGGATGGAGAGAACCAGTTGCTGTAAGTTGTCTCTGATCCCCGACATGTGCTCCTTTGCGTGTGGACACACAGACACTCTGTCTCCCCCAAAGAAAGGATGTCGAGAAGATAACAAAACACAGCCCAGTGAGAGCAATGTATTGAACCACCTTCCCTCTACACTGAGTCAAGGAAGGTTTGTGGCGTGGCTTCTGTGGTACAAAATGACACGAAATGCACAAACCGACAGGGAGTGGAGAGATATAAATCTAAGGTTTGACTTGCTCGGATATGCATTTTTATTTTACTTTTAAAATGTTTTATTTCTAATTGGTGGACATGCCATGGAGGTTCTCACCTCCCAACATGTGGGTCCTGGGGGTTGAACTTGGGTCACCAGGCTCTGCAGGAGGGAGGTGCATTTATCCTCTGAGCCATTTCTCCAGCCCAGATATATATTTTTACAATTATGGAAAGGTGCATAAAAGACTACAGTTTACCTAGGGAGGTGTGGGAACTGGGCAGATGGAAGGCCAAGGTATGTGTGACTTGTCCTTTAGTTGGTGCTTTATTTCTATATAAACATTTCCCAGAGATTCCAAGCTGCTTATGGAAAAGCAGAAATGACCCCATTCCAAGGTTGCATAATGACCATGGGAGCCCTTTCTTTTTGATTGGGTTTACCCTGCCCTGTCACTGGCCAGCATGAACCGCCAGGGCAAACCAAACAAGCATTTCTGCCCACTGAGCTGGCTCACAGGGATTCCTCCCCCTGGAGCAACTCCCTCTTGTTCTTGGATGCAGCCATTCTTGAGCCATTAACTCCTGGGTGACCTGTCTGTTCTCTCACCATGCCTTCTGCCCCTCCCTTCCTCTTCTCAAATAATCTCCCGTCTCTTTTCATGTCATTCTGTGTGCACATGTGTGTAGACAGATGATAGTTGGATGGGCAGATAAATGATAGATAGATGAAGGTTGGATGGATAGATAGATGATAGTTGGATATATTGACAGGTGATAGATGAATGACAGAAAGGTAGAACACTGGGTTGGAGGCCTTACTCTGTGCTTACTAGCTTTATGGTCCAGGGAAACTAGTTAATTCACCTCTTTCTCAATGTGCTCACATATACATATGACCACCCTCCTTGCAGAATGAGTACAGATTAAAGCAGATAATGCCTATGTGCTGGCTTCTGCAAGGGTGCTTGCCTGCACAGGAAGCAGGTAGTTCCCTTCCATGAACTACTCGGCACTTAGGACTTTCATAACAAGCACAGTTGTCCCTTCCATCTGTAGGGTGGGGCGCGGGATTGGTTCCAGGACTTCCACAGACCAAAGTCTGTGGGTGTTCACGATCAGTATATAACATGGTGCACACTACTACATAATCTGTGCATCATTTAAATCACCTCTAGATGAATTTGAATATGTAACTCAGTTGCCATGGGGATGGCAAAGAAAAATGTTTAAATGTTCAATTCAGACATAGGATTTTCTACCTTGAATATTTCTTAACTGCATTTGGCAGAACCCAAGAATACAGAAACACAAACACAGGTTCTGCCCTCATTAAGCTATACATTCTTGTGTATGTGACAGTGTGTGTATGTGTGAGTATGTGTGAGTGTGTGTGTATGTGTGTGAGAGTGTGTATGTGAGTGTGTGATAGTGTTGAGTGTGTGTGAGAGAGAAAACAGGAAGTACAAGATGAAAGGTGATGCCACATGATAGAACATAATTAATATAAATGGGTTAATATAAGTTATAAGAGCTAGTTAGGAACAAGCCTAAGCTATATGCTGAGTTTTCATAATTAATAAGAAGTATCCATGTCATTATTTGTTAGGTAGCAGCCCAAAGAAAACTCTGACTACATGGAGCTGGACAGTGGACAGATGATAGGACTCCTTTTCCTGGTGGAAATGGCCTGCCACCTGCTGCAGAAGGCAAGGGAGGAAGTGGAGCTTCAGGAAGTGCAGAAGCTCAAGAGCCAGGGCAGCTGAGCCCTTGGTGGTGGGTGGGCTGGGGAAGCTGCACATTCTTATACATGGTTAGTCATACGTATTTGGTTTTTTGCAACTTAAATATGTTGCATGTTTTATACAGTTTCAAAAAACAATTAGAACAAACAAACAAGCAGGTAAACCACCCCAAAACAAAAGTTCAACCCTTATAAAATGTCAGGTGCTGAATTAAAAGCTAGTTATCCCCGGAGTACTGGCTCCCACTGTCCTTTCTTAAAAATCACTTTCACGCTTCTCGCCAAGATGGCGCCGAAAGCGAAGAAGGAAGCTCCCGCCGCTCCCAAAACCGAAGCCAAAGCGAAAGGCCTTGAAAGCCAAGAAGGCAGTGCTGAAAGGCGTCCACCGCCACGAAAAGAAGAAGATCCGCACATCACCCACCTTCCGGCAGCCCTGCGGCTCCGGGGGCAGCCCAAACACCCTCAGAAGAGCGCACCCCGGAGAAACAAGCTTGACCACTATGCCATCATCAAATTCCCCCTGACCACTGAGTCTGCCATGAAGAAGATAGAAGACAACAACACACTTGTGTTCATTATGGACTTAAAGGCCAACAAGCACCAGATCAAACAGGCTGTGAAGAAACTCTATGACACTGATGTGGCCAAAGTCAACATCCTCATAAGTCCTGCCGGAGAGAAGAAGGCAAAGGTACGGTTGGCTCCTGATTCGGATGCTCTGGATGTTGCCAACAAAATCGGGATCATTTAAACTGAGTCCAGCTGGCTAATTCCAAATACACACTTTTTCACCATAAAAAAAAAAAAAAGAAAAGAAAAAGAAAAAGAAAAAGAAAAAAAAAAAAAAAAAGAAAAGAAAAATCACTTTCACTCCTGCTATCTCCAGTGTCTTTCCTTTCCCATCTGAGCTCCTCAAATGGCTGATCTGAAACTGACATCAGCATCCTCAGACCCCTCCCTTCCTAAAAGTTTATACCTGTACTTGAAGCACAGGTTGCCTTCTAGCATGGAACTCTGTCTCCCTCCCACCAGCTCCTAAGGCTCCTACCAGCCATCTGGAGAGTGCCTCCCTTCCCCACTGTGGAATCTTACCTGACAACCCTAGTCAACCCTTCCCTAGTTCCAGGTGTGAGGTACCATGGGCCATAGGAAGCAGTCACCTGGCCCTGCATAAGAGTTTACCTGGAGGCTTCTGAAAATACCTACCCTTAGCCCCGCCCCAGAGAATCTTCTAGAAAGGTAGTCAAGGAAGGAGAACTCCTGTCTATCACACCTGCCAGGCACTGGACTTCCCCTACCATCACCCCATCCTCCTGCCTGTCCTAAGCAGGTGCCACAATGGCACTCACTTTCCAGGGGGAAGGCACAGAGGAGGCTCAGAGAAGCTGAGAAGTTTGTAGCAAGTCCCTAGGTGGGAGTGAGGGAGTCAGTGCGGACAACCAGGCCTTTGTGGCTCCATCAGCCAACTTTGCCTTGACTCTGTCACTGCCCACCCGAACAAATGGCAGAGAGAAACTGAGGGATGACAGTGCTCTTTTCGGGAAGAAGCAGGGAGCTTTGCAACGTGAAACACATTGTCACAAAGAGGCAGAACAAACGAAGACTTCTAAAGACAAAGTGAGGAAGCTTGCACAGGTTATTCTAGAATAATGCTCCTTGGCCATGAGCGTCAACGACAAGGCTGGTACTCATCAGAAGTTGGATGGTTACTGGACATCCTTGCAGAAGTTTCCTCTGTGTAGGGTTACAGTGATCTTAAAAAGATGTGGCTCTCTTGGACTTTGGGACCTGTCCTTTTTTTTTTTTGAATTATTTTTATTTCATGTGCATTCACATTTTGCCTGCATATATGTCTGTGTGAAAGTGTTGGATCCCTGGAAACTAAAGTTATAAGCTGCCATGTGGTTGCTGCGAATTGAACCCATGTCCTGTGGAAGAGCAGCCAGTGCTTTTAATCACTAAGCCATCTCTCCAGCCTCCGGGCCTGTTCTCACACAGCAGTGGGAAGCTGTATCTGGCAGACAGACACAGGAAGTGAATGCTAGAGAAAAGCCCCTCACATCATGTCTAGGAATCCACAAGTGAAATAGGAAGAGGCCTTGTCCTAACATATCCGGTCTGGCTCCGGCTCTCACGGCCATTGCAGTACATTGAACTCCATAGAGACAGCATGTGGGCAAGAGCGAGCTAGACAGGCAATGGGTGACTCTGCCTTGGGAACCAAAATCAACTAAAAACCAGCAAAGGAGATCCTAAGAAGCCAGAGGCAAAATGCCCTCATATGCATTCTTTGTGCAAACTTGCCAGTAGGAACACAAGAAGAAGCACCCAGATGCTTCTGTCAACTTCTCAGAGTTCTCTAAGAAATGCTCAGAAAGGTGGAAGACCCTGTCTGCTAAAGAAAAGGGGAAATGGAAGACATGGCAAAGGCGGACAAGGCTCGTTACGAAAGAGAAATGAAAACCTACACCCCCCCTAAAGGGGAGACCAAAAAGAAGTTCAAGGACCCCAATGCACCCAAGAGGCCTCCTTCGGCCTTCTTCTTGTTCTGTTCTGAGTATCGCCCAAAAATGAAAGGAGCCCACCCTGGCTTGTCCACTGGTGATGCTGCAGAGGAACTGGGAGATGTGGAACAACACCACCGTAGATGACACACAGTCCTAGGAAAAGAAGGCTGACACGCTGAAGGAGAAGGACGGAAAGGATATTGCTGCTTACAGAGCTAAAGGGAAACCCAATGTAGAGAAAAGGGGGGTGGTCAAGGCAGAAAAGAGCAAGAAAAAGAAGGAAGAGGAAGATGATGATGAGGAGGTTGAAGAGGATGAGGAAGACGAAGATGAAGAAGATGATAATGAATAAGTTGGTTCTAGCGAAGTTTTTTGTCTATAAAGCATTTAACCCCCTATACACAACTCACGCCTTCTTTAACTTTTAAAGAAAAAAGAATGAAATATAGGGCTGTGTAAGATTTGTTTTTAAACTGTACAGTGTCTTTTTGTATAGTTAACACACTACTGAATGTGTCTTTAGATAACCCAGTCCTGGTGGTATTTTAGCCACTAACCTTGCCTGGTACAGTCTGGGGGTTGTAAATTGGCATGGAAATTTAAAGCGGGTTCTTGTTGGTGCACAGCACAAATTAGTGATATATGGGGATGGCAGTTTTTCTGTTCTGGTTGTTTTGTTTTGTTTTCATCTTCAATTGTCTCTGATGCAGCTTATACGAAGATAATTATTCTACTAACTGAATACCACTCTGTAATTGAAAACAAAAAATTGCAGCTGTTTTGTTGACATTCTGAATGCTTCTAAGTAAATACAGTTTTTTTATTAAAAAATATTCCTAGTAATTCTCTTCCCTCCCTTAAGCCTCACCTCTTAGAGGGTTTATCTCTTCCCAGCAGCACTGTGGGCAGGACTCTTGTTTTTTACACAAGAGCCTTGGGGGAGGGAGAGGCATCTGAGATCCAAACCAGAACAGGTGTGCAAGTCACATTTGTTACCTCCATCTGTGCAAGCTGAGCCTGAAGAGTCCTGATGCAGTTCTAGACAAGGCCCCTCTTTCTCCCTTCTGGTGTCCTTAAGATTTTGGGGGACTTTTAGGAGCTGGTGCTTATGGGAGAAAGTCGGATCAGTAGGGATGTGTCCTTGAAGGGGATGTGAGGATTCCAGGGATTGCTTCCTAGACACTGTGATGTGAAAAATCCCTTCTGGACCACTCACTCTCTGTGCCTGACTTGTTACAGTCCTCAGAGCAATGGAGCCAACCAACTGTGGACCGAAGCCCCTGGAACCATGAGACAAATACTGCCCCTTTTCAGTTTGATTATCTCAAGTGGTTTGTCATAGTGGTGGAAAAAGTGGTGGACATCACCACATAGAATCAGTCTGCAAAGGTTCTGCTTACCGCTGTCTTTTGTCCACCTCTGCATAGGAGCTCATCACAACCAGGGATAGTCATGCAAAGCTCCTGCCCACCTAGGAGCTGACTCTGCATTCTTGCACAATGGTTTCTAGAAGCACAAGGTCTCTGTTTGTGAAAGAACATATCCAAGAAAGTATCAAAGTGCTAAAGCTGAAGAGCTGTGGCTACCGACATAAATCTCAGAGACCCTGAGGCAGAGGGGAAAGGCTTTAATCTATTGTGAATCCCTTAATGTCAAAAAGACAAGGGTGGGAGCCAACTGGACCTGTCCTGACCCAAACACACCTGCTCACCAGGTGTCAATGTAGAGCTCTGCTCCCCGCCCTTACAGGGAAGGCTGCCAGCTTCACAGGCATATAGTCCTGTTGACTCTGGCAAAAGGGGAGGATGCTATCAGCTTCCAAGGCCTGAGCTCACAAGGTCAAGACCTAAGCAGAGCAGCTGGTAAGTTAGTGGGGTGGAAACTGTTCCAGTGCAAGTACGTGAGTGGCCTTGGATTCCTCTGGCACAGGCTCTGCTGGGTTGTGGGGGACTTCCCAGTGACACCTGCTACCTGGGCAGAACATGCACCAAGGCAGCAAGCCTATGCCTCCATACTAGAACTGGATAGACTGGATCCCACTCATGCCATGGCTCACGTTGTGAATTGAAGGGGACTCTTGAGAATCTGATCAAAAGCTAGCACCCTTTCTCCTGAACCATGTGGTGTGAGGGTCATTGTGTGGTCAGGCTTTGGATCCCTCAGAGACAGAGACATCTCTCCTCCATGAGCATGCCAGTCCCCAAATATCTGTAGCCACCCCAGTGGCTGCTGCCTGAAGCCTTACTCATCCTAACTGCTCTTTATGGGTCTGTCTCCCAGAACCCATATTCTGAGGACAGGACTAGAGAACTCTACCTGAGCACTAGCTCCTCTTCCTGTATGTTTTCTTCCCTTTCCAATGATCTCCCTGTCAGCTGTTCCCTTCTCTGACACCTGCACAGGTGCCATCCCCAAGAAGCATTAAGAGATGGATGCATCTTCAATATATCTTTCATCTGATCTTTGTATCTGCAGCCCAGGTTTGCGTGCATTGTCTGGCTGCCTAACAGAAGAGGTGGGTACAGTTTCTCCTTCCTCATTGGAGCCTGGAAGCTTTGACTCCTGCAAAGTGAAGCCAGATCAGCTGTCCCCAAACAGTGGAGGTGAACAGGCCATTGGTGACTTGCCAATGGAACAGGCTTATTTCCACTGGGCAGGAGCCTGGCTGCCTGTGTGAGAGCTGGACAAGTTGTCAATACTGTTGTGGAGCAGAACAAAACAAATTCAGTCTCTGTGGAGTCCAGCCTGGATGGGGATGACATTGCCTGTTTGTGCCCAGTGTGTGCTTTGGTAGTAGTTTTATGAGATTCCATAAGGAGAGAATGTGAAATATCACCCCTGGATTCTTGGAAGGGGACTTGAGCCAACAGAGCATCCAGACTTCATATGCCATCAGCTGTTGTCTGGGAACTATGGAACTCACAAAGTGTCTCAATTATTTTCTTCCTCCTTCCCCCCTCCCTCCCTCTCTCCTTCCTCCTCATCCATTTCCTCCCTCTCCTTTTTGAAACAGGACTTCAAGTATCCAAGGCTGATTTCAAACTCACTATATAGCCAAGAATGACCTTGAACTCCGATCCTCCGCCTCTACCTCCCAAGTACTAAGATGCAGGTGTATGACACCATGTAGACACAGTCCTAACCCATCTCATTTCTTTGTCACAAGTCTCTAAAACAAACATGATTCTGCATGTATTCCATATCTATTCCCCCCCACCCACCCAGCACTTAGGTCAGTAATGAATGAAGCCTGAGCAAGAGCTGAGTGATCCTCAGCTGCTGGGAGAGCTTAGGCTTCCATGGAAGGGCAGACACATGAAAATACCTGACACACATCGTCTTTGTGGGAACATCCGGCTTTCTGAGCAGCAGAGGGATGAGCTGGGTAAGAAGTACTTCCAGAAGAGCCCAAGAAAAAATGGAAGTTCCCACTGTGTGGTGGAGGACTACTCCAAAAAGCTAAGGGGTCAATTAGTTTGGAGATGGGGGATCGTCTTTCTCAGAGAATCCAAATCTCAAGCATAGTTTGACTGGTGTCACTATTGACTCTTGTATAGGTTCAACCATTCTGTTAACTTTTAGAACTCTACTGAGACATGAAGGGAGGACTGTTATGTGCGAGCCACAAATTGTAACAGTCATTTTAGCAGAGGAGCAAAACTCATCACCACATGTGACTCTGCATCCTACATCACCACCCAATGCTTTCTAAAATAGTCACATAGCCACAGGATTCAGTCCTTCTGTAGCACACAAGTGAGACGGAAAATTATGTTTAGAAATCAATACTGTGGAAACATCTGGAGACTATCCATTAACTAACTGAAATGAATATCAGAATGTTTAAAGTCACCTAAAAAGTGTGCATACACATACAATTATTGTTAAAACATTTACCAGTATGATGGAATTTTGTTTAATGTACTGCTCCATATTTAATAATCCCAAATGTTATATTAAATGTTATATAAATAATAATAATAATAAGGTTTTGCTCTTTTTTTTCTTTTCTTTTTTTTTAAGACAGGGTCTGGAAGCCACTATGTAACTCAGGCTGGCCTTAAGTGTCCAATCTTCCTACCTCAGCCCTGGGATTACAAGTATGTCCTGCCATGCCGGCAAATGATAACCTATTTGATGAGTTTAGGATAAGTTTAGGAAACAAAGTAAAATAAAATTATGTATGTGTTGTATATTGAAGAATAAGAAAGGTTTTTTATTTTAAGAAAAAAAGTTCTACATTTAGAAAGTGAATTGATGATTATAATTTGAGTTCCACCTTTCTTAATATGCTTGGCAAACAGCAGCTGGAGTTAAATTAGTACACAGAATTGTTAAGGATTTAATATTGTAATAACAATAACCAAAATACATTAAAACTGCAAA
Organism: Phodopus roborovskii; assembly: GCF_943737965.1. Taxonomy (NCBI): domain Eukaryota; kingdom Metazoa; phylum Chordata; class Mammalia; order Rodentia; family Cricetidae; genus Phodopus; species Phodopus roborovskii. Next base: position 49,647,303 of record NW_026126511.1, on the reverse strand, counting down.
AAATTCATACAATAAAATAATAGGATAAGTGACATGTCTTTCCAACGTTTAAATTATTAATCTTACTTACCAAAGATTAATATCATGTTAACCTTACTCTAAAATGACTCTGAATCAGCATTGGAAATTTAATTTCCTTATTTCATGAGGATTCTAAGTATATTCAATTCATATGAACATGTTTTAATGTTTACAGCCAGTTAGAATGGGGCTCCGTTAAATTGAGGGACTCTATAATCCAGTGTGTTAATTCTCTCTGTAGATAGACAGGCATTTCAAACCCACAGAAGCAAAGGATACATAAGGACTCATGACAATTTTTTACTAGTTTTTTCATTTTTTAATTTTATTTTATATTTTTTTCTTATTTTACATATCCCACATAAAAGCTTTCCACTCGCGACTGTATTCTAATCCACGTGAAGAAAGCACAGTTATCCTTTCAAAGTTTCCCAGTTCTGAAACTCTGTGTGAGCAGAATAATGACGCCTTCTCAGGATAACAGGATTGCAGAGAAATGCTTCACCAACCTCTGCCCAAAGACAGAAAGAGCCGAGTTGGACTGAGAGTGAAAACACAGAGAATGAGAGTGGAAGAGGGAACAGGGATGGAAGCCTGTGCACCCAGCATCATGTTGAAAGGGTAGTTTCCTCTCACAAATGCTTGCTCATGTAAACTGTAGGTTTAGAGTAGTGACGATGACACATCGATGTAGATTCAGTTGTAGCAAAGGTTTCTCGCCCATGTGGAGTGATGGGACTGCATGAAGTGTGCATGTGTGTTGGCAGTGATGCCTTGAACCAAAACTTGCTTTTTTAAAATAGTCTGTTTAGGGCTCAGCAATCAAGAGCACTGACTGCTCTTCCAAAGGACCCAGGTTCAATTCCCAGCATCCAAATGGTGGCTCACAACAATCCATATTCTGGTTCCAGAGGATCAGATGCCCCTTTGGGGACTTCACGTGAATGATGCACAGACATACATTCAGGTAAAACACCTACACACATGGAAATTAATTAATTAAATTAAAATAGTTCACTTAGGGCTAAAGAGATGTCTCAGCAGGTAAAGGTGACTACCTCACAAGCCTAGCAGTCTGGGTCTGGTCCCAAAACCCACAGTGAAAAAGCCAACCCTGACCTCTATGCACAAGCTGTTGTGCACTCAGTTGCATGCACATACACTCACATACATACACACATGCACATGATGGTCAATGATGTCACCTAATGCAATACACTCTCACACACATGTGCATTGATAGACATACACACTTAAGTAGATAGTAAAGGAATTTTACTATTTTTTAAATTTAGGGTGCTGGAGAGATGGCTAAGCAATTAAGAGCCCTGATTTCTCTTCCAGAGGACCTAGGTTCAATCCCCAACACTCACATGGCAACTCACAACTGTCTGTCACTGTAAGATCTGACACAGATAGACATACATATAGGCAAAACACCAATGCATATTAAAATAGGTAATTAAAAAGTGACCTATTTAGGTAACAAAAATTATCAAAAGCCCCTCAAAATATTAAAAGTTAGCTCATAAAATGTGTACATTTTTGTGCAATGTACACAGAAATCAGGGGCTGAGTGTAGCTTAACATGTGCCAAGTCTGGCAGAAGAGGAACTGAATAACAAAAGAGACACAGCACACTGAACTCCTATATCACCCACTCACCAGGTGGCTCAAACTAAAAACCCCAACAACACCAACTGTTGTCAGGGACATGAAGCAGGTGCACACAGCTTGTGAGGAACAGGCAAGAGGTGCAGAGCTAAACCCAGTCTGCCACACAGTAGATCACAGACCTAGACAATGCCCAAGAGAAATCAAACTCACTCACCAAAGACATGAGAAAGAAGGCATGCAGCATTCCTGTGCCTGCCACTAAGTGAGAAACAATTCAAATGCCCATCATACTGGAAGGGAGACTTTTTACTGTGCTGCTTCATCACTCAGACACTGGGATACACTGCAGCTCTGAAAATGGGTAGATTTCAGCTCTGGGCAGCTGTGAGAGTGGTCTTGCAAACACAACAGAGCAAAAGGAAGCTGGCTGCAGCAGCACGAATATGATTGATCTTGAATTCCAGAGCAATAAAAAACCTACTTAACAGTGTCAGGCCTGGGGATAGCCATGACCTCGGCACAAAATTAATGAGGTTGTTCTAGAGTCCTTCTTGCTTTTCTGGGAAGTGACAGCAAAACAGAAATAGTATGAATGCATTAACGTACAGACAAAGGCACTATGTTTCTGCCTTATAGGTCGCTCCCCAGGGAGGTGAGAATTGTCCTTACTGAACAGACATATTTGAAACAGTTTCTACACGACTATGGGAACTGTCACATGAGTTCAGTATTAAAGGGAGAGTTTTCGAGAGATTCAGCTTCTTAGAAAGGATTTCTTTCTTCCTAGCAGCCACCCATCTGTTTCAAGATTGAATAAATAGGCCAGCATGAGGTTCATTTCTGGAAGTTAGTAAACACTGAGAAATCAGTTTCAAAGCATATGGCCAATATTTAGCAAATGTTTGAGCTTTTTTTTCCTCCCCAAATAACAATATGACTTAACAGAAAACTGGGGACCAGGTGTGGTGATTCACATCTTTAATTTCAGCACATGGGAAGCTGATGCAGGAGGACAACTGCTAGTTCAAGGCCAGAGTGAGACACTGTTACACACACACACACACACACACACAGAGAGAGAGAGAGAGAGAGAGAGAGAGAGAGAGACAGAGAGAGAGAGAGGCAGTCATTCATGGAACAAAGCCAGAAATTTTCAAACTGTTCCAATACATTTTACCTATTTAACAGAATGGGAATCCGTATTGTAGGTCATATGTATTTCTTGACAAGACAATTAAGTGATTTTTGCCTTACTGTGAAGGTGCTGGCTAATTTTAAGGAAGACATTTTTAAAGTAAGGTATTTTGGCAATGGTTTATTTAAATGGAAAAAGGAAATGGAAGTGAGGATGGCCATAAACCCCACTTTTACCATACAAACTCCAAACAAACAAACAAACAAACAAAACAACAACAAAAGCGGCCAAGGAGAAGGCTTTGGTACTGAAATAAGCAATTCCTAGGCACAGATGGAAGTTTTAGGCCATTTCATTTGTTTCTATGTTTCATAATTTACACATTTAATAGATATTTTCCAAATGTAGCCAGCTTTCCACTTTTTGGCCAGGAAAATGAAGTGCAGGTATGCTCTGAACTCCATGAGTACATTTCAGCCTAAGGGGCTGAGGAGGAGCTTCACCCTCTAGTCAGGCTCAGAGCATTGCCTGCAGTTGGGAATCAGGACAGAAAGTGTCTTGGTTAAGACTGTGCCATGGAGAGATGGCTCCACAGTTAAGAGCTCCTGCCATTTTTGCAGAGGACCTGGATTCCATTCCCAGCATGGACAGACATGCTGGCACACAGCCATCTAACTCCAACTCCAGAGAATTCACCACTCTGAGGGCACTGCGTTTATGAGTAAGCACACGAATGCGCGTGTGTGCGCGTGTACACACACACACACAAATAATTTTTTAAAAAAAGATTACATAACAAACTAGTAAGTAGAATTCCTTTCTCTCCCATGTGCACAAATCTACAACCAGATTTCCACACTTTGGAGAAAATATAGGTTTCAAGTGACCCCAACAAGCCTGTTCAAAGATGTTAGTGAAAGCTAGGTCACCCTGCACTTACAAAGCCACCAATCTACTGCTGGTTCCTTACATTGTGATGTGCCAACGACCCAACATGGACTCCACTCCCAGCTTCTTACCATGTGAGTCAAAACCTGAATGTGAAAGTTTCAAAACTTTTGTTAACGGCAAAGGAACAGAAAAATTAATTCATGGTGTTTCTGGCAGAGTTCACCCACACTGTCAGAAAACTTCACTGTGGCAGTGGTTCTAGATGGACACATGCTTACGTAGCCGTCACTCCATGCAGTGTCTTGCGTGGACTGCAGTACTGCAGAAAACATGGCTCAGACCGAGGCTACCCAACCTCAGGAGTGGCAGTATGTTTCAGCCCATACAATGATTTTCTGCTGCTACAGAAACATAATGGTTTAATTACAGGAAACAAAACCTCTTACTGTCTTCCTATTATCATGCCTAGGTGTGTTAAGTATCAGATTAGATTTTCTTTTTTTTTTTTTTTTAAATTGGGTTGTGTTAGTATATTTTCTTTTTAAAACTGCTGTTTGAATTTCATTTAAAAAGATGATTTGCTGAATTTTGGCTTGGGATTAAGATAGAATTTCCAACAATTATGAAATGGCCCTGTACTAGTTACCTTTATGTAACACCATGACCAAGGCACCTTAGAAGGGAGGAGTTTATTTTGGGCTTACAGTTTTAGAGGGAAAAGAGCCCAACATGGTGGGCCAGTGTGGCAGCAAGCAGCAAGCAGCAAGTTGGCTGGAGTAGCAACTGAGCGGTCACTCCTCAAACAGCAAACAGAAAGCAGAGAGCACACTGGGGGATGGCACCAGTCTTTTGGAACCTCAGATCCCACTGGCAGTCACACACCTCCTCCAACAAGCCCACACCTCCTAATCGTCCCAAATGGTCCCACCAACTAGGGACCAAGCATTCAAACATTTGAGCCTATGGGGACCATTCTCATTCAAACCATCACAGGCCCTAATCATACTTCTGCCATTTCATACTACTTACTTATGGTGGAGAAGAATTCTCAGGATTGATGACTGTAAAAATCAAAATATTGACCGACTTTGAAAAGTGTTGAAGGTGCCCTGTATCCTGCAGTGTGAAATAATCTAGCCAAGATTTAGTGTTTTATGTAAAAATCAACAAAGCCATCATCTCATTAATGAACAGATTTGCTTTCATCTTCAATCTATGGTAAAAATTATATGCATACAACTCTCTTTAAAGATAGATTTCTTCACGATAGATATGACTGTCTCAAATACCTATATACCCTGGCTCACACAAAATGAGGAGTTGTGGGTGGCAGATAATGTTTGAGAAGCCCTGACCAAGAGAGGCAAGAGCTGTCTACAGCTGTGGTCCTGATGGCCGAGATGCATGTAGATCGGAGCCAAAGGAAGTGGCTCCTGGAGAGAGGAATGTGCATTTATGAATGGTAGCTGTACTTTCAAAGTAGTGTGGGGAGCAATCTTCTCCCCTTTTGATCTTTCATCTCCTTCCTTGTTACTCTATTACTTGTGTTATCAATACAACATGGGGGAGGGCAGAAGTGGGCGAGGCATTTCTCTGCTGTCCTTACTATCCTTCACACTGAGCTTCAAAACTTCAGCAGAATGATGTTGCTTTGTTAATGTGCATTAGAATGTAAACCCTTAATTTATATCCTACTAGTAATGAAACAAGGGCACTAGAAATGATAGTTTGTTCACTCCTAAATCAACTTCTGAACTATGAATGTGATTTAAGGAGGAACACGACTTTAACCCTAACATTCAGAAAGCAGAGGCAGGCAGATCACTGAGTTCAAGGCCAGCCTGGTCTACAGAGAGAGTTCCAGGACAGCCATAGCTACTCAGAGAAGCCCTGTCTCAAACAAACAAGCAAACAAAAACTCCCAAAACAAAAGAAGGCCCCGAAGTGGTGGCACATGCCTTTAATCCCAGCACTTGGGAGGCAGAGGCAGGTGGATCTCTGCCTTTGAGGCCAGCCTGGTCTACAGAGAGTATTCCAAGACAGCCAGGGCTACTCAAAGAAATCCTGTCTTGAAAAACAAACAAGAAAACAAAGAAACAAACACAAACAAATTTTTTTTTCAAATAATTTTTTAAAAGGAAAAAGAAACAAGCAATATATACAGTGTGCATATACCAGGCAGATCTTTCATCAACACATATACATAAATAACTCACGCAGAGCTCTTGGTATCAGTGCTTTGTTTTAGGAAGGTTCTTCATATTTACTTATTATGGTAGGAAAAAAAAAAAGACACCATCCCATAAAGGTCTTAAGCGTTAGTTGGAGATGGGCACTGGTGGAGCATACCTTTAATCCTCAGTACTTGGGAGTCAGAGGCAGGCAGAGCTCTGAGTTCAAGGCCAGCCTGGTTTACAGAGCAAGTTCCAGGACAGATAGAAAAACTCTGTCTCTAAAAACCGAACAACCAACTAACCAAACAACCAATTAACCAACCAACCAACCATTGGTACTCATAAGATAGCTGCACTCCATCTTGGTTCAAGGGCAGAGAGTTCAAAACTGTCCTCAGCAAATCATATGACCTAAAGTCAAAGGTGTGGCTACAGTAGGATGTTTGATCTTGGCCTGGGCTGTCTTATTCTAATAACAACAGACCTGGTCTGAGGTGTGGTTGCTCCTGACCCTCAAGGCTAGGGAACAAGACGTTGAATCTAAGGTGTGGTTACTGAACCCTTAGAGAAAAGAGGAAAAAAATTCTGTTCCATATACATGTTACCATGTTCCCTTATACCAGGTATAAGAGTGGTGAATAATAAACTCGTGGTAATTCAGTATTAATTGAATCTGTCCTCCTGGTTTTATTCTGTGTCTCTGTCTTCCCTTTACTGTCTATAGCTAGTCTTTCTTTAGTTCACACTCCCCCTCTCAGTTATGAACCTGGGGCTACTTGGCTGGCCCTGAAAGCAGCTCCGCAAAGACAGCACACCACAACCAACCAACCAAACAAATAAATGAATAAGATAAAATAGAAAGATAGTTGGATGTAAAAGCTGTGTACTTCAAAGTCCCAGAAAGAGATTTTGTCCCTTTAAGACAATGGAAGTGGGATGTATTTGCAGAAATATTTTTTACAGCACTATTTATGATAGTTAAGGACTATAAGTCCAAATGTCCTTAATAATGAAGCCTGTTAAATTCTGTACAGCCAGCCAATGAAGAGCTATAGAGTCATTAAAGAAGCAAATGGAGCTGGAGATGTGGCTTAATGGTAGAACACTTGCCGGGTGTGCAGAAGCCCTGAGTTCAAACCCCAGCATCACACACATACATGGAACCATGTCATGGTTACCTGTGGAGAGGGTGTGAGGCATACTTTTCTCTGTATTTATCCATTCATGCTGCTTGAGTTTCACTGTGCACATAGATTTTCAAAACTCACGCCATGAACTTTAGACTTACAATTTCCTACACAACTAAGAGCACATGCTCTTAGTCTGTTAGGTGACTCAAAAGGCAGCTTTAATATCAGGTGTGAACTTGAAGTTTGAGTAACAACCGTGAAACATCAATGTCTAACAGGTTAACAAATCTGAAGCCCTTGGATAATGATAGATCCCAGTTGTATGTGATACTCAGAATCCCCCATCCGGAGTCAAGAATGATAGTGCTTGCTTCAGAGTGAGGGGAATTACATGTAGTTTCTTTATTGCTCTCAGGTCTGCAACTCTACCATACTGAAAAAACTATCAACTTTAAGTTTTATTTATTTTTATGTGTATGAGTGTTTTGCCTACATGTGAGATGTGTGTACTGTGTACATGTAAGCATGCACTGGTGCTTACAGGTCAGAAAAGGGTGTGTTGGATCCCCTGGGACTGGAGTTTCAGAAGGTTGTGAGCGACCATGTGGGTGCTGGGAACTGAACTCAGGTCCTCTACAAGAGCAGCAAGTGCTCTTAACTGCTGGGTCAGTCTAAGGGGGCAAAGCCCAGAAATGTATATTTTTCAACAATCTCTCTGGTGTTGTTGATGTCAGCATAGATATCACCAAGCTTTCTAGCAGCCCCTAAATGGAATCAATGCCCTTTATCATAATATCATATTTCATATTCTTAATCGCCCGGATAAATCTTAGGTTAAAAAGTTAGCTGCAAGCGATCATTTTTTGATGAAGTTTGAAAGTCCTGAACATGAAGAACATCTTTGAAAATCTTTAAAATATAACCTTTGGTCTCTGGTCAAGAAAGAAAGTCTCCGGAGTGATGCTTATATTGAATTTAATTAAATACAAATGTTGCAAATTCCAAGAGACAACCACTGCCACTTAGGACTTCATTTCTGTGGCATGTGTGCTTGGACAGTTAGGCACACAACAAAGGCAATGAGTAAAGGAACTCCATATGTGAGCTGCCAGAATTCAGTCCCATTAGTTCTCCAGCTTAGAGAATGCCATGTCCCTTGCACTGTGAGGACACGGGAGTTGCTCCTGTCCTTTCAGTTTGCTTGGGCAATTCTGGTGCTGGCTCCGTGGAGGCTGATCATTGTAGCCACCAACTCGGGAAGATCAAAGTCGTGCTTCCAGCCCCAGTCTTTACGGGCATTGCTGTCATCAAGGTTCATGGGCCAGCTCTCAGCTGGGGAAAGACATGGGAAAGAGTGTTGGGTTATTCAGGCTCTGTATTTGTGAAGGACTGGATGGATTTTATGGGAAGGCACAGAGAAAAGAAACCTCGTCTTTGACTGGACTCCAGAACTAGTACTCTTCAGAAGAAATGGGGCACTGGGCAGTGGTAGCACACACCTTTAATCCCAGCACTCGGAAGGCAGAGGCAGGGGGAACGCTGTGAGTTTGAGGCCAGCCTGGTCTACAGTGTGAGTTCGAGGACTCTGTCTCGAAAAATCCACCCCACCAGAAAAAGAGAAGATACTGGGTCTGTATACTGGAATTTTCATGTTTTCAAAACCTAAAACAGCTTTGTAAGGGAATATTCTTGTATCCAGAAGGGTGTTCCAGGCTACAGAAGACAATAACATCATACGAAGGCCCAAGCCTGTTTGCACACTGCCTTGATTTCTTCTGTTTCTCCCTGCTTTAATAAATTGTGCAAAGATGAAATGGTGCCAGACTGTTTCCTGAGCTGGAACCTTTCTCACGAAGAGATGTTTTCCACACAGGAGCATCTGTGGGGGAAACCACTGAAGCTCCTCAGCCTTAAAGCCTCCCCACGGGGATGGTGTGGGGTCTCCCAAATCCGATTTCGAGCTAGAGCGGGCTGGCATGGGGGCCTACCTATGGCCTGTCGGAGGGGATCCACACAGTAGGTGATCTGGAAGTCGGGCACATGCTTGCGGAGGGCCTGGGCCAGCTCCTCGGGGGTGAAACTCATGGCGCTGATGTTGTAGGTCCTCATAGAGAGGCACTCTGCGGGGGCCTCCATGATTTCCAGGGTGGCCCTGAGGCAGTCGTTGATGTACATCATAGGGAGCCTGGTGCTGGCCTTGAGGTTGCATTCAAACATGCCATTCTTTGCTGCAGCATGGAAAATCTGGACTGCGTAGTCTGAAAGAGAATTCCGCCGTGGCAGCAGCAGTAGGAAGAAGGTTCAGGACTGAGATGCCATCTTTCTTAATTCAGAATCTCTTTAGACTATCAAAAAATGAAAGGCTCCCCCAAAAGATCAGAATAGTATGGACTATATCAAGATTGACTGTTATACGCAGGTAACTGAAGAATTTCTTTTAGTTATTGCATTTTGGGAGCCAGCGAGATAAAAAGTACTCCTTACTTTCCAACTTCTCTTGAAATACAGGAAAAGCCAGTTTATGGACTAAAGAAGGTCTCCCAAAAACAAGAGAATTTAAGGGTGAAGGAGACAGGAGGCAGTACTTACCAGTTGTTCCTCCTCCTGGCTGGGAATCTGCAGAAATGATTCCAGGATATCTTAGGCACCGGAAATCTAACCCATACCGGTAATAATAGTACTAAGAAAAAGAAAGAGCTGGCTAAAAACCATAATAATACTCTTGTAATTTAGATAAAACAAAGAAATTGCTTTCCCCTAAAATATCGCATACAGGTAAATTAAAATGTCCCTCAAAAGAGTAAGCATTTAGGACTTGCAGGGTGGCTCCATGGGTAAAGAAAGGCAACACAGTCTGATGGCTTGAGTTGGATCCTCAGAACCAACATAAATGTGGAAGGACAGTCTCCACACTTGTCCCCTGACTTACACACACATGCTGTGGCATATTTGTCTGCATGTACACACACAACATGCACAAACACAATGTTAAAAAAAAGAAAGGAAATGGGGATTTTCAGAATTTCCAAGTTTTCCACTTTTGTTTAATAACAATTATTTATCTTCTAAGAATCACCATCTTGATGCCACCTCAATACTTCCAGTGATAGAGCAGCCTGCAGAAGTGGAGCTCCTGCTCCCTGCCCTGACTGTGCAAGCTTGCTTTCCTGCAGAAAAAATTGATGTCCAGTAGCTGAAGGGCCAGACACTGACTACAGTTTGCTAAGACAGAGTAAATGCATGGTTGAAAATTTCCACAGTAGAAAGTTTCTGGGATGGGGAGATGACTTGGTGCTCCTGGCACAGCATGTGGAGCTGAGTTAGATTCTCTAGAACCCACTTAAGATATCAGGACACAAACAGCATGTGCCTATAATCTAGCACTTAGGAAGCTGAGACAGGATCCCAAAGGCTCAGTGCCCACAAGCCTAGCCTGCTTGTTCCAGATTCCAGTAGGAGAGCTTGTCTCAACATTAAAATGGAGAGGAAGTGAGGAAGACACATAACTTCTAACCTCTGCACATATGAATACATACCTTTTGCCCCACGTATGTTCCCTCCTTCTCTCCCTTCCCACCCCCATATCTCTGTCTCTGTCTGTCGCTCATGCAGAAACTCTAGTTGAGAGCCTTACAAACAAGTTAGGAAACAAACATAGATGGGTTTCAAGGCTAGGAATGTCCAAAAGTGCTGGGTGTTACTATCATGGCTGTGGGCAAGCAGAAACCTATAGCTAAGGAGTTTTTCAGTGCCTACAAGGGGCCTGTCACTTGATAAACACACTACAATCATCTCTGTGGTATAAATGTTTCCATTTACCGGCAGAAAAAAGTGGGGCCAGACACATAGAATCATCTAGCCCTGAACATTTAGTAATATTGCTGAGAAATGCTTACTTCTCCCATGAGCTCTGCGTGAACTTTGGATACCCCATAGATGGTCCTGGGCCTTTGAATACAGAGATCAGGTGTAGGGTTCCGAGGAGAGGTAGGTCCAAAAGCTCCAATCGTGCTGGGCACAAACAATCTCACATTGTATTCAGCTGCAACATCTAGAATGTTATGCAGTCCTGAAATGAATAGACACTATGAAAATCTGAAAATAAAAACAATCATATTACTGAACACAGGAAAACGGGCCCCTTTAGGCCGGAGCTAGCTGCTCACCAGTTATGTTCACATCTCTGGCCAAGGCCACGTTTGCTTCTCCAACAGCACTCAGCAGAGCACTGTAGTGAAACAGCCAGCTGATTCGGTGGCTCACCACGATCTCACGAAGCTTCTTGTAATCCAAGATATCGGTGTAAACAAATGGGCCTGTGAGCACACAGTGACAAGGACAGCTGCAGAGAAGCTAACTGGACTCCCTGACCCCTGCCACTGACTTGAGAAAATCTGATTTTCACTCTCTCTCACCCTCCCGCCCCCATCTCCCTTTAGGAGCAGAACCTGGCTCTGTAGCCTAAGCTGTACTGAAACCCCGTGATTCTTCCCTGTCTGCTTTCTCAGAATTCTTTGTTGTTTGTTGTTCTCTCTCTCTCTCTCTCTCTCTCTCTCTCTCTCTCTCTCTCTCTCTCTCTCTCTCGCTCTCTCTCTCTCTCTGTGTGTGTGTGTGTGTGTGTGTGATACCCATAGGGGTGCAGAAATCATGGGAGGGGAGGGGTTGCTTGTGAGGGCAGGTACCCGCAGAGCCCAGAAGACAGTCTTGTATCATCTAGAGCTGGAGTTACAGGTGGATGGGAGCCACCTGATGTGGGTACTGGAAACCAAACTTGGGTAATCTGAAAGAACTCTTAACTCTAAGCCATCGCCTTTCTCCATATTCATCAAGGTGTTTTCCCTCATCAAACTTACTTTTTTGTTTGAGGTCTCTTTAAGTTAGATAACTAAAAGATAGGACTCACGCTTTTTAGTCCAAAGACACTATTTAAAGTAATATTAAAATATATTATTCTACAACTTTGGGTTCCACAGAACACTCCTGTTCTTGTCATTTGAAGGGAGCAGTATTGAAAATACACTTTTAAGCCAGGACCATGCCTGAATCCCTCTTTGATTCACACACAGACTCCCTTGAGCTGCCTCTGTGGCTGCATTTTGAAAACGAAAACATCAAGGACTGTCCATATCTTACCACTATGGAAGACATGAGCAGGGGGCTTCTTTATGTCTGATAAAATCACATTGTCCTTCCCAAATTGTTTCCTGTAGGGAAAGAAAGCCCCCCACCCCCACAACAAGTCAGCAACATCAAGAATACAAGTCTTAGGTTACTGATTTCTCCAAACAGGCACTGCAGCTCCTGGGCCTTCCCCTCACCTTCTTTCTCTCTGCCTTTGTCACATACCCCTCAGCTTTGTCTCCCTAAATGCAGACCTCCTTTTCTTCCCACAGCCTGGTCCTCTGTTTCTGCCCTTCCCCCACTGCGCTGGTCATCAATGCTATCTCCACATCCTTGGTGACTTCTCTTCTCCCTCAATCTTTTACCCTACTGCCTTCAAGGCCAGACCATCCCCTTCCAGCTCCTATAAGCACCGGCCCCTGCCATCTGCTCCCCAACAACTGAAAGGAAAGTGGTTCATTTGGGGTGATGAGTCCCACCGTACCCAAGTTAGGACTGGGATTTCGAAAAGAGCTGGTGTTGTGACAAAGAAGCAGACTAAATTGTGTTTTAAGTAGCTATTTAGACGTGACATTTTAGAAGCAGAAAGAGGCCAGAGGCAACAGAACGGATGGCTAATGTTGACAGAGACCACTTTACACTCCTAAGAACTTGATTCTAAAGCTCTTACCTCAAAAGGCTAGCAAGTCTTACTCCCAGCTGGCCAAGACCCCCTAGGTAAAGAAGAAAACAAGATGAGACCTGAGTCTATTCTCAGGGTGTAACAGTGGGATAAACCCTCCAGTTGTAGTGGGCTAAAGCCCTGAGGTTGAACTAATGCAATCATTGCAGGCTCCTGTCAGCAGCATGGCAGCTCTCTCAGAACGTAAGACAGTCACTGCCCAGCATGGACAGCTATCAATGCAGGCGAGAGTTTCAGAGGCAGCACTCTCCGGCAAGGGGTGTCCAAGAGGAAGAGGAAAGCAAGGGCAGAAGAAGAAACATAATGTGTGCTGGGCCCAGCTCCGAAGAGGGGAGTGAGAAGTCATTTGACAAAAGGACAGTGGACAAGCTAGTGTCTGAGTACACACCTTAGTCCTAGAACTTGGGAGGCAGAAGTAGGTAGGTCTCTTGAGTTCAAAGCCAGCCTTCGGCCCAGTCAGAGCCACACAGCAGAGAACCCTACCTCCAAAACAAACAAACAAACAAACAAACTAGAAACAAACTAAGAAAGAAATGATTTTAGCTTCCTAACTTCAAGGCAAAACGACACCATGAATAGGAAGCCAGAGCCATGGGGCTAGGAACACATTTGGAGGACGACCACTGTAAATTTCAGGACAGACAATCATATGGCAGGAAGACAGAGCAGTGGGACTGCCTGTCAGTTAACACAGGGATAAAACCCTAGAGACGCTTCTAGTGGAGACAGAGAATGAAAACCACATGGGAGCTAGATAGGGCAGAAGTGAAAACATGACAGAGGAGGGAGAGATACAATGTGTCAATCACATTGGAAACATTATGTCAGTGACAAAGTGGAATGCATAGTGAAGGGGGTGGGGCCAAGCACTGCATATTCTGGAAGAGGATCAATGAGTAGAATGGCTCTGGTGGGGAAGGGCTCAACAGCAACAAGAAGCTCGGATAGTGCTTATATCCCATCTAATTTCCACCACACATTGTTCAGTATCAATCGGTGATGGGTGATTCTGGATTTAGGCTGGGGAATCTGGCCAAGAGAAGATGTGCCTAGGGAAGATGTGTTCTAGAAATGGCACCCTCCCTATCATTGGGCTTTGTTGCCCTAACCTATTACCTATAATATGGAAGGAAATCAAGTTCAAGGACAGCTGTTTGATACCGGGTACCTAGGTCCCTTCAGAAAACAAGGTTTTGTTAGGGAAAGGAAACATAGGCAATGACTATGAATTCGGGAAAATGGAAGGTGTCAGCCAGAACCACACCATTTTGTAATGCTCCTCCATTTTAGTTGAACTGATAATTTCTGAAACTGGAAGACAAGGCATTAGACAGGCTCCCTGGTATGCAGACAGACAGGAAGAGAGATCATGACTAGGTAACAAAGATGGTGAATTTCCAAGATGGCTGGCTTCTTCCTCACCCTCCTGACCTCAGACAAAAGCCTGGAAGCATAAAACAAAGGCCTTGGGGCTCCTTCTTCCCTCAGTAAGGCTCCTGATGACTCACTGGCTCAACGGATTCAAGGCTGGATCAGGAAATGACACACAACAGTTGTTGGCAATCAGCCTGTTTCTCTTCAAACTGACCAATCCTAAATCAGGGAACGAAAATGCCTCAGAGCTTTTAAAACCTCCAGCTCTCCAGAAGAGACAAGATGCTTGGCTTCCCAGAGTTCCTCTTCTGTCCACCTCCCACCCCACCCCTGACGTTGCAGACAGTCTTTTTCTCTGTGTGCCTGCTGTGTGTGTGTTCCCTCACCCCTAAGAGAAACCTTTCTGCAACTGCCATTCTGTCCACCAACTACTGTCAGCTGTTTGAGATCTCTCTGCTGCTGTCTGTCAAGCTGAGCCATTTTCCCGCCTTTAATTCTTTAACGACTGAGAAAATGAACCCCATCAAGACCATTAGACAGGAACACAACTACACTCATTTGGTTTTCAGAATTAAAGTCACTTGTTTTTCCTAGTTAATGAGGGCCAGGGGAGCAGGAATCTGGGATGTGATGTAGAACCTGTCTCATCTGAAATCTGTAGGAAGAGATCCCACTCTGCTGTCTGTGCTTGAACTTTCCTCAGAGCCCCTGCTGTGCCTTTGCTTCCTTGTTACCGATTCTTCTAATAAATCTTCTAATAAATCACTTAGCCCTCAAAAAACAATCCCTTTGAATCCAAACCCAGAACTTAAAAAAAAAAAAAAAAAAGGCTTTGTCAGATCAGAAAAGGGTTGCCACCCCAATGAAAAGTTATTTGTGATGGCATGATCCACTCAGAGACCCTTTTCACAGTGCAACCATTAAATCTAGTTCCGGCGGTCTCCTGGAAGCCTGCTCTCACAGCACAGCACATACAAGACATACAGCACATACAAGAACAGCTTGGGGAAAGCAAGGCTCACGCCACAAACAAGGAGGAAACAAACCAACCTGTGATCAAGACCCGTGGAGGCTCTGCTTCGGAGAACGGGGTAGAGTGGAAGTTGGCATCTGCTGGGAATCCACCAGGGGAGCTGCCTAGAGACCTCAAGGGCAAGACAAGCTTCCAGCAGCCGGAGGCTTTGCTCTGTGCTGTCACACTGGCCACCTGTTTTAGCATCCCGAGGGCCAGCATCTGCTCTTCTGATACCCTGGGAGAAAGGAAGGACAGAGTCCGTTGCTAACCTTTCATCCATCCAGCCACTGGAAAGAACTGCTCTCCTGAAATCACACCACAGTTGCTAGTTCAGGAGCAAAGCCATCTTCAGTGATTGAGGGATGGACTACACCTAACCAATGTCCATAGGGAGCCAGTCAAGTGCCAGCTTTGAGTCAGGCCCAGAGACAAAGGGATACAGGTTCACACAGAGCCTAACCTGGGGTAATGCTGAAACCAAACCAGACGCCGCACTATGTGGGGGTTAATGCACAACCAACAAGCCCCAAACAACAACTACAAAACAAAAACAAACAAACAAAAATCCTAAACCAAAACAAACCACCCACCAGATCTGGTGAGGGCTTGCAATCATAACTAGAGTTACTACCAACCTGTACACACACCATCTGAGGGAACAAGCAGGTCCCAGACTAAATAGCCAAGCGTTGGCCATCTGTGCTAACACTTCAGAAGCTATCTTTGGAATGACCCAGCCTCGGAAAGCAGATGGCTAAACGAAAAAGCCCTGGCAATATTTAGTAAACTGTGAACAGCCTCTGTTTGACTCCCACATCCTTTGAAAGGCTCATTTAGAAAAGCCATTTTTCTGTGTTCCCATGACCCCAAATGTACATTTACATCCCTTCTCCTCCTTGTCCTCACCTCCACTACCAGATGGCAGTGAGCTTCCTTGTCTCAGGAAGTTAAGGGGTTCATACACACACACACTTGTGTCTGCACTGGGAACTGAAGTTTCCCCTTCCTCAAAGGGAGCCACACCTATACAGACTACACAGACAATCGAACAATTAGACCTTGTAATTGTGGAAAGTTGGGATGTTACAGAACCGAAGACCAATTTAAATTTAAACTATAAGCCTTTTTGATAGCCACCAGTTGCCCTCCAGTGTATCTAGCTTAACATGACTTATCAGGTAAATCTTTTTAGAATGTATTAACTTAACAGACTCCCACCAATCCTAAATCTTTGACTGTCATCAGTATTTGAAATGTAACCCACCTACCTGATGTTCCCACCAGTGGGTTTAGAAAGTGCCTTGATTTAGGACATTTTGTTCAGTAATGGATGAAATTGTTGACCTCCAAATTTGAGTGCCTATGACCCAAGAGCATAGGTTGAGATGACCCAAATAATAGTTCATGATCTGTGCAGTAAAAGGATACCAGCTTGAGAAAGCATTCTATACTCGTATGAATCATGGGGGATTAGTATGAAAAATTGAGGTGATCAGAATTCCTGGATGCTGGTAAGCAGAGGGGATGCTCTGCAGAGCAGTAGAGGCCCCTCATCCCAGCTGACTTACGGTCACGAGCACATCACTGGCTTCACTGTTCCAGGTTAGCATCTGAAAGAGGTATCTATCCAATGTTGGCCTCATTACAGGGAATCTCTGTGACTTTCCTTAACTGCCCCCAGAGGAATGCTGTTGAAAAAAAATTCTCCCTGCAGCCAAGACCAGGTAAAAACTCAGACCATTGGAGTCTGCAAGTTCAAAGGGAGAAAGAGGAAGCCCTAAGACTACTGAATTCCCAGGGCATTGAAACTCAAGGACAAATTTCAGTTCTCAGAAGCAAAATAATGAATTGCCACAATTAAAAGGGTCAAGAAAAAAGTAAATCCTGTGGCACCAAATGGTTCCATCATTTCCAAGGAAAACACAAGGAGGGACCCAGTGGGTTCTTTGCTAAAGGCCCCGGCACTGTGGATAGCATGGACCTCGGCTGGATGGCTCTTCCTAATCCACTAGTAGCCAAAATTGGTCCTTACTTCATGCCACAGGCTAGCAAGATTGTCCTGCTCTGGTATGTTTATGTATGATGCCCTGCCCTCCAGATGGAGGATCCACTATGGGATAGCTTTAATATGGAGATATCAGCCACAGCAACAGAAACTATTTTTCCAAGTGAAGATTACTGTCTTTTTACCACCCAGTTCATCTTGACGGGGTCGTGTGTGGCATAAAGCCATTTTGCTCCACAATAGGCCACACAGACAATGATAACTCCATGAGATAATACAGTAAAGGGATGTTAAAAACAATTAGGTGATAGATAAAATTATCTACTGATGCATATTTCATGTGTCTCTGCTATTGTATGAGCATGACTAGACTCAAGGCAGCAGCCCTCAAAATTTCCAATTTCAAGATTCCTTTACACTTGTGTTTTTTTGAGATAAGGTCTCACTGTGTAGCCCTGGCTGAACTGAAACTCACAGAGATCTGCCAACCTCCCAAGTACTGGGATTACTGGTGTGAGCCACCACACACAGACTCCTTTGCATTCTTAAAAATTGTGGACTGAAAGCCGGGTGTGATGGCATATGCCGTTAATCCCAGCACTCTAGAGGCAGAGGCAAGCAGATCTTTCTGTTCAAGGCCAGAAAGTTTCAGGGCAAGTTTCTATCTTGAAAAAAAAAAAAAACACACACACACACACACACTAAAATGGGGACTGAAAGTATATGTGAATAATGACGTCTATCAATATTTACTTATTAAATATTATTAAAATTATTAAATGAGATGTTTATTTTTATTAATTCATTTAATTATGTCAACACACACACACACACTTAAGAAAGAAATTATGCATTCCAAAGCAAAAACAGAACCGTGTAGTGAGAATTGTCAAACGTCAGCTGAATCTCATACTTGCTTCCATGCTCAGTCTGTCTTGAGATTTCACAGAATTATCTGAAGAAAATGCAACCACAGCAAAGTGGTGGGAGAAATGGATGTTTCCAGATATGCATCTTTGACACTTCCCTAAAGGTCAAAGGTTAACTAACCTTTAACTTTGTGTGTGTGTGTGTGAGATCTGGACTCATTACTACTAGGATGTCCAGGTTGTGACTAGGTACCTTCCCTCCATCCCTCTCCACCTTTAATTTTTGAGAGACAATCTCTCACTAAACCTGAAGCTCATGAGTCCTGCTAGGTCGACGGGCTAACGAATTTCAGGGCTCTTCTTGTCATCCCCACCCCCAGCTTCCACCCCAGCATGGAACTTTGTACACAGACAAACCACTTGGTGGTTTCTGGAGATCTGAACTCAACTGCATGCATGCATGGCAAGCATTTTATAGGAAAACTGAGCCATCTCTCAGCCCCTTTAATCCTTCTCAAAGGTAAACTCCACAGAGGATCTGATGTGCCATCACTGCCCGCCCACCTTGTCACCTTTATGCCTATTGGTCTGTCCAACTCATTTGGAGAGGGTATTTTCAAGACAGGGTCTCACTATGTAGCTCTGGCTGCCCTAGAACTCACTATGTAAGTCAGACTGGCCTTGAATTCAAAGTGACACCTGCTTCTACCTCCCAAGCTGGGATCTAAAGGCATGTGCCACCCACCACACCCAGCTCTTTGAGCCTGTTTTTAGCTCCATGCACTGGACTTTTTGGGAAATGTTGGTTTGGTGTATCATGAACTTCTTCCAAGTAAATGTTAGCATGCTACACTCTGCAATGTCAAAGCCACATTGGCAAACCCATGAAAGTCCTAGGTACTGGGTGATGAGCCCCTTTCCTCGTTCCTTCGCAGTAACAGGCAACTTTTTTCATTTTAGAATCCATCTGCCCCATTCCCAAGTACAAAGAACCATGTTTTCATTTCTTTCAAGCAGTACTAATTCTATATGCTTCAGCTCATGCTTCAGCCCCACACATGCTTTACCATCAAGGCATTATCACATTTGAGAATAAGAGGGGAGCTCTGTGGGTGCTTCCAGTCACCCACCCAGCATCCGGAAAAGATCTGCATTCCAAAGTGATTAGAGCCAGCAATTCCTTTACTTCTGATTGAAAGCTAGGCATGTGTGGTCCTTCAATTCCTCTGAACCATCAACTCACCCCAGCTCCACAGAATGTGAAAAGGCAATTCAACACTTGGGCTATTGATGAGGGATGTCCTTCTATATGCTGTAAATATATGTTTCTCTTACTGATTGATGAATAAAGCTGTTTCGGCCAATGGAAAGGGAGGATTTAGTCAGGTGGGAAAGGTGAACAGTGATAGAGCAAGGGAGTAGGTGGAGTCAAGAAAAAGTCATGTAGCTGCCAAGGAAGAAAGAGGCCTGGGCATCACCTGTAAGCCAAGACCATGTGGAGATACACAGATTAACAGAAACTGGTTAATAATTAAGAGAGAGCTAGCCAATAAGAATCCTGAGCCATCAGCCAAAGAGTTTGTAATTAATATAAGCCTTTGTGTGTTTATTTAGGACTAAACAGCTGCGGGACCAGGCAGGATAGAAACTCTGTCTTCAGGCTATTTTGTTTCCCACCATCTACGAAGAGTCTATGACTTCTCTGGCATGGATTCATAAGCACACAAGCAACGCGGTAAATCCAGCCACTGCGGCAAATTGGTCCACTTGTGCGGAAAAATATGCTTCATGACACTAACAGTCTTTTCACATGCAGGTAAGTGTCCTCCAGTCCATACACCATTGGAAAGTAGAAGTGCTGTGATTCCCTTCTGTGTCCTTTCCCCTCAACAACACATCATTCTGTCTCCGGACAGTGCTATTTGATTATCTGTGTTGTTTGATGCTCGGTCTGGTGACTTGTCCAGCTTGATGCTTAAACAGCTTATTCTAGTCTGAAAGTCTAAAATAATTTGGGATTTTTAAAATAAGTTTGAACTAGCTAGTTAAGTCATTCAAGCTACATTTCTCAGAGAGCTCTAAATGGCTGTCCTGAAATTAGGGTCCTGGCGCCATTGCATTATTTAGAACGGAGGGCTGACAGAAGATCCACAGGGATGTAGGAAGCCCAGGGACACTTTCAGCCCCTCTTACTCAGTTTTGCCCATTTCTCTGGGAAAATTCTCCTTCATAAGTCAGGGAACTAGCTCAGTGAGGATGTACACATCACCCTTTCTGGCACCAAGAGTTATACATGGCATTGCCAGCTGTGGGCTGGAAAGTCAAGTTTTCTGTTATCCCCTGACAAGGTAGTAATTCACTCTTTAGCATTAAAATACATAAATGGATATCCTTACATTTCAGTATTATTCAATTTAAAAGTAATCTGACATTTAAACATTTAGTACAGTTTTCCAGTCATGATGAAGTATGCCTTTTGATGCCATTCCTTGTAGATATGGGGAAACTTGAACCCAAAGCCACAGAGAAAAGAACAGGCTCAGAACTGTACAGTAGAGCACATAGTTATCCCCCAAGCCTAGAAGCATAAGAATATTCAAACATATACCTCATTAGCTACCAGAGGCCAAGCTTAGTCATAGATCTTCTGAGAAACTCCTAGTACACTGGGGAGAAAATGCAAATAGCATTCTTCCTCCAGTGCTTTGACCTTGTGGACTCTACAAAAAGTCTCAGGGATCTCCACAGTTTCCCAGATCATACTCCAAGAAGAGTTTTCTGGGCCAGAAAGTAAATTTGTGAAGAGCAAACAGATCCTTAGTCCCTCTCTGTTAAAATCAAATAGTAGGCTATGGACTCTCTCCCAAGAACCTAGTAAACTTTAACTGCAAAGGACGAAAAAGAAAGGACAGTGCACTCTACTCTCAAGTGACAGGATGGCTCCTTCCATCCAGCACATGGAGGATCCCTCAGGAACACTGCTGAGAAGGGGACATGTACCAGCGACCTGAGTGATGGAGATGGGCTCAGTGCTCAGTGGATGCAAATTTCTCACATGTGTTGCTGTAAGTGAAGACTTCCTTGAGAAATGGCTCAGGTAAGAGGAGTGTGGTCTGTGTTAGCTTCAGGTGTCAGGAGATAGCATTTGCATTCCCAGAGGGCAGTTCCAGCTTCTCTGTATCTAGAAAGTACAAAGCCGCCAGGACTTTGTCTGTACTCAACTGACTCTATTCTTGAACAAAATGATTCAGCTTTACCTTTGGGAAGCAGGGTTCCATTTCAACTGTATTGGGGACAAACAGTTCTGTTTCAAGAATATTAGAGTCTTTAGAAATAGTCTTTTCTACAAGGATGAGACATCAGTTTTCTTGAATGTTCTAGCCAGCACAAGGGACCAGCTTGAATTTCTAACTGTAATAATTCTTAGCCACAGACACTAAATCAGAACCTAGGAAGTCTTAAGCCCAGCACATTAAGCACAGAATGAAAAGTACCCACCTCAAATGACTGCAAACCTAAAGGAGTGGTCAAGCCGGGAGGTGGTGGCACACATCTTTAATCCCAGCACTCTAGATGCATCGACAGGCAGATCTTTGTGAGCTTGAGGCCAGCCTGGTCTACACATCAAGTTCCAGGACAGGCTCCAAAGCTAGAGAAACCCTGTATCAGAAAAAAAGAAAAAGAAAAAGAAAAGCAGCAGCCTACATACAGAGCACAATTTATTTAGCCTTTAAAACAAAACAAAAAACTAAAACAGGAAATCTGACATTACAATACGGATGGGTGGGGCTTGAGGGCATGATTCTAAGTGAAATATAGACATGCAAGCCTGGTTCCACTGATGTATTTTATAGTCAAAACTCACAGAAACAAAGTAGGACATTGGCATGGGGAGAGAGGAGCATCCCAGAGACCTACTGCACAACAGTGCACATAGGTCACACTACTCACTTTTAATAGTTTATTTCTTCTGTATTTCATTAACATGGGTGCTTTGTCTGCATGCATGACTACACACCAGAAGAGGGCATCAGATCTCATTATAGACAGTTGTGAGCTGCCATGTGGGTGCTGGAAATTGAACTCAGGACCTCTGGAAGAGCAGCCAGTGCTCTAAACCTCTGAACCATCTCTTTAGTCCCATGTTACTGATTTTTTTTTAAAGTGCTTAATGTTTTAAGTCCATTGTTAGCTGCCTATACCACAGTTAAGTAGAAAATAGTTTGAGGCTCTCAGACTATGGGTAAGATCTGCACACATACATATCACCATGAAGCCGGAACACCAGGCAGACCCCAATCCCTGATGTATCCCTCCCAGAAGGGCACAGTCCCCTGCTTCTCAAACCTGCTTAAGACATTAACTTTCTTTGCTGTCTTACCAGGAAAGTTTCTTCTGTGTCCTCACAACCCTACTTGTCCAGAAACCTGTCTAGAAAAGGTCAGCATTGCCTGGGTGGCTGCATCCTGACTACAGTGTCCTCTCCCCATGCTAGTTAGCACTGTCAGCACACTTGTGGTGATTCACTGTTTATAATTTATTAAAGCTTGCCTGAGGAGTCAGAAAGTAAAGCCAGCCTCAAACTATAGAGATCAGGCAGTGGTGATACACACCTTTGATCCCAGGACTCAAGATTAAGAGGCAGATGGATCTCTGTTAGTTCAAGGTCACACTGACTACACGAAATTTATCAAGTACTAAAAGAAAAAGCTCACACAAAGGTGATCTCAGCACTTGAGATCACACATCTTTAATCCCAACACCAGGGAGGCTTTCGGGCTTTTCCTAGAGTCCTTCTCCTTGGGTTGATACTCTCAGTTTACATCTATAAACTAGTTCTCCAACACAGATGGGCTATGCCTCACACTTCACTGACATTGTTGGCAGATTTGGTAAGTAAATTGGAAATTCTTAAAGGAAGGGATTAGTTTAAAAAGAGTTTTTATCCCACACTAAAAACATGGAAAACACTATTAAAATGGAGAGAATTAGGTATGTATATGATTACATAATGAATGGTTTAAAAATGGAATGATTAAATGAAAGTATAATCAAGTTAACTAGAATTGACATACTGTTTTGATAATCTTTGTTTTTAGTTTTAGTAATTCTTGGTTTATTTCTAAAGAAGTTGGTATGAGTACTAAGATTCAAGCTTGGAAAAATTATTAAAATAGATTATAGAGATATTCAAACCCAGATTGAGAACCAACTTCAGCATTGAATTTTAAAGTTAAAAAAGAACAACCTAAGGTCTTAATAGAGCCACCATTAATATGTCCAGTAACTTTACAGGAAGTACCTAATGAAGGAGATTCTATTAGGGCTACTTGGAAGCCTGTGACAATGTTAGATTTAGGGAAATTCAAGGAGACTGTAGTTTCATATGGCATCCATTCACCATTTGTGAAGCAGATGATAAACATGTGGTCTATAATAGAATTATCCCCGTGGATTGGATAGATTTGATTAAAGCTCTCCTAGAGCCCGAACCACATTTACAATAGACTTCCTGGTTCAGAGACGAGGCTAAGAATATTGGACAAAAGGTTAAAGCAAGAGGTATGTATCACGGTTAAATAAGGATCAGGATAAACAAATAGGCCAAGTAGATGTTTATTCAGGGAGAAATAACTTACAATCTAGACAGATGAACACCAGGAAATTCAACCTGATGCTCTCCTGTCCGAGTCACACCAGCAAGAGAGTTTTTCCCCGGCTCTCTCTCCGACCTCCTTCCACAGGTCACTTCCGCCCATGGCTCCACCCCCCAATGGGCGTGGTCAGTGCCACAGAAGGACTATCTTACTACAATTCCCCTTTTAGTCTAAAGAAAAGATTTAGGCTTAATACAAAACTATATACAAAATAGTAAATAACAAGTGTGCTCTAAGAAAAGGAAAATCGAGAACAAAATGACCTACATATCTAGTCCTAGGATGAAGGCATAATGGAGTTTACAATAGAGTTGTCCTAAGCTGGAAAACGTAAGTCTAGTACCTAATATATCTAACTAGGAAGAGAGAATAATAGTTGTGATAGTTTAATCTTCAACATCATCAAGACCTGAGAAGGAAAATTGAATTGTTTACTAAAGTTATGCAGGGCCAAATGAAGAGTTCAGGGATTTCTTACAAAGATTGCTATCAGCAGTAAGTAGAATGATGAGAGAAGCTAGAAAAATAATTGAAACTATGGCATTTGAAAATGCTAATGCCCAATGCAAAAAGGTAATTAGGCCTTTAAAAGCAAGATCAGCACCTTTGGAAGATTGGATCATAGATACAATTAATATTGAAACTCACGACCATGATGATACATGGATAGGAGAGGTGATTTCAAGAGGTTTAAAGAAAAATCGAAATGTCAAATGTTTTAATTGTGGCAAACAAGGTCACCTGAAATGGGACTATAAATAGGGTGTTTCTAGAAACAATTCTTTTTATAAACATAATCCAAACAGACCACCCATCCCCTCAGGATTATACAGAAGGTGTGGCAAAGGCAGGCATTGGATAAAGGAATGTAGGTCAACAAGAAGTTATCAAGGTAATAACTTGTCTTTGGAAAATACTGCAAGAGGCATCTCAAAGGCTCCTGTGCCAAATTCCATTCATTCATTTCTTATAACATGGGAGGAAATTCCTTCCCAGAGCAATTAAAGAACCTGGTGCTTATAGTAAGAAACCATACCACTCTGGATGATAGAAGAGCTTTGGAAGAGAAAACAAAATTTCAGGAGAAACCATAGATCAAAATTGATAGAATTAATTTAGAAACCTCTCCAAAGTTAGGGTTGGGGAAGGGTTTTGTTTTTGTCTTTTCAGGAAAAGAAAAACAACCATCTTGAGGATTTAAGACTTTTGGACAAATAAACATCCAAAGGAGAAGGGAGAACTACCAGGAAAAGTTACCAAGAAAAAGGATAATCTGACCTAATGAGATCTCTGAAGTCTCAAAAAAGAAGATGGAATCCCATAAGGGCCACAGAGGTCACACAAGCCTTTAATCCTACCACTTGAGAGGCAGAAGCATGAGGATATCAATGAGTTTGAGACCAACCTGATCTACAAAGTAAGTTTCAGGACAGCCAGGACTTAAAACAGAGAAACCCTGCCTCAAAAAGCAAAACAAGAAGATGGAACCCCACAATGCCAATTTCATCATGACTATTATAACACCATTAAGGTGAACAACTCCAACTAAAGATCAACTTTGGACTATACACTGCTCAGAATAATTTCGAGGTTGCTAGCTGAGAAAATCCAGTCTCACAGACTATTCTAGCCAGGACTTGTGACAAGCCCTGTACTTTCCAATTTTGGTTAGACTGGACAAAAATGTTATAGCTTTACAGTTAATCCAAATGTTTCTTTACAGGATCCCCTAAAGATGCTGTCTTCCCCAAACAGCAGGAAGTAACTTTAAGAACATGATGCCCACATTTCTAAGAGGTGGGTGGGTAGTTTTTAGTCACTCATGGGTTATGAATATTTGTCATTGTTTAGGGGAATTGGTTACAAAATGTTGGTTATAGTCAGGAAGAAAGCTGAACAAAGGGGGTTAGGTTCAAGGTTTTTGTTTTGAAAAGAAAAAGAAAGGAATATAGATAAGATAAAAGGGGTAGATTATTTAATCTATTCTGGAAATAAAAAAGGGTGGATATGGGTATTATAAGATAAAAAGGTAGATTATTGAGTCTACTTTTTAAAAAGCAACTACTAGTTTTAAATATTTTACATTGGATTGGACATTTTTATATTATATACAAATATTGTATATTGATGCAAATTTGAGATTAATTTTGTTAAAACATACTGTACATACATTTCTAATCATGTTCAATGTATTATACCTATACAGCTCATTTAACAAGTAAGGCAAATTTCTAGCTCTTGAAAGTTATTACTACCAACTATATAGGATAATTAAGGAAATACAATTTAGTAATTAGATAACTATTATAATCAAACTTATAATCACATTAGGTATGTTTTCAAGGTCAAATGGAAATATATTTTAGAAAGACAGGTCATCTTCAAACACTTCAGAGATCTACAGAATATGACATTTAAAATATTTTAATAACATAAGTGTTTTTAACAATGAGGCATTGTTAAAATGTCTGCTCCTAGCAACACCAATCTCTTTCAGAGAAGATGATGGGCACTGAAGAAACTCCACAGGGAGTTTACTTTCTTTGTGGTAAAGGTTAGCCACTGGGCAAGAAAGTGCCCTTGCCTTGACTGCTGACAGTTTGCTGTCCAAATTAGACAAACAAAAGTAGAATGACTGCGAACCTTGCCGGGGACAGCCCTTCAGAAAATCCTGCTTCACAGAAAAGTCTGTCAGATATAGTAGGCCTATTGGCCAAAGATGGATGCTCCAGTTTTGGCAGGGGAGCCTTGGGTGACTGTCCAGGCAGACAGCTGTTTTTGTCATTTTTCACATTTTTTGGAAGTCACTTGCTTTCACTTCCTCATTACTTAGTTAATATTATTTCCTTCTCAGTTCTCTGAGGGAGTTGAAGACTAGATGGTATAGTTATAGTTTTCATTGTTTACCAGACTCAGAAAAGAAATTCACTAAATGTAAAATATATATAATGATGAGAGACATATAAAAGATAATTTGGGGGCTGGAGAGATGGCTCAAAGGTTTAGAGCACTGACTACTGTTCCAGAGGTCCTGAGTTCAATTCCCAGCAACTACATGGTGACTCACAACCATCTGTAATGAGATCTGGTGCCCTCCTCTGGCCTGCAGGCATACATGCAGGCAGAACACTGCATACATAATAAATAAATAAACCTTTTTAAAAAAAGGTAATTTTGAGTTGATAACACAAATTAGAATAGAAAGGAAATTAGAAACAAGACTTTGGACTCACCAAGATAAGATAGATAAATGAAATATTTTCTCTGAATTTGTCAAATACAAATGGACTAGACATTGTTGATTTAATATATTGTGTATACTTATTGTATATAGTTTTTCTTATGTTGGTTGTAGCCTTCTTTTTGTATTAGACAAAAAAAGGGAATTGTGGTAATATATTATTTATGATTTATTAAAGCTTGCCTGAGGATTCAGAAAACAAATCCAGCCTCAAGCTAAAGAGATCAGGTAGTGGTCATATACATCTTTAATCCCAGAACTCAAGATTAAGAAGTGGATGGATCTCTGTTAGTTCAAGTCCACACTGATTACATGAAATCAACCCAGTCCTAAAAGAAAAAGCTCACACAAAGATGATCTCAGCTCTTGGGATTGCACGCCTTTAATCTCAGCACTAGGGAGGTGTAGACAGTAGGTAATGGCTAGGCAGAGAAAGGAATATAAGGAGGAGACAGGAATTCAGAGCCTTTTGACTATGAGGATTTGTGGAGACCGGATTGGCATTTCAGCTGGGTAGAGGTAAGATCTATTGGCTTGGCTGCTTTGCTTCTCTGATCTTCAGCTTGAAGCTTGGACACCAATATCTGTCTCTGGGCCTATTATTATTCATGTTACACACCCACACATCTTCATTCCCACTGGATTTATACACACCACAATTATAGGCCTTCCACAACAGGTAAGAAATCATGAAGGCAGTCAGGGGCTTTAAGCTGTAAGGGTAGGTATCATTGTAACAGTAAGGGCCTATGGGAAAGCCAAGCACTCCCTTACTACTGGGCTTTGTGAGCCACCTGCTTTCCAGAATCATGTTTAACCCTACAGTCTTCCCTGTTTTCCCCCATTTTTCAGGATCAAATGACCAAAAGAGGCATCCCAAACCTTCTTGCCACCACACACTTCAGCTTCCAGAATCCACATAGGGAAAGGAGAGCAATAACTCCCAGAAACTATCCTCTGATCTCTACACATGCACCATGGCAGGCAACCCAATACACGAGGCAGAGCGCGGGATAAAGAAATGTCTTTTGAAGAAAGATAAAATCGGGGTATACGAAAGTTTCAGGTTCAAGATCACCTTCCTGCGCCCAGAACTCTGCGTGGCAATTTAGAGACCTCCTGGCGATCAGGACCAGGTTGCACACCATCAGGCTTTCGCTGAGCCCCGATGGTCTGCTATCCTTATTCTCTGAAATCAAACAGAGTCCCCGTATTGAGAAGCTTTACTGCAGGCAGACAACCCAGGAAAGGCGCCTAGCAAAAGGCTCCGTCCAAGTTCACCCCATCCACGTCATTTTTAAGAAAGTCTGGAGTTTACACCGTGATCACTGAAAGCAAGAAAGCTTCCGGAGTGAGCTATAGAGGGTCTTAGAGGGAGGTCCGACACACCCGTGTCTGGCCTTCACCTGCCAGGTTTGGGAAACAACCTCAGGAACCTGGGACAGCCAGCCTTAGTCTGCTCCCTGATGAAAGGGTGTGGGGGCCCTCCTAACCCATCCTTTTGGAGATCGCATCCCAGATTACCAGACAAACCTGTTTTCTGGGAATGGCGTGCCCACTCCTATTGCTGGGAGATTGAACTGAAGAGAGCGGCCCCCGCCTTGTCAGCCCGGGGCCGCTCGGGCGCCCACCACTCACCCCCGGGGCCAGCGAAGCAGGGTCGCCCTGCAGCAGTCCGAGCCCCCCACCCAGCCTGCCGCCCTCTCTGGTTGTCCTGCGCCCTGAAAGAGGGTCCAGTCCGCGAGCGCAGCTACGGACTCATCGGGCCATCTCCAGCACTGACCTGCAGACGCAAAAGACTGGATGCTAAGAACCCACGCTGGAGCGGGAGCAGCACAAGTGGCGGCGTTGGGACGTTAGTTCAGCCCTTTATCTTCTCTCTGCCCTGGACCCGCCTGGCGGAGTAGGATCCCCACCCCTCACCCCTGGCTCCGCCCAGGCCCCGGGAGCCTTGCCCCCCCCCCCCCCCCGCCACCTCACCTCCCGGCCACCCGGAGGCCTCTGGCGAGCCCACACCCATACCTGGGACAGAGCTGCCCTTTCGACCACTCCCCCTCCACAATTGACAGGAGTTAGATAGAATTCGGGACATGCAAGCCACCGCTGGAAAGATCTGCTCCGGACCTGTTTCTGGAAATGAGGCACAGACACCAAGAATCAAGCACTTAGTCGTTGTAGATTCCTGCCGGGAACACTAAAGTCAAAATAAGTGACTTCCAAGGCAAGGACCAAGCAGGGTGGGGCATCATCTGGCAAGAAAGGGCTTAGAAATTCTGAGTGGCAGCCTCCAGCAGACCCCAGTGCACACGCTTGACCCAGGGTCTTCCATTTGGAGTTGAAGGAGTCTGGGTGTGTCTCTTCTGGTGCTCCAATATTGTAGCCATCCAGCCTGAGTAAAAGTATTTTACATTTGATTGGGGGGGAGGGGTGTGAGCCACTGCGTGCACATGTGGTCCGGTGGAGGGTCCAGGTGATTGAACCCAGGTTGTCAAGCTATCTTTCAGTCTAGCTCCTGGAAGTTGGACTTGGGGATGCAAAGTGAATTTCCCAGGAAGGGGAGGAGGTGCAGTGGGGAGCAACATCAATGTTAAACATTCCCCAAGGCTAAATGACATATTAATTGTGGAAAGTCAGATTGTTACAGGTTGGGAGCCAAGATTATCTCAGGCTTAGTCCCTAGACAGCAATTTACCACCCACCCCTCTGTGTGATCAAACATCCTTGTGACTATTAGGTAAATCCTTTTGGAATGTACAAAAAAGACCCCTAGCTTCCACCAACCCTGTGCAGCTCAAGTTTTTGTCAACTCAACACAAGCTAGACTTATCTGGGAAGAGGGAACCTCAGCTGAGAAATTGTCTCCATCAGGCTGGCCTGTAGGTAAGTCTGTGGGGGCATTTTCTTGATTAATGATTGATGTGTCAGGGCCCAGCCCATTGTATACGTGGCACCCCTGGGCAGGTAGGCCTGGGTTGTGTAAAAAAACAGGCTGAGCAAGCTAGTAAGCATTGTCTCTTCATGGTCTCTGCTCAAGTTCCTGTCCAATCTTACTTTCATGACAGACTGTAATGGTGGTTCTCAACCTGTGGGCCATGACCAGCTTGGAAGGTTGTGTCTGTATTTACATTATGATTCATAACAGTAGCAAAATTAGTTATGAATTGACTCAAAATAATTTTGTGTGTGGGGGGGCACCACAACACGAGGAACTGTTTTCTCTCTTTCATTTAAATTTTTTTCATTTTACCTACCATCCCCAGTTCCCCTTCCTCCCACCTCCCCACTTCCCACTTATCCCCCATCAACTCCTCAGAGTTGACTCTTGGGGAGTCAACAAAGTCTGGCATACCAAGTTGAGGCAGGCCCAAGCCTCTTCTCTCTATATCAAGGCTGAGCAAAGTATCCCACCATAAGAAATGGGCTCCAAAAAGCCAGTTCATGTACCCAGTATAGTTTTTTGATCCTACTACCAGGGGCCTCCCCAATAGATCAAGCCATGTAACTGTCACTCACATTCAGAGATCCTAGTATGGTCCCATGCAGGTTCCCCAACTGTCAGTGCAGAGTCAGTGCGCTCCCTCTAGCTCTCTGTGGTTTTCCTGAATTATCTTGACTCTCCTTGTTCATATGATCCCTCCTCCCTCTCTTTAACTGAACTCCAGGAGCTCAGTCCAGTGCTTGGCTGTGGATCACTATATCTGCTTCCATCAGTTACTGGATATAGGTTCTATGATGACAATTAGGGTAGTCACTAATCTGATTAAAGGAAAAGGTCCATTTAGGCTCCCTCTCCACTATTGCTAGGATTCTTAGGTGGAGTCATCCTTGTGAATTCCTAGGAATTTCTCTAGTACCAAGTTTCTCCCTAACTCCACAATGACTCCCTCTATCAAGAGATCTCTGTCCCCCTCCCATCTCTGTCCCTCCCTCAACTCAGCCTTCTTGCTCCCTCATGTTCTCATCTCCCACCCCTTCTCTTCTACCAGCCTACCAGTTTACCCAGGAGATCTTAACTATTTCCTTTCCTGGGTCCCTTCTTATATGTCCCTCTTGGGGTCACCCTTTTTACCTGGCTTCTCTGGGGTTGTGTATTGTAGCCTGATTATCCTTGGCTTTATGTTTAATATCCACTTATGAATGAGTACATACTGTGTCTTTCTGGGTCTGAGTTACCTCACTCAAAATGGTTTTTCTAGTTCCATCCATTTTCTTGCTAATTTCAAAGTGTCATTGTTTTTTACCACTGAGTAATACTTCATTGTGCAAATATACCACATTTTCTTTATCCATTCCTCAGTTGAGGAGCATTTAGGTTGTTTCCAGGTTATGGCTATTATAAATAATGCTTCTATTAACATAGTTGAGCAAATGTCCTTGTGGTATGATTGTGCAACCTCTGGGTATAAGCCCAACAGTGGTATTGCTGGGTCTTGAGGTAGATTGATTCCCAATTTTCTGAAAAACCACCATATTGATTTCAAAGGAGGCTGTACAAGTTTGCACACCTACTAGCAATGGGGGAGTGTTCCCCTTACTCCACATCCTCTTCAGCATAAACTGTCATTGATGATTTTGATCTTAGCGATTCTGATAGGTATAAGAAGGTACTCAGAGTCGTCTTGATTTGCCCTTTCCCTGATGGCTAAGGATGTTGAGCAATTCCTTAATTGTCTTTTGGCCATTTGAGTATCTTCTGTTGCCCATGCATTTGAGGCTACTTCCCACTCTCTTCTATCAGGTTCAGTGTAGCTGAATTTATGTTGAGGTCTTTGATCCATTTGGACTTTAGTTTTATGCATGAGGATAGATATGGATCTATTTGCATTCTTCTACATGTCTACATCCATTTATGCCAGCACCATTTGTTGAAGATGCTTTCTTTTTTCCATTGTCGTTTGGCTTGTTAAAAAAAAAAAATCAGGTGTTCATAGGTATGTGGCTTGATATCAGGGTCTTCAATTTGATTTCATTGATCCACATGTCTGTTTTCATGCCAATACCAAGCAGTTTTCATTACTATAGCTCTATAGTAGAGCTTGAAGTCAGGGATGCTGATGCCTTTCAGTTGATACTTTATTGTACAGAATTGTTTTGGCTATCCTGGGCTTTGCTTTTCCATATGAAGTTGAGTATTCTTTCAAGGTCTGTGAAGAATTGTGCTAGGATTTGGGGGGTGGGGTGCACTGAATCTTTAGATTGCTTTTGTTAAGATGGCATTTTTACTATGTTGATCCCACCTTTCCAAGAACATGGGAGATCTTTCCATTTTCTGATATCTTCTTCATTTTCTTTCTTCAAAGACTTAAAGTTCTTGTCACACAGGTCTTTCACTTGTTTGGTTAGGGTTACCCCCAATATATTTTATGTTATTTGTGGCTATTACAAAGTGTGATATTTCTCTGATTTCTTTCTCAGCCTATTTATCATTTGTATATAGGAGGGATATTGCTTTTTATTTTATTTTTTTGAGTTAATCTTGTATCCTGATACATTACTGAAGGTGTTTATCAGGTGTAGAAGCTCGCTGGTAGAATTTTGGGGTCACTTATGTATACTATCATATCATCTGCAAATGGTGGAAATTTGACTTCTCTTCCAATTTGATCTCCTTTTGTTGTCTTATTGCTCTAGTTAGAACTTCGAGTGTTATATTTAAGAGAGAGAGACAGAGTGAGAGGGAAGATAGCCTCATCTTAGAGGAACTGTCTTAAAGGGTCACAGCATCAGGAAGGTTGGGAACTACTAGAGTATAAGCTGTAAGATGTATTTAATCCTTTTCTTCCCAAGTTGATTTTGGTCATGGTGCTTATCACAGCAATAGAAAGTAACTAGAACAAATCCAATAAGAATGTCTTCAGATCATGTCTGAGCACTACGGTAGCTACTCCCTGTCTCCTCTGTCACTGCCTACCTGGTGCTCCCTGTAGTGGCATCTTGTTCTGCCAATAGACTTGAGTTAATAGCCACACCTAGTGTGGCTTCAGTGTGTGATGTGACTCCTTATAAGAAAGAGGAGGGGCTGCCTTGAGTTCTCTTGGGTTGTGGTCAGAGCATCCTGAAGGGCAGAAGCTGAGTCTCCCACTGCAGTTATTTGCCATCACTGGTGAGAGCTCTTCAAATAAGTACCTGTTAATTCTTTGTTTGGATGTCTGTGGACTTCCTTTGACCTGCCTTCAGTTCCCACTCATGTATTTTATTTTTGAGACAGGGTTTCTCAGTGTAATAGCCCTAGCTGCCCTGGAACTCAGTTTGTAGACCAGGCTGGCTTTGAACTCACAGAGCTCTGCCTGCCTCTGCCTCCCCAGTGCAGAGATTGAAGGTGTGCACAATCACCACCTGGCCATGTATTTAAAATGTCTTAATTTGAGCTCAGTGGTTAAGAGCACCAACAACTCTCCTACCCAGGATACCTGGTTTTAATTCCCAGCACTGACATGGTGGCTAACAACCATCTGTAATTCCAGTTCCAGGGGATCTTACACCTTCTTCTACCCTATAGGGCCACCTGGTGCATTATAGTGCACAGACATACCTGCTGGCAAAACATCCATACACATAAAATGAAATAAAATATTTTTAAAGTCTAAAATGTATGATTTTTTGTCTTGTTATTATGAAAACTTCATAAAACTGTGGCCATGTTAGAACATGATATTCAGGGTCGACTGACTGTGTTTCTGGTCCATGATTTTCAGATCTGGCTCGGGAACAAACTTTTTTTCCCATTGTGAGAGCCGTGCTTTCTTTTTCAGCATTATCTCTTGTGTGTTCTATTCCCAGTGTAGTCAAGCTAAGTAACTCTCTGCTTTTCACTATTATATGTCTCTTTGATAAGCATACAGAGGCCAAGCCTAGCTTTTTTAGGGCTACAAGATGTAAAACCTCAGTAACACAGTGAGGGTTCCAAGCACTAGAGGCTTGGTACTCACAGTGTGATCCCAGAGCAAGTAGGGGGCTTGTGATGGTTTGAGAAAACAGACCCCAAGGAGAGTAGCACTATGAGGAGGTGTGGCCTTGTTGGAGGAAGTGTATCACTGTAGAGTGGGCTTTGAGGTCTGAGAAGCTAAAGCCTAGCCATTGTGTCACATTCTCTTCCTGTTGCCCGTGAATCAAGATGCAGAAGTCTCAGCTCCTCCAACACCATGTCTGCTTGCAAGGACATCATGCTTCCCACCATGATGATAATGGACTAAACCTCTGAAACTGTAAGCCAGCCCCAATGAAATGTTTTCCTTTTAAGAGTTGTTGTGGCCATGGTGTCTCTTCACAGCAAAAGAAACCATAAGACAGGACCCAAACACAAAATTGAGGAATCTGCCTTATAACAAGACTTCCATGTGATCTATGGAACCCCGCAGTGTGGGAGACACAGCTGTAAGTTCCTTCCAACATCCCTGAAGTGATGATAAGGGTTGGTTCCACCTATAGAGGAAGGCTTACTAGGTTTGAAGCCTGATTGGGTAACTAAAAGGCTCTCAGGCCAGTCCCACGTTGGGAGCACCCTGTTGGTGGCTTTCTGGCTTCAGAACCATGGGCTCCTGTGTCAGCTTGCCTCTCCAAGCCTGTGCCTGCCTTGCATCTTGTGCCTTTATT
The DNA here is from genome assembly GCF_943737965.1 of Phodopus roborovskii. Lineage (NCBI taxonomy): Eukaryota > Metazoa > Chordata > Mammalia > Rodentia > Cricetidae > Phodopus > Phodopus roborovskii. The sequence continues at coordinate 49,612,778 of NW_026126511.1, read as the reverse complement.
CAGCAAAGCAAGCTTTTGTGAACTCAGCTTAGACACTAGGGTAGAGTTTCTCTCCCTTCCCATATGGAGGTGTTGGCTCTCAGCACAAACCTAAACTATTAAAAAGTGGATAAGCATCTTCCAGTACCTACTTAAGTGATCAGAGCACCAAGCACCACAGAAGAGTAGCCCCCTATGGACCGGGGAGTGGACATAGGGCACACCCAAACACCAATTGCCAACACAAAGAGAGCTTTTACTAATTAAGCAAAGAGACATGATGGCTGAATCAGAATCCTGCAAAAACAGCAGCAAATAGTTTGCAAATATTAATTTTAAGAGGGAAAAAGGGGAGGTCTGTGTTAGGATGAGCTAGGATGGGTTGGTAAATTCTGGTTGGGTATATTAACTGGGTAGCCAAATGGGGATTTTTGATTGCTGGACCTTGATGTTTTAATAGCTGTATCTTGATGATCAAACTAAGGAATGAGTCAGGTATGGGGAAGTGGCCAAATGAGGGAATAGATGTTGGTAGCTAGTTTTAGGAATGCAATCTAACGGTTTAGCAAGGGGGAGAGCAAGATCTGTCACTGCCGTGTTTGCCACGCTCAGGCCTCCTAGAGATCTTCCCATACTGATTAAAAGAAGAAGTGAGGGTTGGAGTGTGACAAAACTCTGAGTGGTGGCACATGCCTGTAGTTCTAGCATTAGGGAGATAGAAACAAGAGGAGCAGAAGTTTAAGATCACTTCAAGTTACATAGCAAGTTCAAGGCCAGCCTGAGCTGAGACCCTGTAGTGATTTGATTGTTCTATTGCTGTGAAGAGACACTAAGACCAAGGCAGGCAGCATTTAGAAAAAGGAACCATTTAATTGGGGGGCTTGCTTACAGTGAGGAACATGGGAACATGCAGGTAGACTTACAAAAGCTCAGAATTTTCCCTAAGGGTATATGTGTGTGTGCACACTCACACGCACAGATAAACTTAAAACAAAACTGTTACAGCATTCTCAGATTTCAGCAAAGCATACATTTGCCATACAGTGCAACTTTATTGTGTAAAACAAGAATGACAGTGCATTTTGATAGTTACATTCAAATACACAGAGTACAATCCTAATGCTTAGCTACTGAAGAAATAAATATATATTCTTTTTCTAAACTAAGCTAAGTTGTGCAAGTATAATTATTTTAGTGTAAACCTAGCATATCTCTCAGGATTAAGCAACAAGGTTCTAGATACACTCGTGGGAATACCCCGCCTTCCCTAAGACCTGCAGTTTTAAAAGAGGAGCCAATGCCTCAGCACAACAGTGCCACACAGTGTCCTCTACTACAAGTCACACAGTCAATCCTTGGTCTTGCAGGAGGCTAAAGAGAAAGGTGCTGAAAACTGCCTCGGCAAGGACCACGCAGTGCCTAGTGAGCTCCCTGACTGCTGTCTATGAGCACAGTTTGTGCCTCAGTGGGCTCTTCATCTTAATAGTCAGACAAGTTTAGAAGTCTACAACTTAGTTGAGTTTCCTCCGGAATTGTGGGTCAAAGGACAATCTGTGGACAATAGGTTATGCGGCAGAGTGGAAATTTATTAGAAGAAATAAAAATGAGGAAACTTAAAGTAGAAAGGAAATTTTGCACATCGTACCATCTGCCAATAAATACAAAAGGAGAAACCAGTTTCACCACTTCCTGATAATATGGCGAAAAACATAAAAGCACTCTGGTAGTGACGTACAGTCCCAGCTCTGCAGAAGCGCTTTCCTCATGTTGACATTGCAAGGAAGCCATCTTGAGACACAAAGAGAAGCTAAGCCATAATCTGTACCAGATGTACCCAATGACATCATCTGTTGGTGAAGGCCAAAGCATCCAGAATCAGGTGGGGTGGGGTGGACAGGTTTTAAAGCCCCAGCTTCAGATGGCGGTTTGGTAAGTAAGCCTAACAGTGACAATAGCTGCACCCAAATCAGACATGGCCCAGGGGCCAGCATCTCTACGCACTGAGATGTGGACAAATGCTCTGCTCTGGTTTTCACATTGGGATATTAAATGGTCAAATCTTTCCTGCCATACTGACTTAGCACAAACCAAATCAAAGGCTAAATTTCCACTAAACCTCATTTTTCAAAGATAATGCAGCAGTAAAACCCAACTCTATGTCAGGCCTCAAATTCATCTTTCCAGATTTGTTGAAAAAAACATTCTTAATTTTTGCCTTTTGACAGTCTTAATTTTTCCTTAAAATATGTATGTGTTAAGACTATAGGATTTTAATATTTTTGCTTTTCTCTTCACGGTATAAAATATAAAAATTACTGACATCACTGTAAAATCTTGTCCACACAGTTGTTTCAGGTTTCTTAGATGATCAAGTAACTGGTTTTCTGATTTTCAAAAACATACTGACTTAAACCAAAGCACCCTTGCATTGCTGATAAAGGAAGGCATTGACCTATGATGCTTTCAGTTTGTGGCCTACACTATGAAATCTCCCTCGGATGAAAACAGAGACCATGGGTACATGGGAATCTGAGGTCTCACAGTATTATTACTGGACCTACACAGGCTCCATCCTCTTCACTAGAGGTCTTACAGTCACGATCATTCAAGCAACTCAGCAAAACATGGAACCAGTTTCCCAAGTGTGGCTGCTGTATTTATTCACTGCACTCAAGGGGAGGGTGTGGACAGTGTGACTCCACAAAACCCCAAAGTCACAGTGACAGATTAGGGAAGATATAGTATTTGCATTATTAAATGGTCCTTGGAAAGTGGGCTGATATCACGGTTTGCTTTCAAAGCTGATATTTGGACAATCTCTATAAATCCACACTAAAATGCAAGCTTGTCAAAGCCAGTGATGACTGCTGTTTCGTGGGAAAAGGAAACAGACAGTGGTACTGGATCCCACTGTCATGACTCTGGATGTGTTCATCAGGGAGCAGGCACACAGGTTTGGCTGGGGGCAGGGGAGGGCAGCAGATCTCTCCCTACCTAAGCATAATAAAATGCCTAAGGTTTTGTGCACAGATGCCTTAAAGCTGGTCCATAGCAGTGGGAATCACTTCCAAAGAACCATAAAGGAAAACCCTCCAGATGGTTCTCCTTATGGGTCCATCAGCTGAGAAGTAGAGAACTCCTTCACATGCAGCTGAGACAAAAGTAGAAGAAAACATACAGGGCTGTAGCAGAGTGACAGATAGGGCTGGTGACCAAGCAGCCTCAAGAAATCCAGGCAATCTCTTCTTCAAAACTGAGATGGACAATTCACATAAAACAAACCTATAGCAAGGAAGTCTCGCTTATGCTCTGCTCATCAGTGAACCAAAGAGCAGGTCAAGAACAGAGATGAGCTCAGAGGTGCAGTGGACAAGCTACCAGCAGAATCGGGACTGCTGATTGGTTCCTGACCTGCTTTCACAGTTGGAAGGAAGGAGAAAGGGAGAGGAGACAGGACAACTGGAGGTGGAAAGCAGTGGCCATTTTCCATTGCTTTAGCAGGACCACAGACCCTCTTTTAAACAGTCTCGCTTGGTGGGTCAGGCGAGCCAGGCACCCACTATATAGCTCAGGCTGGCCTCAAACTTAAAAGTCCCCCTGCCCTGGCCTTCCCAGTGCTAGGATTAGAGAGGTGCCACCTCCAGCAGCACCCAGAGCTTAAGGCAGCTGTTGCACCACTGTTTCTAATACAGTAAAGTTTCAAACAGCTGTGCTACTTTCCTAGCTTCCCACCCTAGTGCAATCCTATTTGCCAAACACAGAAAGAACAAGTGGGCAGATGAGATTTGCAGATGGCTCAAGCTGACAGGAAAGTCTAGCTGAGGCACAAGTCAACTCAGAATATGTAAGAATAAAATAAGTCACCAAGGGACAGATACCAACCAGTGCAGTAAGAACTCAGACCTCTCGCTTCTGGATGTGTTGGATAGTTCTAAAAGTGAATTCTATTCAAGCTATGGTTTCATACACATCCACGACTCAAAAAGAATTCTGTATGTATGGTCAGAAACCTGAAAAGTCAATACAACGATAGCAGATGGCTACCAGTGAGGAACTCCTATTTCAATTCTCTATGGCAAAGATGTTTAGCATCTACTTGCAAAATTACCTTTTCTTAATGAAATTATCAGACTATACCTGGTACCCTTGTAGAAAGATTTATCACAAATAACTATTCTGATTTTTTTCCTTTTTGACAAAATAGGCTTTGTTAGTCCAAAACTGTTTTAAAGCAGAATGGTCATTTTATATCTAAGGGCGGGGAGTAGGGAGAGGATAACACAAAATTCTGGCTTTGCTACCATTTCTGTCTTTAAAAACACTTGTATACTTGAATGCAGATAAGTCTGGCCCATGTGTTAGATGGATATTTAACTAGTCTGGACCACTGTTTAGAAAGTAGAAATGGAGGACAGCATAGGGCGTAGGTGTCATACATTTAGTGATATGACAGCACCTCCTGCTCCCAAAACAAAGGGCCTAGCAGGCTATAATGGTGTGTGTTAGTGACTTCCATCTTGCAGTGCTAAGAAAGCCATAACCTTACAGGATCCCACACCTACAGCCAAGTTCAAGGCTACTGTGTACAGTGAACTGAAGGGCAAACAGAGGGAGAGACGGACTCAGGCCTACATAGGTCCTCAGGACAGGTGGGGAGGTCTTTCAAGGACTCTCTCGTAGCCCATCCTCTGTTTCCAATTCGGCCAACTGCCTCCTCAGGATATTGACCTTGGCTTGTAACTCCTTGTTATATTCAATGATGTTAACCATTTCTTCATATGCTTCATCCAGATACTTAGAGGATCTGCTCCAACGTAGGAAAATTCCTATAGAATCCAGGAATGAAAGCAGAAGGAGTAAGATGTTCAGAGTAGCAATACTATGTCACTGGCAACTACATGCACTACTGTTCATTTTCCACAACCCATGTTGTATTTGTTTAGATTTTTGTTTTACAGCACTAGAGACTGAACCGAGGACCTTGCACATGCCAGGCAAATACTCTACTCTGGATCTATAGCCCTAAATGGACCAAGCTAGCCTGAAATTCATGATGCTCTATGATCCTCTTGCCTCAGCCTCCGTTCGGTTAAGATTCCAAGCATATACCATTACATGTGGTTCACTCTGTGCTTCACGATTCTCTAAACGACACAGATTCTTCAGTTACTAAAAAAAAAAAAAATCCACACAGTAGCTAAGAACTGCTGTTGTCATGAACATGTGCACTGGTTATCAAACAAAAACACTGTTGTCACATGCTCATGAAATTATATAGTGCCATGACCTTCACTTTCATAAGTAAGTCACCTGTTTTTACAATTGCAGACTCCTATTTGGTCTGCCTGTGTGACTAACTGCATGAGTACAACCATTCTCACTGGAAAAGTGATGGTGACAGTAACATCAGAGGTACAGGATTTTGTTGTTGTTTGTTTTTTAGACAGGATTTCTGTGTAACAGCCCTAACTGTCTTGGAATCACTCTGTAGACCAGGCTGACCTCAAACTTATGGAGATCTGCCTACTGAATCCTTTATATCAAATGACAATGTGTTTACTTCTAACCTCTGCACACAAGCATCTTTGGATGCTTGTTCCTAATTCAGTGTGAACACTGTAAACACGCATGGCACTGTGCCTCTAAATTCCCACTGAGTTTTGAGACAATCATTAAATCATATTTCAGGCCACCCAACTCCAGACTGGGCATTTGTCTCAAACAGTTGGCCTCCCATTTCAATGATTAAGTAGTCAGTGTCTTTTAAGTAAACTGCCTCAGAAACAGTACAAAATTTTATTTAGATGATGTGTGCATGTGTATATGTTCTTGTATGTGTATGTATGTGCATGTGTGAGAGACTGTGTGTGTGTGTGTGTGTGTGTGTGTGTGTGAGAGAGAGAGAGAGAGAGAGAGAGAGAGAGAGAGAGAGAGAGAGAGAAGGGACATGCTTCCAGAGGTAGTAGACTCTCTACTTCCACTACATGAATCCTGGGAACAGAACTCAGGTTGTCACTGAGCTACTTCACCATCTCCAAGATCTTTAAAAAGGAAGCAGGGTGACAATTACTCATTTAAGAAATTACTTATTCTGTGATCCATGGTAATCTATAAAAATCCATAGACTAAGCAGAGAGACTCTGCTCAGGACAGCCAAACTCCTTCACAGATTCACAGGCCCTGCTCAGGGAACCTAGAAATTGCTGGAGACATTTAGTTTACCAAAACTCAGCAGATATACCAAGATGAACAAGAGGTATATCAGAAAAGCAAAGCATCACACAATGGGCAAGCCACTTCCCATACATGAGCTACCCTGAGATCACAAAACATTAGGAGTTAACAATGGGCATTCACGGTAACCTAGGTGATATTTCCAAACAATGGCCTTCCTGTATCTATGCTGTTTAGTGCAAACACACATGAAGATGCACTTACTGTCTTCAAAGTGATTACAAAATTGAATGGTACTTCTACTGTCCTGGTGGAATTAACACCTAAAATAATTTATGTGAGTTCTGGTCATGTTTTAAAAAACAAGCTTTGGTATTAAAGGAGATTAGCTTCAGTGGTCTGAAAATTGCTCATGGAAGACTATGTTTTAGAACACACTCAGAAATGCATTATAACAGCTATTCCACATGAACAGCTGCACTACCTGAAACTCTCTCCACTGATGGCATTTTGTGTCTACATACAGAACCTACTGGAATGATTGTGTGTCATCATTTAATACTCATTTAACTGTATTAATAGCTTAAATGAAATATATAGAAACCTTCCCCAAGGAACTTACAATTCATTCATGTCCCAGCTACCGACCAACTCCCTGTTAAATTCTGCCTATTAGTCGGAAGACAGGTCACACTCACAGGGAGGGAACAGCAACATCCACACACCAGTGGCATGTGACACTTGGCAAGCTCAGGGCATAGATTGGAGTGGGTGAATCTCTGCACAGGGCAGGGGAATTACCTTCCCACAGCTGAAGACTCTGCGGAGCCACAGAAGGCCAGATGACCAGGTTGTTGGCTTCAAAGAGTGGATTGGTGAATTTACTTAGCTCACTGGGCCGATTGACCCACGACCACAAAGACATTGTTTTCTGCTGTAGCTTCAACTTACACCTGCTCAAGAAAGAAAATCATCATTAAAGCCATTAATGGCTACCAACCATCCTTCAGTGTTCCTCTTAAAAGGTCTTCTACTACTCCGTGTGTGACAGAAAACAAGACTCAGTAAGAAACAAAATGCTTCTGAATGAAAATATATGCCAGGGGCATCTGTGAACCTCCCAAACCCTTCTGTAACTAGGCAGTGGCTAGACTGTGAAGCAACATTGTCACTCAGGACCTGGGGACAGTTTCCAGGTAAAACAGGAACCAGAAGACCTGTGTTGAGGTTATACTTGTAAAAAAATTCATTTTCAAGATTTTACTTTTGAGTATACTGTTGTAGAATATTATTTTAAGATGTGTTACATTTGTTTATGCTGCGGAACATTTGTTTAATGATGTAAAGATGTGTTGCATTCTTTTATGTTGCATTTCTTTAACTCTGTGAAGCTGTGTTACTTAGCCTGTCTGAAACACCTGATGGTCTAATAAAGAGCTAAATGGCCAATAGCTAGGCAGGGGAAAGGATAGGCGGGGCTGGGAGCAAGAGAACAAATAGAAGGAGCAAGAAGGAGGGGAACATCAGGGGTCAGCCATCCAGCCAGGCACACAATAAGAAGGAAAGAAAAGATACACAGAAATATAGAAAGGTAAAAGCCCAAAGGCAAAAGATAAAAAGGATAATTTAAGTTAAGCAAGCTGGCTACAAACAAGCCAAGCTAAGGCTGGGAATTTATAAGAAAAAAAAAAAAAAAAAAAAAAAAAAAAAAAAACCTCCAAGTGTGATTTATTTGGGAGCTGGGTGGTGGGCCCCAAAAAGTAAAAAAAAAAAACTCCAATCAACAACAGTATACATATGTTGATATATATAGTTGTGTGTGCATATATCTATATATGTATATGTACATATATCTATATATGTATATGTACATATATCTATATATGTATATGTACATATATATGATATATATCAACATATGTGCACACATACATATATTCACATGAGTGTAACTGCCCTCAGCAGGCATCAGATTCCTTAGAGTTGGAGTTGCAGGCAGTTGTGAGCCATCCAATGAGCATGCTAGGAACACAATTTGGGTCGTCTGTAAGAGCTGTATGTGTTCTAACTGCTGAGCCATCCCCCAGCCCCAGGCCATACTTTTGATGGCTCACTAGCTGAGTGACTCTGGATGGTCATTTAATTTCTCTGGGTCTCCTGAACCAAAGAAGTGGATGGAGGACGGACCTGGTTATATGATAATGTATCCCCCAAATATATGCAACTGTGATCATATATCAAGACATTAATATGAAAATGGCTGGCTAATCTTCTCAAATCTTTTAAGCACTGCATCAACTAATTTTATTTTCTTTCACCTAGCACACACTTGGCTGGCAGGGCATCTATACTTCATATAATTTAATTTGTACTTAACTGCAGATTCCACCTTCTTATAAACAAACGTTCATATAAACCCAAACCCCAATCTCTTTTAGGAAGTAACCTGGTGTGAGCTCACCCACCTTTCACTTTCATTGTTGCCCAGGAATGTTCCGAACTGTGAGGCATACGCATGCTCAAAGAGCATGATGAGGAAGTGCTCATTAAACTCAAATGAGCAGGGGAACTGCCGGAGGATCTGCCACACACAGTCCAGGAAGAGAAGAAACACAGGCGCCTCCCACTTCTGCTTGCTGTTGCAATAAGCTGACTGTGCACAGCGCTGTTGGAACGGGTGACCAGCCTAGTGGACAGGATGGAAATGTGAGGGTCCTGACACCACTTCACACAACCACAGTGCCATTTCTATTTATTGGAATACCAGAAAAACCAAGTAGCTCCTATCCAGATGAGTTTTTGGTTTCAAATGACTAACTTCTACAACTAAGGAAAAAAATTACAATTTCCATATCCTTAGTGAAGCTGTGTAGTGAGGATAGGAACATGGGGACTGCAAATGCCCTTCAGACATCAAATGCAAGGTATATCTTAATGACCGATTTATAAAATCCTTGGACTTGATTTCAACCTCAATCCAAGGCCTGTCTGGTAACAGTCAAAGTATATGGCAATGTTGTGTCCTAGGGAGAAATACATCCAGGATGGGATGGGACCTGAAGGGAATGGATCAACCATGTGTGAAAGGAGATTTAGGACCTAAACACACCATTAAAGCATGACATTTCACTGGATCTTAGAGAAAGTGTATAGGATGGAGCAGGATGGACAAAATGCAGAAAACGTTCAAGTACTGCCTTGCGATCAATCCCCTCCTCCCCAGTTTATCTGGGAGACCATCATCTGTTTTACATTCTATTTCCCTTGTTGGTAACAAAGCACATGCTGAGGATCCCTTGTCTAAAACACTAGGGGCCAGAAGTGCACTGGGCTCCAGGGTTTTTCATATTTTGGAAAATGTGCATATGTGCATGAGATATTTGGGGGACGGAACCTCGGCCTCACAGTACACACCTTATCCACACAGCCTGAGGGTGATTTGTGCACTCATTCTACACCTGCATTTCCACTGCAGCAGTCACAGGAGGTCAGGAGTCAGCATTCTGGAGCATTTGGGATTTTCACATTAGGGATGCTCAACCTGCACAGAACTATGAAGGTGAATGAAGTGCTAAGTGAACCACAGAAGCCAAGAGAGGCATTGGACGGGGCTGCAGCTCAGTGGTGGATCACCTGCTTACATGCACACAGGCCAAGTTCAACCAACAATATGAGAGACTGAGAAACTGCAAGATAATGATTCTAACACTCATTTGTGTGAAGGTGGATTAACTGACCCACCGAAAATTAAACATACAACTTCAAATGTTTAAATAATCATAATTTCACTTAAATTACTAGCACCACAAACTGAGACTGCAATGTCAGGCAGCCCCATTCTTATCCAGCAGCTTTCTCACCTGCAGCCACTCTCTTTCTATCAGGGCCTCAAAGCCACGGATGGTCCTGCTTCTCGGTTCCAGGATGATCTGGGCCAGAGAAGTCACCTGCAGCGTGGAATCAGTCCCTTCTGTCCCATGAATCAATACCGATGCTCCCTCCCTGAGAGGAAAACCCAGAGCAGATGGGAAACTCCTTAGCAACCAATATTCCATAAACAGAGTGTTCCAGTCTCTTGCCCTGCCTTGTCAGTAGAGCATGGAGTCTAATTGAGACACTGGGCAGATGAAGGAGACCATAGTGAATCCCAAACTTCACACAGCAAGAGACCTCCTAAACCAACACGCCTAGCAGTGCCTTCCAGATGACTTTCCAACCCTGGACAACAGTCCTGTCACAGTTGGTACTTGCTTTTCCTGCTTTTGTGGCTGAGCAAAACCTTTCCCATCAAACCCATAAACGTGCATTAAAATGACTTTTCCAACCTTGAACTCAGCTTTCTTTCCCCTATCAGTCTTTACCAACTGTAATGGATGCAAAAAACAAACAAAAAGTTCTAAACTATACTCCAAGGCACAAAGATGCGAGGGAAAAACAAAAACTAAAAACAAACCATACAACTGTCAGGTCATAAGGTCTGGCAATGACACCCCTACCCATAAGAGTTGCCATGTTCTTGAGATTCCATTATCCTAAAGAGATACCTAAATAAACATTAAACCACACACTCTGCCCTCTTCTAGCCTTTTTATTAAAACCACATAAAGAAATTTTGGATAAGGGACATTCCAGGTTTTGGATCTACATACATATTATCTAGTAATAATGAAAGGCAATTTCCCACTATTTCATTTTCATTGTAAACATTAACTATGCCACGTTTAGACCTTTTTAGTAATGGTTCTGTAATATTCTCTTAAGTGATTAAATTATAACCTATTAAGTCCTATATATTTTGTAATACTATGGTGGATATACTTGTTTGTGGGATTATTTTGGAGCACTTATTGTGCAAACAACAGACTCCACCAATGGTAGGTTATATGACCCCGTTCTTAGAATAATATCTAATAAATATGCTAAAGAGTATGAGCAAATACTTTTGGCTTTCATACATATTGAAGTATCACTGAACTGTTAGTGCTATTTATTCTGAACTTAATTTAAGGTTTATTTCTACATTTGAGCAATTAATTATAAAGCCAATTTTTTATTGAGGTGTAAATCCCAACCTATCAGAAAAGGGACCAAACATAGTAAAAACCCAGCCCTCTGGAGCAATGAGGTGGCTGCTCCTGGGGCTGCCCTCCTCCCACCCTTCCATCACTGCTGCTGGGAAGGCAGACGTGGAGGTGGAGCCAGGCTGGGGCTCAGCTTGCCTAGCAGCTCAGAAGCGCTGGTTCTATCCTCAGTGCTGCATATACTGGCTGTGGTGGTGTACTCCTGCAGTCCCAGGACTTGGTAGGTAGAAGCACCGAGGACCAGAAATCTAAGGTCATCTTCAGCTACAAAGGGAGTTCTAGGCTAGCCTTGGATACATAAGATATTGAAAAACTAAAAAGCCTCTGTACTCATGACATAAGTAGTAATTAGGCAGACTTGGGCTAAAAGACACAGACATGTTCATGTCAGCCGCTCAGTCTTGTAACTGTTGGCTTCTTGTCACAGAACTTTGGTTTAATTTCCCTAACCTAAGCCCAAACAAAGGACAGCAGCAGCTTTAATCTCCATCCCAGGTCTCTGCCTCTTTACTAACTTAGCACAAGATCTTAGGGAACTCACTCCAGCTTCCAATTAGCTTTGAAAGAATGAAGAAAGTATTCTCCTCATTTGGAAGCAAGAAACAAGCTAACATGTCCAAGTGCCACCCAGGCAGGTGGTGACAATGCTGATACCTACCTATGGTTTCTATGGAATCCCCTGCTTTAAAGGCTCTGTGTGTCTGGTGGTGGCGGCACACGCCTTTAATCCCAGCACTTGGGAGGCAGAGGCAGGTGAATGTCTAAGTTCGAGGTCAGCCTGGTTTATAAAATGAGTTCCAGGAAAGTCAGAGCTACACAGAGAAACCCTGTCTCATCCCTCCCCCCTCAAAGAATACTCATTTACCTATCTGATTCTCTAAAAAACACACACAAAAAAGGCTCTATGCTTCTGCAACAATTTATATAATTCTGCCTCTGTTCATTTTTCTGCATCAAGCCTCAAGGGTTAGGAGTCTTTAACTGACTGAATACTTGGCAAACTGCATAACTACCAGCAGGATTCCCAGCTGAGACTAGAGTAAGTACCCAGACTAAGCACCTTAGGATAGAAATCCAGCACAGGAGAAAAGACAACCACACTGTGTGACAGTATCATTCCACTGACTCACTAAAGAACACTTCATCCTTTTTCATTGAGAATTCATAACTTAAGGATTCCACAGAAAAAGTAGCCCTGTGGTACTTACCTGTGTCATCAGAGGTTTGTACATGGACACTAATCACATTCACTCATTCCACATCAGACCCACACCCTCACCAGTAACTGTAAGCAGACCCCTTCACCCCCTACCTCTGCACAGTACTGATAAAAACATCTGGAAGCTATGGAGTGGGAATGGACTTTAATGCCTCTACACACACTTCTGGATACGAACCATGTCTGGCCATCAGTGTGAGTCCCATCCAGGGAGGTAAAACACACACTACCTGTCAATGCACTGGGCTGCTAGGCAGGCAGTGGTCAGAATCTCCTTGATGTGTGTCAGCCAGTTGGAGGCCTCCAGCTTGCCAAGCCATCGGTCCATGTTGTGAGTTTGTTCATTACATGCTTCCACAAGTTTGATTAAGCTCTCCTGAAGAACATGATATCTTTTAAAACAAGAAAGTTAGAAATAAAAAAGGGATAGATAAAACATAATGACAAAGAAAACAAACCCAAACCTGTTTCCAGTGCAGTCAGCTGTAAGGCAGTTCAGAACACACTACTGTCTGTGTACCAACTTGAGTCTGAAAGGACTACAAAAGACTTTTAGCACCACTGTGAAGATGCTTTAGGGTCTCCTGGAAAACCACTCCTGCTGAACAGAGGAGACTCAGTCCACACAGCGAGGTTAGCTGAGAGGGCAGAGGTCAGGACACTGAGCTCTGTTATGCCTGATTCCAAGATGCAGAACACACCTCAATCCTAAAGCTGCTGAATGATCCAGATTACACAACCCAGTCTCAGTAGTGACATCCAAGACCAGACCCAAATCCTAGTCATCTTAGCTCCAAGCCTCCACTCCCACCTGCCACTCCCTGAAGAACTTGTAAGGGCCTCCCTTGAGGAGAAGCAAGCAGGTGGAGGGAACACAAGGAGGAAACAGGTGGCTACAGAGGAGACTGAATCTCTAACCCTTCTAATGTAGGAAGATGTAATTATATGTAGCAAATCTGTGCTGCCAGTCTGGCAGCAGTTGTCACTGTAAAAGCTCAGGGCTGAATGAAAGAAGATTGCTATCTAGTGGGGCTCATCTGTGCTTATCCAGCATGAGAAGTTTTGCTTACCTTACAAAATTCAATAAAGGCTGGGGTGGAGCTCATTTGCTTAATATACCTAAGTTTTGTGTCCAGTTGCCACATGCACACACAACACACACACACATGTGCGTTGGTGAAATTGAAAACTCTTTAGCTCAACTAAATAAAAAAGAGAGAACCCAAGCAAATGTATTGAGAAATGCAAGAGGAGACACTGCAACTGATATCACAGGAGCAGGAAGGATCATAGGAAAATGCATGGTGCAATGGCCTTTAATCCAGGCACTTCAGAGGCTCTGTGAGTGGCAGGTGGGGCTCTGTGAGTTTGAGGCTAGTTTGATCTACATAGCTAGTTCCAAGCCAGCCAGGGACTACACAGTGAGATCCTGTCTCAAAAGGAAAAAGAAACAAGAAAGAATTGTAGACTTTTATGGGTAATTATACATCAACAAACTGGATACCCTAAAAAGTGAGCACAATACTGGGAAAACAGCACCTGATAAGACTGAGTCATGAAGACATGGAAAATGTAAACAATACAATGAGTTAACAAAAGACGAACCAGAAACAAGAAGCAAAAAATCTGCCATCAAAGAAAAGCCCAGGGCCTGAAGGGTGCCACAAGCACCAAACACTTAAAAGAACTAAATACAAGTCCTGTCAACCTGAAGAGAAGACTGTGAATTTACCTACTAGCCCAACCCTAATATCAAAGACAGACAAGAACAGGTAAGAAAAGATCACCCATGACGATCACTGGCAAACTGAACTCAACAGCAGATTTAAAGGAACATCACTCAGGGCCACAACCCTTACACACAAGGGCATAACTCAAACTAATCAATACATGCACAAAAGCACAGAACAGACACAGAGAAAGCATTAAACAAAAGCTAGCATCCTTTCCTGATTGATTCCACCAATTACCTATGGAAAGAATGGACCTGAACACAGTCAGGGCCATGTGACAAACCCATGGCCAACATCATCCTCAATGGGGAAGTCAAAGGTATCTCCTTGAAGATCAGTAACATGACAAGAATGCCTGTTTTCATCATGGTACTAGTCAGAACAATGAAAAACAGAAAGAAATAAACCAATGAGTCAGAAAAGGAGAGGCTAAATTGTCTCTTTGTAATAGAAAAAAATTCTAAAGATTCCAGAAAAAAAAAATCCATTAAACAAAAAACAAAAACAAAACAAAACAAACAAAAAATTCAGATTAGTTACAAAAGCAACATTTATAAGTCAGGAGGTGTGTGTGTGTGTGTGTGTGTGTTTATGCAGAGGCACATGTATACAAGTAGATCAACAGAGGCCAGAACTTGATATCGGGTTTCTTCCTTTATTGTGCTCCATCATATTTTTTGAGATACTGAACTTGGAGTTTTGTTGATTGAGCTATACTGGTTGGCCAATGAGATTCTGGAACCCTCTGTTGTCCTGTCCTTGTCTCCAGCTCCCCACTGAAATTATAGGTACACGCCACCACATCCGGCCTTTTACATGGGTGCTGGAGAGCTTAACTCAGGCCTTCATGCTGTAAGCACTTTACCTGACTGAGTCATTTCACAGCCCCAGCCAGGCACTTTTCTACACCCTAGCAGTGAACTATGTTGAAAAGAAAAAGAAAATATCGGTGGGTAGTGATGGAACATGCCTTTAAAGTCTTATTTATTTTATGTATATGGTGTTCTATCTGCATGTACACCTACCAGAAGAGGGCATTAGATCCCATTATAGATGGTGTGAACCACCTTGTGATTCCTAGAAATTGAGCTCAGGACCTCTGAAAGAGTAACCAGTGTTCTTAACCACTGAGCCATCTCTCCAGCCCCCCACCCCAACCCCGCCTGAGTGCAGGCCTTTAATTATAGCATTCAGGAGGCAGAGGCAAGCAGATCTCTGTGAGTTTGAGGTTAGCCTGATCTACAGAGTGAGTTCCAGGACAGCCAGGGCAACACAGTAAACCCCATCGAAGGAAGAAGGAAGGATGGAGGAAGGAAGGAAGGAAGAAAGGAAGGAAGGAAGGAAGGAAGGAAGGAAGATCTCATCCACAGGAACAACAAAAAGAATAAAATACTTAAGTGAATTTAATCAAGACCATAAAAGATCTATACACTGAAGGCTATAAAATGCTCAAGGAATTAATGTGGACACAAATCAATGGAAATATATCTCATGTTCATGGGCTGGGAAAATGGTTAAAGTACCCTCCTATCCAAATCAATCTGCACATTCTGTATAACAAAATTCAATGGCACTCTGCTGCCAGAAATAGAAGGAAAGACAGTGCTAAAATTCCCCTGCCAAGAATGCAGGCAGCCCAGCCACCCTTCTCCCAAGAAAGCACCTATTAAACGGACAACTAAAATCTATGGATCTCTGGTGTTTGTCTCTCATGACTTTTCACAAGTTCCAATACTTTCACTGCCATTATACAATGAATTAGGAACTTCCTTTCTTTCTCTTCTTGTTTAAAAACCAGTTTTCTTCAGCAATATTTGGCCTGGTTTGTTCTTTCAGGCCTGCAAGCCATTAACCTGGGAGGTTGCTTCTACAGACACAGTTGCTGCAGCTACAGGACAACTGAAAACTGCTGACAGAGAAGGCACAAACATTCTTGCCACAGACAAGTACGTGAGATGATGGATATGTTGCTTCATCATTTCTCAATCTACTGCTGAATCAAGCTAGCACACCATATACAATAGTGTGAGCTAATTTGCAGAAAACAGCCACACCTATGTTGAAGACCACAAGGCTGACAGATTTGAACTTTGAGATTGTGGAGTTGGAATATTACAGATTCAGAGTCAAATTATGTTTGACTACTTCTTGCTCTTTTAGTACCACTGTCCAGCTCTGTCTGACCTAACCTTTCAACCACTGGTAAAAACTCTGGAACACAGTCACTTGGTAAATCAGTACTGTCCAATAGCTCAGAGCTAAGGATGTTGTCAGACAGCACCTGAGACCTGTCAGCAGAGAGCCCCCAGTTTGCTGTACCCCACCTACCTGATGTTCCCACTAGTGTACCTGGAAAATGCCTTATTTTATGTCATTCACCCTATAACTATGAAAACTTCATGAGGCCATGTCCACATTGGAACATGTTGTCTGGGGCAACCCAAATCTGTGTTTCTGGGCCAGGCTCTAGAATAAGCTCACTCTTACTCCCTTTGAGGTGAGAGCTATTTTCCATTGACAAACATATACATTTTCATCCACTAAACCTTAGTAAAGCAGATAGGGCAAGGAAGCCCACTGTAGGTTGTCTAGCCTATTCCAGATCCTCAATTATGGGGAGCAGCTGTGATCTCTGTTTTGAACAGCTACAGGATCACCCTCTGCAATCAGCTGGCCTCTTTACCTCTCAATGGACTTGTGAATCCGTCTCCACTGGGGATAGTGAGCTTCCTGTTCAAAGCCACCTCCTTTGGCTCTAGCTTGTTGGGCCACATTTAGTGATCTGGTGTCAATGAGGTAGCCACGCTTTCCTGCCCTAAGGGTGGCATTTATCAGCTTCTCATCTTCCTTGCACCTTCGTCCATTTGTGCCAGTCAGAGGCTGACCACTTCGCATAATCACCTGGAAAGCACACATGGCAACAATTCAATAGCAGTTACTTGAAGTTTCTGAGAAGGAGCTGGAACAGGGTTCTTTTGAAACAATCTGTGGCACTCTGCCATGGACTCTGACATGCATGCCATACACAAAAAGGCTGCATGTATTAACACCTGTAAAACAGAGATAAGCCTTGCACTTTAATACAATGCATATTTCCCTGCTATCTCAAACACAGTAAACTCAATTATCACCTCTAAATGATCAAGCACTATACTTCATTTAGTCCATGAACTGACGTGCAGTAGAGATCTGGCCCCATAATGAAGATGATACTAGCCTAAGAGTCAATAAAATATCCCACACCTCAAGTAAACTGCAGACCTCTGCAGACCCAAGAATGGCTCAGAAAAGCCTCCCCTTTACAAAAAGAAGCAACATAGGAAACAGGCTGAGACTTTCTGCCTGATGTTCACTCTGCCTGTTCAACCTGGAAACACTGAGGTCTGACCCTGGGCAGAGGACCACACAAGGCTGTTAGTAGGGAGGCTTCACTTGTGTAACAACAGTCTGGTTGACTGCATATATGTTCCTCTTTACCCCAACCAACTGCCCTTGCCTTCTCTACCTGCAGCCCAAAAGCCCATGCCTTTTTCTGACAATTCTGCCTTCCAGTTAGTCCTTATTCTCACGTCCTCACCCTTAGACACAGGATAAAATCCATGTGTTCTTTCCCCCTTCATATCTCTAGAAGTTTATCTGATAGACTACTATTACTGAATCTTGGAGAAAAGAGTAAACTTCAACTTCACATACATGGGGCTGGCAGGCTCTGGCAAGAATTACAGGGAAAACACAAAATAAAAAGTTTATATACACCTTTGTTTGGGGAATTATTTTCAATGTTCTGAAAGCTACCTGTCTATGATTTATCCTCCCCCATCATTCTTTTCAGTATTCTGAGGCTGCTGTCTCCAAAGACCATCTACATATTTCCAAAGGTTTGTTTTTTAAGCTCTTCTCAAGAAAGTGGTGCCCATTAAACTAATCTCTTCCAGGGCAATGGTCTGGTGCTGTCTCAGGACACCTATCATTACATGCTCTTACTACTCTGAAATAGCTCAACATAACCTTGGCCAGTCGTGGTTATGTTTTTAGAAAGTGGGAAAAACTTTCAGAGGCGAGGCCTGCCTGGAGTATACAGGTCACTTGGGATGTGTTTAGGGGATATCCCTTGCCCCCCACCCCTTCTTCCTGTTTCACTCTGCCAAAGTCAATAGCCTCTTTCTCCCCACACTCCTACCACCATGGTGTTCTAACTTACCGAAAACCAAATCAGTGGAGCCAGCAAGGGGAGGGCTGAAACATGGAATCTGTGAGTCAGAGCGCAGCCTTCCTCTGTATTAAACTGTCACTCATAACTGCCCAGTTCTGTATCTGAGCCAATGCCCCAGCCACTACTAGCAGAGCCTTGCAGAATGCACCATTAGGCTTGGCCAGTCTCTCATCTATAAGCCCTAAAGCTAAAGCTGTAACATCTGGAACCACAGAAGAACTTTCCCTGCTTCATTGCACCTATGTACCTGAGGCTCTCATTGATGAATTACATGCATTACTTGTTTTACTTGAGTCTTTTGTTTAGGACTGCAGGGTCTGCTCATGAATCCTGTCATGCTGGGCAGACACTATTGTTTGGCTTAGAATAAACAACAACTATTTTACAATGATGCCATCAGGTGACTCAACACTACATTGAGTATCAATTGTTAAAACACTGTAAAATAAAAAGTGAAGAGCAATAACAGACAGATAGATGGCCTGCTAACAAAAGAGCAAAATTTTAAAACTCTGGCACATTGATGCCCTCTTTCATAATTCCATGGAAAAGGATGTTGGAAGATAGCTGTAATTATCTAGTTTAATATGGACTGCAGGATGAGAAGCAAAATGATGGGGGGATGTCATTCTGTAAATATGTTTCTCTTACTGGTTAATGAATAAAGCACTGTTGGCCAATAGGAAAGCAAGATAGGCGGGACTAGGAGACTAGGAGAAGAAAGGAATAGTAGGGAGGATATCCAAGATGGAGGATAGAGAGAACACCAGCCCCTCTCTCTGGTCAGAAAAGACCACGTGGAAATATTAAATTAATAGAATGGGTTAATATTAAGACAAAGCTAGCTGATAAGAAACTAGTAACAGGCCAACAGAATTATATCTCATCCAGCGTCTCTGTGTGTTATTTGGGGCTGGCACGGCAGAGGAAAAACTCGTCTGGTGCTGTCTCAGGACACTATCATTACATGCTCTTACTACTCTGAAATAGCTCAACATAATCTTGGCCAGTCTGTGGTTATGTTTTTAGAAAGTGGGCATCTGCAATGTGGCTAATAAGAACTCCCACTTAAAACTTAACAAAAGCTTAAAAAAGGGTTTTAGAAACCAAAGAACAGAGATAATCAAGGCTTCTTAGTAGCAGCATTTTCTTCGGTTGGACTCTGTTTTGCTAGAGACAAGCAGAGATTTGTGCCACTCCTTTAAGGGAGATTTCCTGACACAGCATAAGCAGCAAAAAACCACAAGGCTTTTAAAGAGCTCTGCTAACAACTGAATGGTGTGTACGAGAGCTGGCAATGGCAGTGACCACATCTCCAATCTGGCAGCATGCTGCTGGATGGCAGCGTAGACCAAGGCAATGAGCACAGCTCTCAGTTCTGGCGGTAAAGGTACCTCCCGCCATCTTGGATAGACCGTGGCTAAAACAACTGTGGCTTTCATTTTAGCAATGTTGTTGTTTACCAGATAAAAGGCTCATGGCCACAAAAAAATAAAGCTTTACAGTAAAGACAGATTCACATTAAGGAAAACCACTAAAGGTTTACAGTGTGTTTTAAAATATACATAGGCTTGGGAGAGAAAAAGAATAAAATGGTTTTAAAAAGACAGAGAGTAGCTGGGTGTGGTGGCACACGCCTTTAATTCCAGTTGAGAGACAGAGGCAAGCAGATCTCTATGATTGCAAAGTAAACCTGGTATACAGAGTTAATTCCAGGACAGATAAAAGTTACAAAGAGAAACCCTGTCTCAAAAAATGAAAAAACAGAAATAGAAGAAATAGAGTAATAAAAAAGCCAAGTAAAGATGGAGAGAATCTGGATACTGTACAGTTGTCTTTGTATCATTTGACTGCTGAGGCAATAACAACAACTGTTAAAACAAATGCTGCTGGATTAATCCAATTTATATATTTTAAAAATGCTTTGACTTCAAAATTTAAGTCTAAGGACAGATTACTGGGGAAAAGAATTTCTATTTTTGTTTCCACAGAAAATGAAAAGCTATGGATTCCTTCCACACTAACATGGTTTGATCATGCCAGACCCCCTGAAACAGTGTCCCAGGTGATCCAACAGTCAAAACAGCTGGGACAAGGCAGACTTGCAGATCACAGCCAGGATTTCTTCTTAGGATCCCCATGACAGTGCCCCTACCAGCAGGAAGCAGTTTGGAAAGAACGACACCCAAATTCCCAAATATATAAATGTTTGTTTTCATTTATATGGGGTTGGTTATATGACCACAACCAATCTTTTTAAAGGTAAAAAAGGAATTATGGTATAGATATGAATACTTTGTTTTGGAATGGATTTTCATTTATTGATACAATTTAAGGTCAATTTTGTGATATGTATATTTCTCCTCTTGTTTAGTCATTGTTTATATAGCACATTTAGAAATGTAATGTATAATATAGTACAGATTATAGTCAAATATATATAGTCAAAATATAATATAATAGTCAAAACTTAAGTTAGTTTGGTTTTCAAGATACATTTGTATCTTGTATTTGAGATGGATAGGCATTCTTCAAACCTTTCAAAGACCTACAGAATATGACATTTAAAATGGTTTAGGGATTTTCCTAACAGTGAGACAGAAATGCTCCTGGCAACACCACCTTCAGAAAGGAAGATGGACATTGAAGAAACATGTTATGGAGTTTACTTCCAATACGGCAAAACTAGCCATTTGGGCAAGATAGTACTCTTGTCTAGACTGTTTGACTTTATGCTGTATAAATTGGACATGCAGGACCCCAGGAAAGTGATGCTGATACATGATGGATATTGCTACAGGGTTCCTGCTTCATGGAAGAGTCTACCAGACAGTCTGTGACACAGAGAAAAGTGACTGACAAACTGCCAATACAGGTGGACAATTTAAAGTTTCCTGCTTTGCTGAGGAGTCTGCCAGACACACTATGGCCTATGGGCTGAAGATGAAACATTACAGAAGAACTTCAGGTACCTGACCAGGTAGCGAGATGTCTCTGTTATTTCTAGAGTTTATATATTATCCTTCTGTGGTCTTTGAAGGAGTTGAAGACAGATAGTTATGGCTATAGTTTCCTTAGTTAAGATTAAAGATAAGTTACACATAAGACTTCAGACTCAGAAAGATAGATGATGGAATATTTTCTTTAAATCTTACTAAATGTTAATGAACTAAATATTGTTAACTGTGATTCTTATTTGATAACTGTCGTATGATATATTTTGCTGTGCTAAGGTTAAAACCTTTTTTTTTTATTTTAGACAGAAAAGAGGAGATGTTGGGAGATATCATTCTGTAACTATGTTTCTCTTATTGGTTAATAAATAAAGCACTGTTGGCCAATAGGAAAGCAAGATAGGCAGGACTAGGAGACAAGGAGGAGAAAGGAAGAGTAGGGAGGAGATCCAAGATGGAGGACAGAGAGAAAAGAATGCCAGCCCCTCTCTCCGGTAAGATAAGACCACGTGGAAGTACTTAGATTAATAGAAATGGGTTAATATTAAGATAGAGCTAGCCGATAAGAAACTAGTAACAGGCCAACAGAATTATATCTCATACAACATCTCTGTGTGTTATTTGGGGCTGGCAAGGCTGTGGGACCAGAGCGGCAGAAAAACCTACTCATAACAGCAAAGTTTACTGAAAAACAAGAAAGGAGAAAGTGTCAGACATGGTGGTACATGCCTTTAGTCCCAGCACTTGGGAGGTGGATCTCTGTGTGTTTGAGGTCAGCCTGGTCTACAGAGAGTTCCAGAACAGCTAGAACTACACAGTGAGTCTCTGTCTCAAAAAACTGAAAGGGTGGAAGTGAGCAGAAAGCCATTTGAAAAGCTCACACCCAGCAAGCTCTAGACAGTTGCATTCCTGTGAGGAACTGAGGAAGCCTGAGTGAAGTGTCTTGTTAATGTGAGCAGGTCAAAGACCAATGCCATCAGAAACTGACAAAGCCTTGCCTCCAGGTCAGGTCAGAGAGATGGCACAACCGTCCTCTAGTCCAATTGTAAATGTTGATAGTCTATGCAAAACCAGCAAATGCAGCTTCTTCCTCCTGTATGCTTACAGCCTAAGAATGATGGCTTACAGAGACCTCTTACCTAGACTAGCTAAACCCCTCCCTGATGCTGTACATACTAAACAGGCTGAGGTTCCAATTGTAGCATAGTTGGCACCACTCTATGCACAGCCTACCCAAGCCCTAATGTTCTATATGTGCATTCATTCTTTCTCCATTCCCTGGCTGTCCCAGTCAGAGCTCAGGGACCCACAACATTACTGGCCTCAGAATTCCCAATTTCCCAGTTTCCTAATGCATGAGTAAATGACATGTGTCATTCGTCTTTCTCTTATGAAGCAGTGTCTGCTCGATTTACCTTTCACATGGAAATTTGTTAAGAATAATTACAGTAAACATCTAATCAGGGTTCTAGGGAGAGAAATGTCACTCTTCTGTCTTAAGAACATTGCAGCAAGCACACTGTGCTCTGAAGACAAATCCTACCTTTCTGAAGCTGAGCAGTACATCCTCCTCTACAAAGCATCCCACTCCTGATCCCTGCACTTAACAAGGGGATATACTAGTGGGAATGATCTGGCAAATGACTTCAGCTAAAAGGCACACAGGACAGGAAATACTCCCAAGCAAAGGAACCCATCCACCCCAGGCCACATTTGTCAGCAGAGCGTGCCCCTCATACTCACCATGCCATTCTTTTTGTGGTAATAGCTCAGTACTGGGAAGCGCCCCCCATGTCGAAAGGCTGCCACCTTCCGCAGAGCTTCATCATCGATGGACTTGGGCACAATGATAGTTGGTGGGTAGGAAGGACAGACAGCAAATTCCTTATTGACATAGCTCAGTCTCCATTCACTGGTCTGAAAAACACATAGCATTTCAGAGCTAACCAAGCATCTCAGTGTCATAAAGTATCTAAGGTTTAAAGGCTTTGGAGACAATTGCCAGGAAAGCCATTCAATGGGAAATTTGGACATCTAGCCCACACTCCAGTCTTCAGGCCAATTCCACCAGCTTCTGGCATGGCTAGTGATCACTATCACTAGACATGTCTTCCTTGTATTGTATTTGAAGTTATTCTATTAGTTTAAGCTTGATTCAGACAGCACACCTCATGCTCTCCACTTCACAAGGCAGTTCTTGCCCCTTAGTTACATATGCCAAGTATGTTCATAGTTATGGTGGCCAAGATCAGCCCATGCACCTCTTTCTCGGTACTGCTCATCTTAACACAGCTACAACAGACTGTAACATTCCAGAATGCTCTGCCAGAGTAGAGATATTAGCCATAATCAATTCTTCATTCCTTCTGCTATTTAGAAAAGGAAGAATGTGATGGCATAGGTTCATCTTTCTTAAGACAACAAGGACAAACTCCTGGTGAGCCTTTACATATCATTAGATCATTTCCAAGTCCTGGAAACACATGACAGGAAACTATCAAACAGAACTAAAAACTCCATGTAAAACAAAAACCTATATTTTGCAGCTAAAAAAAAAAAAACCAAAATGACATGTGCAAATTTTAATATGTGCCTATAAATTCAAGCTGGTTCAACATATCAAAACTGGCTTACATTAATAGAAAATTAAGTTAAGATGTGAAACTTAGGCTGGAAAGATAGCTCAGAGGTTAAGAGCACTGGTTGCTCCTCCAGAGGTCCTGAGTTCAATTCCCAGCAACCACATGGTGGCTCACAGCCATCTATAATGAGATATGGTGCCCTCTTCTGGCATGCATGCATACACACAGGCAGAAAACTGTATATAATAAATAAATCTTTAAAAAAAGAAAAAAAGATGCGAAACTTAATGGAAACTTCTATATTTATAGGCTCAAATTCATACCAATTTTAATTACTTATATTTTCAAACTTTTTACCAGAGTCTCTACTTATTTTACTTGGTGTTTGTGTGTGTACATGTACTTGTGTGCAGCATGTGTGCAGGTGCCTGTGGAGGCTGAAAGAGACCATGGATTTCCTAGAGCTTTAGTTACTGATGGTTGCGAGCTGCCCTGTGAAGATGCTAGAACCCAACTCAGGTCCTATGGAAAAACAGCAAGCACTCAATCACTGAGCCATCTCTCTAGCCCCCACTTGATTATTGTATTGTTGTTTCTACTTTGTGGTCACTTTCTCTTACTTCCTTAAGCAGTTTTAACCACTGCCTTAAAATACTTGTGTGATGATTCAAACATCTGGAACATCTTAGGTGACTGCCTACTGACTCTTTCCTCTGGCAGAATGGGTGACATTTCTGACTCAGTTTTGGTTGCGTCATAGACCCTGTAAATGCAGACATGCTTGGTGCAGTAACTTGTTTTTAGCAGGCATGTAGACGTTGGCTACTTTGTAAACTCCAACATCTGTGTTTCATGGTGACTCAGCTCCATGTTCACTTTGCTTCCAGCCTGCCTGCAAGTCAACAGGTTCTTATCCTGATATTTGACTCCTGACTTTTTATTGATTAAGATTAATTAGATTCATGCTTCGTCTGGCACCCACATTGCAATAAGAACCTGGAAGATCAGAGAACCGGAAGCAGCTACCAGTGACCTCCTACCTTGTGATTCCTCCAACCAAATGGGCCCAGATCTGCCCTACCTTATCACTTCCTGTCTCTCTGTACAGTCTCCAGACCTCTATGGTTAGCTAGTGGCTAGCTCAGTCATCTGACTCCAAGGAAGCTTTGTTAGAAAACAAACAAAATACACAACATTTCCCCCCTTTTTTATCTAAATAAAAAATGAAGGTTTTAACATAGAAATAACTATATATAAATATGTAAGGCAATATCACATTCACAATGTCTAGTCATTTGCATTTGACAAGTTTATAGAAAATACTCCATTATCTATTTTGTTGAGTCCAAAGTTGTACCTAATTCACTTTCTATTCTAATATACATTACCAATCCAAAACTATCTTTTATGTCTCTCAACCTTACATACTTTATACCTCTTTTGTGAGTTTCTTTTCTGAATTTGATAACAGGGAAAGCTATAACTATCTAGTCTTCAACTCCATCAGAGACCAGAGAAACAAATATTACCTAAGTAAACAGAAAGTACAAGCAAGAGACTTCCAAAAAATGTGAGAAATAACAGAAATAGATGGTTGCCTGGACAGTCACCCAAGGTTCCACTGTAACATTGGGGCACCCATCTTCAGCCTTCAGGCCTAGAATATCTGACAGACTTTTCTGTGAAGCAGGATATTCTGAAGGGCTGTCCTATCTTATCTTGACAAAGTTCGGCAGTCACTTTCTTTTGTGTCCTGCTTGTCCAATTTGAACAGCAAACTGTCAGCAGTCAAGGAAAGGGCAGTTTCTTTCCCAGTGGCTAACTTTTGCCACAAAGAAAGTAAACTCCCTGTTTCTTTGATGCCCATCATCTTCTCTGAAGTAGAATGGGGCTGTTTCTTGTTCTCCGATCTTCCAGTTTCTAATCCTGATATTTAACTCCCAATTGTTTTATTGATTAAGATAAATTAGATTAACACTTCAGTCCTGTTCTATAAATACACATATTCTTACATTCTTTTATTCACCTAACAAATCCTTACCACTTGCTGGTCATGTACCAGGAATACTGAATGGGAATAAACCCCCATGCTTCCTAACCTTACAAAGCACACACTCTAGCTGCTTACTTCCTAGTCCAGGAGGAACACTAAGCCATGAACACAGACTCCAGACTGCTGCTTCCTCACACTTGAAGGATGCTTCTTATAGACTGTTCTTTCCCCTTCTCAGTAGATTCAAACTCTGGCTCCCTTCTTTTAGATACTTCATCCAGGAGCCCTTGGCTCCCCGCCACCACAAGCTTTTCATAACATGCAGTATGAGTCCTGCCAAGTTTTCATCTGTCATACAGATCTCTCAGACAAGCTCTGGGCCAAACTACATTTTCACCATATTTGATGATATTTATATACAAGACCATAAAACTCCCTTTCTATTCCCCTATGCCACCATGGACACTTTCACTCTTCAAATTCCACGGCACCTTAATCTCTACTTCTTGATTCCAAGTGGCCAATTACAGAAGCATGATAGAAGCAGTCAAACAGCCAAAAGACAAAACCCAGTTCTAGCAAGCTAGCCTTAGAGTCCAAGCCATGTGTTAACCCAGCAGCACATGAGCTAGGCACACTGTGGGCTCAACACACTTTTAAAGAGTGGCTCAAAATCTAGTACACATTAAGGTGCTACTCAGGAGACACCTACCAATCAAGTCACAGTATGCCAGGACTAGCTTTTTTTTTTTATAAATTCATCTATTTATCTGACATCCTAGCTGCAGCCTCCCCCTATATCTTCCCTCCTAATCCCTCTCTCCCATTCCCATCTTCTCACCCTCTAATCCTCCCTCTTCCATCTCCATCCAGAAAGGGCAGGTCTCCTACAAGTATCAATAAAACATATCAAGTTGCAGTAAGACTAAGCACCTCCCATATATTAAGACTGGGCAAGGCAACCCAGTATGAAAAGTAGGGTCCCAAAGGCCAGTAAAAGAGTCAGAGACATCCTCCATTCCTGCTGTTAGGAGTCCCATAAGAAGACCAAACTACACAACTGTAACATATATGCAGAGTGTCTAGGTCAGTCTCATGCAAGCTTCCTGGTTGTTAGTTCAGTCTCTGTGAGTTCAGTCCCTATGAGTTCAGGTTAGTGGTGTATGAGCCTTCCCATGATGTCCTTGACTCCTCTGGCTCCTATATTGCCAGGACTAGCTTTAAGCAAAACAATGTTTATTTTTTTATTTTTTAAAACAGTATTTATAAATGTTATTTTCAAAATTTTAAAAAATACCTGGACTATGTTAATTTATTGGAAGGAAAAGCATTGCACTGAAGCAATTACACCAACACATGGGTAAAATGACCAGCCTAGGATGAAAAAGGCAGAACCAACAGCTAGTGCATGTTCTAAATTTAGGCATGAATAACCCACTCCACCTCATTAGTCTCCAATGGGAAAGGAACAGTTTCAAGTAAAATATGGTGTTGGGTAAATTCTTAGCACCCACAATGTCAAATGTTAACTTACAGCAGAGGAATAGAGCTCAAACTCTTGCTCAGGAAGGAAGGAATGCCAGCCATCTTCGATCACCTCAAACATGGGTCGGTAGAAGAAAGGATACATCAGGGTGACTGAATCCAAAGTAGACAATGCCTAGAGGACAGAAAGAAAGAGTCTACAACTGAAAGCATTCAACAAAGCAGCAGTTAGTACATAGGATCTGGTAATGATGGAACCCTGTACAGGTCTTCAATACTGTTTCTTTACATGTAGCTACAGTCTGGTTGTAGTTAGCATCCACACTTCAGCATCTAAGACACCTTACACACAACCATTCAACAGGTGCTACCTGAATGAAACAAGCAACAGAACAACCTGTGCCAAGTGAAATAATGCTTCCTGACACAATTTAATAATGTCCAAAGCTCAATAAAAATGTCCAAGAATTTCTGGACACTGGGGAACAAGGAGGCTTTGGTTAGTTAATGGAGACTCAGCTAAAAACTCAGTAACTAACTAAACAATTTAAGTCATTCACAATCTATGCCTGCTTGTCACTATAAAAAGGAATGCTCAGCTCTGGCCAGCTGTCAAATATTGGAAAAGCCCCAAACTCCAAATCCCAGCTACACAAAGGTTAAGTTACATAGCCCCCCACTATGCCTTGTTCAATGGAGGAAACTTTGCAGGCTTATTAGGAATCTTCATCGAGATAAAGTATCTAATAGGCCAACAACATTGCAACACATAATAAAACTGAATTCTTACAAGACATACATATGTATAAGCTGCATTCATGCCCACTTCCTCCTTCCTAAAGGGATCTGCCAATTGGCTAGGCATTGTCCTATCTTTTGCTACACTGGGTACACCCAACCAAAGTAAGCATAAGACATTCCTTTGTCTAAATAGTAAAACATTATCTTAGTTTGTTTTCTTATTCACACTGGGAAGTACAGCCAAGTCATGATCATACTTCCAAGTGACAACTATGTGTGACAGACTAATTCACTCTCTCATTCCCTCAAGTAGAATTTAGCAAAAGCAGAAAGGTTTGTGTGTCATTTCCTTAGCAACACATCACCAAAACTCCTTCTTGTTAAAAAACCAAACAAAGCCAGGTAGTGTTAGTAAAGGCTTTTAATCCCAGCACTAAGGATGCAGAGGCAGGTGGATCTCTGTGAGTTTGATCTACAGAGCAGGTTCCAGGCCAGATAGGGCTGTTACACAGAGAAACCCTGTCCAAAAAAAAAAAAAAAAAAAAAAAAAATTGTAATCATAGATTTAAGGCTTTCCCCCCTCTTTTATAATAATTAGCCCCACTTAAAAAACAAAAACAAAACAGAACAAAAAACATAAAGCTCAAATAAGTCAGTTATACAGAAGAAAAAAATCAGCTTAACTCTATAATCAGCTAGAAATTATACACAGAGTCAGCTGATATAATTTAATGGTAGTGATTTAAAATAAGGCAATTTAAAATTGGGGTGTAGACCAAAATTGTCAGAAGTGAAAAAGGAATGTGAAGCCTTCAATTGAAACCAACTATCCAAGCAAAGTTTCTCAAGTGTGGCCAGAACCAATGTTCAAAATTTCTACATAAGCATAAACAAACACAGCTTAAGTGAACTGATAAAAACAAATACTTACCTTCAGATATAAGTCACAGAAGACAACTATTGGTGACAGTCACTTGCTTTAGTCTGTTACACAAAATATGTGAATATACTCCTGACACACAGCTGAATGGTAAGCTGAGAAATGGTTAAGACAGTGAACTTTATGTGATGTGACTATTTCTACCACAAAGTCTCAGCATGAAACTGTTCTCACAGAAGGGCCTTCTTCCAATGGCAGCTACCATCTTCCAAGTATTGTACTAAGAATTCTATATACCCACAAATGTGATTTTACAACAGCCCTAAAAAACAGGTAATGATCTCATTTTATAATAAGAGACTAATTGTGAGAAGTTAAGTACTTCACCCACAGAACACACCATAAGCTAACAAAGAACCATATGATTTCAACAGTAACAGTATTAAGAGTGCTGCTCAGAGTTCAAGGGTTCTATCTATTCTAAAGATATACTACACTCAGGAAGATCACACCTGCTAACTGTACTGTGGCCACAATCCAACTAACTGTATCTGTTTCACTGGCTTAAAACTTCATACAGGTTATTCCTTCAAGAAATCCACTGAAATAGAACAACAGTTCACAAACTGTCTTCATCACAGAAAGTATCAACATTTGCACAGTAAACATGATCCTTGAGGTTTTTTTCTAAACAAGATTCATGCATACTCAAATGAAACAACATCTATTATTTGGCCAATATGAACTCATGAGAATTCTATTATGAAATTCCACAAACTTCTAAGCAATTGATGGAATTAAGAATTCCATGTAAAGGAATACTAAAACTGCAGTAAATATAAGAGGTCCCATTATTCTCATATGACAACAGAGCAGATAGAACTTTTCCTATATAAGCAGTCATGGGGTCATGATCAAATACCTGATTAATGGGCTACATGAAATCAGAATACAGCCTTTTTCCCATCAGATTTTTGCCTGCAAAATACTTACCTCAATAGAACTGGCTATATTTAAACATTCCTCCATCCCAGGAATATCCAACTGAATAATTCGGAAATCTTTACATTTTATGATGATGGTACCCAGAGAACCCACAAATCTGTAAGAAATTACAAATCATGTGTATGGTAAGAAAACCAGTGAGGATACTAGGTTAGAACCAGAACAAGGAGTGTCAGAATTTAGCCTTCATTATGCAGCATGAGAGATCATTGAATACATTTATGCACTAAAGATAAACTGAGGAGTCCAGTAGCCCACTGCTGGTAGAGAAAGATAACCTACCACACATGGCTTCACCCAAAATGCTAGTAATGCTACCATAAGATTGCATTACGGCACAATCTCTGTTGAAATCTTAAATCTGAATATGCAGTAAAGCAATCGAAAGTATGCTGTCACTCACATACTTCATAGTGAACTGGGTAATCAATTTGCTTTCTGCTGCCTAGAGTACACAGGGTTTACAGGGAGACTGAGAAGACAGAAAATATAAGTGCATATGAAAGTATAAATGAATGTTTGACTCTGAGACACCTTGCACAGATGAAGAGCATAGAATGGGAGGCTGGAGAGATAGCTCAGCAATGAAGAGCACTTTCTGTCCTTCCATATCCAAGCTCTGCCTGCAGAGCTCACATGGGGTGGCTCACAACTACCCGTAACTCCAGTTCCATGAGACTCAACACCTTCTTCTAGCCTCTTGAAGTCCCTGCACTCATGTGTACATGCCCACACATAGATACACATTCATATAAGTAAAAATAAAGTATGGGGTGGGAAAATAAAGATGAATTACACACTTTCAGAAATACTGAATAATGTTGAGGACTGATGAGTAACCCTAGCAGCAAGTAAACAACAGCCTAGAAAATAAATAAGAAGGGATATGATAAACTAAACATGTTGTTGTCTTTGTTGAGAGGGTCTTCTGTACATGAGTGAGGTGTGTGTCACATTTGTCATCCACCTGCCTTGGCCAGGTGGGCACCACTTTATCGAACTTTAAAAATTATTTGAGAGAATAAAATGGGAAATACAATGTACTCAACTACTGCAAGGTGTGGTGGCACACACACACACACACACAGAGAGAGAGAGAGAGAGAGAGAGAGAGAGAGAGAGAGAGAGAGAGAGAGAGAGAGAGAGAGAGATTTCAGCATTTACTTGAGAGGCTAAGGCTGGAGAGTCAGGAGCTCAAGCCAGGCCTAGATTTGCAAAGGGTGAGTTTATCTATTTTGGGGGTAGGGGGGAGTGTTGAGTTAAATTGTATGCAATCGCAACTTCGTGAAGTGCGATCGACAACCAATAATGATTCGAGAAATGGCAAGGAACATTCAAGGAATGTGATGAAAGGAAAAAAAAATTAACTGAAAATACGCCCAAATGGTGTTCAAAATGACCCCTGCGATGATACCCCTGAGACCTTAGCTCGAGTTTAGCAAAAGCCAGGTAGCCAGTGCAGATGACTTTCAGGTCTAGGCCACAGAAAGTTCATTTCGCTGGCTGGGCGAGGATGCCAGAAAACCACTGGAAGCGTCCGTTCCGGCTCCTCAGGGACCTGGGTGTGGTGGGCGCTCACCGTTTGTCAATGGCGTCGATATTTGAATGGAGGAGCCAGAGCTCCTCCGTGTTGTCCTGCCGGGAGGACAAGATCAGGTGGTGGCCCGTCAGACACAAGGTCCCTTCCACGGCGGGGTAGAAAGGCCGGTGCAACACCACGTTGTCCACCCGTGGGGTCTTAATCAGCTCCGCGAACTCCATGTTCCCCAGGCGACCGCAGCCTGTGGGACGATGACTCCCGCAGGTGAGAGGCTGTTAGCGGCCCCGAATTAGGCGCCCCTAATGGGCGGGCCGAGAGCTCGGGCCCCGCCCCGGTTGGGCGGGCGCGGCAAGGCCTGCGGGGGTGCCCACCGCCCTGGCCGCTCCCGGGCGTCTCTCCCGCACTACTGGCCGGGACTCGGCCGCAGAGAAGACCTCGCGGCAGGCCCTGTAATAGCCGCGGCCACCGGCCTCTGATGGGAGGGCTGCGGAGGAGGAGGACCCGACGTCGGGCGGCATCCGAACCCGAGCCGCTAGGGACTTCTGGCGGAAGTAGTTACCGGCTCCCGCACCCGGCTGTAACTCAGGGAAGAAGTAGAAGACTCAAGACTCGGAAGACACGGGAAACGGACCGGAAGTTGGTCCTTTGTTAGATCCGGTGGAACACAGCCGGAGACAATGACTTTATGTTCCTACATGGGAAAAAACTTTCACCTTCTGCCCACCACAGTCCTTATCCTCAAAAGATTCCTTGTCAGAGAAGGCGAGACGAGAAGACGTAGCTGACCTGCCGCTCTTCGTTTTGCGTGGTGTCCCTCAAGGGCTCTTCTGGGCGTTTTCTATAACTGGTGGGTATTCTCATGGATTGGTCTACGAAGAGATGTCAAGTGTAGGATCGAGAGATGATTGTGACCTAGAAGAAGCCTCGGGGTGTCTGGAAAGGACACGGATCTAAGCCACAGACTTTAAGAGCACAATGACGTTAAATAAGAAAAGCGTATAAGTACCTGAAAGGAGAATGCAGAAAGGAACTAATTAACCCTCGCCCTGTGACAAAATGCTAGTGACTTCAGAGACTGATCACTTCATCTGTGCAAAGCGTGGACCTCTCTGTGAAATGCAAGACTTTGGTGTATTGGTCACCACCTCGCAGCGTCCCAGCTAAGTGCAGTCTAGCTGAACTGCTCACAAACAATGCAATGACAGAAATTTGCTCATGTAATTAACCCCCTTTCTTGCTTCCTGTCTTTCTTCTTTCAGAATAAGAATTACGTTTGAGTCCTGACTTGCTTTTGCCTTATTAGCCTTAGAAATTCTCACCATGCAGTATCTAAGAACAGCAAGTTAGCTGACTTCAGAGTGTACAAAGTGAACCTGACCAGATTGCACAGTGCGTGTTCCTGCTTTTGCTCTTCCCTAAAACTTTCCCCTCGTCAACCATCCCGGAGATTCCAGTTCGTCTGCAAAAGTAAAAGAGCCAGCAATGGAGGCTAAGGAAAGTATCGTAAAGCCATTTTTCGAACTGGATTTTATTTTTTCATTTTCCTTCCTATGTCACTCATTATAATAACTACTAATTGTGAGATGGTGAATTTACTTCTAGAAAATAATGGAAAGTTTTGCAAGAGAAAACATGAAAGTAGAGCCTAGAAGGGTAAGGTTCTCTGAATGGAAGATGTGCAAGGAAAAAACTTAGTGTCCAATTTAGTGTATTGTTAAACGCTAGAAATTCTTAAAGCATTCTGTGACCATTCTGGTTTTCTTGAAAATGAATTATGAAAGTGTTATATCAAGTTTAAAAAAAAAAATCTTTCATGTTCTGTAAAGTCATGAACTGTCCCCTATAGAACAACCAGTATCTTCTGAATTGTTATAATGAAATATCAGAAAGTATTAGAAAGTTACACCAACTGTGATTTGAAGCTCAAAGAGCAGAAAGTTCTCAAGCCCTGAGAAAACCAAAATTCAGTAGTTAGGAATAAAGCATGAGTAAACAGTGAAGAGCACTTCCCTACATAAGCAGTAGGTGGCAGTAGAATTCAAAAGCAGTGGGATATGCTAAATAGTCCAATGATATAGTCAAATATTACTCCCCAAACAGCCAAGAAACAAGGGTCTTGAAGGATTCTGATAAGTCAAGAAGATAGTGGAATTTATAATGTGTACAAAATTTATTTGTGGGAAAAAGAATGTATTCAAGGACTATTAAAATAGGTCAATAGATATCTTAGTTTTCTGTTGCTGTGAGGAGACACCATGATCACAGGAACTCTTATAAAGGAAAGCATTTAGTTGAGACTTGCTTGCAGTTTCAGTGGGTTTAGTTCATGATCAACAAGGTGGGAGGCATAATGACACACAGCCAGACATAGTGCTGGAGAAGGAGCCTGGCTTGAGCATTTGAAACCCCAAATCCCATACCCGGTGACACACTTCCTCCAACAAGGCCACACCTTCTAATCCTTTCAAATAGTGCTACTACTAAGCATTCAAGCATAGAAACCCATGGGGGTCATTCTTATTCAAACCACCACAAAGGGTAAAGAGCAAGTATGAAGACCAGAGTTCAAATACCCAGAACACACACAAAAGCAGAGGCCTGGCTCCAAAAATCCCAGTGCTGTGGACATGGGGTTGAGAAAAAAGGATTCTGAGGTATACAGGCTAACCATTGTAGCAGAAACAGAAAACTCTGTACCAACCATTGAGAGACACTCTCATAAATAAAGTGGAGGGAAATCAAGAAATGCACCTGATGTTGACTTCCAAACTCCACAGGCCAACACAGTCACACACACACATATAGACCACAACACAACACACACACACACACACACACACACACACACACACACACACACCATAAAAATAAAATGTTAAGGGGCACTGGAGAGATGCCTCAGAGATAAAGAGTAGTCACTGCTCTTCCAGAGGACCCAGGTTCAATTCCAAGCACCCACAACCATCCTTAACTCCAGTTCCAGGGGATTCAGTGCCTTCTGGTCTCTAAAGGCATCAGGCAAGCCCAAATTATACTATGTACATTCAGGTAAAACACTTATACACATAAAATAAATATTTTTAAATAAAATAAAACATTTCAAAGGATTTCTTCAAGGCATTGCAGGTGCTATTGCTATCCCTACTGTTGAGATTAAAATGGTGGGGGTGTGTAATCAGCAAAATATTAACCTAGGAACAACAAACAAGAAAGCATGCATTATTTGTCTTTCTGAGTCTGATTTATTTTTCTTAACGCAATCAAAAGCCCATCCACTCTCCTGTAAACACGAATTTCTCCTGTACATCTGAATAAACTTGCATTATGTGTCACATTTTTCTTCACCCATTCATCTGTTGACACACAGATATAACTGATCCACAACTTAGCTATTGTGAACAGTGCTTCAATAAACACTGATGTATAAGTGCCTCTGATAACGTCTGTGTTGTGCTGATTGAAGTTCCTTCGGGTATATAGCCAGGGTTGGTACAGCTGGGTCATTGATTTTATTTTAGATCGATGTCTGTGGGCCATGACACTTGCATGGAGGTTAGAAGACAATCTATGCAATTTACAGGAATTGGTTTCCTCCTTCTACATTAAGGGTTCTGGGGATTGAACTCAAGTCATCAGGATTTGTCAGCAATGATCCTTACCCATTG
The DNA here is from genome assembly GCF_943737965.1 of Phodopus roborovskii. Lineage (NCBI taxonomy): Eukaryota > Metazoa > Chordata > Mammalia > Rodentia > Cricetidae > Phodopus > Phodopus roborovskii. The sequence goes on along the minus strand of NW_026126511.1, from coordinate 49,577,534 downwards.
AACCTATTGATAATCTTAGTGTTAGTTTTTTAAGGAGACCACCATACTGTCTTCCATTGTGTTTGGACTAATTTACATACCTACCACCAATATGAGATCTCTTCTTCTCCATCCTCAAAAGCATTTGGTGTGTGTTTGTGTGTGTGTGTGAGAGAGAGAGAGAGTTTATGAAGGTGCATGTTTGTGCATTTACTTGTGGAGGTCATGGGTCAACATTGGGTGGCTTCCTCAATCAATCTCCATATTATTATTATTATTATTATTATTATTATTATTATTATTTGAGTCAAGGTATCTGGCTCACCTTGGAGATCATTGACTCAGCTAGATTGTCTAGCCAACAAGCCCCAAGATCCTCCTGCTTCCACACCCTCCCCATCAGATTATAGGTAAGCGCTGCTGTACCCAGGGTGTGTGTGTGTGTGTGTGTGTGTGTGTACATGGATCATGCATGTAGACATCAGAGGACAGCTTGTAGGAATTGATACTCTTATTTAGATGAGTTCTGGAGATCAAACTCAGATGGTCAAGCTTTGTGGCAAACACCCTTACTGGCTAAGCTTCTCTACACATACACACACACACACACACACACACACATGTATGTATGTATGTATGTATGTATGTATGTATGTTCTATAGAAACAAACTCAGGTCCTCATGCTTTCATGGCAAGCACTTTACTGATTGAGCTGCCTCCCAATGATTGCCATTCTGACTGCAATTAGATGGAATCTCGATGTTTATTTAATTTGCATTTCTCTGATGGTTGAGAATGTTGAGCACATTTGCATATATTTATTGACAATTTGCTCTTCATAATTTTATTAGCCCATTTACTGGTTGGATTGCTTGGGTGTCTGTCGCTTGAGCTCTGTATTCTAGATATTCATTCTCTACCAGATATATACTAGCAAAGCTTTCTCTCCCATTCAGCAAGCTGTCCCTTCACTGTGCTGCTAATGTTTCCTTTATTGCAAAGAAGCTTTTTAAATTCACATAATCCCATTCATCAGTTCTTCAGATTACTTTCTTGTTAAGTCCATTCCAGTAAGACCTTCCTATACTTATAATTTTCAAGTCCCCCCTCCACTTTTTTTCCATTTCATTTCTTTCCATAAGAATATCCCTGAGTGCGGGAGCTCTTTCCATCTTCTAGGGTCTCTTCAGATTCTTTGGTGTTTCCGTATTTTAACAGAGACTTTCCTTTTTTTTTTTTTTTTTTTTTTTTGGCTTTTGTGCATGAGTGTTTTCCTGGTCCCTTTCTTGGCATGTTCACTACAGGTCTACATGAGGGCAACTGGTATTTCTACTTACATCTCTGTTGCTGTTATTTGCTAATAGCATATATCAGTTCTAAAGGGTTTCTGATGGTCTCTTACACATTGGATCATATTGTCTGTAAATAGGGATAATTTCACTATTATATCCCATTGGTTTCTTTCTTTGATTGCTCTAGCTAAGACTTCAAGCACTATGTTGAGTAAGCATGGAGAAAGTTGCCATCCTTGTTTATGAGAAATGCTTTGAATTTCAGTATAATGTTAGCTATTTTGTTGATGTTTCTTCTAGTCCTAATTTCCTCAGAATTTTTATCTTCAATTGAAGGGATGGTGGGCTTTGTCAGAAACCTTTTCTACAATTATTGACATTGCCATTGATTTCTGCCCCTGAATCTGTTTATGTGTTTCATTTATTAATTCACTTGTGCTGATCCACCCTTACATATCTGGAATGAAGCCAACTTGATCATGATGGATGATTTCTTTTATATGAGGTTGAATTCAGTTTACAAGTCTTTCACTAAGAATTTTTGTATTCAGGTTCATCAGGGAGATTGATCTATAATTTTTATGTGTGTCTTTGTCTGGTTTTTATATCAGATTAATACTGGATTTTTACAGTGATTCTGAAACTGTTCCTCACTTTTCTGTTCCATGGGACAGTTGGAAAAGCATCAGCATTGGCTCTTTAAAGTTCTGGTAGAATTCAGCAGTACATCCATCTGGGCCTGGACTTTCTATAGCCAGAAGAGTTTTATTATCAATCTTTCTCTGTACTTGTCTTAGTTATGGTTTCTATTGCTGCAAAGAAGCACCATGACCAAGAGGCAAGTTGGGGAAGAGAGGGCTTCTTTGACTTACACTTCAGCATTGCTGTTCATCACTGAAGGAAGTCAGGACAGGATCCTGATGCGGAGGCAGGAGCTGATGCGGAGGCCATGGAGGGGAGCTGCTTACTGGCTTGCTCCATATAGCTTGCTCAGCCCACCTTTTTACAGAACCCAGGACCAGCAGCCCGGGGATGGCATCACCCACCATTGACTGACCCTGCTGCACTGATTACTAACTGAGAAAATATCTTACAGCTGGATCTCATCTACGCTCTCCTTCCTCTGATGACTCTAACTTGTGTCAAGTTAACATACAAAACAGCCAGTACAATACTCAACCCAAATCCCTTTGGAATAGCTCTTTAGGCATCCATCAGTATATCAGATCTCCCCTCTCCTACTCATTGCATTTCAAGAAGTCCTTGTTCCTTACTGACCTTCGATTTTTATGACTGCAAGCTTTAAAAACTTGGAGTTTCCCCCTGAGGTTCTGGCACTAGCTAGAACCTTGCCACTAAATGTAAAAAACAGAAACCAGCAGCACCGACATTCCTTGGAAAATTTACTAGATTTCTTAAAGCTACTAAATCAGTATTTGTAAATTAAAAAACTCCGGGGATAACTTGGGAGTGTCTTAATAAATCTATGTATTCTTTCTGCCAAATACATGATCATCTCTGCCAATATCTTGACCTCTCTTTATGTGTGTCAGTGTTTTGCCTGCATACATACATGTACATCATGTATGTGTAGTGCCTGGGGAATTCAAAAAAGGGCACTTAATTTCCTGAACTGGAGTAATAGTGTAAGTTGTCATGTGGATGCTGAACCAAGGTCCTCTTCGAGAGCAGAAAGTGCTCTTAAACAACAAACTTCTTTTTCAGCCTGTCTTTCCCTGTTGACCTCTAAGTTTCTCTAATCCTTCAGATCCTGTCTCAAATGTCACTATCCCCCAATTTTCCCCATGACTAAGGGTACAACATTGTGTGAACTCTACAGCTCCATGTGTTAACGCTCCACATTATTGAACATTGCTGTGTTCCTGACATCATCCTGATTGTTTAACATGTATTGCTAACTCACAAGGTCTGCATTAAGTACTTAATTTTATACCCCCATCCTATGAATACTGCTGTCCTAATTTCTATATCTCTAAATGTGACTGCATTTGGAGATAAAGGTCTTTAATCAATTAAAAGATGACTCCTGTCCCTATGTTGAGCTCAGGTTACCCCCTACTCTTAGCCACTCCACATTGGGTTTTGCAGTGGTTGTTCATGCTGTGCCTTTCCCTAGGGGACTTCATCTTACAAGTTACTTTTGATTCCATTTTGATGGAGAAGGATAACTTCAGGACCTGGGTGGAGTCGTCAACACATCAGCACAGAGTATCAAATGACTTGTTCCTGGGAATAAAAAGGGGAGACATGCTATAAATTTATTGGGGTTAAATTGGGACTTTAAGGACTCATAAGCATATTAAAATTATACCACAGAAACCAGGCCCAAGAACTTATCAGACACACCAGACCAAGGAAAGTATATTATTCCCTCACCTGGCCCCCATAAGGTTATGGACACATAACACTCCGATAGAATGGCCCCACACCAACCTGGCATCAGATACTCTGTGTGGGTCAAAGACCAGCAAGCAATGGACTCCATGACTGTCTTTGAAGCTTTGGCTCTGCTACATCCCCTGCTATTGATGTGACCTACTCCACTGCCTGCCTGTCCACATGTTTACTCATCTGGACCTGGCCCTGGACATGACCTGCTGTCTGAAGCCCACTGGGTTTGTCTTTGCTTTGCAGCTGAACCCTGCAGTTTTGCTCTCAAACCCTGACTTCAGCAGCTGTAGCAGCAGCAGCTCCCTCTTGGCCCCGATCTGGTTCATTGTCCTATGATTAGTCTCTTTCAGCCCATTCTGGAACTCTTTAACTTACATTCAGTCTGTAACCCATATACACATATAGATATATAAATATATTCTCCATGTGCTAGATGATATGAGAGCTAATATTAGTAATTAAGATTGCATTTACCTTGGCCAGCTCACCAAGGTAGATGGGATTATATGACAAATTACTTTCACTGAAACCACTGTAACTTATGAATTTATTGTTAGCCAATGAATTATGACATAGTGGAAAGATGTAAATGTATTTGTCTGTCTCTGGCATCTCTGGCATAGTGCACTCATTTCTTAGTTAGGGTTACTATTGCTGAGACTTAACACCACAATCAAAAGCAACTTGAGGAAGAAAGGGTTTGTTTCACTCAGTTCCTTGTAAGAGTTCATCACCAAAAACAGCAAGGGTAGGAACTCAAGTAGGGCAGGAATCTGGAGGCCAGAACTAATGTAGAGACCATGAAAGGATGATGCTTACTGGCTTGCTCTCCATGGCTTGCTCAGCCTGCCTTCTTATACAGCCCAGGAACATCAGCCTAGTGGGGGCCTCACCCACAATAAGCTGTAATTAATCAATCAATCATAAATTAAGAAAATGCCCTGCAGGCTGACCTGATCTTACAGAGTATTTTCTCATTTGAGGTTTTCTCCTCTCTAGTTTGTGTCAAGTTGACATAGCATGAGCCAGCATAAAACCTCATAAGAAAAGACTGGGACAAAAAGGCACACAGGAGGAACACTATGTGAAGACTAGAAGCAAATGGTCGTCTACAAGCCAAAGAAAGAGCCTGGAGAAAAATAATCCTGTGGATCCCTTATCTTGGACTTCTGGCCTCTAAAAGTGTGAGAAAATCAAATTTTTTTTTGTTGTTTAGCCTACCTGTTCTGTGACAGTTTTTCATGGCAGCCCTAGTAGCCACAGGACTACAACTGGCTGTTTTCATCTTTTCAAAGAAGGAAACTGGCAGTTAGCACTTTTCCAACAAGCGGGTCTAAATCCAGACACAAATAATCAAATCCAATGATCTGCATGCTCCACTGCCACCCTGTGGGCTCTGGGCTCCCTCTAGCTACTCTCTGATTTTGCCAACTTACCAAAGCTCATGGAAAAAGAACCATGTGTCCATAGCTTCTCACTGGGCAGAGAGTTCTTGGGCAGGGGGTGGATTACAGTATGTGCAGTATCTGGCTTGGTGCCTGTATCTACCAATCAGTAAAGATGGAGTTGTTGAATAGAGTTCCTATAGTCACTTCTCATGATGGTTTGAAAGAAAATGCCCCCCATAGGGAATAGCATTATTAAGAGTTGTGGCCTTGTTGGGGTAGATATGGCCTTGTTGGAGGAAGTGTGTCACTGTGGAGGTGGGCTTTGAGATCTCATATATGCTCAAGCTACACCCAGTGACTCAGTTCATTTCCTGTTGTCTTTGGATCAAGATGTAGAATTCTCCTGTACCATGTCTGCCTGCACATTGTCATACTCCTAGCTGCCATGCTCTCTGCCATAATGATAATGGACTAAACCTCTGAAACTGTAAGCTGCCACCTCCACTAAATATTTTCCCTTATAAGAGTTGTCATGGTGTCTCTTCACAGCAACAGAAAGCCTAAAACACTTATCCTGGCCCACCCTGCCCTCTCCTCCTGCTCTGAGTGACTTTAGATGTCATTGCGGATAACTTTAACAGTGCTTTGAAGAGGGGAGGGAAAGGTGGTATTGTTCCATTTCTACTCACTGGTGAAGAAACTAGAGCAGATGCATAACGTGGTGACAGTTACTCTCAAACTCCTATGGTCACTTTTTGGGCTGCAGCTTGCGTGTCTTTGAATGTACTCTCACTATAGTTTCCAATGGCCTGGAGAAAGGAGGCATTGATTTGAGCTAGTGAAGTTTGGGGGATGGTGCTGTCTTTTCAGAGGCAAATCCCAGCAAATCCCAGAGCTCCTGAGTTCAAGACCAAGCCTTTGCCATCCCACTGGTGTCAATTAGATCTTGCACAGCCTTTTATCTGTTGAGATCCTGAATATGCATGTCTGAATGAGAAAGCCTGCCTTAACTAAGCCCTGAAGGCTCACTGCACCCAGCAACAAAAGAAAGTTCTGGGGACAATGAGAGGATGGATGGATTTGTTTCTTATGTTACATTCTACTAGCCATATTCCTATATCTGGTGCTTGTATCTTAGCTATTAAACTACTCAGTTTTGGGGACCAAAAACAACAGGATTCTGGCACCTGAGAAGAAAGCATCAAAGTGGGAGGAATGGGGTCACTGGTGATGCTGGATGACAAATCAGCTCAAGGTGAATGTGGTGGCACACATCTCTAATCTCAGCACTAAGGAAGCTGAGGTAGGGCTGTTGCTGAAGTCAAGGCCAATGTGTGCGTCATCACAAGAATATGCCTCAAAAATACTAAAATTATAATTGTTCGAGCCACATTACACATAAGTTAGTGACTGGAGTTGATGGAGCTGACAGTCTGACCTAGGACTTCCATTCCCTTTCTTTTTTTGTTATATTTTATTTGTTTTGTTCATTTTACATATCAACCACAGTTCCCCCCTTCCCTCCTCTCCTTCCCCTCCCCTCCCCTTCCCCTCTAACCCATTCCCATCCACTCCTCCCACTCCTCAGAAAGGATTGGGCCCCCCATGGGGAGTCAACAAAGCCTGGCACATGCAGTTGAGGCAGGACCAAGCCCTGCCCACCTCTGCACTAAGGCTGAGTAAGGCATTCCACCATATGAAATGGACTTCAAAAAGCCAGCTCTTGCACTGGGGATAGATCCTGGTCCCATTGTCAGGGGCCCACAAACAAACCAGGCTACAAAACTGTCACTCACATGCAGAGGGTCTGGTTCGGTTCCTTTCAGGCTCTCCAGCTGTCAGTCTAGAGTCCATGAGTTCCCATGGTCAACTGTCTTTGTGGGTTTCCCATCATGATTTTGACCCCCTTTGCTCATATAATCCCTCCTCCCTATCTTCAACTGGATTCCTTTGCTTGGCCTGGTGCTTTTAGATATAGATCTCTGAATCTGCTTCCATCAGTTACTGGATGAAGGTTCTGTGATAACAGTCCCTTTCTTATCCTCCCTTCCATCCCTCAGTGCTCTTTTCTCTCCTTTCCTCTGTCTTCCTTCCCTCTTGCTCCCCTCCCCTCCCCTCCTCTCCTCTTTTCGCCCCTCCCCTGCCTTGCCAGTGTTCTCTGTGGAAGTTGGTTGGTATCCCTGTTATTCTGCTGGTGGCAGCCTCTGGGAGGTTGGGCTGAACTCAGGGAAGATAAAGGTATTAAAAGTGAACACTTCCCAAAGCAAAGTGGATACCCCATGCCTATCATGACGTAACTCGGATGTCACACACTATCCCTCCCATGGCCCTCCATGTCTTTATACAGCCACAGAAAGGCTACCCAATGTCATGATGACATATACCATCTGGCCATAGGAGCAGTGACTAATAACATGTATTTCAGAGCCCTATCACAAGTGGGAAATGTAATATGTGTGGGAAAATGCCACTTCGCAGACACACTGGTATCTACGTAGGTGAGTGGGGGAAACATCAGGAGAGTTGAAACACTACAGGCAAAGTATTTTTTTCTGCTTGTGGCCATAATGAAATGAAATAAGAATATGTAATTACATATAATTGGATATAATTAAAATAAAGAGGCACATCCGAAATACAAACTTAATGAAAAAGTAAGAAAATTAATTAGGTGGGGATGTCAGCAACGCTACTTTCAGGATCAGTGTTGGGGTTACATACTTCCATTGAACTTGAGTCAGGGTCAGTGTTCAACCCTTAGTGAAGGCACATGAGTCTGTTCTTGGTTCTGACACAGCCTCCATCTCCACCTGCCTTCTTCCCTGACACTGTTTAAGTAAGGCTCAACATATGTGACCCCCCACTTGCAACCAACTCTCCCCCTTCACCGTCCTTTCTTTCCCTACCCTCCTCTTTTCCCTATAAATATGATTCCACGGATGACTCAGATAATATAAAGGGAAAGAAAGCTTCAAATGGAGAAACCTGATGATCTTCTCCAGACCCCAGTGATAACAGGATGATGCCTAGACTTCTGGGCTCTTAATGTGACACAGTGGCAAATACTCTTCACCTGGGTGGTGTTGAACCAGAATCAAAGCATGGACTCCATTGGGTCCATCCACGAAGTGGGGTATTCTCCACCAATCAGTTTAAACTCTCCTGAATGCTCAATACCATGGAAAACTAAAATAAAAGTAGAGGGCAATAAACTTTGTTATGGTTCACATCCGTAGTGCAAGAACTTGGGAAGCTGAGGCAGGAGAATTTCTTGGGGCTAGCCTGGGCAACATAGAAAGACACCATCTAAGAGCAAAGGAATTGAATACATATAACTTGATTTCAAATGCTACAAAAAGATCCAGATGTGATGGTATATCCTGTGTTTTGTCTTGTTTTGTTTTGTTTGCTTTTTCCGGTCAACTTAACATAAGCTAGAATCATCTGGAACACTCAGTTGAGGCAGGAGCATCTGAGAAGAGAGAACTTCAATTGAGAAAATGCCTCCATAAGATTGGTGTGTAGGCAAGCCTGTGGGGACATTTTCATGACTGATGATTGATGGGGGACCAGCCCACTGTAGGCAATACCAGGGTGGTCCTGTGGTTTATAAGAAAACAAACTGAGTAAGCCAGGAAGAACAACCTGGGAAGCAGCATTCTTCTGTGGCTTCTGCTTCAGTTCCTGCCTCCAGATTCCTGCCTTCTCTGCACTGATTTCCTTTAATGATGGACTGTTGTATAGACATATAAGCCCAATAAAGCCTTTCCTCCCCAAGCTGCTGTTGGTCATGGTGTTTTATCATAGCAATAGAAACCGTAATGAAGGCATGTTACATGTCTATAATCCCGGTGTGAGTGTGGAACAGTTTAAGACAAATGTGGGCTATGTGAGAACTTATAGATAAATAGATAGATAGATAGATAACTGCAAGAGGGAAGTATGATCACAGATTTCATACTACCTGATATCACTAAGTCAATCTTGATTTTCTTAGATTGGATATAATGTTATTACACAAAATACTGTCCCCTTTCTGCAGAGGTACATGCTGGAATAGTTAAAGATGAGCTATCTCAAGGTCTTGGTTTACTTCTAGTTGTTGTTTAAAATGTATATGCAAATATTTATAATAAATGCATGTATATATAAATAATTATAAGGTAAAGGAGAGAAATAAAAATTATTGGCAATTGTTTAGTCTGAGTAAAGGATTTAAAATGTTTATTGTACAGCTCTTTCAACTCTTATGTGGTAAGAAAAATTCCCAGAATTTATATTTCAAAAGTTTAAAGGAAACAGGTGTATCAAAATTAGCATGCTGCCAAGAATGATTGCACACATTATATTCCAGCACCCAGGAGGCTGTGAGTTCAAGGTCAGCCTGTGTTACACAGTGAGACCAGATGCATGTTGGGACATCTGTTGGTTAGACATTCAATAACAAACATGAAAAGGGTGGTTCAACATCACTCATGATCTGGGGCATGCTGGCAGATCCATTTTGATGGGTTCTTGACCCAGGCAGACAGACACAACCACCTAGTCTTTTGAGGATGGTTGGATTTGCCACTGTGGGTGGTGCCACCCCTGGGCTGGTGGACCTGGGTGCTATAAGAAAACAGAGTGAGTAAACCATGGAGAGCAAGCCAGTAAGCAGAACTCTCCCATGGCTTGTGCTCCAGTTCCTTCCTTGGCTTCCCTTAGTGGTGAACTTGGAATCTGCAAGGTGAAATAACCCCTTTTCTTCCTAAGTTGCTTTGGGTTATGGTGGTTTTTTTTTTTTTTTTTTTTTTACAGCAATAGAAAATCTAACTAAGATACCAGCAAAGTCAATTTAGCACAGATTTCCATCCAGCATGGATATCTGACTGCTTCTGACATCTAAATGAGTTCCTCGCCCTCCACCAACCTCTGGTCATATTTGACAGCACTGTCTGTCTTCTGCAAGAATCATCTTGGTTGGGTCAGCTAGAATCCTATCACAGCTGATGTTCCCTTTTCTTTCCCACCCTCTGACTCCCACCTTTTCCTTGGCTATAAATTCTTACTTAACGAGACTGTCTTTGAACTTAAGTCCCAATTCTCTCCCCTATCGCACATGGGCCAATTTCTTGTCACCATAGTCCCAAGCAAAGTTTTCCTTACTCTGCTTCAAGTGTGTCATTAAATATTTGTTTTCTGTAGTAGTTGATGAGGGACAGAGAAAGAATAAACTTTTCTACAAATACCACCTAATCACCTTACATGTATACCCAAAAAGCTCACCGCTGCCCTCTAACTCCTACAACACCTTCCTAGGGAAGAGGAATTCCTCTTGTGTACCATGACAGCAGGGAAAATGTAGAGGTGTGTTCTGTGGGTTTATGTGCATTTTCAGTTAGTTACTCCATGGGAAATACTCATGGTTGTTAGGACAAACTTTCTCCTTCTTTTCTTTTAATTGTTTTCATTTTTAAAAACCATATGTAGCATTAGTGTAGATGCCCATGGATCGCAGAGGTGATGGATCACCTAGAACTGGATTCACAGGTTGCTGTGAGACGGGACTGCTGTGGTAGGAACTAAATTCGGATCCTCTGTGTTCTCTCCAGCCACTCTTTCTTTCTTTCCCCTTCTTTCTTCCTTAACAGGGTCTTGCTATATACTCCAAGCTCACCTAAAGCTCCTGATCCTCCAGTTTAGCCAACAGCTGATTCTTGGCCTCCTTAGAGTATTTGCCTGAATAGGCTTAGAGGTGACAAGCCTGCCTCTGCCTTTGATATGCGTGTCTCAATTCAGAGTGTCCTTCTCAAGGTCTTGAAGGTCATCCCTATGAAATGTGACTACCAAGAAAGATAGTGTTATGGTTTGGATATGAGGTATTTCTTAAAAGCTCCTGTGTTAAAGGTTGATAGCCAGCATTGAGATGACTGGATCTTCCTGGTGTTAACTTTGCCAGTTAACTTTACAGGTACCTTTTTCAGTGAAACCAAACATTTGTTCTGTGAAAAGATGGTCAAAGCTAGACATGGTAACACATAATTGTAATCCAAGCACTCAGGAATCAGAGGCAGGAGGATCTCTGTGAGTTCTAGGACATTCTGGTCTACGTAGAGAGTTTGGGCCAGCTAGAGCTACAAAGTGAGACCCTGTCTCAAAAAAAAAAAAAAAAAGTCAAAAAGCTAAATTCAATCAAGAAATAAGAACATTGCTACTGACCTCAGAGGAACACAAAAGACTGAAAAGAAATGCCTGGAACAAATTAGATGAAAAGAACAAACTTAGAGAGACATAAATTACCAAAGATGACCCAAGACAGAATAGACAGTCTGGATAGACGTGCACCAAGAGATTTAATTAGTAATTTATAAAAGGCTAGGGCCGGATAGATTCTTCTCAATTATAGCAAACATTTGTAGAAAGGATTAATGCCACATCTTCACAAACTACTTCAAAGAAATATAAGGGACCAGGCCACTGTTCAGCTCTTTTGTCTGCCAGGATTACTGTAATATGCCACCACACTCTGTCTGGGAACCAAACCCAGATCTCCATGGAAGCTCAGCAAGCACTGTACCAACTGATAGCAGCCCAGTTCCTGTTCTGGCCCGATGGCAAGATTCTCACCAAAGAAAATCATGACTTTTAGACATTCAAGTGTCACAGAAATGATGCTTAAAGCAACTGGAAATATGGGACTAAGGTGTGGTTCGCCTAAGCTTCTGTGGCCCTCACAGGCATATTTCATATAATCAAAATGATATCTTTTTAAAGACTCTTGAACCTGAAGCTAGGAAAACACACTGTGTCCCGTGATTACTTTAAATCACGTGCAGAGGTGTAGTTTCTGCTTCACCAACAACCACTCCCAGCCCACTTCAACACCCATACCCTGACCCTAAGCTGTGGGGTTGGAACCTCCCCACCCACTCCACTCCACATATAGCTGCCAATAGAGACAGAAAAAGACATGGACCCAGTCATACCCTTCCATAAGTTGCTCTTCTGCAGATGGCTCTTTTCAACCTCACTTCCCCATGTGAGGCCCACCTTTAGCAAAGAACACATTGTACATCCCATAAACTTCTGGTCATGAGCAGTGTCGAGAGCTATTTTTAAACCAATTAAGAACCCTTCAACTTAAAAAAAAAAAAAGTTTGTGTTAATTTGTGAAACCTCTAACCACAAGGCAAACCATGTAATAGCAGATGTGGAGACTAATTACAGCCCTGGCAGAGCTGAGGCAATGGTCCAGAAAGGCTTAGAGAACAGACAGGCGAGCCATTCTCCCCAGGGAATTAGCAAACACAGCCGGAAAGTCTTTCACATTCAGTACAGCCCCTGATTTGATGGTTTCTAGAAGTAACAAAGAACATTAATGAATAAGACAAAGAATCCCAAAGACACCACAAGTACAGAAAAGATTTAAGAGATATACGCCCAAACAGAACTCACTACGGAGTCTGCACCGCCTTACGAAGAACTCCCCAGCTGAGAGAAATAAAAGGGGAAATTTGTCTGAATGAGCCAAATTGTGAATTGTAATAGCATGATATCTGTCTGGGAATTTTAATTTGTGTTGTGGTGGTGGGGAACAAACCCAGAGCCTTGTGCATGTTCAGAATGCTCATCTATCCTCTCTGCCTCTGTAGTGTTATTTAAATGCTTAAGGAACTAAGTCTTCTATACATTAAAATGTCTGATCATTTTCTCCTTGGAAAAGGAGAATCTCAAATGAAAAGACTTTTGAAAATCTTAGTAGGAAGTACTATAACATTATATACTTTTGTGTCATCTTCTCCCTCCCTCTCTCTCTCTCTCTCTCTCTCTCTCTCTCTCTCTCTCTCTCTCTCTCTGTGTGTGTGTGTGTGTGTGTGTGTGTGTGTGTGTGTGTGCGTGCTGTTTCTAGCTTCATAAAGTAAGCGTATAAACCCATGGTTTTATATGGTAAGCAAAGTGCCAGTATCACCAGTCCTTGGTTTGTGAGACAAGGTCTTGCTATGGTACCACAGGCTAGCCTTGAACCATTTGCAACCTCGATCTCCTATCTTCAGTTTCCATGTGCTGGGATTACAGGACTGTGCCACCAAGCCCAGCATGATGTAGTGCTAGGGATTAAACTCAGGGCTTTGTACAAGCTAGGCAAGGAATTTACCAAGTAAGCTACATACTCAGTCCTTGTTTGCTTTTTGTTTGTCTCCTTATATGTTGTGGTTAACACCAGTAATTCCAGTACACCAGAGGCAGAGGCAGACATATCTCTGAGTTCAAGACTAATCTGGTCTATAGAGAGAGTTTCAGGACAGTCAGGACTACACAGTGAGATTATGTCTCAAAACCAAACCAAACCAACCAAAAGGAAACAGAATTTCCCTATATGGCCCAGACTGTTTCCAAACTTGCAGTCCTCTGCCTCTGAGTCCTAAGTGCTGAGATTACAAATGTCTGCTGCCTGACCCAGTCTGATGAATACCACCATTGGGTTGCAGTTACTTAAACATCTTGGGTATTAACCCCTTGTAAGATGTACTGCGCCCTGTTGATTTCTTCCTGCAATGAATATTGGTTTTGCATTTTTATACTGTCTAACCTTTTATGTCTGTTCATTTGTTATAATCCAGAAATCATTTCTCTGCCATGTGCATGTTGTTTTCTTGTAAGACCATATATTTCTTGTTTAGACCATATATTTAGGTCCTTGATTCATTTTAAATTAAATTATAGATATGAATGAGTCCAGTTTCATTCTTCACATGTGAATACCCAATTACCCCACTCCACTGAGTAGTCATGGGACATTTGTGAAATCACTGACTAATACAGAAACATTTCTTTCTGGGCACTCTAGCCTCTTCTGTATCCATGTTTGTTTTTGTGTTGTTTTGTTTTTTTATAACTGGCTTTGCAGAGACTGTTGATATCAGGAAAAGTGAAATCTTCAACTTGGCTATACAATTGTTTTGTTTATTTGGGTCCCTGAGATTATCTATGGATTTGGGAGTGGAGTCTTCTATTTCTAAAACACACATTATTAGAGTTTTCATAGAAATCAAATTTAATCCTTAGATTGCTATGAGTGATGTTATATTGTAGGCTCCAACCCCGTGAAAAGAGGCATCATTCCACCTATTTGCATCGTCTGTATTTCTTTCGAGAATGCTACATAGTACGTGCCTCCTTGGCTAACTTTTTCCTTACTTTATTGTTTGTGATGTTGGCATGAATGGTGTTTACTTTGTTTATTTTCTTTGCAGATTATTCAATGCAACAATCTAAAATTCTGGTGTTGCTCTTACAATCTGTATCTGTAATGCCTTTCTGGTTCTCACACACTGCTTTTGTTGTTGTTGTGTCTTTAGGGTTTCCAACACAGAAGATCACAATATCTGTGAGCAGAAATAAACACTCTGTTCTCCTTGTGACCGAGACATCTCTTTAAACCCTCTTCCCAGAAGGAAAAGGTAGATGGGTTAATTTAAGATAAGAAAAACTGGCTAGAAACAAGCAAAGTTTAGGCCAGGCATTCGTAAGTAATAAAAAGACTTCTTGTGTGATTTATTTGGGAGCTGGGTGGTGGGCCCTTCAAAAAGCCCAAAAAGCCAAAAGAGTTAAAACACAAAAAAACAAAAAGAAAAACACCTCTTTTTCTACTACTTTAAAGCAATGAGCAATGGCTAACTGCACAAAGGTTTGCCAGCCACACACCCTAAGAATCCTTTTACTATTTTAAAGTTTATTTTTTACTTGCACATACATGTGTATCTCTCTGTGTGCTGCTGCTGTGTGTGCAGATGCCCATGAAGGCCAGAAGTAGGCACTGGATACCCTAGAGCAGGGGTCACAGGCGATGGTGAGCTTCTGGGAACAGAACTCTGGTACTCTAGAAGAGCAGTATGCACTCTTAAAACATCGAGCCATCTCTCCAACCCCAGAGTCACTTCACTTTAAATCATCAGCCTTGAAGCTGGTTTTTGCTGCGGTGTAGGATGAGGGTGTAGAAGCCCAAAATGGAAGTCAGCGAAGTCTCCCATGCTCAAAAGTGCTTGGGATTTAAAAAAAAATTATTTAAAAGGTTCCCCCCCATTTACAAACCAACCACAGTTCCTCCTCCCCTCCTCGGCGCTCCCACCCCACCTTCCCAGTACCCAAACAGCCATCCTCTCTTCAGAAAGGGTAAGGCCTCCCATGGGGAGACAACAAAGTCTGGCTACCAAGTTGAGGCAGGACCAAGCCCCTCTCCTCTGTATGGAGGCTGAGCAAGGTATCCCTCCATAGGGAATGAGCTGGGTAAAACCTGTTCATGCTCTGAGGATAAATCCTCTTCCTACTGCCAGTGGCTCCTCAGACTGCCAAAGCCACAGACTGTCACCCACATTCAGAGGGCCTAGCTGGGTCCTATGCAGGTTCCTCAGCTGTCAGTGCAGAGTCTATGAGCTTCCACTAGCTTGGGTCAGCTGTCTCCTCCCCCACATCATGATCTTGACCCCTTTGCTCATATTATCGCTCCTCCCTCTCTTTGACTGGACTCCCCCGGAGCTCAGCCCAGTGCTTAACTGTGGATCTCTGCATCTGTTTCCATCAGTTCCTGGATAAAGGTTCTATGATGAAATTTAGGGTAGTCATCAGGCTTCTCCGCTATTGCTAGGAGTCTTAACTGGGGTCATCCTTGTGAATTCCTGAGAGTTTCCCATATGGTTGAGTTGGGGGAGGGACAGAGATGGAAAGCAAGAAAAGAGATATCTTGATAGAGGAGCCATTATGGGGTTAGGGAGAAATCTGGTGCTTTAGGATTTTAAGCTTGTGTTTTGTGAACTGTGGTTTAGGAAACCTCAAGTTCCAGGCTGGTGTTTAGCGCCCTCTGGTGGGAACTTTGAACATATACAGCTCAGACAACTGTCTAAATTAGTAATGATTTATTACATTATTTACTGAGCACCAGACATTGAATTAAATAAGCCCTTTGTGCAGCACTTTCTCTTCTTTATAAATACATGGTAACTAGATATTGGATTCCAAAGTTACTGATCACAGAACTAGTATAGGGTGAATAGACTGTAGCTACACCATAGACAAGTGGCAGAGATTGAAAGACATTCTCATCCTCTTTGGTGACCCCATCCACTCACCAGGTCAGAGCCTGAGGGCTTGAGGGCTCCTCAGCATCTGACTTACTATCTCTAGGAATTAACTGACCTTGTGAAGGGCAGTCAGTCCCTCCAGAGTCAGTAGGTCCCCAATTGTGAAAGCCCATGCTTACAAAAAACAAACAGAAGACATACTTAACATATTCCAATAATTTGCATATTCAAGTACAGATTATTTGCTATAGTATATTTTCACATATTTCCCATTGAAATCATAGGTAAGGCATCAGAGTGGTCTGTTGTGATTTTGAAACAGGATTCTAGTCCAGCTGATTCAGTTAAGAAAAACTTCCTCACAGGTGGGCTCGGCCATTTTGGGGTTTTAGTTAATTCTAGATGTAGCCCAGTTGACAACCAAGAACACTTCTCACAGACTCCCTAGAAGACGGCCCTGATCTCCTGACGTCTCTTAAGTGCAGTATTATCGATTACAAATGGGTTCCAGAACCATCTCCTTACGTTCTAGGCTTTGATTCTGGCTGTTTAAGAAAACCTTATTTGCTATGTGGCCATGGGCAGAGAGGTACATGCCTTTAACCCAAGAACTCCAGAAGCAAAAGCAGTCAGATCTCTATGAGTTCAAGGCTAACCTGGTCTACATAGTGAGTTCCAGGCCAGCCAGGATTATATTGTGAGATCCTGTCTAAAACATCAAACTGAAAAACAAACTATAGTGCAGAACCGGGAGAGTGCTCGGGGGTAAAGTGTGAACACACCAGCATGAGGACCCAAGTTCAATGTCCAGAGCCCACATAAAAGCTGGCTGTACAGGAGTGGGCCCAGAGGGCCCACCTCTAATGCCAGCGCTGGATCCCTGGGTTTTTCTGACTAACCAGAAAGAGACCCTGTCTCAAAGATGTAAGATGGCAAGCAATGGAGGGGACACATGATGTCAGTCTTTTGCCTCCATGAACAAAGATAAGACAAAGAAATAAATGAATATGTAAATCCACATTTGAAAATTAGAGATTGTGGTGAGGCTACCCGATCAATGACTGCCACTGGAAGGGCCTTTGTTACTGCAATCTACAGGAGGAGGCTGGGCACGATGTCCCTGCGGTAGTTCACAAAACAGAGCAAGGGACAGGACTTGGGCTAGAGCCTTTACTCTGGTTTCTCTGGAGAGAAACTGGAAAGGCAAGATGCTCACTCGGGTTCTGCTAGTGTGGAAACTGTCAACAGGTTCTGGGGCATGGGGACCACCAGCTGAATGGCCCCTGGTCTTGGATGGTCAGGACAGATGCACAGTGGTCCAGGGGTAGTTGGGGTGTGAGTGTCATGCATATGAAGTTTGCGTGGCTCCTCAGCAACTGGTTTACTATGCTCAGAAATTGACAGACTCAGTGAAGGGTGGTCCCCACCAGGGTCAGCAGGTCCCTGGTTGTCAAAGCACTAGCCCACTGAAAACAGCAACATGGTGAACAGACTTCTCAAGTGTTTGCATATCAAATGCATATTATTTGTATTACAATGTACTATCATTTCAATTTTCCATTAAATCACAGGTAAGGCATCAGAGTGGTCTGTTGTTGTTATTTTGAAACAGGGTCCTACTCTGCAGTCCAAATTGGCTTGGAACTTACTTTGCTGCTCAGGCTGACCTTGAACTCTAGGCAATCAGTTAGCCTCACTTTCCCAAGAGCTGGGATCCCGCATGCCAGGCAGGCTTTTTTGTTTTTTTATTCCTTTGTGGTTTTCATTCCAGACCATCAAAGTGGAAGGGTTTGCAAATGTCTATTCCAGAAGGGGACACAATCCCTGGTGAAACAAAAGCAATGGAAGAAGCAAAAAACACCCTCTGATTCCCCCTGACCTTCCCAGAGAGAGCCACACAGTCCAGGGGAGCAAAAGTATTGTATTCATGGCTAGATCCAGCCCCAACAACTTGGTACCTCAAGACTTTCTTTGGCACCAGGTAGCCTGTCTCTGTGGCTGAGTGAAAACTGAGTAGTGTGAACCTAAGTGTTCTTCAGGGAATGCCCAGGCAAGCACCCGCATATGAAAGTAACAACACAGCAACAAGTGAATGTGTGTCCCCTCCCTCAGGAAGATGGGGCATGCAGAATTCCAGTTCTGTGCCCCTGACTTTCTCTTGCCTTCTTAGCTTCTTTGTGAAGGGCAGAGGTTTGCTCGCTACACTTCCACTCCCCCTAAGATCCCACCTTCTCCATGAAGCTCAGCCTGACATCCAGATCAACATTTTGTCTCCAGGACATTTCCCAGGCCTGTGGACATCCTGATGGATGCTCCTTGAGCTTCCATGGGTGTGAGACTCCCCTGTGGCCTTTGGAAAATTAGACTTGGAACTTCCAGCAAGCCTCCAGGTGATGCTGAACCAGACTCTGAGACAGAAGTTATTTTCTCTTAGGTGATGCTGAACCAGACTCTGAGATGGAAGTGATCATCTTTCTTCTGTTTTCTGTTGTTAATAACCCAATGCCTCAGCCTGGGACAATTATAAAGAAAAAAGGGAGGTTATTTTAGCTTAGAATTGTGCTTCACAGAGGAGGAGCTCCATCCAATGATGGAGCAGAGTCCTGAGGTAGGACAGATCATCATGTGGTTACACACAAGAAGTGCACCAGAGATCTGGCCTGAATGGCTTTAGACCTGGCTTTGCTTTGAGATAACCTTTAATCTGACCTTTGGCATTATAACATAATGTTGTCATCTACAAAGTTCGAGTTCCAAAACTACTTACTAGTCACCAAAAAACAAACAAAACCCCTCAATCGTCTAAAGTTTATGATTTTATGGCATTAAAAGATATCCTGGGGTAAGCGTGGCCCACCCACTCACCTCTTTAATGGTTCATATGGTACCCCCTTTTCCTGGCTCTTAATGGGGTTAAAGTTTATCATGCAGTTTGGAGAAGATAAAACCTACTAAACTGTAGCACCAGAGGGTTCCAAACCAGACTTATCACCACATGGTAGGCTTTGAAAAACACCACATTCAACCCTTTCCTAGACCACCATCTCCTCATCTCACATCCCAAAGCAGAACCCCAGAATTGGAATTTCTAGAAGCAGGCTACATAACAATAGCAAATATCCAAACTGGCAGACAAGTCTCCAAAGCAGAGTGATCGTGATGCATTTTCACACTTCAGACAGATTCCAAGGACTGTCCCTTCTTACACAATTACAGGACCAAAGCAGATGGGGACACAATCTAAACTAATCTTAGATGTTAGATGTTAGAATCTTCTTTCTGTGTACTTTTATATCTCATAAGATGATCATAGGAGCTGCCAGAAACCCAACTTGAGACATTTTACTGAGACACGATTTAAACAACCAGGGATCTCACCTAAGGTTTTACAAAAAGCTTGTTATATAAGTGGGACATAATTATGAATGTCCCAATTTCCCAGGGTCTGCCTCTGTGTCTCAAGTCATCTTGGTCCTCATCCCCAGGTAAGAAGTGATTGGAGCTACCTCTGAGTCTGGTGTGGTGGTACAGGTCTGTGATCCCAGCACTGGGGAGCCAAGGAAGACTGGGAGTTCAAGATCAGCCTGGGTGGCTTGGTGACACCCTGCCTACAGACAAGCAATTGAGAAAGCAGATAAACAAAAACCTCTTGTCCACTTCCAGGGATGTGGGGATTAATATTGGAAGGGAACCCCCAAGCTGGGATGCCTACCTGAGCTGCAGAAGTACTCATACTATCTCCAAAGAGCTCAGCGGAGGATAGCAGCAAGACTGAGTCACATGTGGTTCAACCAATGTCACCAAGAACCCTCTCTGCAGCCCAGATGGAAGGCTGCCGTGGGTCATCAGTGCTGCTGGGCCAATCTTGGAAACACCTCTCTGATGGGGACAAAAGTTCCATGAAGCAAATTCTTCTTGTCCTACATCACATCTCAAGAGTGTCTTCAGGCATGCCTTAGCCTATGACGACCAAACACTTGAGGCTGGATAATTTATACATTTATAAATCAGTCTTTCTTTCCTTCCATCTTTCCCCCACCCCCATAATGCAGGAGAGCAGAGGAACCATGGGGAAACAAACACAAGGAGAACGTACCTTCACACAGAGAACAAAGTGAGAGAGGGTGCCAGGTTTGCCCTGTAACAACCTGTTCTTCTCCTGGTCACTAACCCACTCCTACTCATTAAGGTGCTACACTAATCCCTTTTGGGTAGTGAAGCTCTCTGGTTTCATTGCCTTTGGAAGGTTCCACCACCTCCCAGCACTCTAACACAGGGTGCTGATCTCTGACACACAGATTCGGGAAACAGACGATATTCAGATGGTAGGAATCTGTGAAGAGTGGAATGTCTTTGAATTCAATGCAGGTGCTCTCTTTTGTCTCTGGCGGAACTTAACTCAGGACACTCACATTGACTTAAAATTCCAGAGTCAGTAGCCTCTGGGTTCTTGTCGCACAGATGAAATTCATGAGCAACAGGAGGATGTGTTTAGAAATTTTTATTGAGGGTTCATGGGTGGGAGAGTAAGAAAAGGAAGCCAGAGTCTTGTATTGCAGGAACAGGTTTCCAGTAATGTGAGACGATGAAGCTTCTAGTTTTGGGGCTTTTAAAAGCTCCCAAAACTGGGGTGAGGTATGGGGAGAAGGATAAAACCGTCAGTCCCATTGGCCCAACCTTGAGGTATCCATGTGCCTTCTCTCTGTTGTGATCATGTTCTTTCATGTAGAAAGAACAGAAAAGTCCTGGGAGTCAGTAGATGGCTGGTCTAGCCAAAATAATGAGCTTTTGGTGGAGTGATAAACGAGGCCAAGACATAGTGATTTTAACCTTTGACCTCTATGTCTGGCAATATGGGATGGGTGAAGACTCCCACACCCAAACATCCGTACACCAAATGGGGGGAATGAGTGAGGGAATCCATACCCACATCATGTTCATATACCACATGGGGGTGTGGGGAGAGAGAGAGAGAGAAGCCCTTGGTGAGCTGAGCCTAGTCTTGTTTGGAGGAGATAAAGTAGATATGGTCAGCAAGCCTCCAGTGCTGTTGAGCAGAAGTCTCTGGGCAGTCATCAACATGGCCTTCACAATGTGGAGAGATACATCAGCGAGGCAAAAGTGCAAAGCCTTCGCTGCCTTCCTGGGTATTTTCTCCATCGGTCTGGTAGAGAACGAGTGCATGTGTGCTCTCTGAGAACATGCAGGACTTTTGGTGCATCAGACATCTGTTCAATGCTCTTAAGCACCTGCCAGCCAGGCAGCTTCAGAAGCATGCATTAGATAAGCAAGGATTTTTTTCTCATTGCAAATCACATAGTTACAACAGTACAGATCCTTGCTGGAGCTGTGATCTGCTGGCTGAGCTCCCCTGAAGGCTGCTCACTGAGGAAAACATTCTGCTGGGGCCTTTTGGACAACAGATTCGTGTGTTCATTGTTTTGCACCTATGTTTTTAAATTGTTCTCTTCAATTGGACATGAATTTTCACCTAAGAGATGCAGGTGTAGGCTGGTTTCAGCTCCCAAGTAACATTAGCATATGTACTATGTTTGAAACCCATGTCTCATTTCTGGCTTTTTATTTCTTTTCTTCTCCTCCTTCTCTTCACTTTCTGCATCATTTTCTGCTGGGGGGGTGTAAAAGCAAACTTGAAGGTAGGGGTTTAAGTGAGCTCACCAGACCCAAGATAAATGATAACAGGTGTTTATTAGTGGAAGACTTACACAGACAAGAATAAATAGCCTCAGCAGTCCTCCTGCTCCAGAAGATGCAGGCTCTGCTCTCCTGATCCTCTCCACAACCCAAGAGGGTGAGCCTGCAGTTCCTCTACCTTATCAGTGGGTCACATCTCCAACTGAAACCATGCCAGAGGTTGTGGCCACTGCTACAAGTTCATTGGCAAGGCAAGAAGCCACCACAAACTTTCTGCACAGTGTATTTGTGGATAGCCTCCCCTCATCTGGGCTGCTTTTGATTCCATTCCTACTTTATTATCTACAAGAGCATCCAGTTCAGGCCTGTGCCCTCCTGCCCTTCTCACTGCTTGCCTCAGTCCACCCTTCCCTCTCCCACCTGGACCATCACAACAGCAACACCCTCTCCAAGCTGTCTGGCATCCTCAGTGCCTTTTAACTCATTGTTCACTACTCAGCCACAAGCATCAACTCTTCCTTCTGGCTACATGGCAAACTTCCAGCCTCTCCTCGAGACGTAGCCAAAGCATTGCTTACGTTGGAGTCACCTCAGTCCCTCCCAAGCTGAAGCTGGCCTCCTTGTCTGAGGCTCACTACCCTCCCTGATATGTCTTCCAAATGCCTCTCACTCAGACCTGCTGTCCTCCTTGTGTTACATGAACAGAAACACAAAGCACGTGTTCATGCATGCCCAGCCTCTTGTCATTTAGCGTTATGCACATGATAATTATTGGCACTGTTAGGCATGGCTATATTCACTTATTTTCATGGCTTATATTTCACTTATATTCAGTGGTTCTCAACCTTCCTAATGCTGTGACCCTTTAATACAGTTCCTCGAGTTATGATGACCCCCAACCATAAAATTAAGTCATTCCTACTTTATAACCATGATTTTGCTATTGTCATGAATCAAAATGTAAATATGTGTCATACAGGATATCTGATCTGCAAACCCAAAGGGGTCATGACCCACAGGTTGAGAACCATTGCTACAGTAGCTTCTGGAAGTATGTTCCCATGTGTAGCAGCTTATGGCTCTTGCAAATAGTGCAGCTACAGATATTCTTACAAATAACTTTTGGTGAATATGTGTACATTTTGAGTGAGGGTTGCACATGCAAAACTGAAAGTTCTGGGGACTGTCATAGCACAGTGGTCACAGCCACATATAGTTTTACATCTGAGTATGAGAATTTGAAGTCTCAGAACTTAATATTCATTTGTAGTTTCAGCTGCTGACTGACATGCGGCTAGACCCCATTTTGGCTTTCATTTGCATTCCCCAGCTGATCAAGGGATTTCATTGCCTTCCCATGGGCTTGTTTTCTATGGAATGTTCTTTTAAGGAGACTAGACAGTCTTTTGCTTGTTTTCCTATTGAACACATGTCCTTCTAAAGTATAGGTTTGTAGAAATTATTTATGTATTCTTGATGAAAGACTTTTGGAATATGCATTTTTTCAAATCACTTCTCTCTTCTATGGGCCATATTTGATTCTGTCAAAAATTTTAGAATTACTTATTTTTTAATGTGTATGAGTGTTTGTCTGCGTGTATGTTTGTGCACCATGTGTGTGCCTGGTACCTATGGATACCAGAAGAGGGTGGTGGATCCCTTGGAACTGGAATTACAGAAAGCTGTGTACCACACGGTATGTGCTAGGAACTGAACCGGGGTCCTCTGCAAGGGCAACTAGTGCTCTTAACTGCTGAGCCATCTTTCACACCCACCTTTTTATTCTTTTAATAATGCTATTTGATGAGTAGACAGTCTTAATTTTAGTGCAATATGTCCAAAATTGACCATTTTGAATGCAATGTGTCTAAAACATATTAATTTCTTTATGTATGCTGTACAATTGTTTTGTGGATACTATTGTTTTAATATTTGAAAATTTTATTTGTCTATTTAAAGTCATAAAACAATACTGGTTTTTTCTCTAATAGCCTGTGTTGTATTGCATTTCGTACTAGGGATGCAGTCCATTTGGTGTGATAGTCTTGTGTGGTGTGAGGTAGGGATCATGGTTTACCTTTTCCCATGTAGTAAGTAATGTAACTAATTGTCCCAGCAATACCTCCAGAGAAAAGATTCCCCCTCCCCACAGCCTGTTTGAATGTCATATATCTGCAAATAAAATTATGAGTTTTATCCCTAATTCTGTAGGTGGCCCTCACAAATCTGTTTTTAAAAAGACAATGGTATACTTTGCACCTGTTAGTTGCACTATTATCCTCAACCCATTTCACAGAAAAGAAATCCAAGGCAAAGAGAGATTAAGGCACTTGCTCAGTTCACAGACAGCTCATTGCAGTGTAACTCAGAACTGGACCCCAGGCAGCCTCACTTTGCAGTTTCTATATTCTTTTTGTCCTTATGGTATGCTGCATCTGACTAGTAAGCTTCATGGGAACGTTAATTTTGGTGATGTTATGTAGGCTGGTTCGTGACTCTGATGGGAGAAATATAGACAAACACCAGTCAGGGAGCACTTGGTGGTGGATTTCTAAAATAGAGCAATGATGATGGAAAGAAGAAATGGATTTGACCAACATCACTGAACTAAGAGAGCAGACTTTGTGATGATATACCCCAGTGAGAGTCACTTGAGGAACCAGTAGAAAGTCAGGATCCTATACTTCTCCCTCTAAAACTCTTTTAAACAGGCCTTCAGTGAGGCCAGACTCTCTCCCTGGATGCCTTTACATGCTCAGCCCCTGCCCCAGATGGTTGGAAGAAGGCAGTTCTTGTGCCATGCTGAGAGGTGATGCTGGAGTGAGTAGAGGGAATGGTGCTGTCTGATCGGTCCTCCCTCTCTGGGGGCAGAAGAGGCTCATTTCCAATCCCTTGAGGCACCAGTTGATATAAACACTTGACACTGTGGTCCATTCTCTCAGAAGTTCTGTGAGTCCCCATTGTCTCCATTTTACAGGGAGGACACTGCAACTCAGCAAGTTCCGCTTGCGGGGTTTCACAGCCAGTACTCTGCCATTGACTCACTCCTTCACTTATGTATAGCCGTATGCTTGGCACTATTCTAGGCACCAGTAGGCGGCAGAGCAAGGATATGATCTCAGAACACTGAGCTCATGCTCTCCACCACGATGACATATGCCTTCCTAAAACCCATGGTGATAGCTTCATAGACACCAGGGCTGAGTACGGCAGGGCAGAGGAAGAAGGAAGGAAGGTAGGAGGCTCCCTGGCACTCTATCTCATCCTGTTTTCCTCCAGTATAACCCCAGGCTTTTTAATCAGTCTAGGCTCCCATTCTCGGAGCCTATTTTCTATACCTGCCCATCAAAGAAGATACCCCATTTCTGTTTAGCCCAGCACCCCAGCCTTCAAGCACTCATCATTCTTACCTTGGTTTATAGCCTCTTTGTGATCTCTCCCCTTGACTAGATCCCTAGGGACAGAGACCAGGTTGTTAAACTCAGAGCCCGGAAGAGTCTTGTCTTGCTGTGGTCAGTTCATACATATGCCTGGGCTCTCCCTTTCCTGTTGTATAGCTCTCCCCAGGTTCCCAGAGCAGACACTCTTGCCTTCATTTGTTTACTTGGGGGTCCACATATCATAATGTGCACACACTCCATAAGTTCCCTCCTGAAGAACTTACTCCAGCCACTTTTGGGATAAGCTCAGTAAGGTCCAGCCATAGCTCAGTGCCTGCCTTAGTTAGCATTCTCTGTCCAGATTTGTGTCTGCTGACTCACTGGCAGGGCTCTTCTAGGAGTGCAACAGTAGATGACCAAGAATGTGTCCCTGGCTTCTGATGTTCTAATACACTCCCCATGCCTCTCCCTCTCCTGTGTATGGTGTGTACGTGTATATCTGTGTACAAGTTCTTACGCACTTGTGCATTTGGGTAAATGTGCACACGCATGCCTATGTGTACGGGAGCTGGCAGTCAATACTGGCATCTTCCTCAACCACTTTCCGCCTTATTTTCTGAGTCAGGGTCTCTCACTACACCAGAAGGTCACCTGTTCTGTGGTGACCTTCCAAGCTCTGGGATTACAGTCATCTGCCACAGTGCCTGGCTTATTCTGTGGGTGCTGGGGAATCTGAATTCAGGTCTTCATGTTTGTACAGTAAGTACAACGCCTTACTGACTGAGGAATTTCTCTAGGTGCTATCATTTATTTATGTTATTTTTAAGTGTGTGTGTGTGTGTGTGTGTGTGTGTGTGTGTAGTGTAAAGGTGTTGTGTATGTGATTGCGATTGCAGATACCTGAGGTGTCTGTCTGGAGACATTGGGCCCCCCTGAACCTAGTGTTACAGGCAACTGTGAACTATTTAATGTGGATACTGGGAACCAAACTCAGGTCCTCTGGAAGAAAAGTATCTGTTCTTCATTGCTGAGTTATCTTTCCATCACCCCCCTCTCTCTCTTTTATTTTTTATATAGGCTGTCACTGTGTAGCCAGGATTACCCTGGA
Source organism: Phodopus roborovskii (assembly GCF_943737965.1). NCBI lineage: Eukaryota > Metazoa > Chordata > Mammalia > Rodentia > Cricetidae > Phodopus > Phodopus roborovskii. The sequence goes on along the minus strand of NW_026126511.1, from coordinate 49,551,259 downwards.
ATTTGCTGAGTAGCTCAGACTGGTCTCAGATTCCTGATCCTCCTGCCTCAGCCTCCTGAGGGCTGGGATTATAGGTGTGTGCAACCATGCCTGGAAAGGAAATACTATTTCTGAAAGCAAGTACCTCTACACAGAGCCATCATTGTCAGCCTACTTAGCTCTCAGTGCTCCGAGAATGGAAACCTTAGCCAAAGGGTGATGGTAAACTGTGTAAGTTCAGAAGGCAACATTTCCTGTAGTCTTTTCAGCAGCACAATAGCAGCAGGCACTATTTTAAACTCTCTGATAATTTGGTCTTAATTATATGGTGTGCAGAGGCACTAATAAGTTTACCAATCTGCCAGCAACACTAAACACACATGTCTTAGAAAATGCTACCCTTCTTTCTGCTTATTACAGGACTGGGAACTTGGGTAATTGTGAATAATTAAGAGGGAGTGACCAAATGGTGATTCGCAGGAAGTCTCTAGAGATATCAACAGAAGCAGGGAACCTGCAGGGTGGGCAAGGAGCCTCTGAAGGCTGTGGGGGCTGAGACTATAGGCATCCATCCTTCAAAGCTGAATGGGAAGCAGAATAGTGCGTCCGGAAGCCCAAGAAATTGCTTCTTACTTATCAAGAGGTCCGGGGAAAGTTTTGATCATCTCAGTACACAAAGTGCTGGTGTGTGACTCTAATCTTAGTGCTCAAGAGATTGAAGCAGGAACTCGGGCAAGGTCAATCTGGGATACATAGTGTGTGTGTGTGTGTGTGTGTGTGTGTGTGTGTGTGTGTGTGTGTGTGTGAGAGAGAGAGAGAGAGAGAGAGAGAGAGAACCATAGGAGGCTTCTGCTCCCCGTGCCTGTGCCACAGTGGTGTAAAATCACGTGGGTCTTGGGATCCCACCATATGCACAGCTCCCCGCTTGGTTCTGCCATTCAACAGCTGAACACCACCATCAAGTTACTGTGGGAGTTCCTTGGCTTCTTCACTGCAGAATGTGGCAAATGCCTGCCTGGCAGGAGTCATACTTATATCCACAAGCATATGTGAAGCCCCAAGCAGACATCTCCACACACAGTAGGGATGCGATTTCTATTCTTTCATTTCTTTCCCTGCCTTTTTACTTTAAAAAAATACTTTTTGATTTCCTGTCTTCTGATTGTATTCACCCCATCCCTCCCTCCACTTCCTTTGGATACCCCTTTATTATGATCTCCCCAAAATATCATATAATTTCTCCTCTTCCTCTTCCATTATGTCTAATGTGCACTGCCATATGTGCAGAGATATGGGCTCACCCACTGAAACCAGTGGACAATCTATCAGTGGCCATGCACAGTAAAGGAAAATGACACTCTCTCAGCAGTCATCAGCTGCCAAAGACCTTTCAGCTGGGGTGGAGCATTATGAGCCCCATCACCATCCATGCTGGAATTTTGACAGGTAGTCATATCTGGTATGAGTTCTTGACTACAACAGCCAATCATGCCCAGGAGAAGAATTTCACAGCATCCCCTCATCTTCTGACTCATACAGTTTTTGTGCCTCTTCTACAATCTCTCTCTCTCTCTCTCTCTGTGTGTGTGTGTGTGTGTGTGTGATATAGATGTCCCATTTAGGGATGAGTTTGCACAGTCTCAGTTTTCAGCACTTTGATCAGTAACAAGTTTCTCCATTGACTATTATGACCCCTGCAAAAAAAGAAGCTTCTCTGACCAAGGTTGAGAACATCACTAATCTATAGCTATAAAAAGATATTTATAAGGCATTTGATGATATGGCCATTCCTTGATAGAACATGTGTTCTCCCCAGTTATGAGCTTTTGACCAGGTTTACATTGCCAGGCACAAATTCCCTCCTGTGAAATGCATTTCAGATTCAAGCAAAGTGGTTGGTTATGCCACTACTCCACCAGTAGGCACATTTTGCCTGGCAGGTTGGCATTGCAGCACGCTGGGTAAGGCCATTGGCGTCTTTTCTTCCCCAGCAGAAGCTCCCAATATTATGAATGCTACTCATGCAGGGAAGGATATGACTCATGTCTTTGTTGGATAAACTGTGTTTACAGCAGTCGTATATGACCGCTACAGCTTCTGACTCTCAGAAGTGTCTTGATCAATATCTGCTCAAGAAAGGAACACATAAAATATTCTGTTTCTCACTTCATCAAAGATTGTGAGCACAGAGAGGCTAAATAACTTGGCTAAAGCACCCAGCAAGTAGGTGGCAAGCTAGGCTTTAAGCATGGCAGGGGAGGTGTAACTGCAGCACAGTCAAACCCAACATGACAGATCCAAGCTACAGTGTGGAGCTGGGCTCTGTGCCCTGATCTTTGTCCTGAAGTTTCAGTAATTAGCCAGAACATTTGTTTCAAGCAGGAAAAAAGAACACCCCGGCAGCTGAGGGAGTGTGAATGCCTGACTTCTGCCTAGCTTCTTTGGATAAAATAGAAACTTTGCTTCTCTGATATATGTGTTTAGGCAGATTAAATTCATGTTTGATTACAAACCCCAGGATAAAAGGAAAATAAATATGTTCGTGCAGATGAGAGATTTCCAAAAGGAGGGGGGGAAGTCCTTAGATAATCCTGTGGTAGCTGCTGTCCACAGGGGAGGGAGTATACGGAGGGTTAACCAAACCTGCCATGGCAGCCTGCACTGAGACCCTCTGTGAGGGACTTCAGGAGATCCACAGAATGTCTATGGCTTCAGGCATGCTACCCACAACCCTCCCATGCTGTCAAAATCCTAGAGATTTTCTGGCCTCTGCCCTTTATCTCACACATTAGCCTATGCACTGTATGCTCTCCTCCCTGGGGCTTTACTGCCTGAGCCTCCAGCCTACTCCTTTTCAACCTACTGGGAAATATAAATCAATCCAGAAGGCCCAGTTGAAACATATAAATCCCCTTTAAGTCTTTTTGTAGTTCCTTGGCAGGAAATGGCCGTTTCCCTTGCAACCCCAAAACATTTGCTAGTTTTCTTGTTCTGTTCATCAAAATTCACCTTATATTAAAATGACATTTATTTACGTGCATTGCCGACTTCTTAGAACCTGTAATCATGCTCTTTGTCTCCCAGCTTCAGGACCCTGAGCACTACACAAAAGTGAATGAAAAAAATGTTAGTTGGTGAGAAGCCATTTAAGTGTCCAACACAGAAAGCCAAGGTGAATCAGGTGTGGCATGTCCTGAAGTATGATTTTTGTGATATCATTGAAGAGGTTCGCATCTCAAAGACAGAAAGAACTGTTTAGCAGGGTGTTTCTGTGTACACGCCTGTAACCCCCACACTCAGGGGGTGGAAACAAGAAGATCATGACTTTAAAATCATGTTTGGTTGTATAGTGAGTTCCTGGCCAGCCTTGGCTACGTGAGACAGCATCTCAAAAAGCCAAAACAACGAAACAAAACAAAAAATGGCATAGCTGTCAACCTTCATACTTCCTCTACTCTGGAAAGGCCCTAGCTACCCACTAAACAGTCTGCTTTCATGAATTTCCCTGTCCTCTTGCAGTGAGATTATGTGGGGGCTGTATGAGTCTAATAGCCAGAGAAGTTTAGCTCCAGCTAAATAGAATTAGATGAGCCTTCTTTTCTGTATTGACTGAGCCAGGCAGGGGATCCAGGCAAGGCAGCTACAGAAGACAGAGCCTGTATCATCTGGGAGCCTTAGCCACATGTGGAGAAGGGTCATGATAGGAAGGGGAGAATGGAACATCCCTATGTTGAGTTCCTGGGGCTTGAGTGAGGGAAATACCATTGTGGTTGATCACAATCCCTTCTAAGTCACTATGCCAATCAAGTGATTACTAGTGTTCATGTGTGGTGTTTAATTGGGCAAGGCACTCAACACATAGCAGGCACTTTATAAATGCTAGTTCCTGTCTTCCTTTCTCTTCTACCAGAGATGAACTTGCCACTGTCCATCAGCAAGTTATACTGCAGAGAAGAGCCCCAGAAGAACGTGACAGGGAATTCAAAGCAGGCCAACAAACCGGTGATGCTGCTCAAAGTGTGGTTCTAGTGGGTTGTGGCAGTGACTCCAAATGACCAGCATTGACACAGAGGTGGAGGAACTAGGCATGCTCCTGAAATGGGCACGTAGAAGCTGCTGTTGTTAAAAAGGGTGACTGGGGGTAACTAAAAGTAGGAGGAAAATTGGCCACTTCTGACTTCATTCTGTGCGTGTTTCTTTTACTTTGAGGGTATCTGTTTGCCTCTGCACACAAGCCGTGTCTGCCTAATCCATTTCAACCCTCTTCAAGTCTGAAGACATAGAGATAAGTCATGGGACTAAAGCTGCAGGTCCTACCCCTGAAGTCCAAGGGGATAACAGATCTTCTTGGGAAAGGTTTGATCCATCATCCATAGTGGTGGGGCTGCACCCTGGAGTGACTTTCTCCTGAGGGCCAGATTGATCCCCTCCCATGATGACAGTAATATGGGCTTATTTAGACCTTCTTGGAGAACCAGAACTGAGATAGTATGAACTAGATCCACGACACCATGACCAGGACTGCTAATTAAGTACACCTCAAGTCCTGTCCCAATTCTCCCTTTCTAAAGCTAAAGCTCATACCAGCACTCCAAGTCAGACTTGGGGAGCCACCAGACTCCTTATAGTCCTTCTCTTCAGTGTGACCACTTCAAATAGCCCTCTCTGCTTTCACCATCACTTGTCACTGTAATCAGCATTCTGGGTACCGGTGGCCAAGCCTAGCAATTCTGGATTCCTGGAGCCTAGGCTTTTGCCACAAAAAACTCCAGTTACACTCCTAATTTGCTGACTTGAGGGAAGGCCCCCAGGGTCTCACACTAAGCAAGCGTTCATCACTGAGCTACATCCTAGCCCTGTGGCTTTGGCTTGTTCGCCCACTCTCTAACAATTATAACAATGGATATAACCAATCTGTGTCCTGTTGGGCTGGAAGACACAGGAATTTGTGGGCATCTGTCATGACACCAGGGCAGAGGTCTGGAGGGTTGTGTGACAGGGCAAGAAGGTTATAAAATGGGGTGAGATTTAGAAGGCTACAGAGAAGGGAAAGTGTCCCCTTTAATCCTATTTGTCCTATGGGAGTTTTCCAAAGCCAGACAAAGGAACTCCTGTCTAACCCGGGGTCTCACCCGCAGACTGTCCTGGGCAGTCTTTATGCTCCTTTTTCTAGCTGTGCGCACTTGGCTGCACAGATTTTAAAAAAGGACAAAGGTTGCTTTAATGGTGTTAATGGGGGGTGATGAGCAAATCATAATCTTATAACCGAAATGGTTCACTCATTCGTGTGAGCTATTGAGAGCTAAATCTCTTCGGTAGGTGGAGAAGAAAAGGATTTGAAATTGCCTGCCACCCACCTCCTCTACAGGAGTCGGCATGCATTAATGAGGGAACACATCGGGCACTCTGAGCTCTCTGCAGAGAGGCTGCTTTGCCAATCGCAAACATTACTGTGACTCGTTAGGCAGGGCTGGAGAAACCGTGGGGGTGGGAGGCTGGCTGTTGCCTGTGGTGTTTTTCTTCTGGGGCTCCCCCAGTTGCCTATGAAGCAAAATGTCTGCTGAGAAAGTACCCAAGAACAGAGCGGTATTTCTGGATTCTTATTCTTGCAAGCCCCTAGTCAGCATGTGGTGTCTTATCGAGGCTCAGGATGCCCCACTGCCCACTTCTGAGCTTATCTGATGGCGAGCACTTGAAGAATTTGCAAGTAAGTTAAACCCTGTTGGAAAACGAAAAGAAGCAAACACCATAAGAATAATAGAGCTTTAGGAATGGCTCATAACCCGAGTTCGATCCCCAGGACCTACAAGGTGGAAGGGGAGAACCTAGTCTGGCAAGGTGTCCTCTGGCTTCTGCACAAGTTCCCTCTAAATAAATAAAGTAATAAAAATGTAAAACGATGCAGTAAAGAACAGCATACAAACATATCATGATCTTTGCATAGTAGCTTAAGATACTGTCGAGAAATTAAGGGGGGCAGAAAATGATCATAACTTAAAAGTAATGGGGGGGAAGGGGTGGCCTGGTAGGATTCTTGCTGTGTAAACAAGAGATTTTAAGTTTGATTCCCAGGACATACATACATACATATATACACATACACATACATATACATACATACATATATACAAAAAATGAGTATGGTAGCTCCAGCTTATAATATCCAGGGCAGGGGTGCTGGGTATGTGTGGCTAGGGACACAGAGTCAGGTGAGTCCCTAGGACCCACTGGGCCACCAGTCTATCCATCCTACTTGGCAAGTCATAGGTAATCTCAAAAAGTCAGGTTGATGATGACCTGAGGAATGACACTAGAATTTGATCTCTGGCTTCCTCATGCATGTGTATACACATGAGCAACCATAAACATGCACACACACACACACTCATTCATACATGTGGAATAGCCTTGACTTTGTAAAGCATGTTGGCCCTCAGAAAGCACTTCCCCAGGCCTCATCTCCTGACATCCTGCAGGCTGAATGCAGGTGAACCAGTAAGCTGATAGGTGAGCAAGGGATCGATCATACTTGTGATTCACTCAGCTGGCCAGGAACGGAACGGGAGGCACACCAACATAAGGGAACAGAGCGTGATAGTAAAAGATTGTGCTTTCAAATCTATCTTGTTCCACTCAACAAATAAAGAAAAATGTAATAAAATAAAATAAAAAATACAGTCAGGCAGTGGTAGTGCAAGCCTTTAATCCCAGCACTCGGGAGGCAGATAGAGAGGCAGGCAGATCTCTATGAGTTCGAGGCCAGCCTGGTCTACAGAGTGAGTTCCAGGACAGCCAAAGGTACACAGAGAAACCCTGTCTTGAAAAGAAAAAAAAAACCACAAAAATAACCAAGATGTACACAACCATGAAAAATAAGCAACTCAAGTAGTATTGTTGAAATGTGATTTCTAAATAAACGTGTACCATGTATGTACAGTGCTCATGGAGGTCAGAAAAGGACATCAGATTCCCTGGAATTGGTCAGGGGTTGCATGTTCAACAGTAGTTTTCGTAAATATAGCAAATTGTTATTATTATTGTGTGCATATATGTGCAATGGTATGTATGTGGAGGTCAGAGGAAAATTTTCAGGAGTCAGTTCTCACTAGCCCAGGATTCTTTTTTTTTCCTTATTTGTATCAAGGCCAAGAGTTATCCAAAAAGAATAAGCTACCCTTTGACAGCTCAAATCAAGTGCTAATATGATACATTTCAATAACACGCTGAAGAAACTGATAATTCACATTAAAGCGATAGAAATATCCACTATGTACGATTGCTTTGAGCTATTAAGGTGGAAGAAGACCAAAACCCATGGAGGTTGGTGTGTGATGTGGAGAATCAGATACTTCCTCCTTCCCTGATCTCTGGTAGAGAAGACTGAATGTTTAATAAAACACTAATACATTTTTAAACAAAACACTTCTTTTTAAGTAGTCTCAATAATCATAGACTCTTAAAAAGTATTAACCGAGTCACAGAATGCTAATTTCCATATGATTTAAAATCATAAGGTTGCTAAGTGTGAACATGGATAACACTGATGGCGATTTTGCAATCTTAAATTTTTGAAGTGCCTTGAAAATATAAAAATAGTAAAACATGAAGACCTGAGATTACAAGGAATCCTTTTTTGTGAAACTGAAACAATTGTTTCATATCTTTTAAAATTTTTCAGCATATCCTGAGAGAGTCTGTGGTTGGCTGCATGTTGGTTCATGCTTAACAGCCACAAAAAAATAAGTGTGTGGGTGCTACCAGCAAAGTTCCTGTGCTACTGAGTTGATACCGTTTTTTACTGTTTCTGTGTCTTTTGTTTTCTTCATCTATACATTGTCTTCCCTGTCCTGATAAGTGTGTGATTCCTACAATTCTGGTGTGTGTGTGTGTGTGTGTGTGTGTGTGTGTGTGTGTGTGTGTGAGTGTGTGTTATCCTGGTCCCACAGTGGCTAACACACAGAGACAGTGTATTAATTATGAAACTGTTGGTCAGTTACTAGTGTTTCTTATTGGCTAGCTCTGTCTTAAATGTTAACCCATAATCACTAATACATGTATTTCTACATGGTCTTATCTTACTAAGAATGCCAGACTCACATCCTCTCTTCTGAGATCACCTTAAGACTCCCCTCCGTTTCCCAAAATTCTCCACCTTTCCTATCTGGCTTTCCTATAGGTCAACAGGACTTTATTCATTAACCAATAAGGGAAACATATCTACAGCATGACGTCTCCATCGTGTGTGTGTGTGTGTGTGTGTGTGTGTGTGTGTGTGTGTGTGTGTGTGTATAAGTGTATATATGTCGAAATATGCTAGGCATAGAGGTCCAAGGTCAACAATGGGTGTCTCCTCTCTGCTCTCCACTTTGCTTTTTGAGATGATAGGGTCTTTCGTGGAAATTGGGGCCTCTCTCTCTCTCTCTCTCTCTCTCTCTCTCTCTCTCTCTCTCTCTCTCTCTCTCTCTCTCTCTCTCTCTCTCTCTCTCTGCCAGACTGGCCAACCAGTGAGGCCCTGAGATGCTGAGGTTACAAATACATGCTGGCTTACTGTGCCATGCCATGCTGGGGAATCAAACTTGGTCCTTACATGACAAACACTTTACCTACTGACCATTATCTCCTCGCCATCTAAGACTTCTTGAATGTTTCCTATGTCCCAAAACTGGGCAGGTATCAACTCATTTAATGCTCACCACAATCTACATTGTGTGCTAGTTTGTTTTTATCATTTAATGCTCAAAGCAAATATAGCTCAGAGAGGCTAAGGAGCTTGTCTAAGTTCACAAAGCTAGTGTTGGAGTAGATTCAGGTAGTTTGGCTCCAGGATTCTTGGTCTAACTACCCATGGAACAGAGATATATAAAGGGGCAGGATGTGGTGCTTCACACCAGATCTTTCTGAACCTTATGACCCCTCACCTCTCTATCTACTGCACACTGTTCTATCTTCCCTCATTCTGTAGGGAGAGGTAAGGTATTCTTAAACCTGCTGCTGCTACCTGCCCACAATAGCTCAGGAGCTTACTTGAGGACTGAACAAACGGGGGAATTAACAAACTCCATGGTACAAAATTTTGCAGAATCCTGTCAGAATTTCTTCATACATGTGTTGTGATTTGAATGTGAAATGTTCTCTATAGGTTCATGTGTTTGAACACTTTGTCCTGAGCTAGTGATATTACTTTAGGATATTATAGAATCTTTGGAACATGGGTGTGGCTGGCACACATAGGACCATAAGGGAAGGGCTAGAGTGTGTGTCTATGTGTATGTGCACATGTGAAGGCAGGTACCCACAGAGTCCGGAAGAGACTGTCAGTTTCCTAGAGCTGGGGTTGAAGATGGTTATAAGCTGCTTGACAAGGTTGTGGGGAACTGAATTGGGTTCTCTGCAAGAGCAGTCCATGCTCTTAACCAGAGCTTCAGAGCTATCTCTCCAGATGTGAATGGTCATTAAAAAAATAACTTTCTATTTTATAAGGGGAAGGAGACAGGAGAGATGGGTCAGTGTTTAAGAGCATTGGCTGCTCTTCCAGAGGACCTGAGTTGAGTTCCCAACTCACAATCATCTGTAACTCCAGTACCAGAGGATCCAATGTCCTCTTCTGACCTTGGCAAGCACCAAGTATACATGCTTTGCACTTACATATATTCAGGTGAAATACTTATACACACAAAGTAAAATAAAAATGTAACTTCACAGTAGTTTGACCCATTACCTTTTTCCTGCATTTTATGCCTCAACTGAAGCAGTGTTTGTTGCAGATAGGGCACAGGAGGAATCTACCTCTGGGCATTTGTTTTGAAAACTTAATCCATTTAGAACTATAGGGTCTAAGGCAACAACTGTCTTCTCAAGACCCAGATGACAATTTCCCACCTGGGTGACAGGTACAGAGACTCGGGGTATTGAAAAAACAGATGCCTCTTTATTATTCTGGAGTACAGTGTGGTAAAGAGATGTTAAGCACAGTGTGTGGTGGGCTGAGGATGAAATATCATGCACACCAGAGGGTCCATGCTTTATGGGTGTGACCTGATGTGGTTCCAAAGGAGTCTGAGATCCTAACACCTGAGTAAGATACTATCTCTGTGTAGCTACCTGACTGACAAACAGATGGAACCATTCCATTCCAGGTTGTTCTGGGCAGAATTATGTCCCCCAGATTCATGTGTGTTAGTCCTACTCCTCAGTTTTTCTGGTGACTCTAATTGGAAATGGGATGATTGAAGAGCTAATTAAGGTTAAGTGGGGTCATTAGGGCAGGTGTCCCTAATCCAATATGAGTGGTGTCCTCACAAAAAGAAATTATGAAAAACTCATACAGAGGAAAGACCATGGGGCAGGTCTTTAATTCCATGGGCATGACTTTAATCCTAGCCTTTGGGAGCCAGAGACAGGTGGATTTCTCTGAGTTCTAGACAAGCCAGAAATATATAATGAGACCTTGTCTCAAAATACCAAACCAATCCAAAACCACCCCTACAAAAAGAACTGGAATTAAAACAAAAACAAAAAGACAACACAGAGGGAAGACCATGTGAACACATAGAAGTCAGCTCTCTACAGCTGAAGAAAAGAGCCACATGAGAAAAATAACCCTGCTACCACTTGGCCTTGAACTTCCAGCCTCCAGAATTGGGGGCAGGGGATTTCTGTTGCTATTCCCCAAGTCTGAACTATTTAACTCCTCACCATGTAGGTTTTGGTGATCAAAGTCTTTTCATCAGGTTCGATGGCAAGTGCCTTTACCAGATGAGGCATCTCAATGGCCATTATCTAGTACATTTTGAAGGATCGGTTATAATTAATGTTACCTTTTTTAAGTGTATCACTTTTAAAACTCATTATTTTGTACCTTACTGTAGAATTGTTTAAAAATCACCCAATAAATTTTCTTACTCCTTTTTATTACTACTACTACTATCATTGTTGTTGTTATTATTATTATTATTATTATTATTATTATTACTATTTTGCTTCCCTTCCCCCTTTTTGAGACAGGGTCTTACTATGTTGGTTCCTGAAATCCTGAAACTCACTACATACACCAGGCTGGCCTTGATATAATTTGGCTTTTTTTTTTTTAATGTATATAGCCCTGGCTGGCCTGGAACCATTCATTCTTTCATGGAAGCTTGGCTATATTGATTTTTGTCTTGCATATACAAAGTTCCTTTATGAAGTCCATATCCACATTCATAAACATATTCTGTAGGAAACTTTCATGTATAAACTCCATTACAGAGCAGACTGAGAGGAAGAATTAGAAACCGAACCTCCTATTTTGCAACTAATTTGGCTGAGAGGAGGCAGAACAGACCATGGGTCCATAGTGAAAGCCATGGAAAAGGCTTTTGGACTTTTGCGATTTTATCAACACATGGCAAGTGTAATTTATTGTAGACAAACTAAGAATTAATTGCAGAGCAAGGAGGCCAGGCCCATGACATGTCTGGGCAGCGGATAATCCTCTAGCACACAGATCAAGAAAAAGATTTAGGGATTATTCCTGAAACAGCATCAAAACTATCATTCTAGAATCAGGTTCTGGAAACAAAGGCAAATAGTGTTAACAAAAAGGGCTGCAGAAAACTGGAGGCAGAGCCTGCTAATTTGTAAGTGTATGTTTGGTCTAGCTGGTAGTGTTGTTAGTGATTGATATGTAAAAAGAAATAATGGGAGAATGATCAAACCAAGAATCAGTTGTATTCAAGGGCCATGCAGGGAGGTGACAAGCTGTCCTGGTAAGACTTTTGGGCATTGTGGGACCGGGTCTGCAAGGATGCTTGAAGGGTTTCGTATTCAAATACTTAAGCACACACACACACACACACACACACACACACACACACACACACACACACACACACACCTGTCTGTATAGATCAGATGTTTGCCCACCGATGTAGATATACAGTGCTGAAAGTTTTGGTTGGTGCCTCCTTTCTGTTTCCTGTCTGATCTGAGAGGCCCAGTAGGTAGAGCTGGGTCTGACTTACTGCTGCACTGCAGCATCTAGCAACGACTGCCCTGGCGCTACTGGTTGAGAATGCTAAAATAAAGGAGCCCTTTGTGCCGCTTAGTGATGACTAATGATGGCTATCCCTGACACTCAGTGTAAAAGACCTGGTGGGTGAGGCCCAAATGTCAGTTCTGTATGGATTCAGCCTCACTGTGTCTCCATGTGTATGGAGCTTGTGAATTTATTTTCTTTAGTGTGTGTGTGCGTGTGCGTGTGTGCTTCCAAGCTTAAAATGGAGACTGAACCCACAGCTTTCATAAATGCTAGGCAAACTCTCTATCAATTGAGCTACACTCCCAGCTTCCTTGTTTAGGATAGACACAAGAACTTTCTCATCTGGGTTTTCCTTGTCTGGGCTCTCATCCCAGTCTGCTTTGCTCTCTGCTCTTGTCTTTTTCTCACTATACCTGTGCTGCATTTAAAAAAAAATGAGTGCCCAAGGTTATGGAATTTGGTATTGCAGAGTTTGTGTATAACTGGCAATCTACTCCTCCGAATGGTAACTTTCTCTAGCAGGTAATAGTCCTTTAATATACAAATACTTAATAAGCACTTAAAAACAAACAAACAGAGATGAAGAGATGGCTCAGCAGTTGAAAAACACACACCAGTTCAGTTCCCAGCACTCACATCAGGCAGCTCATAATTGCCTGTAACTCCAGTTCCAGGGGATCAAATATTCTCATCTGGCCTTCATGTTAATATCACACACCCACACCCATACCCCTACACCCACATCCCCCACCCACATCTACACACCCATACCCACACCCCCACACCCCCACAAAACACATGCACACACAGAGAGCTATTTAAAAACTACTTTAGTCTGACCCTACAGTTTTTATATTAAATTCTGTACCATTAGGTCTATACAAAAGTAGCTATATAATATTTACATGTAGAAATTACATACATACTACAGTAAACATCTGCGAGCCCATCTCTTAGGAACTAGGGCACTGAAAATACTGTTAAAATGTTTGTCTTTTGGTCAGTGTTCCCTTGAGCCTTTTAAATCCTGCTTTAGGAACACCAAACGCCAACATGGACATCCATTGATACCCTGCGATGCTGTGGATATACAAAGTGATGCATGTGTAAGAACATGAAATAAGCCTCCATGTTGCTTCCTGCACCTGCCACCTGCCTATTCTGCTTCCCAGCTGCCACCACATTTTCACAGACCCCCCCAAGAAGCATACCTCAACATGATAATGACCCCTTGTTTTCAAGGAGAGTTGATGGTCTCTTCTGGCCTCCACAGGTACCAGGCATGTATGTGGTGCACATAGGTACATTCAGACAAAAAGTCACACATATAAAATTGTCTCTCTTCTGATAAAGCCTATAGTATGAGACTTTGAAGTCTCATACTAATATCTACAAACCTTTCTGAATTTAGGACACATGCTCACCTGCCACCTTCCTCTTCTTTACTTTGTGTCCATTGATAAAAACAATCTGCATGGTTTCTTAGTCCATTGCTCTTTCATGTTCCTGCCTCTGTCCACATCATGCCCTTTATTTGGTCCATGTTTTTACTGTGTGTCTAGAGACTTTGTTTATAGACCTCGAGGACATCACTTTGCTTGATTCACCACTGGAGTTATTTATCACAGGGCTAAACACAGTAAGTGATCAATAAAAATTGCTTAGGTGCATACCTTAGAATCCACTTATTCAAAGAATTAGAGTTGCTGGTTCCTATACTTAATCTTGGCCAAAAGGACAAGAAGCAACTAAAATAATGGCTTTATTGTGTATGTGATTTAAGGAAAAAAATCATTACATGAATTAAGAGTTAAGACTGCATCATGCTGGACTGCAACAGTATAAGGCATTTTTGCTGAAGGAGGTAGGATTTAAAGTACATATTGAAAGATGAGAGGGAATTTGAGCCATGACATCTTTTTTGTTTATTTGTTTTTTTTTTTTTTTTTTTTTTTTTTTGAGTCAGGGCTTCTCTGTATAGCTTTGGAGACCAGGCTGGCCTCACAGAGATCCACCTGCCTCTGCACCCTGAGTGCTGGGATCAAAGGTGTGCGCCACCACTGCTGGGCCCTCGTGACATCTTTTAATATTAGGCTTTCATTAAAATGCCCTTTTCTTGTATGCGCACATGCTCATATGTGCATATGGGTGCACATGAGTGTGTGTAAGCCCAAGGGTGATGATGCTGGATAGCTTCCTCAGTTGTCCTCTACTTTATATACTAGATAGGGTCTTTCATTTGAACCCAGAGCTCACCAATACAGGCTAGCCAGCTTTCCTAGGGATTTAGTTTCTGCCTGAGCAGAGTGGAACTATGGGGTGGCTACCACATTCACCCAAATATTTTACAGAGATTTCTCTAGTGGCAATTACTTATTCCACTGAGCGGTCTCCTTACCTCCCCTTCACTGAAAGTACGGATTTGAATGAAAATGGAAGGCAAAGTGGAGGAAGACTTTGCAAGTGAATAAAAGGCAAGATCAAAAGTTCTAGCATGGGGAAACACAGAATACATGTTCACAAGGAGGGCCATTCCTTGCCAGGGATGTGCACTGGCTAATAGTGGAAATCAATAACTGTGTAAGACTTACTGAGGCTATGGATGATCTGAAAACTAAGCATGCCATTTACATTTGGTAAGGCACAAAATAGTGATTCATTACATCTCATCTGGTGATGGTAAACGGGCTGCAGAAGAAACAAACAAAATATAAATGAAAGACATTAGGTAGAAGGCCTCAACTTGGATAAAAATAGTTCTTTACATTTTGTATTTCCTTATGATTTAGAAAACACCCTATGAACCTACAAGAGAGTTTCTTACCATATACCTTGTAGTGTGTGAGTGTGTGTGTGGGGGGGGGGTTTGGGGATGTTGGCACAGAGAGTAATATCTTTTACATTCAGAAACTCAAGCTGAATTAATCTAAGTCCTATAACCAGCAAATTACATTCATATAGAAAATGTTGACATTGGAATCCAAACCTGTCTGTTTTCTTAATATCCATTTTGGCTAATTTTATATAATAGCTTGGCTGGACTAAGGAATGCCAAGAGAGCTGGGGAAACACTATTTCTGGTTGTTTGCTGAATTTTTTTTTTTTTAGAAGACATGAACATTTGAATTGGTGGATTACACAAAATCTGTTTTCACCAAGGCAAAAATCAGAGTGAGAAACAAGAAAAATTAGAGGTGGGAGTGAAGTGAGTGCTGGCTTTGAAGGAGGAAAAGGGGAATAGCCAAGACCTGTTGACAGAATCAAGAATCCAGAACAGGCCTGGAAACACATCCTCTTCTACAGGCCACAGGACGAACACAGCCCTGCCAACACCGAGGGTTAACTCGATGAGATGCCATTTGGAGTTTGATCTCAGGAAGGGTAAGACAGTATGTTTTTGTGGCTGTAAGGAATTTAGTTTGTGGCAGTCTGTATTAAAGATTCAGGGAACAAACAGGGAAGTCACTAGGGAGGGAGGATCAATGTTTACTTAGCACCTTCTGTGTACTATGACCGATCTTACTGTGAGCTTGTGGTGGGAAAAGACTATGAGACATTTTCATATTCAAGGAGAATAAAACTGAGAGCTGAAATAACTTGTCCAAAGTGCTATAGTTGGGCTAAAATAGGAAATTAAGGGACTGAGATCTGCTGTAATAATGTCAGATTCCTCTCTCTAATCTCTCTTTCTCTGTCTCTCTCTCTCTTTTTGAGACAAGGTTTCTCTGTATTGCTTTGGAGCCTGTCCTGGAGCTAGTTCTATAGACCAGGCTGGCCTTGAACTGATAGAGATCTGCCTGCCTCTGCCTCCTGAGTGCTGGAACTAAAGGCATGTGCCACCAACACCCGGCCTTCCTCTCTCCAATCTCACATGCTCAACCTGGGGACATATGTATCACACTGTTTCTCAGAAATGCCTTTCTGATTTAACTTGTTATTTGTTAGTACTTGACTAGCATCTTTTAGTTGAGAATAATTAGTCCATTTCACAGAAGTTGTGTATATGCGATGAAGATATAATACTTGCAAAGAGAACTCATGAAACTTACTATTCTTGCTTAGATAACAGATGAAAATATACGTAAGCTCCAGAAAGGTTTCCATCAATTCATCAGTGTCTGATGTCGCAGTTCTCAGAGCCAGACAATGCCTTTGCAGAACCCTCAATGCTGTTATTATCTATAATGAGCTCTTAGGGCTGCCCCTGCTGTGCTGTCTATGTCCGTGACATAGGAGGTATGCACACATCCCCTCCTACCTCCAAACATCTTCCAACTTTATTATCTGTATATCCCAGTGCCTGTTCACACAATTTTACCACACCTATAACACTACTCTATATGTAATTAATTGTTTTAATTATTTCTTGGGCACTTTCCCCCAATTGCTTTATATAGAAATAAGCAAGCAGGAACAGATAATAAGTGATTATCTTTTGCATTCTTACATAAAATGGAGCATGTTGTAGTGTATTGAACTTTCTTCTCTTTGTATAATACATTATAAAACTCATCCTATATAACTAAAGGGAAAATCTGACATTTCCAATACCACATCATATTCTGTCACAGACACACCATAATATATCTAATAGTTGCCTCCTTTGAATTGACATTTGGGTCTTTTTACTTCATAATTTCATGTGATTATAAAGTGTTACACGAAGGAATGAATTATATGAATATACTTTCTTTTAAAAAGTTTATTTTCTGTGCATGGGTGTTTTGTCTACATGTGTCTCTGTAATAAATTGCTGTAACAGTGTCATAAATGTTATGGGACTAAGCAGCCACCACTTTGTGAGATGAAAACCACATTTGCCAATGTTAATGAAGCCAAAAATTTGAAATTTGATAGGTTAGTGTGCATTTTTTGGTTATGGTTTGGTGGTTTCTTTCTTGTCTTTGTTTTTATAATGAGAGAAAGAAAATGAAGTTGGATGGGTAGAAAAGTGAGGAGGATCAGGGAGGACTTGAGGGAAGGGAAAGAATATGTTCAAAATATATTCTATGATAAAAATCTTTTAAAATAAAAAATGTAAAATATTTTATATACATGGGTGTTTTGTCTTCATGTATATCTGTGTAACATGTGTAAGCCTCATGACCTTAGAGGTCATCAGACCTTATGGAAGTGGAGTTAGAGGCAGTTGTGAGTCACCATGTGAATGTTAAGACTTGAACTCAGGATGTTCAGAAGAGCTTTCAGTGCTCTTAACTGCTGAGTCATACCTCTAGCCCTATTTGTACTTTCTGACATGTGTATATTTATCTATAGGATAAACTTCTATAAAAAAGATTATTGACTCAAACGGTAATTGCAAAATTTGGAAGGTAGATTTTGCACCAACAACAATACTTCAGTTCTCCTCTTGCTTTCTATTTCTCTCTCTCTCTCTCTCTCTCTCTCTCTCTCTCTCTCTCTCTCTGTGTGTGTATGAGCATGCACACGTGCATGCAATCACGTGTGTGTGTATGAGCACGCGCACGTGCATGCAATCACATGTGTCTGTCTGTGTGAGTCTGTCACATGGGTGCATGTGCCCACAGATGCCAGGAGAGGGCACAAGACCTCCTGGAACAGCAATTATAGGTAGTTGTGAACTACCTGGTATGGGTGCTGGGAACAAACCTGGGTCTTCTGTAAGAGCAAATGCTCTTAACTGTGGAGTCATCACTACAGCCTAAAAATCAATTCTTGACATAAAATGCCAAAATATTAGGCTCTATGACTTTACTCTGCAGTTCTGAAAGAAGTTCTATTTCTATAGAAGTCAGTAAAATAGAAGGCACAGAAGCGATAAGGGGGTGGATACTTACTGTTAGGAAGCTTACATAGGCTACAAACATGTGAAGAATGCATGCAGAAGCCTCTCCAAGAGGTTTTGCTGAGGCCTGCTCCCCATGTTGGAATTCAAGTGTTCTGTCGCCCAGAAGCATGTCATCACTGTAGTGTAACAGGGTCCTTCCTATAACTAATAGTGAGTGGCATGATGTCCTTTGGGGGTGGCATTAGTGGGATTAACCAGGGCAGTGGAAGAATAGATGGCAAAGGATATGACTTAGGAGAAGTCTTTTAACAGAACTGATTATGATAGAGAAGGAACTCCTGGGCCTTTTGGGACTGCTGCAAAGTTTAAAAGGAACAATATTTAGGTGAGTGTTTAATATATACTGGCTTCAACACCAACTTTCTTGTTTGCCTTTCTGAAATAGCAAAGAATTGAGAAGAAAATCCCAAAGGCTTCCAAACAGGATTTATGTCACAACTTCTATGCACTAAAACTACCTTACTATACTCATACAAGGTCTTAGAATGTATTTAGGATGATTATATATATATAATTGGAACATGCTGTGTTGTCTAGCCTTTCATTCTACTTAGTACTAGAAGTATAGAACCAAATCATTAACTGACTGAATTACAGAAAGCAAAGGTTAAAAGAAAAAGATGAGAAAAAAAGCCACACTAGCATAATAATAATGGTACTTAGTAGGCCTGAGTGGCCACTTAGCACAAGGCTGTCTCAAAGCCAAGCTATCTAGAAAAGGTTAACTAGAACTGGAAAGATTAACTAGGTGAAAGATTAACTAGTAGAGCATGTGCTTAGCATGTATGAGACCTTGAGTTCAAGTCTCAGTATCAAAATAGAAAATTAATAGACCTCAAATTAAAAGATTACCTAGCCCCTGTACATAGAAATTAGGCCAATGAGGTACTTTTACTTACCCTTCTCTGCATAATTTAAATAAAGGGTTGAGATGTCTCTGTAATGCACCGATGATTTTATGAAGATTTCCATCATAAGATAGAAATCAATTCCTATATCTATTTAGTGCCAATGTGTTCAATACCAAGAAGTGCTAGACATACACAGAAAATTTAACTGACCTAAAATTATTATAGGTTACAAAAGTACCATTCATAGAATGGTCCAAATTCATGTTAATCTTTCAGCAAGTCTCTGTGGTGGGTTTATTATCATTGTAACTGACTTTAATTTTAGAACTCTTTGGGTTGGAAAATGTATTTCCCCTTTCCAAAAACAATAGAATGATAAAATTTTTGAGCCAGCAATTAAAAAGTTGAAATCACTTGAACAAATCTTATTTATCTACTTGACATTTCAATTGTGACACTTTTTGACTCATAGGCTCTTTTGTCAGCCTTAGGGAGTGTAATTTACTTAGCTAATTTCATGAGAAGATTCTGTTTTTTTAGGGCACAGAGAAATAAGAATCATAAATATGCGATTACTGCCTGCTTTTGTATCCCATTTCATAGCCCCACAGTTTAAATAAAGAAAATATATTTAAAAGTACAAATTAATTGAACTCGTTTCCTGGAAGTATTTCAAAATTATTTCTTTTATTAGAGCCCCCAAATCTATTTCATGGAGTTTAAGTAGATATGTGTTGGCATGATGCAAACATAACAGTGACAATAATGGCAATAATAACACAAAGAGTTACCATTTATTTATTGCCTAGTATCTATGTGGTATCATGTTGAGAGCTTTGAATGGATTATTATTGAATACATTTTCAAAGGAGGAAGTATTATTATTCACATGATGTAAAGGTGAAAACTAAGGTTTAAAGAGATTATCTTGTTTATTCATGTTACCAATTTAATGGAACTAGAATTCAAGTCTGAGCAAGTGTATTCAACACATGCATTTAAGCAGTTATTATTCCAAATCCAGTAAAGAAACAATATATATGCAGAAATGCTTTTTACCTGTTAGCTCTGTTTTATTACCATAGAAAGTAAAAGGATTAAACTACAGTAAGAAGTAAAAGATGCAGCTATGTAGTTTATTTCAAAAAGTAGATTTTTACAATCATTTTCTCTAATGTATGGGTAAAATCCTCTTCAGTTTTGCAGTCTTAATAGAGTTTATTTTTGAATACATACTCATGAATACACATTGTTCTACAATGGCTATTCTCATCCTTCACAATCACTCTCAAAACTAAGTAGCTCCTACAGTGTTAAATGTCATATGCATCAAATCAACTACTAAAGTTGTCAAAGTAACTTTTCTACAGAACCTCAATGCTATAAGCATATTACCTATTTGTCTTCTTAGCTTCCTGAAAAAAGTTACTACCAGTATTAGATTTTTACTGGAAGGAAAGTGGGTTCAAAAATCTACAGAGGTTGATAAGAAAATCCCAGTGCTTTCTTTTCACTTTTTTTTCTCTTCAACATGCCCATTTCAACTCATCAGTAACAACCAAGTAGTTCGCTGTGTCTTCCACCGAGAGAGCCTTGTAATTCAAATCCATTCAGTGCTGCCTCCCTTGTGCAATTTGTTAGCCAAGCTTACATAGTGTCCTCTGCACCTGTTTTAATGATATAGCACATTAATAACATTTTCACTCACTTAAAGCCGTGTTTTCTCACGGAGCCTTAGCACCTCCCAAAAAACTCCCAAAGACAAATTTCACACATTCAAATTGTCTGAACAAGTAATTGATACATACAGCTTAAGCTCTTTTTCAAATGAAGGTCTTTACAGAGTTTTAAAATTACACTTAAAAAAAAAAAAGGTTGGTAGAAATATGTTTGATTGTGCAGAAAACACTCAAGGTCACAAGATGCCCTTTCAGTTCTTGCTACACAGTGAAGGAGGCAACCAGGCTGATTTCTAGCTAGATTTTTTTTCCTAGAATTTTCTTGAGGAAACATTGGAAACTTTACTACAAACGATGGGAAAGTTATCAAGTAACAGGAAAATCAGGAGGTCAATAGAGAGGAAAGGTGCCTAAAAGAAGTGAGAATCAGTAAGTTTGTGGAATCTATACTGACTTATGTAATTATTTTTGGAGTTCCCTCAAGATAAGAAAATAACACGGATGTAAGAGAAAAAAAAGGAAAACAGCCCAAGAGGTGAGACACAGTTATGGGGGGGGGGGTCTAACTACACAATGAGGTCATCCTATCTCCCGGAAGTGACAAGTAATCACCTGCTTTGCACTAGCTCCGCCCCTTCCCTCAGAGGTCCCGCCCCTCCGCCAGAAGCCGGCCGGGTGTTGGGGGCGTTTCTCCCAGAGCTAAGCTGAGAGCTGCGACGCAGAGGAAGGGGACCCCAAAACGTCTGGCACTGCCTCCTCCAGGGAACACTTTGGACCGCCTCACTCAGCCCAGCGGGATTCTGAAACGCCGAGGGGTCAACCTGATGGGTTTCGGGGTCAACGGAAGAGGGGAAGGGGAGCCCTGGCGGGGAGAACCCCCCGGTCCCCCGCCCAGCAGCTGAGGCACAGGAGGGCGGCCATCTTGGCCGGCAGGGTAGGGCCAGGAGGCTGCGGGCGCCGTGCGATTGGGGGGCTCGCCCGGAAGTGACGCCACCCGCCCGGAAGCGGAGGGGGTTCCCTGGCCCACTCCCCCCGTTCGTCTGCTCCCCCGCTTCCTCCCCGCCCCCCTTCCTCTCCATTCGTTCCCCCCCTCCCCGGTCCCTGCCTTCTCCCCCCACCCGTCCCTCCCCCCCCAACCTCCGGAGCTGGGAAGAGAGTCAAGATGGCGGCGAAATCCGATGGCGGTGGCGTGGGGGTGGGCTTCGCCCAGCTGCACAACCTGGACGAGGCGGTGGGCAGCGGCGAGGAGGACGGGGAGCCCGGGGGAGGCGGCTGCGGCGGCGGCGACGGCAGCGAGCCCGGCGAGAGCAGCTCGCTGCACATCTGCCACTGCTGCAACACCTCCTCGTGCTACTGGGGCTGCCGCTCCGCCTGCCTGCGCTCGCTGCTGGGCAAGAAGCCGCGCCGCAGCGCCGCCGCCGCCGACGGGGGGGACCAGCCTCTGCAGCCGCCCGGAGCCAGCGGCCGCCACCCCCCGACGCCCTCGGCCGGCCGACCGCAGCCCGCGTCGCCGCAGGTGGAGCGGCCGTGGCTCGACTGCCTGTGGATCGTGCTGGCGCTGCTGGTGTTCTTCGGGGACGTGGGTACCGACCTGTGGCTGGCCCTCGACTACTACCGCAAGGGGGACTACGGCTGCTTCGGGCTGACCCTGTTCTTCGTGCTGGTGCCGTCGCTGCTGGTGCAGAGCCTGAGCTTCCGCTGGTTCGTGCAGGACTACACGGGCGGCGGGCTGGGCGCCGTGGAGGGGCTTAGCAGCCGGGGACCCCCGATGATGGGGGCCGGCTACGGCCACGGCGCGGCCCGCGGCGGCCCGGGTGCGGGGGGCTCGGCCACCCCGGGGGCGCAGCGTCTGTGCCGCCTCTCCGTGTGGATCTGGCAGTCGGTCATCCACCTGCTGCAGATGGGGCAGGTGTGGAGGTAAGAGCACTGCGGGGTCTGTGTGTGGTGGTGGGGGGTGCGGAAGGTTGCGGCCGCGCGCGGGCCCCCTCGGACCGCCCGGGCTGGGCTGAGCGGGGTAGCCACGCGCGCTGTCTGTCCTAGCGTCTCCCGACGGTCAATAAGATGCCTGGCCACGCCTTTTGGCCCGGGGGAGGCCCTAGAGCCCTGTGTTTGCCGGTCTCCTTCCCTGGGTCGCACTTGGAGGAGACCCTGCCTCTGCCCTCCCTCTTCTCTGCAGACCTCCATCCTGGTTGCCCCTTCCTTTCTTTCCCCGTGTCCCAAGGTAACCAGCGCTCGCTCTCTGCACCCAGGCTGGCATCCTGGAGGGGACTTGGCTTCCTTCAGCTGGTTGCACTTGGCCTTGTCCCCCCACCCTCCTTCCTGAGAGACATTTCCTTTCGCCCCCACCACCCGTTTTCTGTCTACAGTGGCCGGTGTAGAGCCTCTCCTTAAAGCACTCCTTCCTTTCACGCCCCTCCTCCTCCTGCAGCCCCAGCCCCGACTCCACACCTCTGCCCTCCTTGAAGGAAAAAATGACTTTTTTTTTTTTTTTTTCCTTTCTGGAATAGATGTGCCCTTTTCGCAGTGACAGGGGAAAAAAACCGAGATGGTATCTTAATGGCAGCAAGCGTTTGATGTTAACTCTCACCTCTGGAAAATCACTGAGCCACTTGGGCACCTATTCTGTATTTAATGACCAGGCCTATGTGTGATTTCTGTTTATATCTAAGATGCAAGCCTATCCTCAATGCGCCCCCCCCCCAAAGTCCTAGTGTGTCAGGAGGATCTCTCAAAACCACTTGCCAAAAGAACCTTAACTGTCTAACCACGTAGAGTACCTCACTGACTGGCTACCTCACCGACTGCCTCATTAACTGTCTACCTTACTGCCCATCTCACTGACTGATGTCTTCACTGTTTACACCTCTGCCTCACCGACTGCCTTAACTCTTTAGCTCGCTGACTGTCCTCACTGTCTACCTCACTGATTGCCTATGATTATCTCACTATCTTACTCTCATCGACTACCTCACTGACAGGCTACCTCACTGGCTATCCTCCTTGTCTATGCTACTGACAGGGTCTACATCACTGACTACCTACCCTTTCTACTGCCTGTCTACCTCACTAGCTCAGCAACTAGATTTCTTCACTGTCATCTGACTACTTCACTGATTGCTTCACTGGTCCGTCATCATCCTCACTGCCTTCTCTGTTTGTCTCAGTATCTTCTTTGCCTGCCTCATTTTCTGCCTCGTTGTTTACCTTGCTGATTACCTTCGCAGCTTACCTGACTGACTGGAGTTGTTTACCTCACTATCTCACCGTCTGCTGACTGTCTCAGAGTCTGTCTGCATATTGAATACCTCACTATGACTGCCATACTAAACTGACTACCTTCTCTGTCTGCTGCTGACTAGCTCACTGCCTACCTACCTTACTGATTGCCATTACTGTTGTCACTGACCATCTCACTGTCTACTGCCTTTCTGTCTACCTCACTGTTTACTTCACTGACTGCCTGACTGATTGATTACTGTCACTGTTTACCTCACGACTGACTACCTTTAGTATTTACCTCACTGGCTACATCAAGAAACCATTGCAACCTTAGTCACCCTGTACCCTCCAACTTAAATCAGCTTCGGTGTGTTCTGGAACCAATGACTTTGTCAGTGACAGCATTTGCAAGGGGAACAGTTTTTCTAGGAAAGCCTACACAGGGATGAATCCTGTCGGTATATTTCCTCTGAGGAGCCTGGTCTAGACTTGTCTTCTCTGCAGATTTTAGGCCTCATCACCTCAGCTGATAATGCTGTTCTGTGGTTATATGGAAGAAAGTTTGTGTTTGGAATGTTTTCTTCAGGTTTCTCATTTTGACTCATCAGAACATCTCAGAAAGCATGAGATTGAATTAAAACATTGTCCTACAGAGTTCACATGCAGATTCATGGTTGTTGGTTTGTGTTCAATCCAGTGACCATTACCCTAGTTGCCTTTGTCTACAGATAATTTGTTTCCTGCTGATAAAAATTTGTGAACAGGAGAATAAAATTTTTAGTTATGAGCATAGCTGGCTAAATAACATTTTCAAAATAAGTCTTAAATTTAAAATCTAAAATTTTAACCCCTTCCCTAAATAAATCATGCTGAATCAAAGTGTGTTTGGGATTGGGATATAATTGTTGAGACTATTGGAGGCTGGTATGAACAGTGAGGGGAGAGGATCAAAAAGTATGGGTGGGTATGAGAGTGATCTTGAGCTGTTAGTAGGGACTTTACAGCATATATTTAATAACAGGCTTGTGTGAACAAACTGAAATTACTGTCTCGTGTGTGAATGTGAGCAATAAGGACATTCGTGTCACCTTAAATTTTCTGAGAGAATTAATTCTAATGTGACCCATTCCATTAGCTGGAAGTAAGCTTTTGGGACCAATGAAATTAGAGTTCAATGTCAGTCGGTAGTTTTTGTCAGGATAACCTCCCCCACCCCCATCCCAATGCCTCATTTAGCCAAACTTAATTGTGTTTGTGAGAAGTTGAAGTCTAGATTTTTAGACAAACTGAAAAGTATAGATTTAGAATTTAAATGGGGTGCTGCTGTAAATACCCCCACTTTCATTTAACTTTTCAAAGTCTTCACTGGAAAGAAATTATGGACGTTGCATGTGTTTTTAGTATTTCAAACTTTCAGATTGGAATTTATCTTTACATAACTCAGAGTTATGATGTTGAAAGACAGAATAATTCAGTTAAAGCTGTTTCATCTCTATTGCTGCATTTCAAAAGCAGTGTTTTCTGAGAAAGGATTTTTTCACTTTTTTATTTTTGGACTGACTTTGCTTGAAATGCTCCGAGAACAAGGTCTGCTCATTAATACCTGCTAGGCATGTTGTTTGCATTGAAATCATTCATACGGAAGACCTTGTGAGAAAGGTTTTCACTCTTTTCTTGTTTCTACCTCTTGGCAAATGGTTGCTTGTCAACATGTATAAGCACACATTGACTCAGTCCTTTACTGCAGGTCTTTGGGGTTCTGGTTGTTTCCTTTCTCACATTTGTGACCTGAATTGTGCTATTTCATGTGGTCACATGGCATCCAGGTTAAGGTTAGGAAATCCACCATTTGATTTGGGCCATGTTTCTAAGAAAAGATATCATTGAAGTTGGATGTTGTCAAAACCAATTCCATTAAACATGGAGTACATTCTCTTCCCTTTTTCTTGCCTGTTTTAAAATGTCAAATTTAAGGAGTCTGCTTGGAAAGAATACGGTGTCTGCTTAAGAACATGCTTTCTCTGATGTGGAGGAGTGCTCTCCTTGTGTTGTCTTCTGGTCAAGATGCCTCACGCTTGATGTCTCTGTTAATGTGGAGCCCAACTTGGAGCAAGGAAGAGTAGCTGTGTCTTAGGGTTAATATTCCTGCGATGAAACATCATGACCAAAATCAACTTGGGAGGAAAGGTTTATATATCCTGAATGATAGTCCAATGAGGGAAGCCAAAGCAGGAACTCAAACTGGATGGCAACCTGGAAGCAGGAGTTAATGAAGAGACCATGGAAGAGTGCTGCTTACTGGCTTGCTCAGCTGACATTCTTATAGCATCTACAGCACAGGGATGACACTACCCACAACTGTCAGGGCCCTCCCACATGACTAATTAAGAAAATACCCTACAGGCTTGCCTGCAGCCTTGTCTTACAGAGGTATTTTCATATTTGAGGTTCCTGTCTCTCACAGGACTATAGCTTTATCAAGTTGACAAAAGTAATCAACAGATGCTATGTTTGTGGTTTGGTATGGTGCTTTGGTATGGTGGACACGCTTCTGTGGAACATCAGAGTTTTATTGAGGTCTATTTAAATAGTGCAAGTTTTCCTGGCACTAACTGATGAGCATGTAGCTTACTGTCCAGCTTTGTGTGCTCTAGTCTTCCAGCACTTTTGCCAGGGATAACGGGTGTGTGAGTCAGCCACAGGGACCAGTCACCCCAGATTTCTCTTCAGGTCTTCACTTCAGTGAGTCAGCTCTTATTAGAAAGGGAGACCACATTCTTGGAGGCACTGGCACTCTGAATTGAGTTTGCATGTCTGTGGCCATGCTGGTTTTTCACAGCATTTTGGCCTTTGCGTTTGGCTCTACCTTTGGAGGGTGCCCAGTGAGGGTTGTCATTAACAAAGATTTTAGGCTTTGTGTTAGTTTTGGAGGGACAAATAAACGTACATAAAGCTTGCCTTGCACTGCACCAGTTCCTGGATAGGGTTGGAGAGGATGGTTGTGGAATATTTGCTGTTTGGGGTGAGCACTTACTAGAAGTAACTCACGAGACTATGGGATGGCAAAGAGAGTAGAAGAGAATTTGAGAAGTCACTATGGAGTATGAGAGATAGCCACATTCTGTTTTATACACGTATCATCTAATTTAAATTTTGTACCCATTTTATAGAAGGAGTGGGGTCAGAGGGGTTATATAACCTTTGCCACTGGTCACTGATGGAGGGAAGTTTTGGCAACATTTCAATGATGGCAACGTTTTTATCCTACTTTTCTCCCCAGTGGGGTTCTTTTCCCTAAGTGAAGGCCATGTCAGCTGGGGTGGCAACCACAGTGACTTTGCTTCCTTCTGAGAGTTTGCTTTTCTGACTAGTCAGAATTGGACTTGTGGTATCCCTGACACTCTGGGACCACTTGGTAGGTGAGCCAAGTTTCTCTGACACCCTGCTCTTTTAGTCTAATGCATTAGATCCCATTGGCATCCGGCAGAGGTTTCAAGTCTTTTAGCTGAGGATGACATCAAATGTGACACACAGCTGAGGACCACCAGTGAGCTTGCCTTGAGAACATTTTCCAGCAATCTATCCAACTCTATTCTCAAAGTAGATAGATGGCTTACAGCCCTATAAATCCACAACGCCAAGAGTACATGTCAGGGTTAACCCCCTCTGGGCCACCACTCAATAGCTCAATCCATAAACTGTCTCTATTTATTGTTCTGTGTTGATCTGTTGGAAATGCCCCAGGGTTACAAAGTACTCACTTACCAGCCTGAGCTGTGCATCAAGCTCACAGTTCACCCCAAAGTCAAAGATTCAGATCCATCATGAGAGGTTTTGGTCTATGAGTTCTGGGATTGGGATGGCTCTAAGAATCTTAAATATTAGGGACTGTAGAGTTGGCTCAGCTATTAAGAGCACTTGCTGCTTTTCCAGAGGACCTGAGTTCAGTTCCTAGAACTCATGTCAGATGGCTCCCTACCTCCTACAACATACGTGTAAACAAAACACCCACATACATAAAGTGAATTTTTTTTTTTTTTTTGAAATGCGTCTTACTATGTAACCTTGGCTGGCCTGCAACTCACTATGTAGATCAGGCTGGTCTCAAATTCAATGGAGAGCCATCTCCCTCTGCTTTCTGAGTGATTAATTAAAGGCATGTGCTACTATGCTTGACAAAAAATAAATAAAAATAAAAAATAAAAGAAGAAAAAAATTAAGTAAACTTTAAAAGAAAGAATATGGAGAGTATCCTAGAAAGAAAGTATCCTGGAAGTTTAGCTTTCCAGCAAGTACCCCCAGTTGTTCTAGAGGGGAATGAGAATGCAGTTGCAGTAAATTCTTGACATATTTACAAGGAGAAAGGAATACATTCTATGTCACTTAGGAGTGTTTTATAAACTTAAGCTCAAGGCAGGTTTATTGAGGTGAGAATGTTGAAAGGGGCTCTGGATGGTTTTAGCAGTTTTTACAAAGATTTGTTTATTAATTTATACTTGTATTGTGTATGAATGTTTTCCCTGCATGTGTATGTATGTGTACTGTGTGCTTCTGCAGAGGCCAGAAGAGCCATCAGGAACCAGAGTTATGGATGGTTGTAATTCACCATGTGGTACTGGGAACTGAACCTCAGGTACTTGGCAAGAGCGTCCCCTGCTCATTTAGCGTTGAACCATCTCTCTAGCCTCTGTTGGTGATAGAATAGAACTTAGGTATTTAAACAATAGTTGGCTAGCTTTTGAAAATTCTGGAATGGGGTTGTTGAAAATGTAGATTATGTATTAATCAAATAATTGCTGTAGTCCTATAATGTGCTTGAAATTCTGAATGTTGCTATGGAGACCTTTGCCACTTCAAATACAGTGAGATACTTAGTTGGCTCAGAAGTTTCTTTGGAGTTTTGAAATAAGTCAAGGTCGTTATTTGAACACTACGATGAGTCTCATTCTGGAGAACCACAAACTACAAATATCAGGGCTGTGGGGAAGAGACCAAAGATTACCTAAAACTGACTGTAAGCAGACCAGTAATAAAAAGCAGGAAGCTCAGATACAGATAATAGCAAGGCTAATCTTTCATGGCCATTTCATTGGGCGGCGCTGGGTGATTCTAGGTCTTCCTTGAGTCTCCTATGTGGAATCCTTTTTAAAAAATTAAAACAGTAGTGTATGCACACACACATGCATGGAGGTCAGAGGACAAACTGTGGGAATCAGTTCTCTTCCTCCATCATTTGAATTCTGGGGATTGAACACAGGTAGCAAGTGCCTTTATCTGCTGAGCCATCTTGCTGGCTCTAGAGGACGGTATTGGAGTCTTCCTCTTTGTCATCTTTTTTATTATTTGTGAGAATATCAGTAGCTGCAGAACATGCCAAGAAGAATGGGCTTCGGCTAGTGCCACTTCCCCACATGTACCGTACCGTGACATGTGTTTGAATTGAGAGATGTCAAGGCTCTGCTGTGCTGGCAGTCTAGCTTGGGTGAGATGGTGCAGCCAAGTGTACCAAAGTCAAGTGAAAATGGTTACTCTTCATGCTTAGGTGGTCCTTGCATATAATGAAGAAGCAAAGAGGGGCTGTTTTAACCCCCTTTTAAGTGATTCTGTGACCTCACCCCTGGATGAGAAGTGATCCTGTTGAATAGCATGCCTGGAGTCTGAGTGCTTTGGGAATTTGCTTCATTTGTTATGTGGTTATAGCAAGGATTTATATTAAAATTCATCTGAGCACACAGTAAACAAAAAGAGCAACAGTAGCCAGTTGTCAGGGAAAAGACTGATGGGTAAGAATAAACAGACTGCTTTCTGCAATATAAACAATCTGTTTTCATAGTTTTTTTTTCCCCCTTTACTTTTTTTTTTTTTTTTTTTTTTGAAGGATGAGTAGAACTTCCAAATCAAGAAGTTTCTTAAGTGGGAAGCAGCAGATCTGCCTGTATGTTAATCACTGTTAGTTTCTGCACAAACACAAACACAGCTCAGCTGCATAGCACAGTAGGCATGCATGGCCTGTTGGCTGTGGTCCTGGCTGCAGGTGGACTTGACTGGTGGCACTTGTTTCCCTCAACCTGCAGAACACCCAGCCAAAGATAGGAGAGAGTAAGTATGTTTCTTCAACTTCTGGCTTGAGTGACACATATTACTTCCACTTAGATGCCTGGGTTAGAGATGAGCCCAGTGGCCATGCCTAGGTCAAGAATGGGTAGCACGCCTTGCATTTTGGTGGAATAAGACCAAAAAGGAAATGACTATGTTAATCATTTATTTAGTCTTCAGATTACAGTGGCAAAAACATGTATCCATGAGAAAGGGGGATGGATATGGTTAATATGCATTGTATGAAATTGTCAAAGAATTAATAAAAATACATACACATATATCGTGCTAATGGTTGCAGAGTATAAGAAGAAATTGCTTGTTGTGCTTGTTTTTAAGCTTCTTTTTGGTTATTGCATGTGTGGGTGCTTATGCACCATGATGTGCATATGGAGGTCAAAGAATAACTTTTGGAGTTGGTTTTCTCTTTCTGTCATGGGATCCAGGGATTGACCTTAGGCCATCAGGCTTACATGGCAGGCACTGTTACCTGCTGAGCCATCTTACCTGCTATGCTATTTTCTCAGACAAAGTCTGCTGTGCAACCCAACAGGCCTGGGACTCACTGCATAGGTCAGGCTGGCTTCAGATTTGTGACTGATTTTCCTGGCTCTGCCTCCCAGATGCTGTGATTATAATTGTGTCCCACCATGCCTGGGTCCACCATTGCTTTTTAAAATTTTGATTCTTGCTTTAATTCAAGGATCAATAAAATTTATCTAGAAAGAGATATTTCAGAACTTGGGGGCCTTGTCAGGCATCCATTGTGCAGTTGCCCTTAAAAATGTGTAACAGTCCTTGCTTGGCAAATAGTTGACTATTTAATCTTTAAAACTAAGAGCTAAGTGCAATGATTTGAAGCCTGAGCCGTACTAAATACACTAAAATTAAAATGTGCAGAGACATCCCTGGGTGTTGTTCCTCAGGTGCTCCTCGCCTTAACATGTATGTATGTATGTATGTATGTATGTATGTAGTTTACCAAGTAGGCTTCCAGCTGGTGCTGGGATTACAAGTGTGTGCCACCACACTTGATTTTTCTCTTGGGAGCTCTGGGAATCCAAGTCAGGTCTCAATGCTTGCTGTTCACTTAACTGACTAGGCTGTCGTCCTAGGCACTGGTGGTATTTTATTGTAAAAATGTACACAGGGTATTGTGGCTCCATACCTAGACTTGCCAGTATTTTAAGTTTTAAAGCTTAATTTATCTGATTTAGGAAAGGCTGAGTTTTGACTTTTAACCTCAGCTAATGTCCCTTTATAGAAATTCTCTCCCTTCCACGGGACTTTTATTGAACCCAGACTCTCAAAAGTGACTTTATTTCTATCTGCTAATTTTACAGACCACCAAATAATTTACCTAGAAAACCTTGCAAAATTTTGTACTTTGATTTTGAACTTTTTATGTATTAAAATATACTGGATACTGCTTGATTTTTGTGTTAGTAACCCTTGGGAATGGATTACAATTATCTGAGAACTCCTTACTAAGGTGTTACTTATCTAAGTGTGATTTAAGTGTGAAGCTAAACCTAATGTGCTCTTGAGACTATGTTCTAGACATTCATAGTCAAGTCCAAAAGATATTTTAACAATAGGCACCCACCATTCCAGAAAGGAAGTTTTAAACTGCTGTTTACAAGCACCTTCTTTACTAATTCTCTACTAATAGTAGGTT
Organism: Phodopus roborovskii; assembly: GCF_943737965.1. Lineage (NCBI taxonomy): Eukaryota > Metazoa > Chordata > Mammalia > Rodentia > Cricetidae > Phodopus > Phodopus roborovskii. Next base: position 49,519,908 of record NW_026126511.1, on the reverse strand, counting down.
ATGCTTTCTGTGATTCTTAAGTGGCCTTTAAAACTGGGTCACTGACACAGGAAAATAATAACTATATATTTACTTAGCAGCTATTTAATAATTAAGGTTTCTTTATTTAATATACCACCAGTGAGCCCATATAGAGCTCTAGATGAAAATTCTTGTTTATTTTTAAGAAGCCAATTTGTGACCTGTGTGGGTAAAGAGATCTTCTCAGATGTGAGGGTCAACTGCAAATTATATAACGAGAGTAACAAATATATGCCAGAACTATGGCAGATTGCAGTAGTCCAGATTGGAAACATTCATTGTAGAAATTGTGGTTCTTGTAAAAAACATTTTACAAGGTGTGACACTTATGGGGGTTGTGCAGTGCGGAGCAGAGCATCTCATTCCTAGGGGTCAGAAGTTGACATCCATTTTCATGCTTTAAATGCAAATTAAGGTGGGAGATAAGCTGCAGGCTGTAGTCTTGTCTATTTTATACTGTGCCGTAAAGATGGTCCATAAGAAGGGTCTTGCATCCTCATAGCTGTTGCTGGCACATAGAAGGGTGATGACTTTTGGAAGGCTTTGGAAGGATGTACTGAAGGCTCTTTCATCTAGTAGTTGGAGGAAATGTAGTTCCTGAGGCCAAGGAACTGTGCATTACTTCTAGGGTGAAGTACTCACCCAGATGCAATATGTAAAGATGGTGAACAAATTCATGTGCTTTCTTTCTCCTTGTCTTAGAAAAAGGAAAGGCTAAATCCCCTTGGATGTATGGAACCACTCTGCTCTCCCCAAAGTGGATATGAAGTGTTTGAGAAGGTGGTAGTACCCCATAACTGCCCATTTTCCATTCTCTGCTTGACTGGTGTTTGTGGAATAGGATTGTGAGAAGACCTGATGAACTTGCTGGAGACTTGAGGGGAGATCTGTAATTGGAAGCACACTCAGGTCAGGTTGTCTGCCCTATAGGTTGGTGGAACCTCCAAGATGATTAAGAAGCAACTAAATGAAGACACTTTATGTTCCTTGCAAGTTGCAGGCACTTTGTTCCTTGTATCAAAGAAAAGAACAGAATACCTAATTATAATAATCTTCTAATAATTACAATATTTTGCATTCATTTTCTTTTAAAAATCTGTTTGAGTAAGTACTAGCCTTCAGAAGATATTGGAAAATAGTGTTTAGGCAACAGCTGGCAGCTCCAGTGCTGGAGTGTATAGTGCCCTGCTGCAGGAAGATTTAGTTGGTCATACACTTTGATTTCCTTACTGCTGCACAAATGTGCTCCTGAGCAACTGTTTTGGGAAGGAATGTTCAGTACAGGCTCCTACACTTGTTGTGAATTGGTGGAGTGTCGCTCACCATCTGGAAGAGAGAAGAGTAAGTGCTGGGCTCCCAAGAGTGGTGGTGCTGGAGATGCCACACCATTCTGGTGCAGTTGCCATCCCCTTGTCATCTTTCTCTCGTGGGAGAGTAGCTGACAGCTGTTGTCATTTTGCTTCATCAGATGCTTAACAATCGGGCTACATGGGCAGGAGAGTTTATAGAAGGGACATTGCGCTGTTCTCAGCCAATGGTGTCTTAACTGTTAAGTGAGTGGTTTTCATAGTGCTTATTGACACTTGTATTTTAACTTTCATTTTATGTGTATGAATGTTTGCATGTACGCATATGTATGATGTGCATGCCTCATGGCTTGCAGAGGCCAGAAGAAGGTGTTGGGTCCCCTGGAACTTGAGTTAGAGCAGTGGTGGAGGTAGGGACCTGGTGGAAGGAGTTGAGAAGAAAGGTGTAGAAAGTTCACAGTCCACATGGAATTGGGCGTACAGCTTTAAGTTTAGGGTCCTCCTGTGCAGGGCACAAATTGTTTAATGCATATGTTACCCCATCCCCAGATAAACTGTTGATAGGTCAGTGACTTATAACTATCATTACAAGATTTTGTAAGGCTGATAAAATTGTTAGTCTGAAACAGCTGCACTGGTTGTGTGTGCTGCTTGCTGTATTCAACCCTCTTTGGGAACAGCTTAGTTCTAGTAGATGTTTCCTCATCATAAGTCATGGAAGGACTATATTCCTAAGGTCTTTCTTTGGGGTTTGAGTGCTTTCTGACATTGCTCCTGCTGACACTCGGAGACAATCATAGAGGAAGAGATGAGCTTCACAGTTTAAAGTGGATTTATGTGACCACTTTGCTGCGGTTAAGAAAAAGCAACAGGAAATAGCAAGCACCAATGAAAACCCCACCTCTACTGTGTCACCTTCATAGTAACAGGGGACCAAACTGATTTTATTTGGAGGTAGATGCGCGTTTGTTGAGAGTGCCCGGAACCTCTGCTAACCTGAGGCTTCTGTGAGAAGCTTTTGTTGAGAAATGTGGAGGTGCTGTCATTGAGTGTGCTTTGTCCCATCTAGGTCATTTTGAATTGATAGAGACCTTTTCTGTGGACCAATGTGCACTTTTCCTGTGCTGTGATCAAGTACCTTGAACAAGAGCATCTGCCCTTGCTGTTTGGGGTAGGGTCTGCTGTGGCTGCTGGGTCTGGTTGGTTTGTGTGCCGTACAGAGATCTTGTTTGTTATTTGTCTTCACTGAGTTGCATCCACTCTGGAACAAGACTCTTTGGACTTCCCAGTTTTCCTTTAGTTCTGTTAATCTTTGCTTCTGGTCAGGCTGTACTTTACTTCCTTTCTTAGTTTTCATGTATCTTTGATGCATGAACTCTTTTATTGATTCGTAATGTTCTCCATTTCACCTTCCATATTGATACTGAACTTATATTTTAGAATATTCTTTGAAGTTTTTGCATAGTAAATCCAGTGACCTTCTTAGGTACTTTCCATTATTTTTGAATGGACTTAAACCTCCTGTGCCTTGTATTTCTTATGCTTTTTTCTGCTGGTGTTTGTTTTTGTTGTTGAAAGCCCAGATGTCTGAAGATTATGCTCTTTCTGTAAATCTGATCCCACAACCTCCTCTCCAGGGTTTGCTTGTTTTGTGGTTTTGGATGTCGGGAGCTATCACCCTTCCCCTACCCCCCCCTTTTTTTTTTTAAGTGTTTTTTGTAGGGACCCAATTCTTTGTCTTGTGTGTGTGAGAGTTGTTTGGAAGTTTGTGGTGTTGCTATTGTTGTGTTGTTTTGACTTTCAATATCTGGGATTGTACTGGTTGGTTTTGTGTGTCAACCTGACACAAGCTAGAGCCCTCAGAGAGGAAGGAGCCTCAGCTGAGGAAATGCCTTAATGATAACTATCAGTAAGGCATTTTCTCATTTAGTGATCAGTGAGGGAGGGGCCAGCCCTGGGCTGTTGGTCCTGGGTTTTATAAAGAAGATGGGTTGGGTTAAGCAAGCTAGTAAGCAGCTCTCTCCAATGACCTCTGCATCAGCCCCTGCCTCCAGGATTCTGCCCTGTTTGAGTTCCAGATGAGCAGCAGTGTGGAAGTTTAAGTTGAATAAACCCTTTCCCTCCCAACTTGCCTTTTGGTCATGGTTTTTTGTTGCAGCAATAGAAACCCTAACTAAGACAAAGATTGAACCTATAGTCTTGACCATGCTAAGCATGTGATGTACCACTGAACTATTCCTCCAGCTCTTTTATTTTTTTATTTTTGGTTTTTCCAGACAGGGTTTCTCTGTATTGCTTTGCTGCCTGTCCTGGAACTAACTCTGTAGACCAGGCTGGCCTTGAAGTCACAGAGATCTGCCTGCCTCTGCCTCCCAAGTGCTGGGATTAAAGGCGTGTGCCACCAATGCTTGCCCCAACTCTTTTAAAATGCTTTTTTTACTTTAGGGTCTCACTAAGGTACCCACAGTGGCTTTAAGCTTGCTATTTAACCTAGGCTGGCCTTGAGCCTGGGACTCTTTTGTTCATCATCCGGAGTCATCAGAGCTGGGGGTGGGGTGGAAGGTGGGGGGAACCAAACAAGTAATAAGCTAAACTCCTCTTTCTCTTCCAGTTGGCTCTTTGCTGGATCCACTTTGGCCAGTTAGGCAGACTGGTGTCTAGTACAAATTCAACCTAAGATGAAACTCTTTAGGATCTCCTCATGCTCCTTTTGAGCCTTGTGCCAGCCTGAGCATGTGTGTGGTTTCTGAAATTCTCCCCTGTGTTTGTATGCTGCTTTTGATTGCCCCAATTCCCACGGACACCCTTGTCTTTTCCTGTGAGGTCTCCCGGGTCTTCTTAAGTCTCATTTGTGTGATCTTGAGCACTGCCAGCATTCCTCCAGCTTGGGCAGGTTTGGGACTGGGTATGAGGAGGTTTTTGTGACAGACTAGGAACAGTTACTGAATAAGAAGTTACTGAACAAGAAGGCCTGTTCTTCTCCTATTGGGACCTGGGATAAGAGTCCCAGCCAGGGAACATGGGCTGCTGCCCCAGGCGGGTGAGACAGATGAGAATACTGTAAACTTGCTTACTGTTTTGTAGTTGACTTTTTCTTGATTTCAGGTTCCATTGGTTGCTAAGCTTTTGACTGATTTGCAGAGCTCTGATAGACATCTGGCTCCTTCCTGATGTTTCGTGTGGGTATGCTGCACACTTGGAGTTGTCACCTCTGCCATCTCCCAGCCTCACTCCATCAGACTCTGCAGGAGTCCTTTCCAGAAAGCACAGAAACACTTGCTTCTCCGATCCTTTTCTTGTGACTGTGGAAATTACCCATTATTCCGTTTTTTATTATTTTTTGGCCTGAATGCTAGTGTTGGTATTTTTTTTGTCTTAAATACAGAAATATTAGAAGTAAAGAAGCTCTGATTCTTAGTTCATTCAGAGTACTATAATACTGTAACAAAATATTGTATTAGGGGTTACGTATGATCAAAAGATGTGATTTTTTTTTTTTTTTAATTTTAAATGGTTTCAGAGACTTCAGAAGTCTAGGTCAAGGTATTGGCACATTTGAATGGTATTTGGGAGGATCTACTCTTTGATTTTTTTTTTTTTTTTTTAACTACTCAGCTTCAGGTATTTTATTACAGCAGTAGAAATAGATTATCAGGAATTTGAGGTCCTTGGATGAAAGAACAGTGCATGCTGTCCTTCTGGTATTTCTTGACTACTTTTGTTCTTGATGAAGAATTTTGATGGACATTTGCTGCCATCATCTCTTGGTGGGAAGGGCAACTTAGCTCCTTTGGGACTCCTTTCTAAGGGCACAGATCCCATTCATGAGGATTCTGATGCGGAAAGACTACAACCCTTAAGGCCATAACCTTGTATTGCCACTTGGGAATTTTGGTGAGATGAAGATATTTACACCACAGCTAGTGCCCAGGTCTTAAGGTGTTTTCTCAACTGTGAAAATATATTTCCAAAATGACCCAAGGACAAGTCCAATTTCATTATGTACAGCTTTATATCATGCTTATATTGGTAAAATTTAAGTGCAGCTAAAAGTGTTATTTTTCTCTCTTTGGTGGTTGGTATTTGTAATTAGTTTGCAGATTGTGGAAATTAGAGCTCTTTGGCAGTGTTAGTTACCACTGCATGCAAGCTTCTGAGGACTTACTGTTCTAATAGTGAGACAGTGTGAAGCTTTTTATTGAGGCAAGACACAGTATCATATTTTATGTGAGTGTGAAATGATCATGACATAGTTTCAATGTCCCCAAAGACTCATGTTAGAGTTTAATTGCCAGTGTGATGTGTTTGGAAAATGTTTAGTTCCTTTTTTCATGGTTGTGGTACAATAACCAACAAAGGCAACTTAAAGAAGGGTTTATGTGACTCTTAATTTGAGGATGCAACCCATCGTGGCAGAAAAAAACATGGCTTCAGGCAAGTGAGGCAGCTGGGCACATTGAGTCCACAGTCGTGGAGCAGAGGGGGGTGAATTCTGGTAATTTCCTTATTTTCTCCTTTACTTGTTTGGAGACCTGAGTCCATGGGATAGCTGGGCAATTATCCATCCAGGAAAGTGAGACTTGTTAGAAGCCCATGTGATTGTACTAGGGCTATTGTGGGAATGGGGCAGTTGTCTTTGAGTGGGCTCACTGTGAAAGCATTGCCTTGTATGCCTTGCTGCTTGCCATGGAGCAAGTTTCTTGCCAGATGCCATTGCACTTGAACTTCTTAGCTTCCAAAACTATGAGCCAAATCATTTTTTACTATTTATAAACTTCCCAGTCTCTGGTATTCTGTTATAGCAATAAAAATAGACTAAAATAGACTATCTTAATGAAAATTTAAGGTCTTTGGATGAAAGAATAGTATATATTATCTTCCTGATGTCTCTTGGCTACTTTTGTCTTTGATGAAGCATTTCCTGTACTCTATTGGGATTCACTGTTAATTTTCAGAAGTACAGTGTATGAATTAACACGTTTTTGTATTGAAGACTGAGTTGGGGATGGGTGAAGAAAATTGGTTGCTAAAAGTTGTGACCCTAGTATGCAATCAGCCAGGAATGAATGAATACCTTTCTCTCAGCTATCCTTTGACTCTGTCTTGTTTCTCTAGGTGGATGTAAACTGAGCTATAATTTGGCAAAATTCTCCCCAAAACCTGACTTTCCTGCTTAAAATAGTCACAGGAGGAGAGGTACAGGTTGGATTACTTAGTACTGGCATGTTTCTTTAGAGGGGTTGCTTGTATCCAAAGCTATCTTAACCTATTGGTACCTCAAGTACTTTGACGTCCTAAAGAAAACACACTACCTCCTTGGAGCGCCCAGCAGTGAGGTGAAGTGGGAGTGCAGGCAGGTGGGGTTTTACCTGTAAGCTTCAGTGCCTTGTGATGTGTGGTGATGTTTATGGGGGGCAGATCTCAGGTGTCTAAGGCTTTATCTGTCTGCTGTGTCGCATCTGACCAGTGGGTGATGGAGAAACAAGTGTGTGGTAAAGAACAGTGGAGTGGAAAGGAGCATCATCTATGTGCTTCTGTGCTTTCTGGAAAGGACTCCTGCAGAGTCTGATGGAGTGAGGCTGGGAGATGGCAGAGGTGACAACTCCAAGTGTGCAGCATACCCACACGAAACATCAGGAAGGAGCCAGATGTCTATCAGAGCTCTGCAAGGTCCTCACTACTGCAGCATGCATGTCTGTGTGTCTTCCTTTGTGTTTTTGCCATATGTTATATCTTTTATTTTTTGTGATGCTGGGAATTGATTCTAGGGCCTTGTGTTGATAGGCCAACAGTTTCCCCCTGGGTCATACCCTACCCAGCCCACCATGTCTTTTAAAATAGTGACTTAAAAACAAGAACTTCTGGGCTTTGGCTTCTTTTTTCCTTCCCTCTCCACCTCTTCCTATCTTTCATTTGCCCTGCAGGAATCCATAGGAGAGATGACTCAGAATATCTGAACTGTAGGGCCCGGTTCTTGCAGAGGATAGGGCTAATGACAGCTCTGAGTGAGTACTGGGAAGAGTCTGAACCCCAAGGGCAGAGAGGAGGAGAGAGTCTAGCAGGAACTCTAGTAATTGACCTCATTCCTAGCATGGCTGGATGGTACTCAGTCGCAGAGTTTGAGATTGAAAAGGATCAGAGAACTGTGGGCTCTGCTTGAGGCACTTTCAAACCTCACTGCTCTCCCAGAATTGAAGCTGAAGCCTGTGGGATGATTTGACTTTCTGGCCCTGAATAGGCAGACCCAGTGGGGAGTCAGGTAGGAAGCAGTGCTGGCTTGACTGCTCTTGCTTTCCCAATTGTAGACAGGAACATTGCAGATGAGACCTGCACACACCTTTTCCACATTAGCCTGTGAGTGAACTTAGAAAGGCAGAGGGGCTGTTGGCAAAGGTTGTCCCTTTGAGGTTTCTGTATTTTTGTTAGTGCTAGGGCAGGTATCAGAGAAATGCCATTTAGACCACATTTAATTCTGTGTGCTGTTGCTGAACTGTCTTACCCTCGGTTCCTTAGCTGTTAAAAGAGATAATTATAACATACCCTTCCCCCAAAGGCAAAATGAGTATGTGTTTGGTGTTTAGCATAAACAAAGTAATATATAAATGTTAGAAAACAAAGGAGTGACAGAGTGTGTACACAGCAAAATGATGGCTGCTGTTTCATCTGAGGGCCTCTAGCAAATCCAGTATGTGTTTTTGTATTATTAATTTTTACTATTTTGCCCTTAGATATTATTGTAGGACTTAATTCTGTGTCATGGGCATTTCTTTCCAGCAGAACCTGAGGAAAATGTATTATTAAAGACAGACACATGGGATGCAGAGTGGATAGATTTTCTGAGCCTTTTCACCCTAGATTAGCACCTGGGGCTTGACAGTAGTGATCAGACAGTTTGGTGGGCCAGTTATATTTTCCCTGCAGCATCGATCATTTACTAGAACAAAGCACATTTGGTAAGTGTGTAGTTTAGAAAACCCTCATGGTAAGATGTCATGGACAATATGAGCTGCTCAGTGCTTATATTTTAAATAAAGCCTTCCCAAGTTTGAAAGAACAGTGGTTAGTAGGAGCATCTCTCATGAGAATGGTGTCATGCTTTTTGGCAGTTTTTATATTAAATTTGTTGATTTATGACCATGTTGAATGGTTCTGAGTCTAGCAGAAAATAATTCTGAATTATGACTACTGGTTTTAGTGGAGAATTAGATTTAGCAAAAGGTTCAGGTTTCTATGAGCAGAGAAACATGTAGATAGAGTAGCCTGTTTTCTCTTAAAGAAGAGCTGTTTTCTTTTTCCTTACCTATTTGTTATGGTCCATGATCCATGATAAGCATGCAGTGATGAGGGGTGTTCTGGTGGGATTTGGCACTGTTTTCCCAACACTATAGGAAGAACACCCTTGGTTTCATAGTAATTTTTCATTCAATGTGTAAGCCTTAAAAAAAATGGATACTAAGGATTTGAACCCAGGGCCTTGTGCCTGAAGCACTCTGCCAACTGGCTTATTTGCCCAGCCTGTACAAGCCATTCTAAGGTAGCTCTTTGGGTTGTTGACCTGCCTTCCTAGTTCTATCTAGAGCAAGTTAAGCTGCTCAGTTCCCAGATGCTTGGACAATCTGGGTGCCTCTTCCTGAGCTTTATTCCTTTCTCTGCCTTCATTTTTCATGTTTTATTGATATTCCTAGATCCACCACTGTTATTCTTGTCCATGCTGTGAATATGCTACATCTTAATGAATACCCAGAGTTGAACAGAGTAACCTTTCATAAAATAAAGCAATTATTCTGTTAAAAATCAGTTAGGATTTTAGCAGCAAAACTAGAAAATCTCTGTTCACCTGGCTTTAATAAGACAAAAAACTTTCTTGATGTTTGAGATGTACATTTCTTCATATTTGGACATTCTTACAGTTGAAATACATGGCATACTTTGTGTATATCATTAGGGCAGCAATATTTTCTCCATTGATGGTTCATATTGTGCAGATCTCAGATCTTAGGAGCTCTTGTGTGCAGGGCGGCTCCTGCTGAATTATTTTACTGGCTTGATTATATCAAGGACTCTGGGGCAGATGTGTGTTTGGCTCATCCTCCTGTATGAAGAAATGGCTGTGGTTCTAAGTGTCATCATCAGTGTGTAAGTGTGTAGAGACTGGGGGAGAAAGAGAGGCCTTTCTTGTCTTGCCTCCATGGTACACTGGCCTTGAACTCACTGTGCAGGTAAGGAAGACCTTGGACTCTAATCTTCCTGCTTCTAGCTCCTGAGTGCTGGGATTGCCATCATATATTACCTCTTTAGGTTTTACTTTGTGTTCCTGTGTGTGTAGTGTATGTGTAATGCACATGATTATAGTGTGTAGGTACATGTATGCATGTGTATGTACATGCGTGTGGAGGGCCAGAGGTTTACCTTGGGTGTCTTCCTGTGTCACTCTCCTCATTATACATTAAGGCGGAGTCTTTCACTTGAACCCAGAGATTGTTAATCTGGTTAGTTGACTAGCCAGTTTGTCCTGAGAAAGTCCCTTCGGTTTCCCAATCCCTGGAATTACATGTAGCCACCACGGCTGCCTGGCATTTGCACTGGGCATCTGAACTCAGCCCTTGTGCTTGTATAAGTTCTGTACCCACTGAGCCACCTCCCCAGATCACCTGTGTTCATATTTTAGAGTAAGGAATTATCCAGATTGCCCTTCTTGGTTATGACTTCCTGAGAACTACTCATTGACTCTCTGACTTGTGTGCCCTCGATTGAGAGCTTGTTAAAGCATAGAGAACCCTGGTATTCTTGATGTAGTGACGTTGGGTAGCATGTGCATTCCAGTGTCCCTCATTTTCCCTCAGAATGTATGCCTGACTGGTCATGAAGCAAACCAGGGGGAGAAGAGGGCTGTCACAGTCTAGTCCAGTATAGTTATGGTTTTTATTATGATTGTACAAAATGTTACTAGCAGTAATGATAATTACCAATGATCATTCAGAATGGATTGCTTAAATCACATACAATACATCAAGTAGATTCAAGATGATGTTTGTGACTAATGACATGCTTTCTTGAGGAGTGCAGAAAAGTGTGGTTAGTCCACGGGGAATGAGAGAGTGGACCTTGCATGGTCAGACAGTGCATGTAGTGATATCTTAGTTAAACACCAAACCAAACCAAGGACCAGTATTGCTAATAACTTATTACCAAATGTGATCCAGCACTATCATGAGATTTTAAGTGTGACCACACTTTGATCTTGCTGTTAGCGCAGTAACTTTGCTTATTTACTCCTGCATTGAGGTCTTTGCTAGGTTCTGATGATGGAAGCATTAGAGTCCAGATCCTTGATGAGTTAGTTGAGGTAATCAAGGAAGCTCCAAAGAAAGGATAAAAATACTTGTAACTTGAGAAGTCATAGTGCTTTCTCTGCTTTGGGTTACCGGCTCTGGCCAGAGCACCCACCACCTTCATGTGCTGGAAATAAAGCTGAGGCCCATGACTTCTCTTACCTATCCAGCTCCTCCTTTAGGAGTGCGCACAGCTTAGTGCCTCCTTGCTTGCACTTCCTTTTCCTTACCTAAGCGGAGTGACTTTTATGATGGCCTCTTTACTTTTAACTTAGGCAATTGTGCTGTTTCTTTTTAATCCCATACGTGCTATTTGTAAAGGAACTGAAAACCTTTGTGAGGGAAATGATTTCCTAATTTAAATTTTAGTGATTTTTGATCATAAATTTGGTTCCCTGTTCTACAAAAGGAGGTTTGCAAAGCCTTTTGTGTGTTTTATTAACTGACGTTGGAAATCAGTTTAAAATGAAGCTTCACTGGGTAGATACTGCTTTTGTGTTTCTGTTCTTGTTTTCTTTGTGGCCTCTTTCTCGAGAAAACTCACAAGCTGTGTGTTGAAGCTTTTTTGTTTTGTTTTTCTGTCTAGTATCACAAATAACTAACTTTGGAGAAACACTTCTCTTTTCTGATGAACTTTTACCAAGAACTGTTAGTTAAATTGCATAATTTCTACCATTTACAGGATTTTTGAGTTCTGCAGTTTCAGGCCCTGTTTTGTTTCTGGACTGCTAAGGTGGAGAGGCTCACAGTCAGGGGTCCAGTCACTCACTGGACAGCAGTAGCTGGTTCTGAGACAGGACTATGGCAATGGCCTGTGTTTAGGACAAGGTGAGGGCTGCAGCCTGGAGCAGAGTGGAGGAAAGTCAGTACAGATCAGGTATGTGCTGGGAGGCTTGTCAGGAATTTTCTGTCCTAGGCACACTAGAAAGCTAGAGAGGCTCAGGCTTGCATTTTGAGACAGATCACTCTCCCATGAGATAGAGCAAAACCTAGATTGGTGGTGAAGATGAAGATGGGGAGGCCAGTGTACTGTTCTCTAGAGAGTCTGCAGATGATGAGGCTGTGTGTCGTATGAGCTATCAAGCTGCACATCCCAAGAGACTGCTGTCACAGGCCAGAGGTAGCTATATGCATGCCTCTTCAGAAGTGTTGTGTTATCTGTGTTCATTTCACTCTTGAATCCCATTTAAGGACTCTGGATTCCACTAGGCTCCTTGCCCTAATAATGCCTCATGGCTGTAGTGAAGGTTTCTCATCTTAATGATGATGTTGCACAGCTATGGTGAAGGCTCCTCCTCCTATGAATGCTGCATGGCTATAGTGAATGCTCCTCCTCCTGTAAATGAATGCGGCATAGCTATCCATAGTGAAAGTTCCTCCAATGAATGCTGTACAGCTGTTGTGAAGTCTTCATTAATTTTTTCTTTTATTATTTTATAAAATGAGTTTTTTTTTTTTTTAAATCCAATCATGAAGTCTTTGGACATACTGAATTAAGAGTAGTTTCTCTTTTCAGTTATAAACATACTAGACTACCACTTTGAAGCACTTGACCCTTAATTAGCTAGCAAGACAGGGAGTCCAATCTGCACATCTAAACCTTTGAAGCCTGAAGTGAGATAGTAAGGCTATAGGGATTCTATTCAAGCCATGTTCACTGCAGCCTTTTTAAGTAATAAAATAAACTTTTATGGTGAGTATAGTATTGGCAGTGTTGTGTCCAGACTGGGAAGTCCAGTAGCTTTGTATTGAGGGCAAATCAGGGATCCTGCCAGACAGTTTTTGTTTGTCTCCCATAGCTCAGGTAAACACTAGACTATGTTGTTGGAGACCCCTTTGAATGCCTTCACCTGTCTTTCCCTTCAGAAGGAATGAAACTGTTTCGCAGGCTTAAGAGACTACGGTAGAAATTTAGGATAGAGTTTTGAGTCTATAGAAATACAGACTTTAGTGCTGAGAATTTTGAAGCAAGAGTGAATGGAAATAAAGCAAAGAGGAGAACATGGGCCTTACATACAGGCAGAGAGGCAGTAGACAAGGACCTATTCACATATTCTAGAGATTCTTTGCTAATTTGGAAAAAAACTATGTAGACATTCATTGATACCATTCCAGAGTCAGCCAAACTAAGATTTGACAGTATGCCCTCCAACACTGCCCTTAGTTCTGATGGCTGTTACATAGTTGTGTGATGTCTTTGGTTATTTCCAGGAAGGACTCTGCTTCACTGACTGCTGATATACTTAACAGTTATGGTTTATTGGTATTAATGTTGACACAGACTAAAGGTAGCAAAGGAAGACATGCATGGGAAGGTTCCATTTGAATCTTTAATTCTCTTTTCTACGGGATGGGACCAAGCCACTCTCCTGATACTGATGTGTGTGATAGTACACGGTGCTGTCAGCCAGGAGGGCTCTTAGCATCCATGTCCAGAGGGTTTACTAAAGAACTGGTAATAGACTTATTTAATTGAATGATTATCCACAGGCTTGACTTTAGTCTCTAGGTCTACTGATAATCATGATCAAAAACTGCTACCCTAAATCACATTATTGGTTTTTCTGGCATGGCCAGTCTCCAGTATGACCAGCCCTTCCCTAAGATGCAGTTGGTCACTTCTAACACAGATACTTAGTATGTGTGATACAGATTACCTACCTCCCAGAAATGAAGGGCAAGGATCAAACCTGGCACCGAGCAAGGCTAGCTTCTGCCCACATGCAGACTGTGAAAGGATTGTCTCCAGTTTTTTTTTTCTGTTGTTGTTTTGCTTGTTTTTTAATGGATTATGAATGCAAGGGTGGAAAGCAGAGAAACTGCTAAGTTGGTTAGCCACAGTCCAGAGGGAATGGTGACTAATTGGGGTGATGCAACTAGCTCAAATCTGGAACTATTTTGAAGGGAAGGGATGGCAGATGTGTTGATGAGTAGGTGTGTGCATGAGAGAAAGGGGAGTCGAAGCTTCTTTAAGGTTTTGACTTGAGCTAGCTGAAGGATGCTGAGATATAGGAAAGTCCCATTGTTCATCACAAGAATGAAATGGCTCTGTCATCATCACCAGTGGAGACGTGATCACAAAAACCAATCCTGTGCTGACATCTCGATAAGAGCTCCATGTCAGTGCTCTGCATGAACAAATATCCCTCAACATGATATTCTGCTCTAAGTTTCTAAATGGCGCTCAGGCTTTGTTTTGCTTTGTTTGTTTTTGAGGCAGGTTCTTACTGTGTTTAAACCAGGTGGACATGGAGCTTGCAGTTCTGCCTCAGCCTCCCAAGTTCAGGGTTATATAATAGTTTCTGGATCTAAAGTTAGTTGACCTATTGAAACTGCTCAGTTCTTTAGAAGTCTTGCTCTGCCTGTTGTGCATGCTACGGTGCCTGAGTGGCTTCATGTTTCTTCATTTCTATCTGTTGCCTTTGTTTCATTATGGTCTCTATTGATCCGGTAAATTGGTTTATTTGGGTCAATTGAGAATAGTTACCTAAGGGAACTGTAAATATTGAACTTAGCCATTCATGTTGCTTAACTAAGTGCTGGGAGTTAGTTACAATTCTCTGGATACTGTGTAATAATCTATGTGCAATTCAAAAATTAATTCTTCTAAATAGCAAGACAGTGCATCATACTGTGTCAGTTTTTCTGGTCACAGTGAGGTTATAGCTGTGTTCACATTGCTCTATAGAAGCACACACCCTGTCTTGTCATCTTTGACAAATCTGTCTGCTCACATTCATGTTATGTTCAAGCCCCAGTGACCAGTCGTAATTATGGGTAGTGAAATCAGTTTGCTTAGGAAGGCTTAGGAAAGTTACCATTGGCTAGTGACTGGTAATTATGTCCATTGCACGGTGGACAGGTTGACAGCCTTCTGCTCAAGGTCTGGTTAAGGAGCAGCTGGTCAGTTTCTGACTTCTGTCTTGCTGTAGGAAAGCAGTTGAAAGCTTTACTGAAGTTAAATAAAATGGGAAGTCTTGTTCAGAAGATGTATGTTGGGCAAAGTTCAGGAAAGCTTCCCTTGCAAGAGAGTCTTGTCCTGGCAACAGCTCATCATTCTGGAGTGCTGGATGTGTTTCCTACTATTGCCCCAGCCTGCTGGGAGTATCTGCACCCTAAATACAGTGTCTGCTTAGTTATAACCCTGAATGGAATGGGTAAGCTAGCAACATTCCTGGTTATTGTTTGAAATTAGAGATGGGGAGACTTAGCCAGTAGCACAAATTTTTTTTCAATATTATGTTGGTTAAATTTTTTTCTTAAGATCTTAACATCTGTATATTTTGACAAAACTTTATAAATGCTCTTAATGTAACTAGAAGAAAAAAAAAGAGATTACTAGTGTCCTTACTCCTCCACCCCTTAATATTGACTTTTGATTATCAGTTTCATTCATCCTTCAGTTTAGTGTATTGTGAATATGGTCTGTACTCCCCTTCCCATGTTCTCTGTAGCCACACTTATAATGTTAAACCAGCCTTATTAAACATTGTTATCCTGACTGATGTAAGCTAGGAAGAACTTTAAGAGGCTAACTTGTGATTTTTAAGGTGAGGAAATATGTGAATCAGAAGGACTGGAAGTGGAGTATGGGCAAGCTTAAAGATAGGAATAAGACAGGCTTCTTGCTGAGATTATCTGTCAGCTCTTAGGTAGACAACTTTGAAATGAAGTTGGCTGATAACATTCCCTCCCTGGCTGCTCCGTTGCCCTCCATGCCTCCTGGTGTCACCTGGGCTTTCAGGACACAGTGTGTTTACATGAGTGGAATTAAATTAGACTGTTCTCTGAATGATTGTGTGCTAAGTTAAAATATTGCTATTCTTAAATGACTGAACACTAAGAAACCACAGGAAAATGTTGTTCAAATTCTCTTTTACACAGCCAATGTGCAATCATAGAAAATACATTTCTAAAGTAAATGTAAATATTTTGAAATGTAGTGACTTTTTGTATATACATAGCCCTGCCAAATATGACATTTTGATTACATTTTCATTAGTATATACTAGTGTGGGTTAGAGTTTAATAAACATGGTTTAAATTGGGAAGTAATGGGCTGCCGATGAAACTGAATCCTGGCATGTTGAAGGCTGGGTTCAGTTATCGACACTAACAAAATAAGAGAAAAGAAATGGAATAGACTGCCTTTTTTTTTTTTTTTTTTTAACTTACTTTTACTCCTAGCTTTTGAGTATTTGGGGTGGGGGGAAGTTGCTGTTTTTCAAATATCCAATGAAGACGTATACTGTTGAGGAAGAAAGGAAACTCTGAAGGATACCCTGGGGAGGTTAGGGTCTGTGCCTGTTTTAAGGGATACTTACAAATTAACTTGGTGTCTCTATTCCTTGGTGGGATTCTAGTACCACAGGTGCCTTTAAATTAAGCAAAATAGCATAAAACTGCATTTAACGTGAACAGTAAGCAAGGCTTTTTTTGTTTTTGTTTTTTGGTTTTTTTTTTTTTTTTGTTTTGTTTTTGTTTTTTTTAATCTCAACTGCAGTTAACAGGAAGGGGAAAATAATAACAGATTTTAAGGTTGGAATGCATTCAAAAATCATTCTGTTTTTACTCCCTTTCCCAGTCAGTATTCCAACAAGGTGGAACCAGTTATTAGAATGAATTCTCCACTTCTTGTCTAACTGAAAGCAGACATGTCTTGACCTTGAATTTGTGTAAATGCAATCATAAGGAATCACACAGGAGCTGAAGAGATGTCTCTCCATTAAGCAGCTTTTGCAGAGAACCTGAACTTGGTTCCTAGTGCTCACTTCTTATGGCTCACTGCTGCCTGTCACTCTAGCTCCAGGGGACCTGACCCATCTGTCTATCCTCTGCAGGCACCCATGCCTGTGTGCACATACACCCACACACATACACATACACATAATTAACTTATTTTAACTTTTTATTTTATGTGCTGCCAGTGGAGTGCTGGGAATTGAACCTGAGACCTCTGGAAGATCAGCCGGTGCTCTTAACCGCTGAGCCATCATCTCTCCAGCCCCCATACACATACCTAAAAGTAAAATAAATCATTTTTAAAAGTTTGATGCAGACCCTTGGTGTCTTAGCATCTTTAGGTCAGTGTTGCCATTGGCATTCAGTGGCATTGTGCTCTAAGTGGTCCTTTCATATGTGTGTACACTGCTGCTGAGGACCGTGGTGGAGGAATGCACCTGAGCCTGTTTTGTGGACATTTGCCTTCTGTGGGCCCCAGAGCAGAAGCTGCTCTGCCCTCCTTTCATTTGGACAGGTCTTCATCCCCTTTGCTTTCTAGTGCTTCAGCTTCTGCTTTTTTATTTTCTTTACTGTTTTCATTTGCTTCTATTTTTCTCCTTCTGAGTATTGTCTTGCAATCAGCTTTGGGAGATACTGACAAATATTTATGAAGTAATTGTGTTCACCTGCACTTCCTCTAGCAGATAGTTTTGCATAATTACTAATATTATTTATTATATTGTACTCATGCTGTCAGGGATATAATATTCCATGCCATATCATCACACCTCTGTTTGATTTAAAAGTTTTTTTTTTTTTTATTTCAGAATGTCATGTGTAAACAAGCAGAGTTCATCAGTGTGGGATTTTATCATTTTGAGGTTTACAAAATAAATACACATCAAATTTTAGTTGAATTTAAATTACAGAGCCTTCTGGGCCAGAGTGATACCTGTTTTTGCAGTTGTTTTTCATGTGTGTCTTTCCTGGCCCATAATTGAGGTAGGTGGTGTGGGTGATATAGAAATGTTCCATAGTGAGTGGATTCCCTGTGTTATGCTTTTAACAGTTTCATTTTATTCTTTTTCTGGTTTCAAGCTTATCTATTCATTTTCATTTTACTTAGTAGCATAGGCATTTAAAATTTTAAACTTATTTTTACAGATTTAGAAGTTACTTTTAGATTTTGACATGTTTCCACTTTAATTAAGATTTCCTAGATAATGTATAATGCTGTCTCGGATTTCTCCTTTGCCTAGTCACCATTTCTAAGCAAGTGTTTTAAATTCTATGATGTTAAGGGATTTTTTTGTTACAAATCTCCAGTTTTGTTGCATGATGATCAAGATGCTAGAATTCTTTTGTAATCCATTAATAGCTTTTATTGCTCTAGTATCTGTTGAAATTCTCTGTTGTGAATTTTTGAATAGAGACACAGCTGTCTTTGTGCTGTAGTTAATGTGGTGATGTGTATGTGTGTCCTGACTATTGTTTACTCATAACTTTTTGCTTGCCTTATCTTTCATGACTTAAGAGATTTATGAAAATATTGTTTTGTTTTGGTATTGGTTTCTCTTTCACCATTGCAGTTTTGAGTATATTATGTGAATATATGTACAATTTAAGGCGTTTTGTTGAGGACTGATAACATAAAAAACTGTACATGTATAAAACTATAAAACTTGATTTTTTTTTTTTTTTTCGGTTTTTCAAGACAGGGTTTCTCTGTAGTGTTGGAGCCTGTCCTGGAATTGGCTCTGTAGTCCAGGCTGGCCTCGAACTCACAGAGATCTGCCTGCCTCTGCCTCCCAAGTTCTTAGATTAAAGGCGTGCGCCACCAACACTGGCTAAAATTTGATGTTTTTTGAATATATATTTATACACACATTCATGAGGATTAGAGTACAGGAATAAAGACATTCATCTATCACTCCTTGTCTTGGTCAGGTCTGACTGTTAAATCTTACAGTTATCCACACAAATGTTTCTCAAGTCTGGAGGCTAGAATTCTGAAGTGAAGGACCCCGGATTGGTCAGATTCTTGGTGGCAGCTTTCCTGGCTCACATACTGATGGGAAGGGACAAAACTCTGCTGTAGTGATATTATTAGTCTCCTCACCTCTCAAAGGCCTCACCTCCTAATTCTATCACTTCGGCCATTTGCACTTCAATGGCTGGATTAGGGATAATATATAAACTGATAATTCCAAATGCCTTGCCTCTCCCACCTTCAAAGTGTCTCCTAGCCATCCTTCATGTCCAGGCAGCATTGATGTGCTTTCTGTCTATATAAGGTCAGGTGCTGTACCTGAACTTTTATAGTAGTAGTGTTTCACTCCATCTTTCTGTTTGGTTTCTTTGACTTAGCACAGTTATTTTCAACGTCATTCATGTTATGTGGGGTTATTAGTGCATTCTTTTATTGCTCAGAAGTTCTCCAATTGTGTGAAAAAGCAAAGCTATCCATCCATTCATCTGGTATTGGACATTCCTGCTTCATGCAGCTGGAGGCTATTATGAAGGGATAGACTCTCAATCAACCTTTGGGAACAAGTCTGGGTAGATATATGCTTTATTTATTTATTTTTTTTCTAGGTAAATACCCAGGAGTGGGATATCTGAATCATATGGCAGATATATGTTTTAAGTTTTAAGAAATCACCACACCATTTTCCAGAATGGTTGGGGCATTTTTCATTTCTCTCAGCAGTGTGAGAATGGGTACTTGCTTCACACCTTTGCTGAAGGCTACTATAAAAACAGACAGATGAGACCACAGCTTCAGTGTGTGAAATGATAGATTTATTTTCTTCAATTCTGGAGTGGAGTAAGACCAAGACTAGGTTCACAGGGTTGGTTTCCCCCAAGACTCTGCTTGGCTTCCATGGAGCCTTCTAGCTGTTTCTGGGTTCTTTCCTCTGCCTGCACCTGTACACCCCTGATACTTTTGGTCTGTTCTCTGGCTTGTTTTTTTTTTTTTTTTTTACTCGACTCCATTTGCCAATGCTAGCCTAACATATCTTTCATCCTTTTTACTATCTTTATTTCTACCTAGTTTAATTACCCTCTATCTTTTTTTTTTTTTTTTAATCTGAATTAAGTTCATTCATGTCTGGTATTTCAGGTTTTTTTAAAGTTGTATATTGTATATGTCGTGAGTGTATTTGTTCTTCAACAGTTTTTCTTAACAACTTGTGGAGTCCAAGTTGTTAAGAAACAACTTTAACAGCATTTTGTTTTGTTTTGCTTTTGAGACAGGGTTTCTCCATGGAACAGCCCTAGCTATCCTGGAACTTGCTTTGTAGACCAGGCTGACCTTGAACTCACAGAGATCTGCTTGCCTCTGCCTCCAGAGTGCTGGGATTAAAAGTGTGCACCACCACAGCCCAGCCTGACTTAGTATTTTTGATGCTCATTTTTATGTGAAATGTTTTCCCCCTGGAAAGGAGTGCGCAGCGTGTGTGTGTTTGGTTAGTCTTTTGACCCTTTAGGGTTCCTCCACAGTGATGTGGCACAGGCATCTTCCTCTCTGCAATTTCCTGCTTATTTTCCCTTTACATGTTTACCTCGTCCATTTCTTCTGTTTCATTTTCCTTTTGCAATTTTTTTTTTAAGGCTTTCACTCTCCTACCCTGAATGGCCTAGAACTCATTGTGTAGACCAGGCTGCCCCTAATGCACAGAAATCTGCCAGGCTCCTTTTGGAACTCTTGCTTATTAGCTTAATTGCCTCTTAGATGAATTCTTGCTTAGCTTAATCACCTCTTGTCTCCTCCTTGAGTGCCTTGCTCTGGAAGGAGGAAGGAGCCTTTGATTCTGTACAGGAGTCAGTACAGAGCTGGGAGGTCTAGCCCTGCATGCCCGTGCTTCCAGCCTGTGTGGAGTGGACTGAACACCTCCACTGTGTTTCCCATGAGCACATGTACTGTTGGGCTTCTGTTCTGAGCTGGCAGACTTACCTCTGTCCTCTGCAGTGTCCTCTGCAGCCTGTTTTAGGGTGTGGCTGGTGTTTGTTTACTCAAATCCACAGGATTCTTGTCATCTGTGTGTCAGAAATGATGTGAATGTTGGGTTTTGTTATCTAGTCTTTTATATTTCATTTTGGGAAAACATTTTTATTAGGAGAAGTAAAGATTTTTTAGCTTATTTCACAGACATAAGAATCTATTTTTATTTTAAATTAACAGCCTTGTCATGAGGTCAAGAGAGTAAAGTTGTTAAAGCCTTATAGTTTGCATTTAATATTATTAAAGGTTAATTGCTTTATTGTGGATTTTTTTGAGCATTGCAGAACTAATTGCTTTTATTAGTCCCTAACAATTAACTCAAAGATATCTGGAATGTGATGAGCCACTGAATATGTATTAGTATGCTATTGGAAATATCATCTTGAGGTCAGTTTTTATCATCAGTTAATGAACTGGTTCAGATCCGTCATCATAAAATGTGCTTCTGGCTCTGCAACATTTGTTATTTGTTTTGTATATTTTGCCTAGAGAATATAGAATGCTTACTTGTAATAAAATTAGACACTTTGTGAATCCTGAGAACTAGAAACTTAATTACCAATCATAATCTCCCTATTTTCATCCACTTGAAAGACCCCCCCCCCTTGGTTTGAGAGTGTTTTGATTAGAAGTATATGTAGATTTAATAAAAGTTTTCAGTCATTTTATGTATGGCTCTGTATTGGGACTTAATAAAATTTCCCTTGCTTTCTATTCTGTTTTTAATCTACTTTAAAATAATTTCTTATAAAAAAATGTGCTTTTTATGTATGTTAACATGTATTCTTTTTAATGTAAAGTTATAGTCCCTTTTAATAGCATAATAGAAATAAATACCTTTTTATATCATTAAATCATATTCTGCAACAAAATTTTATGGTGTATAGTATTTTATTGTTTGTCCTGTAGTTTAATTTGTTTATCGTTGGTCATTTAAGCCCCTTCTAATTTTTGCTGCTATAAAGAAAACTACAGGAGACACTTAATGTTAATAGCATCATGTTTTCAAGATCACTTCCTAGGTAAATAATTTGTATATTTGGAGATGGGGGGAATAAGATATTCAGGGTTAATTTAGATAGCTTTTATGAAAGGTTGTATGAGGAGATAGGGATGTAGCTCAGCCATATAGTGCTTGCCTAGCATGCAAGTGCTGGCCTTGATCTTCATCAACTCCACCTTCAGTCCACACCAACCAGAGAGGCAAAGGACCTTAACTGCAGCCAAAGGACCATACAAATGAAAATGCCAGCTAGCATCCTATGCCACACAGCTACATAACATCAGTGAATGACTATTGTGGATATGGAATAAAGGCCGATGTCATAGGACACATGGTTATTTTATATGCAATCATGGATGCTGAGTTACTGAGCAATGTCTAAGGCTACCCATTCTGTATATGCTTACAGTTAAGGTGTTGAGTAGGAGACAGTCCAGATAGACAAGAAATAACATACATGGTCACTCTAAAAGAAAAAGATTGGGGACCAGTGGAGAACATCAGAGGCAGTGGGGGAAGGCGGGATCACAAAGGAGTGGAAGCCTGTTTTGAATGTTGAGTAAGATTTCTCCAAATAGACCAGGAGTCAGGTGAGTGGTGGCAACAACAGATGTATGTAGAACAACATTATGTGTCAGTGCACGGAGCTGTGAGCATCATGGGTACTTCTAAGGAAGTGAAAAGGGTTTGAAGATAGCCTTTTGGATAGAAAATCAGATTAAAAGACAGAGACCACTTTATAAATGACCTCACAGGCAAAGTCATGGGCTTAACATTTACTCCATGAATTAGGGAAAGTCTTGCTGGGTTTAAGCCATGGAGGGGTTTGATTGAAGACATGCATAAACATGCTTTCATTTGGAGTAAGCCTCCAAGGGATCAAGGGATAGTCTGGGGTATAGGGTTTTAGCCACTCTTTCTTTCCCTGCCAGCTCATTTTCCCCAGCAAGGTTTGATTATTAAACACCAAGTTCTTTGTTAGCTCATACTATATTAGCATTTTCTTTGTGTGTGTGTGTGTGTGTGTGTGTGTGTGTGTGTGTGTGTGTGTGTGTGTGTGTGTACTTGTTTATGTGTACATGGATGAGCTGGCCCATGAGGGGACCTATGGGTATTTTCTTTATTCTCTCTCTGCTTGGTTCTTTGAGACAGTGTCTTTCTGAATCTGGAGCTCACCATTTTGGCTAGACTGGCCTGCTAGTGAACCCCTGGGACCCACCTGTCCCTACCCCCACCCCTTCACTTCCAGTGCTGAGGTTATAGATATCATGGGGCTTTGCTTTTAAGTGGGTGCTGGAAGTCTGAGCTCAGGCCCTCATACTTTACAACAAGTCCTGTGCACTGAGCCGTCACCCCAGCTCCTATCACACCATCTTCCTTTTTCAGTCTCTGGAGAGTGTGTATTTTAGAGAGGCACCATTCCCTCCTGCTCAGGGTCTGTTCTGAAAGGCCTTACGTATTCAGGAGGACTATTTTGCAGTCTTTGTAATTTGTGCCTGGAGATGAAAGATGGTACTCACATTTTTGGCTCAAGTATCCCAAGTTAGAGCTAGTGCAGACAGTAATGATGTATTGTCCCAGAGCATCTAAAATTTGCCGCTGTGTGAAGTTGTTACCAGGTTTCCAGGTCTGCCAGAGTGGGATACTAGCTGGTTCTGAATGTGGCGGTGACGTGCTGTAGTTCTGAAGCTTTTAATAATTGCATTTAAATCACAGTCTTTGGCCCTCATGCCTTTGTACTGTCAGCCAGTCACGTTTAAGAAAAGAAAAGATTGTTTAAATTTTTATATATACAGGAGTGCTTGTCTACGTGTATGTGTGTTACCACATGTATGCAGTGCCTATGGAGTGGGTGTCATCCTCTGAAACTGGACTTAGAGTTGTGAGCATGTGAGCCCTGGGACTTGGACCAGGTCTTTTGAAGATCAGCTGCTCTCAGATAGCTCTCCTGCCTAAATGTTTCACATACATGGCACGCTGTTGTGCTAGTTAGTTTTGTTTGTTTGTTTGTTTGTTTTTGTTTTTTGTGCTGTGACAAAATACTTGAGAAAAATGACATACAAAAGAATATTTTGTAGCTTGGTAGTTTCAGTCCATGGTCACTTGGCACTGTTTTCGGGTCCTAGTGAGACGGAACATCATAGAAGGTAGTGTGTGATAGATGTGCAGGGACAAAGCAAGAAAGCATGCCTTTGGTAGTCTGCTTCCTCTACCTAGGCTCTACTTCCTAGTTTCTCTGTCTCCTAGCCATGGCCACACACTGTGAATCCAGCTGCTGATTCATTTGTTGACCAAGTCCTGTCACTCACCAAGAGCCCTACCTCAGCGCTGTGTTGGGAACCAAGCCTCTTTAACACACAGGTTTTGGGAGGACACATGAAACCTTTATTATAGTATGTATAATCACACTATTTTATTATTGTTATTCTTTTATTGCACCTAACTCATTAAACTTTATCATAGATCTGAATGTGTACAGAGAAAACATGGTACATGATAGGGCTTGATGCTTTGCAATTTTAGCCATCATTGGGGCTCTTGGAATGTTGACTGTCTCAGAACAGTGAGTACTATATTTATAAAATAATGTGCACTCCATTCTGCTCCTGCAGGGGAGGAGGCCTGGTGGCTCTTGGGCATGTGTGGAAAGGAGGCTTTACCCTAGTTTATCCAGATTTTATGCTGTTACTTCATTCGAAAGTAATTTTAAAAGTAAGCTATATTGAAATAATAACATTTAACATTTCTAAGGAGATTTCCCAATCAACATCATAAATTGAAAACAACAGGGAAGTATATCTGCTGCCCCCCCATACAGAAATACAAAGAGACATAATCCAGATTGAAAAGGTGCAGTTGAATTATATGTACAATAAAGAGGAAGGCAGGAGCTGCCAAGCTGCAGAATATGCCAGACACTTGCTGAGATCACCCAGGCTGTGTAAATGTGGTATTCAATGCAGTGTTGATTCTGGGATGTTTCTTCATCGAGATTATAGCAACGAACAGGGATCACTACATCGAGACAAGGTAGGTGCTCCCTTGGGACAGTCTCTAAAAGGGGTACTGAATTACCTAACCAGGCTTCGCGTGAGATTTCTTTATACTGTGTGTGATGCCATGGCAGTAATTTTTGCTCTTTTTGCTCAGACTTCAGGTAGTGTGTGTATGGGATCTGTTTGGGAATATACTTGGCACCCCCAGGGTGTGTGTTAACATTGCTGTAGTCAGGTAGAATATCTGTAAAGGACTGAGGTTCTGATGTTACAGTGGTTTGCTTAGTGAATGTGTCGTGTGTGCTTTGAAAAGACCCCTGCCAGTCTTCAGTGGCTCTTCTCATTAGGTTGGGTGTCTTGATGGTTGGTCATGGAAGGCCCACGGTTGGTACAGATAGTATTTCATGAGCACCTCTTAGCAACACACCAGAAGACATGCCCAGAATAGAGTTAGGCCATTCTGTGTCTACAGTGGTCTTCGACAGATATCATTGGGTGAGAATAAGAGACCTGTTAGAGATCAGTGAGAGGGTTTGTTGTCCATTTTTCAAGTTGGAGACAGAAGGCCAAGTATCTGCCACAGTGAACAGTTCTTCCCCTTTGTCCTGAGGAAGCCGATGGACACCACAGCTCTTGCTCAGCTGTATGGACTTTGCAACATCAGCACACCTGCACCAGCTCTGTGACACATGCCAGCCACTTGCCCTGATCCTGATAGTTTTGGGGTGGGGTTGTTGGGGGAGTACTTGGAGGAGGGGATGAGGAAGACAGGGCTTCTGTTTACAAGTCCCCATTACTCTCGTGTTGATATGCCATAAAATGCTTGTATTTTGAAACATAAAAACCACAAACTCAGATTGGTTGTATGTGAAAAGGACGTGAATTTTCGTAAAATTTGGTATTGTTTTGGAAGTCCTGAAAATTTAAACTGACATTTCAGATGGCAAATAAACACCCCAAACAGGGCAGCTACCTGTCTTACTGTCCCTTAAATGTGAAGGCTATTTGCGACTCCAAAGCGCCTACTTGGCTTTCTAGAAGGTGCATTTTGGTTACATAATGAGTTAACTTTCCTCTGGCTTTGGAAAGTTAATTTTAGTAATTCAGACTGTTTATGTAAGAGCCATGCTAAGGATTTCCCCTTCAGTCTGGAATTGAGTATTTGGACCAGGACTCTAGCTTTGCGCGTCAAACATTACTACTCCTTTTAAATGTCACTTATGTGAAGGGTTTTTATTTTTTTCTTCTTTCTTTCTTAAGTAAACATTGAATTGTTCTCATACTTGTGGATTGGCAGAAAATGGAAAGGCCTTAGGCAGTTGACTTGGCTGGAATGAAAGTTAACCTCTGGCCTGTTTTCTTGTCCATCCCACACTAACTTATCAAATGGATACAAATGCAAAATCCTCCAGTCATAGGTTTAGCATGAGTTTGTATTCAGAGACATCTGCCTATTATAATCTATGTAACACCTGACACTAAGTATGTGTAATCGTTTACAACATGTTTTCTTGACTGAGCCTGGTGTGTGGACCTGTGTAATCAATAAATATCAGCTAAAAGCTGAGGCAGGAGATTCACAAGCTCAAGGTTAGCCTGGGAAACTTAGTGACACCCTGCCTCAAAAAATTTTAAAAAGGGGTCTGAGGATGTAGCTTAGTTTATTGTAGATAATTGTCTAGCATATGTGAGGCCCTGGGTTCAGTCCCCAGTAAAACCAGCCATCCAAAAGAGGTGTCTTCATAGTATGGTTACTGTGATTGCTCATAGCCCCTGAGTGCTCTCATTCAGTTTAGAACTATTAACCCAAGCTTGGCCATCCAAGCATCTTTCTGTGGAAGCAGAAAGCATCTCTGCTCTGTTCATTCTGGTGATGTATAGGGGAGCCACTTAAGCTATGTTTGGCAAGAAGGATGCATGATCAATGAAACAGTGACTTTGCTGAACCTCTAGCCTTGACACCAAGTGGTGTCCCATAGATGTCAAACATCTTTGGAAGCGAAACTTGCACAGCACACTCGATTCACTTTGTTATTTGTATTTATTTTTCGTGCAGGTGTGCGTGTCTGTGCACGTGTGTGTATTTGCTTGCGTCTGAGGTGGTTATTGGGTGTGTTCCTAATAATCCACTTTAAGTGGGCCTGTTCTGAGTAGACATTTGATGGCTCGGTGGGTAGGCTTGCCCCCACCAACATTAAATCCCTGAAGGAGAGAACCTAGCACCACAAGTTGTCCTCTGATCTCTGCAATGTTCCATGGTATGTGCCTGTCCATCCACTTCTACACAGAACAAAGAAGTGAGTAAATGAAAATTGTCTTTAAAGTGAACTGTTTTGGAACATTCAGTGCTTCTGCGATGTTGAACAGCCACCACTTCTGACTAGCCTGAACGCCTTTGTTACTCAGTTTGCCTTCTGTCTGTGTGTATTTACCCACTCTAAATAACTTTGTGTAAATGTGATCTCTCATATTTGATATTTGTCATGGAGCATAATACTTTTAGTGTTTTATCTGTCTGTGAGTGTGTGTCTAAACAACAGTTCACTGCATAGGTAGACACACCACATTTGGTGACCAGGTGTCCATTCATGCACATTTAGACACCTTGGACTTTTTAGCTGTCCTGAACAATGCTGCCCCTAGAAGCAGCCGCGTGTGTCTGTCTGCCCTGTGACACAGCAGTTCTCTCTTGGATGTTATACAATAAGATCCCGTTTCTCTGAAAATGATGTTTATATTACAACGGCTTTATTCATAAGACACTGGCAGTGGAAGTGTTATGTCTTAAAAGGGATCCTGTTTACATGGGGTATACACTCACTGAGTTGAAACCAAAGATAATGTTTGATTTCACTGTTGGCAAATTTTAACTCATTTTACAAGAGAGAATAGAGCAAACTGTGAATCCTAATTTTCAGCAACTCCAGCTGCTGTGCCTAACTAGGGGAACAAGAATAGAAGGAAACTAGTTAGCGGCATATAAATCCTGAGAGGCGACAGTAGCTTGGCTCCTGTGGTAATCATGGGGGTAGTTGGGAAGTGGTGTGATTCTTGGTGAATTTTGAATGTAGAATTAGCTGATTTGCTGTGTTGACAGGTGTGACTGTGGTTGGCAGGAAAGACAGTTGTAAAGGGTGCTTAGGGTTTTGATGGGGCTGGAGCTGACATTTAATGAGTTGAGAGAGCCTGAGGGCAGGTGTGTAGGAAGGCTGAGAGTTTGAATCTACACAGATAGCTTCCAGAGATTAAGAATCTGAGACTAGAAATGTAAAATCCAGAGTTGTGAGCATGGTAGTTAAGTCCTGAGACTGAATGAGCACCCAGTGAGTGAGTGGGCAAAGCAAGCCTGGGTGCCTAGTCCCTGGAAACAGGTAGATCATTAGAAGAAGCCAGCAAAGAGGGACAGGGCAGAGGCCTGGCCAATGGAGGAAATGCAAATTCAGAGTGTTTTTTTTTTTTTTTCCCCTTTCCTGTTTCACACGGCAAAGAAGTACACATTCATATCTTTTTACTTCCATTTTCTTAATTTGAACCATACTAGTTGGACAATCTTAATTCTGTGTGTGCGTGTGGAGGCTGTAGACAGGCATCAAGTGTCTTCCTCCATCACTCTGCACTGGAGCTCAGTGATCAGCTAGCATGGCTCACTGGTAAGGAGCCTGTCTCTGCTTCTCCCTTGTTGGGATTACAGACGAGTGCCACAGCATCTGGTTTTTATATGGGCACTGGAGATGTGGACTCAGGTTCTCATGCTTAGCATCTCTCAAGCAGTGGACTGTCAGGAAGGCAGTTGGTAGTTGGTTGAAGTATTTTAAAACTGTTTTGTTCTAGTACCAACTAGAGTACCCTGTTTAGAGACTGGTGCATGAGGTTAATCTACCCTGTGTTGTTAAGGGAACTGCTTGCTTGGGGTTCTGTATGCAATAAACAAATGCTTGATGATCCTATGGCTCCCTCTGTGGTTTGCTTGCATGGAAGCATTGAGCAAACGAATCAATGATCTGGTTTCCTGTGATTGTATACCAGTCTCCAACAATGTTTTTTTTTTTTTTTTTTTTTTTTTTTTTTTTTTTTGCTAGGGAAAGTGGTAGTCACTTGGCACAGGACTCTGATGTTTCCAGGTCCCCTCCAACTTTGTAACTCACTAAACACTGCCAAGCCAGCATTTTTTTTTTTTTTTTTCTTTTTGAGATAGAGTTTCTCTGTGTAGCTTTGGAGCCTGTCCTGGAACTAGCTCTGTAGATCAGGCTGGCCACAAACTCACAGAGATCCGCCTGCCACCAGCCTAGTGCTGGGACTAAAGGCATGCACTACCAACGCCTGGCCACTCAAGCCAGCATTCTTGATAGAGGCTGTTAAGACGGAGTTCGGAGCTAGCTCAAAGGGGCTATTTTACTAAGCCCACAAGGGTGTCAGGTTCTTAATTCCAGCAAGTTTCTGCAGTCCTCTTCTGCGACAGAAAGTGCATTTCTTAGGAGACAGCCCTGTTGTGTACAGGGCTGATTGTAAACATGTGAGTTTTTCCTAAGTTCGAATTTTTATTTCGACAACCAAGACAATGGAAAATGAAGTCATGAATGAAGTTTTATTCTTTCCCTCCCTTCTGTCGTCGTGCCTCCCCCTCCTCCACATCCCCCTCCCCCTCTCCCTCTCCTGGTTTTTGAGACAAGATCTAGCAAATCTGGTGCTTGCTGTGTAGTACAGGCTGGCTTTGACAGTGACAGCAGTTTTTTCTGTTTCAGCCTTCTGAGTGCTTGAATTAGAAGCAGGTGCCAGAATATCTGGAGCTTTCCTTCCCCCCCCCCCCAAATCTGGTCTTAAGTGTCAAGGTAGAGCTTATAGGAAGGAGGCCAGACCTATCTGTTGTTGGAAATACAGAGAGTCTGCAGTTCCCAGCAAGTAGGTTGCAGGCCAATAGGACACTACCAGAGAAGCACCATAGTGGTAGGTCATATTGATAGAAATGTGGTATTCAGAACCCAGAGGTGGTCAGTGTGGTGGACCTGGCACTAAGTATAAATAGGATCCTAGACATTTTATGAGGGATTTATCACTAGAAGAAGGATCATATGGTAAAGCACAGATATAGACCTGTGTTATGGGAGGGGAGTTGAGAATGAGAAAGGGGAACACAGTTGTCTCTCCATGTGTGCAGCTTATTGCACAGCCAAGAATCATGGCTTCTTTCTTAAGAGCAAGATATCAGAGCCAGTATTGGTAGGCAGAAATGACTGGAAGACAAAACCTTTTGACTCCATATACCCACCATGAAACTGGGTAACCTTTAAATCCATCTGACACCTCTGTCTTGGTGGAAACTTGGTTTTATAATATGCACTCCCTGTACCCCTTTGTCTTCCAAGTGAGGCAGATCCTAGCTGGAGTCTGTGTGAGGAAGGAGGAGATTGAGATGCATTTCAGACAATAAGGCTGGAACCTTTTCTCCTGGCTAATGACTGGCCTGATACAGCTGTGGTCAAGGCATTGTTTTTGGACTGTTTGTGTTATAACAAAATACTAGAGGCCATGCATTTTATTTTTCAACTTAAGAAATTCAAAAGAGATTTGTTTTTATTTATGTGTGGGTGCATGCTTGTGTGTGTGCGCGTGTGTAGAAACAGACCCCGCCCATATATTATGGGTACCCACAGAGGCCAGAAGAGGGTATTGGATCTCCTGGAAGGAGCTATAGTTACAGGTGGTTGGAGCTGCTGGATGTGGGTAACTCTGGTTCTCTGAAAAGGCTGCAAGTTCCCTTTAACTACTGAGCCGTCTGTGCAGCTCTGAGACTGTATTTTAAAGGAAAAGGTTTATTTAACCAGCAGTTGTGAGGTCTAGGGGCACAGTACTGGCATGTGCTCAGCTGGTGAGCACCTACTGTGGTGTCTCACTATGGTGGGATATAGAAAGGAAGTGAATGCATGCAGAGAGCACAAAGGAGACAGACTGCTTCACAGTCCCACTTGATGCTGTTTCTTGACAGATATGGATCCCTTTTGTAAGTGTGTAGCCCCTCAGGCTCCCCTGTCCTACAGTACCATTACTGGGACCAGGGTTAAGCTTCCATGTGAGTCTCAGTGGAGACAAAGTATTCAGAAAATGTGCTGAAGATCTTGGGATACAGGATTCCCCTTTTTAAAAAAGATTGAAACCAGGAGAGAAATTCTCCTGGCCAATGTGCACACTGGACCTGGTGGGTTGGGAGGTTTCTGGAAGCTAAATACAGTCCCATGTGCTGATGCAGACTGTACCTGGATCCCAGAGGATCCAACTAACTCTTTACACAGCCTGGACTTGGGGACTTAATGAGTGACAGAGCAGATGAGTTTGCCTCCACGTGAAGTCATTAACATAACACAACACAGTTGACTGACCGGTTTCTAACAGCTGCTCTGAAGTGAAGTGATTCTCCAGGGAAAGAGTCCTTGGAGAATGGCCACTTGATGTGGAAGTCCAGCACTGGGCAGAGTTTGGGGAGATTCAGGGTGTGCCATTCAGATTGCCCAGCAGAAGCCCTCTGAGGTTGAGTCTTCAAAGGAGGGGAGGTGAACCACAACTGCAAGGCTCTACTTCAGTTCAGGGGTGGGTGTGGAGCATTGCCTTTTTCCGTCTTAATTAACTCAGTCTCTATTTTCTGTGCTTTAATCATTTCCAAAGAGGAGGCAGTGGGAAACAGTACTTAATAAAAAAAACCTTCATTGTGAGCACACACTAGTTTAGGGAGATGGGTGTCATGGAATTAGATGTCAAAGTTTTGTCTAATTGTAGTAACTTAAATTTATCACTTAGTAATTCCTTTCGGAAAAATGGACCATTTACTCAGGCTGTACTAGTAATGAATGCTTTAGGGAGTACAATGAAATGATACAACTTTGGAAAGTGATAGCAATGGTAGGCATTTATTTGAAACTTCGTGCAATTTGAATTGATAATACATTCTTTATGTTAAGGTCAAATGAGAAATTTCAGAAGCTATGAGAGGAACACCAAAGTAGGTAGGTACCATGTCCTTCTGATTGTAAACTTCTGTCTACCCTACCTATTGTTACAAGGCCATTTTTTTCTGATCACTTTTCTTCCTCTCTTGTGTGTGTGTGTGTGTGTGTTTAAACTTGCCTAACTATGAGCAGTTGGTGAGTAAGGGGCCAATTTGTTTTTGGCATTTCCTGTCTCTTGATGTAGCACTGCAGCTCTTTTATGTACAATGCTTTTGTCTTGTTCTCAGGAAGCTGTATTGATCTTTCCTGGGGAGCGACAGACTCCAGAGTGTGGTCATTATGACTCTGCAGTGAGGCTTATCAATTCTCTTTCCTGCCTAGGAAGCGCCATCTGCTCTGCAGTGATTATTCTCATATGCAACCAAGGGATTGTGCTTTGGAGATCTTAATGTGTTACATTCCCCCGCCCCCTTATTTAAATGCTATAACCAACACCATCCCCAGAAATGTCCCAAGACACAGTTGGCCTTGATATGCCCTGAAAATTGTACCCTGTTGCCATGCCTCTGCCAAGGCCTCTCCTGCTCCATTCTCCCTAGACTGTACTCTCATGTTGGTGTTACTGTCTTGAGCCTGATGATAATCGCTCAGAGTGCCCTGTAATTCCTTACGTGCCAGCCCCTAGAACAATGCAGCCACCCTGCGGGTCAGCTTTAGCCACTGCCCTGCTGTCCTCCCCCTTTACTCCAGCTCCCCCTGTGGCTTTCAGTGATGCTCCTCTTCTCTGTTTTTAATTCTTATCTTTTCATTTCTGTTCACCTCAGCCAGTCCTGAAGGGTTCTTGTGTGGTCAGAATTTGGTTTCTGTCATTGCTTGATTAGTTGAGCAATCAATTGCAGGACTTGAGCCTTGACAGACTTACCTTCATTCTGTTGAGGAGCCAGTGTGTGGTTGTAATTATTAGTGGGATACCATGAAGGCAGGTTTAAAGGAATCCACAAATACCTAAAGAATTAACAGGTATTTATTAGGTAAATAACTGCCACAGTCATCTGCTTCTGAAGATGCAGCCTCTGCCCTTCAGGATGCTCCCACTACAACCCAAGAAATGAGCCAGCCCCTACTCCTCCTTATAAGGGGTCACGTCTGCACACCAGAAGCCATGCCCTAAGGTGTGGCCACCACCACAAGTCCACTGATGGAACAAGATGCTACCATAGTACCATTTGTTGTCTTTATGCTTGTGTTTAGCATGTCCTGCTCAAAATAGGATGATACAAATAGTTTTGCTGTTTTAAGTTTTTATTACCTTTACTTACTTATTTATTATGCTTCAGTGGGAACATGTGCCATACATTTGGTGCTCAGAGGACAACTTGTAGAAATTTGTTCATCCATCATGTGAGACCCAAGATAGAACTGAGACCATCAGTCATGGTGGCATGTCCCTTTGTCCACTGAGCCATCTTACTACCCAACTTTAAAAAAATGATCAAATATTGCTTTCTTATACTGTTCTTATAATATGTATGTCTTTGCTCACAAGCACTCCATTACCCTTTCTTTTCTCCGCTCTTTGCTGATTCTAAACACCCCTGATTGATTTTTATGTCTTGTTTTGAATTAAGATTCCATATCTAGGAGAACACGCATCTGTTTTTCTAAATCTGGCTTCTTTCGTTTAATGTAGTGATTTATAGTTCCATTTATTTTCCTTTAGATGACAGAGTTCCCTTATTCCTAATAGCTGAATAAAACGCTTATTTGTAAATAATGCTGCAGTAACATGTATGTGTGGATATGGTAATATAGCGTGTAGGCTTAAAAGTTTAAATTCCTAAATTTTAATATAGCACTTGAGTAAGTTTGGTTATTTTATAGCTAGATTAGGCACATGCTTGCATATTTGTTTTTCCTGCCTAATCTTTCTTGAGATGCTAAACATTATCAGAATTGTACGTGGTTCCAGACACTTAGTGTCTGTGATGTCAGGAGGCCTTTGGGAGCTGCTTGCTGGTAGACTGTGTCCCTGTAGTTCATTACAGTTAGGATGGTATTAAATGCTTTTCCAAAAATTTCATTTTAGGTTTTGAGTTCTGGCTGCTATTGTTTGGTTGTGTGTGTTATTTGGAAGTAGTTTATATTTAGTGTGTTTACACCTGAGCTATTTAATAGTGACATAGCTGAATTTGTGAAGGCTACCAGTGAAGATACTGCTGGTCTGGGTTGGTCTCCTGGGAAGCATCAACTGTCATCACACTCTACATACATTTTCATGTGTCTTTTATAACTGTGAAGAGACATGAAGACCACAGCAACTCTTATAAAAGAAAACATTTGATTGGGGCTGGCTTTCAATTCAGAGGTTTAAGTTCATTATCTTCATGGTGGGTGGCATGCAGGCAAATATGCTAGAGAAGGAACTGAGAGTTCTACTTCTTGATCTGCAGGCAGCAGAAGGAGACTGTTAGTCACACTGGGCATAACCTGAGCATAGGAAACCTCAGAGCCAGCCTCCACAGTGACACATTTCCTCTAACAAGGCCACACCTCCTAATAGTGCCACTCCGTAGATCAAGCATCCACACCACACACATGAGTCTATGGAGACCATACCTATTCAAACCACTACAATGTGTGTCTTTTAAAAGTCTTGCCTATTGGTGTATTTAATGTGTAGTTAGCTATGTTATTTAATAGTATTTTAACAGAGTCAGCTTAAGCCTCTGATTGGGAGAAAACATTTACACAGGCATATGGGAAATAGAAATAAATGTCCCAGGTACTTACCAACAGAGCAGGGTGCTCAGTGAGTCGACACGTTTGTAGAATTGAATGGAATAACACACACAAAAGCTGTTTGTAGACACTGCATTTTTGTCAGGTGCTCGCTGCCTTACAAATGATTGTTTATCATGTGTACACTGTTGGTGGGAACAAACTGGTATGCCTGTTATGGGAAACAGTATGGTTGTTCCTCAAAGGAATGGAATTGCTATACAATCTAGAAATTTCACTTCTGGGTATGCATACTGAAAAACGGAAAGGAAATACTTAAACAGATACTCAGGCAACTGTGTTCACGGTAGCTTTAGTCATCATTGCCTGAAGGTGCAGGCAAATGCAGAGCCCCTGGATGAATGAGTGGAATATAATCCAGCTATGGAAAAGACATTCTGATGTACGTGACACCTAGATGAACCTTGAGGACAGACAGACAGACAGATAGACACACACACACACACACACACACACACACACACACACACACACACACATCCTAAACATTGCAAACTTCCACTTCGGAGGTGCCTGGCATAGGCAGCCATTGAGTCAGAAAGGAAGAGGATGAATGGGAGATGGTGGTCAGTGGATTGGCTTGTGCTTTGTGAGGTGAAAACCTTGTTGGAGATGGTTAACTACCAGTGTGAATGCACTCAGTACCTCTGCTGTGTGCCTCATAGATGGTTAAGGTGGAAAGCCAAGCAACAGCTCAATTGCAGATTGTGCTTCGGGTGGGGAAGGTAAAAATTACCCTGACATTGGGAGGTAAGGAGTCTGGGGAAACAGGTGAAACAAAGGTGGCAGCGTGTGGATTAATTATTAAAACTGGATGAGGTTTCATCAGGGTTCACTGTGCTGTTCTGTTTAATTGTGTATATTGTATATATTTGAACATTTCCATAATTATTTTAAAGTTCTTGTTTGTCATTTAATTAAGAAGACCACTTGCCTTTTCCATGACAAATGGGCACTTCAAGAGAGAGGTATGGGCTGGTCTGGGATGGAGCTGGTCTGCTAAAGGCTGAGTGGGGAGAGTAGCTGTTGAAGGAGGAAGGGGAGTTTGTCTACAGACAAAATTTTGTGGCACCTGAGCGGCTCACAGAGAAGTAAAGAACATGAGTCCTCTGAACGTGTGACACATGGGCGTCAGAACTCTTTATTCTTACAGAAATCTGTCTTGAAGGGCTCAGTTGGGTTTTATTTAGCTCTGCTTTGGGAACCAGAGTGTCTCAGTAAAGTTACTTTGAGAAAGACCATGGGAAGATCCTACCCTTAGTTGAGGAGCTCTTGGCATTTAATGAAAAGTCACTGTCCCTCAAGGAGCTACTAGTAAGGTGTCCATGATCTAGGGAATAGCCTCCACATCCATGTACATGCAGGCAACCCTGATAAGTTAGTGGGTTAAGTGGGTGGATATCTATCTATCTGTCTGTCTGTCTGTCTGTCTGTCTAGATAGATAGATAGATAGATAGATAGATAGATAGATAGATAGATAGATAGATAGTGGGGGGGCATTTGAAAGAAGGGATAAGAGATGGGGGTGGATAAGAAGGGAATGGAGAGTGAATGTGGACAAAATACAGTATAAATAATAGTAAGTTATCAAAAAGTGAATGAATAATTTTTTTTAAAGAAAGGAAAAATACTATGGCATGCATTTCATGGAGCAAAGCTTTGAAGCCCCCCCTCCCCCCGCCCCAAATTTAAAAAAAAAAAAAAAAAAAGTTGGTTTCAGCACCAAGGACAGCGGCATAGTGGCATAAAGAGCAATAGTGTGAATGGTATGCTCCTAGTCGCTAGGGTTTACCACATACAAGGACTGATCAGCACGGAGGACAAAGTAACACAAAGAGTCAGGCTGTAAATGGGGATTTATTTAAAGGAGTTTCTTGTTGGAGTTCCTAAGTGTTTTGTCAAAGCCTAAGGAAAAACAAAGTCTCATTCTTGTATTGATACTATTCATCAGTAGTTTCCTTCACTCTACAAGTTCTGAATACTTACTGTGGCAGAGTGCTGTGTAACTGCAGAGGGACACTGAGGGATGGAGGCAAAGCCAGCAAGGTCCTGTGCTTCAGGCTCAGGTTAGGAGTCATTTCCAAAGGATAGCAGGAGCTGTGATGTCTGAGTAGATCTTGTATTTGGGAGCATTGGCCTTAGGGGATAGAGGGACACCAAGAGTAAGATGTGGGAGTAGTGTGTTCTGCTCCTGCATTGAGGGTGACAGCCCAAGCCTTCTCTGTTGCCTGACTTGAGTTAGGGCCTATTTTCTTCAAAATTGTCCCTACATCATCCAACCTGACATACCACAGTACCACATTTTGGTCTCAGGACTAAAAGGTCCAGGTTCCTGGGATGCAACTGTTCAGACTGTCTGCTTAGCCACCTCCTATCCAGCCCTTAGGTCTCAACTCAGACACAGTTCTTCCCAGTCCCCAGTCAGGAATGTGTGTGAACTGGGACCTACAAGAGTGACTGGTCCCAGAGAGCCAGAGCAGAAGGGCAGTGGATCCAAATGAAGTCTTAGGAGTACCCTTCGGCCCTAGACACTTTTCCTTCATGAAAATTAGCATTTCAGACCTGTAAATGTGACTGACAGCTTGTGCAATGACAGCAGAAATCACTAGCAATTTCACAAAGCCCTGGTGTATTGTCATTTCCCAGTAAACACTTAATGAGTGATTAGATGCCGTTAGAATATTTCAGTCAAGAAGTTGGTGATGTGTACAGGGGAGGAGATTGTGGGTTGGTTGATCCGGGGTCTGGCGGTGTGCTTGTGCTTATGGGAAGGAAGGAAGAATGGAAAGGGGAGGAAGGGAACTAATACTGTATGGGATAAAGTGTTTAGGAGAGGTGGGCAGAGAGCCTGAGAGGAGAGGCTTGTATGGACTTGGGATGAGGGAGAGCACCTTCACTAGCAACCTGCCATCAGCATACACCGTTCCCCTGTGCGACCAGGTGCTTGTGGGGGGTTTCCAAAACCTGCATGTTCTTGTAGTCAGAAACATTCTGATCACACCAGAGCACCTGTGCTTCCTGCCATCCTCTGCCCTGCCATCCTTTGTTCAGGTCTGTCGACTGTTGATTTGGGTCAGCTCTGAAGTCTGTGAAGTCACCAAGGGGCTTTCCACAGCATGCTTTGCTTAGCTTTCTGAGAGACAGATTTTCTCCAGTGGCATTTTACTAGGAAGTTTGGCCTTGTATTGCATTTGCAAGGGTAGGTGTCTTAGAACAAAGCAAGATGGAGCATACTTGCAGAGATGCTTGATTAGAATTTGCTATTTTTGAGAGGTCTGGCAACAGCACAGGGTTCCTGGATTGGTTGTGTCTCTGGGTGGAAGATTTGCTCCATGATTATCACTAATTTTGTGGTACACACTGTGCTGTTAAATAGTTAAGACCTTGAAAGTCAAAAGCCGAGCCCTGTGACATGCCCGTGAGTACTGGATCCTGTGGCATCAGTTTGCTTTGCTTGGGTTATACAGACAGTGGGATATTGGAAGAAGCAAGAAGTGGCCACATTCAAGAAGCATGGTGGCTAGGCCACATCACCAGCTACCACCTGGCATTCTTGGACACCCAAGCTTCTCTGTGGCTGTGCACAAATCTTCATGTTCACAGTGGCTCACAGTAGACCTGACTGAGAGTTTCTGTCCATCTTCAAAAACCCAGTTTGTGGAGTTTTGAAGTGCTTAGTAAAGCACCCATGGGGATATTTTGCTAGAAAAAGAATTGTTCATGATATAAAAAAATTATACTCTAGAACCATGAAGTGGCAAGTGAAATGCTGTTCTGGGATAACAGCTTCTCGGACAGCCATCCACAATGTTTCTTTCTTTCCTGTCTTTTCTTTTCTTATCCATACCTTTTACCCCGCTTCATGGAAGCAGATGGCTTATGTCTCTGTTCAGCAGCAGTATCCGTGCAGCAGCTGATGTGCCCAGGGCATGTTTCCACAGCAGCATGAGAGTGGCAGCTTCAAACCTACTTCCTGCTAGACATTATGATTGTCGTCTTTGGCCATTTGTATGTTGGCAGTAATACCACTTTATAGCTGATCTGTGAGGTCTCTAAATATTTTCACTTATTGGAGAGAAGAAATCAGAAGGCTCTAGCACTGGAAGTCAGATTTTTGGGTCTAGATTTGCTTTTGTTGTGTATTGCTTTTATTATATTGAGATATGTCTCTAATAACTTTATATTCTCCAGGATATTTTTTATAACCATGAAGGCATGTTAGATTTTTTTCAGTTTTTTCCCCCTATATATAATGAGGTGTCATGTGCTTTGTGCCCGAGTCTCTCTATGTGGTAGGTTACTTTATTGATGTTGAACTCATCCCTCTATGCCTGTGATAAAAGCCCATTTGATCATGTTGGATGATCTTTTTGATGTGTTTCTGATCTTTGTTTGCAAGTATTTGGTTGATTATTTTTTGCATCCATGTTCCTCAGGGAGATTGGCCTATAACTTGCTTTTCTATTGGGTCTTTGTCTGGTGTTGGTATCAGGGTGCTCCTGGCTTTGTAAAAAGAACTTGGAAGTTTGTTTGTTTGTTTGTTTGTTTGGGACAGACTAATTCAAGGAGTGTTGATGTTAGTTTTCAGGGTTTGGTAGAATTCTGGGCCAGTTCATCTGGCCCCTGGCTTTTTTTGGTTGGGAGAATTTTAATTACTGCTTCTATGTCATTGGCTGTCATGTTTAAGTTATTTGCTTCATCTTTATCAAACTTGGGTAGGTGGTGTATTTAGAAGTCATCCATTTCTTTTGCATTTTCTAGTTCAGTAGAATGTGCATTTTTAAAGTACGTCCTTAGAGATTCTGACTTTCCTCGGTGCCTGTTGTAATATCACCCTTTAACCTCTAATTGTATTAACTTGGTGTTCTCTCTTTCTCTTTTTGTGGATTTGGCTAAAAGTTTGTTTCTTTTCAAAGAACCAACTTTTCATTTTCTTAATTCTTTGTATTTTTTCATTTCTATTTCATTAATTTCCACCACAGTTCTGGTTATCGCCTCTCATTTACTTTTTCTGGATGTTGTTTATTTTTGTTTTTCTGAGG
Organism: Phodopus roborovskii; assembly: GCF_943737965.1. Taxonomy (NCBI): domain Eukaryota; kingdom Metazoa; phylum Chordata; class Mammalia; order Rodentia; family Cricetidae; genus Phodopus; species Phodopus roborovskii. The sequence continues at coordinate 49,480,742 of NW_026126511.1, read as the reverse complement.
CATTCAGTTATTAATTGAGATCGCTCAAAAATTTTTGATATAGGCACAGCACTATAAACTTCCTCTTAGCCTGAGACATATTTGGGATCAGAGCTCCCCATGTTTTTAGGAGAAGAATGAATTTAAGATTAATGTGGGATTTTGGAAATCATGCTTGGTCCTGAAGTTTAGAGTTAGTGATTAGCGTAGAAAGATTTTGGGTCCTTGGTGGGCTTTGTTTTGAGTCCTGTGTTTTCTTGCTGTCCTTCCTGGTGAAAGTAGTGGCCCCTACTGCCCTGGGTGCCTGGGACCTCATCTGTGTACTTGGCTTTGCCACCTGGGGCTCAGGCACATTCTGTATTGCTTGGATGAGCCAATGCTTGCTTTCGCTGGAGAAACCAGGCAGGCAGTTTTCATATACTTCAGCACTGCTGTTGAAACCAGCAGTTCTGAAAACCCTTCTTTCTTATTGTCGGACTGTTGTGCTCAATATTGTACTTTGCCTTCTTGCCCTGGGATGCATGTATGTACAAATGCATATTTATGTAAGCATAATTTGTTGTTTAACTTAACTAGTGTCTTTAACGTAAACATAAAAATAAATGTATCATAATTTCAAGAAATGAGTGAAATTGTATTTTGTAGATCAAACTTGGGGTTCAATGATTGTTTCAGCTTTTAAAAGGATACAAAGGGAACCTTCCAGGGTGACTGGAGCTCCATGTGTTATGTGCAAATGTTTGTGCTTTTATTTTTGTGAGATAAAGTTGCTTCGGGTACTTTGTATTTGAGTGTCATGTCAGAGGCTTCATTTCACGACCATTTGCTCATTCACATGTATTTTTATTTTTAGCTCTAAGCAAAAGACATGAGGCCTCAGCTGAAATGAGATGGTTTGAGGTCATCCGGTTCTAGACGAGTGCGGTCACCTGGTCCTGAAAAGTCCTCCACACAGAATGGTAATGGCAAGATCTAAGGGGTAGAGAGGGGCCTCATGTCCCACCTGTCCCACCCCACCCCAGGGCCTCCCTGTAAGTGTAAAAAGTCTTACTGATGTGCCTTCCCTAGACTGGCTCAGATGTGGTAACAATAGCAGCAAAAACATCAGAAAATCACAGGCAAATCAATTATTTTAGGTGTGTATAAACTAGGTTTTGATTTTGTTTGTTGTTCTTAAGTAGCAATAAAATATATGCCATATGAAAGCCCTGAATCCGTAGGAATTTGCATACTGAAAACCAGTGGGATTTGTTCCTGAACAAAAGAAAATCCAGGCTTTTTTAGTATTTTATATGCAAAAGAAAGAATTCTTGCCCAGGTGTTCTGTGATATATTTTCAAAGGTTAAATCAGCTTTTGAGGATCAGTTATTTTTTATTTATCTTATACATATCAGTCAGCTCTGTTTTAATTGTTAATGTTCAAAATAAGTTTTATTTATATGGTTTATAGTATTTATATAGTTTATAGGGAGTAGAACTCTGGGATATTTATCTGTATGTATATGCATTTATGTTAATCTTGGGAGGTATCATCTCTCTTGTTCGGTTTATTCTTATGAACCAAGTCCTGTTAAGTTTGTTAAAAACAAACAAACCAAAAATATAGTGCTTAGAGAAAGGAATAGGCACTGGTAAGTAGTGGCACACGCCTTTAATCCCAGCACTCAGGAGACAGAGGCAGGCTGATTTCTGTGAGTTTGAAGCCAGCCTGGTCTACAGATCGAGTTGTAGAACAGGCTCCAAAACAAACAAGAAAAGAAGGAGAAAGGAATAGGTTTGATTCTGGGAGAGACTGAGATTCTTTGCTCATATTCTAAAGATGTCCTCAGCTATTAACTCAGAGGAGGGGTTTCCTGTCATTCATATTCTGCACTAGATACAGTACTATTAGCTTCTAAAGTAACCTCACAAGTTTGCTGCATTTTAGCCTGAGTCATGAAGGTGATTCATTACTGACCTCTGAGAGGGGCAAATTTCATCCCAGTCTAGCAGGTCATGTAGAAGGCAAGTTCCAAGTAGTTTGTTACCTGGTGGACAGTTTGATTTTAAAGCAATGCCACGCTGCTTTTCATGGACACCCATCAGCACTTCTGTGCACTGTTTCACATTTGAGAGTGACAAGACTCTGGGAAGGGTCCCCTCACATCTGTGACATTTTATATGAAAGATGCACCGAAGTCTGTCATTGGACCCCTGGCTCCAGTGAGTCACCCGGGAGAACTGTACTCTTGCCTGTGTCTCAGCATGTCTTCACTGGCCAGTCTTGTCCTGTTTTAGAAAAACAGCAGTATTAGTGGGCTGTTTCTATATGCAGGGTTACACTGCTCTTGGAAGGGAGAACTCTGAGCTCTTGGTTTGCTATATGCTCTGGGCTTCAGTGGCCTGGTTTCTAAACCACAGTAGAGGAGTTGGTCATGGTTCATTTTTGTGTACTAACAGTGTCTTAGTAAGACAGGACAGAGCTGTATATTTCGGTAGTCATAGTCCTAGCACTTGATAGGGTTAGCAGCTTGGTGAGACCGTCCTAGATGTGGAGTGTGGGAGAAGGTCTTGATGAGAAACAGTTACTGGCATTGCTGATGCCTGTATGCTTAGAAATTGTAATCTCTAGCTGGGTTTAGAGGCCTACACTTGTTATCCTAGCACTCCAGAGGCAGAGACACGTCAACCTTTTTGAGTTCTGTGCCATCCTAGTCTACACAGAGAGTGCTAGGCATAGAGATGAAAATTCCTCACCCCCCCTTCTCTCTCTCTCTCTCTCTCTCTCTCTCTCTCTCACACACACACACACACACACATTCTCTTATACCCACCCACCCATACATAACACACACATACACACACACACACCCCGCACACACACTTTTACACACTTACACATCTGGTTTCTTACTACCCAAAACAAACAGGCTTTTTGGTTTGTTTGTTTTGAATAGAAGAAAGCAAAGCAGGCACGGTTAACTATGCTGGCCCCTTTTGAGGTTAGAAGAACTTGGTGTATTGTTAATGTTAAGTCCTAGAAGCTAGTGCATTGGAAGACAAACACCAGCCACTGTCACTCAGCTAAAAAGTAGCTTCCAAACATGTGAATTATTCAAGAAGAAGCCCGTGTCTTCATTCATGCACCTCAGTGTCTTCACCATGGTGACCACTTAAGAGAAGGGCAGGACTAGTGCCGTTAAAAACTGACAAGTGAAAAGGCTTGACCCAGCGGATATTAAACAAGCAGGTGGCACATATAGGTCTAGATGGATATTTGTTTTGCTGTGTGGAAACCACTTTGTTTTAAAGTAAAGCTTAAGAGCCGCTGTAACACAAGTAAAGCATTAATGTTGAAATGTTTTATAATTTATAAAAGTAAATATTGACCTTTTCTGAAAAAGTCTTTTTCTTTTGCCCATGTTTAATTTATTTTCCCTTTTTTTTTGTTTTTTAGGTTTGCAATTTTTTTTGATGATGGCATGTTCAGAATCTTGGATCCCTAAGTTGAATGTTGGAAATATGTAGGAGCCTTGGAAATTATGTTGTTTTCATATTTGAATGTTTTGGTAGGTGAATCAGTAGACTGATAAATGTATGTAAAAGAACTCTGTACTTGCAAGCTGACAGGTGTGTCTCAGGATTGTCGCCTGTCTGAGTGCTGTGCTCTGGAGACAGTCTGCTTTGGAGGTCTGCAGACCTCTCGTGTTCTGGGCAGTGTGGACTTCTCCTGCCGTGCTTTGGTCCACTAGTTTTCTTGCCTAGTGTGAGCTGCTTAGATCAGGAGTTAAGAGAAGAAAAAACCCATCAAGTGATAGTCTTAAATGCAGTAATTACAGAATTTCCACCTGGAAATCATCTCATAGGGTCTACATTAGAATATGTAGATCTTTGTTTTTTTTTTTTTTTTTTTTTTTTTTTTTTTACAAATATATGTGTCCAAATGCTGCCAGGTTTTTAAATTAGACATTATTGTCAACCAGAGGTGCTCACATCGAGGGAATAAGGCTGTTTGCTTTCACCTCCCTCCTCTCTCCCTCCTGTGAGGTGGGTGAGTTAGTGGGAAGGGCTTGGTGGTCTGTGCAAAGGGGAGAAACCCTGAGAAAAGGCCTCAGTTTCCTGGAAGGATTAATTTTCCTAAACATCATCATCAACAACAACAATCAACAGATTTGGCTCCCTTCCAAGTGTGGGCAGCTCTCATGTAGAATGTGGGTGGGAGAGTATTCAACCACCGACAGATGGATGCGTGCAATAGAGCTCAGATTACAGTGGCTGTAGTCATTGGTGGTTGCTTGTTCTTTGCCTGCCTCCTCTGCACCTGCTGGAATTCAGAGACTTGGTGCTTAGTTTACTTTAGTAACTAACTCTGGAGCTTAGTTAATTTGATGGTCAATATGAATGCATCCCTACTCTTTACATCCTAACTGGGGAATAGTGATTGTAAAGACCATAGTTAGAACAACTTAGAAGGATGAAGAAAATGCAGGAAAACTGGAGAGACTGCATAGTAGCTCAGGAGAGTTCGTGGTGAATTTTATTACTGGTGAATGTCCATTGTTTCTGGAGTCCTTACATGCCTTTAGTCACAGTTACCCTCAGATTTGTTAGAAGGTTTTCAGAAACTGAAGGGTTGTCCTGCCAGTGGCCCCCTTTTATTAAAATGTAATTACATCATTTCCCCTCCTTGCCCTTCTTCCTGCCAGCCTTCTTTTCAGTGGGATGAATTACATGATACTTATTTAATAGAAAGCACACTGGAAAACTTAAGTGGACTTTTTTTTTTTTTTTTTAATTGTCACATACCAATGTCTGCATGTGTTGTCTATTTAGCTGCTTTCTGATTACAATTGACTTTTAAAAACTCTCCCTCCATGGTACTTCTGTCAATAGAGGTTTCCTTTTAGCCAGTTCTAGTCACAGTATTGATTGGGCCTGGGTATCTGATACACCCAGAAGGAATTAGCCAGCCAGGAAAAAACTTTGTCCCCACCAGAATAAATATTTTAAAGACCTTCTTCGATTCTGAAAACCATGAGTACAAATGAAAGAGACTTAAGAAAGAGAAAACTTAGGAGCCTGATGACACAAAGTGGGGGTAGGCTGCACAGGGAACATCACAGGGTGGATCTAAGGGAAAGTGCATCCTGGAGTAGAAGACAATGCTGGGATGTCTTGGGCAGGACGCATCCGTGTTGTCATGGGTAGCTTTCACCAGCATTCCATGGTATTTAGGAGTAGTGAGGCCAGTGTTTGGAAATATTGATGTATTGCCTAATGGTGATGTTTTGAGTCATTCTGGCATGTGCTAAATGTGTTTGTAGCTCAACAGTTAATTTCAAATATTTTAAATATCAGAGAAAACACATTATCAATAAGACTTTTGTTCTTTTGTGTAACTTTACAAAATAGTTTAGAGTATCATGTATAGTGGAGAGCTGAGGGCATGGGTTTGACCATAATGGCCACCTCCCAGAAGCTTCTGGATTAATATGTTAAGACTGTACTCAGTTTTGTTTTTTACTTGTAGTACTGAATAGAGAGCGTTTTAGTGTGTCTCTCATGGGAAGTCTGTCCCTTCCTGGGTCAGTGTGCTTCACAGCCTGGCATATCACATTCCAAAGAATTCAGATCTGTGAGTTTCATGCTCACTTCGGTAGCACATATACTAAAATTGGAATGATACAGATCTGTGAGCTTCATCTACTAGGGGATGGGAGAAGGCGAGTGGACCAACAGCCTGCTGTGTTGGGGAAGTTGTAGAGAAACTCCACATGGAAATCTGCTGGAAGCTGGGGCTCCTTTATCAGCCCAGCCACAATGACAGAGCCTATCTGTGCTGTTTCTGCACAGCCAGGGACATTGGTGAGGATGTCCTGTCACTCGCTCTGACTTTGATCTCCTCCCTCAGTGGTTCTCTGCTTCCAAAGGTGGGACCTCCAGGCTTGAAGGCTGCCCACTGCCTCTTCACACAGAAACCTGCAGCCATAAGATGGGAGCCTCCGGGAGACAGGGAGCAGATCCTACAAAGGCCCCTCCCAAGGAGGAATGGAGAAAGTGGGGCCTGAGGCGTAGCGCATGCTGCTGTATTCTTTTGATTGATGTTTATTTCAAAAGGAGTTGAATAGTAATGCCTTTTAACATGAGTATCTCTCCCCCCCCCAAAAAAAAATTATTGTAAAAGTTGTCTCAGGTGTGACCTTTTATTATATCTGGGTAGTTAAGTTCTTGGTGTCAAATAACTTGTTAAATTATGTAACAGTGACTGGAGATTTGGAACTATGTTGTGACTTGTAAATTTGAAGCACATTTTCAGGAAAATTATCAACATTTCCAGTCGACTCGTTTTCATTCCTTTCAGCTTCTCTGGTATGCAGCCCTTTCTGAGGATGTCAGCTGGGAGGAGATAACCCCCCCCACACACACTTTCTCGTCCTGTTGGGTGGCTGTCTCTGGCTTGCACCACTCAAACCCAATATGTCAGAAAGTCCATTTGAGCAGCTTTCCTCTCTCCTTGGTGCAATCTCAGGTCACCTCCTTGTTCTGTACAGCTTCATTCTGAAGGTGAAGTCAAGAGGCTTGAAGAAACACTGCCACTAGGCAGACAGAAGAGTACCATCAGGGGGACACTAGCAGAGCATCCTGGGTGGCCTGCTGTTTGTATTCTATGAATTTAACTGTCGTTTGCAAACCGGATGTACAGACATAAAGTAATCTCATAAGTTATATTAATGTCAGTATCTCTCACCTTTGAGGCATTTGTGTTTGTGTGGTCTAGAGTTGATGACCCATTCTGCTGCATAGGATCTAGGTCAGTTAACCTGACTTAGCATTTAAACAGCATCTGAGGTTTTTTCATGTTTCCTGAGAGTTTGCTGCTTTGGACTTTCGTGGTTTCGCATCCACAAGAAGAGGGTTCTAGAAGAAGAGCTTGAGTTGATCCATGCCTCGAACACATGCTTTCTGTGGTGACAATAAAAACATTGAATATAAGGGGTTCAAGAGTTTGTTGGAACCCTGCTGCATCCGTGCTGCTCATCTTCCTAGGCAATTCCATCCCGGTTCCTTCTATCTCTTCAAGATGGTCTGTTTGGCTTCCAAGTCCCAAGTCCCAAGTCCACATAGAAGTGTCAGCAACACACAGTCCAACCTTCTTCCCATTGTCAGGATGCATTCTGCTGGAAACAGGAGCTGACTCATTCCTGACCATCTTCCTGAATAGCAGCAGCACTTCTAGGTACAGGGACTTTGGCTGTCTAAGGGGTGCTTCTAGAAAGTTCACAGTACTGTATTCTAAACATGACCTCTCAGTGTGCTGGTCACTGCTGTTGTGGTTCCAGGGGAGACTTCTCCAACTGCCATGCTATGAAGCCAAAAGGAGGCTAGCCTGCCTCAGGCATGGGAAGACCCAGAGCTGATTTATGAACTTGGAAGCTTGCTAGGACCTGAAGAGAGCTAGAGAATACCACCGAATCTTCCTTGGTAGCTAAACAAACAAACAACAACAAAAGAAAAACAAGAATCACATAGAGAAAATATCTGTGTCAGCAGGATTTGTCCAAACCATAGGCTAGCTTTTTAGGCCCATATGAACCCACATTGCACCTGTGTTGTCTATACAGGTGTCTTTGTAAGCTGTCATGCAATCTTTGGAAAACTTTGTTATGCTAACATTAAAAATAAAATTTTAAGTTTTTTACATATACATTTCAGAAACAATACAGATGTGTTTCTGCGGACAGGCCATCCTGCTTATAATAAATTTCTGATTCTTGCTTAATAAAAATTAAATGGTTCGATTATTTAAAATCTAAGACTTTGACATTATGTGTGGAGGGTGGTGAGGGCGAGGCTGTTTCTTTCCTGTAACATGCATATTTTCTGTGGCTGCTGCATATAAATCCTGTGGTTGTGGTCATGTGTTTTGTTCAGAGTCCCTAAGCACTCAGTTGTTGTCACTAAGTGCTTAGTGTACTGGAGATGTATTTCAAGGTTCTCTGTATGCATGGCAAAGTTTCTGTAAGTAAAGTAGCTTTGTACTCTGAAAGAGGTTCAGAGGGAAGGGCTGTCTGGCTGTCTGGAATGAGCAGTGGGTAGGCTTTGTACTGTGTCTGAACCCAGGTCATAGGGGCTCCTGGGTACTAGAGCTCCTGCGTGACTGACAGAAGGGGCTTCTACCTGCAGTAGAGTGCATGGAAAAGAAACACAAGGACAAGCAAACACTCAGGACAGTAAAAGATAAAAGGTTTTAATTTGGGTGTCAGTCCCAGCCTTCAAAAGGCTGAGGCAGTAGGGTCCCTCTGTTTCAAGGACATTTGGGACTGTAGTAAGTTTCAGACCAACCACTGTCAAAAAATTAAAAACAAATTTTATACCCCTCTCTACTGTATGTCAGGTCCATGAAATTAAAAGTTTATACCGTTGAGTTCTCTTAAAAAGACAGTTATACAATTTCTCATTGGCCTTTGAAGTCAAACTCCTGGGAGATACCATTTCCTGAAAGTGTAGATCAATATTAGCATGTTGACGGAGTTCTGCCTAAAGGACTTGTTTAACTTTCAGGTCCCTTATTAGGGTTTCTGAGAACAGTCAGGGAAGTTTCAACAGCTACTGTAGCATGATGTTTAGCAAGCATCTTTGTTTTTTAAACAAATCTAACATTGTACCAGTGTCATTCTATATGAACCTAAAACTTCCTATAAATCTCTCGTTACCAATATGTTAAAATTCAACTGGGAACTCAGATGATGCAAAGACTCATGACAGCACAGACTTTTTGGGAATGATTTATACCACACTGTGGATTGTGTGTGTGTGCGCGTGCGTGCGCGCGCGCGCGCGCGCGTGTGTGTGTGTGTGTGTGTGTGTGTGTGTGTGTGTGTGTATACTTCTATATGCATGCTACTGCTCAAGTATGGGGATAGTTTGCGGAGAGCAGGGTTCCCCTTCTATCCTGGCTTCCGGGGATTGGACATCGGTTGTCAAGTTTGTGTGGCAAGTGCTATTACTCACTAAGCCATCTTCCTGGCCCTGGTTAATCAAATTTTAAGATTTTTCACTTACCTATAACATCAAGTTCAAGGCTGATTTTTGCATATCATTGTCTTCTTTAGCTAGATTACTTTCATTGATAAGTTATAAAGAACTAACCCAAAATATACAGAAGGAAAAGGCATTAATATGTCCATGTTGCCTTTGGGAGGTGCAGTCATCTTTATCTTCCCAGTGTAGTGGCATTTTCTAGAAAAACTTGAGTGCAGTAATGGCAGTTTTCATACTGTGTCTACTTAAAGGCCAGCCATTGTGCTAAGTGTGTCAGAAATTTCTGGAGAAGATATATACTCCTTGTCTTCTTCAAGAGTGTGGTAGGACCTTACAGGCACAACATTCTGAGAAGACTCCATGACCTCTGACCTGGTGTGAAGCACTTTAGAGATTTTCCCTGGCTTCCCAGAACTGTTCAAAATTCTTCCTGGGTTGCACATTAGAGGAAATTTGTTCTACTCTGTTTTTCTTAGGGTTTGTTTGTTTTGTTTTGTTTTGTTTTCTTAAGAGACATAGCATCGAATTCTTAAGCCCTGAGCTATAATTAGTGAGGCTGTTGCTTCCTCCATTCATTGGAATGAAATTACCAAATAAATGAACTTGGCTGGAGGGATGTCTTGGATTCTGTCTCATGGCTGGGTATCTTTCCACAGGCCTTTACAACAATCAACATGGAAACATAATCATACTTCATGGAAGGTATTACTTGCTATTAAGATTTTGTACCAAACATTTTTAATATTCCCAAATTGAAGCAAAGATTACTCATCGAAACTTATTGAAGTACTCCTTAAAACATGGCATCCAGAAAATCAGTGGATTAAAATTAGAAGTCTCCGACTGGATCGTTGATAGCAGCCAGGAAGCTCTGCTGTTTCTCTGCCTTCTAAGCCATTTGCATTTGGCAAATGATCTCCCAGGTTTCCCTTAGACATTGGAGTAATGGGTTGTGGGGGATGGGTTCTGCTTAGGTTTCTCCATAGCCTCTTTAAAAATCAAAAATCCTGATCACAGAACACCTTTTCATGCAATTTTAAAAGCCTTATTTGTGGAATCTTCAGAGTATGCCAAAATATTGAAGATTTTTAGGATAGCTCCCCATTTTGGGAAAATGGTCAGTTACTGAGTGTCCAGGCTGTGTGGCCTGTGTGCCACTTGTGGGTGGCTCAGGGCTGCCCCCAGTTTCCAGTTGACTTGGTACAGCAGTTTAAGTTCTTGATTTTACCAAATTGAAGGCAAATGTTGGGAGTGTTGCTTTACCTGTCTGCTAGCATGGGCAAAGTCTTTACAGCTCTCCAGGAAGGCACTGTAGCTAATAGTAATGTCTTCCTTACAGGTTTTAATTTTTAGATGTCTCTCTTTAAATTGAAATTGAGTCATTTATTCAGTACTTGCCATTTTCTGTATTAAAAAAAAAACAAAAATAAAAAAACTTGCCATCTACAGATGATCTAGAAGCCCATTTGGATATTGCTCTTTATTGTACACTACTTATAACCTACAGAAAATAAACCTGATTATTTGCGCTTGATGGGGCAGAAGTGCGTGTAAGGACCATTCCTCTGTAGACCCTTGTAGGCCCTGCTATGCATGTTTCCTGCCCCACTGCTCACTTTAGAGGAAGCTGCAGACCATCTTGTGTGTTTGGAATCAAAAGCATCAGGAGGAAGGAGGGAATGGACTGCTAGACAGAAATAATGGACTCTTTGGGGGTATAGGCAGGGTCAATACTGGGGTGTCTTTATAGCTGCCCCAAACTCTTAGGTTCTGCATCATCTTCAACTTGCTTGATGGGGACTTGGGTTCCCTTAGGCTGTGCTGCTGCTGCTGAGGCAGATGCCTTGTCATTGGGCATGCTTTCTGCTAGCCCGACTCACCGGGGATGATTGAAGGGAACTATCTCTTGCCAACTAGAAGCTCTCATTTCCCATCATCTTTCTTCCCACCCCTTTCAGTGAGCTACAGCAAAAGCTTTCTTCCCAAGATGGCTAGAAGACTTGCTTCAGCTGGGTGTGCCAGTTCAGTCTCTTCATTCTTGCATTGATGGTGTTTCCTAGGTCTCAGGCACTGTTCTAGTCTCTTGGGAAACAGACATGAGCATAAGGTTTGTGTTTGGAAAGGAATAGACTTGTGCGATGTTTACTCGTAGATTTATTTAGCGTGTTTTGGATTTTGACTACTGGCAACACAGGGAAAAAAAACCATGGCTGAGAAGCACTGTGTGCTCAGCATTCTGTGGGGAGAGGCAGAACTTGGTGGTGACTGACAATGTCAGGGTAGGTGCCCTCCAGAAAGTGTGCCTTGAGAAATGTTTGTAAACCTTTCTGCTTTTCTGCCCATTCCTTGGCCTACACTAGACATGTATGTCAGCTGTGGGCAGCCTTTTGTCTCACTGTGTTTGGCTGGCCTGATTATCCATGGTCCAGCTCTGGCATCAGCTCCATGGTGGGTGGTGAGGGGTTGTGACACTTAAATGCAGGGAGCCATGTTCTTTAGGGGTCTGCAACTCAGGTCCAGGCCATTCAGCCAGACGTGAAAGAGGACTGGCCTAAGGAGAATCAGAATGAGAACAGTGACAGACCCCACATTTCATGCTACAGGATGTGCAGATCTGGGCACAGGGGTCCCTTGCCATCTACTGCAGTCCCCATCCCCCACCCCAGAGTTAGTTAACACCAAACAGGGCCAAGATTCCTTGGTTCCTGTGAACAGGTTAAAATTCCTGGTGAGTGAGGGACAGAGGTGGATAGTCAATTTTTTTTCCTTCCATCTTGTATACCCTTTTTCTTTGAAATACACATAACTTGCTTTAAGATCTTGATATGATTTGCAGACATTACTTTCCATTAATCGTCCTTGCTGACCAACCCTTCCTCCTTTTATCCTTGCCGACCAACTCCTCCCCCTCCTTTTAGGTAGTACTGGGTTTGAACCTAGATGTTGTACATGCTAGGCGGACTGCTCCTTGTCTGTGTCCACAGCCCCACACTTTTTACCAGCATTATACAAGTCCACATTACTAAGATGAAGGTGTCCTTTTCTGTGTCTGCTCTGTGTGCCTGGAACCAACTCTTGCATTAGCTCCTTGTCACTGTGACAAGATACCTGACTGAGACAACTTAAGGGAAGGTATGGCAGTAGATCATGACACCACAACCATGACATTACCTGTGAAGCAGAAAGCTGGGGCAGCTTGGTCATGACCCATAAGCTCCACCACCACAACTCTTGGTTAGCTCGCTACATCCCATGTCCAAAGGTTCTCCAACATCTCAAAGTAATTCTAGCAGGGGCCCAGCTCTTCAGGTACATAAACTAAGGCCACTCATGTCCAGACCATAGTGTTCCTATTTCTGGAAGCTAGATTTGCAGTTCAGCTTCCTTTCCAGTTTTCCTCTCTTGCAAACTCAGTTCCAGTGACCACTGTCCTGTTCGATTTCTGCACTTACTCCATTACCTTGGTGTAAGTCATTGGCACTTAGAAACTTGGGGTGTCTACATCTGAGGTACACTATGTTGGGAGTAAGTGCTTCCAGATGGTCCCTCTGAATGTTGCATGTAGTTTTTAGAACACGGAAGCTGTACACATCTCTCTTTGGAATCGTGAGCCAATGCCACCTGCCCCAGCTGCTTGTGATGTTTGTTCCCAGCCAGGTTTTGCATAACTGACTAAAGCCTACAGAACTTAACCAGCCTAGTGTGAAACTGCTTTGATTGCAAGTTTTCCTAGTCTAATTAGGCAGATCAAAGAGAAGTGTTCTCATTGCAGAAGTTGAATATCTACAGCAAGTTCTGGTGCATCTCTCTGTCTAGTCTTTGCAGGGTTGTGTGAATGGGACTTCATCCTCCCTGTCTTCAGGGGATGCACCTTTTGGACAATTGCTGTTTTATGCTTAGAATTGTCATCTTCCCATGCTGCTCTCCCAGATCATCAGAACATCTCTAGATGATTTCTAGATGGAGCCATAGGACACAAAATGCAATGGCCCCTGCCCGGTCCCATACCTGAACTTGTATTAAATAATTAGTTCTGTTTTCTGTCAAGATGAGTTCTATTTAGGAGTTGTTATTACAGCGTCTCTACCATCTCCCACCTTCATCATGCCTCAGGAACTCACAAACTTGCTTCTCCTGTTCAGCGATATCTGCCAGAGAAGACCACTCAGACGCCAGTTCATGTCAATAGAAAGTCTTAATTAGCTGGCCAGGATTCCAGGGAAGTCCTGAGCCTTTCTCTGTGAGTTTTCAAATGCAGAAGGAAGAGGTGAAAGAGGGAGAGGGAAAGGAAAGAAAAAAACCATACCATTCTGGGTGGACACACCTCAGTTAGCAAAAACAGCCAGAAACAGAACTACAGAAGCCAAAATGCAAGGTTAGTACATTTAGGCACTTTCCCAGAATTATGGGCTTTGGTGGGGATTAGGTCTTTGTTCTCATTTTGGTGGGTATTGCTGCCTACATGCTGAGTTTTGAGGCCTGAATGGTACTTTTATCATGGTGTTTTTGTGCTAACGTCTGGGGCCTATTAAGGAATGGAGGTCTGTTACATTCCTCACTGGTTCTGTGGGCATGAATCAAATCGTGACTTATCCTAGGGCAGGGCTTTATTTTATCTTCTTAGCCCTAGTCGTTTAGCAGAATTTATTCTCTGTTTGACATAGCTAAGTAGGCAGTTGAGTAAGCAGGGTCCTATAGTGAGAACTAGGAACAAAAGGATTAATGGCCCAGCCATGGTCATAAGTGGGGTAGTTAACCAGACTGACCAGCAGAACAAAGTTTGTTAGTAGTTGTTAGATTCTTGATTTTTTTTTTTTTCTTGAATGTTACTTCTGATCATGGCTAAACTTTCTCTAATTACTCCCGACTGGTGGGTATAGAAGCAACAAGCCCCCCCCCCCCCCCCGTGCCATACAGAGACCTCCTTGTCTCATAGAGATCCAATCCTCTTCCATTCTGAAGAAAAACTTTGGCTAAGGAATCTAACTGGGCTTCCAGACTAGAAGCAGAATCTTCTAGATATCCCAAGTCTGTGTGTACTTGAGCACCGAGTTCCTTAAGGTTTTTATGACTCACAGTTAGGTAGGTCTAAGGCTTCGACTCCAGCATAGCCTGCAGCGCCTGCTCTCCTAACAGGAATGAGAATGGCGATGTCTTATCAGGTATGGAAAAGCCCAGAATCTGTCCTATTATAGGTGAATACCTGTGGTATAAAATGCACGAGGACAAAAAGGAGTGGGGCCTCCTGTGTAAACAATTCGGGAGATGCACACTTGGTTAAGCCATTCATATAAGAAAGCCAGGGAGTCGCTGAAGCCTGGAAATACCCTCAGCTGCCATTCCTTGAATTAGCCTTCTGTGTCTGACTGCAGGAATCTGCATAGGGGGAACTATCTATGGAGTATTATGGTGACATTAAACAGGCACCCTTCCTCTGGAAGTCCCCAGAGTGAGCTACTAAGGCTGTAAGTGGCCAATCCCAACATAGTATGGGGGGCCAATCTACACACTGAGATTCAGCCCACCTTCCAGGTAAACCATTGACAACCAGCCATAGGTCTGCTGCTGGCTATATCTGGACCCCAAGTCTCCATATAATGTTGGCTCAAGGTTCCAGGTTAGGATTTTCTTTACCCATGTAGGGTCTCAATGCTGAAACGTATGGACAGGCAGAGACACAGGCAAGGGCACAGCCTCTGGAACATTCTAGTGAATAGTCTTTGGGGACTGTTTCAGAGCCTGTAAGGACCTGAGAAGGGAATGGTTAGTAATTTCTGCCTCGTGAACTTCTCAATATGGGGTGCACCTGGCCTTAGGAAGGCAAAAGGTAGGAGAGGATGGCTTCGTTGCCAGTCTCGGGCACATACTTAGTTTACATGTCTTGAGAGCTATACGGCCTCTAGCAACAATGCAGCCTCAGATTTAGGAAAAGTGGAAAGTGAAGACCTGACCATTGTCAGACCACAGACCGAAACCGCTAAGTCACTGTAGTATCCGGGCCTGAGTAACTCAGCAGGTTTATTTTTCCCAAGACATGTGGCCTGGTGGAGTTTGGTGACAATCTGTCTTCCAATAATGGCAGGGAGTACAGATTTCTCATCTGGCAAGAACCACCACCCATTTGCCTCCTGTTGGGCATCTTCCCTTTTGTCCATATAGTTTCTTTGTGTATAGGTTGGACTCAGGAGCAATTCAGGTTCAAGCAGGGTGTCTTAGGGTTTCTGTTGCTGTGACAAAACACCATGACCAAAAAGGCAGGTTGGGGAGGAACTGGTTTATCTGGCTTAAACTTCAGCATTATTGTTCATCACTGAGGGAAGTCAGGACAGAGGCCATGGAGGGGAGCTTGCTGGCTTCCTTCCCATGGCTTGCTCAGCCCATCTTACAGAACCTAGGACCAGCAGCTCAGGGATGTCACCATCCACTATGGGCTGGGTCCTTCCCCATTGTCACTAAGTGAGAAAATACCTTACAGCTGATCTTAAGGATACACTTCCTCAACTGAGGCAGCTCCTTCTCTGATGACTCTAGCTAGTGTTGATACACAAGCCAGTACCAGGGTGACCAGGATCTGGGGAGGCCTCACTGATTCTAGGGCTGCCTTCTGGGTGGCCAATTCTGCCTCGTTCCCTTGGTCCTCTGATACCTTTTGTGGTAGGCAGTAACTACCCCTTTTGGCACTCCTGTGGCCTCTGGCAGGGCCTGGAATTTTTTTTTTTTTTTCTGCGTTGGATTTCTTTTTTGGATGACACAATGAGCGCCTTCTCTGTCTCTAGAAGCCCCCATGGACATGGGCCATGATTGTGTATACAGTGATGGCCTTGTCCTACTCTCAGCAAAGTTGCTGGGTTAAGTGCCAGAAGCTCAGCCCTTAGTGCTGAAGTCCCCTGCTGAGGGGCTGGGCCCACTCTGCCCTGTCCAACTGGCCCCGGCAGTGTACAGTACCTATTCTGCTTGTAGTGGGTTATCTGTTAGGTCCATTCTGATAGGTTGGGTGACACCAGTTATTTTCAGGTGAGGCAAGGATCAGGAAGTGTGGCCAAAGGCTGGAGGCTCCTAGTCTGCTAGTCCCAGAGCAGAACACACTGGAGCAGAGGATGTAGCAACTGCAGCCACAGGGAAAGCAGCAGCTGGGGACAGGGACTGGCCTGAGGTAGGAGCCAAAGCTGCTGGAGTACTTCTTTCACTGAGGCTGTAAGTGATCCCATATTGCCAGCACCCTCCTGGATGAACGGAGCTATGAGTTCCTGCTGGCTGGAGCTGGAGAGGCCAGGGCATCTCCCTTCACTAGGCTGATGCCAGGAGACCCTGTCTGCATCCATTGCCAAATCACAGAATCATGCCCTGCTTTGCCTCCCATCTGGTGGGTGGAGTCTGATGATCCTAAGGTGGCCGCTGTCTTGGAGAGGCTCTTTGGGTTATTGTCTGACAGTAGGCTGGCTGGGCCGATAGCTGAAATTTTACATAATGGGATGCAGGGCTGGCCCAAAAGTGCTTGGTAATGCATTATTGGGGCACTGTATATCCATCTTTCTGGGGCCCCCCTCAGGAGAGCCACAACTGAGTGTAGGGTGGTTAGGGACAGTTCCTGGCCCAAAGCCAGCTTGTCAGCTTCTCTTGCTAGCATAGCTGTAGCAGCAACTGCCCACAAACAGGCCAGAAACAGGATCAAGTCTTTGACAGAGAGGAGGCTACTGACCTCTTCCAGTGTCCTAGTGCCTGGAAGGACCCCCTCTGTAGGGTGGGGTACCCTCCTCCCTTCTTCCTTTCCTGCTGCCTCCCTCTAGGATCTCTTTTATCTTTTGTTTTTCTCCACCCTCCCCAGATTTGAGCAAGCACCTTTAGGACCTACTTATATTATCAAACCCTTCTAACTTCTGAAGTTTATTTTCTAATATCTGGGGCCAACCGTATAGCAAAAGCAGTATTTTCAAGCAGCTGTCTTTAATTCTTTCAAAAAGAGCAAAAAAATGTCCTGAGCTGAGCCCCTTTACCTTCATCAGTGGAGGTCTCAGTCGGGTCAGGCAGGAGGGAAAAATCTCTCTACCCAGGCAGCACTGACCAGCAGTGATGAGCTTCCCGCTTGCCCTGCCTGGCCTGGCTTTTCTATACTTTTCAGAGAATAGTGGGTTCTGATATTTTCAGGTAAATAAATCACTGGTTGAAAAGAAGACATACATTTATGAAAGACGAGGAGCTGGACTTCCTCTTCTCCTCTAGCCTTGAGCTGGAGAGCTGTCTCCCACTCCGCCAGGCACAGGCAGCTGCTTGGGGTAGGCAGGAGAGGGAGCAGAGAGAGGTCTTGTCCAGGGGAACTATTTCCACCTCTCTCTGCACACTCCGCTTAGGTGGCAGAGGATGTGCTGTGCACACTCCGCTTAGGTGGCAGAGGATGTGGGTTGAGAGACCAGACCCCTTCCCACATCGCACAGGGACCAGAACCTCAGGTCTATGAGTGAGGTTGAGAGAATATGTGGAGGTTTGGGGTTTCTCTGTGGCAAACTGGCCTAGCCAAAATGATTCAATTCCCAAAGGAGAGGGCACAGGTCTCAAATTCTGGTGTGTGTGTGGGTTTGTCTCTCACCAGATAAAGCCATTGGTCAATACAGGGAAACTGTATGGGTCTGAGTGGTTGGGGTTTCCCAGTCACTATGTTCTACATGGCCTGAACCATCACTTGGCTACCCAACTCCAAAGGAAGGACAATCCATTTCACAGGATGTGGAAGAAACACATCATATCTGTTCTCGTCTACAAAATTCCCCTTGGGCTGTGGCAGCCAACAACCACTATTACTGCTTGGAGTTACCATGGCATCACCATAGCAACAGAAGCAGCTGTCTCTGAAAGGAGGGTATGGCTCTGGTAGATGGCCTGGCATGGCCCATGAGCCTTTAAGGAGTTGATAGGCATCTTGGGGGCAGTGGAGGCTGTGGTCCCATAATGACTCACTCCCCTTTCAGTTTTAGATCTGTTTATCCAACAAACAAAATTGATAGGAATCCTTAGATACAGAGACACAATGAAGACAATCAGAGTGGGTACCACATTTTCATACACCTGAACAGTCTGGAGATGTCTCACATAGGATTGGATCAGCAGCCACTTCTGGCCTCTTCTTTCTGTCTTAAACAGAAGGTGCCTTGGCCAGTCTTACCTTCAGAGGTGTCAGACTAGGCAACTTTGAGTTTGTTCCATTTGGAGATGGAGCTGTTGGATTCCTTTGAGGCCATGGTCAGTGAGGGCCCTGGAATGTCACAGTTTACTCACCCCTTAGGAGTCTCTTGACCACTGCACTCTTTCCCAACTCTGAGGCAGCTGCAAGACACCTGGTGTCTTGAGGTCTGCTCTCAGGGTATCTCATTGTGGCCTCTGGAATTGTGAGGTAGGTGTCCTCCAGAGAAGACATTCAGACATAGTTCAACCCAATAGAAAGTCTTTATTAGCCATCTAGTAAATACACTAGGTGTTTGGGACCCCAGAGCTTTTCAGCACAAAAACATATCCTGGTTTAACATACCTTAGCTAGCAAGAACAGTTATCCATAAGTGGAACGACAGAGATCAAAAGCAAGGTGAGTACATTTAGGGACTTTCTACAGACTATGAACTTTGATGGATCAGGTCTTTGTTCTTGTTCTGGTCAGTATTGCTGCTTATGCGCTGTTTCAAGGTCTGAATGGTGGTGTCTGCTATGCTAAGGTCTGGGGGGCCTTATAACACTGATCCAGGCACCTGTGCTGATAAAACCTCCCTAGAGAGTTCTGTTAATGTGTCTTTATTTCCTTATAACAGTGACTATGACCTGAACTGCAACTCTGAAACCTCCAACTAAATGCAAACCCACACTGGGAAGTGTCTTTGTTCATCTCACGACTTCTTTCTCAAGACCTTAGCAATCCCTAACATGTTAGACAAGAGTCCAAGGCCACCCTTCCTGGTCTTCATTTAGAAGTCAAGAACATACAGAGAAACAGTCCCTAGAGTGGGGTCTCAAATCATGGCTGCCCAGTAGCAACATTGCAGACCCACCTGTGACTTGGGGGAGTACTAAGCATCATCATTTAAAAGCATTTCAGAGGTATGATGCAGTTCCGAGATACTCACTGGGAAGCAGCCATGTGCCTGCTATGGCATGCCTTCAGGGGGTTGTCTTAATTCTTAATTGTTGTAAGAGGCTCCAGTCCAGTGTGGGTGTCACTATTCCCTGCACAGATTATTGAAGAAAGCTAGATAAGCACATGCCTGTGAGTGAGCCAGCAAGTGGTTTTCCACTTTGGTTTCTGCTTCAGGTTCCTGTCTGGACTTCCTTCAATGGTGAGCTGTAGCCTGTACACTGAAATAAGTAAACCCTTTCCTCCCGAGTTTCTTTTGTTCACTGTGGTTTCCTTGTTTGTTTTTGTTTTTTGTTTGTTTGTTTGTTTTATCACAGCAACAGAAAGAAGCTAAATCACAGTGATAAATTGTGGAGTCAGGCTTTCTTGAAATTTTTGGCACCTGGCTAGAGGGCCCTGGGCTTCAAAGATTTTGTTACAGTGTTTGAAATGCAAAGATACAACACACTTGAAGATGTAGGAGGCTCGGGTTGATGTTTAAACCCTAATAATGTTCTGTGTTCTTTGTGTCAACTCAGGAGAGGTGGTAGGACATATGCAAAGGTCACGTGACAACTTTCAGGACTTGGTTCTTTCCTTCCACTGTGTGAATGCCAAGGGCAAAACTCGGGTCATCAGGCTTGGTAGCAACCACTCTTACCACTCAACCACTCTTACTTTTCTTTTAAGCATTATTCAAAAAAAACTGTCTTCCCAAACCTGAATAATTCTGAAAGTTACTTTTAATTGTAGACCTAATTGGAAGACAGTGAAATTGCTAGATGGCAGCAAATATTTTGAGACAAATTCTCCCTTTTATTAGGTTGTTATCAGTTCTTAACAGATTTGGGCACCAGACCCACCAGTCTGGCTTTTAAAATTAGTCATGCCTGGGCTGCATCATCAAGCCACTGAGTAAGCTCTGTGAAATACCATGCACTTGTCTGCAACCTCAGAAGAGCTGAGCCAGGTGCTGGTGGGTATTTTGGGTTATCCCTTTTGCAGTCTTTGGTTTACACATTAGATTGTCGTAGTGTAACAGATGTGTTTAGCCATGGCCCTTACCCCGAGTTCGAAGTGAGGATTAGTGCTTTTCTAGAATCTGTGCAGTAAGGAGAAGACACCACAGCATGGGATGGATTCTTTCATTATTTGTGAACATGACTATTTCCAAGTTCTATGGCTGACTTAACTGCTTGCCTTAGTGTCACTGCACTCTAGGAGCTTTTAAAGTGGGTTGTACAAAGTAATACTTTTAATATTTGTGTAATTATATGGAGCGCAATTCGTTGTTTGGTCTACAATTGAAATGAACTGTAAAACTGCAGATCACTAACCAGACTGGTGGCAGCCCCAGCACTTGAGAGGCAGAGACAGGAAGACCCCTAAAATTTTGAGGTCTACTTAGCAATGCCCTGTCTCAAAAACCAACAAGACAAAACCAGAAAACAGAACCAAACAAAAAACAAACAAACAAACAAAAAAAAAGCAAAAAACAAAAAAAAACCTACAGATTTGTATCTGGAGAAAGAAAGTGAAATAATATAGTCTCACATCTGTTCATTGGGGAACATTCCTGTTTCTGTTCCAGACTTGGAGACTCATTCATTCGTGGCTGTACAAGGCAGTTTGCCTGTGAACCAGCTGCTTTTGTCTTCTTTCTTGTCTGGTGAGGATTAATCAGTGAATGGGGATCATCCCATCTGCCCACAGTGTGTGAGGTACAGGCAGGCTTGGGCTTTGGGTGAGTTAACCTGGGAGCAGATTCTGATGTTGGTAATGATAGTGACAATGTCACTGCCTCATCTCGTTTCGAGATGTATGGAAATTGGAGCGTTGTGTGGAGACTGCAATCCTGTCCCCAGGTGCTGGCACCATGGGAGCATCACTAGCTCCAAGAACCACAGCAGATGACTTGAAGGGAGTATTTGGGGCAGAGGAGGGGGAAAGGGGAATCGGGCAGAGGGGAGGGGCAGAGGGCAGAGGAGCTCAAGGAGAGGTTTTTTTTCTCTGTTTCTGAGGTGATCTGGTTAGTGTGTACATATGTATTATACATGCCCAAAGCCAAATGTAGATAACATAAAGACCCTGAAGTATGAAGCTCTAAATTTTCTGTTAGTAAGCTTATTACATACATGAAGTAAAAAATGGAGAGAGCTTTGACCTGGAGTAGTTACTGTGGTTTTTATAATATTTATATCATGGATTTGAAACACCGATACCTGATTTAAATACATTAAGTTATGTTGGGAAGAAAAGGGTTATGCCACCCCCAGTCTGTATTAAAATTCCATTTGTGTGTGTGTGCATGTGTGTGCGTGCATGTGCATGTGCACATGAGCGCACGCACATGACTCATGCATGTGGAGGTCAGAGAACAGTTTTCAGGAATAATTTTTCTCCATCTGTCGTGTCTGTGTGTCATAGGGCATCAAACACAGGTCATGTAGCTTGGTGCTAGCTCCGCTACTCACTGAGCCACCTCGATACCCTGCCCTAAATCTCTTAATGCTGTTTCTAAGACTGCAGTCTATGATGGAGAAGGAACACCGTCTGTGGGAGATGCAATCTGCTGACTTGGGAGTTGGAAAAGCAATGGAGCTTTGGATCCCTAGGGGATGTGGCCTTGGAGGGTTTTCTACAAGAGTTATCTTTGTGTGAGAGCAGAAAGCAGAGGTAGATTGCTTGATTGGAATAGAGATCTGGGCTGGAATGCTGGGGTGAGGGAACATACCTCAGGGGCAGTTGACCCCAGGCCAGTGGTGGGCAATTTGGCAAGTGTCCCCAGGGCCTGTTATGGAACTGTTATCAAACATGGTAAGTCACAACCTGTATCCCAAATCAGGTCCAGCCACCCATCCTCAATAAGCAAATAAAAGAGACACATTAATAGTGGAAAGCAGAAAAACCTTCTCAGTATGGCTACACCAGGAAGATGCTTCTGTGGCATCATTGTCTCATATGAAAGGCTTTGGTGGCTTTTGGTGGCTTTCCATCTCCCGCAGAATACATGGGAAAGGCATAGGTTTATTTTGGCTCATGGTTTAAGTCCATAGTCACTCTGTTCTGCGGCTTTTTGGCCTGGCAGGGAGCATGAGGTGGAGCAGAGCTCCTTGTGGTGGTCAGGAAGCAGGGAGAGAAAAAGGAGAGGGCCTGAAACAGGGTACACCCATCAACATCCACTTCCTGCAGTTTTGTCCTTGTTTCCAACACCTTCCTCCTCTCAGCAGCCCGTTAACCTGAATCCATCAATGGCTAGATGAGGCCAGAAGCCTCATGACCCAGCCATTCCTGAAGGTCTCATATCTGAATCCTACTGCACTAGGGAACAAGCCTTTGACACAACCTTTAGGCAACATCAGACCATAGCTGAATGAAATGTTTGTTGTTCAGGACCCTCAACCATAATATTCTCTAATGATAAATAATTTACTGATTGTTACAGGCCATAAAAAATCAATCAAAAGAGGTTGAAAAGGAGACTTGGCTCCTTACTAGCTGAGAACTTTGGTCCCAATCCAGGAGAAAGCACATTCAAGCCCTTATCTGTAGGCCCCTTGCTGGTATCTACAGTCAGCACCACGGACAGCTCCTGGTCAATCTAGTGCAGTAACCTGTTTCCTTGACCCAAGGTAACATCACCTCCAGTGTGGCCTCTAGAGAAGCCCATTCTTCCAGCAAGAGGTCTCACCTAACCCCCTCGAAGTTCATGGGAGGTTGGGGGGGGGGGTTCTCAGGTCAAACTGTTGTATGGACTCTGATAGTAATACAGTGAGCCACAGACAGAATTCTAAAGGTAAGATAAATAGAATAAAACATAGCGTAGGTATTCTTTAATGGAATGTTCTTTGTTTTGCTTTCCGGAACTGTGGTCTTGGCTTTCCGGAAATGCCGGACCTGCATCTCCTTTGCCTGCTACATCTCTGCAGAGAAGAGAGCGATTTCCTGTTTGCCCCTGCTACGTCACTTCCTACCTGGCCAATCAGTGTTTTATTCATCAACCTGTAAGACAAACATATATACAGAAGAACATTTCCCATCATCTTTTCTGTCAAAATAAAAAGAAGGGTTTTAACTTTAATGTATAACAAAATATTTATATATCAAAAACTATAATTACAATATTTAGTCCATTAACATCAAGAATTAAAGAAAATATTCTGTCATATAGCCTATCTTTGTGATTCTAAAGTCTTATATGTAACTTATTTTTAATCCTAACTAAGGAAAACTATAACCATAACTGTCTTCAACTCCATCAAAGGCCACAGAAGGATAGTATATAAACTCTAAAATTGACAGTGACAACTCGCTGCCTGGTCAGTCACCCAAAGTCCTTCTGTAATGTTCCATCTTCAGCCCATAGGCCATAGTGTGTCTGGCAGACTCCTCAACAAAGCAGGAAACTTTAAACTGTCTGCTTGTATTGGCAGTTTGTCAGTAACTTTTTCTGTGTCCTGTAGACTGTCTGCAGACTCTTCCATGAAGCAGGAAACCTGCAGCAATGTCCATCTTGTTTCAGCAGTCACTTTCCTGTGGGTCCTGTATGTCCAGTTTATGCAGCTTAACGTCAAACAGTCCAGACAAGAACAGTTTCTTCCCCAAATGGCTAGTCTTACCATGTTGGAAGCCAACTCTATAACAAGTTTCTTCAATGTCCATCTTCCTTTCTGGCTCAGGTGGTGTTGCCAGGAGCAGTTGTGCCTTACTGTCAAGAAAAATCCTAAACCATTTTAAATGCATATTCGGTAGGTCTTTGAAAGGTTTGAAGAATAACTATTCACTTCAAATACATCTCTGTATATCTAGAAAAACTATCAGTTTTGACTCTTATAGGTAACTATAATTTGTACTTAATTGTACATTACATTTTTAAATGAGCTATACAAACACAACACCTAAACAAGAGGAGAAATATACATATTACAAAATTGACCTTAAATTTGTATGAATAAATGAAAATCCACACCAATGCAAAGTATTCATATCTATATCCTATTCCCTTTTTTCCTTTAAAAATAGGTTGATTGTGGTTATTTAAATGAAAACAAACATTTATAGACAATATTGGGGAATATGGGCATCGTTTTCTCCTAACTGCTTCCTGCTGGTTGGGGATGCTGTAATACCATGGGGATCCTAAGAAGACCCAGAAATCCTGGCTGTAATGGTCTGCAAGGCTGCCTTGTCCCAGCTGTTTTGAATGTTGGATCACCTGGGACACTACTTCAGAGGCTCTTGCTTTATCAAACCATATTAGTCTGGAAGGAATCCACAGGTTTTCATGTTCTGTGGAAATATAATTAAAATCTCTTTTTTCCAAAGTAACATAGCCTTATACTTAAAGTTTGAAGTCAAGGCATTTGTAAAATATATAAATTGGATTAATCCAGCAGCATTTTAGCAGTTGTTGTTATTTCCTCAGAGTCAAACAAGTCAAATACAACACAATAGCATACAGTATCCAGACTCTGTGTATTTTCCATCTTTAACATGACTTTTAATTTGACTTTGATTTTTTTTTCCTTTTTTGAGACAGGGTTTCTCTGTGTAACTTTGGCCGCCCTTTAACTCACTCTGTACACTAGGCTGGCCTTGAAATCACAGAGATCTTCCTGCCTCTGCCTCCCAAGTATTGGGATTAATGTCATGCACCACTGTACACAGCTACTCTCTTCCTTTCTTTCTTTAACTACTTTATCCTGTTTTTTTTTTCTCTCTCCCAAGCCTATGTATATTTTAGACACACTGTAAAAACCTTTAAGGTTTTACTTCATCCGAGTCTGTCTTTACTGTATATCCCTACCTTTTTTCTAGCCACATGTCTTTTATCTGCTAAACAGCATTGCTAAAATTAAAGCAGTGGCTGCTTTAGCTGCTGGCTTTCCAATATTGCATGGGTACATTTACTACCAGTACTGAGAGCTGTGCTCACTTCCTTGGTCTATGCTGCTATTAGCAGCATGCTGCCGGCTTGGAGATATGGTCACTGCCACTGCCAGCTGCTCCTACACACACACCATTCGGTTGTTAGCAGGACCTCTTAAAAGTGCCCTGTGGGTTTTGTTTTTGCTTTGTTTTGTTTTTTGGGGTTTGTTGTTATTGTTTTTTTTTTTTTTTTTTTTTTTTGCCTATGCAGAGTCAGGAAATCTCCCTTAAAGGAGACTCTCGAATCTCTTCTTGTCTCTAGCAAACCAGAGCCCACCTGAGAAAAATGCTGCTACCAAGAAGCCTTGCTTGTCTCTGTTCTTTTCTTTCTAAAATCCCTTTTTAATTTTGTCAAGTTTTAAGTGGAAGTTCTTAGAACCCATGTTGTAGGTGCCATTTTGTTATGAGTACTTTCCTGCCAGCCTGGTCCCACAGCCTTGTCAGTTCTAAAATAACACAGAGAGACTCTATTAGTTATAAAGCTGTTGGCCAATGGCTAGAGCTTCTTATTGGCTATCTCTGTCTTAATTGTTAACACATTTCTACCAATCTAACTATTTCCACGTGGTCTTAGTTTACTGGGAATGCTGGACCTGCATCTCCTTTGCCTCCTACATCTATGAAGAGAAGAGAGAGTATATTTTCAGCTGCAGTTACATATCATCCTTTCCACTTCAATGGATCCCAAATTCTGACCCACAAGAGATTTTACATAAGAAGTTATGCTGGTTAGTTTTATGTCAACTGGACATGAGCTATACTTATTTGGAAAGAGGAAACAGTTGACAAAAATAAAGTATATCCTCCAGATATGTTTTTTTTTTAATTGGTAATTGATGGGAAGTGCCCAGATCACTCTGGGCAGATGGCCCTAGGTTCTATACGAAAACAGGCTGAGAAAGCCATGAGGAGCAAGCCAGTGAGCAGCATTCCTCCATGGTCTCCACTTCAGCTCTTCTCTGAAGATTCCTCCTCAGTTCCTGCCCTGATTTCCCTGGATGAGGGACTACAGTATGTAAGATGGTATAAACCACTTCCTCCCAGAGTTGGTTTTGGTCACAGTGCTTTATCATGGCAATAGGAAGTCTGGGGCAGAGGTTGACTGTCAGCATACCTCGCTGAGAATCAGGTACAGAAGGGAAAAGAGCAGCTATGAGGTGAGCTCTAGGCCTTAGAATGGGGATTCTGTTTCACCTTGGTTAGCTTATGCTAACTCATAGCTGCACATGACTTTGGATCTTCCCAACCACAGTTCTAACTGCCCTGCAGGATTCACCAGCCCCTCAGCTCAGTACCCTGAAAAACAAACTCATGTGTTCTTGTATCCTGAGTGGAACCACTGCCTCACACACTTGTACATAGTCCCATCCTTGTTTTTGGTATTGTTCTCTAGTCATTGGTTATCACCTCCCCAGTACTCCGCCACCCCAGTTATCCTGGCTTCTTCTTCTTTTTACTTCACTCAGAGCAGCTTCTCCTATCTGAAAGTCAGGGTAGTCCAGAAGGTAAGTCAGTCGTGAAGGACTAAACATAAGTGCTCTCTCTCTCTCTCTGTGTGTGTGTGTATGTGTGTGTGTGTGTGTATGTGTGTGTGTGTGTTTGTGTGTCTATGTGTGTGTGTGAGAGAGAGAGAGAGAGAGAGAGAGGTCTCATTATGTACCTCTGATTGTTCTAGAACTTTCTCTGTAGACTAAGTTGGCCTCGAACTCAGACCTACCTGCCTTTGCCTTACCAGTGCTGGGATTAAAAGTATGCTCCACCACTGCCCAGCCATATGCTGTGTCTCTTACACACTCAGTTTTCCATCTGTAAATGAGAGTTGGTGGTAAGTGTTTTCTGAATTGTAGTTACAAATGAAAATTGCAAGCTGGGTGTACCAGTGCACTTTTAACCTCAGGAGTCAAGAGGCAGAGGCAGGAGGATAACAGCAGGTTTGAAGACAGCTTGTTTAAAGAGATAGTACTAGGTCAGCCAGAACCAGGCAGTTAGACTCTACCCCAAAACACAAAGCAAGCAAAGATAGATGCAGGGCACATAGACACCAAAAGCATTATTAATCAGCAAGATGGGGAAGGGGTGATATTTAAAAGTGTGTGAAAGGAATAGGTAATTTCATGCATGTGTGTTCATGTCTTTGGTATGCAAATACACATGTGTTTTCAAGTGTGTAGAGGCCAGAGACAACCTCATTTGTCATTCTTTATGTGCTATCCACTTGTTTGTTTTTAAAGGCAAGGCCTGTCACTGGTCTGGAATGCACCAAGGAGTCTAGACTGAGTGGTTCCAGGGAGCCTCCTGCCTCTACCTCCATAGTGCTGGAATAACAAGTGTATGCCAACGTGTTTCCCTTTAAAAAGTGGGTCTGGGGACCAAACTCTGGTCCTCATGCTTTCAAGGTAAGGCATTTTGCTGTCTGAGGCATCTTCCTCAGCCCTTAAACAGGGGATTTCTGAGGAGGAAATAAAAGGACCAGTAAGTACATTAAAAGATGTGTGACCCTGTAATCCAGGAATATGAACTAAAAGAATGCTACTCATGTCTGTCACAGGTCATAAGCAAGCATGTTAGTCAGCAGTGCACATATTTATGGTGTGGCTCCTTTTGATTAGCAATATCTAATAAAAACTGAAAGTGTGCAAACACCTATCACCTAACATGCCACCTGGATAGTACTAGTTTTGGTTGCAAGACCATTAAAAATAAAAGTACTAACAAAATGTAGGTATTCATTAGTTGAGAACTATATCACTGATAAATAAAAGCTACATTTATACCATAGGAAAATATGAAAAAGTCTTGAAATATGTATGGGCTGGAGAGATGGCCTAGCAGTTAAGACTTTTGAAGAGGACCTGGGTTCGTTTCCAGCACCCATGTCAGGTGGCTCACAAGTACCTGTAACCCCAGACCCAGAGGATCCAATACCCTCACTGGCCTCTAAAAGCACCCTCACACATACATACGCGCATGCGAGTGCGTGTGCGTGTGTGCGTGTGTGTGTGCGTGTGCGTGCGTGCGTGTGCGTGTGCGCGTGTGTGTGCGTGTATACAGAACATTAAACAACAAACCTACTTATATAAGATTTAAAGCATGGCAAACATTTATATTGTATACGTTTACATGCATATATATGCATAAGTAAGTAGTGAAAATATTCGTGAGCGTAATTAATGAGAATTTGGTGCTATGTCTCCTAGTCACAGGAAAGTTCTAGAGGATGTTCAGGGTTTCAGTTGTGTGGCCTTTGGTTATCATTACTCATATGTTTGAAATGTTTGATTCC
Organism: Phodopus roborovskii; assembly: GCF_943737965.1. Lineage (NCBI taxonomy): Eukaryota > Metazoa > Chordata > Mammalia > Rodentia > Cricetidae > Phodopus > Phodopus roborovskii. The sequence continues at coordinate 49,452,437 of NW_026126511.1, read as the reverse complement.
CAGAAAGTGCCTAGTCATAAGTGTGTAATAATATTCCTTTCTTTCATTCAGAACACTTTGAAGATTTCCATTTACGTGGCTGGTAGAATCCCAGTCCCTCCACCTAAGGTCGCAGGTTAGATAAGGTCTTAGCTCTCAGAGCCATGCAGTGCCAGGTCATGCTTCATCACCCTCATGCCATGGGCTGTGTGGTTTTGTTTGTCATAGTCTGTTTGCTCCTTTATTCTGTGACTGTACACATGACCCCCTTTCAAAACCTATTCAGATGTTGCTTCATTCTCTTCACACATCCACCATCCACCCATTTGTGTACAATCCTTTTATTCACCCATTCAGTTGTCCACCTGTTAATCCATCTATCTGAACTGCTATCCATCCATCATGCATCCATGCATCCATCTGCCCATTCATCCAGCTTGTCCATCCATCCACCTATCCACTCACCCACCATTCCATTCAACCATTTTGTTATGCATCTGCTCACACATTCATCCATCTACCCACCTATTCATCCATCTACCCCTTCACTCAAACACCATTTCATTTACTTGCCCAATTATCCACCCACCCACTATCCATCTACCCCCCAGTCTGTCCACCCATGCATGTATCCATCCATCCACCCATTCACTGAACCACCCTTCTGTTTACGTATTCAATTATCTACCCACCCATTAACCATCTACCCACCTATCCATACCTTTGCCCCCCATCAAAAATGGGTGATAGAAAAAAGGATGGATAGTTGGGTAGATTGCATCTTCAATATGCAAGTCATATACAACTTACCTTAATTTTCCCTATTACAGGTCATTGTACCTTCTATAAGATCTCTGTATTGTTTCATATCTGTAAAGTAGATTTTAGTCACGTTAGCATTTATCTTATTAGACTATTCATTTTTAATGTCTTGTACTTACAGAAGCTCATTAAATGTTGGCTAAAGAAATAAATGAGTCTCAGGTTGTCTGTCCACAACACTGAGATCAATGTTAAGATGATGGCTCCATCCTCATCACTTGACTCTGAATATTTAGTATCTTTAACTTATTCATGTGTATACCAGTCTCTTATATTTATCATGGGTAGGAAAGAAAGAATGGAGGGAGGGAGAGAAGGAGGGAGAGAGGGAGGGAAGAAGGGATCTGTCTTGGGCCAATCTGTTCTCACATTGACCAGGGATCCAGACTCTATGCCTCTCTGGAAATTTTACATTTAGTCAGGGAGCGAAGAAGTGCCATGAAAAATTAGTAACCCGACAGAAGTGTGAGGTGTGGGCCAAATGAATAATGCTGGCATCATGACCTAAGATGGCCCATAATGAAACAACTTGTTTTATGCTTGGCTGTGTGAGACTGGTTTTGAGATATTCATTCTTTTGCAAGAGGATCTGGGTCAGAATTAACATTTTATGTCAGATTGGGTTTCTGTAAATCTTTTTTTTTTAAACATGGCTCAATGGATGTTTAACAACATCTCTATTAAGTATAAGCCCATGTACAGGTGCAGATTTGAAAATATCTTCTGATACTACAGTTTTACATGGTGTGAGCCTCAAATAGCTTTTTGACCTGACACCAAATGGGATTTTCTTTGCACTCTTTCAGACAGGTGTCTGTGAATTCTTAGAACTGCTAACCTCCCTCGAGGCCCTTGCAGTGCTTTCTAGGAATACGGTTTTCACTCTGATAGTGACTGGCTCTGTGTCTCCCCCTCATCAGGCTGAGGTTGCTTTACTCACTGGGATTTTCCCTGTTCAGGCAGGCTGCTTGAAGACTCTCTAAGTTGCAAGGGGTGTTTGTGCAGGCTCCCCTCGTTACAGGACAGAGGTCCTTCCTCTGCCTTCTGCCTTTGAACACTTCTGGTGATGGGAAGTATATTATTTCTCATCTGTGATGACAATTATGTGGAGGCCAGATGTCTTGAGTTGTCTGGACATAGGTGAGTCCATCTTGGTATGTATGAACATAGTAGGTAAATCAGACTTTCTGCAGGCATAGGACCCATAGAGAATTTTAGAAAAGTCAGGCCACCTCAGTAGGTTCAGGATCTGCTCATAGATCCCAGCCTTTGGCAATGGGGAGTTTGTCAAACCTACTGGACCATGGCATCATTGGAACACTGGCCTCACAATTAAGTTCATCATGAGTCATGTCAATTAGCATTTTGGGTGGTGAGTAATAGAATTTTGTGTGTGTGGTGGTGTGTGTGTGTGTGTGTGTGTGTGTGTGTGTGTGTGTGTGTGTACGTGGGTAGGTACAGGACAAACGTGGGGGGCCACAGGCAAATTAAAGGGGCAACAGTCCTTTTTCAGGAACAAGTAGCTCTGAGTTCTAGGTGTGACCCAGCTTCTCATAGTGCCCTCACAGTCAGCACCTTTGATTGGGCCACATGGAACTCATGTCCCTTCCCTCTAGTTTTGTCATGGGCAAAGAACAAAGGAAGGGTGCCTGGGGTCAGATAGCACTTCTACTGTGGCTTAGAGCCCAGCAGATGTAGATGTCATCTAGACAATTGAGAAAACAACAGAGGTCACGGACTTGAACCAAGTTCCACGGTGTCTGCATCTAGTGATAGAACACCGCTCACCAAGAAAAAAACACTTGACTGCTCCAGCTTCATGCTCCGGTATGCGTGTTCTGTTTGCCAGGGAGGTAAATGCAAGCCAGTAATGGAAGCAGAGCCATCTGGGCCCCGGCTAATATGGCCCAGTGACTGCCTGACAAGAGGAAGCTGGAGCTGGCTTGAGATGGGGCATTCCCAGGGACCTGCCAGTTCTCCAGGACCATCAGCTTTGTCCAAGTCTAGCCATCTCTCTTGGGTGGATCAGAAAGAACATGGAACATTGTTGGAGATGAGCCTCACAACACCTTAAAGCAGTGTGACAAAACCTTTGGAACCAGGACACCACTTATGCCTTCAGAGAAGAGTCCCTTATCCCTCAGCTGGGTCCTTTCCTAGCCTAGGACTCAGGCCCACATTTCACCCTCTCAAATTATCTAGGCATATTCCTACCCCCAATTTTGATGTCTGTCCACATTGCTATTGTATCCCTCAATTATAATCCCTTCCTTCTCAGGACCCTTCCCCAGGTATTTGTTCACCAGTTTGATGGAACAGTTGGGTCTTCATATGGGGTAGGGTAGGGCGGTACCTTAGATTGTAGAGTTTGTTTGCCTAGTCTGGCTGTCTGTGGAATATGAACATAAATAGCAGGTATTCTTATCACCAGCATTGTTTTTGAAAGGCCACAAGTATAAACACAACCAAGCTTAAAGTTTTGCAGAAGTGATGGATTCACAGCTAGCACAAGGGAAGGAATGGTTAGCAGTCTGGATAATTAATACACACGGTAGACCATGAATGGAGTGACTGGAAAGGCCTTAGAGGCAGATGTGCTAGTGTACTGCTGAAGGACCCAGAACACAAGGCCCCCGCCAATCAGAACCCATGTCACCATAGGCTAGGGTGCTGGACTGTGATTTATTCCAGGGGTACCAAGGCCGGCCTAGCTGGAAGAGGGAATGCCTTGAGTACTTGCCATTTGCCAGGCAGAAGAATATCTGCCCAGCTTGCCATATGGATGCTGACAGAGATGCAGCCTGTATTTCTAGAGGTTCTTTTTAGGGATTGAATTGTTTAAACATAAGTTTAATTTGGTTTGTGTATTCTGGTTGGGTGGATGTTCTATTGCGAGGCTGTAGAAGTTCAGGAATTTCATGTCTCATGCCAGTGCTAGTTGTCCAGCTCTAATCAGGAATGGGCAGGGGGAGCCTCCCCTTTTGTTTACCTCCCAAAGCCTTTCTGAGAGGTATGCCTGGTGGTTCTTTTCCTGGGAGACAGTGGAGGATGCTGTGAAATAGTGGAGGATACTGTGGGATAGTGGAGGATGCTGTGGGGGTAGTGAAGGATACTGTGGAGTAGTAGAGGATGCTGTGGAGTAGTGGAGGATGCTGTGGGGTAGTGGAGATGCTTTGGGGGTAGTAGAGGAAGCTATAGGATAGTGGAGGATGCTGTGGGGTGATGGAGGTTGCTCTGGGATAGTGGAGGATGCTATGGGGGTAGTGGAGGATGCTGTGGGGTAGTGGAGGAAGCATAGGATAGTGAAGGATGCTGTGGGGTAGTGGAGGATGCTGTGGGATAGCCTAGTTTAAGCATCTCATCCTCTCTGCTCTCTACAGCACTATGGGAAGAAGTTTAGTTTTAAGAACGACCCCAGAAATTTGAAATTGTGCTTTGCCATTTGTTGTCTTACAGTGCCAGACCCACTGACTTCTTGGAGTCCCAGTTGCCTCACCTGCCTCTCGGGGTTGTAAGGATTAGTACATAGTGATGATTGTGTGTCTTTCCTTCAATTGGCAGTTGCGCATCCTGCCCATGATGCTGGGGACTATAGGCTTAGGATTTTTGAGAAGATACTTGGAGACTGAGGTAGCTGGGCATTCTTTTCAGGCTCCATGCAAAGGTGGCTGTGGCTTTCACCTCCCCTCTTCCCCTCTGGAGACTCCATCCCAGCCTGGAAGTGTGGTGGTGACTGTACTTGGAGGATTACCAGCTAGAGCTCTGTCTTACAGATGAGCCCGGTGTTCTTGATTAAGGTCTCATTCATTTCAGAAGGGACCACCCTAGTTTCAAGGTAAAACAAAAATAATATAACAATGATCAACAAGAAAACATCTGACCTCTCCAGCAATGATTGCCTCACATAAAATGCAGACTGGAATGTGGAGAACGGTAGTGTGCACTTAGAAATACCTTAATGATGCAATCATTAAGTGGCTTTTATGCCACAAGGAAGGCATTGTCACCTCATATTTACACTATGCCTTATGATGGAGAGAGGAACTACAGGCTGGTAGAACTGGGTAGTCCATGGAGGATCTGTTGGCCTTCTGTCCAGGACAGGCCTTTCAGGGACCCAGTTCAAGGATCACATGTTCAAGACCCTGTGTTCAGATCTGAAGAGCATTTCGTTCACTGTGGGAATAAGCAGGTACGTCCATCTAATGTGGAAGAAAGAGTGAGATGGAAGACACTGCCATTTCAGGGCATCCCCCAGCCCTCCAATCTAGGGAAACGATTCTCTTTGTAGACTTTGATCTGCCATATACATGGCTGTTGATATATGTATATTGAGCTGCTTGTACAATGGATGTGTCATCATTTCTTGGCATTTAGAGTAGGTTGGACAGCCTTGTGCATCTTTGCCCTAGTTGATTCTTGAGGCCTTTTATGGATCCCTCAGCCAGGGCAACATCTGCTCCTTCTCTGCCACAGCCAGCCAGTGTCTCGCATCGGTCAGTGAGATCAGTGGCCAGAGTCACATCTCATTCCCCACGGTGTGTCTGCAGAACCCATGACCCAGTGGGGCTCTACATTTACACGGTGTCTGCTGATGCGACTGAATCAGAGAGAGAAATGTCTCATGGAAATGTTCAACTGGGGTGGAGCTCAGATTTGTCCCACCATGGTCCCCTGGACTATGTGGATGATGGTGTCAAGGCTATGGTTGCCCATGCCTAGTTCTCTCTCTCTCTCTCTCTCTCTCTCTCTCTCTCTCTCTCTCTCTCTCTCTGTGTGTGTGTGTGTGTGTGTGTGTGTGTGTGTGTGTGTGTCCCTCTCCCTCCCCCCATCTCTCTCCCTCTCTGGTTTTTTTTCCTCCATCCCTCCCTCCCTCTCTAGCTCTCTGCTGCTCAGCCCATCAGCATGAGTCCCTGCACACAGTAACCATTCTGACCTTGGACCCTTACTATTCAATCCTGTCTGTGTTGGTCCCCCCCACCCCGCCCCTGCACACGGTGCTCTGTGGTCTCAGCTACCTGTTCCCCTCCTCGGTCTTTCAGACCCATCGTTTTAAGCACTGTCTGCACTGTGGATGTTTGCACCTCTCCTGGGTCTTCCATTTCTCTCTGGGAAGCAGAGTGCAACACTGCAAGTCTCTCAGAATGTAAGTACAGTAACTGAACAAATAGGCCCCCAGACACAGAATCCTGAGTGAGACAAAGAAACCACCTCAGGGCCTAGGTAGTTTCCTTTCTGGGAGGCACTCTTGCACCTAGAATTTGTATGGCAGAGATCCCAGAGAACTGCCTACTTCCTGAGGAAGCAACATCGCATTAGTTTTCCTTTAACGGAGGGTTTACAAAGCCCCTTTCACTGACCCCCTCCCCTGAGCCTCCCAAATTGCCCTGTGAACTTGGCATGGTTTTTCCATATAAAATGCAGGGATGACGCCTGTCCTGTGTTGCATTCACTGTTACTCACGTTTGCTGTCCCTCGTTACAGGTGAGGGAACAAAAGGTTACAGAGGCCCCGGCAGTAATGTACACTAATCACACAGCTGAGAGGTGACAAAAGTGGTGGGGTTTGAGTCTCAATGACCAGTCTGTTCCCCCTTCATTCATGACCCTCCTATATCAAGGTTGTGCCAAAGCTTGCACTAAATCCCCCTCCCTGTTGTCCTCAAGGGAGGTCATGAAAACCTTCCTATTTGCCATGCGACCATTATTTTGTCTAAATGTGGAAGACAAGAAGTTCAATCTGCTTTCCATTCATCCAAGAAGAATCTCTAAAATGCTGAGCATTGTGCTAAGGTAAAATATACTGCCAGGTGTTGGTGGCGCAGCCTTTAGTTCCAGCACTCAGGAGGTAGAGGCAGGTGGATCTCTGTGAGTTTGAGACCAGCCTGGTCTACAGAGCTAGTTCCAGGATAGGCTTCAGCACATACATACATACATACATACATACATACATACATACATACATACAGAAGATTGCTAATCATTTCAGTTGATTTTGGGCCATGAATACAGAAAATGCACTTCCTAGTCACTTGATAAGGAAAATTGATGCTATCGCTCAACTAGAAGGCACCAAAATGACTCCAGAATTGGTTAATTTGGTTAGCTCAAAGTTGACAAAAGAGACCCAGAATCTTTCCATCTTTTTGCTCTGCCACCCAGAATGTCGGGCTGGCTCCCTTCCTGTGCCTTCTTGAGATGGAACAATAATGAGATGATCAAAGGGAGAGCCTCCTCGCCTCTTTAAGGAGGAAGCCTTCATAAGCCTCTGCCCAGCAGGTGTCTACCATGTCTGACTGTCCAAACTCCATCCTATTGCCAGCTTAGAATGAGCCCCTGGGACGAGAAACGGGGTCTCTGAGATTGTCAGAAGCAAATTAGAGTTTATGCTGCCCGAGCTTGATCAGTCCCCTTTCCCTAGGGGAGGAAGGTCAAGGTATGAACTCTTTGAAGAAGGGGACAGGGGATGAGTGGCTGTGGGCAGTGAAACTGTGAGAACCCAAAGGGCCCTTCACTGAGATAGTCATCCATGCATCTTCCGGTGTAGATTGAATGGGTTCATTGCTGAAGAGTTATGGGCTATGCAGGAAGACTTCTAGGAAGTACATACCACATCAGACCCAGGAACAGAGTGTGGGGAGAGCCTGACAAAAGCCAGTGGAGAGGGGATTCGGGTATCTGGGCTCTGCTTGCTCACACCCACTCCTAGAGTGAAAGGAGAGGTGTGTGGGTGGCAGGTCAACTTTCACAAAACTGCCAGTGAAGCCATTCCCTGGAGAACTCCGAAAGAAGGGCACGACTGATCCCTGCGGGGCAGCACCGGCTGGGTGACCTCCAGGGCCTCTCTTCCATTAGAGCTGTTTCTGGCCTTAAGTCTCTTCAGAGGGTGCTGGCAGCAGACGCAGCACTGGGTCCATTAGCTGCAGTACAAGCGGCTGTGCTTACTTTCTATTTGAAGTTTCCCCTTTCACTAGAGAGCCAGCAGAATCTAGCAAAGAAATACAATCAGTGGGATACCAGAGATCTGGGATTAGATTCCAGCCTCTCCACTGGGGAGTGGCTTTGTAGCTGAGGTAAGTCACTTAACCTCAGCCGCCTCTTTCTAGTGTACAGGACTTGACTTATTGTCATTTGAAGCTTTCTGTTCTCTCTGACATTTAAACTTGCTGGTCCAGAATTGTCCTCATGCAGGCTGGGCAGGCTGTAACGTTACCCCCATTGGGGTGCCTTGCCATGGCTCAGTAATCAATGTCAAGGGACAATTTTGATTAGCCGTTCACACTTAAAGCCCACTACAGCCACAGGCTACTATTAATAGATAACACAGCTGTAACTATTTGAAAACCTACTATGTGCTGGGTATTTCTGCAGCCAGGCCTTCATACTGGGTCTCCGTTTTGCCTTCAGGTTATCTGAGGTCACCTGTGTGCCCTAGCCTGGCTTTCCTTTCTTAAACAAATTCCATAAGTAACAAGCCAGAAGCCATGGAGGCAGTAGATCCACAAGAGTGGGGATCAGGGATTTGAATTCTTGCTTGCCTTTTTTTTTTTAAAAAACTAATCTAAACATGCATTTACTGTCAATCCTATTCTTCACATCATGGCATCTGGGTGGCTGTCAAAGCTGTGAGGTATCTTCAAGGCACCCAGATCACCTACCAAAGAGAAGACATGTACCTTTCCACTAGATGATAAAGTCCTGGCTAGTGGCTCTAGTGATCATCTGCCTGTGAGATGAGGATTATTTGTGAATGTGGATTCCTAGAGCCCCTTGTAGGCAGGCAGACACAGTAGGTTTAGGATGGGATTGGCCTGTGCATGCTAGCCAGTCCCCAAATGGTATGAAACAGCAAATGTGTGAACTTCACCCTGCAAAATGCCAGGCGTAGGGCACTTGTTCATCGAGCATCCGGGTGACCTGGGGCAGAAGCTGGGAAGCAGTGTTGGGGGAGTAGACTCCAAGAAGCTATGGCGGTGAGCTGAAATGTGCAGGAGGAGAAGACAGGTGACATGGACATCATGGCTGTCCCCATTCCACCCTGACTGCCTACAGGCAAGACTTTCAAGACATGGGCTATATAGGAACTCCCACACACCAGCTTGTCACCATAGCCAACCAAGGCTGGGCAGAAAGGAGGCATTACTAGGAGCCAAGCCTCTAGCAAGCAGGTATTTTTATTCTTGAGACGTAGGACAGTGGTTTCCCACTGTAGTCACCCCATCATTCACTATGATCCACGTACCTCTCTCTAGACCCCAGCCAACATCATTTATCTCTGAAGAGATTTTGTAATCCTGTCTATGAAATACGAAAAACCAGCTCTTCCTAGATTTATGAGATTGATATGAGGACTAATTAGTCTCCCCCAGTCCCAGCCTTTGATCCCTGACAAGTGACAGTTCCCCTCTCCACAGCTGGACTCCCTGCAGAGGGTTCTGGGTGCCTGGCAACTGCCACACAGAACAGGAACACCTGCTGGAAGAGAGACTGAGCCTGGAATGTCCCCAGAGACAGAGTAAAGTATGGCCCCTGCCCTTAGTAGCTCTTAACAGAGCTCAGGGGACCCCTGGGTAGACCCTGGTGTCATGGGATACAGCAATTGCTGGCACCACTTGAGTTTTGTGCAGCCTGGTCTGAGAAAAAAATGGATGGAGAGTTAGATAGGGGCAGAAAAGAGGATGGTGAAGTTATTAAGGGGCCAGAGGAGGCCAGGGAAAGGCCATCCAGGCAGAATGATGGCCTGGGAGTAAGACAGAGCAGGCCATAAGTGGGGACAGGCAGCAGTTGATGCTTTGAGACCTGGAAGATTGACTACCCCACAGAGACATCCCACTATTTTGAAGCGCTTTCTCTGGACCAAATCCAGTCTTAGGAGCTGACCAGCTACAAATGTGTGAAGGAGACAACAGGATACTCAAGCCACCCCTCCTTCTGAATGTGCAGAACGTCTCCTTTCCTTTCAGGCTGGCAACAGGCCCAGCACCCACACCCACACAGAGTAGAGAAGCTCCTTCAAGCCTCAGGAAAAGCTAGAATGTTGCTAGCAAGTGCCTCTTCATAGCAAGGAGTAAAATAGATCCCACACAGTAATGCTGGAAGCTACTGAAGCCTGATCGCTGATTTCAGACTTGGATTGAATGAGGCGCAGGCAGGCTGGTGGGTGGAGCTCTAAATATACACCTTAAGCTCATCATTAGGATTGGGAAGATGTTTCATTAGCGTTAGGTGCTATGTAAATATGAGGCACTTTCTGAATAAATATTTGCCTTTTTCTCCCCTTCCAAAATTAGGGTATGTTCTTTGGAAAGTAGCACAATTCTCAGACACAGGAGAGTTGTATTTTGAGAGCATTATTTTAAAATGGCAATGTAAATTATAGCTGAATTCTGGGATCCCGCCTGAAAATAAGCCCCTGGCTTCTGTGCGCATAGGAAAGCCACGAGTGGTTGAGACTGTCCATGGTGCATCTGTTCTCACTCCTGAGAGGATGTCCACACATGGTGCAGACCAGATCTCAACTCCTTCAGTTTGGAAAACATTAATGGTTGAGAGTGAAATGCGATGACATCCATGAGCACAGATTGTGGATGGACAGAGATGTAGGAAATCATGTCTGAAAACTATCTGGAGGTCACCCTGTAATGTAGTGTGGTGTGCTTAGAGGGGCATACCCAAGGCTGTGTGCTAGGAGAGGCAGAGGCAGTGCAGAAGCCAGCAAGGACCCCACTCCCACTGAGGAGCCATTCCCTCTGGGCTTCTCTGCATCTCCATTTGTCTCTTGTTCTCTGTCTCTCTCTCTCTCTCCCCCCTCTCTCTCTCTCTTCCTCTCTCTCCTCTCTGTCTCTCCCTAGCTCTCTGCCACCCTCCCCTTTTTTTCTTTTTCTTTCTCTTACATAGCCTAGGATGGCCTCAAACTGACTTTATAGCCAAGAATGGACTTGGATTTCTGCTTCTCCTACCTCCTGAGTTCTGAGACTATGCCTACTTTACATGGTGCTAGGTATTGACCCCAGGTCTTCCTGAATGCTAAGCAGGCACTGTACTCAGTGGAGCTTCATCTCCAGCCTTATTGGTTTCCATTCAATATTATTTATTATAGCAATAGCACAGTACAGTAGGAGGATTTTTTTAAACAAACTTGTAATTTCTAGCTATTAAGAGCTTTAGTTGACAATTTCTGCATTCTATTACAAATAATTTTAAGTTTGTTATTGTAACTCTAGTGGGCATAAAATTCTGTGTTCAGGTCACTTTCTTACATGGCTGAATGGTTTTCATAATCACAGGGGGTTTTGCTTATTTGATTGATTGATTGATTGATTGATTGATTGAGGCAGAGTCTCACTCTATAGCCCAAGCTGACCTAGAACTCACTCTGTTTCCCAGGCTGGCTATGAACTCTCAGCAATCCTTCTGTCTCAGTTTTCTAGATGTTGGGCTAATAGTTGTGAACCTCTCTCCTGGTTCTTAATCATTTCTGTGACAGCTTGGCAGAGCCCTCATTGCTGATAAGTGATTGTGTCTTCCTGGACCATGAAGTTTCTTTTTGCTCTTACATGCAGTGCTGGGATGAGCATCTTAGCCAGTGTCTTTTCTCATTTAATAGCTTCTCTGTCCTTCTCATGGAATCCCCAACCCTCAGCACCCAAGGGGAGATACAGGCTTTGCAGTCATGGGGTTTGGTAGGGAAATGTGTGACCCAGGCCAAGGAATAGGTAGCCTAGTGGCAAGTATAAATTCCATAGGGGAGATACATTTCCTGTCAAGGCTGCTGGCATCCAGTTTCTAGAATCTTGAAGCGTTTACTTGAGGTGGGGGAAATCATTTGGCAGAGCAGTTTACTGGAGACCAAGACAGAGAAAGAAGTGTTTGTTCACTCCTGCAAGTGGCACTCTGAACTAGAGCCTTTCAGGGTCTCCCAGCTACGTGTCAAAGAGGGCTCTTCGTGCTCTGCCACTGCTCACCGCAGCACCAAATGACTTCAAACGCAGTGCACGATTGCAGCTCTGTAAGTCATCAAAGCTGCAGGAGTGAGCAACCACTTCTTTCTAGCCCTTGGTCTCCAGGAAATTGCTCTGCCAAATTCGCTCACTCTCAGAGGATCAGAAATCCAAGTTCATTTGTGATTGTGAGTTTGAGGTCAACCTGGGCCATGTAGGAGAAAGAGAGAGAGAGGGGAGAGAGAGAGAGAGAGAGAGAGAGAGAGAGAGAGAGAGAGAGAGAGAGAGAGAATGTCAAATGTCAGAACATAGGGTGGGAGCCACAGGAACAGAGTGGAATCTGAAGGAAGGCCCCACCACAGGCCTGTCTGAGCTTGCTGGCATGGGAATTTCCTGAGAGGGTACAGCCCCTGGAGAGGAAGTGAGGCTGATACATTTAATTTCTTCATTAAAGTTGCTTAAATGTCCACATTTTGATGTGTGATCAAATCATAGCTGAAAGACACTGGGCCAAATCTATCCCTGGTGAACTGCTGTACAGATAATGGAAATAATTTCAATAAAAATCTTATCCATGCTAAGACCTTAATCAAGGGATAACCTGTCTGACACTGGATCACAAATGATGTGTAATTCTGCCCTGGCAGGAATAGATTTATTCCACTTGACTGATTAATGCATGAGGAATTGGAGGTCAGGCCAAAGTTAAAATCCCATCGTTTGGATTTCTCCAGCACCTTTTGGTTTTCGGTGGGAGCAGCTTTCTCCTTGCACTTTTAATGCTTTTCTTCACAGTGCTTTCCCCAAAGCATGGACTGATTTTCATCAAAGCTGCCATTTTTAGTTGGATAACCCAGAGAGCCAGGGGCTGGGGGCCGCCTCTCTGAGCCCCTTAGAAGAGCAGAGTGCTGCTGGTGTGTGAAAGTCATGGTGTTGCCTTTACTAGTTGTGTTAAGCCACTTTTCTCCCTACTGTGATGTAACACCTAACATAGATATATGGCAGGGGCGGGATTTCACAGCTTCAGAGGCCATCGGTTCCTCATGGAGGGGGCGGGCATGGCAGCAGAGGGTAGCTCCATTCCTGGGAGCGTGGGCACAGGCTTGTTCACAATTTGAAGATCAGGAAGCAGAGAGAATGGAACAGGAAGTGGGGCTAGGCTGTAACCCTCAAGGGCACATTCTGAGTGACCTGACCCTGCCAGCCAGGTTGGTCCCATGCCCTCCCAAGCAGCATCACTAGCTGAGGACCACATGTTGAGATTCAGTCATAGCACCCACAGTTTTGCATCACAGGGTCTTGTCCCAGATGGCTACAGACTGCCAAGTTTCTTCACATGTCCTTGACATGCCTGGTCCATTTTTTTCCCATACCTATGTTATTCTATGGCTGTCAGTTTCCTTCTGTGTAAAATGAGAGTGCTTATAGCTCTGCTCTCCTTTTCAGACTGATTGCTGGTCAAACAAGGAGACAGTGCCTAGCAAAGACTGCAGTCTCAGGTCATCACAGTCTTCCTGGGTTATCTCTTTCTAACCAGATTGAGGCACATCTTCTAGTCAAGGGCCTTCAGCCCTTCCCCCCCCCAGTTCACTTCCCCACACAAGACGGTGCTCATGAGACTAACTGGACAGAAGCAGTGAAACAGATGGTTCTGAAGATTAGCTTTGGGTTACCATGACAACAAACTAGGGACAGACTCAAAGCAGTGACAAGAGTTGACATCCTAAAGTTTTGAGGATCTGTACTGCTGTTAAAAAAAAAATGAGGGGGATGGAGTAATTAAATTACTAAAATGACCCCCAACAATTATATCTGATCTCTCTTAATATGTGATGATTTTTTTTCCTCCTAAATCTGGCCTTTCTTACAGAGAGTCAGGTTCCATCCTGGTACATGCTGTGACTGGGGACAAGCAGTGTGAGAAGAGATTCCCTCCTGGTGGTCTGCATGGAGGCCGCTTGTCCAGGAGGATACAAGTGACTGAAGCAGCTCAGGATGTGTAACCAAGCAAAGGATAAACAAATGAGATTAAAGTCCTCAGTATAAGGGGGCTTGGGGAGCTGACTCAGAGATGAAAGCACCGGCCATGCTAATGTGAGGACTGGAATTGAGATCCCTAAAGCCCACATAAAATGGTGGGTGGGTGTGGTGGCCTTTCTGTAATCACAGCCCAAGAAGAAGGTGATGGGTTCCCCTGAGCAAGATAGCCAGTGAGAAGAGCCATGTAGTGAGCTCTTTGTCTGGACACAGGAAACCTTGCCTCGATGAGGAAGGTAGAAGAGTAATTGAAGATTGTTCCCACCATCAACCTTGAGCTTCCACATGCACCGGCACACGAGTGTGTGAGCATACATGTCCACATGTATACTAACATCAATATACATGTACATATAATACACATATGAAGATGGAAGAAAACATAAGTGCTGAATTTAAATGGACTTTTCCCATTTGTACTGGAGAGGCATGTCTACAAACAGGGGTATCGTCCACTCATGAAGGGCACTGCCCTTATGTATTTTTCTTATTCAAGGAGTTCGAGGACTTTTTGTAATTATTTATTCTTCACGGTTCCTTCTCCAGTGTTGGAGACTGAACCCACAGTCTTTGGCAAGAACTCTACTATGGAGTCAAATCTCCATCACACCCCATCATGCTGTGAGGTAACATTGGGTTGGGAACTAGCTGCTCTACTACAATGCCATTGTTTCTTTCTTACTGCAAGGTTACCCGACCTTTGCAACAAAATTGCAAGGTGTGTTCAATATAAACCAGTATTCTCCCCTTTCTTACTTCTCCTCCTGGATGCAGCCACATTTCTCCATCCAGAAGTGCCAAGAGTTGGTGTGGTATAGAATTCCACACTGGTGTGGATACCTTATCCCTCAGATTCTGTGTCCATGAACATGGGATACTCATGTATGTAGTGTTCTGCACCTGGCCTACCTCACTGAGTATTTCAGTCAGAAGCAAAGCTCTGCTTCCTTACTGATAGAAGCCACACTTTTGAGTCTATTTTTGACCACCTGGATGTACCCAGATGTTATGTTGGTACTTACTTAGCTATCACACCTTCCGTATATCCAATGAATGTACCTCTTTTAGCCATGTGTGCAGGCAAGAAGGACAAAGAGCTGTACATGTTTGCATCCACTTCACTGAGACCTTTTTCTCTTTCTTGGTTATGTGCCTTTCTGCCTAGGAATAGGCAGCAGCTTGAAACTGTTCTGTGTCTTGGTGTCCATTCCCTGCTCCTAAGGAAGGGCGAGACTTTCATAATCCCTAGAACCCTCTGTATCTGGCACCTCCATCAAATGTCTTGGTATATCCTACAAGCTCTTGGCTTTGGCCATCAGATAGTGTGTTGAGCTGTTACCATGTCAGCTAGAATGAAGTGCTCGAGGACAAGGCACAGGGAGTTGTGCTTGGTTGGGGGCTGTCTGTCTATTCTGAGTCCTTAGGTCTGGTGCTGGAGGTATGTATTGGCCAGCAGAGATGACATCTTCCTGTGTTGTTGTTCTTTGAGTGTCAGCACCCCTCATGTGAGCTCTCCAAGACAGCAGCTGGGTAACACATACAGACTAGCCAGCCTCTGTTTATTGCTCACCACTTGTCGGCCAGGACACCCAGGTATGGTGAAGGCTGCGTCATGGTGTCCTGGTTGAGTGTCTCATGCTAATGCCCTTTTTTCCCTCTTAGATCTCATAGGGCCATAGCTCAGGGAACCTTCCCTCCAATGGAGTTGGTACTATTCTGGGATAGTGGGGAGCCAGGTAACTCTAGCTTGGACCACAGGACCATAATTAAAAGCTCTGTGGGCTAGGACAAGTCCTTGGAAGTCTCTGGGCCTCATTTCCTCATCTGTAAAATGGTGACAATCACTTGTCACTCATAGATCCCTCATATGCTGACATCACACATCACTCACTGGTGACATTGATGAAGAGAAGACTCGGGACTGAGAATAAGACAGAGACAGAGAGAGAGAGAGAGAGAGAGAGAGAGAGAGAGAGAGAGAGAGAGAGAGAGAGAGAGAGTGAGTTCCTTTTCCTCTGGAGTTCCTTCCCTACACAATCCTTCTAAAGAAAAATAGGTCTGTATTCCCAATAGACTCAGCGAGGGCCAATAAATCCTCATATAAGGCACCAGGAAGGATTATAGTGTTCCCCACAAGACTCTGGCTGCACACTGGTCTAAGGTGGTTTGGGGTCAAGCTTAAGGTCAATTTGAGGCTCTTTGATTGGGGGAGGGGGATCATTGCTTCCTTTCATCTGACCACCTGGTCCTTTACTCTCCCAGGTCCTATATAGACCACATATGTGAGCGCTGAAGTGTGTATGTTGGGGCGGGGGAGGCTGCTCCTAGATTCTATTCCCTCTCTTATGGCTCCTGGGGTCCAAGTTCTGAGGAACATGTGAGGGGTTTCCCTCTCCTACAGCTGCAGCAGCAGCCTGTACTCATGCTGACACAGACTGGAGCGGTTGCCATGGGGACCAGAATCTGTGCCCAGATGCATTCTCTTAGCGAAGAAGACAGGATGGGGCTCCTCCCTGGAGAGATGGGGGTTTTCCTTTCTAGAGGGGGTGGATAGGGAACAACTACAGGCTCCTTGCCTGATTTTCTGAGTCAGACCTAGAAAGTCCCCTCATTCAGGAGATTCTTGGCCTGTGTCTGGGGCTCCTGCTTGGTGCATGTGGAGTAGCACGTCCACTTATAGTCACCATCTTCCTCCTCACAGACCCTGCTCCTGGCTGCAGTGCAGAGGGAAAGGTACTGTTGATTCATGACCATCCAATGGACCCTTCAAATGGATGGGGTCCCTTGTAAGGGTGAGAACCTTATCAATGGCTCACAAATACTAGGCCTTCCCAAAGTCCAAGACCCCATTTGACCCCTGCAGCAATCCCCAAAGGGGACCTGTACTTCTTTGGTGGTTCCTCAGAAAAAGAGGCCTCCACACAGACAGTCAAGGCTCCAAAGACACTGCACTCATTGGCATGCTTCCCAACAGCTGGGGACTGCTCCCTGTGCTGGGATAATGAATGCTAGGCTTTCTAATCCTGTTGCTTGGTATTCAAGGTTACAATAGGCATAAGACCCCTTTCTTTCCATCTGTCCTGCAATGCAGTGATGGGCAATCTGTACCAACGTGCTGGATATGGGCTGGATGTCCCTGGATCCCTCCTTACTTCCATGGGGCTTTCACAGTCTATCTCTCCTGAGTTAGGCACTTGACTATAAGTAATGCACAGTAGGCTGGTTTATGAGTTAGAAAGCTGAAAGTAGGAGATAAAGGTCATATGACCACTTGCTCACTAGTTTCTTCTTTCACTCCTGGCATCATCCTGACTCAGTGAATGGTGCAGCAGTCTGGTAGGCCAGAAGGTACAGGTTCAAATCACTTAAAACCTGCAATATTTAAATATGGTAAACCACTCATGGCATAGACTTCTCCATCTCCAATATTTGAAGTGTACAAATCAGTTGTATCCCATACATAAATGCTCTCCCGTCATCACCATCATCTATCACTCAAATAGTTAATCTCCTTAAACTGCAACTCTGCACCCATTATTCAGTGTTTGCCAACTGCTGGTTCTTCCCACCCATGGGAGCCCCATTCTGCTTCCTGTGACTTGCCTGCCCTAGAGATCACATTCAAGTGGAATCAGTCAGTATTTGCTCTCTTGTGACTTGCTTATTTCTCTGTGTAAAGTGTCTTTAGGGTTCCTCCATGTAGTAAACACGTATTAGACTATCTCCTTTCTTTAAGGCTGGGTAACATAGCACTGTATGAAGACCTCATTCTGATTACTCATCTGTTGATGGACAGTTGAGTAGGTTTTGTGTTTCGGCTCTGTTGTGACTCATACTTTAGTGAGCATGGGTGTGTCCAGTCTGCTCAAGGCCAAATCATTTTTTTAAAAAAATGAATAACTTGAGAACAGCACCACTTGGCCTACCTTCTAGGATTGATGTGCCAGTGGGTAGGAGTGCTTTGTGAAGGGCTGGATTCCAGGTCATCTCTATCATTAGCATCTCTAGCATTAGTCTTCATTGGGAAGACCCAGCTTTGTCCAAGAGGAGAAAGCTTGGGGTACCTTCCTTAGTCCCATCCCTGGATGGAGCTTCACAAAACAGAGGAAACTAATTAAAACACTAGTAAGGGTGTCCAAGTGTGTTGTGAGGGCAGATGTTCTCACACCCCACTTCTTTAAATCCAGAACATTCTCTCTCACAAACACAGAATTAACATGCAGCTACCAGTCACCTGGCATCCCTCAGTCCACCCAAGATATAAATGATTAACCTTTGCACTCAGCCTCTGTTTTCTTCCTTAACACAATCAATTAAGACAAATTCAACTCAAATTTCTAACCAGAGGACTTGTAGCTTGTAGATGTGGCCAACCTGTCTCTCACGAGTTAAGACTATAATAGGACCTCTGTACATTCCAGTCCAGGCTCTGCAAGTCTCTGTTTCCCTCCCCACTTCCATTGTGCCTCAGTTCCAGCAATGGAACCATGAGGCATGCCATGTGAGCCTCTGCCCAGGAACCCCAGGGTGGCTTATATTGCCCCAGTACAGTTGTCCCCAGGGCTCTGACTGTGTCCCCTTTATCCTACACCTTCACACTGCAGCTTCTCATTCTGCCCCAAGTACAGCTACCCCAGATGCTCTGGAAGCTGCTTCATCTGGCAGCTCTTCACATTCTCCTCGCTGGGCCTGCATGCAGCCTCTACTTTTTAATTTCTTCCCGAGGCCCAGACCCCACAGCTCTGCTTTCCATCCCATGTGCTTCTGCCTCTGGACTGGGAGCTTCCTGGAACAGGGAAGGTGGTTTGGGCACATGCCCGGTACTCACAAGACATTTGTTGATGGAATGATGATCTCTCCTGCTAGATATGCCCTTGGGGGTAAGAATGTGGTTCAGCCACCATTTCCATTTCTTCTAGGTCCCCCATATCTAACAAAGCACCTGGTGTATGACAAGAACCCAGAAAATGGTTGTTTAGATAAATGAGTGAATCAGTGACTGATGAGATTCCATGAGCTCTGGGTAGAGCTGGGTAGTTCTGTAATTAGATAACGCTAACACATTATCATCATCACTAAATAGTTACCATAGTGACCTCCATGGGCAGGTGCATATACTCATACACATGCATGCTCACAAATAAAAAGTGATTATATATATTGGTTTTCATAGGAATGTTCATGTTACAAAGGTTAGCCTTCCAGCAAGAGTGAGCTACAGCATAGGTGCAGTCTCTTAGAAATCCCTGTGTACATTTGTGTATTGAAAGATGTAGACAGTGTAGAAGCTGCTCCCCTGCCCCCAAACCTCAGAACTTGATCCACTCTTCTTCATTTCACTTGCTCATTGATTCTGTCTGGAATGCTCTTTCCAAAATGTTAGTGAGCTGGCATCACTTGGAGGCATTCATCGTGATCAGAATTAACGTTGGGGAAGGTGGGCATGTGTTGTAAGTGTGGCACACTAATGACTCAGACTCAACCTGATAGTCACCAGAGGACATGAAGAAAGGGTGGAATGTGCGGCCATTGTCCTCGAGTCTGCATAGCCCTGAGGACTGACAGGGATGTGGGAAGGCCTGGAAGGAGTCATGCTGCAGGTGGATGTGGACGAGAGTCACCCTTCAGGAGGAGATGGGCTGGAGGCTGCTTCTGCTTCAGAGAAGCCCAGGGGTCCACGAGCCAAGGGCAGCATGAGACACCCGGATGGAGATTCAGGCAGACATCCTCTTGACATGATTCGGGTATTCTGGCTATAGCTGTCCAGCATGTGTGCCATCAGCACCTATCCACCCTGATGCCTGTTTTCCATTTGGTCCTCTGTACATCACAGGCAGTAAAGCCTCTACTCTATCCCACTGAGGAAGAACCAGAAACCCATTATTCTTTGCTGATGTTCCACACTTGGTGGCAAAGGCCATAGTGCTTGTTATCATCAGTTTATGGTGTGTGTGTATTGGGGGGGGTGCTGCCAAGAAGGAAGGCCAGGCAACTGCTCTCTCGATCGATTCAGTCATGGTTGCAGACTCTGATTTTGTGCTTAAAATGGGACAACAAGAGAACTGCCCCCTGGCTAGGAGCAGCCTGGGGTGGGTGACAGATTGGAGGATGGAGGCATGAGAGCACATGAGAATAGATTGAGGCGTTAACTGCCTAGCAGATGCCTCTGTGAAAGGAAGAAATCAATTATTATCAGTGTCTTGTGACTAGCTGTTGTGACTAGCTGTGTTCCTTGCTAGCGCTTGAGGCTATAGAAGGTGGAGAGGTGGTCTGGTTCCTGCATTAGCTAGGGATGGGCTGTTTGCTAATGGAATACCACGTGGGCACCATGTCAGAGCAGCCACCTGGGCTAATGTCAGCAGTCCCATCAGGAACCCATGTTCCCATGAGACTCACAGCCACCTGCTTGCCGGGCATAGGCTGTATTTTACGAGGTGTGTCTCTTGGAGAAAGACAGAAAGGACAATCCAGTCTGATGCCAATGAAAGCCTCACTGTTCCTGATCCACACAAGCATATAGGTGTGACAGGACGCTGGCTATGTGACCATTCAGAGCGGCAAGAAGTAGCCTGTAGTCCCTACTGAGAGAGGGGGAGGAGGAGGGAGGAGAGAAGGAAGAAGGAGGGGGAGAGACAGAGACACACAGAGACAGACACACACCCACAGAGAGAGAGAGAGAGAGAGAGAGAGGGAGGGAGGGAGGGAGAGAGAGAGATGCGAGGAAGAAGTGTCACAGAGACAGGAAAGAGGAAGCTTTTAACAGATGGCAGGGTGCATAAGGCAAGAGCAATTGGGGAGCATCATGGAAGAGTCAGCGCCATGAGTCTGACAACAGGCACTGACAGCAAAGGCTTTCCTTCACTGCAGGGCTGTTGTGTGCTGAAAGAGGTTGACTCTGATGTTGTGTGCCAGGAATGCTCTTCACTGGACATCAGGTCAGCCAAAGCCACCCCATATGTCTTTGGTTCTCCCTGGGTGTCCCTGGCTGAGGGTAACCACAAGGCCGTTTATTTGTCAGCTTCTATGATGCCAGGGCTAGAGGGGCCCTTCCTTGTAGAACAGGCCAGACCCTGGCGTGTCAGCTGCTATACTGAGAGGGCTACAGTGAATAGATGGGCGGGGAAAGCAACACTGTTTTCCAAGCCACCGCTGAGTCAGGGACGGAACAGGCCCCAGAGACATAAGAAATGGACTTGAAGGTACTCATATCCAGCTGGGGACCATCAGCCGAATGATGTCTGAGCCACTATATCTACAGAAGAAATGATTCTGACTCATCTAGCAGGAACAAGGATAAGAACCTGGCATGATCACAGTGGATTTAGATTGAACCCTCAACCCCAGGATGGACCTTTTATCCATCTGTGGATTCTCTCAGGTCACTGAGTGCTCTCCTCAGTGACCGTGGCCCCTTTGCATCCTCTTTAACTGTTGGTGTGCCCTTAGAATGTTGTGATCCTTGAGATCCCCTTGAGCACTAATTCCATGCTTTCAGATGCATAAAGACTTGGGGCTATTCACTACACCTGACACAGCTGTAGCAGTTGTTTTTCGGTGGGAAAGACCAGGCTGTGGGAGATGCCTCTTTAAAGGTGGGTGGCGAGTGCCTCCCACACCCCTGCTCCGCTAGTTCTCTACTTGTACATCCCTATAATACTACCCATACAGCTGCATCCCTGGAGGGAAGGGAACAACTCCCCATGTCCCGCAGCATAGTAGGACAGCATAGGCTCTTGGGTCTAGCAGGTGCAGACACCTCCCAGTCCCAGCCTCTTCATCTAGAAAATGGCCACAGGCTGTTCTTTGTTTCGTGGATCAAAGGGCCCTGTATGGGAAAGTGGGGGGTAGCTATGACGCACATACTTTGTAGGGAGTTCCTCATGGCAACTGGCTTTCTTAGCTGTCAGATCACAAGGATGCTCTGAGCTGGTCCTGAGAAATAGCAAGGACAGAAGACAGGGGCACACCTAAGTCTCTCCTGACCACAGCAGTATCACTTGGAAACGTCCTGTCCATGAAGAGGAAGTGATAAGAGATCAGCAGGTAACCTGCAAAGGAAAATGGAGACTAGAAACAGCATCTTTAGAATAAACTGATCCTAGGGACACTTAGTGTGACCAAAGACAGGAGGCTGGCTGCTCGCGATGCCAGATGAGGCCCGCTTCAGTGAGCTAACATCAAGGATAGAGGGTTGTATAGTTGTTCCCTGAATGGCTGATGGTAGCTAAAGAGCATCTTAGGGGTGACTCCTGGTGGGGAACAGAGAAGCAGCAGAAGCCAAATTATAATGTGTGTGGAAGAATCCACACAGATGGCCATGAGTCCTTCTTTGACTTTTGTCAGCCTGACAGCACTAGCATCGTCTGGGAAGAGGGAACATCAATTCAGAAAATGCCTCTGTCTTAGTTACTGTTTGGTTGCTGTAATAAAGCACCATGACCAAGGCAACTTAGAAAGCATTTAATTAGGCTACGGTTTCAGAAATTTGGAGTCCATAATGGCAGAATGATGGCTTGGCAGCAAGATCAGCTGAGACCCCACATTTCAAAACCACAAGCAAAGGCAGAGAGCACACTGGGTATGGCACAAATCTTTTGGAATGTTCACCATTCCCCTGTGACATATCTCCTCCACCAAGGTCACACCTCCTAATATCTTCCAGTTTCATCTACCAAATGCTCAAAACATATGATCCTATAAGAGCCATTCTCGTTCAGACTACCACAGCCTCAATCAGATTGGCCCACAGAAAAACCTGTGGGACATTTTCCCAGTTGATAATTGAAGTGGAAATGTCAAGTCCACAGTGGGCAGTGCCACACCTGTGCAGGAGGTCCTGGGTGTAAAAGAAAGCGAACAGAATAAGCAAGAGCAGCAAGCAGGTAAGCAGTACTCCTCCGTCTCTGCTTCAGTCCCTGCTTACATGCCCGCCTTGGTTTCCCCTAATGATGGACTGTAATCTGTGAGCCAAACGAACCCTTTCCTCTCCAAGTTGCTTTTGGTCGTGTTGTTTTCTCACAGCAATAGAAAGAAAACTAAGATACTAGGGGACCCTGAAGAAGGTTTAACATGGACACTCAAGGTGACAGGGTAGCATTCTCTTACCACTTCCCTCCCTGGTCACTTTGTATCCAGAAACCCTGAAGCTTGAAGAAGGAATAAATGAAGAAGCTAGTCTCTCAAGCCCACATCATAACCCTGCTGACAGGTTTGCTGGGAATATATTCTATGTTTTAGTCACTAGGAATGTGCACATGAATTCTGTTGTCTGGGGAAAGCTGTTGTGTTGTATGTTAGGCACACCCTGGGTGCTTTGGGATTTGTAGAGGATAGGTCAGGCTCAAAGTCAAGCTGACAGGAAAGGAAGCCTTAAGATGCTGGTGAATTTAGAGGGAGCAGTGGATTTGGGTGAACATGAGGGAGGAGGAATTCATTGGTGAGCCAGAGAGGAATGAAAAGGCTCTTGGAAGCTATTCATTTACCAATCCTTGAATTTCAGAGGTTAAATAAAACGTAAGTAAACATGTTAATAGAGTGAAGGGGGGATAGGCAAGACTGTATGGACTTATGGGGCAAGTCTTATGGTTGTGGTTCCAAACCGCCTGGAAAATACTTCCATAAGAGAGAAGGGGGGTTGGAAAGAAGCCCAGATGTCAGGAGCACTTGCCTTTCTTGCAGAGGACCCAGGTTCAGTTTCCAGCACTCATATGTGGTTCACAATCATCTGTAATACCAATTCCAAAAGATCCAACCCCCCTTCTTATCTCCACAGGCACCTGGCACACACATTGTACACATACATACAAGCAGACAAAACACTCACACTCATAAAGTAAGAATTAAGTGAGAAAAAGGAAGATAAAGGGATCTAGAGCTGAGATATAGAGGGCTGCTGGATAGAATAAATCCATTCAAAGTTGAGTCAACCAATGGTATTTAGGAGGGCATGTTCAAGTCCTTGGGAAGTTCTTTTGGGAGAATACAGAAAGCAAGCCATGTGAGCATGCATGTGACCTCAGCACTAGGGGAGGCAGAGGTAGGAGGATGCAGGAGATCCTACTTAAAAAGGTAGAAAATCGAAGCTGACAAGATCCAGGAGAGAGCTATCTATCATGGTTTACAGTGGGGAAGCACTCACTTCTGTGACAGTGGCCAGGGAGACGCAGGTCTGTCATGTTTCCATCTTTGCCTTTGGTGCTAGGTAGCTCAGGGCTAAATTCTATGCAACAGTGTACATTCTTTCAAGTCCAGCCTTTTAAAAAGCTGCTCTACTAGCTATTCCTTCCTCCACCCACATATCCCTATTCATCCTGTCTTTGACTTTATTTATATGGTAATGAGTTTCTTATTTGATGCTGTGTAGTATCCTTTATTATCCTTTAGCAAACAGGCAGTATTTTTTTTTTTTTTTTTTAGCATTCCAAATACTTTACTACAACAGTAGCAAAGAACACTGTCATGTACGCTGTACTTTCCAGAATTAACCATGGAGACTGTGTCTTTGACTCTACTGTTGCAAAAGCTCCAAGCTCAGTAAGTTTCCTTAACCCAGGATACATGCATAGATCCACACATCCTGTCAGTTCTTTAATTGTTTTTTTTTTTTTTTATGTAAGTCTTATTGTGTGTGTCTCTTCTGTTGTGAGCAATCACAATCTTTTTTGGGGGGGGAAAGAAATGTATTATATATACTAGAGGGAAAAAGAAATAAAAGAATAAAAAATGGAAGTATTTGAAACATATCAAGAAACTTGATGAGGGCTGGTGAGATGACTCCGTGGTTAAGAGCACTGGCTGCTCTTCCATAGGACCTGGGTTCAATTCCCAGCTGGTCATAACCTTTTGTAATTCTAGTCCCAGAGCATCCAACACCCTCTCTGTCCTCTGAAGGTACTGTATTCACATGGTGCACAGACATACATATAGGCAAAACACCTATACACATTAAGTATCGATCAATAAATCTTTAAAGGACAAAACTGACAGAAGGTAACGTATAACTGAAGTAACGATGGCAAATGGAATGTTTAAGAGGAAAGAGATTGGGCTAAGAGATTTGCAGTTCTTGCAGTATGCTTTTATATTATTTTAATTACATTTATTTATTTATTCATTTGTTCACCTCCGTGTGTGCATGCCACACTATGCACATAGATGTAGAGGATAGCATGTGGGAGTTAGTTCTCTCTTTCTACCATGTAAGTCTGGGGATTAAAATGAGGTCACCAGGCACCTTTGTTCACTGAGGCATCTTTCTGGTCTGCAACCTAACCACTATGCTTTCCTGCTCAAAATTTATTGTGAGCAGACTTTGCCCCGTAGCATGAGAGAGTAGGACATCCATGGTCAGGATATGGGCCACCTTGCCAGGGTTTCATACTCTTCTGTGAATGGCAGCAGACAAATACTGTCTCTGTTTACCACCTGTGTGACTTGACTTATCTAAGGAGGAGATGGGCAGAATGGGCTTCCTCTCCTCTCTCCTAGCTGAATGATTGATGGAGGGGGCATGCCTCGGAGAGTAAATGGAGCTGTGGTTGGTGCTCTGGGGAAGGAGGAGATGCATGGAAGATGAGGGAAACTGTTTATTGGAAAAGAAGTAGGAAGCAGGGCAGAGCATAGAGGAGCTGGGGGACTTGAAAAGGCCATGCAGGGAAGTGGTGCGTGAAAGAGGGAGAACCAAAATTGCATCCAGAGGGATGGGTTGATGGACAGTGCT
The DNA here is from genome assembly GCF_943737965.1 of Phodopus roborovskii. Lineage (NCBI taxonomy): Eukaryota > Metazoa > Chordata > Mammalia > Rodentia > Cricetidae > Phodopus > Phodopus roborovskii. The sequence continues at coordinate 49,426,941 of NW_026126511.1, read as the reverse complement.
ATAAAGAACCTGAGAAGATTGCAGGAAATAGAGGTGTGAGGCATTGGGTAAGCGTATAGCACGCCCAGCAGCAAACTCAGAAGACTAGGGAAAATTTGGACAAAGTTTGAAGAGAAAGCAATGGGTTCACTCAGTTTCTAATTGAACAAAATTCTGGGACCTTCTGGGACCTTATGTTCAAAGAATGTCCATAAGAATAGCTACTAAAGGAATAGAGACACTGATTCCAAAGTCTGGAGCCAGGTCCAAATTCCAGAAGAGGATAGGAATATAGAAAAATAAAGGGAGGGTACCAACATTTTTACAGATCTCTGTGGAGCAGGAGCTCTTACAACTACCTCAGTAGTTGTCTCCAATACCAGCCCCCTCCCATGTATTCAAATTGATTTTATGTGCACATGCCCTACCCAGCCTGGCTTACCACATGCTAGTCTCATAGTGTGTGCTTGTGTAAGGCTAATGCTGTCTATTTGGGTATGTAAACAACAGTATCTTTGTGTTGTAGCAGATTAAAATGTATCACACACACACACACACACATACACACAGACACAGGAGTGCCACTGATGTTCTGCCTGTAGAAATTCTAGAACTTAGGTTGCTCCATGCTCCATTTTCCAGGGTTGTTGAACTTATGTCTAACTAGTGCAATGGAAAAGAGGATGGTGGCTCATGGCTGTCATTCCAGCAGAGGTGGGAGAATCTAGAGTTGATTGGAGATTGAAGCCAGCCTGGGTGATGGGGTGAACTCCCTGTTTCAGAAAGGGAGTGGGAGGGAAGAAGGGAGGAAGGAAGGAAGGAGGGAACGAGGGAGGGAGGGAGGGAGGAAAGAGGGAGGAAGGGAGGGAGAGAAAGAGGAGGAGGGGAGGAGAACACTCTTGATCATTGGAGAATTTTAGGGGCAAGCCTAGTGGTAGGGGTTGCTGTCCAGCTTTAATTCATTAACACAAATGCCATGATTGTTAAGGAGGCTGAGAAGTATGCTTGGCTGGGTCTTCAAGGAAAGGGGGCAGTTTTGATAGATAGTCAGATAGATAGATAGATAGATAGATAGATTAATAGATAGATAGATGCATACATACATATATATAACATAGATATGTAGATAGATACATAAAGGTCAATAATGGTAGTTTACAAAGTTTGCTCCATAAAATAAATGAAGTTCAAGATATAACAACATCACCTCGGGGGGTTATGTTCACTGCTGGAGTCTCTACTCTTTTAAAAGATTTGCAAAATGATTTAACTGTACCAAACATGAAAAGTCCATCTCCTTTTTTTCTTGAGTCCTGGCATAACTGTTTTGAAGTAAGTGCCCCACCAGCCTGTGGAGCTTGAAGTTTAGGGTCCTCATATTTCCTGTGTAAAGTCCTTCAAGGGTTGGGGTGAATGAAGGCACATGTAAATAAGTTCATAAACCGAGGAGGAAATAAGGGCCCATTTGTACACACTTCGTTCATAGGTCCCAGGTCACATCTGCCCTGGTTTTCTTGAGAAGCCAGTGGCTCTCAGCTTTGGCTATGTAAACCATTAGAGTGTGTTAGTCTGCCTCACTGTCTGAGGCCTGTTTCTCCTAGTGTCTGGGCAATGCTAGCCTGTGTCAGAAAGACCCAGTGCTTACAGATTTTTCCTCTGCCATGTTGAACTTCCAAACTAGACCTGACTTGCTTTCTGCTGTCATGTCTAGTTTCTTTCAGCAGGCCTAGTTTCCTTGGCCTCTGGGATCTATGGGATTTGGTGTTTCCAGATCATTTTTCCCTGGATGTATTAGCCCACTGCTGTCCTGGCTTCACCCCATATGATGTTTGCTTGCTTGCTTGCTCTTTAGAGGAGGAGCATGGCTAAGGGACCCAGCAGGCTGTGAGATAAGAGCAGCAGCAGCTCCTGCTGTGATGTCCTGGTCTGACCTGCATACACACAGGCCCTTGAAGGGCCTCGGTTGCAGAACTAGCACTGTAGCTGCTGGCAGCTGCCTACCCTTCTCTCCTGTACACCCGGCCTCCGTCGTTCTCCATGTTTGGATCAAGTAGGCTTAATGGTCTTTTCTGACCCTCAGCCCCTGCTCCAGAATGATGGAGATGGATTTCTCATTCTCAATCCTCCTCTGTGTGTCTTGGAACCTTGAATAGAACAGCTGGGGCTTCTGTGGCACTTTACACAGAACCTTGTCTGCGAAAGCTCAACTCCCTGGACAGCCCCCCAACTATATACTCAGTACCTTTGACAGAGTTCTTGGGGTACAGCTTCAGCCCCTGGTCAGGGGCCCCATTAAAATTCTTCTGTGCTCAGGACAGAGGTTTGCGAGATGGCTTCAGAACCACCTTTCCAACTGGAAATTCAGTACCTTGGACAGCACCACTGTGTTGCCAAAGTCCAGGTTGGACAGAGCCATCCCAGTCTTGTGCATCTATGTTCTTTCTCGTCCTGACAGAGGAGTATCAGTCCTCAATGGAGGCACAGATTTCCAGTGTTGACTCAACAAACCGACTTGTACTGAGACTCACCCAAACTTGGGGGGGGGGGTCAGCCTCCATGGGTCTGCACTGCTGTCAGCAAGGATGGCTAGGTGGTGACTTCTACTCCTTTGTTTTTGTTTGAGACAGGGTTTCTCTGTGTAGGTCTGGCTGTCCTGAAACTCCCTCTGTAGATTTGGCTGGTCTCGAAATCAGAGATCCAACTCTGCCTCTGCCTCTTGAGTGCTTGGATTAAAGGCATGCACCACCATCAAGTGGAGTCTGTTCCCATTTTTACTAATTTGGAAAATTCAAAACAGCTCAAAGTTGTTACTCCAGCTGAGAATTGCCACTGTCCCTATTCCTGTGTGGAGGCTGAGCCAGGAGGCAAGTCATTTCTCACCCATCTCCTGTGCAGACACCACAGCAAGACCACAGACTTTAGACCTGGCTCCCAGTCCCATTGTGACCTGGGACACATTGTTCCTCTCTTCTGGATCATTTGTAAAATAATGATAATATATTATTTACTACTCAAAGCTGTTATCATAGTTGCTATCAGGATTAGCATATCCCTGTGGAACATGAACTATTATTATTATTATTTTAAATTTTAGCTGTCTCTTTGCTTACACTTGTGCTTTGTCCTCAAGGTGCAGTATTGTGTTGTGTGTGCATCAGTGTGTGTGTGTGTGTGTGCATCAGTGTGTGTGTGTGTGTGTGTGTGTGTGTGTGTAATGGCGGCTGCACTAGGAATTCACAGAAGGCTTTCTCTTGCTTTCTGCCTTATTTTTTTTGAGACAGGGTCTCTCACTAGAGCTCATAGATTAGTCTAGACTGGTTGCCAGTGAGCTCCAGGGTTCTTCCTACGTTTGCCTGTCTTGCACAGGCTCACCACACTGGTTTTTATGTAGGTGCTGGGGTTTGAAATCAGGTCCTCATGCTTGCATGGAAAGTACTTTACCCCACTGAGCCATCTCCAAGCCCCTAAAATGATTTTATTCTATTAGTAAATGGAATTTTTGCTTCATAGGTAAATTTTAATCTGGACCTTGTCACCTGTATCTTGCACCTGTCAAAAAAAGTGAATGACCTGGGTTGTAGAAGAAATTGGATCTGAGTGACTTAGAGTGTATCCATTAGTGTCCCATAGTTTCATCCTCACAAGCCCTTATAGAGACACTGTTACTTTGGCTGGAGTCCCAGATGGACCCACTGTGGATGCATATACCTTTGCTGGTGCAGGGTGTGGAAAGGACAGTGACCAGGTGACAAGGGCTCCACTCTATCCTGTGGTCTTAGTTCTTGGTCTGCACACCATGGTCCTCACCCTCCTCCCACCCGGCACTGCACAACGCCTGGAAGAGGTATGATGTTTCCCTAGCATGCAGAGCTCAGTTTGTAAACAAACCCTGGAGCTGGTGCTGCCACCACCCTCGCAGCAGATGGCTCTGCAGCTGCCCACTGGGTGGGGCCTCCCTGGGAGCAGAATAGACAGGCAGGCTCCAGGCTATGCGGTGAAGCAGAGGCGCCCAGTTGGGGCCCAGGGGAGAAGGTGAGAGGGCCTAAAAAGGGAGATGCCTCCCTTCTTTCTCCTAGGGCGTGCCTCCTGTTTCTTTCTTCCTCCCTGCTGGCCAGCTCTTTCTGTCCTTTCATTCTGTCCTTCCTCCTCCTTATTTTCTTCCCCCCTTTCTTCCATTTCTCTCCCATCCTCCCTTCCTAATCCCCCCTTTTTGATTCCAGTGGGCTTTCCCTTCTCAGGACTGGGATGAACATTGCCCTTTCCTGCGATGAGTTAAGCTGTGTAGTGCTGTGTCAGGGTGTCCATGCCTGGGAAGTAGTTGCTGCCTCTGTCAGTAGATGAAACAATGTAGATATGCCAGGCTTGTGTTAGCCTGGCGCAGTGTCTTACTGTGTATATAGGAAGTTAGGTAAGCTGGCCAGATGGACAGACCTGAGCATGGAACTTATCAGGCTGGGGCAGCATTTCCCTGAATGATTGGCTGTGTAAGAGTTCTGGCCTTTGAATCCATTTCCTATTTGCTACGTGCAAGTTCCTGTCTCGGAAGGACGGTTGTAATGACAGGAGGATGTGAGCAGTAACTGAAGGGTTGCTTGTAATGTATCCCAGTGCATCCTCTGCTGAAAGCACCCCAGATGGGGGAGGCATTGTTAGGGGCTGAATGGGTGCTCTTCTGAGTGTGTGTGTGAATCCATTTTTGTTTTCAGAGGAGAGGGTAATACAGTGGATGTTGAAGACTGGGGTGGAGCCCACTAGGTGGAAGGAGGAGGGTAAAGGAAATGGCTGTTCACTGGGTTCCTGGCTGTGCTGAGCAGCTGCTCTGCACCTACCATAGCGGCCATGCAGATGTGTTGGAATGGTGCATGTAATGAGAAGCAAACACTGGCATGCCTGGGCTATGGACACCTCTCATTCATTCATTTCCTCGTTTATTGAACATGTGGTTTTTGAGCTCATACTATGTGCCGGGCTCTGCTAATGTCTCAGCCAGCAAACAAAAGAGCAGAAATCTCTCCCACATACTACTTAGGTGATAGTGAGGGGACAGAGAGAGGTGCTAATGACAGAATAGGATGTGGGGTTCACGCAGAGCACTTGGGTATCACTGCTTTGGGTTTAGCATGGAGAGAAAGCAGGAGCGGCTTCCCACGCACAGCATGACTGACTCTCGGGCCGTGACGGGGCTTTTGAGCATCCAGGAGAGTGATGCTTCAGGATGCTAAGGTGACTGCTGATCTCAGGAGTGAAGGGAGTGGAGCCAGATGGTAGCCAGAAGTGGCAAAGGAGATCACAAAGAGCAGATGGGGAGACAAAACCTCAGACCCTGGTTGTGAGCCAGAGCTGTCCTAGGCAGGGAGAAAGTGAGCCATGGGTAAATGAATGGGGTCTGGTGAGGGGCACAGAGAACCCACCCTCTTTCATAGTCTCCTAATTTGAAACTAATGAAGGGCAGTGAGGATTCATATGCCTGGGCCACTGGCAGGCATGGGAAATGGGTAAAGGAAAAGAGGAAATGGGTTCAAGGAGTTTTGGTTGCAAAGGGTATTGTCATATCAGTTCACACTTCTCTGTCTCTGTCTCTGTCTCTGTCTGTCTGTCTGTCTGTCTGTCTGTCTCTCTCTCTGTGTGTGTGTTACTCAGACTCTCAAGCTCAGGGTTTCAGGCCAACCTACCTTCTCCAGGAGCTGAGCCAGGAAGTCTTTCCCCAATGGGCATCACCTTAAAGCAGCTGAGTGTCTTTAAACCAAGGGACAAGATGTGTGTAGAGAAGCATGTACCTACTCCCATCGTGATCCACATGACTGAATCGCATGTGTTCCCAGTGACTCTAGAAGAGCTTGTGAGCACCTGGCATTTTTGAGCAGTCATGGGACTCAATAGTTGAGCCACATGGAGCATGGAGAAGAGATGAGGAATGGGTAACCTGTGAGAAATATGACTGCAGCAATATAGACAAGAGCTTCCCAGCAAATGTGTGAATAAAAAGCACACAGCCATGCTCTGGGAATGGGAATTGGCCTGAGCTTGCTTGGCCTCCACAAGTTAGACGCCTACTACAAGATGCCTCCTAGAATTGGGTTGAGTCCCCTTGTGAGGGCATCCAGCAGGGTAAACTGATAAGAATATGAAGGAGTGGAGTACAACAGACTGCAAGTAGTGGGGATTTCAGGCCAGGTTGTTGCATTCCTGTTGGCTGGAACACTGCATGGAGAAACATACGAAAGAAATGCTGTGTTAACAGGAGGTTGTGTGACCTGTAACCCCAGGGCTGGTGCTGGACAGAGGCCATCTTGTCCCTCCAGGCTTTGGTCACTCCCTTGACCATAGACAACCAGTGCTACAATGCTGCCCCATGTCTGTAAGGTAGTGCTGTCTCTCCAGGAGCCCTTGTGTTTACTTTGGTGAATTCAAGAGTCTTCATATATGCAGATGCCCTTTGGGAGTAGCGGAAGCTGTTTAGTGCCTGGTGGGATCATCATGTGTCACATGAAGTAGGAATGTCAGGTGGAGAAGTTATCTACATTCACACTCACAAGAGCGGAGCCTTACATCTACTAGCTACCCTCTCCAAAGCCTTTAGGGCTTGGCTTCATTGGTGCAGTTCTAGAAAGATTCTAGGACTTGGGATTTCATTAACAGCTCCCCACCCTTGATACTCAGCCAGATTCATCACCTCTACCCTTATGGCTTCCTACCTTGGCCTACCTACAGGAAGAGTCCTGGACCCAGTCCACAGGAGCTCCCTTGCCATCTCTGGCCATTTTTTACTTGCTAGCTCCATTTGGATCCTTGACTCTGAATCCCCACTTGTCCTGGTTTTATCAGGAAGTGTTCCGGGCTCTCTTCCCTCCCACTGCAGTGCCCTGTATGCCTGTCTATCATCCCCTTGGATAGATTGTCTTACTGCTTTATCAATTGTTAGGAGTAGTGGTGCCCTTAGTGCACCCAAGAAAAACCTCTGGCTACTGCCATCTGCCTTCCTGAGGCTCCCTGCCTGCCCCTGGGCCCTCACCATCTACAGTGAGGAGACAGCTTGGCCTGAGTTGAGGCTTCTACCAGGTGTCCCAGGGCCTTTGCATGTATTGGACATGGTGTTAGTTCTGTCCTAGGTACCTACACCTGGGACTCTCAGGACTCTAGTGGACAGAAGCTCTCGCTGTCCCCACTCTGTCTTTCACCCACCAGTGACAGCATGCTGTATCACCCTGTGTCCTCTGCCCAGGTGGGGTACATCTTCTCATCCACTTGTAAGGTAAGGCAGTGGTACCAGGCTGTTCCCTTCATTGTGTGCAGATATTAGGTTTCCTAAAGGACAGGCAGTGGATGCGGGTAATGACAGGCCCATTCTAAAGCATGACTCCCTGTGTACTAAGGAGTGTTCCAGACAGGTTCATGGGGCAAGAGACCCCTCCTGCAGTTGAAGGACTTGCCCTGGAAGCCTGGAATCTCTGTGCTTACCCTCACGCTCTAGATGAGGTTGGTATATATCCATAATGTTAGCACTAATGGGCAGTACCCAGCCTGACGCAGCGTACAACCTGAACATTGGTCCATGAATCAACTTCTTGTTCAGGGGAATAGAGGCTGTCAGCTGAGCTTCACTGTTGGGTCTCATGACTTCTAGTTGTCATAATCGGAGAATTTAAGACTGAGTCACTCTGAGCTGTTTGTCTCCCCCTCTGACCCTACTCAACATTCACTTCCTGGTGTGACTTGCCTGGGCCCTTTGGGAGAGGCCACATCCAGAGGAGGTGGGTACATCGTCTCTCACATGCTGACTTCCTGCTACCAGGTGCTACCCTCCTAACACCAGCCCTGCCTTTAGAGTTGGATCCCTCGACTCCCCACATAACATTCCCACCATGAATTACAGAAGAAAAAGCATACAGCCAGCCTGCACATGTTGTGGCTCTATGTTCCGAGGTTCAGCATTTCCTGGGCATCATCTGACCTCGCCCATGCACACACACATCCATGTGTGGTGGAAAACCCAGTATGCATGCACTGTTGAGGTCACTGAATCCTAGTAAGCTGAGAGACCAAGAGAATAGCTCTCTCCAGGGCAGGGAGAGAGTTCAGTGTGTAAAGAAACTGGACATGAAGCCTGAGGACCTGCCTGAGCTCCAGCCACAGGACTCACATAGTAGTGGAAGAGGAGAACTGACTCTCTGCCCCAGTGTCATGTTCTGACTTCCATGTGCACCAGGACATACACACACACGGACACACACACACACACACACACACACACACACACACACACACACGGGGGGGGGGCTCTGTCCACCTAGTGGACTGCCTTGCTTCCTCTTCCCCAGTGGGGGTGGGGTGGTATTTACTGGAAGGAATCAAAGGGGAAAATGAAATTTTGTGGACTGGGGGATGTTTTTATTTTTATCCATAGGGCTGTGTAAGTGGAGCTCGGTTCCTGTGGGAATTCCCAGGACCAGAAGGCTAGAAACAGATTTGATCAATGAAAGTAGTTTCCAGACAGAACAAGCCATTGATAAATTCTAGCCCTGCCCAGTCAATCAGGCTCATCTGTTTCTGGGGGCAAGGAGGAGAGGGAAAGGAAGAGGAAGAGAAGGAGGGTGAGAGGGAGGGGGTGGGGGCGGGAAGGATGGCGCCTACTGGGAGGAGGCTCCTGTGCTGGGCCTCCCTCGAGTCGTCTCCGCAGGCTGCCCCCCTCCTGCCCATGAATCTTTTATTTCTATGTCTGGGAAGGAAGAAGGGATGCAGATTTCTGTCTCATTAGTGTGAGAGGATCCGGGATTGATCTGAGTTGTGATTGATGGATTCCTCCCAGCTGCCAGCAGGGTAGTGGGTGACCCCAGGGAGGATGAAGTGGACAGCTGGCTTCCTTAACATGTGGAGACTTTGGAAAGAAAATAAACCTTCTCCCCACTACCTTAGCCCCCTTTTATAAGACCAAACATGTGAGGACCAGAACAAGAAACACGATATTCCTAGAACGGGGTCCTAAAGACAGTGGCAGACACTGCCCAGATAGAAAGGGAGGTAGGAAATGGGAATGCTGAAATTTGGCCTGTGCTGGCTCTGTTTGTCCTCTCACAGCAGCCCCGTGACCAAACTCCCCTACTGTGACTGAGTTTGGGACATGAGGAGTGACCTGAAAGTCCCTTGAGTGAGTGCTAGTGTGCCCAGGGGAGTTTCATCAGGCTTGCCTTCTTACAGTTCTTCCTAGGGTTCTAGACTGTCCCAACCAGAGTCACTTACATTGTCCTTCCTGCTTGGGATAACTGGCCTGGGGGACAAGTGACATGATGAAGACATGGCCCACGGTGAACCATGTACTGGAATTCCATTGTGGTTCTCTCTGGGACTGGTATGTTCCCTGCTCATTACATTACATTGTGACCAGGGCTGGTTGATGTCAGGCTCACACTCCCAGAGGCTAGGGACCTCTCCTGATGTCCCTTACTAAGGCCTACATCCTGCAGGTGAAACCTGTAGTAACCAGCATGAGCAGACCAAGGTTTTAAGCAGGCAGAGAGGTCATGTCTTGATGGCAAAAGCAGTGATTTATGATAAGGGTAAACTGAGGCACATGGAAAAGAGAATGTTCTTCCATCCCTCTACTGTGGGTGCTGACCTTGTGCCCTGGCCTTGGGTCTGCTATACTTTCCTCTTGATTCCAGGTGGACTCCTAACCCTAACATAGGGAGGTCAGCCTGAAGAGTTGGGTAGCAGTTTTATTTTCCTGTTTCTCATGCTCTTTGGGTCTAGCAGCCCAATGTGTTCACTGTCAGCCTTAGCATTTCCCACCCAGGAGGTGAGGTCCCAAGCCTTGACTGTTGACCCCAGAGGGCTTTTACTGCTGCCATTCTGTTTCACTGTTTAGTTTTGTTGTGGGTTTTGTGGTTGGTTGGTTGCTTTTTGTTTGTTTTGGTCTCTGACTTCCAGGGAAGACTTCTTGGGTCAGTCTGCTTGAAACTATAGTAAGTTTTTTTTCTCGTTGGGGGAAGCCCACCACCCAGCTCCCAGACGAAGCACACATAGAGTCTTGTGCTTTGTTATGAGTGCCCGGCCTTAGCTTGGCCTGTTTCTTGCCAACTTTTCTTATCTTAAATTAACCTTTTCCCTCTGGGCTTTTCCTGATCTCTTCTGTAAAACTTACTCTTGCTCTGTGGACTGCTGTGTGGCTGCGTGGCCGCGTGGCTGCGTGGCTGGCCCCTGACGTTCTCCTCTCCGTGTTCTCTTGCTTTTCCTCTCCTGTTTATTCTCTTTGCCTGCCAGCCCCACCTACCTACCTCACTACTGGCCATTCGGCTCTTTATTAAACCATCAGGTATTTTAGACAAAGAATCACTGCTTCACCCAGTTAAACAAATGCAGCATAAAACAAAAGCCACATACCTTAAAATAATAAGCCTCATAAGACTGGGGTCTTCAGCCCTTCGGGTCTTCAGCTTCATAAGACTGGAGTCCTTCAGCCTCATAAAACCAGGGCCTTCAACACCTCATCCCCTTAAGATTGGGGTCTTCAGCCTCTTAAGATTTGGGGTTTTGACCCTTCTCCTTCTCAGGATAAGTCTAGCCCTGAAGGATCAGGACTGTCGCCCCCATCAACATGTACCATGTCCACTTGGCCTATGTACTCAGACATGAGTTTTTGCATATGTACAGGCTACATGAAAAGGCCCCACCAGGCAGTTAGTTTGGAACTTTTCATGGGTCCTATCCTGACTCAGTTTGGGCTCCTCCCCAAGCAAGAATAAACAGGGCTGATTCTAGAAGGTTCCAGGCACCTCAGGTCTTCCCAGCCACCAGATGTCCAGGTGAGTCCTTTCCAAGAATAGGACATTCTTAAAACACAGCACCTGAACCAGAGAGGCCTCCTGGATGCCACAAAGCCAGACTTGTCCTCACAGGTGTTTCTATCACTGAGGCTGGCCACATCTGCCTGCTTGGTGACTCTACACACTTGTCAAGGGGCCACACATAGGACTTGTCCTGATCCTGCCCTGATAGATGCCTTGTGTTCTCACTGATGTGAATTGCAGCTTGTAGCCACAGGGCACCCGAGTCACCAGTTGTCTGAGACAGCTGCTCTACTGACAAGTAGTATATTGGAGGTGAGTGAGGGACTGGGCAGTGGATGCAGGCCAGGAGGAAATGAAGCGGAGTCCCAGGGCTGACCCAGGATGGACAGTCAAAAATACCGCCAAGGGCTCACCCAAGTGGGCTGGCACACCACTAGGGTATGGAGCCCATATGCAAAAGTCCATGGGCCTCTTAGCAAGTCCAGAATGCCCTAGAAAGTCAGGACCCTTTGTGTGCTGTTGACTGTGGTCTACATCCAGAGCATCACTCAGTAGATGTCCCCATCAACCTATTTCTAATGCATCTCCAGGTCCATGCAGCCAGGACATAGCCCTGGGGAACCTCTGCAATGGGCAATACTGTCTCCCAGAAGCTGAATGAAAGCTGTCTCAGAAGATCATGACTCCATGGCTGCCCCCAGGGAGTGAAGTGTGTGCTGAACTTATGGGCACTTTGTATTGGGTCCCTCGGGTCTCTAGAGAAGTTTTCAGGGGATGAGGGACAAACCAGACTGACATGGGGAAGTTGGGTTCAGACCCTGCTCATGATGTCACCCCACCTGGTGCTCATTCAAGAACAGAGGTTGTCAACTTCCGAATTCTCTTACTGCCTCCATATGGGTGAGTTGTTTTCACCCAGGACCGAGATTTGCTTTCCCTGAGAGGTGGGGCCAGGTCTGCCATGCTTCCTGCTGTCTGTCTGACACCCTTAATCCAGCTGGCTTGCCTCCGCACTTGCTTCCTGCTTGCTTGCAGATCTGAGTCACAAGGATACAGGTGGCACTCAGGAACATTTTCAAAGTCACCAGGTTTTCAGAGATACTTCCGACCTTTCCTGTTCCTTTCCCTCCCTCTCTTCTAGCCTTACTGTGGGTAGAGCAGGAAGGTGCGATTGAGAGCATGGATCATCCCAGCTAGCAGAACTTCCTAACAGGGCAATACCTACAATACGATCTTAAGTCTGAATGCAGTAATGTCTGGAACAGTCATTATTCAGCAGCTACCCCCACCACCACCCCAGTTCTTACCTGCTCTGGTTAGAAAATGGCTTATCCATTCTGAGAGGCAGATGAGATCTGACTACCACTGTGGTCTCTTTGGAAGTTAGGGCCACTAAGAAGAGAGAAAGTCCTTAGGAGATACCAATGCCATTCTCATAGAACTGGACTCATCCTCACTGGACTGGACCAGTTACCTCAGGAATGGGTTGTTTTAAAGGGAGGCTGATCTGGTGTCCTGCCTCTGGCATAACTGCCTGTGGTTTTGCTGCTTCACCTCCTGATCGAAGAGCAGCAGGAGGCCCTTGTCAGCACCATTGCTCCTAGAATCATCTCCCCAAGAATATTTCTCTTTCCTTTATAAATGACTGGGCCTCGGGATATTCTGTTATAACAACAGAGCGTGAACTAAGGCACAACTTTTGCTCTCTAATACTAAAATACATATTAAGAGCCCTTAGATGGGACTTTGCCCATCTTTAATTTCATCAATGTGGCACAGAGATGCTGGTGAAGCAGGGGAGATGGGAAAGCTTTCACGGAGTAAGGCAAGACCTGAACTACTTCCCCTCTAGGGCATGTGCCCTAACCAACCTATTTCTTTAGAACTGCAGGCAAATAGTTAAGACATGGAGCAGGCTGCCTCTTGCCAGAGGCACGATACATAACACAACCAGTAGGGAAGTATACAGAGCTCAGAACCACAGGCCACAGAGGATCAAGACCTTCACACTGGCATCTTCTAGCTCAACACTGCTACTGCCTGGAGGCTGCTGCTTGGTACGGGGTTTGAGGGCGACAGAGGGTAGTGTGGTAGGGTAGGCTGTGAAGTGTGGCCGGCAGAAGGAACTGGAGTGACAGGCAGTTCAGAGCCACCATGTAGGTGCTGGGAATCAAAGTGATCCCCCTGCAAAAGAGCAGTAAGCACTTTTAACTGTTGACATCTCTCACATGAATATTTAGAAAACAGTTTGACACCATGGCTGTTCAGCAAGCCAATGTGTTAAAAATAAGCATAAAATGAACGATCTTAGCCATTTTAAAGTGTACAGTTCAATGCCATTAAGTCCTCACTACCATCTGAACATCTGCCACTTTGTAGATCTGAAACTGGACATTTGGCCTCTGAGCTCCCATTTCTTTCATCCTCTTTTTGGTTGCTATGAGGTGAACTACCACAGTACTCATATTAATTTAAAAAAGGAAAATTACCCAGATATGGTGGCATACAGCTGCTATCCTCAAACTTGGTAGGCAGAGGCAGACAGATCTCTGGAGTTCAAGGCCTGGTATCTATAGTGAGTTCCAGACCAACCAGGGCTACCTAGTAGAACTTTATCTTTTAAAAAGGTAGTTTGGGAGTCAAAGAGCTAACTCTGTGGGTAATGGCTCTTGTTATGCAAGCCTGGAAACTTAAAGCCAAGCCTAGAACCCACATAAGGATAGAAGGAGAGAACCAACTCCACAAAGTAGTTTTCTAACTTGCATAGTCAAATTAGAAATATATTCAATATATTGAAATGGAAAACAGGTCATGATGCATTTTAAATTTCATTCTATATTTTCTGGCAATATAAAAAAGTGTTCATAGTGGTAGAATTACCACAGGAAACACAAAAGGTCACATGCATCCATGACTCAACACTGGAAAGCCAAAGCCTGTAGCCAAAGGCTCCTCAGAGTTTTCTCCATCATCCTCCCCCAGCAATGGACAAAAACTGTGTGTTTAAGGTGTACAACAGGGTGTTTGGATATAAACATACATTGTGAACTGATTACCATAATCAAGCTAATTAGCATACCCATCACCTCACAGGCTTAATTTTTTTTCTCATGAGAACATTTTAAAATGTGTCTTAATGGGGCTAGGGAGATATTCCAGTCAATAAAATACTTGCCATCCAAACCTAAGGGGCCAAATTCAGATCGCCAGCACCCACAGCTGGGTGTGGTGGTGGTGTGTGCTTACAACCCTCGTGCTGGGGATGTGGACACAGGAGGATCCTTGGTGCTTGCTGGCAGCCAGTATAATCAGTGTAGTAGAAGTGATGAGCTCCAGTTCTGCAAGAGACTTCATCTCAAAAACTAAAGTGGAGAGCATTGGAGGAACAGACCAGACACTGACTTCTGTCCTCCACACACATGTACACATATCACACACACACACACACACACACACACACACACACACACACACACACACACACACACACCTTGGAAAATTTCAAGGCTACAGTACATTGCTCTTAGTCATCATCTTGCTGTACCTCAGATTTCCAGAGTTTATTCCTACTTAGTTCTTAGTGGAACTTTGTGCCTTTTGACCAACCTCTCCAATATCCACCATCCAGCCCACTGGTTACCACCGTAGCTGCCCCCTTATGTCCATGATGCTGTGCTGTGTTTATCTTTCTGCATCTGTTTTTTTCTACTTAGCATGATACTGCTTGAGTCTTCTCTCTGAAATTAGAGGGTTGGCCTGAGATAACAGTTTCCCACCAGTTAAACAGAAGTGGATTGACAAGATGGCTCAGTAGGCACCATACCGGACAACAGATTCCAGTCTTCAGGACCCATGTAAATTTGGAAGAAGAGAACCTAGTCCTAAAATTGTCCTCTGACCAACAGATACACACACACACACACCAAATTTAAAATCTAAATCAATAAAAACAGAAATAGCTTTCTAAAATGAAATCCCACAGAAAGTCATCATATAAAACAGATAAAACAGATAACTAATAACAGATTTTATATAAAGGAGCCTATAAGTAAAACTCTAGACCACTCACTATCGTGTTCCTCAGTGGAGACATGGGCCCACCTGACAGCATACATTGGGAATCATGGGTTCTAGTGAAGTTTGCCTATCTCGTCAGTCTTGACATGTGACCACTTCATTTTTATGGACAGAACACAGTGTTTACAAGGTGCTGACCAACTCAAGTGTGCAGGAGTCAGTGACAGTTGGCTGACAGATCCAGTTGCGGTTGGGAGCTCCTCACTCCTGCAGGAAAACAGCTGTAGATGCTGGGCAGAGCAGTCACATCTATTGCTGTCCAAGTGAAGTCATAATTAATAGCATCTTCTACAGGGCACTGTTACTTCCTGGGTGGCAGTGTCTACAACAGAAGCAAACCCATGCCCATTTATACCAAGTGGAACCTTACAGGTAGGCCCCATTCTGACCTTTGACCTCACAAAAGACACCGTACCGCTTCCACCATCACTGGCGGCCCTTGATGTCCACTAAGGTGTCAAAAATATGTTCTTAGCTTTGGGAGTGAAGTTGCAGTTTGAAAATAGTCCCATCAACATGATGGAATTTGCCTCAAACTTCTGTGGAACCCCCTTCCAAAGAATCTCTTCCCTATACACCTGGAGAGAAATATTCCTCAAGCTTAGTACCAGATTTAGTGTGTGGAAGTTTCAAAATTCAGTGTGCTGTCTCCAGGAGGGTTTTTAGAAAGACAGATGCCTGGATCCCACCCACAGAGATGTGGCCTTAGTAGGCCTGAGGTAGGGGGAGGCCTGACAAGCTTCCAGAAGTTCAGCTGTTTGAAGACTTCTTCACAAGTGCTCCCTTGGGGCACTCTTACTTTAAGCACAGGTTGACTGAGGGTTCCCTCTGGTCTGTCATCCTCTCTTCTAAGGTACAACAGACTGGGCTCCAGAAACTTAGCCAGGATGCTGCTATGAGCTCGGAGATGTTTTCCTCTCTATTGGGCAGGACATTCTTCTCAGGTCTGGTTTCTCACATGCACCTAATTGGATGTAGTCTGGGTGAGACCTGCTTCCATCTTTGTGAAGCTGTGGCATTTTGAAGAAACCATTTATCTCCCATCCTCAGTTTCCCATCCACAGTCTCAAGTCATGCATGCAGTTCCTCCCATAGCCACAACATCGATGGATTTGAAGATGAGTTGTAAATGATTCACTGACTGCCTGTAACATGTAAAGGGAGATTACCATGTGTGACCTCTCAGGTTTGGACCTATCCAAGGCGAGGACAGTGGCAGTGAGTGTCCTTGAAATCATTCAAGATAGTTCTTGGCAGATCAGGACATTTTGGTAGGAGCTTCAAGGTGTTCTGGGTTCTAGAAGGTTTGCTATTGAATAGAACTGGTATTTTGGCCAATGGGTCCCACCCCAGTCTGCCCAAGAATCTCCTTCCTGTTTATGGGGATTCACTGAGCTCCTTCCTGTTCACTTACATCCTTGTCCCTTTGGGCCCTGTTTCTCCTGAGCATTTTGATCTTGGGCTCTGCATGGCTGCTGAGGATGTCAAGCTGATGCACTGCAAGAGGAAGGCTCCATGATGCTGCTGATGCTGGCGGTGATGCCGATGGTGCGAGCTGAAAATGGGCTGCTACGTCATCGTCGTCATCGTTATCATCATCATCAGCACAGCCATCAGGTCGCTGGCACCCATGCTGGGTTGGTTGTTGGTCATGACTTGTCTTTTGAACCCATGGCAGCCTCTCGAGGTAAGTATCGATCACGCACATTTTACAAATGAGGAAACAAAGGCCCAGTGAGAATCAGTCACTGGTATGTTTTAGCGTTCCCTTGCCATACAACAATACCTAAGGCTGACTACTGCTGAAGAAGAGGGGGTATGTTTAGCTCATCGCTTTGCAGACTGACAGTCCAGACAGTGTGGTATGTACTGCCTCGGGTGAGGTCACATGGCAGGTGGCAGGCCATAGGTGTGATCACATTGCCAAACTGGAAGTAAAAGGACTGTGAGAGGGGCTGGTTTCAAGCTTCATTATGGTCCTCTTGTGGGAATTAACACCATGGAGGTCCATGGAGAACACCTTTATTTCTCTCAATACTGCACTCCTAGTTGACCTGAGGGCTCTTGTTAAACCCGTTCCAATCAGGCTCCATGGCATGTCCCCAAAGTGCTACCCTAGATACCTGGAGGAATATCATAGGATGACCTGAAGATACTCTAATACTATGCCTGTTTATAAAGCACAGGGCCTTTGGGGGCACCAATAGGGAGTGTCACAGCCTTCACCCACCATATGTGTCCTCTCAGGGTTGGATCCATTTCAAATGATGCCTGACAGTTCATAGATTCACTGTTGCTAGGAAGTGCGTAGAGTTGGAAGGATAAAGAGAGATTCCTGTGCATGCTGGATTGGGGTGGAGTCCAGAGAAGCCTGGCCATAGTGGATATCACACTCCCCACTTCTGCCTATCCCCTCTGTGTGATGAGAGGCAGGGGGAGCTGAGTGAAGTAGGCAACAACCACACTGGGGATTTGATGGTCATGTTCACTGGTACCTATAGGGCGTAATCTTGGGGACAAAATTGTCACTATTTCCATCCAGTTGTAGGCTGATGTCTTGCTGTACTTTCTAAGCTACACATCATTCCCTTCCTGGGAAGACTTTCCCCCTACACACACATAGACACACACACACACACACACACACACACACACACACACACACACACACCTGGAAGGGAAACACAAGCCCCTAGCTCATCATCAGGAAATGCTCACTGGCTCCTCATTTCAGCCTCATGGGGTCCATTTCACCCGAGGCTCCAAACAAAGGCAGCTTCTTCCTGTGCCCTGGAAATGCCCAGCACTTCCTTCCTTGTGATGTTTTCTCTTCCATCTTACTGTTTGACCAAGCAAGGATCATTCAAAGTTCTAGCCTAGGTCTGGCTTCCTCGGGCTGTCTTCTTGGTTCTTTGAGATTTTCCTTGACTTGAGGTTCCCCATCCATGCAGCATTTCCCACTGAGTACCACACCAAGCTCCTCCTCCCTTCCCCTCACATTGCCTTGACTACTTCCCATGCATTCATTCACCCCACCTAAGAGGTATGTTTTGTCTGTGAGCATAAGCATCCCATGTGTCTGGTTTTATTGTGGTCCTTGACTGTGCTCTGCATCCTGTTGGCACTTGCCTTGTAACTCAGAGCTACAGTGATGAAGCACTGACCTTGGAGTTGGAGGATCTGGTTCTAGTCTTGGCTCTACCAGCCCGTCCTAGTCAGCTTGCTCCTCTGCAGACCCCAGATTCCTCATTTGTAAACTAAGGGTTAGACAGTGGAGAAGCTCTGCCTCTAGTAGTCCTCAGAACCACTGGGGATCTTGTTGAAATGTGTGGTTCTGGGCCCCTTTGGAGTCGTCATCAGAAAAATCCAAGTTAGGCCCGAGTGTCTGCATAATTCATACACAACTTGGAGGAAGTTGCCAGACTTTCCTTTGAGAAGCTTGCATCCAGGAGACTTTGAGAAGTAGGCAGAGCTGAGAAGGAAAGAAAGGGCTAGATAGTGGTGCCTGTAGTGAATGAGGGAGGAGTCATCCTCACCATCACCAATACCATCACCTCTATCATCACCAGAACCATCAGTATTATTATAGTCATCACCATCAGCACCAGCACTACTATCTTTATCTTCGTGATCATCATCACTGTAATTACCATCCTCTTCATCACCATCCTCCTGTGGTCATCTTAACCATTAGAACCATCAATAGGATTATAGTCATCACTATATCACCGTCATGATCACCACCCTTATCACAAGGATTTGTCTATCATCGTTATCACTCATCACCTGTACTGTTATCATGTCCGTCATCTTCACCATGTCTATAATCTTCTCATCACCTTAGGGTTAGCATCAATATCAATATTGTCCTCATGACTTCATCATTAGAACAACTGACGTCTCCACGATTACCATCATCTCTTTCACCACCATTGCCATAATCTCCTTGATCATGATTGCCACCTCTCTCATCAGCAAGGACACCACTGCTCAGTGCTCTCTAGGGGGATCACTCGTGTTCCCATCTTTTTGGTCATTACTTCCTTTGATGGGGGGGGGGTCTGTGAGTTAACATCTAAGGGAGGCCAGGTATGGTGGCTCACTGTTATACTCTCATAACTTGGAAAGACAAGGCAGGAGGATTGCTGTGAGTTTAAGGGCAGCTCAGGTTACATAGTAAGTTCCAAGCCAGTCTGGAGTAGAGTGAGATCCTGCCTCAAAAAGAAAAAAAAAAGTCCTAAAGACTTGGGTTCCAGTCTGCAGTGCCTCCCACTGCTGAGCCATCTGCTGCGGGAGTGGCCCTGTGTCTCTGGGAGGAGACACACAAGGCCTTCTATCTTCACTTTCCCTCTCTTTACAGCAGGCTTGCTTCCTGCCAGACCCTGCTTTGAATTCAGTCCAGAACACATTTCTTTTCCATGTTTGTAAAACAGAGATTTTATTTTATTTATTTATTTTACTTCTCTCCAAACCTCTTTCAGCCCACCCAAAACTCCTGTGAAAATAGCATCCGTAGCCACGCCTTGAAGGGCTGCTATGTATCCACCCTCAGGCCGATCTGTGTCCTTGTGCTCAGTGCACACGCTCTGTCTTTCACACCACAAATGGCTTTGCTCAAGGGGGAAAAAAAATATGTTTTCTCTCCGCAAAACTGCCATTTTTAGGCACCACATAGAAAGCAAGAGAGACGACTTCACTTTTCCTTCCCCTGGAAAACCCCACCAAGATGTTGTTTTCCTTTGCTTTTTCTGAAGGGGAGATATTTTTTGACAGCTTTCATCACTAATCTGGCTCTCGGCCCCATAACCAGTGCCAACTTGTAAAGGGAGCACAGGAAAGCTTAGATGAGCAAAGACAAGATTCTTCCAGAGGGGCGCAGCACCTCAGAACGCAGCACTCTTAGGGGCCCTGTGGCAAGCCCAGCCTCCCACCCTACAGGGACCACCCTCCTCCTCCTCACTGAGGAGCCTGAATAGGGACACACAAGCTTTGTAAAGCCCAGGCGGCATAGTGACTAGCCACTCACTGAGATCTCCAAATTGCCCTCTTCAACACACTTCCTTCCAGACTTTCATGAGGTAGGATGGAGACAGCTAATGTGTTTAGGGGTTGCAAACCCCAACCGGGTATTGATTCTGCCTTAGTTCTGTCAGCCTGGCACTGAGAGGAATCAGCATCATGCTGAGTGTGGTATTCGTGGGGAAATGTGGGCAAAGTTTTGGTTTCCAGACAAGGTTCATTTAGCCAGAGAAGCTCAGGGCAGGTGGAGATAGAGGACACAGGCCTCAGTTGAAACTATTGAAGCCTACTGTCCACTCTCCTCTCCTCTCCCCACACTAGCCCAGTGCACCCCCTTTGGTAGCTGGAAAGGGAGAGAGAGCCCTTTAGACGCTGGCAGCAGCTTCTGATGTGCCCGGCCTTTGCCTTCCCAGGCTCATTTCTGAGATCCTCACAACCTTGCTGTTCCATTCATACAACCCAGTTCCTATACTACTGCTTGGCATTGTGGTCCCAGTGGGCCAGAGCCAGGACGACATCACTGTGTTGCCACACCACACTGTCATCCCGCCTGTGTCAGACCTTCCTACTTAGCACTGGCCCAACAAAGGGCTGTCCAAGGAGATGCCTAGTGAGAGGGCCACAAGGGTCTGAAGTAGCACTCCAAAGACCCCAGGCCCTTCTTCCTTTTGTTATCTCTATTGGCGGTCTCCATCTCAGCACCATATTCCAGTTGGCTTGTCTTGGGCCAGGTGTTTTTATGATGGGGGGGCAGGAGTCAAAGAGGGTACTCTGATTGGCTTGGCTTGGGTCAGGGGCACTCAACAACAGACAGTGTGGAGACAGGGTCATCTCATATGAGGACATCGGGGTCCACCCCTTCAGAATCAGAAGTCAGGGAATGAGGCCACTGTGAGCTGAAAAAGAACCCTCAAGTGCCACCATGCCCTTCATGCTACTATGTGTTCAATTCATAACCCTTTGTTTCTGAGCCCCAGGTCCCACATCTTTAAAACAGCAAAACAACTCACTTCTCAGCCTTTTAGCTAAGATCCAGCATAAAAGGACAGCTAGAGTGCCTGCCATCACTGAGATTATCGTGATCATGAAGAAACATACATAGTAAATGACAGTGACCTGGATGTCCCATAGCGGGCCTAAGGGTCTTTCCTCAGCTGTTCCCCATTCGGGGGCTTTCAGGTGAGGGCACGAGAGTGGGAAGGTTGTAGTCTGTTGTCAGGGCTGAGGGGAATGTACCCTGGAGATGGTGGGATGCCTCCTCTGGCAGGAAATGCTGTCGGTTCACAAGAGACACCAGCTGCCAGGCTAGTGGCTCCAGACAGGAGTGCTGGAGGCTCTGGGTAGTCTGGGAGGTTTGACAGGTCCTTGCTTGACTTGGGACTGTTCTGGAAAGTCTGTTGTCATGCATATGGAAATGGAAGAGGGAAGTGAGTGCTCTTTGGGTCTGGGCCAGAAAGTTGAGCTATTTAGAGGTGAAAATGAGCCCAGACTGGGCAAACAATGCACAAAGCTGGAGAAGGATCTGTGCAGTGCAGGTAGGGCAGGCATGGGTTGGAACCCCAAGTTCTTCAGACTGATCCTAGAATGAAGAGTAGATGTCCAGTGTGCAGTGTGGAGTGCTGCTAGTTTACTGTCTGGGAGATTGGGAACAGGAGCCTGGTGGCATGAAGGTCACATAGACTATTACTGTTCTGTTGTGGGTGGAAGGTGGCCAGAACCAGTGTTGCTGACATCAGTGGAGGAAAGGCTAACCCAGGAGAAAGTCTGAAGGGAACACTGAGAGGGGAAATTTGAGTTGTAAGTTCCTGGCAGTGGGAGGCCTAGGATCTGAAGAAGCACCTTCGGGAGTTTAATAGACATAGACAGTATCCAGAAACACAGAAAAAGCTATGGGTCTTTGCATGAGGCCAGACGTTTGCAATGAGGTTTAAGGTCCTCAGTCCAAAAGGAAAATTGTGACTGAGTAGGTGACCAGGCCTGGAAGGAAGGCTATAGAAAGGATGGTGCAGGATTGGGTGGCATTCTTGGGGATAGCACATATGAGAGGAAAGGACAGGCTCATCTCTCAGGACTGGTCTGGATCAACCTCACTGTGCTCTTCTAGTTGCAGGACTAGGATGATACCAGGGGAAAGAGAAAAGCCTTCTTTTGTTCCTTATGGAGCTCACAGCTGAAGAAAATGAAGAGACTCGTCCCAGAGGCAGCTCAGAGGGCCCAGGGCTATATCTGTTACTCACATGCAATGTGACCTTGGATTAGCCATTCTATGCCAACCTCTGTTTCAACATGTCCATTGGGATGATGGTGCAGAGTAGGGGAACAACACATGGAAGACCTTTGTCCAGTTCCTCTCATGTAGTTACCTTAAGTGTTACCAAGGAGGTGAATATACTTCCCAGTACTAAATGCTGTGGGCAGGACTCCTGCACAGAGGGGGAGCATTTGTAAACAACCATAACATGTGATGGACTTGCCCGGGACACTGTGGCCCATTCATTGCTGAGGAAAGCTTAGTTTGTGTGCTTGCTACAAGACTCATGGCCAGCGGCCACCACGCCAGGGAGTACCACTGTCTAAACACACAGGCAAGTTCTCTCGCCATTCTCCAAGGGATAGCAACACCTTAGAGTTTGTGTCACTCATCCAGGCCCACAGTATTAATTCCAAAATTCAAACTAATGAATTCATAAACTTGCAATCACGGGTCCAGGCCAATCTGGGAGTCTGTCTTCTGTTTTCACAAGTGATTTGTGTTCGCCTCACTTTCCATACTTACCAAGCCTGGTGTGCATTAGATTGCAAGGAGGGATTTGTCCCTAGTCACCTCTCTGCCTTGCTGTCTCTCCCTACAATCCAAATGTCTAGTTCTCAGCTGCCCTTGCTGGGTCTTCAGTCATATTTTCTGAATAGACTCTGGCAACCAAAGGCACCAGCTCCTAGTGGAAAGGAGACATTGGGCGAAACAGGCTCTGAAGTCAGGGCATGTAAAAGCGCTTTGAAAGGCAGAAAGGACATCAAAGGTAACCACAGAATTGAAGCTTTGATTCACTCAGACACAGCCTGGTATAGGTGAGTACAGGGTGCTGGCAGATAGATATGTTTGGGAGAAGTGGCTGGAGTGAAATGTCTGGAAATTGGTCCCAGGCATCAGAACTTTTTTTGAAATTAATTCTGCTCAAAACCTGTGTGAGGTATTCCAACCACTAGAAGAAGAGGGCTGCTGTTCCCTGATCCCCTTGGGCCCCTATGCTGGGACAGAGAGCTGCTTCTTGTGGGCCTTGGTTCCTGGAGGTTATTGGGGGGAAGGAATCTCAGAACCATGTCTATGGAGACAGAAACCAAAAGCCAAATGTCAGTCCATCGAGGCTGCCCTGAGGAGTGTGGAGTATCTAGTGAGCAAACTAAACAGATGCTTGCGGGGTTGTGGGGGGGGGTGAGCAGTCTGCACTCAGTGTGTGAGAGAGTCTTTGAGATCCCAGCCTACCTTGGCAGAGCTGCCAATGGCTCAGCAATGGAGAGTCCTGATCAGCATGGGGGCAGGGGGTATCTTTGTGGACACAAATTCCAAACACACATCCAGGAAGGGGCAGGGAAGCCTTTATGCTCCAGCTGCCTTCATCCCAAACTGACCTGAGCAGCTTCCAAGATGGAGATGGAAAGCATGGCCTTGGGTAAAAAGTAATCCTCAATCCAGGCCTGTCCTTAGCTGCTCAAGCTAGGACCTCTGCCCCTGAAGGGTGCCAGTCATAGTGTTCTAAGACCACCAGCATCAGGTGACATGGGGTCCACGAGACACCCAGTCTGTGCTAAGGCAGAGTGGGATTAGGGAGCTTTAGGTTTCTAGTGTACATTCTGCAAGCTGTTCCTCTGGGCAGGAGTGGGAGGCAGAAGAAAACTGGCGTTTTACCTCCTGGGGATTGGGGATTGGGGACTCCTCAGAGGCTCAGTTATCCTTCCATCCCCACACTTCTCACTGCCACCCCAGTAATTGAGAGAGTTCCAGTCTCCCGCTTTTTTTTGTTCAACACATCAGAGGCAGTGGCTGGGCCTTCGGTTAGGAGTCTGAGCAAATTGGAGCTGAAATTGTCTCAGCAGGTAAGGGAATGCTCATTGTCAGCCAGTCCCTGTGGATGAGCAGGGAGGAAGGTACATTTCCCAGCCTATTGATGCTGTCCCCTCCACACCCGCCCCAGGAGCCCTTTGCATTAGAGCCCTCGCTCTGCCCCAGAACCAAGAGGAAAGTGCTCAGTGGATAAAGCACTTGCCTCTCAAGGATGAGGACCAGAGTTTGGAACCCTAGAGCCCATGCAAAGTTGGGCAGAGGTGGAGACCTCCCTGCAGTCTTGGAGCTTGGGAGATAGGATTCCAAGAGCAAGCAGGCTAGTTAACTATTCAAAACCAGGAGCTCCTGGTTCAACCAGAGTCTGACTGTACCCGAGGAAACAAGAGAGAGAGTGGGAAGAGGACACCACTGTCAAACTCTGACCCCATGCACATGCGCACACTCACCTGCTCATATGGGTGCCCAGACACATTCAAGCATGCATGGACTCTCTAAGGCCTTGGATGCACTGGGACCATTTAGCTACTTCCCCCACTGTTAAAATTAATTTCTCCAACTAGCATGCAAGGTAATTATCTTCTGTGTGACATTTTCGTGCATATGTCAATATGCCTTGTTCTGATTTGTTTTCCTCCCTCAATACCCTTCCACATACCAGGTGCATCCTTCTTGCTGGCCCCCTTCCTCTCTACAAATAGTCCCACCTCCTTCTTTCATGTTGTGTATAGTTTCTTCTTTTTCCTCTCTCCTCTAGAATTTCCTCCTCCTCATTCCTAGTCCCCCCTTTCTAGTTTTATTTCACACACACGCACTCATGCACGCACGCACACATGCACATGTGTGCTTTTGACCAGGAGAGCTTTGTTCTTAGCAGACACAGTAGGAGTTTCTGTGACCACATTCAAAGCTACTGTAGTCATACTAACTCAGCAGACTTGGTAGTGACCCATAGCCCCTTCACTGGTGTGCCCATGGGGCCACTACTCTAGGGCTTATTTTTCTGGATTGTGTGTTATTAGCCTTTGCTGCCTCTCACATATCATATTTCCATGAGTAAGATGGACTGTGTGTGTGTGTGTGTGTGTGTGTGTGTACATGTATGGGGTGGGGAGCCATATATTGATGCCTGGGGTCTTCTTGATTGCTCTCCTTTTTTTTTTGACTGAGGCAGGATCTTTCATTCAAGCCCAGAGCTTGTTGATTTGGCTAGTCTAGCTGTCCAACACCCCATCTTTGCCTTCTGTGTGCTGGGATATATCAAGGGAGCCACCATACTTACTTGGTATTTAATTGTCTTTAAATTTTACATATATGGGTGGATCACCTGCATGCAGTATCCATGAGACCAGAAAAAGATACTGAATCCCCTGGAACTGGAGTTACAGATAGTTGTGAGCCATTACATGAACACTGGGAAAAACTCTGATCCTTTGGAAGAATAGCCAGTGCTCTTAACCACTGAGCCATCTCTCCAGCCCACCTCCTCCGATAGGTATTTCTTATTAGTTCTGGGGATCTGAACTGTGGTCATTACGCTTGCATGGCAAGCACTTTACCCATGATGCCATCTCCCCAGTCCCTTAGACTTCTTTAAGAGACATTGAAATTGGGGGGGGTCTTATGTGACTTTGAACTTACATTTTCTGCTTGGAAAAGGCAAAAGGCTAGAAGTCGTTGTGAATTGTGCCAGGCTCAATTTGTATTTATGAATGGAAGGCATTACTTAACCAAGGCAGTACCTGTGCTCATGGGTTTATGTTAAGTGAATGGCACTTAATGGGAGCCAGCAGCATCCAGAAGCTCTCAGCAGCAGTCACTGCAGCAGGTACATGTTCTACTCCTTTGCATGGTCACAAACCAGTCTTGTCTCAGCCACACAAGCCAGTGTCAGGGTTCTTGATAGTCTTCTCTTGCCCCGTGGCAATGCAATGTCTGCTCTTGTTAAAATGTTCTGTCTTAGGGCACAGAGCCTCTGGTTTGATGTACACACCTAGTCTCCTCCCCAAGGAAGCAGAAATGTGATATGAAAATGGCCTTGGAGAAGAGGGGTCAAGTTGCCTCAGCCAGGAGCATTTGCTCTGTAGAAGGTTCTGAACCCTCAGCGTCCTGACAACAGATCACACCACTGTCCTAAGACAGTCACCTTCCCGTGGTGTATACTGTGGGGCACCATTACCTCAGAGTAGCCTGGAAGTTAAGTCGCCCTGTGAATCAAGAGGTTGCTGACATCTGGAGAACCAAGGGAGAAGAGAGGAGTAGGGGACAGGAACACTCCTTCCTAGAAGCACTCAGAGGGTTTCCTCCCTGTTAAAGCCATGAGTCTGAAAAGGGCACAGTGTTGTCCAGGCTGCAGGCATGGGTGTCCATACCCCTCAAACACCGGACACAGCTCTCAGCATCTCATGTTGAGAACACAGGGCTTAGCACAGGGCCTGACTAACTGGGCTCCATTCTTACTTCCACAGTGACTAGACTGTGGGGGTTGCAGGAAAGGAGGTCTAATGACACAAGATGATGTTCAGAATGTGACATGCACACCTCCTGCCTTTGAGTTACTTGAACTTGAGCCAAGCACTGGCACCACCAACATCCTGAGCCTAACTTGTAAAGCCTTGATTTGAGGGTCCTTCATCCTGTACTTGCCTTTAAGTTCCCTGTTCCATATATCACATCGTGGCAGATACAAGTCTTGCTAAGGCAAGGAAGGGGGCATGACTCGGTTAGGGAGAAAGGCATCCTGTGCATCTAATGTCATCTGCTCCAATGAGCTCAGCCTTCCATGGACAGGCATGCCCCATCTGCCTGGCATGACAGGCCATTCTCCCAGCTCTTCACTGTTTTTGCAGTGGCTACTCACTTTTTATATAGCTTTCCCTTTCTGCTTTGTTTGCGCCTGGCTGGGAAGCCAGGGCCATCACCTCAGATCAGACTTCTCTTATCTGGGTTCTCCTGAATTGTGGAAATGAAGCATCCTCAGAGGGTAGCAGTTGAGCTCCCATGGGTGTCCAGTCAATGCTTCCCTCTTTGTGAAAGTTGGAGCCAATTAACTGTTAGCCTGCCTCCAAGAGCTGTGCCTACTGCCTTGCTTGGGCTTGTGGAGGTCAGGGCCCTGCAGCCTCTGCCAGCCACGTTACCTCCTTCTCCTTCTCCAGGTACAAAGGATGGCAACGGGGCTTGGGATAGCTCTAGCATGGCTAGGGGGAGAGTCACCCAGACTTTGTCAACCTCATCCTCAACCTTGTCTCCTTTGCCAAGGAGCAACATGTTCTTCATCTTGGAGGGGAAGAGGTAGCAATCCACCTCTACCTTTGCCTAGCTGCTTCTCTGAAAGGCAGAATGCAAGTATCCAATCTAGAGTCCAGAAGGGGGAATGGATCAGTTCCCATCTGTATCTCAGGGGCCAAGGGCTTTGTGGGTGAATGAAGAGGTGACTCATTGTCTCCCCATTTCCCCTCAATGAAGGTCTTCAAATCAACTTGCCCTTCCCATTGACTTTAGCTACTGATACACTCAAACTATAGGAACGTGAACATGAAGGCAGTCAAGGGCTTGCCTTTGAGAGTCATAAAGTGCATGGCTGCCAGGCACTCTGAAGTCTATGTGACTAACATTGACTATTCTCACAGGGCTCTAAAATGCAACCAGGAAAGGGATCTAAATTTTACCTGGGGTTGGAGACTGATGATGGTGCCTGAGGACAGTGTCTGGGCCTTTGTGGGTAAGAATAGCTCAAGGGAATGGCCAGACAGGTGGTCAGTGCTGGGCAAGTGCTGGGAGGTAACAACTCTGGTGGAGTCTTATCCCTGGGGAGGGGTTTCTTGCAAAGCAACATGGAGGTTACTAGGCAGTGAGTGAGATTACTGGGAACATGAGTGAGCTTGAGAAAAAAAAAGGCCAAGGCCATGGCAAGAGTTTGCTCTGTTGTTGTTGGCAGTGGGGAGTTATTGATGGTGCAAAGCAGGAGATAATTGACCATGTTTCAGAAAAACTGTTCTGGGGTGTTGCTGTACTTGGGAATGTTGCCCTGAGCTTTGTGTTGTTTGAAGATGCTGTAATGTTTAAGAGGTGAGCCTGGTATGAGGCCTTCAGTCATTAGGAATACCTCCCTCTTGAGGGGATTGTGATGCATTCTCTTCCTCTTTCTTTTGTGCCCAGCCACAACTCCTTCTGCCACATGTTCTCAGTGTGATGCACTGTCCTGCCATAGGCCCCTCTCCAAAACTTCAAGCCAGGGTAAAACCTTTCCTTTTGTAGGCATTCATTGAAATGATGAAAAGCTGACTGACCTTTCACGAGAACAATAGCTTTTGACAAATGAGCATGTGTCCCTCCCAAGCATCTTCTCCACTAGGGCATATGTCATGGCCTAGAATAGTGGACATTTAGGGTGTCACCTGTAGTTTCTCTCTGGACTTCTGGCAGTTCTCAGCTACTGGACCTTCCTCCTTGCCTGCTATGCTGCAGTTCAGTTCTAGAATGTCTCCCCAAAGCTCGTGTGTTGAAGATGTCCCCAGTATGGTGCTAGTGGGGGCTGGTGTGGACTTAAAAAGATGGAGCCCAATGGGAGGTCTTTGGGTCACTGAGGATTGCTTTCTCCTGCTTCTGCTCTCTTCCTGACTGGAACAATTACTTTTCTCATTATTGCTGGAACCAAGTTTCCTGACAGGAACTTAAAGAAACATAGTTTCAGAGGGTTCCAGTCCATCATAGTGGGGAAGGTATGACAGAGTTCATGGTAGAGACTTGTCTATGTGGCCCATAATATGTGGTCTGGAACCTCTGAAACAGCAAAGCAAAGCTTTTTTTTCTTTAGCAGGGCATGGTTAGGCAAATCTGTAATCTCAGCACTTGGGGGACACAGGCAGGGGCATCACCACAAGTTCAAGGCCAGCTTGGTCTACATAGCAAGTTCCAAGACAGCCACATCCCTTGGAAACCAAACAGAAACAAGCAAACCAAGATCTCTTCTTCTTAACAGTTGGTTATCTGAGGTACTTGTTAGAGCAACAGGAAGCTGTCTATCACACCCCATATGAAGGCATAACATTTACAAAGAATCCTGGTAATGGAGGCCTCTGTCCTGCAGGCCTCCCCTCCCCCACTACTGCTCTCCCTAAACTCTCACAGAAGAGGAAGCCCACCCAGGTGCCACCTGGTACATATCCCTGCAGGCCGAGGTCGGTATTCAATCCTGGAGTGATTCTGAAAGCCAGGTCTTATCAGGAAAGGTAGGTGTGAACCTGGTTTCTCGAGGTCACCATGGTAACCAGCTGGAGGCAGGAAGGGAGCTGGGAGTGGAGCGGGGCTGAGTCACACTGAGGAGGAGGCTGTCCCTGAGTGGGTGAGGGGAGTCAGGGCAGACTGAGGGAGAACTGCTTGCAGCATGGTGAGCCTTTGACTTCCATAGCTGTTCCTGTGGAAAGCTTACATGTCCATGGGGTTGGAATCTGACCCAGAGGACTGAGGGTCCACCCTGTGTTAGATGCCTGGGAGCAAGTGTCACAGAAGAGACTGGAATGAAATGTTAGGCTGGCTGTCGAAGCCATTCCCAACTTGTTCTTAGCTGACTGACTTAGTTTGTTTTTTTCCTGTTGCTTTGATGAAATACCCCGACAAAAGCAACTAAAAGGGGAGAAGGTTGATTTGAGTTCACAGTTCAAGGGCACAGTCCATTGTGACTGGGAAATCAAGGCAGCAGGAACTTGAAGCAGCTAGTTGCACGCCATCCACAGTCACGAAGCAGAGAACAGTGAATGCTAGTGCTTAGCTTTCTTGTTTTACACAGTCCAGGTAATGTGTTATCCACCATTTAGGTGCATCTTCCTGCATCAATTAGCCTACTCATAACAACCCCTCACAGGCATGCCCAGAGGCTAACCTAACCTATATAATCTTTCGTGGGCAAGCCTGGAGGCATCACCTACAATTCTAGATACTGTCAAGTTGACAATTCATGCCAACCCTCACATCCACCCCCACATTTTCTCTGGGCATTCTTTGTGTCCCTGACCCCACTGCCGCCTCAGGTTCCTGTGATCCAGCCCAGCTGCCTTTTTCAGGAGAGACCAGGACTCATGTAGGTACCTCAGCCTGATTTGCCTTTCTTCTGGGGATCTTTCCCCCATTTCATCCCTAAGCCTCAGGGACAGATATCTCTCCATCATGTTGTCTCATAATCTTATAATCTTTCCTTTGTCCCCCCCCCCCGTCACTTTATTTTATTTTATGTCTCGAGACAGGGTCTTTTCACGCAACCCTAGCTGCCCTTAAACTCATGGCAATCCCACCTCAGACTCCTGAGTGCTTGGGTTATGGGCATGAGTCACTGCACCTGGCTGGAATCTCCCACTGATAACCTCTCCCAGAGTGGCTTCTGCACAGATCCAGTTTGGTACCTAGTGGGTATTCTGTGTTGGTGGGCATGTGCCCACCTGGTCTCTAGGTAAGAAGGCCTAGCAGTGTTCCTCTACATGGAGCTCTGCAGACACTCATTGAGGGAGGGAGGGAATGAATGACTCAGTGAATGAGTGAGTCTGACGATGCTACCAGACAAGCCCCACAGTACTTGAGCTGTGCTTTCAACACCCGCACCTGGCATTTGAGCCTGGAAGCTAAGCTGTGGCTGTGGTTAGTTACGGATGGGCTCAGAATGCTTTGCAGGTTTAAAATTTAACTGCATTTTTACTTCCTAGGTGACCAAAGCTCACATGCTCTTCTGGCCAGATAAGATCCTAGATTGTCCCCTTAGGATATACATGCATACCCTTCTGTCCATCCATGCATCTGTGTGCTCTGTGTTATCTCTTTATAAATACAGCTATGTTTACATCCATCCCAGGCATTTGCATATACCTATAATCTATGTGAATGTGTAATGTATAGAAATTTAGTTTTCGTATCCAGCCATCTCTCTTCTATCATATTTATCAGTCTATTTATCCATCTGTGATCTATTATTGTAGGTTTGCAATCTACATGCAAGCATGATATCTCTCTGTCTACCTAAAGAAAGGCGACTTGCTCAGGATTTGGGTGGCCTGGGTTTGAGAGTCAGGAAACGGACAAGGAGCTAGGAAAGAGAGAAAGGGGAGGGATGCTTGTAGCTCTCAGCCCAGGGAGGCGTGGTGCTAGCAGAGATGAGGTCGTGGAGAGACAGACACCCTGGCTTAGAGCTGGCACTGCAGAGGGCGAGAGACTAGAAACAGGCTGGGGAAGTGCAGGGGCTGAGGTGCAGGCTATATGGGGGCAGGCGAGGAGGTGGCCTCCAGGGGGCATAGTGTCATTCACAGCGAAGACAAGTAAGGACATTCTCAACTTCTCAGCTGAGGGCTCCCAGCCTCATGTTCTCAGTCCGTGTGTGGGAGGGAGATTGAGGATGTCCTGGCATGGACTGCAACATGCTGGTGACAGCCCCAGGACACAGGATGGGAATGAGAAGGCAGAGCAGAGAGAAAGGATCTCAGGCTTCAGTGTAGAGGGCGCCCCCTGGCTCCGCTGTGTGCTCCCTGTGTTGTGAGCCTCCAGCTAGCCAGACCTGGAGCATCACGTCACCCAGCTCTGGCTGCGGGCTGTCTTGATGCCTGTGTGAGTGATGGGTATGCCATGACCTGGGAGCTGCCTAGCCAAATCAGGACAGGGGCGAGGGAGAGAAAGAGGTCGCCCAGATCCTCTCTGGAGCTAGCAGCTCTTAAGACCAGAGGAGCAACCCCGCCCAACCCCCCAGCCCCGCCCCAGGAAGGCAGCTGCAGGGGAGGGGGGAAGACCAGGAGATCCAGGTTGTGGAGCAAGGATCTCCAGGTCATTGCAAGTCTTCAAAGAGAGCCGCTTTGTCTAAGTCCAGTTTCCGGGTTTTACAGTCCCATCAGAAGGAGCAGAGAGAACACTTAGGCTCCGAAGAAGCACGCTGCCTGCCAGCGGTGTCGTCTTGGTGCACAGCGCTACAGACTTGAGATGCAGCTGCCTTGCTCCTCCCCCCTCCCACCTGTACAGGCATCTGGGGCAGGGAGACAGAAGTGGGCCCGGGCCTATCCCCCACCCTCACCCCCACCCCATGCCTATTCCCCATCTCCACTCATCCCTTCTCCTCATACCCCAGCCAGCTCTCTCTACAACATTCTTTTGTGAACCAGCCAGAGTTGGGGGTGGAGCCAAGTAGTCCAGGAGAGGATTTGCTGGAAGTGGAGAATATAGATTGCCACCAACAAACCACTTTGACATCAGTGTTTCCCCGACTGAGTGCATTCTGGTAAACAGCAGTGCCTTGTGTCTGAATGCACATTGTCTCCGTCCCAGGGTGAGCCCAGGCCTGATGCGGGCTCATGTGGACGCACCTGTTCCAGACCCACTCATTCTGTACCCTTTCTTGGCTTCATTGGCTCCACATTCCATTGGTTGGGGTCATGAGTTCTGTATCTGTTTGCAGATGATTTCACATTTCACCTTCTCAGCAAGACACAATTCCTCTTTGTATATCAGCTGAGACCCACAGTGAGGGTCTTTCTTGTTGCTGGGTTCCTTTCTCTGTGTCCTGGAACCTTCATTTGATGACCAGGCTTTTGCTCACTGGACAGCAGCTTTACCCAGACCTATGTTGATTGAACCCCAGTCCTAACACCTAAACTTAACTTAGTAACTTGCTCTCCTTTCCTCCATGGGAAGATGGAGCTGAGAACAAACCTTGAAAAGAATGCAGAGCTAAATGTCCAGTGAGGGTGCCTGCACCCTTCAGGGCCTCCGGGAAGAGAGCAGAGCAGGAGGAGGGTGCCATCTGGGTGGCAGTGTTGGCTGAAGGGCTGCTCCTATAATGAGTGTCCTCCGGGATGCCTGGGGAGATCTTCTAGCCTTCCAGGAAAGAATATTTGTAGGTTACCACTCCCCCTTTAGACATTTGCCTTCTGTGGTTAGTTCCCTGCCTGCTTTGGAAGGTATGATCATTTTAAAACCTAGAATCGATTTTCCCAGAGGGGGATGAGAAGGGCCCCTTCATTTCCGGAGAGCCTTTTCCTTTCTCACCTGTGATAAGTATGGAGCTTCAGTGGGAAGGGCAAATGCTTAGGGGCTCTGAAAATATGGATTATGTAAATGAGCTATTTAAGGACCTTTAAAAATGCTGACCGGGTCTGGAGTATTTACTGGCTGTTAGAGGTGTGGATAGTCTAATGGGTATTTGGGGACCTTTAAACACTGTGATTATGACGGATCTAGAGAGCTACCAACTCCCTCCTGGCCTCTTAGGCCTGTCTGCTGGTAAGGAAAGGCATGCTTGGGCAAAGCAGCATTTACCTTGTGCCTGGCGTCCATGCTGCCAGAGAAGGGAAGAGATTTAGAGAAGATGGTGGCCCCACAGGGCCCCCTTCCAAATGCTTGGGTCAAATGGGCTAGGAAGCAGAGCCATAGACAAGCTGAGGTTCATGGAAGAAAGTCCTGCTGTTTGAAGATGCCCTCTGAAGTAGGTTTTGATTTTTGTTCAACTCATTTTGCAGTGTGGGTAGAGAATCGGTAGAAATAAGAGGATGCTGGCTTTAATTTCATTTCTCCCACCAACCCTAGAAGCATTAGATTCAGGGATGGTAGAGACTTTCTGAGCAACAAAGCTCTGGGCCAGAGTACCAAGCTGGCATTAGAGATAAGGGAACAGATATTCAACCTCTGAAGTACTTTTTGTAGCAACAAGTTGTGAAGAATCTTTGCGTAATCTCAGACCTCCCTAAGCCAGGCTGGCAGGCTCAGCCTTTAAGAGTACCCAGAACACAGAGTTCCAGTCCCCAACACACAGCCCTTTGACATGGCCTCTGGGGCCTTTGGAGGCCATTGTCCTTGATTCTGCTTTGTGAGTAGTGGAGGCCAAGGCATTTCTCTCCTGGTCTTCTTGTCTCCTCCCTTTCTGCCCTTCTCCAAGGAGTCTGACTATAAATGCCCTGTCAGCCCCTCTGACCTCTTCCAGAGACCATGGGCAAGGCCTTCATCTCTCTAGTCTTGGCACCCTTCTCTGTAGAAAGAGGTGGTGGTGGTGCCTCTTAAATTTGCCAGAAGGATGTGTTTGCCCTCAAGGCTTCATAGCTGTGTGATTGGAAGCCCAGACTCCCAGACCTTCATGTCTGAGTAGCTTTGTGGCCTTGGAGGACTCTTAGATCCTCACTGTATCTTCAGACTGAGACTTCGGGGTGGCCTGCTGAAGAATTTGGGTGCCCACATCTGCTCTACAGGACTACTGTCCTGTTCAGTCTGTTTCCTGATTGCCTACACAATGTGACCAGCCTCCTCAAGCTCCTGCAGCCATGAAGGCTCTGCCATGATGGGTGTATCTCCTGGGACTGTGCAAGCCAGAGTAAACCCTTCCTTCCTTACATTGCTTGCTGTCGTGTGTTCCATCAGAGCAGTGAGAAAAGCAACTCATATACTGCACAAGCACAGGGATGTGAGTTCAAATCCCTAGGACTCAGATTAAAAAGATGAGTGTCATGGTGCGCTCTTTAACATCAGCTCTTTTGGAAGGGGCTGTGGGGACAAGCATGTCCCAGTGGTTTGCTACACAGCCTAGCCACTTGGCAAGCTCTAGATTTAGAAACACTGCCTCAAAAACAGCAACAACAACAATAAAGGAAGGCATCTGGTGTTGACCTCTGGCTTCCATACACATGTACAGACATGTACACACACACACACACACACACACACACACACACACACACACATGCCCCTACTCACCCTTTTCATTCTAGAAATAAAAGGTATACATACATATGGAGAAAATTCTCGGTAATGAGTTCTCTACCTACAAACCATCTGTCAGCATTTCATCTAATTTCAGTTTAGTGTTTTCATTCACATTAATGAGAACATATTGTAAATACAATTCATTTCCGACATTTTCTCTTTATATCTTATTGTGACTGTTTCCTCGGTCAGTCAATATGATCATATTGAATGCCCTCACACTACTTCCCTAGAAGAGGTGAATCATAACGTTGTCTCCTTAATGTTTGACATTAACTCTTTGCCAGTTTCTCAGTGGTGTGGAAGAATCTCTTCCCCATCACACAGTGGCTCCTTGGGATAGCGGTTGCCTCTTTGGAGATCACAGCTCGATTGCTGAGATTCAAAGGCTATGGCCACTGGGCACAGGAAGGAGGAAAAAGAAGGGCACACATCAGAGCTTCTTCTGTCTCCTGGGTGTGAAGTATCTGGTACTCCACACTTTTTGTGTGTTTTTAGAGCTACTGGAAGAGGACCAGGTTTACAAGTATTTAGGAGTTGAACCACACCCAGCATACTTGTCAGAGATCATGCCCAGCTATGGAGTTGGCTTGTCCCCTATTAACATGCTCCAAGAAGCTAGAAAGTCAGACTCTAGGTGTGTGTCTCTGGAGGGCCTGGGGAAATGGGACCTGCCCTGGGGTCAGGAAGGAAGTGAGCAATTCAGGAGGAGACCTGGGCAGAATGGACCTCGAAGTCTCATATTGGGTATCTTGCAGCTTCCCAGCCTGCCTCCCGGAGACGGATCTTTGGCCCTGGCCTTATCCTTGTCCACCACTTCACTATACCCTCCTAATAAGTCTGAATCAAAAATTTAGCTTTATATTCACATATTTGAAGTGGAGATCTTAACAAGCCTGTCAGTAAGATGGAGAGGGGCGGGTGAGAAGGAGAGGTGAATTCGAGGAACTGGGGCTATTTTTAAACACATCCTCATTATTCCAGAGTTTGCAGGTCACCAGTGCCAGGAAAGAATTCTACAGATGTGACAGCTGGTGCTAAAACAATTAGGCTCAAAATGACAACCAGGGCTGCATGTGCATGGGTGTGTGAGCATGGGCACGTGTGTGACCAATCCTCTTCTCTCTTCTCCTTAGATTGCGAGGAAGATTTCCTGGAAATGTCAGGTACAGGGCCAGCTGTGTTAGTGGGACCTGGGACACGGGCACTGAGTATGTCACAGCTGGACCATCACCCTCCTGCTGTGCATACATGCCTCACCCCTTCCTCGCCAGCCTTCTCGTCTGTTAGATATGGGTGGGATCAGGACCTCTGCAGGAGCTCCTTTATCTCAGGAAGGAATCCTGGGTCTTGCACTCCAAGCACTCTGTTCCAGCTGTTTCATAGTCGCCTTGAAGCCCCATGAAGTCTTTTCTTTCTGGTCTCAATCTTGCCTGAGTGTTCTCTCGAGTTCATGGTATGGTTGCTTATCTGCTTCTTTCCTTCATGGCCTCAGCCACTTATATCCCCTGGAACAGACCTGCCTTTTCATTTCCACTGCCCAGCACCCCTGTCTAGTGCTGTTCATTCAACTTGCTTCTCATTGCCCTCACAGATGCCTGTGCCAGTAGACTACCACCCATAGCCATCCTTCAGGCGGAATGCCCTAAGAAAAGAAACACGCGGACATTGTATCTTCCTAGAAAAAAAACACATACAATTAGAAGGGCTGTGGGATGTGTATTTCTCTGTTGATCTCTGTGTCTCTGTATGTCTGTCTTGTTATTGGGGAATGAATAGGAGAGTTAAAAGTAGACTCTAATTATGGTCTCTACTTATGGTAAAGAGAGTCCCTTATTAAAAATGAATTGTGTGTGTGTGTGTGTACACGTGCTTCCCTGTGTGTATACATGTGGGTGTAGAAGTCATTATCAAGTGCCTCCTTTTTCTATCACTTCCTTTTTAGATGAGGTATCTCCTTAGAGCCTGGAGGTCACTGTTTTGGCTACCTGGACTGCGGTGCAGGCCCCCTAGTTCTACCTGCCTCTATTTCCCTGACCACCATGCCTGGCTTTGAAATGGGCATTGGGTACACACACCAGGTCTTTATGCTTCTGTAGCAGCAAACCTTCCCACCAAACCATTTCCCTAGCTCCAGTCTAGTCCTTTCCTGTGGACCACAAGCGTGTTCACATGACAACACAGTAATACACACACACACACACACACACACACACACTCCCATTTACACTGTTTCTAGATGTGGGAGACTGGGAGCTAAGAGAGTGTGGATGGAGGGCTGTGTTTTTCTCTTCTTCACGAAGAAATTTGCAAAGAAAACTCCCTGTTAAGTTTCCCCTGTAATTGAGGAAATCTGGTTCCTGTTCTTCCTCTTCCTCACTTAGCTCCAGTAACATGTGCAGTGTGAAAGGTAAACAGCAGGCAATGCAGGAAAGCACCCCAGAACTACTGCTCAGATTAGCTGGGTGGTCAGTCAATGCTGTCAATACTTGATAGTGGAGCCAAGTGTCCTCCTAGGCCAGTGACACCAGTAAGAGGCAGCTGAGGGTGACTGTGGCCCATTTCCCCTCTGAGTACCCCTGATTAGAAAGTAATAACAAAGAGCCACAAAGAAATATCTTAGTCAATATCTATAAAAGATGCTATTGATTTGAGAAGATGATAACAGAAAATGATTATGGAAGAAAAGTGATGTTCTAGTCATTTCTTTAAATTTTCCCTCTCCATCTGTCTGGATCAGTAGTATAGAATTCTAGGAGTTTAGTTGCTAAAGGGGGTTTGGAAAGTATGGTGGTTTGCTTTAACTGATAACACAGAACCACTACAGAAGAGTTTATCAGTGAGGAATTCTCTATTGGCTTGTCTGTAGGCTTGTCCATAGGGAATTGCTGATGTGGGAACATCCGTCCCCCAGGGCATGGAAGTCACCATTCCCTAGGCAGAGAGGGCCCTGAACTGTGTAGAGTGAAGACATGTAGCTGAATATAAGCATTCTCTCTGCTCTTAACTGCGGATGTGATGTAAGTAGCTGTTCCTGCAGCCTCGACTTCCCTGCTATGATGGACTGAACCTGGAATTGTGAGCTAAAATAAACTACTTTCCCTCTAAACTGCTTCTTGACAGGTATTTTATCACACTGGCAGAAATGAAAATAGAACAGAGAGGACATGTCTTGGCCTCCCTTTATCATGTGCATCAGTTAACTGAAACCCAAGAGGAGATGACCTATGAGAGCACAAAGACCACTGGATTCCATCTCTCTTAGAGTCTGTCCCCCAACTAGACAGCATTCACTGGAGTAGAGATATTTCCAGAGCGTTTCCAAATCTGGGAGCAAAAGCATCTAAAGGAGAAGGTGTGATTTTGTAAGTAATTCCTGAATAGTGTATAATAAAGTGTCACAGGCTGATTGGCTTATAAATAAATGCCAGACATTTCCTTCTCCTAGTTTTGGAACCTGAGAAGTACAAGGTCAAGGTGCTGGCAGGTGCTGTGTCTGATGAAGACCTGCTTCCTGGCTTCTAGACAGGCATGGTTTTATTTTGTCTTCACATGGCAGAAGGGCAAAAGAGCTCCCTGGGGCACCCTGTAAGGGCACTAATCCTACCTATTGCTCCTTAGGATCCAATTACTACATAGCCTCCACTGCTGATACTGTCATCTAGTGGGTGAGGGTTTCACACATGAATTTGGGAAGGATACATGTGATATGTGTGGATCTGTAACCTGTAAAATTTCCTTCAAACTATCGAATCACACTCACATTCTAGTCAGTGGGTCCCAGTGGTCCAGGCTCTTGTTCCCAGTGCCACCAGGTGGTGCAGTGAGCCCAGCACAGGAGGAGAATGACTTTATGACAGAGCTGACCTTTGGGGAACACATCTGTTTTGTTTAGTTTTTCAAGACAGGGTTTCTCTGTGTGGCCTGGCTGTCCTGGAACTCATTCTATAGACCAGGCTGGCCTTGAACTCAGAGGTCCATCTGCCTATGCCTTCTGAGTGCTGGGGTTAAAGGCATGTGCCACCAACACCCAGCTTTTTTTTTTTTTTAATATTTTTTATTTCTTCCTTAACTAAATCATGCATGTATAAATTGGCTGCACCCATCCCTAATTTATTTCTCCTGCAACTGCTGGACATCCCTAACACAACCTACTACCCTCATGTTTTCTCTTCCATTTTGTTTGTAACTCACCGAGTCCATTAGCACTGCCTGATCAAGTCCTGCTGACTTGATCTCGGACAGATGACAAAAGCTGCACTCAGTTCATGTGTGCCAACCATGTCATGTCCAGGACAGCTGTGCTCCTCTATGTCTTTTAGCTCTTATGACCCCTTTCTATCATGATGTCTCCTAGACTTGCATGGAGAGGTTGACACAGATGTCCCATGTAGGGACAAGTACTCACTAGTCACTTACTCTCACTATTCTGAATGAACTGCAAAACTTCCACCATAGAAGTTTTCTTGATCAAGGCTGAGAGCAGCGTTAACCTAGGGATATAGACATTAATATTTAGAGGACAATTGGATGATACATCTATATAGTAAAGCAACAATAGTGAGTTCTCCCCTAGGGTTTATAGTAGTAGGTATGAATTACCTCTTGTGGACCAGACCTCACATCCAATGAGAAAGTGATTGGTTATCTCCATAAACTTCATGCCATCATTGCACCAGGGAACATATGTGGATAATATCTATAGACGTAATTCTTCTTAGTATTTAGCAGGCATATGGACAACCCTTCCTACTCCCAGCCAGCCTGCCCTGTTGCATTTGGCTCAGTCACTAACAAGCATCTAGGTTTGAATAAAACTCTTTTTGTTTTTGTTTTTGGTTTTTTTTGGTTTTGTTTGGTTTGGTTTTGGTTTGTTGTTGTTGTTTTTTGAGACAGAGTTTCTCTGTATTGCTTTGGAGCCTGTCCTGGAACTTGCTCTGTAGACCAGGCTGGCCTCGAACTCACAGAGATCCGGCTGCCTCTGCCTCCTGAGTGCTGGGATTAAAGGCATGAGACCCACATGAGACTTGAGGAGGGTGTAAAGGGAGGTACTCCTGGCCCTACTTGATGCAGTCCTGGTGGTGGAAATAGGTCTCTTCTCACTACTACTAATATTCCCATGCTGCTCCGTGAATACCAACACCCTCCAGAAGCAAAAGCCAAGATAGGTCTAGGACTTACTCAAGAGGACCACTCATGCAAGCATGGAAATTAGATTTTATGTGGTTGGTGGACCTAAATGATATTTCAGTCCTGGCTACTTTTCTGGGATTCAAGATATGAGCAACTTGGAGAGGTGAAGATGTCTCCATTTGTAAAGTCCTTGTTACACAAGAACGAAGACTTGAGTTTGACCCCCAGAACTCATGTAAATAAACAAAGATGGCATGTTGTAATCCAGTGTGTTGGAGGCAGATAAGCTGATCCCTGGGGGTTACTAACCAACTAACTTAATGTGATCAGCAAGCTTGGGGTTCCAGTGAGAGACCGTGTTTCAAAAACATGGTAAATGACTTCTGAGGTCACCTGAGGCTGACCTTTAATCTCTGTGTACATGTCATACATGTGAAGTGAGGTGGTATTAGCTGGGAGATGTCTTTTATGTATCTATGCTCCGTTTCTGCTATTATATCCCTTTCCTGGGCTAAAGGGGGGAAGAGAAAAGAGCTTTGGAATTAGCCAAATCTTTATTTGCATCCTTGTATTTATTAGTTCAGTGGATTGAGACTCCTCATCTATAGATGGGGTGGTTTCCTTTCTGTGGCCATCCTGCTGGTTTAGCAGAACCCTCCAAGCATGAGTGAAGGCCAGGCACTTGATAGCCACCAGCTTCTGAACCTTAGCATAGCCAGGCAAAGATGACATGAACAGCACTTGGAGATTCTGACCATAGAGCCAGTGACTGATTTCATTCTTGAGGCAGATGCAACTTGGTGGTGGTCAGGCATGAGTACAGCAACCAGAAAGATCCTCTTCTACCATTTCCCTGGCCAGAGTTTTTCCTGCAGTTTCCCCACTAACCCTGAGTGCTGAGATAGCCAAACCCCACTGGGTTCAAGCCCAAATCCTCCCGAATCACATGAGAGCATCCAAATGCAGAGGATGTAACTGAGTCATTATACAGGAGAGGAAATCAGA
Source organism: Phodopus roborovskii (assembly GCF_943737965.1). Lineage (NCBI taxonomy): Eukaryota > Metazoa > Chordata > Mammalia > Rodentia > Cricetidae > Phodopus > Phodopus roborovskii. The sequence goes on along the minus strand of NW_026126511.1, from coordinate 49,386,165 downwards.
CCAGACTTGGGACTGGCTCTGCAGGGGTTGTCCCCGCAGGTAGTGCCATCTCAAACTGACAGTGTCTGGATCAGGATTGATTTAAAGTGGAGTTGATTACCCCTGGGGTTTGGTTCTTAGTGCTCACCCCCATCGTATGACTGTGGGGCACAGATGTGGGTGCTTTGCCTGTGAGCATGACAAGCAATTGAAAATACATAATTCATACCCATGGGCCAACAGGGTATTCAGGTCCCAGCCAAGGGGGTGTGGTTTCTAGTGATGTCAGATGAATGAAATGTGGAGTAGTTTCTAGAACCTGTGATGTGGATTACTGACGCTTTGCTGAACTGGACTCAGCAGCTGCAGGATTCACTCTGGGGATCGCCATAAGTGACTGAGGCTGCATGTGATGCTGTTAGCTGAATCTGAGGGAGGCAGGGAGCCCCAGACCCCTCTGAAAAGGCTGGGATGTTGGATCATTGAAAATCATAGAGAAACATTCTGGAAGAGTGTATGCTGGTATGAATAGGTCAGGAGTCCAGTGTGCTTGGGGCTAGGGTTGCTGAATGGCAAGAATGGGACAAGGCTGAAGCAAGAGACCAAGAGAAGAGCAGAGAGGAGACTCAGAAGGCAGACGCTGTTTTTTTTTCTTTACCTTGTGACACCTATCCCTGCACCAGTAGCCTTAGGGGCAGGGTCCCTGATATACAATCATGAACTGTCTTAGAATTCACGTGCTATACAGCTCACCAACCAACCAGCCACCTGACTGAGAGCTTCTTGCAGATGGAGGAGGTGCCCAGGAGTGTAGTATGGCTGGCCTTCTGCCTTCCCCTCCCCTCCTTACCAGCTCTCTCTCTCTCTCTCTCTCTCTCACCCATCTTTCTTTCTCCTCTTCCATGACGTCACCTCTCGCCACTGCCCTCGCATTCCCGTCCCCTGGCTTCCTAGTTGCCAGGCTGCTGCTGCAAATGGTAGGTGCTGATTAAGACGGATGGATTGGTAAGAAGCATTGGATGTGACTTGAATAAAAAGCAGCACAGCTTCGCCTGGATGCAAGGGCACACAGCCAGTAAGCGGCATCACTTGGGAGATAACTTTACTACTGGAGCTTGTCCTTAAAATAGCAAGCATCCCCCATTCCATTACAATCACCACTTATATAAATGTAGACACATGTACATTGAAAAGTGACAGTGTCTGTGTTTCCCAGCTCCTCCTTCCTTTTCCTTGTCATTTCCAACAGAGATCAGATGATTATTTCCCCAAGACATGTAAAGAACCTTTAGTCCCTGGGAAATGCTGTCATTCTGTGACCTTCTGAGGTGGCTTGTCACCTCGGGATGGCGTGGGGGTTGGTTTGCTTCATCAGACACTTAATAAAAATAATGAGCATATTTTGGACAATGTTCTTTTGCATATTGGGAGCACCTAGAGGGCCAGCCCTTTCCTCTGTCCCCTGTGTCAAAGCTGCAGTGGCAAGAGTTCCCTTGGAGACTTTCACTCCTAATACAGAACTGGCTTGGTACACAGTCACTTCATGGTATCAGGATGGAGGAGGTCAAGGGATTTGTTCAAGGTTAATGGCACATGGAGGTTTCTAGATCAACATCCTCTTGGTGTTTAATCATGTCTCTCTCTATGATGGGACAGGAGGGACTATAATGCCTTTAACATATTCGGTTCACTTAAAGCCCCACAGACTGTTGTTGGCTCAAGGTCAAACCCTGATTTTCTCTTGGTGCAATTTTACCTTGCTTACAGACAAAACAAGGTATTGTTTCAAAGGCACATCTGTCCCTCTGCATAGACAACATGTTAAGGACTTACTAAAGATGAGGGTCTTGGCTGACTTGGTGTGTGGATTTTTAGAGCCATGGATTTTCCATTCTAATAATTAGCCTCTAAAATCTATTGGCACAAAATGTCTCTTACTCTTTCTCTCTCTCTCTGTATGTGTGTGTATGTGTGTGTGTGTGTGTGTGTGTGAGAGAGAGAGAGAGAGAGAGAGAGAATAACACAAAATGGACAGACAGAAAGATAGAATATATATATGGATTTATTGTTAAATTATGCTTTAAATTTTACCTTCATCTGTTAATTTTGTAACTTCTGTTTAAAAAAAATTGACAGCTGAACAGCAACAGGCTGGAAGATGGTGATGTCATCTATGCTATTTATAGAGCTCCATCCCCTACAGAGTACAGATCTTGATATTTAGACCGTGAAGGCCTGTGGGTAGGATTCATGCCCAGTTCTGTGTTTCCTGCTGTACCTGTCACATGGCTGTCTTATGACATCCGTTGTTAACCACCTGTTTATAGACAGGAAATTAAAATTTGATCCAGGGTCTCAGTAGAGATGGGAGTTGTCCAGTTCTATTTTCTCAGTTTATTTTTTTCCCCCACTAAACTGCCAATTTCATATATTTGGAAACAAAAGTAGAGAAGTTGTAATTGAACCACTTCCAGACTAGGTACGTGGTTAGAAGCAAACAAGAAAAAAATGCTATCTCACCAACAATGGGGAAAGAAATCTGAAAGGAAGAGAGCATGAAGACAAATTACCGAAGGTAGACTGTGCAATTCCATCTTTAATGAAATTTATATTAGAAATCATGGTTCCAGGCTTGTTTGTGTCTGAGGTACTCTTGACTGCCCGCTCAAGTGCACAGGAAGCCCTGCCTGAACTTGAGCCATTCTTTGTGTAGAATGCTTCCGGGAGTGGAGTGCTCATTGTGCTGACTTTCGTTGTTCCACCACTAATTATGACTCTGGAAAATTCTGAGGACCCCAAAAACATAAGCACAGTTTGTGAAGACATTAACATCCAATTCAGTATTGATCCAGAACCAGCTTCATTGAATTTCTTTCGAATCGTAGTAGTCCCAGGGCCAGTCCATTAGAGAGATGATGATCAAGGAAGTACTAACTAAAATTTTAGAGGCAAAGAGGAAGTGATCTCACCAGAGAAAAGATGTTAAGAATGATGAGAGTCTGAGCCACAGTCCATGTGACCATAGCAAACTACTGCATCGACCAGAGCAAGATTTTAGAAGCATGATCAGCACAAATGTTCACCGCAGAGAATCTATGGTGCTGGTGGAGCAGAATTTCAGGACCTTGGTCAGTACCTGGAGTGGCCCTGAGTAGGGGGAGGGACACTGTGGATTGCTATTGCATTTGGCCAGAGCAAGGATTCAGAACATATAGATACAGGGTAGCAGGCACCAATTACTCTGTAAAAACTTTCTCAAACCTCTTGCAATTCCTTTATGCTTCCTTGAAACCTCTGCATTGGAGACCCCTCAAAGGCACAAGCAAGCACAACCACCGCTCATCTAAATACTCACACAATGTTTCTGTTTGTTGTAACCCAATAGATTTATTGTTTCTTCAAATCCTTTATGTAATGGGGCGGGGGTGGTATCATGATCTCAGAGCTTGAGAAGGAACGCTGCTATCTGGAAATCATGGTCACCTCCTGTAGGTCACATGCTGAGGTGCTGATGTGCCCAGATCACGATGGAATCCTGACTAGTCAAGCCTGCTTCAAAAAGGCCAGTTTAATGACACCATACTGCCTCAGTCATTTGTTCACACAGCAACTAAGAGACTGCTTCCCATTCACAAGAGGGTGGTTGGGAAATAGGCATGATTGAGAATCACCTGTGAGATTGGCTTCTGGGCATGCCTGTTGAGAATTCTCTTGATCAGATATTTTAAGTGGGAAGATCCACACACTAAGGGTGGTGCTCTTTCCAGGCTGGGATCCTGGACTATATAAAGCAGCAGAGCACAGACAGAATGCATCCATAGCTCTCTGCTTCCTGACTGTGGATGTGATGTGACCAGATGTGCCCTAACTTCCCTGCATTATGGACTGTACTGTCAAACCATGACTGGAATAAACCCTTTCCCCCTTTAAATCATTTTTGTCAGAGTATTTTAATCACAGCCACAGGAAACATAGAGATCATGATTGGTAACCAAGGCAGTATGTTTGCATCATACTTGCCCTGTGCATTGCATTTCATTAATCACACAGTATGACTAGGCATTGTAGTAAATATTTCACTTATATCATCATCTGATTTAATTTTCATAAGTCTAGTTCTTTGAGATAGATATTGAGATGAGCCAAATTTTATGGATAAGCCTCAAATGTAGAGACTCAAAACTTCATGGTGCACATACTTGGAGTAGTAGAGTAGGGATTTGAACACCTTCTTAGAGCCATGCTGCTATATTGAGAATGGACATTTTATTTTTTTCTCTCTCACTCCATATTACTTTTTATTTGTTTGTTTTTGTTTTTTGAGACAGGATTTCCCTGTGACTTTGGAGACTGCCCTAGAAATAACTCTAGGCCATGCTGGTCTCAAACTCACAGAGATCCACCTGCTTCTGCCTCCTGAATGCTGGGATTAAAGGTGTGCGTCACTTACCCTCCCCCCACCCCGGCCACATTATTTCTTTTAATCACTGAAATTAATTTTACTTTTAGACCTGGATCTGTGGTCTCTTGCCCGATAGGGCTCAGGATTTGGGGCAAGTCTGATCCAATCAATTATTGGAAATATTGTGTGATGACACTCTAGAGGCCTTGTTTTCTCACAGGCAAGTAATGGCGCATCATGAAAAATAAAAGACCCAGAGACAGATATTGTGTTTCAAGCTTCAAGCTGAAGGTCAGAAAAGCAAAGCAGCTGGCCACTATCTCTTACCTCTACCTTGGGCTGAAAGGGCTGATCCAGGAGCTTTTCACCAAACCTCAAACTACTCATTCTTCAGTGTGGCTGGAGAGAATCCAGAGATTATCTCAGAATGCAGTCTGAGACATTGGGCTCCTGTCTTTTATATACTTTTCTAGGGCTAGGATTGAAAGCATGTGATCCCAGGTGCTGAGATCATCTTTGCGTGAGCTGATTCTCTTTAGGACTGGATCATTTTCGAGTAGCTCAGTGTGGCCTTGAACTAAATAACAGAGATGTGTCTACCTTTACCTCCCATGTTTTGGGATTAAAGGTGTGTATCACCAACATCTGATCTCTATAGCTTGTGGTTGTCTTTGCTTTCTGAATCCTCAGACAGCTTTAATAAATCATAAATAATATATCACCACAAAATGGAATTATTAGGAAAGTGTTAGCCCATGTACAGCTTGTCAGCATTGGGCAGTACCTCGCTGCTCTTTTCCCTCAGTCCAAACAAGTGATGTTTAATTCATGCCAAGCAGCTGAGGTCACCTGGACCTTATAGACATTACTCAGTTTCCAGTGTCACCGCCATGCACCTTACCTGGCTGGGGATGTTGTTCCTCTTTCCATTCTTTGGTGCCCACATTTGTGTCAAATTTCTGAAGTTTTGGTACAACTTTTATCCCTTGGCTATGAGATGCTGGCACACAGAGAGCAGGCCTGAGTTTGTCCCCATCTGTGAATAGGACATCGTGGAGCATTTACAGTCTTGCTTCTCACAGCTCTCATTTCTGAGTGTATCTATGGTTTTCATCCTCAATACACTGGTGTCCCAGGCCTCTCAGCAATGCCCATGTCTGAGGGCTATAATGTCTGCTGAGAATTTCCAAACAACAAATGGTTATAAGCGAGCCTAGACTTCACCAAACAAAATGATGGATTGTATAACCAAAATTCATTGAGTACCTGCTTTGTGCCTGATGATGGACAGGGAAAGAAGGCAGTTGCAAGCAACACAGATCCAGATGCAGGAGAGAATGGAGGATGGTGATAGATGAATAATCAAGAAAACATTGTATCAAGAAAAGAAGAGGTTGAAGAAGTGAGAGGCTATTTTTTTGTGACAGCTGAGTGTAAAGTTTTGCTTGAAATGGCCAAGGAGAGCCAGGGTCTGGGCATGAAAGAAGTCTGGCTTTCTCATTCCTGCCACTGTTAATCTGCAATTCCAACCGAATAGGCAGCAGAGAGACTGAGTGGATTGATTGATTAATAATACCCTCTCTTTGGGAGTTCCTGGACTCATGCTGGGCATGAGTTCCATACCAGCCAGGATTATATAGTGATACCCTGTCTCAAAAGCAAAAAAAAAAAAAAAAGTAGCCAACTGAACAAACAGAAACCACTCCAGTCCCAGTGCAGGACTCAATAGATAGTCAATTAAGTGCTAGGACCTGAATTCAGCTCTAGAATCTAAGTCAAAAGCCAAGTGTGGTGTGTCCTTGGGTTCCAGCATTGAGGAGGCAGTGCCCTTGGTGCTTCACTGGTAGGCTAGTCTAGCCTCCTTGACAAGTTTTCAGGCCTGTGAGAGACCTGTCTCAAAAAACATGAGGGGCTGTAGAGATTGCTATGTGGTTAAAGGTACTTAGCAGGGGACTAGAGTTTGAATCCTGGAACCCACATTGGATGGCTCACAAATGCCTATAATTATAGATCCAAAGGATCTGATGCCCTTTTCTGGTCTCCACTGGCACACAAACACACACACACATACAAAGAGAGAGAAAGAGAGAGAGAGAGATAAGGAGAGACGGACAGACAGACAGGCAAAGACACAGACAGACAGATACAGAGACAGAGGCAAAGATACTCTGAACACATGTTTCTTCAGGGCATGGTAGCAGTGTGCTCAGCTGCTCAACCTATCCAGGGATTCCTATCTTCAGCTCTCCCCTGAAGTCTCTTTATGTCCTCAAGCTGTTAAATAAACACCAGATTCAGTACTCATGAATTGTTTAGATTGTGATATATGATACACACAGTTAAACCTTCACAATGCCTCATTCCAGTCTATGAACAACCTATGAAACAAACCTATGAAGACCATGTTAATGTTCTTACTTCATAGGTAAGAGGACTGAAGTAGAGTGAGAAGAAAAGGAGTAGTGTTCATGGTCATTCCCTTGACATGTACAGCAATGGTTCAAAGCCAGGGGTGTCCGAGTCCACACCCTGCTCACACACACACACACACACACACACACACACACACACACACACACACACCTCTATGTCCCTTTATCCCCCTTAAAAAAGAAAAACTATCAAAACACTCACTGATTAGACTTCCTCTACCTATGTGCAAGAGAAATGCTTGCAAAACTTCCCAGGCTTATAAGAAATGGAAAGACAACAGGCCCTGTCATCTTTCATTTTGTTTTTTTTTATTTGTTTGCTTTGTTTGGTGGGTTTTTTCATGTCTGTTGTTCTTTGTTTTATGATATTTTTCATGAAGAAATTATTTTTAAATCATGCTTGTAGATATGACGATATAGCTCAGTTGGCAGAATGCTAGGGTACTTGCCTAGCATGCCTGAAGCCCAGAGTTCCGGGCCAGGTATACACCTGTAGTCCCAGAACTTGGAAGGTGGAGGTAGGAGGATTAGTTTGAGGCCAGTCTGAGATCCATGAGACACTGTTCTTGAAAAAAAAAATCACCTTTGGGCTGGCAAGATGGTTCAACCGGTGGAAGGAGAGACCAACCCCACAAGTTATCCTCTGACCTTCACACACACACACACACACACACACACACACACACACACACACACACACACACACACACACCAAACAACAACAACAAAATAATAAAAAAATAACCTTTGTAGGTCCTTTTCCCCCCTAGATGTAGCATTGTATTTAGAAATACAAGTGTAAAAACATTTCCCTGTGGGTTCTCTCATTGTGGGCTAATTTTATTTCAGGTTTAAATTTTTTATTCATCTGAGATTCATTTAGCATATATTACAAAGTGGGCATCTACTATTCATTGCTTCTAATGCTGGATGGTCTGTGCTCTTATCACAATCAGTCTGTCTCTCTGCTAACCCTTGTCATCTACTGGGTTCCTGCATGCTTTGTAGTCATTTTGCCCTTTCCAACCTAGCCAGTACATCTACCTAAATCTTATGTGTTAGTGCTACATGGTCTTATTATTTTGTAGGCTTGTGATAGTTTGTCATCTGGTAGTAATCTCCTTTTATTACTCCTATTTATCCTAGAAACTTACTAAATATTCTTATTTATTTTTCTCCATGGGTTTGAGGATCAGCTTATATATTTAAACAAAAAAGCCATTACCTTTTATTTGGTGGTGTTCATGCTAAATTTGTGAATTAAATCGGAAAGTTTATATCTTTACAGTACTGAGATTTCTTAGCTAAGAACATGAGGCATACTTCTGTTTTTCTCAGACTACAGTTTTAATGTTTCACATTTCTGACTGAGTGTATTTCTGCATATTTGATTTTTTTATGTTACTTTGTGTGTATGTGTATGTATGTGTTTGTGAGGGTCCATATATGTGTGTGTGCACATTTGTGTATGTGAATGTGGGAGCCAGAAGCGGACATTGGATACTTCCCTTAGTCACTCTCCACCTTATTTTCTGAGTAATGGTCTCTCACTAAACCTGGAGCACCTCCATTCATCTAGATTGCCTGGCCAGCAAGCCCCAGGGATGCTCTCAGTTCTGGCTTCTTTGTGCTGGGATGAGAGGCATGTACAGATGCATCCAATTTTTAAACATGGAATTAAATTCAGGTTCATATGATTGTATGAATATTTTTTCTGACTGAGCTATCTTCTCATTTTGTGTTGCTTTTTAATGGCTGTTTTCATTTGATCTGTCTTATATCTGCATATCAGATATTTACATTACATTCATACCGTTGTAAAGTAGCAATGAAATAATTTTATGGGTGGGGGTCACCACAGCATGAGGAACTGTATTAAAGGGTCATAGCATTAGGAAGGTTGAGAACCTTCAGTCTATTGTTTTAGCCATCTAGTAGTCAATTCTCTAGAGTTTCCATCTAAAAATTTGCCCGATTTTTTCACCTTTCCAACTTTTATACCTTTCCTAGTTGGATCGATAGTGCCTTCAGATTTATACCAAAACTGTGTGTTGGTAATACATACATTGGGATATATCTAGTGTTTCCCAAATATACATGTTATTATGGCCTTACAAGTTGACAGTGTTTGTGTAGGCATATGAGATTCTCTATCTATGTACGAATCTTATCATGTTTAAAAAGGAAAACAAGAGTTTTCTCTTGATTGGGAATGGGTGTTACATCTTATACGATGCCTTTTCAGTGTCTGTGGTAATGATTGTGTGATCTCTCTCTTCGGATCCATTAATATGGAAAGTTATGGTAATGATTCCGCATGCATCCCTGTATTTGTGGAACTCATGACTCATTTGTCTAAGATGTGTCATTCGCTCACTCTGCTTCTGGGTTCTGTTTGCTAATGTTTTATTTAAGCATTTTGCAATAATATTTCTAAGATTGGCCTTGACTTTCATTTATGTTTCATCTCTGTGGGTTTTGCTGTCAGTGTTATGTTAATTTTACGGAAGGGTTTTGTGAGTGCTCCTTGCTTCCCTGTGCTCTGGAACATTCTAAATAGATTTTGCACCCATCTGTTGCTTAATGATGAGCTACAGTTTTCTATAAAACTAGTTGGCCAGGCTGAGGAGACGACTCAGTAAAGTGTTTGCCACACACAAGCATGAGGATCTAGGTGTGATCTCTAGACTCACTGGGAAAGGTCTGGTGTGACCGCTTAGGCTTAAAATCCCAGCCCTGGGGAGGTGGAGACAAGATTCCTTGGGCTCCCTGGCCAGCCAGCCTAGCAAACCAGCTAACTTAAGGCCCATAAGAGACCCTGTCTGAATAAACAAGGAGGCTGGCTCCTGAGAATGGCACCCATGGGTGCCTGGTCTCTGGCCTCCAGACTCACACATCCACATGTGTACCCATGTGACCGGGTACACACAGAACAACAATAATTTTTAAAACCTACCCAGTTTTTTTTTTTTTCAGCAAGGTTATCTATGAGACAATATCCTCTATAACTGTTCTCTTTACTTCTGTCTTTCTAGAGATTGGCTCTGGGAATCCATAATTTTCTATATTTCAGTTCGTTTTGGTTCACTGAATTAGCCACATAGAATGAAACAAACAACTCTTACAGGATTCTTCCAGTGATATCCTCTGTGTCTGTCATTGTCTTCCTTCCCCTCCCTTCCCTCTCCTTCCATCTCTGCCTGTTTCCTCCTCCCTACCTCCCTCTGGTCCTTCCTTCCTCTCTTTCTCAGGGTCTTGTTATAGGCTTAACAAGGCTTGTTAAGTCCAGCTAGGCTTAAATTCCTTGCCTTTGCTTTCTGACACTGAGATTTTAGGAAGACATGTGACCCCATACTTGGCCTACGTGTGTGTGTGTGTGTGTGTGTGTGTGTGTGTGTGTGTGTGTGTATTATATTTTTTTCTTCTTTTCATGGGTATATCTAACAATTCATTTTATATTCCCCCCAAGAACAGAAATCTTAAATTGATGGATCAATTTTTTGTTTTTAAGTTTTTGACCCACTAATGTTTGTCAAATTGTTTCTGCCCTTTTGATTTCTTTACATTTATTTTACTTCATTATTTTTCATTCCTGGATCCATCCTAGAGTTTACAATGGTAGAATACTTTTCTGGGGAATCACAAGCATGATCCTATGCACGCTAGACAGATTTTCCTACCCCTGCCCTGCACTGCCAGCTCGTGTGGAACACTGCCAGTTATTTTTTTTATCAGACATTTTCCTGTATATCTTTCATGAAATATAGCCTTGTAAGCTGGCTGGCAGGGACCTTGTGGAGTTTTGAATAAGAGTGTCCCCCATGTTTGAATACTTGCTCCCCAGTTAGGAGAACTATCTGGGGAGGATTAGGAGATGTGTCCCTGCTGAGGAAGGTATGTCACTGGGAGCAAGCTTGAGGTTTCTGTCATTCTCAATGTGCTTGCTGCCTCCTGCTGTGACATGTAAACTCCCAGTAACTGCTCCAGCTGCCTGCCACCATGCTGTCACTCTGTGTCATGAATGCTAACCCTCTGAAACTGGAAGGCAAATTAAGTGTTTTCTTTTATAAGTTGCTTTGGTCCTAGTATCTTATCACAGCAGTAGAAAAGTAACTAAGACAGATCCCTATGTCATAGATGAACTCCACACAGCTAGGAAAGATCTGAAATGGGGCTCCCCTGGGACCAGAAACACTCCCCATCCCAGCACAACCTCCTAGACCTGCAGCCAGACCTCCACTGAGTCTGCTACATTATGGCAGCCTCTGCCTTCCTTTGGATGCCTTGACAGCAAGGATGCAGCAGGCTTGTGTCATCTGGCCCTGAGCTGTGTCAGGGCCAGATTCTAGACAGAGTAAACCTTTAATTCTTTTCTGGACCTCGGTTCAAATAATTTCCTCGTGAGAAAAACTGGCTTCAGTAAGATGTCCCCTACACCAATGGCTTTTGCACCAATATCCATAAGGAGGACGTCTGTCCAATTCTTCTCAGCCATAACAGGGTCACTAAGGTGCCTGCTCAGCCTTGGGGAGTCTGGCCATCAGTCTAAGGACCATGTGTGGATTCAGGGATGAGCACAGGGGTGTGACAAAGTAGAAGAAGTAGCTTTCACGAGTATGGCTCTTTCTCCTTTTTTATAAAGGTGACACCCGAAGTCCCAAAAAATTAATGTGCCTGTCACTGTGGGCTGCTTTATATTATTATATCTCAGATGAGAAAATTAGGACACCGGAAATTGCCCCAGATTTCCTTCTTTCTTAGGGAACTAAGCATTTCCTTTGCTTTCTTGGAAATGATTTTCAGTTAGGGGGATCAGAGTGCAGCCTGGCCAGAGGAGGTTCCATGTAGTGTTGCTTTGCTGTCCAGCCACTAGCTTTTGAAACAGAACCCATGGAAAGGGCCTTATTCAGGATTCTAGGTGGCCTGGGCAGACACTCTGGTTGAAGCCCTTGCCATGAGAGTAGCCTCTACTTGGGTAAGCCACTTAGAGTTTAGCAGTGGCCTCAGTCCTCAGTTAAGATGTCATGTGCCTCACTCTGGGAGCCAATAGCCTTTGGGATTCTCGACAGTCTGAAAATGTTCGGTGTGTTTCTATCTACGGTGTGGATTTGAGGTACTACATCTCTATCCAGTGATAGGTCCTGTTATTGACCACAGAGTGACACTTCCCCTGGAGAAAGAACAATAATCAAAGAAAGATGTAAGTGAGGTGTGAAGGGTTACCTTAGTTACAAGGAAGACATTGCAGGGACAGTGTGATCAGCCACTAGAACAAGCTACAAGGGGAAGGCAGAAGCCTCTGCTTGCTCATCTGTTTGGTTTTATGGCATGGCAAGTGCATATATTCCAGAGGTTCACTCTAGTCCTGTGGACCTTTCCTCTTTCTAGTGTTAACGTTTGGATTTGGGTGGTTCAGAGACTTACAGACAGGAGATAGATTTTTTAAAACTGCTTCCCTCCAACGTCACTATCAACGGGGACCCTGAAAACTTCCTGGAAATGCCCCAATCCTTTCCCACATCTCATCGTCCCTGTCCTCCCAGTGTGTGACTGCCACACCTGCCAACCTCATGTTAGAAATGCTTCCTCTGCTATGTTCTGTGTCTCTCTGGTTCAGGTCACTGTAGGCCGGCCTCACCTGGAACACAGAAGGCCCCAAACCACATGACCTGTTGCTATACTAGCCTGCTGTAGGAGCTCTTGCTAACTTCATTCCCAGAGAAGCTAGCAGTTCCTTGTCCATGCACTCATATCTATAGCTGTGTGTGCACATGCCAGTGGGAGCTGGCACACTTCTCAAGCTCTGAGTTTCAGAGTAAGCGGCTGACCCTTGCTCTTCCCCACTTACTGAATTGTCTGGACATAGCTGACACTGGGTGAGAGAAAGCAGATAACAAAGGCTCAGAGCAGAATGGCATCGGGATTTAAAGATGAAGGCAATTTGTATTTGCCTAACAGTCTACCCCTATTAATTTGGAAGGAAGAACAATGGGTTCTTTCCCCTCTTTCTTGTTGTGCTGCAGCCTCTCACATATCCTACCAACATGCCCTCGAATCGTTGACCCTAGTCTCTCTCTCTCTCTCTCTCTCTCTCTCTCTCTCTCTCTCTCTCTCTCTCTCTCTCTCTGCTTCTCTCCTTACAAGCCCCTTGCATGAGGTCTCCGGTGCAAAGTCTCCTGGGTCAGAGATACCTGTTCCAGCTCTGGTAAGATCCAGGATCTTACCTGAGGCAGGCCTCAGCAAAAGGCTTAGGTGGTGTGGATGAGCCTAACAGAGCTTCCCTGGGATCGTTACAGTGGTCATTGTAAACTCTAAGGAAACATTAAGAGGAATACAGTCTCTAGGCTTTGGAAATTCCTTGGCATGAGCTGCAGCCTGGGCTAGCAGCTCTGCACCTCCCTTCCAGTGGCGCTGGGTACATGTTCAAAGTCAACATGCAAGGAATGGAAGCAGCTAGCTAAAGGAATGGACACTCCACTGGGCTCTGCAAATATCATTCCATGTAGCCACCAGATGAAGGCAAGAAGGAGGCAGGATGCTCAGTTCCCTTTCCCTGGAAGAAAGTGCCTTAGACAGGCATTAATGCCTTCCCTATCTCACTTGGTCATCAGTCCCACACAATGTTTTGAAAGGTCCCTGGCTAAAGGGATTGCTCTGAGGTGGGGGACTGGCTGCCTCCTAGTCTCTTGGGGTGGGACGGGCCTCCAGGGATTCTCTGCTTGCCTCTAGGATAAAAGGCCTCTGGGGCCTTTGCATCTGTGTTGCAAGATACCAGTGATGCCCAGGCAAGGCAGAGGAGCATGAGTTCTTTTAGCAAATAGGCCCTGCAGGAATGCAAGCACAAGGGGCAGAGAGTGGAGTGGAACAGGCTGGACCCTGAGACCCCAGGTGCCCCATACGCAAGGTAAGGGCTTTGCCAGTGGGAGAGCAGAGGACGATTCAGAAGAGGTGGGGCTGGGCCCTAGTCAAGCGGGACTTTCATAGGAACACTTGGACTGTCAGGGAAGTGTGGATGAGAGACCAGATGGGGACGTGACATGGCAGTGAGCCACTCGTGAAGCTTGTGGGATTGTGCCAGGCTGTGGCTAAGAAGGGAGCAGGATGGGGTGCAGGGGACCCAGGATATTGAGCTAAGTAAGTCATCTTGCCCATGGCACAAGGGTGTCCTAGGGCAAGGCCATATGTCAGTTTCTTATGCAAGACAGTGGTAGAAGCTGAGGGTAAGCACCTTGAGCAAAGCAGAAAAGCAGGGCAAAAAAGAAAGAGGATGGGGACAGAGACGAGGCTCCAGGGGGAGACTGAAGTCTGTCTGCATGGTCAGAGACTAGAGCACATAGCAAGGCTGTCTTTAGCCAGTATGGGAGTGAGTTTTCCCTCCCTCCCTCCTTCTCTCCCTCCCTTTCTCTCTCCTCCTCCTTCCCTGTCTCCCTCTTTCCCTCTTCCTCTCTCCATCATCACCCCTCTCTCTGAAGGAGAGTGTTTCAGAGACCCTAATAAGCACAAGTAAGGGGCTGGAGAGATGGCCCTGGGTGGGAGTGCTTTGTTTGCAAGCGTGAGGACCTGAGTTTGAATCCCAGCACCCACATAAAAGCTGAGCACATCCACACTGTGGAGTAGGCAGAGCCAGGTAGATCTTGGGAGAAACCCAGCTGAAACGACAGCTTCAGGTCTGGTGAGAGACTCTGTCTCAATGGAATAAGGTGGATGCTAGAGGAGGATGCCCGACATTCCTCTCTCTGTTCCACATGCTAGAATGTGGACAGAGTTATCTACATACCACACATGACCACATCACATACTCTTAAAAAAAAAAAAAAAAAAAGGAGGAGGCTATACCTAGAATACACCTATTCCCATTAAATCAGCCTTCAACAAATTATTCCCCTCTCCCATATCACATGTATTATTCAATTTGTTTTAAATGGAGTGCTCGTCCCAAGATGTGGAAATCATGGGAATTTATTAAGTCTTGACAAGAGTTATTGAATGTTCTACAAAGTTTTCCAAATTGGCCAGTGTTGGATGGCTTAAAAATTATTCATTAAGGCATAATATTAAATACCAATAAATTGCATGGTATATTTATGAACTATCCTTGAAAGTCATTAAATATGCATATCAGGCAATAAATCCGTTCTCTCCTGTAAGCTGTTCTGAATGGTGGCAATTTAGGGTTTAGGTAGTAGTCATGGGAGTGGGCTTGCTTGCCACTGGGTGTCGCTAGGACCTCAAGGGCGTACACAGGAACTAGAGTCAGGCCCTTTCCAGCCATTGCCCCTGCTATTGCAATAAAAGGGGGCTGGACCAGGTAGACTATTTAGATTTGAGATGTATATCAAAGAGTGAAAATCCAAAGGTTGGAGAGCCATGAGATGGAGCAGTACACTGTATTCTGTAATCTCTACTTATATTGCTACCACTGGCTGCAAAAATACCTGCCATTCACCCCAAATTAACCATCTGATCCTGGGAGGCAAGTGCTTCTAGCTGCAGTCACCAGAGCTCAATAATTCTCTGTGATGGGCTTTGCTTCTGTATGACCCAATGCTGTCTTCAGACTAGAGTCAGCCTCGGTTACTGCCCCTGAGGATGAGGGACTTTAGCACTCACACACCCAGTGAGTGTGGTGGCGAAACCCCATTCATCCAGCTCTGCTCTAGGTTGTTGGAGACTTCCTGCTGATCTGCTGTTGTCCATTCTGAGTCACACCAAGGCTGTAAGATAGTCTTATATTGTCCAGTAATGGAGAACTCAGCACCTCCAAGGCCCTCTGTCAGACTGGTTGCATTCCTAGATGGCTGTCCTGGAGTAAGAGAATCCCAAGCTGTTCTCCACAGATTTCTCCAGATTTCCATCATGGGTAGAGTGGTTCTGGGGGTCCCAAGGCTGCCATGACTTCTAGACTTTGCTACCAAGTGCTTTCTTTGGTTCTCTGATTATGAAACAGTGTGCTTGCCTGAGTATTATGGCAGGCTGGTCAGCATTAATAGTTGGGGCGTCTGCTCCATAAGAGAGTTATAGCCAGGCAGGAGCTCTGAGGATAGAAGGGCCCATATTTGATATCAGAAACACTTCATTAGTTCTGTGATCTTGGATATGATTGGTCCTCTGGGGAACATTCTTAGATTGGTGGCCATGCTGCTTTTTGTGGGGCAATAAAGTGACTAAATAAAACCAACAGGGAAGGAATGGCCACCTGTCTGAGGACCTGTTGCACCCACACCACTTAGGCCACCTCAGTCCTTTGATGAATGGGGGGAACCCATGCTTCTGTTGTCAAGCAGACCATATCAGCTTTGGAAAAATAAAAATAATTTAAAATATCTAATATTAGATAATAAATTATTAAACAATAAATTAATATTAAACAACAATTTTACCATCTAATAACAAATGAATTATTAGATAATGAATTCTTATCAAATGATAAATATGCATTATTGTTGTTTTTGTTCATTATGGTTCTTATTGTTATTATGTGTATGTATGTTATGGTGTGTGCAAGTATCGTGTGTTCATGAGTGAGGATATGTGTGGATATGTGAGGGTACAACCTCAAGTATCTTCCTCGGTTTTTATCTCCCTTATTTTTTGAGATTGTCTCTCACTGCTTGGGACTCACCAATTTGGCTAGGCTTGCTGGCCAGCAAGCCCAGGATTTGCCTGTCTCCACCTTCCCAATGCTGGGAGTACAAGAAAACACCTCAATGCCCAGCTTTTATGAGGGCCCTGAGGACCCAGCTTAGGTCCACATGCTTGTGCAGGGAGCACTTTACCAACAGAGCTGTTTCCCCAGCCCTCCTTTAGTTTGAAGAAATAAAAGCAAAACTCTCCTATGTAGTTTGGACACAGAGAGACAATGAAAGCAGGAAAATGAGCAGAGAGCTGGCTTAGGAAGAAGGAAGCCACCAAGCCACTTCAGTGGAATTGAATTCCGGAATCCTGGCACCCTATGGCCTATTCTCCCACGGGAGAGCTAGGGGCTTCTCTTCCTCCTTCATCTCGAGTGTTGCTGGAATGAACGTTTCCCTCTTGTTCCACCTCCCATGAAGCCACACAGACCAAGGAGAGTCCATGTGTGGGCTGAGTGAAGCAAGCATTTCCTGTCTTTCAACCCATAGCATAGGCCAGGGTTGGGGGAGCCTCAGCTGGTCACTGGAGAATGAAGGTGGGAATACATTTCTCAGCTTGGTTCACTTGAACTTGCCTTCCCCAAGAGCTGCAGCTATGCCAGACATCCGGGCAGCAGTCTACCGGTGTAACTGTGCATGCTTATCATCTAGGGAGCCACAGGGACAGCTGAGCTCTGTTGTCAGTACCCATGGTTGAAGGCTGTCTCAGCATCCTGGGTGCTCCCCCAGGGGACTCCAGAGGTGTTAAGGCTTTCTCTGGTGATGTGTGTACCAGAATATCCTAGAACTCTCACAAAAGCAATGTTCTTTGATCCCATCCCACAGAGTTGGTTCTGGAAGTCAGAGGATAGAACCTCAGAACTGCTATCGCTAATTCATCTTCAAGGTGGTCCTGATGCAACCTGTACCAATACAGTGCATAGAGTGGTGAGGCTATAGCAGGGGTTCCATGAGCATCATTTGGGAGCTCATTTCAAATGCAAAAATATTGGGCTTCACCCCAGACATACTGAATCAGACACTCTGGGAATGGAGCCCAGCCATATCTTCTGGAACCTTCCCCTCACCTTAGTAACTCAGATGTACATGAAGTTTGAGAAGACCCCAGAAGTCCCCTCAATCCTGAGCCGGGAGTGAGTTGGGAACCAATAGGAGCTTGGAACCTGGGGATGCTGAAGACCTTGGTCTGTTTCCTGGGGAACCTGGTGATCCAAGCTTGTGTGAGGCAGAAACAGTGAGGAAGTTGGAAGTACTTTGCCTGGACACAGATCAGTTGTGTCCCCAGCATCTTTTGGTGATGACGGAAGCAGGAACATCTGCTCAGGAGTTCTTGCTTTTTGCATTCAGTGCAGAGGAAGAGTTAACAGAGTAAAGCTGTCAGGCAGCCGTCTGTTGCCCCAGTAACACCCTACAGCTGCCAGAAGAAGGAAACCTGAGCTTCCAGGCAACAGACTCCATTCCCCAAGTCTGAAGTGATCCGTTTGCCAATTACTCTTTCCTCCTGGAAAGAGGAATGGAGAACTGATTCTGCAGGGCCTTGTTTACCTGAACTCACTATGTAGACTGACCATAAACAGCCTGGTCACTGTCTGAATTCTGTTCGATATGGCTACATGTGTGACCAACATTGTGATAGGAACACATGGCTACATCTAAACAGCTGCCCTCAGGCTGTACCCAAGGCTGAGTAGTCTATGACCTCCACAGTTCCAGCCTCTCCACAGGTGTAGACTTAACAGTATGTATAACCTAGAGCCACACTCAACAGGCTGGCACCTTCTTCAGAACACAGGGAACTCCCTGGATTTCCCAGAACTGAGAAAGAAGGCTTAAAATGGATGGTCTAGTCATATGTCTATTGTTATGATAAAATACTCTGATTAAAAACAACTTCTAAAGTACGTATTTTAGCTCAGAATCCCTGGTATAGTCCATCACTGTGGGAGAAATCAAAGCAGCAGGAGCTTGAGACAGCTAGTCCAAGTCAAGAGCAGAGAGAAATGGTTGCATGTGTGTTCACTGGCTTGTGCTCAGCTTGACATCTCCATTCTAATACAGTTCAGAACCCCTGCCTATGGACTGGTGCCACCGACAGTGGGCAGGGTCTTCCTCCATCAATTAACCTAAGACAACCCCTACCCATACAGGGAGACACACCCATGGGTCAACTCAATGTAGAAATCCCTGATTGAGAATCTTCTCAAGTAATTCTGGGTTGTGTCAAGTTGACAGATAGCCATCACAATGGACATCTCTCCACAGGATCCAGGAATCTGCTACCTGCTTGTCTTAGACTTACCTAGCTAATGAATGGGTCCTCAGAGCCTTGACAATGTGCCTTCCTGAGTGGACAGCCAAGAGCTCTGCAGGTATTCTTGCTAGGTCCTCCAGCCTGTCAGTGGCTCTTGGTAATTCCTCCAAGAAATGGGAAAGGAAACAAGGGCTGAAGAGAAGGAAAGTCTGTGCAATTGTTGTGGACTCTGGGTTGGGGAAACTGTATCAAAGCACAGCCTGACCCTCCTCAGGTGTGTATCACACAGAAGGAAAAGGGCTTCAGAGAACGGGACTGGCAGAAACACTGGGGCTCCTTTCAGCAACAGGAGGTGGATCTGGTAACCAGATCTATCCCTGCCACTGCCAGACAGGGCAAGATCACAGTGGACCCCCAGTTCCCTGTCTCTGCATGACACTCCCACCACTTTCTGGTACTTCCCAGTGTCTCAGTCCTCAGCTACAGAATGTTGGAGGGTGTGGCTGTCCTCACAACCTACATTCTGCCTCTACTCTGATGGAGACTTGGCACCCACATTACAGATATGAAGGTCAAGACTTAGAAAGGGGTGTGACTGTGGGTTTCATTCCAAATCCAGGATCCCGAAGTTCATGCTGTGTACACTTCACTCACTCGGGAACTGATTCCCTGGGGGACTCAAGGCTGTGCTCCATTTTAGACTCTGGATTCAGATAAGAAATCCCACCCCACATAGTGTGGCCATACCAGTGAGGGCTGACAAACCACACCCTGGAATCTCTGGCAAACTGAATCTGACGGTGCAGCTGGGAAAATATCTGAAGATACAAAGAATGTGGGCCAGGGACGAGGAGACTTCAGCAGGGTGCCCAGGCAAGGTGACTTTTCAACAGGATGCTGAAGGGGAAAGCCATGTGAGCATCTCTGGAGGAAGCACTATTTGCCGAGAGGAAAGTTAGTGCAGGGGACCTAGGGCTGCTCAAATAGCTGGAGCCAGGTGAAGAGGGGGTGTCATAGGGAAATAAGGGAGGAAGGAGAGTGTTCAGCCTATTGTAAGGCTGTGAGTTAAAGGACCCAGAATCGTGATCAGGCTCAAAGGACGGCCATACCTTGGGAATGTAGGCAAGATTCAAAGTCGAGTTTCTCTGTAGCTCCAAAACTGGAACTAGAAGCTCCATGTGAAAAGGGACCAAGAAGGAAAGAGACCCCAAAGGGAACCCTTGGACCTCCTTGCCCCTGAAAGATGGTTAGCACCAAAAATGAACGAAAATGTACTGGTGTCTCCAGGGGGGGCTCGCCTCAGGGGCTCATGGCAGCTGCTAGACCTACATAGTGACTGTGCCTCCCAGCTAGGGGTGGGGGGCAGAAATGCAGCACAAAGCTGATTATGGAACAACTTATAGTATGTGACTTAATAACCCCGCTAATGTATAATATTGTGCTTCAGGAAAAAAAGCCTTTAAGCCTGCTTAGTGCCTACATTTTCTTCTTTAAAACGGTGGAAAATCAGCCCCCTCTGTGAGCCCCAGGGGAGCCGCCTCCTCCAGACCCCTGCACCACCCCAAGTCATGATTAGTCCAAGGGTCTTGTATTGTGCTCCAGAGAACAGCACAGGATATGTTGGGCGTTCAGAGTGCTTAAGGTGCAAACACCCTCCCCCAAACCAGGGGCAGCATTGATGCTGGAAAACACAGTACAATTAGGCACTCATTTGTGCCCAGCGCATACAGAATGTCTCGTTTTGCTATCAGGGAGTGATGTTTCTCACAGGTCTTCAGTGTGGTTAAAGGCCCTGGCCTCATACTGCCTGGCCTCCATTTGAGCTGGCAACAGCACCCAAGGAAGCCAGGACTGCTGCTTCCCAGGAGAAAAGTAAAGAGGTTGTGGGTAAATGCAGGCCAACACTCTGTGAGGAAAACTACAGAGGAGCACGACTGGGCTGTCTTCTCCTTGCCCTGAGCTGTGACCAAGAGGAGCCTGGTGGTTTGCTAGGCCTGTTGGGGTAGGTTCCACATATATGGGTCTGAAAGGGCAGTCTTGCAAATGTTTAGTAGTGTTTGTATTTGTGTCTGGGGTGCATAAATGTGTTTATGTGCATTTGTACACGTGTGCATGGTGGTGGACATGCATGCATGTGTGTACATGTGCATGCGAAAGCCAGAGGTTACTGTCCATTGTCTTTCTCAATCACCCATTACCTTCCAGTTAGAATCAGGGCCTTTGACTAAACCTGGAGTTCACCAATTCTACTAGGCTGACTGGCCAATAGGCTTTAGGGATCCTCTTGCCTCTGCCTCCTCCTGGTGCTGAGGTTACAGACAGATGTAAGGCACAGCCCCTGGATGTTATACGGGTCTGGAGATCTGAACTCAGGTCTTCATTCTTGTGCGTCAGACATTTAAAGTAACTGAGCTACCTCCCTGGTCACCACAGCCTTGACTTCAGAGGTCTTTATTATCACTGAGTATTTGCTGGGCATTCCTTCCCCACCGTAAGGCTGCATCCAGCCTTGGCTTCCAAGCCTTTCTGCTTCCTTCACTAGTCACAGCTGCTAGTCATGCCTCAGCTCTGTAAAGAAGGCACCCAGTGTTCTAAAGTCTTTCCAGCTCGAGGTTCCCATAATGCCTCATTCAAGTTCCCACTATGCAATACTTGGAATGTTGCCAGTAGCCAATTGCCTGCCACATGGCTACCAGATTCCCAGCTGGTCCGCACGCCAATGCCACAGTGATCTTCTTAATTGGTCAATTGGCTCTCACTGCTTCGCTGTTGAAATCTTATCAGTGGCTTTCCCTTTGTGCTTAGAAAAAGCCTGACTTCTTGGGCTGGGCTGTCTACTCACTCTGCCTTCCCTGAGACTTCAGGCAGTGACATATACTGTCCCTGCTCACCCAGGGCTTTTCATTGTAGCCCATGGAGTTTTCATTCTAGTTCAGAACCAGCATCCCTCACCTTGAAGGAATGAGTGGATGAAGCCATAAGGGAAGGAAAGAATGGATGGAGTTTGAGACAGATCGTCTTGGGTGTTAGACAAGGTATATGTTCTCTGTGACCTTGAGCATATCATTTGACACCTGGGAATCTTTGCTTCTTATCTGTAAGTTGAAACTTATACCCTCTTCACTGGATCAAATGAGTCCATTATGCAAGAGTGGCAGCCAGCCCAACACCTATGGGAATTCCAAAGGTTTTCTGTTCTATCCTTTGTGGAGAAGAGCTTGCTCCTTGATTAGAGGGAAGGTATGGTACTCACTGCCTTAATTCCCTGCTGTCCACCCTCCCATTTGTGGAAACCTCTGCATCTTTCCCTCAGGCAGTAGGCAGTCCTCTGCCAAGGGGAAATCTTACATGATATCCACTATCTGTAGGTTGGCAGACTTCAGGGTTCCCTTGGAGATAAATCTGCTTCTGCCTGTGGTCCCTTTAGTGACCCACAGGGGCCCTGTAGAGGTGGGACAATCTGAAGAGAGTCAGGACTACGGTAAGCAGGGTTCCTGGTGTCAGTTGTAAGATGCTCATCTTTAGGTGTATACACAGGGCAGTTTTGACAGTGAGTGCTACTTAAATACTGCACCCAGGACACTGCAGATCTTTCCAGTCCAAGCCATAGAAACTTGTATTTGAAAAACCATTGATAGCCTCCTCTGCTTATTCTTGGATTTCTTTCAGAACATTCCTGCCATGTGAACTGTCTTAGTCATTGTTCTATTGCTGTGAAGAGACACCATGACTATGGCAACTCTTATAAAGGAAAGTATTTCATTGGGGCTGGCTTTCAGTCTCAGAGGTTTAGTCCATTGTCATCAGGGTAGGGAGTATGGTGATGTACAGTCAGACATGGTACTGAAGAAGGAGCTTAAAGTTCCACATCCAGTCCATGGGCAGCAGGAAGAAAGAGATACCAGGCCTGGTTTGGGCTTTTGAAACCTCAAAGCCCACCCCCAGTGAGATACTTCCTCCAACAAGGCCACACCTACTCCAACAAGGCCACACCTCCTAATCTGTCTCAAGTAGTGCCACTCCCTGATGACTAAGCATTAAAATGTTTTTGCCTATGGAGGGGGCATTCTTTTTCACCACAGGAGCCCCGAGGAAAAGGCCCAAAGGAATGGATGTCCTATGCATGGTTCTTCCTTCCTTCCTGTTGATGCTGAGTCACAGGATACTCTTGTCTCCCAAGCTTCTGTGCTGGAGGTGATGATAAGGTCATGAGGACCCCTGATGGCATCAGTGTTTAGGGATACATCAAGAAGGTTCATCTACAGGCTGGCCACCTATAGGAACACCAGCTGTCAGAAAGTGATGTCCACAAGGAGCTGAATACATTAGCAATTAGGGTTTTCTAACCCTAGTTGTGAGAACCAAATGTCTTGTTCAAGCTGCTCCCATGGTGGTATTTAATGGTGTCAGTTTATGCTGGTCCAGGGGTCCCCCTAGAACACTCCCACCTCCTCCACTCAGGCCACAGAGGACAAAGGTTTTCTGTATACAAAATCCTGGACTCCTCCCTTTACTGAGTGGGAGCAGGAGAGTAAATGAGGGATCTCACAGCCAGGGGAATTGCACGAGCTGTCATTGTCTCTGTGAAATCTCCTGTCTAGGAATCCACAGGGTAGTTGGAGCCCATGGCAATCCATGAGCAGAGGTCACCATGCAGGGTGCAGAGAACCCTGTCTTGTTGCTGGCAATCTGAAGTGTGGTCTTGGTCCATAAGAGCAGCTAGGCTCTGCATTCAGCTTAATACAGCAATGTAGACCTTTGCACAAAGAGGAGACCTTTGTCTACTGGCCATACTACATCTTTGTCCCTGTCTCAGTGATGACAGCACTCAACTGCCTTTCTCCAGAGCTCTCAGGCCACACACCATTTCTTGTCAAGGGACTAGATTATCCCCACTGTGGGCTAGGAAGGAAGAACAAAATGAGAAATGCAGGCACACTGGCATGCTACTGGTTGGCCAAGCTGAGGCCAAGCTAACAGCCAAAGGAGATGCCAGTTCAAGGGACATTGATGGCATTCCACCTCCACTTCCTGAACTACAACCTTGATGGATGCCAGGTTGCTGCTTCCTGTAGTGACTTGTACTCAGCTGTAGATGTCCAGGCTTCAAGATGACCCTGTCCAGAGAAACTTAGACCTAGGGCCAGTGCTGACCCAGGAGGTTCATCCTCCTGTTTGATTTAACCAAAGATAATTCTGCACAAAGCAGCCAGTAGGACACTTCTAATCTCTTAATTGTGTTAGTTTAGTGCCTATGCCAGAGGGCCAGATTCAAATCTGAATCCCAGGCTTCAGACCTCTATCCCCCAAGATTTTCACAGATGGTTCAGACAGAACATTCCTTTTCCAGATGACTTGGCATGGGCATCATCCAAATGGGCCTGCAATCTCATGAAATGCCCTGCAGAGCCTAACTCAGGCTATTTTGAGATTTGAGGGTGAGGTAAACAGCAACACAAGCCCTTTGGATGCTTCAGCCTGACTCAGGCCAAGGGTCAGGGAGAGCAAGAGGCTTACTCAGAGTACGCAGCACACAAAGAGACCAGCACACATTCCAAGTCAGCACAAACATGTTCTCTTTGTTTTAATTTAGTAAATATCAAAGTTTAGTAGCCAGTTTCTTTTTCGTAATGCTTTGGTTCAGGTTTTTAAAATTTTAATAACATGGGTGGGCAATTTTATCTTTGACATATTTGTTGGCTCAAGTTCTTGGAACATAAACAAACATTTCTAATCCGTGTGAACATACCTTTCCTCTACTCTGCTTTGACCTATAGGAGAGGCCCACCAAGAGCCCTCCTAAATGTCTCCCCCACTGTGACAATGGATGGCCAGGAGCTTTGGAGCCAACTGTGCTGCTGGGAGACAGGTAGAGGGGCACAGCTCATGGCAGGTGTTCTCTCCATCTGTTGTGCCAAACACACACTCCTTCCTGTGGGGAGCAAAGCCGTCAGCATCCTAGAGCTGCATATCTGTCTGTGAGAGGCTGGCACAAAGACCTCCCTAGAGACATGGGGCCTTCCATAGTTGGGAAGAGATACCATGTACCGAGTGGCTCCTCAAGGCTCCCCTAAACTCTGAGAGCCCAAAGGTAGGGAGGCTTAAGGTCTTTCAGTCTCAAGATATAGTCACTTTTTGGAACTCCTGCTTAAGGCTTTGTTGTAGGGATTGTAGGGGATGAGGGATTAGACAGACTGATGGAGTTCTGGACAGCCATTTTAAGGGAGTGACTTCCCTGTGAACTGGATGACCCCAATAGCAATGAGTGAAGCTGGGGAGAGCAGGTAGGATTGGGGGACCAGGTCACCTGGCAGAGGGTAGACTTGGACATTCCAGGAAGGCTGTCTGATTGTTTCATAGGATATCGACATGCACTTGATCTTACTCAGCTTTGGGATCCTCGTTTGTGGAGTGAGAGTAATAGCACTCTCCTTTGTCACAGCTGCAAAGGAACCAACGCTGTGGGAGAGACTACACTATAATCACTGGTGCCAAATGCTGTGTGTGTAGGGGAACACATTCTTTGAATCTGGGATGATCTTGTGTAGCTCGGTGGGGCCAGTTTCTCCTGCAGAGGATAGAGTGGTGTGAGTCATGCTGTGGTGGTGTGCATGCCTCCCCATGCCTTCTGTCTTAAGCAGGTCTTCCTCCTGCCTGGGGGATAATATAGTAGGCTACCAGCATCTTAGGGTGAGGTAGTTTGGTCTGTATTTCAGGAGGAAATAAAGACCTTAGAAAACCTACTATATGGATGGAATAACCACTGTCCCTAAATGAGGACCATGGGTGTCACCCTGTCTCTGTCACAGTGAGATAAGGGCAAGTTTTTCTGTATCCTCACTTCTTATTATAAAGTGAAAACACTCACCACACTGCTTCCAACATCTCTCCAAGTGTCTCCTGGAGAAAACTGAGCCACACAGCTTCTCAGTTCTGCTATTGATTACTCAACAGGACTTCAGGCAAGCTGCTTACTTACATCACGTCTCAGCTTCTTTATCTATAAAATGGGACCATGATAAAACATTCCACCCAGGTAATAGGAAGTGAGTCCATTCTCATGAAGCATTTAGCACCATGGTATTTTCTCCATACATGCCAGCTTACAGAGCCAGGTAGAAGCCTGGCACACTTCTATAACACAGTATGTGGCAGGCTAATGCAGGAAGGTGGTGAGTTCAAGACCATCCTGGGCTACATGATGAGACTGTCTCCCAAAAAATATAAAAACAGGAGACAATCTTGGGAAAGAATAAACAAATTAAGTTTAAGTAATTGTGTGTCCTTTTTTCAAACATCAACAAAGTAGAAGTCTTAGAAGTAAACTCTGTGTGTATCTTATATGTGTGTATTGCATATGCTTTTGTATTGTCAGTGTGTGTTCTATGTGTATTGTGTATGAATGTGTGTGCAGTGTGATATGTATTGCATGTGTGTATTGTGTGTATGGAATGGTATGTGTGTTGTATGTATATATTGTGTGATAGTATATATTTTATATATGTGTGGATGTATTCTGTATGTGACTCATGTACCTGTGTGCATGCAAGGGCATCAGGTCCCTTGATATATTACTGTTCACCTTACTCCTCTAAGACAGAGTGGAGGTTTGAATCATCATGGCTCCCAAGCCCAAAGAAGTAGAGCTATTTGAGAATTAGGTGGCCTTGTTGGAGGAGGTGTGTCATTGGGGGTAGGCTTTGAGGTTTCAAAAGCTCATGCAGGATATAAATAAATAAATAAATATATATATATATATATGTATATATATATATATATATATATATATATACATATATATATATATAGTCTGTCGATCTGTGGATCAGGATATCAGGATATAGCTCTCAACTACTTTTCCAGAACCATGTCTACCTGTTTGCTGCCACATTCTCCTCCTCCTCGGTGATTGTGGACTAAACCTGTGAAGCTGTAAACAAACCCTCAATCAAATGTTTTCTTTTATGAGGGTTGCCTCGGTTGTGCTGTCCCTGCACAATGGAACAGTGACTAAGACAGAGTCACTTACTGAACCTGGAACAAGGCTGATTAGCCCCAGTAATCCTTCTGTCTCCACATTTTACAGCACTGGGGTTACAGGCCCAAATACAGCTTTTTAACATGGGTGCCAGGGCCCACCCAAACTCTGGTCCCTATCCTTGCACTGCCATCCACTGAGCCCTCTCTCCACACCAGGACTAAATTCTTCAGCATGCCCGAGCAGTAGATATTTGACAGAGGTGCCAAAGTTATTAAGCTGGGGGGGGGGGGCATTTGAAAAAAAATGTTGCTGAGAACACTGGATATCCAAATACAAAAGAATGCAATGTAGCACACACACAAACTAACTCACAGCAGATCATAGACACAGACACAAAAATGAAAACTATAAAACTTGTGGAAGAAAACATAGGAGAAAAATCATCATGACCTTAAGTTAGGCAAAAATCTTAAGACATGGTACCAAAACACAGGCGACAGTGGAAAATATAGTCATGTTTGACTCAAAATTAAAAGCCATTGTCCTTCAAAGGATGCCATCCAGTACATGGACAGTCCATAAAGTGAGAGGCAGTGTCTGCAAAATACATATTTGCTTAAAATTTCGTATCCAGAATAAAGACCTTTTTTTTCCAATGGATGGACCTGATACTTATCTTCAAGACCTACTTGTGTGCGCGCGTGTGTGTGTGTGTGTGTGTGTACCATATGCCTGAAGAGGCCACGAGAGGGCATCAGGTTCCCCTGATGTGGGTGCTGGGAACTGAACCTGGGTCCTCTGCTCAGCCATTTCTCTAGCCCTCAGAAACTCTTAATAACAGAGAAAATGTCTACTTTATAGATGGACAAAAGACTATGATAAACCTTTCTTCAGATACATATTTCTCCAGACAGACTAACAGTCAGTGAGCAAGTGAAAAGATGCTGAACATCACTGGGCATTAGAAAAAGACGCATGGAGGCCATGGGGAGGCACTGCTCCACAGCACCAATAGGGCTAAAATGAAATCAAAACACAATAGCAGCTTTGGCAAAGATGTGGAGACTTGGAATCCCCATACATTGCTGATTATGTGTAAAATGACGTGGCCACTACAGAAATTCCTAGAAGCTCCTCAGACAGTTAAACATAGAGTTAACCTGTGACCCAGAAATCCCAGTTAGATAACTACCCAAGACAAGCAAAAACATACATCCAATTTAAAAAAAAAATCTGTACACTTTGTATACTTTGTGCTTCACCATAGCATCAATTGGAAACAATAAATATCCCTTGGATAGGTGAACTAACGGCTACAAATCTACAATATGAAATGACTCAATGATAGAAAGGAGTGTGTCACTGACACTTGATGCCAAGCAATGGACCTTGCAGACACTGTGCTATGCTGTGCATCCCACGAGTCCTATGTATAATGTGTCTAGGATATGCTGACCAAAGCACATTGGTGGACTGGGAGCCATTGCTAATGGGGTCAGGGTTTTGAGGCGTGTGCTGAGGTTTTGGAAGGAGGCTGTGGTGATTCTGTAGGATCTTGAGGATGTACTGAAGCATTGCACACCTGGAGCTTGATTGAACAAAGCTGTTGTGTAAGATGGAGGAATGAGTCAGATCACCCAGTGTTTCCCCCACTCTTTTACAAGGAGATGAACAAAAATACGCAGGACTGTGGGAACCTTGCAGCCCTTATAATGGAGTAATGGCTTAGAGGCTGGCATGCACATTCTCCCAAACAAGAGATTCTGACATTTCTTTCCCCTGTGTTTCCTGGTGACTTGTTGCTGGGTATATTGTGCAGGCCCTGACTACCCTACTAAAGAGGAATGTCCCCAGTGGACCCTGCAGATAAGCTCAGGCCCCTTCTGTGTGGCAGTGGGCTGAGACATAAGCTGGGGGCGTGGACTCTGGGAAGAGAGAAGTGTAAGGGATGCCATGTGGCACACCTTGAACTGCATCTAGGGGAATAGACACTTACATTGAGGGTCCTCTCCTTCCTGCCCCCTTCATCTGGCCCAGAATTACTTCAGATGTCAGCTTCCCCTGGTTCCTTGAAGGAGGGGTAGGGAAATGAATCTCCTATTGGCCCCCTGCCACATCCTTCCTTCTTGGTATCAAGGGCCTGACCAGGCTTGGAATCCCCATACCCAGCTCAGACCAGGCAAGAGAAAACATTTCTCCTCCCACCAATGGCATCATGTGGGAGGGTTCCCCTGGATGGACCCTATGTGGTCCCATTGCTGGTTTGTGGCTGGCAAGGAGGAGGCACAGGGCCTAATGAGCAGCAGAGCAGGGGACCCTGGGAATCATTGCCCTTCCAGCTTAAGGGGCAGATTAGTTCTGGTCTCATGTGTCCATCATCGGCATTGGAGTTGGGATGTGGGGAGAGGCCATCAGGTCATGTAAAGTTGCCTTTCCATTTGACCAGGAGAACCCCGAGGTTCAGAAGTTGGGGACTCCTACAAGACAGCAGGGACATGTGGGAGTCAAAGCTTAGGGAGCCAAATGGGTGCAATGTGCCAGAGACCATGACTATTATTTGAGATGAAATCCTCCTTGCTGCAGTCTGCCCAGAGTTGCTTTTGCTATCCCTCCTTCTCTGCACTGTTAGCCGGCTGATCCCTGGGCAGAGCCCAGAAGTTTTCTCCAGGGCTCCATGCCCCATGTCGCTTCTGTCTCCACTTCCTCTCCCTTTACCATCCTGGCATGATGTCACCTAACTGTTTACCCCTTTGCTTGCTGTGTGCTGCAGTTGGAACCTGAGTTCTAAGGGTGGGGACCTGGGATGGGTGCTTGACTTCAGCTAGCTGGTTCAGGACTGGCTCAGGAAAGCAGGTGCGACTCTGTTTAACCTTTGAATGCACAAAAGGCAAGAGAATAGTGAACCTTACACCCCCACCCAGCTGTGTGAATTTGGACAAGTGACTCACCATCTCTGTGCATCCGCTTTCTCCTGTGCAGTATGGCATGACAACAGAAGCTGCCTGGTGGGACAGATTTGAGGGTCGGGCAGGATGACATGTGTGAAATGTCTAGCAAGCCGACTGCTTCAGAAAGTGCTCTTCAATTGCTCTTGGGTGACCTTGGGGTGGAAGAGCTTGGCCAGAGAGCAGAGGGTCCTTGGCACTTGCCAGAAGTATCATATGTGGTTGCTGCCTTGGGTTATTTCCTAATGTGCTGAATTATTCATATCGCTGTCTGAGGAAGAGCCTGTCTCTTCTGTCCTGTGCTTAACACAAAGTTTAGGTTAAGACCACAGTAGAGCAGTGTCAGCCAGTTCTGTTAGGGAATCCTGGAGGCTCACGGCCCCATTTTACACAGGAGATGACTGAGGCTCGAGGTGGGGATGTCAGTTTTGTCTTCTTTGACTATGGGAAAGACAGAGAAGGCAGGGGTGTGTGGTGCTCCCCCAGCTGACTCCTCCGCCTGAGACTGCAGGCTCAGCTCGGGCTCTCAGCTGTTGATGGCTTCCAGAAGGAACAGGTGCTGCCTTCTGCATGGGGTCCCTGGAAAGAAGAGGTACCTGGTCTGGAAGGAAGGAGTCCTGCCACAGGGCCTTCAGTAGGGCTTTGGGGTGCCTGTGACCTCAGAAATCCGAAGAGCCCCTATGTGACCCATTTTCTAGGCTGAGACAACCTTTAAGTGAGGGCTGCTTGTGGGTAGTGGGAAATCCCACTCCTGGTCCCCACCTGTCTGTCCAACCCAGCTTGTCTACATTACACTGCCTAGAGAAGGAAAAGGCAGTCAGTCCCTGACTTCAGAGGTTCCTCGGAAAGGCAGGAAGAGGATGTGGTGGAGTCCCAGGCAGGGATAGGGCTGAGATCTGAGCCCCTGCTGGGCTCTACCTCCTCCTGGCATCTTCCTCTGGTGCTTGCGGAAAAGCAGATTCCATACATTTTGGTCTGTGCACTTAGATAAGCTGATGCCATTTGCTTCTATTCGTCTCATCTGTAAAATGGGGACTGCTGTGGATGTGCTGCATCGAGGACAGTCATCCCATCAGTATCTCCCCCTGGCTCTAAGCTCCTTTGTGCCAGGGCAAGCCCTGGCTTTACACATGGCATAGGAAGGCCCTGACTGCCTTCAATTTAGGGCACATCCATGAACAGTTATATCCCCCTGGATACAGGAACAGGTGTCTGGAACCCTGGAGAGGAGCTGAGACTGTAGTCCACACTCTGCTGCTAGCTGTCTCTATTTCCCTTTTTCAGGAGAGAGTCAAATACCATGTATGCTTGGGACCTGGAGAATGTGGGGAGGACACAGCTACCTGGAGGTGTGACAGGAATGCTGGAGGATAGACGCACATAGTGAAAAGTGGAAATCGCTAAGTGGGCACATTTTCTTCTTTTGTTTGCAGACAGGGGCTCTTATAGTTGAGGATGACCTTGAACTTCTGATTTTCATGCCAGAATTGATTTTCCACACCCAGATCGAGCGGTCTCTTTCCATAGGAAGGGTGAGCATTTGGGTTGAGCTAGATGATCCCTATCTTGGTGGGTCCCACCCCAATGCTCACAGCTCCTCAGTGTTGATGGGGTTGCCCAGAGCCAGCCAAGAGAAGAACCTCAGCTACTGAGCAGTGGATGCTCTTGGTGGATGAGGGGCAGGGAAATGAGGACTGAGAGGGGACGCTGACTTTCCTGGACCTATGGGCATGTTTACTGCAGGTGCTTGTTTCCAGAGGTTACGTGATGCTCTTTTCCACCCCTGCCCTGAGCCTCTGGGGGGAAATGCCATCTCACACCTGCTCTCTGGTTTGTTTGCCCTACGCCCCCCACCACAGCTCTGCTGATATAGGGACTGGGAGAAAAGGGCTAAAAATAGCTCTGATTTGATGCACTGCACACAGGGGCTGAGCTGGCAGCTAGCCTCTCCACCTCTCCTCCATGTCAACAGCTTCTCAGCTGGTGTGTGTGTGGTGGTGGTGGTGGGGTGATGTGTGCTCCAGCCTGGCTGGTAACGGTTCTAGAATCTACTCTCATGCTCAGGAGAGAGCATGTAGCCCTGAGTCCTGTGGCCTTTATGGGGCTGTGTTGATGAATATTCCTAGCAACACTCTTGATCCATCTAGCCCTGGCCTTTGACATCACTTTGAGAGAGTGGAAGGTGAGACTTGGACATGGTTGTTCTGAGTACGTGATAACCACTAGAACTGGGAGAGCTCTGGAAGTCCATAGCTGCAGCCCTGCACGAAGGATCTAAACCAGCTTCCACTGTCTAATACTGTTCTCCAGTTGCTAAGCGCTTGCTGGTGCTCACCACAGCTCTGCCTGCCCTGACTCAGCTCCTGGCCCACTCCAGCTCTGGAAACATGGGCTTCCTGTGCTCAAATCCAAGACTGCTGGCATCTAATAGTCAAAGCAGCTTTCCATCAGAACAGGCACAAGGCCCTCCCTAGCATACCAACTGCACGTGTACCACAAGCATCTAGACACCCTGTTGAGGGTTGAAATGTGTCAGGAGAAGCATGTATGTGCAGAAGTGCCTCCAGTATGGAGTCAGTGTGCAGTGCAGGTAAGGAGAGTTGTGACTGCATGGTGAGAGGCTTGCATGGTGGGCATAGACATGCCACACAGCCCTGCAGAAAGAGGCTCGAATCTGGCTGTATCGCACAGACAGGCCATTCCACTCTGAACTTGGGTCTCTCCACCTTGTGGCTAATCTAAATGGTATCATTGTTCAAAGAAGTAAACGAGGTGGGGAGGGAGAGATAGAGGCATCAAGTCAAGTCCACAGGCTGTACACCCTGGTGCATCTTCTTTCCTTGGCTTCTTCATCCTAAAGCATCCAGGAGAGCATGCAAGTTAGGATGGGTGCTCAAGATGGAGGATGAATCCAACAAAAGGAGGCCGCTATCACACCAAGGCCGCCATGCTCAAGGCTCCTGTGCAATTAAGACACGAGGACAACGGGTAGGAAATAACACTGGTGGAGGATTAAGTCATGTAGAGGGAGCCCAGCCTGGCCTGGGAGGATCCTGGGCAAAGGGCAATGACTGCACCTAACCACCATGAGGACTCTACGGGTGGAGAGTCATCAGATGAGAGGCACACACAGGTAGGCATAAATCATGGGATATAGCTCTTCAAGACACATAGGCGACTTCATTTTTCTCTGTAAAATGGGAATGATGGGAAATGATGAAAAATACTAGGTAGGAAAACTGCCTGCACAAGCCAGACTTCCCAAATCAGCCTGCACAGGTGGAGAAGAACAGCAACATGAACCAGGCCAACAGGAGGCATGTTGAGCCACCAGTGAGCCCAAGTGGTTTGCTCAGATGTCTTCAAGAATGTAGATGTTGGCCAGGCATGGTAGTGCACACCTTTAACCCCAGCATTCGAGAGGCAGATGGGTCTCTGAGTTCGAGATCAGCCTGGTCTACCTAGTGTGTCTCAGGCCATCCAGGACTAAATTTTGAGATCCTGTCTCAAAAAAAAAAAAAATAAATAAAAATGAGGACAGGGTATCAGGACATCATGTAATGGGGGGACCCTTTTTTTTTCTTTCTCACTTGACTCCTAAATAAGGAGGGTTGCTTATCTCTGTGACATGGTCCATTTCTTAGAGGCGCCCCACAGCTCAGCGTGGTTTGGCTTTCCTCAG
The DNA here is from genome assembly GCF_943737965.1 of Phodopus roborovskii. Lineage (NCBI taxonomy): Eukaryota > Metazoa > Chordata > Mammalia > Rodentia > Cricetidae > Phodopus > Phodopus roborovskii. Next base: position 49,352,861 of record NW_026126511.1, on the reverse strand, counting down.
AATCCATCCATCTTCTTCTGGAGACCATGGTGACAATGAATAGCCAGGAGCAGGTACTTTGCAGGGCAGCAGGGGGCAGATCCCCCATCCATAATCCAGCCTAGCTGTGGATATGAATCTGTGTTGATGTCACAGTGTCTACAGTGTCTGTGCAAGTGGAACTCGAGTGTGTGTTGTGTGGTGTGTTTGGGTGCATGTGTATGTGTGCATGCTCTGCAGACAGTCCATGTAGAGTATGATGTGGAGACATGTGCATTTGGAGTACAGCAACATGTATGCAAAGTGTATGGATATGGTGAACACTATGTGCAGAGCGTGTCTTATGGGGAGCGAGCAGGTTCAGGTGTGCATATGTGTGAGGGAATATGTCCATAGCACCCACATGGGACAAGGGCAGTGTCACCTTGGATAGCCCCACAGGTGTGGTTGCATATGTTCAGATGTAACACAGCACAAAGGCATTTTCAAAGCAGCAAGGAGCCCCACAGGCGGCTGCTTATTATTAACTTCAGAGAAATATCCTGTTCTGCCTTTGAGGTTGTCTTGCTGGGTCTTTCCAGAAAGGAACTAAATAGCTCTTGCCATGAAAAGGTCAGCTTGCTGTCCCACAGGTTGTGCTGCTCATGGTGGTGACCTTGGACAAATATTGCTGGGGCCTTGGAGGCCTCCTCCCAGGGTTCAAGGGGTAGTAGGTCATAGGTCATGCTATGCCTGCTGGCCTGATGATCTCAGTCAAAGCAGAGACTCTCATAGAAATCCCCAGAATCTTGGGTCCCAACGCCTCCAAGCTCTTCATAGCCTCTGAAGCTCCCAGAATCCCAAGGAGCACACAGACAGCATGGCTGTGCAGACTGAAGGCTCTACAGACAGGAGGCTGGGCCCAGAGCCTGTCCCTGCTACTTCTGTCGGTGATATCCAACAGGGTCTTCCTGTGTGCTGGATACTGGCAGAGACTGGGGATCCATAGCTGGACTGGGTCCTGCCCTTTTATCTTAGGACCCACCAGAAATCAGATCTTAATCTTAGATAACTTGGATCTTCAGCAATATCACAGACATCATCTGGATGGCCTCTTCTGGTCCTTTAACTCAGCTTCTTCATCTCTAAAAGGTCATGATGCTGGACTCGTGAAAGTAATGAAGACAGAACAGAGGCCCACCATGTGCTACACACTCCTAATGGGTGGAGCCAGCCCTCATTATTCTGTACACCAGATCTCCTGTTACTGTCACTAAGCACAACCTACAGGTAGTTCTATATCTATAACAGGAATGAGTAGGATATGTAGAATATCCCGAGACAGGAGGAGAGGTCCCTCCTCTGCCTCCTAAAGCAGGAGGGTCCCAGGAGCCCTTGATCCTTTCTTGCTGTGTGAGTGGCCTGGTCTTGTGTGGTCCAGCCAATGTAACATGATTGTCAGTCACCCCATGTGATTCCAGTTATGATATAACAACCATAAGGAGTCGATTGCATCATGATGCAGATCCCAAAGGGACAGGTCAGATCTGGTGCTTTGGACTGGATTCTCTGATCCTTCTTTTGACCTTGAAGTTGGAGCATCTGATTGCATTGTTGATATCAGCCAGCAAATGAACGATGTGGTTTGCTGGAGAAGGGCTCTCTAACCTATTGTAAAAGGAAAGTGGTTGACATCTAAGGTCACAGTCACCATGTGCAAGGCCCTGTATCCTGGATAAGTGGTTCTGCAGGTTGGCAAGAGGTCCCAGGCCCTGATAGACCTTGGAGCCCCTTGAAGAGTGTTTGGTTTTGTGCTAGCTCTGCTTCCAGACTAGCTGTCTGCAGATGCTATGAGGAGAAAAGGGACCTCCCCTGCAGGGCCCAGTCTGCTCAGGTGGCCTGCTCTGTCACTTTGGGTCACAGGTGGAGTTTGGGACCTTCGTAGTCTCTACTCAGCCTATATTCAGCAGATTGCCATTGGCTTTCTGTGGCTCCATGGCCCACTGATTGACCTGTGTTCTCTAGAAGGAAGGTCACAGTAACCACCATGGGGTTGGAGCTGGGAGACTGGCATGTATGCCCTTGTTAGCAGAGAAGGGAGGCAGACTTGCAGAGCTCAAGCTCTCTCCTATCCTCTCCCTTCCTCTCTTCCCTTCCTGTCTCTGCCTCAGTTTCCCCACCCTGCTCTATCTTCTCCCATTCTTCTTCCCTCCTTCCCTTTCTATTTCCTTTCTGCTATAGTCTGACTCCATGACAGCCCAGATTACATTGCTTTATCATTACAGTTGTGTTGTATGAAGTCATTCCTCATATGCAACTGTATTTGGAATTTTGAGTTATGGTCTTTTCCCACGGCTGGCCAAGTGTAGTTTCACCTTCCTTCTCAATGCTGAGCAGTGGGCAGTGAGCTGCAGCACCCAGTCAGCCACAGCCCCCAGAGGAAACAACCCACACTCCATAATGCACCATGCTGCTAGGCTGCAAGATCTAGTGGTCAGGTGTATCCAGTGCATTTTGGGCTTATGCTTTCAGAGGCAGGGAGTTTTGAGTATCTCTGCTACAGCACCAGGATCTGTCAGTCACCAGGACTCTGGTTCCTCCTGGACTAGGTACACATGGATGTACACACTTCCCTAAAGCTTCCAGCTGCAAGTTAAACTCACTAGGACTCTCACACATACTCCAGGTTGCCTTGGTGCAGCTACATGTGGGATTGCACCTAAACTGGGAGTCCCTTCTTGGTCCCCAAAGTCCAGGAAAAAAAAGCTAGAGTCAAGCAGTAAGGGCTGACTATATGACCTACAGGCAGGATGGAGCCCCAGTCCCAGGCACTGGGGAGATGCTAGCAGAAGGGCTTCTTGGTCTCCAGAGCTGGGAAGCAAAAGCTGGCCATGCACTGGATTGGAGTAGGAACCTGGATCGGGACCCTGAAGACTTGGAAGAGACTGAAACACTAAGGCCAGGCTGGGGTCTCAGGCTCCCTCTGAATGAGCCAGGTGAGACCCAAGAGGTGGGCACCTGAGAAAAGCCATGGCTAGGTGAATATGAGAGCCAATGGTTGCTAAGGTCACTCGGTTTGAGACACTGTCTACACAGATAGGATGGGCTCATCTCCAGAGCAGGTTTGGTACATAGGGACATGTCCTCTAGGATGAGAGCACTGGATGGGCCAGTCCTCTTGATACCCCAACTCCCTACCTAGATATTCCAGAAGTGTCAGTACCCACAATAACCTTGCTCTAACCCGTGCCACATCATCTCCCAGGCAGTGTCCAGGATTAGGCCCAAAGATTTTGTTCAAGAGTGAGTGGCATGGACTGGGGGTGGCTAGAGGTGGTAAGCCTCACTTGCACAGCCCTCATAATATTGCTTTGCCTGTTGGGCCCTTTTCTGCCCCTGGGCATGGAGTTCTGAGTTCTCAAGCTCTGGTCTATGCTCCAAGCAGGGGACTGTGGACTTGCTCCTGGGGAAAATGGGAAGGCTCTAACTACTTGGCATTTGGGGATAGACCGTGTGCTGTCATCATTGAAACATGAACTTTAAGTCCTTATACCCAGGGATTCTGTGTTTATTTTATATTCATAATTAGAATATTTTTATTTTAAGTTGAAAAAAAAATGGTCTCTCTATTGCCTAGCTTCACCTTGGACTCCTGGGATTAAAAAAAAAAAAATCATTCCTCAGCTTCTCAGGTAGCTAGAACTACTTGAGAGCACATGCCAAAATTCTGCTTCCAGAGTTAACCAACAGATAAAACATAATGCAACTGATTTAAAGAAGCCACTCAGACACTTGTCCAGTTCCAAGCCTTGCACACCCCAGATAACCTCTGTGTAGTTAGAATGGCTGCCCTAAAGATATAGGGCTTCACTTAGGGTTTTAGACTTTCTCTGTCATTTATATATTTTTATTCACTTGCCCACCATCAAGAAAGAAAAACCACGGCAGAGTTGAAACCAGACAACTAGAGCTTTATATCCTTTTTCATGACCCATGACCCTTTGCCTACATGCCACACTCCCCACGGCCTATACTGTACTCGCTCGGTCTCCTTTCTAAACGTTTTGCTATGCCCACACTTAGACCTGCTTGTGTGTGTGTGTGTGTGTGTGTGTGTGTGTGTGTGTGTGTGTGTGTGTTGTAGTCTAGGATCTGCATGAGCAAGAGAATGAGAACACATGGTTCCTCCACTGCCTCCATCTCACATAGACTCATATGCCCCAAGTACACTTATTTTCCTGCAGAGTTCATTGTTTGACCTCTTACAGATGAATCACATTCCATTTTGTGTGTGAACCACATTTTTATTTCCCATTCCTTTGTTGATACACATCTAGGTTGATTCAATCTCCTTGCTGTTTTAAATGGAGCAACAACAGACAAGGATATTCATGCAAAAGAAACCATGAACAGGGTATATAGCCCACAGAGTGTGAAGAAAGATCTGCTGCTGCACCTTAGCCAGGGGGCTAATATCCAAATTTTACAAAGAACTGAGGAGATTAAACACCAAAGGAAAAACTACTAACCCATGAGTGGGCTAATAAGATGAATCTGTTTCTAGACTCTGGCCCATGTTTTTCTCTTTGCCAACACTGTCTCAGTTACTGTATCTTTATCTTAAGTCCTAGAAATCAGTTATTGTGAGTGCTTCAAGTCTGTTCCAAAGTTGTTTTGGCTATCCTAGGCGTTGTGTCTTCCATATACATTTTATTATACGCTTATCTATGCTCACCGGCACAAACAAAAGTTAGTAGGATCTTTCTTAGAATTACATTAAACCTAGTTTGCATTGATGGTGAGGGCTGAGAGCACTTGCTGCCCTTGCAGAGGACTAGTGTTTAAATCACTCACAACAGCCTAACCCAAGGGGATCTGATACCCTCTCCTGGCCTCCATAGTCACACAACCTCATACGCACATACCCATAGCTGTACCCATACTCATGCACACGTGCATCCGTGCATGCGTGCGCATGCACACACCCACACATATTAAAAAGTAATAAAATATATCTCTAAAAAAATAATTACTTTAAGCCTTCAGATCAGGGGGGGTGGGCAGTTTCCATCTCAATTATATCCATGAATGTGATATGTCTTTGATTTCTCCTAAAAATTTTTTGCCTTCATTATACAAATCTTTCATGCCTTCTTGACTTATATCTAAGAATTTCATTTTTGGAATATATAAATGGAAATTTTTAAATTTCAGTTTTCAGATGTCTATAAGTAGTCTACACAAACAGTATTGATTTGCATCTGCTCACCTTGTTCTGTGAGAAATGTCTTCATAGGTCCTATAAATGCATTTGTGCAAGCTGTTAGCTCTTCCATGTAAGCCTCTAACAGATGAGATAGGTTCACCGCCTCTGCAATCTGCCTGTATCTTTGGTATATGATTCTTTGTCTTGAAATGATGAACGGGCTTTTCCTTCCAGCACGAGGTTGAATGACGGTGAGACTAGACACCATTGCCTTGTTCCCCATCTTCAGACAAAAGCATTCAGCCTGTATGTGTGATGTGTGATGTTAATTGTGTAGTTATTATAAGACACTGTGTTATTAGTGTTCTGTGTCTTCATACGATTCTGAGAGTTTTGTTCTGGGTTTTGTGTGTTGAGTGTTTTTATTATGAGTGGTTATTGAATTCTGTCACAGACCTTTTCTGCCTGGCTTGATGTCCTGTCTGGGTTTTGCTAATGACAGAGTCTGCAGTCATTGAATTTAGAAAATTGAACCAGCTTTCCATGCTCAAGATAAACCCCATCTGGCTTTGCTGTACCATTTTTTTTCTATATATCATTGGATTTGACTTGTGTTTTAGTCTCATCTGTGTTGCTGTGACAAGCCACTCTAACCAAAAGCAACTTAGGGGAGGAACATGTTTATTTGGTCCCAGTACATCCCTGAGGGAAGTCAGGGCAGAAACGTGAACAGAAAGTTGACGCTAAAACCATGGAGGAATGCTGCTTGTGGGTCCCGAATAGCTGGTCTTCTTTCACAGCCTAGAACCATCTACAGTGACCTGCATCAATTATCAATCAGACAATCTTCAATAGCCATGGCCACAGGCCATTTTGATATGAGATTCCTTTAGGTGACTCCAGCTATGGGCATTTGCTGTTATTTTGGTGAGGATTTTTGAATATTTGTATATGAGGTATATTGTTCATAGTTTTGTTTTCTTGTACCCATTTTTTCTCATAAAATAAAGACAAGTTTTTTTTTAACTTTTCTATTTTCTCAAAGGCAGTGTACATACTTGGTACTGTTTATACTTTAGAGCTTTGTAGAGTTTACTTTATTTTTAAATGAGGGGATGTCTAAGGCTTATGCACAACAAAACAGCCTTTGGGAAGGACCATTTTCCAAAGGGGAGCTTTCAAGCTGAAGGTATGTGAAGCAGGAGCCAGGAACTGTGGTCCAGATAGGCAAGCCTCTTCAGCCTCCGGCCTCCTGCCAAGCCCTGGCTAGCTTGCAGTCTAAGACTTCCAATGAACTGTGACTGGCTGTATAACCAGGGAAGTCACTCAGCCTCTCTGGGCTGCAAATCAGTGAAAAGAGAAAGGAAAATGACAGCTGCCTACAATTATTCTCCCTGAATGCTGATATCAAACACAAAGGTACCCAGAGACCGTCGAGCTCTCCTGGAGGCAGGGAGAGGGAGTTTGGGATGATGTCAGGACTTGCATGGTACAGAAAGGAGCTGAGCAGAGAGCTAGGGCTAAAGTCAAAGGGGAGGCAAGTACCCTGGCAAGCAGTCACCTATCCAGTGAGTTCTCCCCCATGTTTTCACATGGACTCTCGTGTTCCAGGCACTTTAGGGGAGCAAGATGGCATGCGTTCATTACTTCAACTCGTCCTGGGGCCCTACTCTGGACTAGGCACCTTATAGATGAAGAAACCAGACTTCAGGGGGTGGGGACTGTACTTCCCCCACTGTAATGATCAGAACCAGATGGATCATGTTCAAGAGGAAGATGCAAATGGTTTCTCAGAGAGCTGTGCAGGTCTGGACTCCAGAGCCCTGGGCCCAAAGCCAGGCTGCCCAGGTGTGAGGTTCTGCTCAGCTGTCGACACAGCTGGGTAAACTGAGGACCAAACCTTTCTTCTGGAGCTTCAGTTGGCCATCTGTGAATGAGGTGATGCAGCAGATTCCTTGTAAACAGTTGTGAGGATTAAGCGCGTTAATGCTCTCAGCTCATTAACTCAACACAATTGCTTAGCACCATGCCTTGCACTCAAATGCAGATTACTACATGTAAAGTATGTGCCATACTTTGTACACTGGGAAGCCACACACTTGAAAAAAGCATGATAGAAAATACTGGCAGGAGTCCAAAGTGCCTCAGACTGCCCTTCGCTGGTGGGTAAACCTGGGGTGGGGGTGGATAAAGGTAGGGGTTAAGGTGAGGATACAGACTTGGAAAGGGCTCTGCTTAGGAGTCACACAGCCCTGCAGTGTGCCACCAGCAGTGACCTCCTTCTGGCTCTTATTCTGATCACTGCAAGATCCGGTGCTCCTAAAGAAGAGACAGGGTGTAACAGGAGATGATGAGGTAGTAAATCCAGAAGCAGCAGGATGGGTGTCTTCAATCCTAGACTGCCTTCCCGGTCAAGGCAGCTTTCTAGAACCTTCAGGGTAAGGGGAGACCTTGGCACCCACCATACCTTCAGTGAGAACCTTGATACATACTGACCAACATGCACCGCGGCTCACAGGTGGCCCCTGCATCAGGCTCTGTCGCATAGAAGGGCACAGGCCCTAAGGTATGAGATCACCGGTGTGGCGCCTCCTTTTTGCGAAACTTAGGATCCGGCGCCACCGTGTGGCCATGGGAGGAAGCTGCCTACACAGAATATAGGCAGCCCAATAAGCAGGGCCTGGACATGCTCAAGGGCTCAGGAAGGTGGTGTCTCCCTGAAGCTCGTTCCCTGAAGTTCCTGGGACTGAGAGGAAGGCAAGGTGTGGTGAAGCTCAGGGAAGGTTGTAGCATCACTTGTCCTGGGAATAGCTGGATCCATGTCTCCAAGAGGAGCTGGGGTCCTTGCACACCAGAGGAAGCATTTGACACTATACTGCAGAGGACACTTCCCATGGCAAGAAGTCAGAAAGTTTGGATGTAGATTCAGGGATGCCTACCATGTACAATGGAGATACAGGAATCAGTTTTAGACTCTGGTTTTAGGGTCCTGGTCTATAAAGTGGGCTAGGCTAGGTTTGTGTCCGCATCTAGTTTATTACAAGCCAGCAAACATCCCTCTGTTGCAAACCAGGGAGCAAAACTATAAGATGGAAGAGAGAGTAGCCAGCTGATTGTGGTGGTACACAGTACTCAGGACATGGGGGGGGGGTAAAATGTTCAAAGTTATTCCAAGCGATATAGCTAGTCTAAGGCCAGGCTGAGCTACATGAGATCCCGTTCCAACAAGCAAGCAAACAAACAGAGCTAGGAGGGAAAGAGAGGGTCTAAATATCTGGCAGTACCAAGCTCCACTCTGATTTCCTCTTTGCTCTCACCCCAGGGCAGAGGCCTTGGTGGCCGGGAGGTGTGGCATCCAAGCCCGGGTGCCCCCAGCCAGGGAACAGGTTCTGGCTTGGCTTCCATGCCCCTCCGTGGAACGACTTTCTCCTTATACCTTGAAACTCTGATGCAGGAGAGGAATGAAGCAAGTATGGGCATCACCCTGGGACTGTGATGCCTAGACATAGTTCTGCTACACGCTGCTACAGCAAACAGGTCACTTCTGAGAGAGGCCAGCTGTGGTCTGAGCATACCCTGAGAGAGCTGGGTGGTGGCCTGTCTCTGGTGTGGGTCAGTGCATGTAGGTAGAGCTGAGTTTGGGATTAATGTGATACACATTACCACAGCTCTGCCAAACATGCAGCTGTTCTTTCCAAAGCATCATCCAGGGTCGTTTCCCTTCCACTCAGGAAGACAACAGCTCCTCACCGGGTCCTCCCTGCCCACTGTGACTGACACCACCCCCTGTCCTAATGGCATCATCCCAAACTTTGACCCTTTATCCCTCATTTCCATTTTTTATTCAATTCCTCTCTCCCTCCCTTCTCTTTCTTTCCCCCCTCTCCTTCTGCCTCCCCCCCCATCTCCTGTATTTCTTGGTTTTGTTTTTCTCTTTCCCTCTCTCCTCCCTCCTTTCCATACTGGATCCACAAGGCTCTGTATTCCAGTGTCCTTCCCTTCTCGAGCCCTTTCCTTGGTTCTTTGATGCCAGAAATCTGCACAACTACCTAGAGCAGCAAAACACAGGAAGTGCAAGCCCATGATAGAACCAGAATGCAGTGCTCAGCTTCACCCAGCCTCAGTTTCCCCACTTCTGAGATGGCAATAAGAAGGCCTGCTTATGAGGTGTCAGAGACACCCAACTGAGGCCCGGCACACCCGAACCTCCCCCAAGTCCCTTCTGCAGTGTAGCCTTAACGCTGTGTATGGTTGTGTGTATGGTTCCAATGTTGACCTAACATACAAAACTGTGTCTCTGCTCACTGCAGAGATGAAGAAACTGGTGTTTATCTATACTTCCCCAGTGGAGAATCCATTCGAGACAGTCACCTGAGTCTCCATGAAGTCTCTTAGGGACCTATGAGGAATCCTCTGTCTTTTGGTCTCCCAGCTGGAGCTCATTGTGGCTGCATGACTATTGGAGTTCACAGCCTTGGCCCAGTGGGGCATGTCTTGCAGACCACTGAGCTTTCATTCTCCCAGGTTCAGCACACAGCTGCCGTTCTGGAGTGTGGGTCAACATTTTGCAACTAGAGGTAGCAGCGCTTTACAGTTTTAAACTGTGTTGGGAACATGTGCTTTCCAGTCTGGCCTTTACATATGAGTTCCCATCTCTGCAGTGTTCAGGTGATGCCCCTATGCTATCATGAGGACAGCCCATCTCCCATCAACCACCTGCATTTCACACCTTTGTCTCCAGCATGCGTAGGGTCCACCACTAAGATGTCAGGAGAGCATGGTTCTGCCTGGAGTTCTCAGCCCCAGAGTATTCCCAGGATGCACTTGTTTCTTTCACAGGTGCCACACTGGGCAATGAGATGTATCAGGGTGCCATCAGCAGGTCCCTCCCTACACACACGCACACAGGGCTGCTGTGCTCCAGGGGGAAGCAAGAAAGACAGATAAAAAAAGAGCAGGAGAGCTAGCTGGTGAGATGTTGGAGCTGAATGAAGTGAGGCCCTAAGCCCCCAGGAGGGCTGGTGGTTATTCTGAGCACTGGGGAACCAGATGGCAGAGTGGCCTCCATGCCTGCACTTTAGAACCTTCTGAGAGCACTCTGGCTGCCTAGTGAAGAAAGGTTCTTACAGAGCAGGAGTGGGTAGCGTGTGCCATTGAGGAGGTGCCGGTGTCGATGCATGGAGAGGACAGAGAGGGCTATCCAGCAAGCTCAAGTGGGCAGTGTCTGAGGGCCGCCGAGCCTGAAGAGGGCAGTCAACTCTGTGTTCCATGTGTATGGTTCCAGCTCAGGAATGTGTCACTGTGTGTATAGCTCCATTCTTGATCCTGACCGTCAGAGCTCTGCTTCTGACCTTTGCGTTTGGACAGGACTCTATCCAGACAGATCTACCCATATTCTGGGCTCTTCCTACATCCTGGGACCCACCCATAGCATGACTATGGTTTCCTTCCCAGGCCAAGGCCTGGACTCAGTAGATCTCCCAAATCCTTGGAGACACAGCTCCAGAAAGTTCTGGTGATAGTGAGGCTGACATAGGAAGAGTGCCCTCTGCACATGTGCTCACTACCCACCCTGTGAAGCATCCTCAATGAAGATGAGGGCCTGGCACACTGAACGGGAGTCACTGTTTCAAGATGACACAGTTCTCAATGCTGACCTGCAAGCCCAGGTTCTCCAACTAGACCTGCTTCCTTGGGCTTTTGCAGCTTCCCATAGTGTCTGGGTATCCTAGCCCTTCTGAGAAGTGTCAGTAGATTTGTGACTGTCCCGGCATAGAGGCTCCCTACAGGCCTTAGTGGCCAATGACCTTGGACCAACTTCCGTTTGACCCCCTCCCCCATTCCACCATCTGAGCCCACACAGGGAAGGCAGTAACCTTCCAGAGGCCAAACTGGTCCCTATGGGAGTATGCCTACCTCCTCCCACGTGGGTATGGCCAGCCAGAGAGTGGCACTTAGGAACATCACAAGTCGGTTCCTTTCATTTCAGGAGTGGCAAAACTGCCAACCTCATTAGAATGCCTCCCACCCCCATCCCTATTCTGTACCTCAAGAAGCCTACCTGACTCTGAGCTCATCTGAAATGCTCAGCTGATGGGCTTTCATTTCCTGTACGTATAAGTGGAGGCCAGGATGGAGAGGACTGGCTTGGGGTCCCTCACTGGGCCAGCTCCCTCCAGTGACTGGGGCCCTATGCCTCTCCACTTTATCCTGTTGACTCTGAATCCCACCCAAGCCAACACCCCCTCCCCCGGACTTCTGTAGGAGGTTGGGGAATGCGAATGCAGGCTGTTTGGGATTTGGGGAGCGGATTGTTGTCCTTCTGCTACCCCCCATACCCACCCACACATGTGTTCTGTTCTGTCTCCCCACAGATATATCCGCACCATGTACCTGGGGATTCAGAGCCAGCGGCAGAAGGAACACCAGCGACGTTTCTACTGGGCTATGATGTATGAATATGCAGACGTCAACATGCTGCGCCTCCTGGAGACCTTTCTGGAGAGCGCCCCCCAACTGGTGCTACAGCTCTGCATAATGATCCAGAAGAACAGCGCAGAGACGCTGCCCTGTGAGTGCCTGCCTGCCACTCCCCCAGCATTACTCTCCCCACCCTACCCCCACCTCCTACCCCATCTCCCCACCCCGGAGCAGAGCACCAGCTGCTCCCCAGCATCACCACGGTCCTCTCCATCCCCCACTCCAGCTGCAACTGCCTCATTTGCCTAAGGGTCCTGACTCTGATTTCTGATATCCGGACCCAGCCCACTCTGCAGATGCCAGGGACACAAGTGTTTCCTCAGCACTCCTGCACCCGAGACACTTGGTTCGTAAAGAAAAGAGCAGTTCCATGTGCTTCTGGATAGCAGAGTCAGTCTGCTCCCAGCAGTTCAGGGTCCTGACAATCTGATCAAATGTGAGTCCCCTAGGGTTTTGCATTGCCCTGGGCCATGGTGTTTCTACCTGTGTGGAATGGGGCTAACCAGGCCTAAAGACCGCATGTGCTGGTAGCACTGAGTCATGGCTGGTCTTACTTCTGGTTTTGCACATTTTAAACTTCAGGATCTTGCTTCCGATGCATGTAGATGTTTCAGCTCACTTGTAGCAACAGGCTGGTGATGGTGCTCCAATGAGCACACACAAAGGAACACTGTGCTCCTGGCTGTGACCTCAGGTAGTCTCTCTGGGGCCTCAGAAGTCACAGAGCATTGTCTAGACATGCAGGCTCCATGGTAGGAAGGCTCTGGGATGTTAGGGATGCCAAGGTTAGACTGCACTGGTCTTATTTATAGCTGATGGCTAGGCTAGCCTACAGTGCTGCCGAGAGCATACCAGGAAGTCAGGGAGGCACCCTCTTGGTTGAGAAAAAAAAAAGGTAACTGAGGTAGAACATGGAGGGAGAAATGGGATATTTAACACAGGGTGGGGAGTGGATGGCAACCTTGGGATGTGTGAAGCCTAACATTTAAGGAATGGGGGAGAAGAAATGTCACAGATGCCAATGTATACTCCTGGGGAACAGTTACACCATCAGTGGGTGAGAAAGAGAAGATTGTTTGTAGAGGCAGTGAGTGCCCGGCTGCCAGGCATATTCAAGCAGAGGCACTGCTGAAGGAACCAGACCCAGAGGTCCTAGCTGCTGAGGCTTAGAGACATATCCATGGTCTGGGATAGCAGGGCAGCTGGGAGACAGGGGCCACCCCATTTGCCTCTGCTCTCTTTCTGGTGGACTCAAAGCTTTTCACGTGAGCTCCTTGGCCCACTGGCTCTAACTGGTTGGCTGTGGGGTGGCGCCTTCCCTCCCTCTGCCATGAATGTGGAGGTATTTAGAAACATGCTAAGGCTGTAACCATCTCCTTGCTGGTTCGGGTTCCTGCCATCTTGGCAGGCATTATGGGTTTAGGGTGGGTTTGGAAAGCAGCCTGGGCTACTGGGAAAGGCAGAGAATTGCATACAACTTGAGCTCAGCCATGTAGACTTAGTGTGTGGGACGATTCATTTCCCAGCTGTGTTTTTTTTTTTTTTTGTCAGTGACGTGGGAATAAGAATTGCTTTGGGGTGTTGTGAAAGTTTGTTGAACTTCACGTACACTCCACAGCACACAGCCTAGCATCACAGACCGGCATGACTCTGGAACGTGTAAACACATTGCTGAGGCCTGAACTAACTGTGGAGCTGGAGGGAGCCCCTTAGAGGCAAGGGTCAGAGAAAACTTTTATTGAAGGCTCTTATTTAGTCTGAGTGTCAGCAACAAGGAGAGAGGCAAAGTAATGGCCTTTTGTGCTTTGGGAATAGCATGTCCAAAGGTCCTGGGGTAGGAAAAAAAAAACTTCCTCTGTGGAAGAATACAGCAATGGTGATCTGAAAGTGAAACACAGCATGGCTAGAGCTTGGCAGTGGAGCAGGGGAATAGGGTGGAAGGCAGGTTCCAGAGGAAGCACCTAGTGGGCCCCACAGAAATTAAAAAACATTATGTGCCAGAAGCCATAATTTCAACAACTATGTGGTTGAGCATTTCCATGTAGAGATGAAGAAGACAGAATCGTCCTAGGAATCCCACCAAATACTGAGAAGTTGGATGTTACACGTGCCAAGTGTGGTGCAGATCCCTGGGGTCTGAGCTTTGTGTGCCCTTACATTCTCTCAGTCAGCTAATGGGCAAGAACAGAAGTCCCTGAACAGGGCGGGTGCTTGAAGTGGGGTTGGAACCTGAAGGTAGAATGACCTATGACCCCAGAATGGGACTAGCTACATGCTCCGGACGGGTTGTGCTCTGGGAGCACCTCAGAGGCATGTTTCTTCCCTAGAATCTCCCTAAGCAACCCAGGCTGACAGCTTCTGTTTACTTTGTGCTTTGTTGAGACAGGGTCACTCTGTGTAGCATTGGCTAACCTGAAACTCACTAGGTAGACCAGTCTGACCTTGAGCTTGCTGTCATCCTCCTGTTTCTACTCTACCTCTGTACTGGGATGACAGGCGTGTGACAGTACGCCCAGTAGACTTTGCTATCTTAAGTGACATGCTATAACACTTGGCAGGAGCATTGGGACGCTGCTTAGCAGTGGGGGATGCCAGCCACAGAAGTCCCTGGGCCCAGTCCCCTTGTTTCATACACAGAGGGTGAAGCACAGAAAAGAAACTGCCCAAGGTCACACAGCAAGGAGCATACAAACAAAGGACTTTTATGCTGTCATGGCACTTAGGGCCCCTCCAAACACCATGCCTTGCCTCCCCATTCCACAGATTGTGCAGGGATGATGGTTCGGCAAGTAAAAGTGCTTGTTGTGCAAGCCTAGTAATCTAAGTTCAATCCCTGAGACCTACCTAAAAGGACTCCGCATATTGTCCTTTGTTCTATATAAGTGTGCTGTGGCAAGCATGCACCCCCCAACACACACACACACACACACACACACACACACACACACACACACAAGTAAATAAACACAAGTAACTCCAGACCAATGTCTAACAAAATGAGTCAAGAAAGATAAGAGTCTAAGAAATATGAAACACAGCAACACATTGATTTTCCTTTAAGCAAACATTTAGTCTCAGATACAACTCAAGGTCTTTCTATCTCAACTGGCAAAGGTCCCTGCTAGTTTCTTCTTCAGTTGTGGGCTCTGCTCACATCAAACCCTGGGGAGATGGTTCAGTGGGTGAGAGGGCTTGCTGTGCAGTCACAGGGACCCAAACTCCACCTCTGGTATTCACATAAAAAGCTGGGCATGACCACGTGTGCCTGTAACATCAGTGCCATGGGGGTGGAGACAAGAGGATCACTGAGCTTACTGGCCTCCAGCCTAGCTCCAAGTTTAATGAGAGACCCTGTCTCAAGTGAATGAAAGGGACAGTGATGGAGCAGGACAACCAATGTCTTCCTCTGGTCTCTGTGCACACACACACGTCACACATGTATACACACTGTAGAAACTTGAACCTTAGCTCCTCCTTGGCTTAACATGTAGCCAGAGTCCTGCTAACATCTGAACCACTCAGAAAGGCAAGCGCCCATCCCTTTCTACTGTCCTGCAAAGCTAAAATGCCCAGCCTTTCTCTCCAACTGTCAGCCCAATGAGTGAGCCTTTCTTCCTCTTCTGGGGTTAAACAGTGGCACACAAGAAAACACAGTTTTCCTTCTATCTCCTGGCCAAACTTCTCCTCAGCAGAGGCTGAAGTTCCATTGGTTCTACAGGTGGAGAAAGGCTGGGACCTGGCTCTTGGCTCCTGCATCCATGGAACACTTCATTTCTTTCCTTCTGGAGATCTTTCCTCCTGTGTAAGAAATGCTTTGCAGACTCTTTCTAGTCTGGCTCATATAGGCAAAAAACCAAACAAACAAAAACAAGCAAACAAAAAAAAAACCCCTAAAAAACAAAAACGCAAAAAACAAAAGCATGTTGTTATAACAAAATGCTGAGGCTAGATATTTACAATAGAGATTTATTTATGGAGGTTTGGTGTCCAGAACATGGTGCTAATATATGATAGGGACCTTTTTATCTGTTTGTTTGTTATTAATTAAATTTTTCATTTATTTTACACCCTGACAGGTTTCCCCTTCTTCTCTCCTCCCATTCCTCCCCCTGCCTCCCCTCCTCTGTTTCTGTTCAGAATGAGGCAGGCCTCCCATGGATGTCCACAAAACGTGGCATATTATGTTGAGGTAGGTGGGACTAAGCTCCTCCCTATGTATGAAGGCTTGGTAAGGCAAGCCAGTATAAGGAATAGGTTCCCAAAAGCCAACTCTTTCTTTGGCAGAGACCAAGACAGGATGCAATGGGCAGTCAGGGAGTTAAGATTTTCCATGGACAACCTATGTGCCACTTGTCTGTAATCCCACTGGTTCCTGGGAATGGCAGACTGGGGTTGATGAATCTAAGAGGAGGGCTTCACTCCCCTGGGGGCCTGTCAGGTAACACTGGCGTAGAAACAACCATGACTCAGCATGGCAAGTGATGGTTCAGTTGCTGGATGCAATGAGATGATGTGTAAGAGCTGGGGACAGATGCATCAAGAATCAGAACAGACCCACTCCCATCCTTCAGGAAGCCAGAGGGTCATGTAAACAAGTGAAAGCAAGTAGTTAATCTTCTCTCTTAGGAGCCTGAAGGAGAGCAATGAAGCCTGGATGCCTCTGCAGAGTCATCCTTCCCTAATGATTCCAGGAAAGCATCACAGTGTTCTGGGGCGAGGGCTTCCCTACTTGTCCCCTAGGTGGTCTGAAGACTGTCACCTAGAAGAATGGTGCCGTCCCCTGTGAGCACTGAGCGCTGACATTGCTTAGCATCCTTCCTTGTGTAGCTGTGTCCCTCAGGGAACACACTCTCCATCACTCTCTCAGTGGTCCTTTGCAAACTACAGCAAACCCCTTCTATCCCCACTTCTACTCTTGATACCAAAGAAGCACCCAATGCAATGGCTGATGTGGAGACTATGCTATCAAAGGCATACCCGATTCTTCCAGGGCCCCAGTGTCAAAGACTTAGGTCCCAGGGCAAAATGGTTCTCAGCACTCAGCCTCCCTCTAAGCCATGTTCCTGCCTTTATGTATCAGGAATAATGTTCTCTGCAGTCATTCACAGAGGATGCCCAGAGGATAAAGTCTTGCCAGTACTGGGCTCAAGGTACTGTGATGGCAGAGCAGAGTGGTCACTACTCTCTGAGGGCTCACATTCTAGTGAATGCAGGCAAAAATAAATAGGTACATGAATATAACGCCAAGAACATATGGAAGTTTTATGTAGATATAGATATAGATATATATGAAGACAACATATGCTGATACTCTTTATAAGCATTATATATATATATATATATATATATTTGGTTCATGTATCTATTCACGCTATATATATATATGTGTGTGTGTGTATGTATATAGAAACTATATATATATATACATATATATATATATACGCACAGTTATATAAAAAAGGAAAGATTCATTATTCATTGCATTTTCAAAGTCTGTATTTTTACCCCTGACTCACAGAAGATAAATTAAGTCTTAGTAGCATCATTGCCCAAGACTATAAGGCTATTATACCCATGCTAGATATCTTGTGGCAGAGTCCATGCTCCTCCCAGGACATCTCTCAGACTCTATTCAAATGCCACCATATTTGGGAGGCATAGAGGATTGGGTGTGTTCTAGGTCTTTGCTCGGTGAGAACAGGTTTACTAGACTCCTCAGGGAGGGTAGATGAAGACGGCCTGCTTTCTGTGTTTCAGCCAAGCAGATCCAGGCTCCCACAAGCCCTGACCATGCAGCTGGGTAGCTGACATTTGTTTTGAGTCTCCGAGGCTTGCCTTTATCCAGCTGGCTGTGGAGATGCTATTTTGATATTTCTGACAACATCTTAGAAGGGAGAATCCAGGGAAACAGCTCTTCTGCTGGGTGCTTTAAATGCTGTTATCTGACCTTCAAGAACCTTGAGGGGAGAGCTGCTCTCTTTGGGGTGCAGCATGTCTCCAGGTGGCCCCCTGGGCAAGTGGATGAGCCCCAGTGCCCAGAAGAGCTCCATGGTGTTACACTCTTCTGGTTTTGCTAGCCATAGGAAAAATGCTATGGAGGGTCCATGACTAAGTTAAGGCAATGGCTTTTTCCTAGGAGCTGATTGACCTGACAAAATACGTGACGAAGGCAGGTTGGGAAAGGGTTTACTCTGGCTCAGTTTGAGAGGAGAGTCCATCATGGTGGGGAAGGTATGGTGGCAGAGGTGAGTCACTGCACCTGCTGTCAGGATGTAGAAAGGGATGAATATTGACCATCAACCCCTTTTCTCCTTTTTATTCCATCTGGGACCACAGCTTACTGGGGGGGGGGGGGATTCCCCATTCAGTTAGCCACATCTAGAAACACTCTCCCAGACACGCACCCTGACCTCCTTCCATGGTGGTTTTGAGTCTCATCAAGTTGGAAATCAATATTACTATCATAGAAAAAAGAAGGAAAGAAAGAATAATTACCGAGCATAGTGGTGGAGCACATCTTTAATCCCAGTACTTGGGAGGCAGAGGCAGGTGGATCTCTGTGCACTTGAAGGCAGCCTAGCCTACAGAGTGAGTTCCAGGACAGCTAGGACTATATAGAGAGACCCTGTCTCAAAAGCAAAAGCAACAAATTGCCATCAGAGGAGTCTGCACTCTTTATCAGAGCCAAAGACAATTTATAGTGTTCTGGTTTCCCTGTGTCTACACTCATGGAGCTCTCTGGTGCCAGGTACCATTTGTTTGACTTTTCATAAAACATGGAAAGATGAGAGAAAGTCCTATCATCAGACATCAACCTCAGTGTGATTAGATCTAGGGGCAGATGATTCTTCCTCTGGGGCTGCCTTATTCACTGCAGGGTGTTTGAAAGCCTCCCCAGCCTCCAGCTACCGAATGACAGCAATTACTGTATCCTGAGTTATAAAAGCCAAAAATGTCTCCCACACACTACCTGACACCCAGTGTAGGACAAAATCATGCCACTGGGGATAACTGCCTGGCTGTTACAGAAAAACGTTGGCTGAGTATGGTTTACCATGGGGTCAGCCTCCTAACCTTGAACCTATAGATATCAGGTTTCATGAAAAATGGGCTTTGTTGATCCCATGACGAGCTCTGGACTGAGAGGATGAATCTGATCACCTGGATGTACCTGATAGGAGGGAGGCAGGCCAGCAGGACAGGGAATGTGGCAGTGGAATCTGAAAGTCATGAAGACACCATGCCACTGAACTTGAAGACAGAGAAAGGGGCCACTGGCTAAGGGATATAGGCAGCTCCAGAAGTTGAGAGGCAAGGAAGCAGATTGTTCCCGGAGCCTCCAGCTGGCTCTCGGCCCTGCCAGTGCTTCAGAAATGAGAGCCTGACCTCCAGAACTTCGCAGAGACAAACACACTTGCTTTCTGCCAGTACACATGTGGTCCTTTGTTCCATCAGTTACAGGAAACTGAAATCATGGGGAAGGTAGATTTAAATGAGCAATTAAGACAACTGTGCCTTGGAGAGTTCCAGGTGTCCGTTCACAGCATCGCTTTGGCCAGGGAATCAGTGGCTTTGTTATCAGAACTTGCGTTTCTGGCATTGCTTATGAAACAGCATGCGTGAGGCATTTGCTCAAGAATTGTGTTGGGCAACTACTCTGCTGGCTCAGAGCCTGTAGGAGTAGATAAGAAAGCTTTTCTCCACTCAAAACTAAAAGTCAAGGGTTGGGGGGAATACCCCAGCAAGTCATGCATCTATATTGCACCAATATTTAAAAAAAGAAAAAAGCCAGGCACATCAGTATATCCCTGTAATTGTAGCACTGGGGAGACAGAAATGGGATTGAAAAAAGATGCCCAACTCCGAACCTCCACATGCAAATATACATCCATGCATGTGCATTCATGTGTGTATAAATACACACATGACCATGTGCACACTCACGTGCACATGAAGATTGAGAGTCAGTCCTATCCAAAGAGAAGTCATAGTTAAGGGATGGGGTATGGCAGACAGTCTGCAGAAAGTGGCTCTGAAGTAGCGGCAATGGAGGAGCAATGTTTGGGGTGCTGTGGCAAGGCCAGAAGTGGTTTCCACTCTGTATCCCAGAGTATATGTAAGATGCTCAAGAAGGAGGCAATGCCCAGGATGAGCTCTTAGAATGAATTGGAGGTGGGCAAGCAAAGAAAGCAGGGGGGGGGGGAGGATCTACGTAAGCTGAGGCAGCAGCAAGTTCTCAAGACAGAATGGCACATACTTGCAGCCTATGTGTCCTGTTTGCAAGCACTCACGTGGTTGCAGTCAGCTTTTCTCTGTACTGGGTGCTAAGCCAAGCCCTGTTACTGCCGGTTCCTTCCACTCTTAAAGTGATACCCTCAAAGAGAGCTGTCAGTCATCATGGATTTCTCACAGTTGAGGGGGTGGGCATGGGCCCAGCATCTCTTTGAGGGACCAGGCAGCTCTTAGCTGGCTCTGGGCTCATGTCAGAAACATGCTGCCTTCCTGCCCAAGAGCAGCTCAGCTCACCAACTCCTGAGACTAGCCAATTGGGGAAGAAACTACTGGATGCTCTTTGGATTGTAGCCCAAGGTAATTGGGAATTAGGAGTTGGGTATCTCAGGCTTGCATCCTCCTACCCAATACTTACTAGTTTAGCTGTCTGACTGATTGGTAATTTAACTGCCTTAAGGAATATGTTTATTATGATTCAAGTATGGCAAGGCAGCACCTCAGGGGGCAGCTGCCACTGAAGGCCATGGGGCTGCCAGGGGAGATGACCCAGCTGGTAAAATGCTTTCTCTGCAACCTTGAGGACTTGAGTTTCTGTGGCATTCATGTACAAAGTCACACATGGTGGTTCATGCCTGTGCTCCCAGCTCTGAGGAAACAGATGGGAGGAGCCCCAGGACTTGCTCATTAGCAATCCTCACCAATGGGTACAGCCTAGGTTCAGTGAGAGACTAAAAACAACAACAACAACAATAAACTATTAAGGAAGACACCTGAACATAACCTCTGGTGTCCACATATAGATGGGCCCACACACATGTACATGCATGAACACACATACACACAAAAAAGAAAGCGTTTGTAATTCCCAGATCTGGAAAGGAAGCTCATTGTGCCCTGGGGTTTGTACAGGAAGCCATGTGCCAAACAGGAAGCAAAGACTGAGGGAAGCAGGAAGGGAGAAGTTTGCCACTAGCTCATATTGTGGCTTCCACCGAAACAGCAGGCAGGAAGGTAAGCAGAACAGTTCAGGGATGGCTGGAGTGAATCATTATGCCCCCCTAGTCAGAGGGCGATGTATCTGTTTGTCCCTGGCCTGGGGTGATAAGGGCAAGTGGCAGGTGGACCAGAGGGTGACAGCTCCTGGAAGAGGCGGTGTTTTATACTGAGATTTGAAAGCATTTGCTCACAGGCAAAGTCGGCTATCTCTAGGAATTACCAGACTTCTCCAGGGGCAGAAAGGCCAGAAATGTCAAAGCATCAGATCAAAGGCCTGCTGAGCCCAGAAATGATGAACAGCTCCCTTGCCTCCCTGAGCATGAGATTTCCTGTGAAATGGAGACAGTGATAGGCAGTTAAAGGTGGTTGTTCAGAATGAGTGAAATAACACAGGGTTTGGCATAGCACCCAATGCTTTGGAAGCCTTTCTTCTGTTTTTCAAGCAGTTCTTCCTAAAATACAAAGACACACATTGGGGCTTCCTGGGAGCACCCCTTCCCATAGTTAAGACAAGTAGGAGATTATGAAGGCTGAGTGGATCAAAATCTTAACCCAGATACATACTGCAGAATGTGATGCTAGCTAGGAACTCTTGCATGAAAAAAAAAAAAAAAAAAAACCACATAATTCTAGAGAAATCCCTCAAAGTTTGACCCTGCCCTTGGGAGCTAACCTTTACTACAAGCAAAGCAGAAAAGGAGATTTAGCATTTGTGTACGACAGGGTGGAGAGTAAACAGGGAAGCAGGATATGCAGTGAAGGTTGTGTTTTGAATGTGGTGTTTGGGGGCCAAGAAGCTGATCTTTGAGTGAAGGTCCCAGTGATGTGACATGCGTGAATACTGGGGAAGAGAACCTCAAGCAGAGACAATGCCCTGGGGCACAGTGATCCTGGAGAGGTTGACATGGTGGACTCCTGAGAGGACAAAGGGGTTTATGGGGGCCTCCACAGTCCTGGACCCTATCTCTGGGCCTTCTGGAGATGGACTACTGAGAAGTGCAGGAAGGAGCTGGCAGGTGCATGCATAGCTCTGAGGCAGCCTAGACTGAGTGGAGCCTTGGAAGTCCATGTAAGGATCACAGCTGTACTGAAGGGATGTGGCCCATCTGTCATAGCAGGCTAACCATGCAGTGGTTTGGAAGCCAGGACAATTCTATGGCTCCAAGAGTCTATGATTAATTTCTCCTTGCTGCCTGTGGGCTGTGGGTCTCTGAGGAGTGGCCACAGGCTATTCTGGAGTGTTTGTGGGGACAAGTGCCATGTGGCCACAAGCTTACTTTATGCTCTGCACCAGGACAGTGAGCGAGCCATGAGGCTCACTGCTAGGAACTTACCTTCACTGAACACGAGGCATTTAACAGTCTGATCTTTGGCATGCACCAAGCATCCAAGCTCCAAGTGAGAAGAAACTTTGGATATTCCCAGGTGTAGCTAGGCGGTTTCCTGGGGCCTTGAGAGTCTCTTCAGAGCTTGTGTTGCCCAGGGAAACACTGATCTTTGGGTTGATCTCAGAAATGGAAGTCTTGCTAGGGAGCTAGCCACTGTAGCACCATGAGCCTGCACTGTAGTCTCAGCCTAATACCTGATGGGACAGTGGCCACAAAGGATTCTATGAGGGCCACTGCTTTCTTTGTGGTCTGAGTCTTAGTCTCCTGGGGAAGGCTGAAAGGGCTTTAAGAGCCTCCCATTGGTTCTACAGAGCCTGTGTTCTCTTCTACTCCAGCAAGATTCAAATCTCCATGCCTACTTTCCCACCACCCACTTAGCCCCTCACAAAGACTAGCAGTGTCTAGGAGCTTTAAGGCATGGATCACTTTCAAGATCCAATCCTGTGTCTAGTCTCCTGCCAGGTACATGGTTTGGAATGTTTCCTTAAATTTCTTCATTTAAAAATAAAATGAATTAAGGAGCTAGAGACATGATTCAGTGGTTAAAGCACTTGCTACTCTTGGAGAGAAGCTGGGTTGGGTTCCCAGCACTTACACTACCTGTAACTGCATTACAGGGCTTGGCTTCTGGTGCCCTCTTCTGGCCTTCCCAGTTATGTGCACACATGTGGTATGCATACAGACTAACACACACACACACACACACAAATTAAATAGAATTAAATGAATTAAATAGAATACCACACCAGTTTATTCACCATCACAGAGTGCCACAAGCTGAATAGCATAGAAAAAATGACTTCCCCAAGGTTCAAGAGACTGGAATTCTGGATCAAGATGTCAATGGATGGCTTCTCTTGAGGTCTCTCTCCTTAGATTATAGACAGTGCCTTTGCCAGGTCCTAATGTGGTCCTTCTCTGTGTTTGTGTGTCCCTAGTATCTCTTTGTGACTTCCTCTCCCCTTATGAGGATGTTAGTCATGACTAATTAGGAATACCCATATCATCTTACTTTGCCTTAACCTGCTCTGTAAAGACCTATCTCAGTTGATCTGGATGGGGTAGCAACTCTCGAGAGGCTGAAATAGGAGGCCTATGAGTTTGAGGTAAACCTGGGTGACAAGATGAAACCCTGACTGAGAAACAACAAGAACCCATCTCCACATTCTTAGGTACTAGAGGTGAGGACTTCAACACACAGATCTAGAGAGGACCCAGTTCTGCCCATGACCAGTACTGCTTCCATGGTCCTAATAAGACCATGAGTTAAATGTTGGTGTTCAGAGGGTTATGCCTATGTTCTCCTGGACAGCTGGGCATCGGCCAAGAGTAGTACAGCACAGGAGAAGCACATCTTCTGTTCTAGTTTGTCATCCCCATGTGTATCCCTAACATCATCTGGCTGCCTTCAGCTAGTGGCTTGCCATCAAACAGTTGAACTAATGGTTTCATGAATTTGGAGAGGTCACAAGCTTTATCCCAAAAAAAAGATGCAGGTGTGGTCTGGCCAAGCCATGCACATTTACTCCACCAATTGACAAAATGTCTAGTGTTGTAACTGAGTTTGGATGAATTTGGATGGGTTGAAAATAGGTCTATCTGATACCTGTACCATTGGATCTTGATATGGAGAACAAAGGTCACTGTGTGGTGAACACACAGAGAGAAACCTATTTCCTGCATGGAGTCTTATAAGCCTGGCTTTTCTCAGCTCTTCAGTGAGGTGGAATAAGGCCTTCGGCCACCACTAACTTTGGATGAAAGAGATATGCTGGAGCCTTGAGTAGAGCAGGGGATTTTATGGTGAAAGTGGTGGGAGTGAGGGTTTGGACATCACAGGGTTATCCTTCTCCCTCTACAACCCCTGCTTTGTGTGGGTATTAGGTCATTTTCACACCACTTACCTACCTGCCCCCTCCCAGGCTCTGGCATGCCTTTTGATTTAGGGGCCTATTTGTACTCCCAAAGACAAAGCCCCAAGGAGTCAGTGGCTAGTAATTAGAATAGGTCTGTTATTGGAGCAGGCCAGTGACCTTCATTACAAATGACCTTGGGAACTTAAAAAACCCCAGCTGTCAGAGGGCAAGATGGAGGAGAGACAGCATCAGCTGAGCAGTACCAGGTAAAAGAACAAACGCTATCCTATGCTGCATGACCACTGGGCCTAAGAATAATCTTGGGCAAGGCTTTCTGGGGGATGAGCAGGTTGAGAAGCATGTATGAGACGCTCCTCTTCCAAAATCCACGTGGCAGTTCTAGACTTTACCATGTGAGAAATAACTGAGGTTGTGAGATGAGACCTGCCTGTCACTGTTGAGCACTCCCGTGGGCTTTGCTTCTCCACCCTCACATGACCATCTCCATCCCACATGACCATCTCCACCCCACATGACCATCTCCACCCCACATGACCATCTCCACCCCACATGACCATCTCCACCCCCACATGACCATCTCCACCCCCACATGACCACTTCCTGAGCCTTCCCATAAGCCTGTGATAAATGCCGTGTAATATTTCAAGAGCATCTGCACCATGCTCTTCATGGAAAGCCCAGAAGACTCATCGCAGAACCAGTAACATCAGTGCCACCAAGGGTGAGACAAGAACAGAGCCTCAGAGCAGGGCAGAGTTGGCACAGAGGCAGGCAGAGCTCTGAGTTCTGATCTGCAGAATCAGTTCCAGGACAGCCAATGCTAAACAGAGAAAACAAATCAAAGGAACAAAGCTCAGCAGTGGATGAGGATGGGGCACGAATAGCCTGGGAACAGGGAGGTAGAGCGTGGTATTTGGCTGTTACTGGTGAGCAGAAAACACCGAAAGCCCTGTACTCAGAATGGGGACAATGTCACCAAACAGAGTGGTGAAACTAGAACTGTGGAGGCCAAAGTCTGTCCTGCTCTGGCACCCCAACTCTATTCAAAGTTATGCTTAGAACTAAACAAATTGAGGCCCTGCTCCAGAAAATGCTGAGTAGAAAGTAATAGGGGGAGTAGCAGTTTTCACTGTGTTAGAAGGAACCCCAAATCAAACCATCTTCCTACTTAACTTTCATAAAACTCCTTTCTGGCAGCCAAGTCATGACAGTCTCCAACAGGTGATTACATATTAGCCCCAAGAAATGAATTCAACCTTGGCAGTGGTGGCACACACTTTTAATCCTAGCACTTAGGAGGCTGTGTGAGTTCTAGGCCAGCCTGATCTACAGAATGAGTTCCAGGACATCTAGGACTACACAGAGAAACCATGTCTCAAAATATCAATGAGAGAGAGTTGGGGGAACTAGTTCAAAGCTGGGCATGGAGACACACTCCATTAATCTCAGCACTGGGAAGGCAGAGATAGGTGGATCTCTGTGTTTTTGAGGCCAGTCTGGCTTACAAAATAAGAACAAGTTCGAGGGCAGCCAGGGCTGTTACACAGAAAAATCCTATCTTAAAAAACAAAACAAAAGAAAAGGGAAAGGAGGGAGGGAGAGAAGGGGGAAGGAGAGAGGGGGAGGAGAGAAAGAAAAAAATGAGTTTGAGGCTGGGAAGAGAGTTCAGTCAATCAACTGTTTACCATGCAAGCATAAGGATGACAATTTGATCCTCAGCATCACATAAAAAGCCTTGTAATCTCAAGGGTATAGAGACAAGTGCATCCCTGGAGGTCACTAGCTAGCCAGGCTAACCTTCTTGGTAACCCCAAGTCCCAATGAGAGGACCTGCCTCAAAACATAAAGTGTACAGCTCCTAAGGAATATCGCTTGACGTTGACCTCTAGTCTGTACATGCTTGTGCACATGTCTGTGCATACCTATACATGTACACACACACACACACACACACACACACACACACACACACACACCTGTGCATGTACACAAACAAAAATGAATGAGTTCAGTTGTTAGAACTCTAGAAATTGAGTCAGGATGATTCAGAGTTCCAAGCTAACCTGAGCTACAGTGGTGAGTTTGAGACTAACCTAGGCTACTTAGAAATGCATTCAAGGGGGTGGGGGAGAAGAAGTAAGGAAGGCTGGATAGTCAGGTGGCAGACGAGGATGTTTGAAAGGACCTCCCTGAGAGTGTCCCAGGGATTAAGTCTGACACAAGCTACAATGGTATGACTTCCTTCTCCCTGCCCTTTGGAAACCCACAACCAAGTCAAGTGAAACCTGCCCTTCCTACTTCACCCTTGTAGCCAGATCACAACCTATCTCTGAGTGTCTGGATCACAAACCATGTTTGGTCTCTGGGGTGCATGCCTTGCATATAGGACAAGCAGGCAGGATATTCAAATGTCCATTATAGAATTTTCCAGAGAAGCTGGATGAAAATCCACCATCACCACTCTCAAGATTTTTTTTCTATTTGTTTCCTGTTTGTCTTAACTCTTCACTGATGGGAGCAGCAGCACATGCTCCTGGTGACAGTCAAACATTTAGATGTTCAGTGTTCTCTGTGTGCTGCCCACATGCTGGGTTTGCTATGGCTCCTGACATACTATTTTACAGTATGTCAGAGAGAAGGGAAGGAGGGAGATTTGTGAGATGGGCAGGGTCATAATTCTGGAACCAGCAAGCAGAAGTACTTTGGTTCCTCCTTGAAATTTGGATCATTGTGAGCTAGCATGCAGGGACACGGGTGAAGGGTCTGAGGCATCTTTCTTGGTCCCTTGAGTGCTTAAACCTGATTTTAACATGAATGGGTAGTGTAGCACCGATTTCATCTTGGCAGACTATAACAGGGGAGTCATGCTTGTGAGACAAGACAGTTTATTAAGGAGACCATCAATGATGATGTGATAGCCAGGTCTCCAGATGCACTTAGTTCTGAATTTTAAGAAGTTCCCCCACAAGGGGATGCTAGATGCTCATTTGGGCTATGCATGAAGACTTAGGGGATGATGGAGGAATCCTGTAGGACATTATGCAACCTCTTACACTTAGTTCTTCATGGGTGGATTGGATCATAACCAGTAGCTATCATTGCCATTTCATTTGATTTGTTTATAAACATCAACTACCACCAAACCCATAAGGGGAAGGAGTACTTCCAAAGCAGGAGGTGGTTGCTTCTAACCTGGGAGACCGGAGGAGGGAGGACAACATGGCAAGGGATGACCTCAAGGGGACTTGAGCAAGGGTTGTGAGAAAGCAAGAAGAATGCATGTGGAGGTCAATAGAATGTCATGGGTGGCCAGCTAAGGGGGAAGGACATCCCACGGTGGCTTGAGATGGCTGCTTATGGAGAAGGTCGAGTAGAAGAAGGCACAAAAAAGGGCATTTGGGATTTTGAATGAGCTCCCCGGCACTTTAATAGAAAAGGACGGTTGAAGGAGGAGCTTGAGCTAGGGCGGTTGTTGGTGGGCCTCCGCAAACCCGAGATCACTTCTGTAGGTTCCTTGTGACCAATGCAATCCGCCGCCAGTGCATCCTTCAGGTGGAGAGTGAGACCCACTAGTCACAGCTGTTGCCCCATTTCCCAACTCCAGGCCAAGCAGAGCTCTCCACCCTACTACTCCTGAGCCTCGAGACTCTCAGATTGAAACCGACTTCAGGCACCCAGAGATGTCTGAAACAGCTGGGACTCTGGTCCAGTGCCTGATTTTGTTTTTCTCTCCTTCTCCAGAAAGTGGGGGGGGGGAGGCATCTCCTCAGCCAGGAGCCCCGCCGATGTCCACATTAGGTATCCAAGGTTTTAACTGTGTGGGTTTGTGTCTTTTTGGCAGGTGTCTCCTCTGTGACTTCCCTGATGTCCCTGGCTTGGGTGCTAGCCTCCTATCACAAGCTGCTGCGGGACTCCAGGGACGACAAGAAGAGCATGAGTTATAGAGGGGCCCTCATCCACCTCTTCTGGCGCCTCTTCACCATCTCATCCCGAGTTATCTCTTTCGCCCTCTTTGCTTCCATCTTCCAGCTGTATTTCGGGATCTTTGTGGTGGTGCACTGGTGCGCCATGGCCTTCTGGATCATCCATGGAGGGACAGACTTCTGCATGTCCAAGTGGGAGGAGATCCTCTTCAACATGGTGGTAGGGATCGTGTACATTTTCTGCTGGTTTAACGTCAAGGAAGGGCGGACTCGATATCGAATGTTCGCGTACTATACGATAGTCTTGACCGAGAATGCTGCCTTGACGTTCCTTTGGTATTTTTACAGAAACCCGGAGAACACTGACTCCTATGCCGTGCCAGCACTGTGTTGTGTCTTCGTTAGCTTTGTGGCTGGGATTGCGCTCATGCTCTTATACTATGGCGTGTTGCATCCCATGGGGCCGCGGGCTAAGGTCTTTGCCAGCTCCTGTTGTGCCGAGCTGCTCTGGGGCATCCCTTTGCCCCCTGATGTTGAGCCTATGGCACCTCAGACCCCTGGGTACCGGGGGACCCAGGTCACTCCCACCAGAGCCGTGACGGAACAGCAGGAGGACCTCACGGCTGACACTTGCCTGCCCGTATTCCAAGTGAGACCCATGGGGCCCTCCACCCCATCAGGGCGTCCTTACCACCCAGAAGGGCCCCTGATTAAGATTGACATGCCAAGAAAGCGGTACCCGGCCTGGGATGCGCACTTTGTAGACAGGAGGCTGCGGAGGACTATTAACATCCTGCAGTATGTCACCCCCACTGCAGTGGGCATTCGCTACCGAGATGGGCCTCTGCTCTATGAGCTGCTGCAGTATGAGTCTTCACTCTAGAATACCTTGACCCAGATTGAGAAGGGGACCTTAGATTTGGTTGCGGTCAATGCCGCCTGCAAGAAATATAACCCTCCCTTCCCCCAATACACAGAACCACCACCAACACCGCCACCACCACCAACACCACCACCAACACCACCACCAACACTACAAAAAGATCAATAAGTCACATCCCCTTCAGATAAGCTTTCTTTCCAGTCACTATATGTATACAAAGATATTCTCTATGTTTTGTAAGTAAAAACAAAAAGGAAACCTTTCTTTTGTTTTTTACACATAAGAAACAGTATTGGAAAAAATAATCCCACACTACAGTTCCTAGGGTGGAGAAGGAGGAGCTATCTCCTCTCCAAAAGAAACAAACAGAAAAAAGTTTTCTACTTTACACCAAGTGTAGATCATTTATGGGATTGGTGCTGATTGAGAGAATAAAACAAAACAAAACAAAACAAAACAACAAACAAAAACCTTCAACTGCCTTATGCCCTTAGGTGCTGAGTTTCTTTAGGTACTGTCATGTTTTCTCACACAAAACTCTCTGGCAACTTTTGCACCAGGAGAGAAAAAAATTAAATAATCAAATGAAACAAAATCTACCAATAGAGCAAACAAATTAAAACAACAAACAGATATCATACAAAAACAATCCTTCCTATCTGATGATTTGTGTTGAAAAACAAACAAATTGACCAAAAGCAAAGGCATAGAAACCCTTCTTTATTCATTTTTCTCTTGCTCCTTCCCCATTTTTCAAAGCCTTCCAGAAGCTAACGGGCTACTTGGCTCTCCACTGGCCGGAAAAGCTACTCGAAGGCTGACTATGTGCCATTTTAACATTTGCCTAGCAAGAATTACATTGTTTTCCTGTGCAAAAAAACAAACAAAAAACAAAAACAAAAAAATAATAATTAATAAAAAAGAGACAAAACAAGAATGAAACCCCCAAACGCCCAATTTGGTAAATTCTAAAAGCAGAACAAAGGAAGTGTCCATAAACACCATCAAAGAGAATCAGTAATGATAAAACTCAGCATGGTAGAAAAAGGACAACATCAATTTAAAGGCACAATACTCAGTCAGACTGGTGACAATGATCTCTTCCGTCATTTTAAGGCTGAGGAGTGTGTGTGTGTGTGTGTGTGTGTGTGTGTGTGTGTGACAGTGCGAAAGGCCTCTTCTCTCTTCATTTGGTGGGAAGCCTTAAATTGATCTGGAAAGAATTTTTCATTTGTGCTTTTGAAAAACAAAAACATAAAGAGGAACACTAGAGTATCTATCTATCTATCTATCTATCTATCTATCTATCTATCTATCTATCTATAAAAAAGTCAAATCGTATTAACCAACACATTTCACAGACTGGTGCTTATGTCAGTGTGGTTGGCTGAGTCATTCAGCCTGGTGCATTTGGGGTGAGTGGACCCTGTGTGTGTGCACGTGTATGTGTGTGTGTATGTGTGTATGCATGTGTGTGTGTGCACCTGCTGCAAGGTCTTGCCAGAAATACACATAATTGAAGTGAGGCAGATACTGTGGTAACTGGGAGAGGGAGCTGTGAGGGGCTGGACGGGAAGGTGGAAAAAGTGGCATCTGTCTGTGGCCATCTGCCTGGAGAGCAGGTCCCCACTCCAGCAGCAGAGGCTGCTCTTCCAGGCCCTGTGGTTTTGGTGAGGATTGAGCCAACTGTTTATTTTCTCGCTATACCAAGGTGAATTTCTGGAGGTGTCACAAGTATGTCTGACCATTTGTAAACATTTTAATTTGTTTTTGGAAGGTACTGTTCCTTTAAAGAGTAATTCTGTTTTAGGGTATTGTTTCAATACCATTCTATCTCTACTTGGTCACACACACACAAAAAAAAAAAATGAAAAAAAAAAGAAAAAAGAAAATTAATCATAAAAAGAAAAATATCTCCGCAAAAGATATATATGTGTAAATATATATATATATATCTATATACATACACAGTATTTTTAAGTACATACTGTTAGTCTTTGTTGTCTGTGGTTGTGATTGTTTTTTTAATTTTGGATGTAACTGTTCAGGGTGCAAGACCTCACACTGAGCTAAACTTAAGAGAAGTTCAAAAACTGAGGATTTTTTTTATGTTTGATGAATTTTTTAATTTTTTAAAATAACTATTCAAAAAAAAGACCCTCCTTATCACCCCTTCATGGTTTATCTGAATCTCTCCCCCCCCCCCAAACCTTAAACATATAGTTGTGAAACTAAATGTACCCTCCTTATCTCATGTGTTACCACAACTTTGCAGGACTTTCCTAAGATGGGGTGTCAGGGGTCCTACCTAGTCACTGCTCTGGGAAGCAGGATACAACAGAGCACACTGGGGCTGAGGTGAAGGCTGGCTGGGCTGCCTCTGCCTGGCAGGGAGCAAGCCGGGGAGGGAGGGGCTCCTTGGAGCTGAGTGTGAAAGCATGACCTGTTCACTCTATTCTTCAGCACCAAGCTCCAGTCCAGGCTCTGCTCAGACTGGGTTAGAAGAGTCCATTTGTGGGGTGACAGGATATTCCTTTGGGCTCTGAGCCCAAGTCTTGAATGTCCCAGGTCTCGGGCTCTGTGTGCCCTCTGAACCTCTGCTGCTCCACTTGTTTGTCTAGTCTTGAGACAACTGTCCTGGTCATATGACCTTTCATGCTGCATGCTTCAGGCCCAATACAAATCCATTTTATCTCTTGCTCTTTGATCCCACCATTAGCTTTATTCTGCCACCTCTGTGTGACCGCTGTTGGCTGGGAGCATCCAAAGTTGGGAAAACAGAGAAGCTTTAGCCATAGGCAGTGAAGGAGGAGGAAGTTATGGTGTCTCGCCAGCCCTTGCTTTAGCCTCTGTGGGTTTGGGATCCTTTTCTGTTTTAGTAGCATACCTGACCCCTCTTCCATCACGCCTTGCCCTTCCCAATAATGCAATTGAAAATGGACATCTGTGGGCAGTAGCCCAGAAGACCAGAGAGACAAGAAAAGGGGTGAAAAGTGAGCCAAGAAGCAGAGAACAAGGCGGCAGGGAGCAAGGACTGAGAGATCTGTTTTCTCTGGCAGCTCTGCCCTCATCATCTTATAGAGCTCCTTCTCCAGTCTCCTTTGTTTTCAGGGATTACCTCCCATGAAGTCTTCTAGTGTCCTTCCCTTTCAGAGGCTATTGGTGGCTGGATGACATCCCAAGTGTCACTAATGGACTTTACACATTCTCTGTTTCTTCCTCCCAAATGACCTTGGCACCCCACAGCAGGACCACTGCACCGAGGCATAGTGTCCTCATGGCTCCCCACTGGCAATCTGCTTTCAGACTGACAGGTGCCTGGGTCCCCAACAACCTCTCCTTCCATGAGTTAACGAATCCATCTAAGTTTTCCTCAACTACAAGCTATAGTGTTTGTGAAATAAATCTCTACACCTGTCTCTTTCCCCGGACCTCTTGATGGCAAACAACCAACTCCCAATATTTAGTTTTGGTAGATAAGCCTTTTTGGTACCTTGTTCTTTCTTTTCATATTGCCCCCCACAATAGATTATGCCCATAGACCTCCATATTTCATTTCTCTAAGCACACAGAACAGCTGGCTTTTTCTCTTGTTCTAAGAAATACCTCCTATCAGTGCACTGATACTGCTAGCATTGTTTCTGCAAGCCTCCCCTCCACCCCCTAAACTTGGGTGGCTCTGCCTTGGGATTCTTCAGGTGCCTCAAGGACATGGCAGGGGAAGTTCAGAGGATCTAAACCCATCAAATCTGCTCCTATTGACTCCACTTGCCCCAGAATTTCTGATATCTCAAGCACACTGCTCTTTAAGGTCAGACTTGTCCCATAATTGGAACCAGGGCTATTAGGAGGAATACACAAAGTCCAAGTAGATTGGGAACTGGAAGACAGCAGGATCCATCTTTCCTAACTGTCCTAATCAAGGGAAGACGCATGCCCCTGTAGCCTGGGGGACCCTGTACCTTACTCTGTAGACACAGAATCACATAATTCTTTGTCTTCCCTGTGGCCTCTTAACAGCAGTGGCCCCTAGGGTCCCATGGTGGCTAGCAGAGGGCAGATCATGTCTGGTCCCAAGGACAACTGTCCTGCTCATATGACCTTTCATGCTGCATGCTTCAGACCCAATACAAATCCAATTCTCAGGAAAAATATATAGAATTTTAAAAGCACCAAATCATATCACTCTCTCCATTCTTCTTCCAGCCTGGCCCATTGTCACCACGAAGATGTTTGTCTCCTTCTGAGCAGCTCTGGGAAGGTCAGGTGCCCATTCTTCACTTGCATCTGAGCTCTCTTTGCAGTTCCTCCTGCCCAAAAAATAACTCATGATTTCTTTTCCCCTTGTCTATTCCATGCCTCATTAACTGAGTCTCTTATGAGCCCCAAGCTTTGATGATTCTGGACCTGAGAAAAAAATTCTCTCCCCATTACCCTGGAGCAGAGAAAGATGACTGCTATGTGCAGGTTTGGACCCTGGTATAGAGGAGTTTAGAGGAGAATATGGTTGGGGCCTATCCAATACCCTGCAGTGCTAAGTCTTGAGCCACGTGGTTGTGGATGGTCATCTTGCATCTATCTGCACAGCAATTGGTAAATGCTAAAATAACCACACAAGATTTGGCTGGGGACATGGAATACAAATTTGACATGTAAAGGGAAGCGAGGTCAGTATAATTCCAAGGATCCAAGTGGCACTTGAAAAACTGCCAGGGAAATCTGAGCATGCCCCAGGTAACCCTGGGAAAGACAATACATTGGAGAAGGAGAGGACTCTGAGGAATCAGCTTCCTCAAGTACCCAACCAGCCTCCTCGGGAGCAGATCTAGGCACTGCATATCAAACACCAGCTGATTCCTGGGCTCCAGTCTCCTTAAGACACATCATCACCTCCTGCAGGAAGGAAGCTAGCTCAGCCTTGGTCCTTTTATTCCTTAAGGTCTGGGTGAACATGAGATGGCAGTGAGGGAGCCTCCTTCAGGTTTAAGTATGTCCTTACCCTATCTCCTCTCCTCAAAATGAGCTCTGTCCCAGTTTGGGCAGCCTTCCCTTCTCATCTACAGCCCAGTCTCTGGAATGTGATGGCATTGGTAATGGTGACCCAACTGCAGGCTACAGCCTTATCAGCTCATAAGAGCATCCTACGTCAACATGTGCCTGTCTCAACTTTGAAATGTATAACAATGTAAAAGGCAAGCCCACTTTCTTATAGATTTTCTCTAAGCCTTTCTTTTCCCGAGGGAACAGAAGATGTAGTGACAAAGTATGCCTTACCCTCCCCATCTCTGGCTAGTCTAAAGTTTTCTGTTTCTCACTCCAAATGTTGCATCTGTTGCTATTGGCCAAATATCAGAAGATATTATTGACTTGACCTCGTCCCAACTTTCTCCTCTGCCCACCTGGCGCTTACTGCCTTGCTCAGCTCCCAGGCATCATCTTCTTTCTCTCTGTACCTTTCTTCACAGTGACTGGCAGGGCACAGCAGGGGTGTTCTGGAGCCAAAGGTTATGAGTGCTATTAATGATGGCTCCAAAGCAGCAGACAGACTGCCTCTGCAGGAGATCCTCCTTCTCCAGGCCAGCACCTACATGTGTCAAGGGCTAAGAATAAACCACAGGGACAGGAATAGGCAGGACCTAGGGAGAGCTGCCCTGAGATGCCCATTGCATGAAGAAAAATGTGAATGTCCAAGTAAGAGACGCTGTCCTAGCTGGTTCCTAGCAGGAGTTCCCTACTCCCCTCCCCAAACTGAAGTCAGTCAGCAGTCAATATTCCAGCCTTTAGGGAGATAGCTTCTAGATCATCACCCTCAAGCCAAGTGAGAAAATATATTTATGACTTTGCTCTTGGTACAGTGCTGGATGGTAACTGGAAGAGCACCTGTCTTTAAGTAACCTTTGGCCATCTGTCACTGTGGATAGCGACCAGCAGTCAGCCATCTGACTCTGGTTCATCCTCAGTGTAGCCCTGGGGCCCTCAGGCTTGGAGACTCGTTTTAGCTTCACACTTCCTAGGTGCTTTGCCTAAAGCTAGAAAGACCAAGGATGGCCACAGGCTGATTCAGGGTTCCACTGGGACCATGGTTAGCTCACTTTACCTCTTGATGCCTTGGTTTCTCCATCAGTAAAGCTTTCTGTCCTGCTGTGGGATGTTCTGATGATTCAGTCAATGCTGCTGGTAGTGAAGGCATCTCATGGGAAAAAGGTGACCCTGTTCTTTGGGAAATAGAGGTATGGAAAAAGATGAGATTTCAGATACACTTGGCACCCAGAAGCCCAGGAGGTAAGCGAGAAGGACATGTGGACAGGAAGAGAGCCCTGGGGTAGACAGATATATCACAGCATGGTCAACTCAGTACAGTAGCATCTGGCTGGGGACATCTGGTCACCTGGATCCTGCTGGGCATTTGTCATTCTTAAGTCCCATGATGTTTGTTTTTCCTGAAAGATCAAGGAAAATACAGGGGAGTCTGCTTCTAGAAATTGATATTCACTGAATGTCTGACAGACAGGAGGTAGAATGAGCAGAGAGGGTCTGGAGATGGTGTGGGAGGTGGCCAAAAGCTCTTTGAGAGGTATCTCTTGCCTTTGTTCAAAACCTGGTGGTTTCCCTTCTCAAATGGACTCATCTCCCTGGTTCCCTGCAGAGGATGGAAAGCCCAACAGTGCTTTCCTAACACCTGTCTCATCAACTACAAATGCTTGTACACATGGTAGGTCTTCACGACTCCCTGGTGTGCTTTGCTTGGAGCCTGCAGGCAGAACTTCAGACATAACTGAGGCTGGGGAGTAGTATGCAGTTGTAGTTTTTTTTTTAAATCTTTTTGTAAATTGGGATATTTTTCCCCTCACAATTTGAATTGAAAAAGTTAAGTTCGATTTCTTTCCCTGCCCCCACCTATGCTTTGTATTTTTTAACTATGGTTTGACTGTTATCATTTCAAATACCAAGATATACTTGGAACAAGAAAACAGACACATCCTAAGGACTTCACTGTTCTTAGGGCCTAACCCAGAGCGAGAGCAGGTGGGAGCCATGGAGGACATTAGCACTCAGGGGTGCTGCCACAACGCCAATTCTAAACTGGTTCCAAAAACAGTCTTACAAAATAAAACTATACAAGTTCCAATTCCCATGGATCAGTCCACCTGGTCCTAGCCAGGTCTATTCTGGTATAGAAATTCTCACCAAAAAAAAAAAAAAAAAAAAAAAAAAAAAAGAAAGAAAGAAAGAAAATCACTTTCGGAGACTGCCCCAGAGGAACAGAGTGCTCTCAAGGGCAGGTCTTGGGTACTGCTGCCAAATTCTTCTGCCCTTGACTGTGGAGCTCTGGTCTGACTCCATTCCCGCCTGTTCTGAGTCTGGTCTGCAAGGTTACTGCTATTTGGTGCAAAGGATCAACAGGCCGCACTCTGAAAGTCAGGAACAGCTCCTTTGAATTTGTCTGATTATGTGTAGCAAGGCCAGCCTCTCTGGCCTATTTGTTCCCACAAGGTATTTCGGTGGCGACCAAAAGGAAGGAATACAGAGACCCCTGCTGCGTCTATGTGCTCTTCCGTGCTGGTACTCGTGAAAGGATCCTGCACAACATTTGTGAACAGGAGCTTGAAGATGGACACTTGGAGCCCCAGAGAACCTCAGTGGATGGTAGGCAAGAGATAAGGAAGAGGGAGGACTCTGGGAGTATACTAAAGGAAATGGTGTCTGGCTGGTCAGTGCTTCCAGTTCCCTGGGGCAGAAACAGCAAAGTGCATTTTTTTTTTTCAAACGCAGGAAATTGAGTTTACAGAGTGACATCTCTAAGCATTTTCCTTGTTTTAACAAAAGGGTCAGAGAAAGCATTTAAATAAAAGCATGGTGCTCTCTCATGCACAGATTGTGTTATTGGTGATGAAAATTACAAGACTCTGCCCTTTTGCAAATGTACCCAAGTCAAGTCACTCTGAGGCCAATTTCTCTTTCTGTGCCACGAGAATATTGCTTACCTACCTCACAGGGGTGTTGTGAGGATAGAGCAGTTTAAGGTTTGGCAAAGCACTTTGAGGATAACAGTGTTATGGATACCAAGTTTGCTTTCTATGTAATGCCTTTTTCAGCATGAATGGAGCACTGACTGGGTACAAGGTGCCATGCTGTCGGCAGGAAAAAAGAATCATGGGCTAATTCCTTATTCACTTTCATTTACATATATTTTAAATTGATAACAGAGAATAGAAGTATGGAGTTGTCTCAATGTGGGGCTATATTATCATTCTGTTCTCAGAAAGGCCACTCTCCTTTCAGAGGATTTGAACAGTGGGACTTTCTGCTCTCTGGATTCTGTCAGAGAACTGTGTGCCTGAGATGCTTCCTCCCTTTGTGGGAAGAGGAAGGAAGGTATGATCTTGCACACCCAGGGGCTAGCACTTATTGCGTTAGTTCTGTTACTTTAATTATTCCTCCTATGCTTAGTGTGGCAGCAACCCTCCTCTCTCTTTAGATACAGAGAGTCCCCGTGGCCATCCTGGAACAGCTGGGTACTTTTTGGTTTGTTCGTTTCCTTGGAAAGTCTGGTACTCTGTTTGCTGGAAAGTCTTGGTTTCCAAAGATGAGGATCTTTGCCAGAAAACAAAGTGTGCAACTGTCTTGTTGCTTTTGTATTTTGGTGGTGGTGGGGAAGGAGATTTTCAAATCTTGTATAAAAGGCCTCCCATAAAACAAAGCCTATTTAAATTTCTCATTTGCTTTTCCATGTGCATCGAGCTCTTCCCTTCCCAACACACACTAAGGGCCAAATGTGTCTTCTAACAAATAGCACATCTCAAGTTGTTCAGGGAGTACTGTGCCACAGGTTCACTCATTTCTGCAGAGAACCAACTTCTTCCTGAGCTGAGCAAGTAGAGACTACAGCCCCAAATCCAGGATTCCTGGAAATCCTCTCTGTCTAATTAGCTTTGGGGCTCCCAGTGTCTTTAGGGCTATGTGCCTGAGTCCCCATAAACTCTCCTGCCACCAGAGAGTCTCCTTAGAATTTGGTGGAAGCATCCTGTTTGTCTTAGGACCAGAATGAAATAATCCATTATTTTTGAAAATGTCTTACAATGCCAGTCTTTGAAGAGTGGGAAGAATTCGTTTTTGAGAAGTGACAAAGAGAAAGGGAAGGTTATTTGTCTTGGATGCGGACTGGAGAGGTCTGGAGTGAGTTTCCCTAGGCACCAGAGGGGTACTAGATGACATGTCCTTGTGCTCACAATCCAGAGCCCTTGGCAGAGGTGGCTCCAGTCTGAGCCTTCTGAATTTCCAGCTGCTTCATTATCCTTTCTCAGTGTGGACAAGCACTTCTTACCCTATGTTGTTGACTCCAAAGACCTTTCCCTTGTGCTGCCAGTCCTTCTGGATGCCTCCTTCTAGCTATCTCTCCTCCTTCCCCTCACCCCTCTTGTCCTTTGTAACCCTAGAATCACATGGGACTTATTACATCCAAGTGTAGGCCCTGGAAAAATTGGTAGGACTTCTGTTGCCAACCCTAACTATGAGTAATATTTTCATTATCTTTCTTCATCCACAGAGTGTTTTCTGGAAAAGCAAACTTCTAAGAAAACCCCTTTCTTATTAGTGTTACAAAAAAGCTGCTCCTTGGGGTGTGAGGAAAGAAGTCTGGAGGTGGGTCATGACCGGTGAGAGTTTGGAGCTGGAGAAACAACTAAAACCGCTCTGCCCACTCGGCCTGTGTTTCTGCTAAGAAAATGATAGCCTTGTTACAAAAAAATAATATATTAAGAAAAGAAGGAATGAAGAGAGAGCAGGAGTGGGGAGGGGAAGAGGGACAGAGAGAAAGAGAGAGAGAGACAGACAGAGAGATAGAACCAGGAAATGACCCCGCTGAGATCTCCCTATCATCTTTTGGTGTCATCAGTGTTGTTGATATTTTGTTTTGTTTTTATTGTTGTTGTACAAAGCAAATACATATCCCACCCCTGCCCCCATGTTACAGGATTTTCTGGCTCAGTGTCTTCTTGTTAGCAAGCTCTAATACATGGTTTCTGCTTCACTAACCCACCCCATTATGCTCTGGCTTTTCTTGAGCCTTCTGAACTCAACCCCTCCATCAGAAGACTAGAATCCAGTTTCCTCAGAATGGTGATGAACCCAATAATGTTCCAGGTGCTGCTGGCTGGCTCTTTATGGAACAAAACAAGTTGACCTTTTCAGGTAGTTTGGAGCCTTGAGTGTACACCATTTTGTAATTTTCATGAAGGGCTAACCTCAGTGTGCCCTGCCACACTGACCTCATGTCCACTCTGGGCACTGGTGGTTTGAGAAATGGGTTGTAGTCATGGTCTTGGGTTTCAATGAAGCAGAGTTATAATTAATCTTGAGATTCCAAGGGTTTACCCCACGGATCAATGAGCAGGCATCTTCTGTCCACGAAGATGAGGACTTACAACTTGGTCATTCCAAGCTGCTACTGGTGTCTTGGCCCATCCCTTCCTGATTACACAAGGCAGAGGCTTCCCATAGGCACAGACACCCCATATGCCCACAGGGACTCTTTCCTCTTCCCGTTCTTCCCTTTCCTTGCTGGTCATGGTCAGTTCTTCTCCCCCAAGAGAGGAGCTGAGTGAGTGGACTGTAGCACCCAAGCTCAGCACATACACCCCTTACCCTTGACTCTGCCAACATGAACAACAATCTCCAGTTAGGGAGCCAGTCAGCCGAGCTTTCCAAATATTCAGCTTCACAGTCACCTGCCGATAACCAAATCCTGCACCACAGAGAGTGTAAATGAGCCACCTACCGATAATAGCCAAATCTTGCACAGCAGTCAGTGTGAACGAGCCAGTTTCTAGCCCCCATTTCTCTGGAACATATGTGTGAATTACTAGTTTAGGAACTAGGCATCAGGAAGGGCTTAACGGTACCCTTGCCTATGATCATACAGGCTCTGCACAGATGCTTCCCATGTGCACCTGAAGAGGGGGAGGGAAGAAGTGCATCCAGGGGACATGAAATTAGTGTACCTCCCCTTTGAGGGGGGGACACTAAAGAAGCCCTTATTTGTCAATGCTAGTATATGCCGAACAAAATCCTGGCATGTGGTTAAAGCAGGGACAAAATCAAATGACAATCCATACCTAGAGGCTGGAAAGGATTTTCAACGTGTCATCATAGGCTAGCATACAGACTCCCAGTGGGAAATCATTAAATGTGAGCTCAATCACCTTGAGCCAATTATTTAGCCTTCCTATTTATCAATTTTCTGGCTTCCAAAAGGGCTTGTGTCGACTTTAAAATACTCAAGATGCCTGATTTGGAAACTGAATATCCCCTAGTGCAAGGCAGAATCTGGAAAGTACACAGATGCCTGGGTAGACTCTGACCAATCCCACAGGAAAGAGCACATGACCTTGGACGAGGAATGACTTGGAGAAGGAAGGCAGCTTCCCAGCTGAACCTTCTACTGGTTTACATCACAGTACCACAGCTCATAGCTCCTCAGTGCCATGGATTCCACCTTCCACCCAGTATCATTTGGGAGACAGCAATGATGAATGAGTTGAATTCCTCTTTCTTGCTGCCATCTTTAATGGCCAGGAGCAGCAGCAGGCACAATGCACAGATGAGCTTTCAGATACCCACTGCCATAAACAGGAGTACCTGGGGCCATAAGGCAGAGGAAAGGTAAGGGAGGGTGGGTAAGAAAGAAGTTCCAGAAACAGGCTTGTTGTCTGTTCCTTGCTGCTTATGCTCAAGCTAGATGTGGATACATAACTGGTAATATAGAAAGTGGTAGCAACCATTTACTTACCACCTACAAAAATAGAAGTGCCGGTTGAGGTACAGATAAGCATTGGGATTTGGAAACCACGAAGGCTAAACCTGCAGCTTGAGAAAAATCAAGAACCTCATTTACATCAGTAAACTACAGATGTGGGTCACCATCCCACACTCCCACTGCCACCAGCGAGCTGAGAGTCCCTGTGCAGACAGCCAGGTCTCTCTAGTTTATCACCATGGGCTTAGACAGTGGAGAAAAATACTTGGAGTCAGGCAAAGACAGTCATTAGTGAGGGCTCTGCACTCTGTCTCCACATCTTCTTTCCTGACACAATGTAAGTAACCATGCCGACCAGAAAAAAGAAAAGATTTTCAGGGACAGCAAGTATGTTGAAGGTAAATTAAAAGGCCACTGTGTCTGGTCAGCAACACCTTCCTAGTTTTCCAGTGGAATTCTTAAGAGTTTCAGATGGTCAGTAGCTTCCATTTTCTCAGCCAGACATTCAGAATAGAGTAATGTGTATTCTAAGTCAATATGCATGGTCCTTAGTTGTGTGGACACACATGGACATCTGTCTGTCTTCACTAATCTCCATTTGGTGCTATTTGTGGCTCACCAGATGTGGATGTAATAGGTCCCTCCTTCTTCCCCACTCCTTCTCTCTTCCTTCCCTTTTTTCCCCTTCCTTCCTTTCTTTTTCTTTCTTAATTCACTAAAACCAAGTGATATAACACAAAGATTGCCATGCCCTGTTTTAAGCAGGGCTTGTCTTCCAGTGTCCCTCCCATTTTTATTTCTGAATCAGAAATGTTTTTCCTTTTCTATTAGTCATTGAAAAGAACAGGCTCTTAGCCCCTGTGTCCCATTGACCTGGGATTGACAGATGTACATGGGATGAGATCTTTTGACTCAAAGGCTTTAAAGTCCTTGCTAAAAGTGAACAGTCTGTCTGTGCCCCCACCATGGTGAGGTCAGGGCCGTAACAACACACAATTTAACTTCTTGAAACCTGTGGTGCCTTTTCTTGTGGTGCTTTTCAGTCGTGTAACTCCACTCAAGGTGGCCACTTGCAGCAAACAGCGGTACCAGGACTTCTCCCTGGTCTTCCATTCCAGTGCAGTCAGAGACATGAGTGTATGCACGCGTCAATCAGCATGGATAAAGATATACCACTGTGGTTCTGTAATTGTATGCAGCTTTGGTGGGAACTGATCATTCCTCTGTAAGAGTATAATGCTCCAGTAGACCTACTGGCTCTCTGAAGAGTCATGACCTTGGGGGAGGATACCAACAGATGGGCTGAGTTGTCCTCCTATCCCTAGGATGAGCTTTCTTCTTTTTTTGTGAAAGTTGCTGTCTCCGTAACATAGAATGTTTGATAAGGGAACACAAGGCAGCTTCTTTTAAACTTCCTTTGGTGCTGATATTACAAATATATATATATATATATATATATATATATATATATATATATATATATATATTTGCTCACTTTGCTTCCTTGCTCATGGCCAGAAGCTGCTTTTCCAAAAAAGAAAAAGAAAAGAAAAATCTCAACTTAGCAATCACAGTTGGCAAAGATGGTTTGGGAATGAGAGGTGAGAGGTCAGGCATTCTTGATTTGTGTCAAGAAGGTTTCGCCTGCAATCTGCTTAAGTCTCTCAGATGCAGCTTCCCCGTCTAAAATGGTTCCCATACTATTTCTGTACCTCATGGGGAAGGGTTACTCATAGGATTGGCTGCTGGGGCACATCCAGTAAACGGATAATTTGGAGACAGCAGCTTGCCCTGAGATCCTGTATGTATGTCACTGCAATTTTGCCCTGAGGTTCGCCCTGCTCCCTCTCTGCCTCCACCATAACTGTTTCATCCCCTCCCTCCAGGAATACCTTTGGATGTTGTGTAACTGATGGAGATTCTCTAGGGCGTTAGGGAGTGCTAATTTCTCCCAAGGGAACATCACCAATGCTGTCTAAGGTGCTAGAATCAAACCTCATTTTATACACTTTGGTTCTTAGAGAAAAACAAAACATGCAGAATTCTTTCTGTGAGGCCTTATAATAGATTGTTGTAGCTGGTTGTTTATTCAAAAAGTGAGAGAGAATAGGAAACACAAATAAGATGCAGAGATTCTGCATAAACCATAGCTAAAAAGAACTTTATTTCCTATATTAATGTAAACTACTGTATATGTATACACACGTGTGTGCATATATATCTATATATGCTGAAGGCCTACAGCAAGAGTGGAAACATGTACAGTATTCTAAGCTCTATTTTCAGTTTTCCCTTGGTTTGTGACTTTTGGTACATGTGTGTGCAAGAGAGTCTGGTGAGGATCAGATGAGCGATGCTGAATGTGAAACAAGAAATCCTCCATCTTTTGTCCTATTCCATACCTTATAGAAGGCAGACTGATGGGAGGAGAGAGACACAAAGCAAGCTGTACATATGCTTTCTCATGTTCTATACATGGATATTACACTTGAGTGTTGTTTCTTCCCTATGTGAAGACTTACTGATGGCTACCTAAGGTGTTCACACGTAAGGTTTACCTCAAGAAAGCTTTTTAAAAGGCAGGTTTTTTTTTCTCTCTCTCTCTCATCTCTTAAAAAGTAGTGACTCTCCCCTAACCAAAATGTGGAGCATTGCAACAGAGAGATCAATAAGAGAATCAAACCATGTCTGGTGCTTTTCTTCATGTCTCATCCCCCCATCTCCTCTTTTAACTGCTACTGTAAGCAACCTC
Source organism: Phodopus roborovskii (assembly GCF_943737965.1). Classification (NCBI taxonomy): domain Eukaryota; kingdom Metazoa; phylum Chordata; class Mammalia; order Rodentia; family Cricetidae; genus Phodopus; species Phodopus roborovskii. The sequence continues at coordinate 49,309,411 of NW_026126511.1, read as the reverse complement.
TGAGCTATTTCTTTGGACAAGAAGTGGTGTGGGGTTGCAGGCACAGTATACTGGTGTATCCAAACTTTGCTGGAACAGGCAGCAAGGGGTCTTTCAAAGGTTAGGGTTGGCATGCATGGTTTTGGTGTTAATACTGGTGTGTGTGTGTGTGTGTGTGTGTGTGTGTGTGTGTGTACACTGTATATATGTTTCTTTGTATGACGTGTCTGATGGACAGAGAACAAAATACTGCAAACAGAAATGAACAGAAAAAAATTAATCTATCAGATACTATTTCTCAGATGATGTACTCGTTCACCTTGGTGAGAAGCCACTGTCTCACAGCTATGCAATCTTCCAGTTCCCCACCCCCTTCACCTCAGATTCGAAGCTATTCTCCATATCCCTCACAGAGAGTTTTTTCCTTTATCCAAGAACCACAATGACCAATCCCTGGTTCAAGGTGAGCATGCTACAATGATTCTTTGCCTAAATTTAAGAGCTAACCACCACAACAAAAGTTTCCTTTGCTTTCATTCGAAATGATTCGATGATGTACTAATCCTGTTTGGTTCTGTAAATGATCTGATGTATATTGTGTGTTTTTGTGTTTACAATCTGTTTTCATTCTCTTTTGGGTTCAAAGTATTTATTTCCTTTAGAGATTCGACTTTTCATGGTATATGTTTTGGGGATGTGTTGACTTAGTGCAAGAAAAAAAAATTTGGCTTAAGTGGAACAATGAGCCTGTGATCTCTGAGGTTGAGGGTAGGGTGGGGGACAGCATGCACCTGTCGCTACTACTGTAGCCCTTCCAATGTGATCCTGAATCAGACTGTAGCTGTGAGCTGGTATGCTCTGGGAACAAGTGTCCTTCTTTATGTGTGGTCATCTATATGGAGTAACCTGTCCCCAGAGGGCCGAGTCAAACCTTCCACCTTAGCTTTTGGCAGGTTTCATCTTCCCCAGATAGTCTCTAGTCTACTACTTAGTGACAAACCTCACTTTTTTTTTTTAATCCTTTCTAATACTCCTCCCTCTGCCAATATGGATAGCAACTTGCCTGAGTATGGTCAATGCCTCTGTTTTCCTTTTGAAGCCAGTGTAAGTACAAGTGGGGCTCTTCAAGGGCCAGAAAGCACAATTGCTCAGGAAGCCAGCGCTCTACCTACACACTGTGTGCCATGTGTAGTATGGGGTAAAGTGACATTATGAGTATGGTGACTTCCAGCTCATTGACAATGTCCCACAAGGCTAATTCAATTGAACTGGCAGGGCTTCACACGGTCTTGAAAAGTAGTTCTGGGAAAGAAGAGACGTCCTGGGGGTTTACAAAGCACAACCTGGGCAGGGAAATCCCTGCAGGCAGAAGGCAGCTCCTCTCCTCTCAAGGCTGAGAATGCACAAGTCTGAGTTTTGTTCATGGTTTACAAATCTAGCACAAGGTGGCTGAGCCATCCAAGACAGTTTTTAACATACAAATTCAGACACTGCCTAACCCTGTAGCACAAGCTGCTCCTTCTTGCTGCTTGGTGGGAGCAAGGATGGAGTTCCTTTGGGATGAAGAAGGAGATCATTGCTTCCATGAGAGCAGCATAGTCTTCAGCACCAACCCCCTTCCCAGCTCCTCATTCTCTTAGATATCAGGGGATATTTGAGACCCATCCCAGGAACTTCCTCCTCTTTTCCTAAAAGTCGTCCCCCTTTGGAGGTTGTTTTCTGGAGACTTTGAGGCCCATTGATACAAGAAACCCCTCCCAGAAATCTTTCCCAGAAACTAAGCCATCTATGAGGTTCAGAAAATCTCAGCAGCATCTGTTCTAAGACACACAAAATCCCCCAACACCTGGCTCTTGCTAAGAAGTGGTTAAGGAGCTGAGGCCCTGTCTGGGACCCCTTCCTCTCTGGATGGATGCTTTCCATGTTCAGGCCCAGAGATGGCCCCAAATCCAACGTTTCCAGGTCTTGAAACAGTCACAGGTTTTGGGGCAAATGAAGAACCATTGGGGGTGAAGTGTGCTGACCCTTTGCTCTTTTTAGCAAGTCAGACTCCTCAGACTTCTTTGGGGCTGTGCCAGCCTGGGACTCTGGGAAGGGACACACATTTCTGCCTCTGATGTCTGTGACTGTAGTGATTCTCAGGGACTGTGCCTGTGCATACTGACTGTTCATGACTAGTCCTGTGCTGAGGAAATGCCTGTCAGACTGGGCATGCCCTGCTGTTACGTGTGGGCTGACCCTTGGTAGAAGTCTTTACTATTAGTTGCCACTTAAGACAGTGAAGCACATGTATATGCCAAGAATGCCTAGGCTGTGGAAACCTGTGAGGCCCAGAATATTTCCCTGGATGGCTACTCAGAGGATAGAAGATGATCAGGGGACAGCCAAGTTCTCAGGATCTCTGTGGGTCCAGGAATCACATTGTCAGAGTAGGTCCCATAAAGATCAAGTGATGGTGTTCACCAACTGCAGCAGGGCCATTTTAGAAGGACAGGGAACTCCTATCCATGAGGTGTTGACTTGGCTAATAGCAAGCAAATCCGGAGACTCGTGCTAGCCTCCCACCCAGCTTGCCCTACCAAAATCTTGCAAGGCCGTAAACCTCACTCCATTTTACAGGCCAAGAAACAAAGGCTCACAGTGCCTTGTACAGGCTTCTGTAGTCAGTCAGTTAGTGGTACAACCAAGGGCCTAGATCCCTGGTTCTGGTCTGCCTCAGGGGTTTACTCCTTTTCAGGCTCTCTCCATCTCATTTCTTCTTTGCAAAGCTTACAATGATCAGGTGTCTCACAGTGCCTGGCAGAGACTGTTTGAGGTGCATACCAAGAATCCTGGCATTTTGTTTCCATCCGATAAATACAGCAGGAGGGACCCAGCCAAGAATCTGAGAAGGTGGCAGCCCGAGGTGGGGATGAGCATAGGACTGGGAATCTTGTCTGCTCCCATCCCTGCATTCCTAGGCAGGTTACTTGCCTCCCATGTTTTCCGTTTCTAAAATGCCGAGGCCAGGCTGCAGCCTCTGTGCCATGCCACCAGAAAACACTAGACAGCTAGATGAGCAAGTGCAGCGGTGGAGGGTCAAATAATGATCTGATGCGTTCCGACCTGGGAAGGCCAACCATGCTCCAAACATAAACCAGGGAAGGGGGGTAAGCTCAAGTGAGAGTCTCAGCCTCCTGCTCTGGATGCTGGAGGAAGCAATGGAGGAAAGCACAGGGAGCAGAGAGGGATAGAGAGAAATGGCAATGTGGGGTAGATGAGGGCCTTAAAGGATGGGAAACAGAAGGCTGATGTATTCTGCTCGCTCTATCAGTCCCTTCCTTCATATGTAACAGCAGCTCTCCCAGCTTCTCGCCTACTAGCACTCTGACTCAGTGCACCTGCATGGACACACAGTACTAACTCTGTACTGGACACAGAAGTTGTCCATCACGAAAGCCCTTCCATCCCATGTGCAGAACAGGGCATCACTGGATAGGGCACAGGGTGTGAAGAAGATATCACCACCTCAGTTTTCATGTCCTCTGTCACAATGTCTCCAAAAGTCGCTCTTTTGTTCCCCAGGGGGTACCATGAAATCAGATGGCCCTCCTTCAGAACTGTCCCAACTGTCCCAATAGTCCAGCTACTTTCCTTTGATTTGAGTTGGGACCCTTGGCCTTGCCTGGCCTAAGAGCTCCTGAAGACAAGATTGGGAATCCCAAGCCCACCTGGCCATGTTCTCTGAGAACCAAGTGCTCTGACAAACCCCAAGCCAGGCTGGAGAAATTGTCTGGCTTCTTGGTGGCTTCTGTTTAGACATGAACTGATGTCAGCTCCTCCCTTATCTATCTCAGTATTTGATATTCAAAGCTCAAAAGTGAGCCTTTCCTGGTATGGGCCCAGAGAGGCAGGAAGAGGCCCTGGGTCCCACTTGGACAGAGCTAGATAGCCATAGCATCTCCAAAGCTTTGAGAACCTTGAGATTTTCCCTTCTTCCTCAAGCCAGGCTTCTTATTGCTCTTTTAAACACACAGCTCAACTGGTTTATGTTGTCCATGGATCAGATGTTGTACGCAGGAGACCAATGGACTCCTGGGTGCTTATAATCCCCAGGGCAATGAAGCACAAACCCCGAGGCAACCCAGTCAAACTCTAGACTCTCCCCCTCACGCTTCCCCAGGGTCCTCCTTGAACATGTCAGGTGGCCTCCCATCTCTCTTCCACTGTCCCCCAAATAACCAGACATTCCACCAGGACCTTTCAGCCTTCCCTCCGGCCCAAGACTCCCCTGGCCCGGAGCTTTCTCCAGTATTTCACCCAAAGCCGAATCTAGTCCCAAGTGGAAACATGAATTAATCCGTCCACTGAAATCTGGCCCAATGGGAGCCTCATAGATAGACTGGAGCCCCACTCCCTCTGCACCATTTGCTCTTAGTCTGTAGAACTTTCTAGTCACATAAACATGGTTAGCAGTTTGGCATCTGCATGGGTCTGAGCTGACCTTCCCTGGTGAGCTGTTTTTATGGTTCACCCATCCTGGGATCCTGCTCTCCTGCTCCATCCCCTTGTCCATGTTCCTACCATTTAGGACACAGACATGAGGACACAGAGGAACTGTTCTCTGTAGTAGTCACCACCACTACCACCACAGGCAGTGACAAAGCAAGCTGAATATGGCTTTCTGGGTAGCCCATTACCATCTCCATTGGAAAGATTGCTAATTGAAATAAGGGGAAAAGGATGTCTTGGGATGACATACCTGTTGTTTCTTCTGAAAGGAGTTGATCCCAGAAAGAAGCTGAGTTGGTTACAGCTTGTGAACTGAGGGTCCCAAAGGCTGTCATCCTCTTCTTAGGGGCTACCACTGTGTGGAAGGCTCCAGGGGATTAAAGTCCCTTGACATACTCACCACTGATTCCTAACTGGTGAGCTCCTGGGACCCTTAGGTCCCAGAATAACCAACCCTAAAGGACAGGTTACTCCTCTCTCCTTCCAGGGTGAGGGTAGAGAGCACAAAAGCAAAATAACAAACAAACAAACCCACATTTTCCCCCTTAATTTTACTAGGATTTACAATTGAACACTTCTGATACCCTGACTTAAAAAGAAAATTCTTTTTTCATTTTGAAGCAGGTGTTTTTAATGGGACTTACTTTAAGGTCAGAGATCACTGGGCTTCTGCTGGCCTGGTGAAAAGGCAGACATTGGTGGCCACAGTATTAAGCCAAATTTCAAATCTTTAGTCACCTCCATCTGTAAGTGTTCTGTATCTACCTCATTATGATTCTTTTGGTTTTCTGTGCTTTCGTGTTGTGTACAATGTCAGAGGTGAAATGTAGATAAAAATATATATATATATAAAATATATATTTTTTGCTTTGCAATAAAGTTCAAAGCTATAACAGAATACTCATGAAATGTCATAGCCTTTTCTTGTACTCTATGCTCTTAGTTGTGAACTGTCCTTGGGAGCCCTTTTGCCTATTCACTAGAGTCAATATTGTTACGTCGGCCATTTGGTAAGTTATTCCACTTATTTTCATTGTACTTTTATTTGACACATTGAATAAGACACTAGGATTCTTGAACAATTCTTGGTTTCAAAGGTGCTTTATTTCTGTGGATGCAAGTGACCAAATGGAATTATCTCTATGGACTGAATCTTATAGATAATAGGATTGATCTTGATGCCATTGTTCTTTGGGTTTAGAACTAAAGGTTTGTGCATAGAGGGGAAAGGAAATATTGGTTTGGCTTTGTTTCTGTTTTTTTTTTTTTTGAAACATTTTTGGTTTATTTATGTCCAGCATAGTTTCCTTTTGTAGTCTCTACTCTGTGGCATGGAGCACAGTACACATTGACTCCCTGGCTTTGCTGTCCAACTGGACTGCTTTCCTTGTTGATGCTGCTGCTTTCTCTAGGCTGATGTCACATTGTACTATCTGGAGGTGAACTACTGTACCCAGCCTCCACCTCTTCTCTAAACCTTCTGGAACTCTCTTCCATACCAATGTGTTATGAGGAATGGTGCTTTGGAACCGTTCACAGTGTACAAGCCAGCGGTACCAAAAACTCACGTTTCCCAAGAGAGACCAGATGGATAACAGGACAGGTTCATGGGATCCTGAATAGAAGGTGGACTATCTTCAATTTATCCTGTTTATCTGTGTGTTTGGACAGAATTACCTTCATTTCACTAAGCATGTCTATGTTGCAAGCCCTGTATAATTTGTACACTTCAATGATTCTTGTTTTTCCTGTGTCTTGGGCCAAAATATGTATTTTTTCAAAGTAATTCAATGTACTTGAAATGGGACGAAGAAGGTTTTAAAATTAGAGTAAACTATCCTTATAAATAACACTTCTGCAAAACTCTAGACTTACTATCCCCCAGCTCTGGGGAATTGGGGTAAAAGATAGTTGGATGGGGATAAATGGTGACTTCCCTATAAATATATACAATGCTACAATGAAATGAAAATACCTATGAGTCAATTTTATAATAGATTGGGATTCTGTCTCTTTTTTCTTCTAATGATCATAAAGAATTGCTTGGTGTACCAATGGCTGACATTTCAACTTGTATTTGAGGGAGGTTTGGTTTGTTTTGCTCTTTAACAAATACTGGGCTGTCACTGAAAACAACCATAGCTAGGTTACACTCTGATAGTTCCTAGCTGTTTCTCTTTTTACAGTATAATGGTCTGTCATGAGTTGAAATGCAGATAAAGTGTATAGTGAAGGTGGAACACACTGGTGTTGATTTGGATGGAAAACATAATGATAAATAGACATATATATATACATATATATATGTGTGTGTGTGTGTGTATAACTAGAAGTGTGGGAATACATCACAACACACACACACACACACACACACACACACACACACACACGAGTACAATAGCCACCAAAATTGATTTTTGATTCTGATGAATTTGCCACCTCACTGAGCTTTCTAGGATAAGATTTCATTGGAAATAATTAAATGATTGAGAAATGTTTGCTAGAAAAAATTCTTTCCTAGCTTTCTCCCTCCCTTCCTTCCTTTTTTCCACCTTTCCCCTTCTTTCCTTCCTTTGGCAATAGAAAGCACAATTTCTATTATCACTTATCCTTTTGGTTCCACAGCTATGGTATAGTTCATGTAGAAAAGTGGAATCCATTCCTTGCCTCTGCATTCTATCCCTCATTTCACCCAACACCAAGAGAAAGCAGAGATACCTACCCATATCTATCTCATCTTCCCTTGTGCCTCTGTTTCTCAAGTTCTTCCATGGGTAGGTCTTCATTCCTGGAGATCCTTCCAGAGTTTGAATACCAGGCTCCCTTTTCTTCCCATGCAGGTTCTGGGCTAATTCCCAATCCTTGGAGATGTCCTACCCAGATGCCTACACACATTGTACCAGGGCACAGGCAGCAGGATGCCAGAGTCACTAGAAGGGCTCTCTTGCATCTGCTAGATAGCATGTGTTTTAGTGCCAAAGAGCACAAGGTTCAGAAAGTCTTTTTTTTTTTTTAGAGGAAGGTCCAATGGTCTTGAGTGACTCTAAAGGTCAAGCAAGCAGAGGATGTGGATGGGACTTCTGAACAGGTCAGCCAGCTTTGCCTGTGTAGTGACCTCTCTGCTTCCTCATGGGCATGCTTTTCGGTGAGAAATTCCAGGCAAGTCAGAGAAACTTGGGAGTGAGGAAAAATGATCAACTTTAGCTCCCTGTGAGTGGCCTCTTTTACCAGACAGCTCATTTCTGCAGACTGGGCTGGTCTTCCTCTGGTCTGTCCACTGTTAGTTTTGTTTGTGGACAAATTTCTGGTGATGTTTTCTCATTATTTCTAATTTGGATGATCACTGCTCCTTGGAAAGGGAGAAGATACTATCCCAAGAAGAAACTATTCCAGAAAGAGATGCTCCTCTTCTTAGTTTCCTAGTTGCTCTTGATAGCTCACTCTATGATTCACTCAGGACTCCTCCATCCATTGTGGATTTCTGTGTGCCCTAATTTTGGATAAGAAGAATGTCTAGGTCTGAGGGAATTATAGATCACCGAACCATGAGCATCAGGTCCATTTCAATGCCAGTGACAAATGATGCCAGTATTTCTTTATCCCACAGTAGAAACTCTAAACTTTGGGTTACTCAGACCACTGTGTCGGCCATGCTTTGGCCTTCCTTGCAAGGGAAAGCTGTCAGATAATGAATCTGTTTTACCTCATAAGAATTTTCTGCCAAAATAACATTCCCATTGAAAATGCAGCCAACTGACCACCAAGAGTATTTTCTATATCAAGCACAGAGCTAGAACTATAGGAAATTTAAATGTGAAGCATATCTCAAGGCAATTAATAGAAGGGGTAATAATTGCACACACACACAAAAAAAACTATCACATCACATGAAAGAGAACACATGACAAACATATAGGGCAGTGGGCATCTGCAGAAAGACACAGTATTTCCAAGCAGAAGTACCAGCAAAAGCTTTGAAAAGGCTAGCATGTGGATCAAGTTTTGAAGTATCTATTGGCTTCATAGAGATGAGCCACTAAGTTTAGCTATGACATCATTTATGTATCACTTGCTTACTTAAAATATTTGTTTTCTCTCTGATGTGAAAGCAAGATATCTCCAGCGTGCACAAGGCTTAGCTTCCTTCTTGGTCCTGCCAGTTCCAAGTGTAGCCTAGCCTTGAGGATAGAACTTGAGCCTGAGCATAGCTGATGAGATGCAGAGGATGGCACTCCTAGCACTTGAACAGCAGTTATTCAGTTTCTCTCACTCTTGTTTCTTATGGTCATTCCCTCTTTAATATTCTTAAAACAACTGTCACCAATCCACAATCCAGTGTTTTTTCAGCAGATGAAGAGCCCAGCCCTGTCAGCCTAGCATCCATTCAGAATGGGTGGATTTCAACTTTGTAGAATTTCTTTTCCTTCAGATTAACTTTAGTACATAACAGTATAGGCCACAGCTTTATTTTACAGAGGAAAATGAAACTTTGGAGGTTGAATAACCTTCCCTGCTTCCCTCAGTTAGTAAGAGAAAACCTTGACACAGGGTTAGGTGTCTTGGACAAAAGCCCCTCCCTCACTTTTCCTACCTCATCTCTTGATTGATGTAGCTTTCACCTTCTTTTTCCTTCAGTTACCTAAATTCACTGTGAAGGTGAACCTCTGCAGTGATATCATTTATCTGGATCTGCAGATAAATATGCCTGCCACAGACACAATGGCTTGGCTAATGAAATGTTGGGATGGTCAAGAGAAGGGATCACAAAACATTCTTTGGGCCTGACAGATGGCAATTTTTTTTCTCTTGCTAGACTGCCTAAAACAGATTCTCTGAGAACCTGCTTTGTTGGTCAGTTCCTTTTCAAACCTCTCCAAGGAGGCCATTTTGGAAGGATCACTCCACACAGCAGAGAAGGGATCAGAACATTGATTGGCACCATTGTTGGGAACCTAAACTGCTAATCAGAAACTGAACAGCATCTGCTGGTCTAAAGGGCTAGGGTCTTGCTTTGTCTTGGATTGTCTCATGGCTCCTATCAGAACCAACGGCTACTCTTTTGGGACTAAAGGAAGAGATTTCTTTTCCTGAGGATAAGAGCTCCACCAGATCCCTAAGTCCCGAAACAGTTATTTCATTCTGCTTCCAACTCAGTCTCACCACTCCCTCACTAACACCAGGCAGAAATTCCAAGCACTTGGCTAGACCCATCCCCGAGTCATTCACAGTTTTTTTGGGGGAAATCTAGTTCAAAGTGCCTGGGTACAGTAGTGCTTTATGGGGCTTAAAAGACAGGAAGACAACTAACATGGCTGAGCCCAAAACCAGAGAAGGTGACATGTCATTTTAAGAGGTCTATGATTCCTGCCTCTCTAAAGGACTCATGAGCATTCCCCATGAGTGATGGTACCTCTTAGAGTTAGGAATTAAGAACATTGATTGGGAAATTAACAGAGGAACCTCATCCTCTTCCCCCTTCATTCCCTGGAAGCCCCTTTTACTGAGTACCAATACATTGTCTCTGTAGTCCATTTGTAGAGGATTTGCAAGGACATGAAGAGCCCATCACCACAGCAATGCTTACTTAAGAAAAATGTCTCAATCAAAAAAACAGAGACAAAAAAGAGTGGAGAATGGTAGCACGTTCCTCTTTCTCTGAACTAGATTCTCATCTAAATCATGCTAAGGTTGATCTTGAGACTGAAGAACATGCCTCTCTATTGTCTCACCTCCAGGAGAGATGAGATGAGACTGTAATATACTTTCCTAGATACCATACTTGACCATCATATCTTCATGTCACAGACCATCGGCCTCCCTCCTGAGCCTTAGGATTGTACAGAGTTCATGTGAGTTTATATTCTACGAGCAGGGTTACTGAGAACAAGGGAGAATAGTCTCTTAGAAATGGCCAGAGAAGCATGGAACACAAGAGCATGACACAAGGGTTGAACCAGCATTAACATTACTTAGCCGATTTTTAAAAGTCCCCTGTGAGATCAGAAGCCACAGGCCAGTGCCCAGCACTCTTTTGGGCCCACACTGCTTCCTCCTAAAAGTTGTCTTTTCTTTGGCACTGTCCCATTCTATTGGTCATGGCAAATTCTGAGATCTCTGCTGGACTACTTTATCAAAAGTCTTCTGGAGTCAGTGTGTATCACTATCATTGAATTTATCACTTAAAAGATGCCTATTTCCAAAACAGTATGTATTTGTCTCCTAGTGAGTCCATCAGGTCAGTTGCAAGTGGTATTTTAAAAGTCCTCCCTGTTTAATAGTGATGAGACATAGCATTGTTCTTTCTTGAAACCAACAAAGAGTCATTGTTTCCACCTTAATTTCCTTATTTGATTTGGCAAACAAGAGTGTGCAAGTCTGCTGGGCAAGCACCCAGTGGTTTTTGTCTACATGGATTGAGAATGGCTTCTATAAAGAGAAATATGGAATCTGGAAACCTATACTGGGACATCCTAAGCATGGCTCCTGTCTAAGCAGAGTCCAATCTCATCACAGTCCGAGCACAGCAGGTGGAACTGCTGTTGGAGTCAACATCAGCCTAATGCACTAGCCTTAGCACAGCTTCCTCTTCAGCAAACACAGACAACACTCTTTAATATCCATTGCTAGCCTAGAATTCTGTTGTCAGTATGCCAACTCATCTAACAAAGAAGGCATCATTCAGTTCCTCCCTTCCTAACTTACCCTAATGTTTGTAAGTGTAACTATCCAAGGAGATTAAGTAAATTATACTTTTTTTCTTGATTTAAAAGAAAAAGAAAATGAAGCCAACTGCTCCTTGCTCTGATAAACACGTCCAAAACAATTTTCTAGGAAAAAATAAATAAACAAGCAACAAAAAACACCATTGCTTCTCTAACCCCAGTTTTATTGATGATGTTCAACCGTTTAAGTGTGATAAAAGTCCTGAGTGTTATGGGTTCTAAGCTGAAAGTCAGCCCTATTAGATTTTCAGAAACTAATGATCAACCCAAACAATGGCAAACACAAAGGAACCCCACAAATCCTATTGTCTTTTAAAAGCCACTTGGAGTAGATAATTATGTCACTTAACACATGCTTTGCATATACAAAGTCATAAGACTTCATTGAATAGGAATATGAGGTGTGTTTAAGAGAAACAAATGAGGCTGTCCATAGTATTTCCTGAATGCCTGTTGTGTTCTTTGTCTCCAGTAATATGAATTAAGTGGTTTCACACCCAATGTGAGGAGGCTGAAGGTCAGAGAGCTGATCATCCTGAGGTCATGCAATTGCAATGAAGTAGGAAACCACCCAGTGTCAGTTTGGTGATATACAAACTGTAAGGATGGAAAAATTTAGCCTAACTCTCCCTAGGCTCTGCCCCCTAGCAGTGAGTAGGCAAAAGGTCACATTCTTGACTGTTTATGACAGGGCTATTTATGACAGCACCTGTGAGTGAATGAACACTTGTCACACCACCCAGAAGCCCTAGGGAGAGCAGACTTCCTGGGATAAACGCGGGCTTAGATAGTTCAAATTGATTGGTCTGCACTGGATGCTATGAGATGATTGGCTTATCATGCGCGGGCTTTGTTGTAACCCTATAAAAGCTGTCTAAAACCTGTACCCAGGGTTTCCAGTCCCCTACTTCCACGTGGAGTATGGCTGCAGACCCCAATGCACTGGAATATAAAAAACCTCATGCTTTTGCATCAAGACCGCTTCTCGTGAGTGATTTGGGGGGGCCCGCCTTTCCTGAGTCGGGGCGTGAGGATCCATGCCCTCCACGGTCTTTTGAAAGACCACACCAAGAGTTAGTAATGCAGCAGCTACCTTGCCACCATGCCAGAACCAAAAGTATCAGTTCTTGAAGCATCATTATTCATGGGAATGTCTTTCAGCCAGGGACAGACTACTCCATAATGGTACCAAGTAATCAGAGGCACCAAGAATGACCCGCACAGACTTGTCCTGAGATATGATTTTTAGCTTTTAGGTTGCACTTCCTATTATCCCATCATCTAATTTTATTCTGTTCCTTTCCTCACATGAACACATCTGTGAACACAGCATTTGGAGAGAGGAGGTCTGGTGGTCTGTACAGAATCTGGGGATTTATTGAAGACTATAGTATCTGTAAAAGCTATTAAGGCAAACCAGCTTTTTAAGAGTCCTCCATTGGCAGGACAGGAAGATCCATGGTCAGCAAAGCCCATAGACATCAGCTGTCTGGAAGGGGCCAGTCATTATAAAGGCACCCAGAGCAATGTGTGAAGGATCACACTGTGGGCTGGAAGCACAGAGCATTTCAAAGGTGACTACTTTAGTAGAGTGGGCTATGGCAGTGACTAACTCTGGGAAAACTAAGTCAGAGAGATTCAGAGGTAGGCCACTTCTGGCCAAAAGGAGGAACAGAAGCCCCTTTTTGCCAAAATTAAGGAATGTACTACATGTTTTAGAGGCAGACCATACTTCCTCACTGGCCAGATTTTAACCAAATCACAGAATACTTCCTGGACTCCCACAGCCACTTTTCACCTAGTGTCAAAGATAGGGAAACATCCTGATGATACAGAGGAAGAGAGGCTTCTTTTTTTCCTTGGCTATAAATGTATAGAAGATATGCTCACTTATATAGGTCACTAGGAGGAAGCCAACGGATCATACTATCAACTACAGTTCAGAGATGGGACATGGTGCTCTCCACATCCTACACAGGCCTAGCTAACCCTGTATCCAAAGCTCCTCTTGTGCTAATAAAATAGCCTTTCAATTCAGCCCCAAGGTTCACCATCAAATGGGGAAATGTGATTTTCTTGCATTTGAACTCCAGGGGTCTTCATGAAAAAGGTCAAAGTACAATAGACAGGGTATGTGACTTCTGCAAGCTTCTGGCCTACTAAACGTTTGTTCTTCCTCTTGGTCACAGAGAGGGTGCCTCCCCAGTGGCTCATGAACCTCCTAACACACCCGTTACTCCTGATGCTGCAAGTCTCAAGAGGCATGTCTTCCATAGGCCTCCTTGTTTCTCCTCATGTCCCAGACATGGGCCTGGACACTTCCTTTAGCCAACTTCCTCTTTTCCAGCCTCTTGTCCCAAGGTCAGGTTCAGGAGGTGGGGCACCCATTCTCAGACATCCTTCTAGATTCTTGACATCTTTATTTTTCCTTCCAGTACATGAGACTCTGAGAGGAACTGTCTCTTTGGCCATGGCCATCAATTTATCAAATGCAGGCCTGGGGGGGGGGGGGGCAGGGTGAGGCTCACTCCCAACTTCCCTGCTTCCTTCTGTTGTTTTCTTCCTGTCCAGTAGGTGGCGTCACTCTCTCTCCCAACAGACTGGAACAGTGACTGAAGTGCCATGCAATGTGGTCCAGAGGCTAAATCATTCTGTTTTCTAAGTATCATGGGAAAGCTCAGTGACACGGCGACTCCCTCAGAATCCTCCCCGCTTCAGCCCCAGTTTTCTAGTTATTTTCTCGTTGAAATTGTTGTCAGTTTTGAAGAAGGAAGCACCTCGTGCTGGCGAATTGTGCAAAACACTACCCTTCTCTGGTCCCTAGCATTGGAAGGGACGAAGGCAGCAGCGCCCTGTCTCTGTTAAGACACCATCTGTTTTTCTGAGTTGATTTCAATTGGTGCATTCTCACTTATCAGGGACCTCTGATTCCAGAACAAAATCAGCTACTTATTCTAGTTACTGTAAGCAGATACATAACTTTTACTGTAATTTGAAAACCCTTGCACTGTAATGGTATTAAAAAAAAAAAAAAAGCAAATCCTATTGAAACTGATTTTGTATTTTTGATTACATCTGGATTTTCACATTTTTGTATCTAACCATAACCACGGCAGAGCTTCCATAGCTTGTGTTTAAGGCCTTGCTTTCTTTCCAGGTTGGAGTCTTAGGATTATGTTGACACCAAAAGTTTAAGGGGGCAGGATTGGGGGCTGGCTAGTGGCATTTACCATGGAGGCACCCCTGCTCTGGTGCCAGGGAGACCTTGCCTAAAGGAGCAAGCCACATCACACCCCATTGCGTGAGTTCCCACAACAGCTCACATCTCCAACGAATCCAAGGTCAACGGTTTGGGCCCAACCTTTGCCAGGGACTCTCTCAACTGAGCGGCCCCTACCCCTGGATCACTCAGCTTCCTGGGCAAGGGAGGACATTTTTAAAAATATGAAACTTTTGGAATTGATTTGTGATTATTTTTTTCCTCACTGCTGGAAACGTGCTGGGCAAAAGACAGCATGATGTTATCGCCACCCCCTGCTTTTTCAAACCAATATACCTGTTGTGCTCTTTTGTTTCTTAGTGAAGAACATTCTAGTCAGAGACCTAAATACGAACTCTTTGCCTCCTGTATTTTGGATTAGCAATTCTCCCTATGTATTCCTAACTGTTGATGCCTTTTCCTTCTTAGCATTGCTCCTCATTTTACTTTGTTTTTTATTGAACAGCAAGAAAACCACAAAGGAACAAATTATCTCTTTTCCTCTCTCTCAATCTCTCTCTGATGTGTAATGTTGTGTTGTCCAGATTCTGTATAAAAATATGTATATGATGTATCTGATATCTGGCAGCCACTGGCTGTTACTTTAACCAATATAATTAACAAAAATGCATAATGTTGGTGTTTGATTTTTTTTACAAAAAAAAAAAAAACAACAACAACCTAGTTAAGATGTTGTGTATTTTTGCATGGTTAAAATGTACTTAGTGCATTAAGAACTGTCGTGGAGGTGCACAGTGAACAGGCCAGTTTATTTTTTAACCCTAAAGGTAACTGGTTGTCAACCAGACTTAGTCCCAATGATGTCTGTCTGCTTTCCTTTAGCATAACTCTATTTATAACTTGTGTTTAGTACTCAAAGTCCAACATAGCATATCTATCTATCTCTATTGTATTTATTGTTCCTTAAAACCAGGTTGTGGAAGTTCACCCATCAGGCACAGGTGTCTTCATTGCTGATTTCTGTTGAATTTCGCCCCCACCGAACAGCTGTATGTCCAGCTCTAAAGCACTAGGCCCCGGAAACTAGGGCGGGCATTTCTCTTTGCAGAGATCTCTCTCTCTCTCTGAGCAGTACTATGGTTTTTCCCTTGTCATGGAACATTCTTTTTTCAGTCATAGTTATATAAAGAAGAAGAAAGGACAGAAAGGTAAGTGTGAGTCTAAGAATTATTTATATATATTTTATACAGGAGAGTACATATAATATATTGTAGCTAGAAAGACAGACGGCCAGTAAATGTCGAGTTAGGCGGACAGGCAATGGGAGGTGTTGAAGGATTCAGAAAGAGGTGCTAGGCTTTCCTGACTGCAATAGCACCAGATCCATATGAAAGACAGCAGGAAATTCAGTGGCCTCAGTTTCTTCCTATGTGACATCAGGAAAGGTGGTGGCGGAAAGGGAGACAGTTGCCTTTTCCTGGGTCTTCAGTGCACTTAAAACAAAAATGAGTCCTAAACTACCTGTGAGACTGAATTACTGTTTGGAGACAGAACGTGAGACACCCTTGCCCCCTCAGGACAGCTGGACTTGCTCAGGGGGAGGACATACATGTATTAAAGGGATTATTGTATGTCAATATTTCCACAAGGCATCTCTTCAATGAGATGGTTCCCACATGGATTAGATGGAGGGGAATAGCTGGGCATTATCTCTGGTCAAGGGAGTTGAGTCCTTGCCCTAAAATCCTATCTTCTCTTTGCCAAATCTGTGTTTGTGGGCTGGTTTATTCCCTGGGTATGCTAGCAGTTTTTTATCCTATCTTTTTTCACCCCAGACTCTGATAGACAACCCCTCCTCTTTCTGGGACCTAACATGTGCAGTTGGTATTCCCAGCTTTGCTGTGGTTAGTCTGGGATCTGTCTTTCTCCGATACTTGTCTTGGGGCAAACCGGTTCACCTCTGCAAACAGGCTGCTTCTTCCCTCCCTGGCTGAAGTCACAGTTACATTTCCAAGGTCCTAGAGCTTATTGGCATTGTAGAAAACCATCTGTCCAATGGCCTGGCCACCTGAATCAAAAGAAGTTCTTAGCTGGCTCTTTCTTTCCCCTCTTCAGAGTTAAGGACTCAGAACAAACTTCACAGGTATCTTCTTCCTCATAGGCACGTATGTCCTCGGTGGTGTACGTGAGTGTTTGTCACATTTCTGTCAGCTGCTAGTGGGCATTTTCCAGAATGTACTGAGTGCATTTCCTCCTTTTTTCTCAAAGTCAAGGCTGGCTGCAGATGGACCACAGACACATGGCAGCATTGTTCCTCTCTTGCAGGCTCTCTGTGGCCAGGATTCAAACGGAGCAGTACCAGTGTGTTGATGTTGGTCTCCAGTCTCCAGGAGACTGTGTGGACAACAGTGAGTGGCTACTTCTGAGGAGCAAGCTAACTCTCTCTGGCTATAAGGCTGTAGAATTCAGACCATATCCTTGTCTATTTCAGCTGACAGCATCTCTGGGACCTCAGACCCTGAATGTTAAAGTCCCAAGGACACTGAGGACCCAGTGCCCTCCTTCCACAGATGAGGCAAGCCATTCCTAGAGAGAAGAAGCAATGAGCAAGGGAACTCAGAAGAGCGGATAGAGCCACTTTGTCCCTCTCTGACGTAGAACCACCAGCTCACAGTGCTCCTTTAAATTTATGAAATTTATGTGGTATGTCCCCAACCATCATGACATCCCTAAATATCTTCCATGACCATGTTTGGTGGGAATGCACTGTTCCCATCCCACTTTTCCAGGCGTGCATGAGCCAAGTGGGGAAGGTTAGTGCGTGGGATAACGAATGAGCCAATCTTTTATTCACCTGTGTTTTTAAGAGGCACTGAATAGTAATGAGAGTAAGTGGATTCTCTGCCTTTGTCCAGCCCTTCCTGCTCTCCTGCTGTAGTTTAACTATCCATCTAACTCCCCATCCTCAAGCCACACCCCTCAACCTTGCTGACTTCCACAAGGTTGTTTCCAGTCCAGAGGCTTCCATTCATTCCAGAAAGATCATTCTGTAGCTTTTTTTTTTTTAAATAGTCTGTCTAAGTAAGTCCTCATGTTCATTTTAAATCCCCCCTGCTTCTTCATTGCACATCTCTCTGTCACCTTTTATCTCCATGGAGCCACCAGAAGCCGCTGAGTATTTTCCTCATGCAAAATGGCAGTTTCAAGGACTTCTATGGGTGTTGTTTTCCCAACAGTGACAGCAGCCTTCCTCTTTCAAGGAGCTTGGTGGTACCATTTTTATGTGGCCATTTTTGGTCTGGAGGATCCTCGAGATTTGTTGCTAAAGCATACAAAGATTGTTTGAATTTTTAGAACAGAATTCACAGTCTGCTGCTGAGGCCCTTTTGATTTTTCCTGCCATTATCGTGGATAAGGACCACAAGGCCTGCCCACTTGGCCCCAGCCTTCAGGCCTTAAAATCATTTTTTTTCTTGTTACTACATGGGGAAATGTTATTGATTCCAGTTAGATTGGGGATTGCTTCTTGAAAGAGATCAAATTTCTGAGTTGGAGATTTTTAAATGACTATAATCCTTTAATGAACTGCTATCCTAGCCCTTTACAGCCTACTCCCAAGGGACCACTTCATGTCCCCAACCAATCATCTGAAGAGAAGCCTGTGCCCTAGCCAGAGACCCAGAAAGGACCCTGGGCATCCTTAGTGGTGTGTTCTCTGAGAAGAGATATGTCCCAATTCCCTGCAAGGTGTGTGACAGATGTTAAGAGTCAAGGCTTTTCCTTAAATTCTATGGCTATAGAACACCCTCTTGTGGCTCTCTGGGAGAAAGGTGAACCTATATGGCCAGTAAGCCACAGAGCTAACTTGCTTCATCAAGAAAAGGAGCTGCCACCGCTCCAAATTAGGACCATGATCCCTAAAACTTATGTGCTTGACACTGGTAATAACAAGTACCAGTATTTTCTCTCCTGAAAGCTAGGTAACATAGTGGAAATTGCGAAGATTCTTTCACAATCTCACTATCCTAAAAATGATTCTTCCCTGTGCACCTTCTGGCATGTTGTAAGCCTTTGTCATCCCTGTGCATGTGCACTCTGCATTCATTAAAAACCTTCCATTTTGTCTGCTACAATTTGTTTCCCATATTCTCAAACTCTTCCAAGGATAGGCATGGCTGGTGAACACACTACTTAGCCAGCAGCTGAAGCCTCACACCAGCTGCTGCTCACAATAGAACCCCAGCCCAGGCTGCTGCTCCCCTGAGCTCTGTGGGCTTCTCGGGAAAATGCCTGTAAGCCTAGCAAAGCAACAAGGCACCTGCCATGAATATTATGTTCCTGAGGCTCATTGTTAGGAGTTCTGAAGAGTGTTGCCTGCTTCTCAACATGGTAAGAGCAAAGCTAGAGAACAGGCATTGACTAAAGACTATGAAAAGTGACCACAGTATCCCAGTGGCTTTAGAAAGGTGGCTGGACTCTACTTCTACAGAGCCATTCCCAGGGATTTGAGTGTTCTGTCAGGGAAAGGAAGGAGTAAGCTAGATCACTTCTTAGAGGGTTTGTTTTGTACTGTATATCACTTAGAGGATAGGCTTGATCCTCTAAGTGGGATTAGACAAGGAAATCATCCATCAGTCTTCTTTAGCAGTGATCACTTAACTTGCTACCAATCTTGTTTTATCCATATCCCCAGAGCATGTTTGTCACATGTTTTTGTCATTGGCTTATTGTTATAATTCTTACAGTCCTGTTACCTATTTTTCTTGGGGTCCAAATAAGACAGCTTCCACCAGAGGGATTCGACAGGGACATAGCCCCAGAGAGTTGGTCATTATAGTGTTTCCTCTTGCAAATGTCTTACCCACCAAGGTCCCTTAGAGAGCTACTGAATAATCTGAGTCTAGCATCTCCAAGCTGCTATACCTGTGGGCCCCAGGCATCTATCTCCTAAAGAGCTTTTGCTGGTCTGCTATTTCATGCTGGAGGATGGAGGGGATTGATTTTATCTGCATTACCCAGGTCATACTTGGTTCCTATATGTAGTTGTACCCTTTGGCAGAAACTGTCCCAGATCCCCTTCTTCTGCTCCAGAGCACCCAGCCTCTTGCCAGAAGTTAGCCTAGAAGAATAGGTAGCTGTCTTAGGTTCCCATAGCATTGCCAGGTAACTGTTCATCCCTTTTGTCCAGAGCATGGAGGAAGAGAATAGTTCTGCTCTCCTTTATCTTTTGCATGTCTCCTTCTGAGCAGATCCGAGCCACAGAGCTTTTTGCTACTCCCCAGAGGCCAAGTGGGACCTCATAGTTCCATAGCCCTTACAGCTAACCTTTCACCTGCTCAGGGGAGGGTGCCCACTCTGGACCCCTGAAATTCTTGCCCTCTCTCCAGCTGAGTGTAGGTCCCATGGTGCATTCAAGCATCTGGCCTGGTTCTCCAGGTCCATGATGTTCAAGGCCAATGAGATGGACCAGCAAGATGAAAGCCGGGGTCTTGACCTAACTTCTGCAGGAACTTTGGTGCTTCCACCTGCCACTCACCAGTCATGACCACAGGAAACCGTCTGGAAAGGGCAAACTGCTTAGGTTGCCCCAAGTCTTGGATGAGCCTTCTTTCCATGGAGCCTCCCAAAGGGCAAGCCCTCTGCTATTGTGTACTGTAAATCTGTACTCCAGGAGCTGAGGCCTGCAGGCTTGGGGAAAGTAGCTGAGGAGAAAGGGCCCCCTTCTCACCTTTTGTTTACCTTTGATCTGGCTGAACTTAGCTGTCCTTAACTTCTAGTTTGCTAAAGTCCTTATTGCCTTAATGACCACCTACCAAACAGTCAGAACCAGGCGAGAAGCCCTTCCCATGGCATACCTTGGAAGCCTGCTTGTCTCCCCCGATGCTGCTGTGCCTCAAAGGTGACCACACTCCCTCTCCAAAGCCCAGGGCCCACATCTCACTGACAGAGTAGTGTTCCCAGGCTGAGGACAAACCCTTGACTGCTCAGGCTGAGAGATCTCTAATGCCCACGGTGGCTACCACCAACCCTACTCCATTCTTTGGTCTCCACTGCTTGAGAACTGGACCCCTCCCTGCCCTCCACCTCCACCTCTCACCCAGAGACCCTTCACCCCATCATGCTCAGTGCTGTTTCTGAAGACCATCTAGACTTTTCTGTTTCTGAAACATTCTACTCACCTTCAGCTGCAGCATATCCCTTCAGCCTCTCCACCAAGCTCTTTAAGTGAAAGGCAGCGGCTGTCTTCCCTTGGACAATAATGAATGTATCTACTGTAAGTGCAGACCGTGTAGAGAAGTGGCTGGGTTCAGAAAAAAAAGAGGATTTTTGTAAAGCCTGTTTATTTTTTTAAGTCAGTTTTGAGCATTTCTATTTTATCACCCTTCACGTGGTTTTGGGGAACCCAAATTGTATCAAGGTCTCATGCCAAAACAAGCCAACAGTTGTTTTCTTTACCTTTTTCCTCCATGCACCATGATTTCAAAGATTGTTTTGGTGTCATTTTAAATGTTTTCTTGTGACATGTACTGACGATAAAAGTCATCTTGACAAAAAAGATTTATACATGAATCAGAAAGTATTTATTTCAATTTTGTACCTTTCCATTTTAATACATTATAATGTATTGACTCAACTGAGATAATATAAACAGTTCATTTTAATAACATGTGTGTGCCTTTTTCTTTATGTATAGTTGGGGCGGGATAGACACTCCTGGGGTGTAAACAATGAGTGCTAACTGG
Source organism: Phodopus roborovskii (assembly GCF_943737965.1). Classification (NCBI taxonomy): domain Eukaryota; kingdom Metazoa; phylum Chordata; class Mammalia; order Rodentia; family Cricetidae; genus Phodopus; species Phodopus roborovskii. Next base: position 49,288,256 of record NW_026126511.1, on the reverse strand, counting down.
CCTCAGTGTAAGCAGAGGGAGCCCTCCCCTCCACCAGAGGCTTCTGGCCTGAGAGGTGGAAGCAGCTGGTACCTTCAGGAGAGGAAAGGATGGTGAAGCAAGGACAGGAAGTATGGAGGTAAGTGGTGGCCTGCCTGGCAGTGCTGACCCGAATAGCGCTGTACATTGCAGTGGCCTCTCTACTAGCAACACAAGCCAATACCTCACTGGCCCTCTCACTCTGGCCCCTGGATGTGGTCTTTGATGGCTACAAGAGGGGCCTTAAAAGGGAAATCCAAGGACACTAAGCTGAGACATTGGTAAGGAGAACCTGGTATTAAAAATAAGGGTACGAGGGTGAGAAGAGACTAAATAGTTCTGGGTTGTGTTTTATGGATATAAAGTTTTCCTTCCTAATGTGGGAAATCTTGCAGATGAGTCATTGAAGTAATAGGCCTTCAGACCAACCCCAAGGACATCCAGCAGAAATGGATCTTATGCTTCCGTTAGGATGCTTTTTTTTTTTCTTTCTTCTCACTTTTCTTTTTCCATCTCTTTCCTGAGTGCATGCTTGCACATGCATGCCAGTGTGTGTCTATGGACTTCGGAGAACAACCCTGGTTGTTGTTCCTCAGATGACAAACTCAGGTATTGTTCCTCTGGTGCCTTCAACCTTTTGTTTGAGGGAGAGTCTGTCCCTGGCCAGAACCTCACCAAGTATATTATGCTAGTAGCCAGTAAACTGTATGGGTCTGTCTCTTCCCATCTTTCAGCTTGCCATGAATGGGATTGCAACTATGTGCAACTATAACCACCTTTTTATGTGATTCTGAAAATCTGAGCTCAGGTCCTTTCCCTTGTAAGGCAAATAGTTTACACACTGAGTCACCTTCCAATCCCTGATCTGGCATTTTATTGTGATGTTAGGGGAAACACAAAATGTGATAAAATCATACTCCACTTTTAAGTCTTTCGCTGGAAGGTTCACTGAAGGTGGGTAGAGTAAGCACGGAGGCAAGGCAGTAGGGGAGGAGGCGGGCTGTATCAACTGAAACCAAATCTATAGGGCTGCAACAGTTTTTAAGGCATGTTCAGCAAACAGGTGGTGGTAACAGGAATTGTGGACATGATTCTCTACTATGGACAAAGTTCATTTTCAAGCTGTGAAGTTTGGGAAGAATGGGGAAATGCATGACTTTAGACAAAGCCATGTCAGTGTCAGGGTGTCCTCTTCAGTGCAAGTGACTTCTTGGAGAAGAGGAAGTGTGAGCAAGGAAGACAGAGAGAGGTGCAAAAAGAGAGGATGCAAGAGTCCAGGATGCTGAGAGAGGTACACAAGTCTCAACAATTGGCCTAGGGCCCTTGAGATCCTGTTTTCCCAGGCTCCTACAACTTTCTATATGCACAGCCATTTTAAAATATTTACTTTTATTATTTTTAATTATGTGTACGTGTGGGTAGGTGAACTTGAATGCAGGTACTTACAGAAATCAGGAGAGGGCTTTGGATTCTTTGGAACTGGAGTGACAGGTAATTGTGAGCTGCCTTGGATGAGTGCTTGGAATTGAACCTGGGTCCTCCACAGGAGCAAGAATTGTTTTCTACTACTGAGTGAGCTCCAGCCCTATCCATGTATCTTTCTATGCTTCCCTTCCCACATACCCCATTGGTCTTTTCCAGGAGAAACTCTGAAAGTGAAAGTCTGCCTTTGCTTTTGAATATCCCGCCCATTTTCAGTCTTTTCTTCTTAGAACATATGACCCTGTCCCAGGAGGCTGATGACTACACTGTTTCAAGGTTCAAGTCAGTATTTTAGAAGTGAATCAGTTGCCAATAATATAAAATAGTATCAGTCCCACGAAGGGGCCAGTTTGAAGACATGTGTACCAGGAAGATGATAAGAATTCCCTCTGGTACACTCATCTCTAAACATCTTTCCTAAAGTTCTTCTGAACTGATAGTAATTTTTGGCTTACAGAGTTTTCAGCTGTTTAAAGAGGGGCTGGGTTATGAAAGAGATGTAGGGAACTTGCACTCGTGTTCTTAAATTAAAATTCCTCCTATAAGTGGAATGTATTCACCCTCCTAAATATTTGTATCAAGGGAATGATAAGAGACCCTTTCCTTGGTCTTTGCTCTTTGGAAATATGGGTCTGAAATTTAAGATTATTGCTCTGTGCCTATGTGTAATTTTGCCTGTCTTGGTCCATATGAGCTGCTGTAACAAAATACTTAAATTGGCTTTTAGATAACAGAAATGTATCCTTCAAAGTTCTGGAGGCTGAGTCCAAGGTCAAATGGTTGCCAAATTTGGTTCCTGGTTCCCAGATGCTGTCATGTTGCTGCACTCTCAGAGTATGTGACAGGAGGAAAATGGGATTCTCTCCTAAAGGCAGCAATCCCATCCTGAGGTCCCCACTTCGCGATCATGCAACCCCCCTCCCCAGAGACCTCACCTACTCATGCCATCTCCTTGGAGGTGACGGTTTCAGCATGTGAGTAAATCTCATGATAGCAGGTTGGCTCCTTTTCGATGTATAAGAGAAAAATTGAGCTTCATGGTCCCTGGCAGTTGAGGTCACAGAAGGGACCATTGTCAGCAATCCCTGTAGCTACCTGAGTAGCTGCTATCATTTGCCACCCCCCCCACCCCTAGGAGGTTACAGAGCTCTAGCAACCCCTAGCTATTTTGTGTAACGAAGAAGCAAGTATAAGCATACTTTTCTGATGCCAAGACAAGTAGAAATTGAGCCATTCCCTATTTTTGGTTCTCCCTCTCCCTTCATCCATCCTTCTTTTTCTGTTTTGAAGTGTGGCATCTTTACTTTTTACCTCTGAGGTTTGAAAAATCACCTTGATTCAGGAATTCCATGCAGCAAGGTCTTTCTTCCTGGGAACAGCACACTAAGGCTGGTTATAGGAAAGGATATAGCAATCCCTTGCTCAGTCAGGTTCAGCCTATGTATGGGTGAACTCCAATCCCCACCAACCAACATTAATAATGAAAGAGGAATGGTGATGTAAGGCACAAGTGCTTTCTGCCTGGAGAAGCTATCAGGATTTAGCGGAGGCCAGGACAGGAGTTTCACTCTTATAGCTACAGAATATTTTTACATAATGCATGCTGATAATCTCAGGATCTTTCCTGATTGCCTTTTATTTTCACTATGATTAATTTATCGGCTTACCTTTTTTTTTTAATCACCAAGACTAGTTTCTGCTCTAGGAAAAATCATAATAGAAGCAAGAACCATATTGTCCTAATCAACTTGCTTGCGATTCCAGACCTGAACTGAATATATATATATATCCTTTTCTGTCCCCTCCAAACTTACTCATCAAATTCCTCATAAACAGGAGTAAATGGACAGTAGAAGTGTACAGTGCTCCCTAAAGATGTTTTCAAACAAAGAATAAAGGTTTCCAAAGGTAGCAGATGCTGTGATCCACTCACTGGGAACGCCACGCATTAGCCACTCCGCCTTATCCTGAGGAGATCCTCTAGGGAGGAGTGAGAGAACACACAACAAAGCCTGTATCTTCACTGTGTATGAGGAAAGCTCCCATGTGCCCTCCTGCTTGGAAGCCCACCATTCGCCTCAGGTTGGGAGTGGTGATCCAGATCAGGAACCCTGGCCCTGGGAAAGGGTAAACTGGAAAGGCTTTTGGCCACAGGCCAGGTGTTCTAAAAGGGTGATTTGGTCAGACCTAGCCTCATAGTCACATCTTCTACCTTTTCTTTCTTGTTTATAATTCATGGTCAAGCACACGACCCTTCTTGGCTGAATGTTATCAATCTCGTCATCTTACAGGTAAGTAGATGTGGGCAAAGTCAGGTCTGTCGACTCCCAGTTCTGAGCTGTTGCCCCACCACAGCCATTAGACAACACTACTTCCTTCCCTCAGCACATTGCGTCCTAGAAGGGCTGCACTGAATGCAATGGGATCACAATAGAACCTTGTTGGGTCTGATAAAAAGTGGATGTGACCTTCCCAAGAAGAGCCCCTGTGAAGTACAGGGCACTGGTCAGTGCTGAAGACACGGCTACAAAAAAGATGTGAGAAAAGCTAAGGTTTATATGGAAAGTGCACCTTGACAAAGGAAGGGACCCTGAAGGGGGGAAACTATAGGGAAAAAGCAAATAAACCGCTTGGAGGACAGCTGAAGTCACGGGTCTGAAGGAGAAAGGAACGAAAGGTGGGCGGGGCAGAATGCGGCAGACGCTTTCAGCAAATACCAGGTATAGCAGATCGAGCAATGGGATTGGGAAAGGCCTATGGGATTTAAGTCTGTCACAGTGAATGCCACGGAAGAGTTAACATTTCTCCACCGTTGAGCGCAAAAAAAACGCCTTTGCCAGCGAGATGTCTGTTTCTGCCTGCTCTCCTCCCTCCCTCCTCGCTCAGCATTCCCAATGGGCATAGGTAAAAGTGTGAGGAACACAGGTCCCCTTCCACAGTGCCAATACCTTCCTTTTCAGCTGTCCCCAGGGCAGAACCCCCGAACAGCTCTAAGGGTGCTTGCACACCCTCTTTTTAGAGTTAAACTGTGAACTGCTTTTGTCCCACCGGCTCTGGCCAAGCCCTAAAACGAATCTGTCTCTGGATCCTGCAAGGCGGCCCCGCCCCTCAGCTTCACGTGGTCTGTAGAGTCGCGCACCGCTGGCGTCACTAGCACGCGCCCCAGTGCAGTGCAGCCCGGCGTGCGCTCCCTGGGTCTTCTATCTTATCCTGTATTCAGACTCATCGTAACCACTGAGCTCCTGGTCAAAGGCAGCGATCGGCAGATTTGCGACAATGTCGATGCTGGCGGAGCGTGAGTGTCGGCGGAGCTGGGCGACTGAGTGATGGGTTGACGGGCACGGGCCACCAGGGTGACCCGGGGCGGAGGGTGTTCGAGCTCCGGGCGAGGACCGCAGTGACTTCCAGGCCCGCGCGGGACAGACAGCAGTGTCCCCAGAACTCTGGTCCTGGAACTAAAGGCTCGAGTCGCACGTTCACGTGTGTGTTCAGAGGTTCGGGACACCAAGTCTCAGACTTTCTCTTGCGCTAGCCATCGTGGCCACCTGGGAGGATTCTTTCACTTCTCCGGGCCCAAGTGTCTGGGGATTGGTTCCAGAAATATGGGTCCCGTAGCATCGCTTCAGGCTCAGAAATTCAACTGTCCAAGATGTATTGGACCCAGAGAAGAAAAGCGGAAGCATTACAAGTGTCAGACACTGATAAGCCGGTGGCGGGAGTGCAGGCTGCTGAATGGTTCCAAGGGAGACCGAAAGGGTATCCGTGGTTAGAGGCCACATTGCCTCTTTGTCTTTGACACTCGAAGTTCACTAATTCCCCTGCTCAGAGGCTGCTTTTACTTATAAATGATAAGTGTAGCTATGGATTCTTGCCACCAGTAGGCAGTCGTGTGACGCTCACGAAGAACTGGCTTTTAACTTTTCCTGGAAGTTGTGTAGCTATCAGGGAGCATAAACAGATATTTTCATTTTAAAAGATGTCGTTTTAGACATTTTAGAACAAGGCATGTTTGAGTGATTCGTATTCCCCATCTCCCACTACCTTACTGCCACCTCTGACCCCCTTTCACCTCTGATCCCCTTCTGCCTCTCCTGTCCCCCGTTTGTAGTTTCCCCCATCTCTCATTTCATGGAGCACACTGCACATCCTGTAGGCAGCTCAATATTGGACTGGAAAGTGCCATTTCTAGGTAGTTCAGTTGATTCCACCGTCTTCCAGGCAGTTCAGTTGGTTTCTACTTCCATGAAGTCAAGCTATTTTCTGCCTCATCCAGCCTTAAAAATCCTGGTGAGGTTAGTGCATCAATACAGATTGGAGTCTCAGCAGTGTTTTATACAGGGAAGAACAACTGACCTGGCAACCAGTTCCTTTCTTAGCATGGCAATGCATCTTGGATAAGTATGTGACAGGGTTTCCGATGGGAAGGGTAGGCTCCTTACAAGCCATGGTTAGCAAACCCTGGCAGGCATTCTCTAGATATGGATTAGAGGAGACACATGCAGAACACCAGCTAATATGCCTGTCTTTATTGTGTTCATTAGGGAGATAGAGTGCTGAGTATATAACAGTTTGTTGAGCTAGGTGGAACAAGTTTTTGGATCAGCTTCCCCCCCCCCCCCCAGGCATAACACTGCAAATTTGTGTTCAACTCAGCTTGGTTTGTGGTGTTTGTTTTCCTGCCCTATGGTTGTGAAGGGATTCTTGTTTTTGCTAGGTATAGATAGGTAAGGATCCCTACTGATTTTACATACAACATAGTGAGCCCTTTGACTAGGGGCTGTGTTATTTTTCAGTTGGGTTATGATAGGGTGCTTCCGTGAGGGCAGTGGGTGAGCAGTAATAACATTCAACCTCCAGATTCCTTACTTGGCCACAGTTGGCTTTGGGAGTTCAGATTCTTGTTCTGTTGACCTGGTGGGTTCTTTTTCTGCTGTAGTTTCTCCTCAGAATTGCAGCAGTGAAGCCAAATGTGGTGCCCCTGCCTGTGATCCCCAGCATTTGTGGAGCTAAGACTAGAGGATTGCCATCAAGACAAACAATACAACTATAGTGATGAACTTGAGTTCTTGGTTTTTGTGTGTGTGTTTTTTTTAAAGATTTATTTATTATGTGTACAGTGTTCTGTTTACCTGTATGCCTACACACCAGAAGAAGGCCCCAGATCTCATTATGGACAGTTCTGAGCCACCATGGGTGCCTGATAGTTGAACTCAGGGACTGCTGAACCATCTCTCCAGCTTGAACTTGAGTTCTTAATGGTCAGTTATTTATATTCATTTCAGAGGAAAGTTTCCATGGCACCCAAAGCAGTTCCCTTATTTCAGCTATTTGTTCCTTCCTTTCCGTTTTCTCCTTTCCCATTCCTCCATTCATTCATACATTTTTTAATCAGGTACCAGCTATAGGCAAAGTGCTTATTTTCCTTCTTGCAATGAAGCATAAGGATGAAGAACTGGATATGGAACTTAAGGGATATAGAGTGACAGAACATATGAAAGATGGATATATATATATATATATATATATATATATATATTATATATTATATATATCACAGTGCAATAGAATATGAAGTGCCATAAATTATTCTGGAGGTTTTACTAAGAAGGGAAGCATATTATCTGTTAGTCACCATGTACAATTGCCTTTCCCTGAATTGTGTAATAAGAATATGAGTTGATCTGGGCATGGGGAGATGGAGGCAGGAGGATCAGGAGTTCAAGGTCATCCTTAGCTATATAGCAAATTTAAGGTTAGCCTATCACGACATGAGTCTCATCTCACCCCTCACTCAAATAATACCTTTTGAAATCTATAGCACCTTGGTTTGTATAAAAGGTTTGGATTTTACTTGGTTATATTAGGCAGATACTATTGTCCTAGACTCGGTCTTCTCCTCTGAAAGATAGAAAGGTAAGAATATCTCCCTTCATTGAGATATTGTGGAAATTGAGTTTAATATATGTGTAGCATTTAGCTTGTAACATGAAGCAGTGAGCATTGAGGTACCTGCACCTGCTGCTGTGGTTGCTGCAGCTGCCAGTGAGTATGAAGGTGGCTACAAGAGGTGCTCTGGTTGTTGCCAATGACTGGAAGTGGAAGGCTCAAATAGTAGTCTATCAAGTTTCTTCCTTCTTTCCTTCCTTCCTTCCTTTTTTCCCCTTCCTTCCTTTTTTTTTTTTTTTTTTTTTTTTTTTCCTTCCTTTCTTTTTAAAAATTTTTTTATTTTATTTTTTTTCGAGACAGGGTTTCTCTGTGTAGCTTTGGAGCCTTCCTGGAACTAACTCTTATAGACCATGCTGGTCTTGAACTCACAGAGATCTGCGTGCCGTCTGTCTCCCAAGGGCTGGGATTAAAGATGTGTGCTACCACCGCCTGGCAATTTTGCTTGCTTTCTTAAAGGGAATATTTTACTTTGAATTTTGCAAGGTTACTTTATATGCCAGGAGTGTATAGCTACAGGGGAAAGAGCTGTTATTCCCTTGGACATTGAATGTATCCTGTTAAATAGCAAGCATGTACTGACTTGCGTGTGCTCAAGACTGTTGCTGACGAAATACCTTTTCATTTACAGGTCGGCGGAAGCAGAAATGGACTGTGGATCCCAGAAATACTGCATGGAGCAATGATGATTCCAAGTTTGGCCAGAGGATGCTTGAGAAGATGGGATGGTCTAAAGGAAAGGTATCAATCAAACTCTAAAGTATCCGTGCCAAGCTGGGAGATCACAAATCTGAAGACAATCTTCTTAGAGTCTGGGAGAACTTTGCGCTCTAGATCAGTAATTGATTTTGGAGAACTAAATTGTGACCAGGTGGTAAAATTAGACTGGAACATGAATACCAGGTTCTCTGGTTACTGCTATATTTAACATCTTTCTTAGCTTCAGTTCTGTGTTTCCAAGAATGGTACTTAATTTCCTTTGTAGTAGATACATGCTGTCTTGAATCCCTTATATCCCACTCACTCCTGTCTGTAGTGGAGTTTCTAATGTGAAACTATACATCCTGGGTCTGTCAGAGTTGCAGGGCTCTTGCCGAATCCAGTGGGTATAAGGTACCCTTCACTTACCTCACCCTCAGTGGCTGCTTTGTGGAACTTTGTTGTGTAGCATTACTACCCTTTCTCTCGCCTTGTTTTTTTTTTATCACATCAACTACCTCTAAATCATGGCTATCGTCTACCTCTAGACTCTTGAGCTGTGGAGCCAGTTTGCATAGTCTGCTCAGGTGATCTCATTAAATACCTACCATGCACTGAATTATGCCTCCTGGTTGTGATACTTAAGTAGCATCTCAAAATTATTTTTTATTATAAGCCTCTTGTCCCCTCAAATCTTCGCCTTTCCATGTTTTCCTGGTTTTCAAAGGTGGCGCTAACTACCCGAGCATTCAAGCAATGCCACTTCCCATTCCCCATCTGTCCTTTCATCATACAATGGCCAGAAGGGCATTTGAAACTGAACTTTAGATTATGTTGCTCCCTTGCCGAAGGTGTTTCCAAGGATTAAAATCTACATCTCTGCTCCAACTTTGAAGGTCCTGTGATGTTTGACCTCTGTTCTTATATTCTTTCCCACTCACCTAGCTGAAGCCTTCCTGGAGGTCTTTCTTCCTGGTCCTGTAGTCCACCAAGGTCTCTCTCACTCACAGCCTCTGTGATTACTTGTTATTCGAATGACCTCCAAGTGAGAGCTAAGTGAAACCAGGGACATGGAGTGCTCCTCCACCTCCTTTCTTGTCATGTTGCAGTATCAAGTAACAGAGAATGTCCTGTGCTCCACATGCTCCCATAGGCTTCTGCCACTTCCTGTAGCAGTGGCTTGCGCCAGAACATACACATGATATGTGCTGCACAGTGTCTTCATGGACTCTGTCTTAGTTCTTGGGTTCACAAATCAGCATTCACAATTAAGAGTGTAACATTGGTGCTGCAGACATTATCTTCCAGAACCCTCCGGGCCAGTGGTTCTCAACCTTCTATATGCTGTTACCCTTTTATATAGTTGTTCCTATTGTGATGACCCCCCAGTCATGAAATTACTTCATTGCTACTTCATACCTGTAACTTTGCTACTGTTATGAATCATAATGTAAATATCTGATATGCAGGATATCTAATATCTAACCACTGTGAAGGGGTTGTTTGACCCTCAAAGGGGTTGCAACCCACAGGTTGAGAACCATTGTTCTGGGCTGTGTCTGTTTTGAATAGATGGGAGAAGAAAGAGGCAATTTCTCTTTGTAGCTGATAGGGTTATATTTAATCTCTTTCTGTTTAATCTCCACAGGGTTTGGGGGCTCAGGAGCAAGGAGCCACAGAACATATTAAAGTTAAAGTTAAAAATAACAACCTGGGACTTGGAGCTACAAACAATACTGAAGTGAGTGACTTCTGAGTGTTTTCTTTGCTGAGTTATGTCAACATAAACACTGAAATTCTTGCAAGCAGATGGAATGGTTTTTAATCAAGAACAAGGTACCTGCTTTGGGTGAAGAAAGACATAAGAGCACTTGGCTTAGCTTGTCCTCATACTGTGACATGCGTTCACCACCTTGCCTTGTCCACCTGGATCCTTTACTTAGTTATGGCCTAGAGAGGTATTCCTATTTTGTTGCTAAACTTTGTAAAAAGTCTTTTCAAAGACATGTTACTTTCAGAACAGAACCTGTGTCCTAATCTTCACCTGTGTTCTAATACTAGTTTGTTTTATTAATACAGGGTAGCTTTGAGAGTAGGAAGTGATGGAGGAAACCTTGCTTGTTTCTGACTGTTGGTGTTCCTCAGTCATGTGTCCTATTGAATACATACTGTGCACTTGCAAGTCAGCAGCTGCCAGACTTTTCAGGTTTAGTACCCACTGCTCCTTTTCATTCAGAATCAGACCTAGGAGCTTTGTCCTGACCTCTTGTAGCTAACAGAATCCAGTAAAACAAACAAACAAAAAACTGTGACAATAGATTTATGGAAACTGAATTGTTTAGAGTAATTTGGTGTCTTTGACTAAAATAGCTAAAATTTTCTGGAGTAACAGCTAAAATTTTAGCCACTAAAGAAAGAGTTTCTATAAGTTTAATGGTAAATGCTGCTTTGAGAAACAGGAAACATGCTATACTTAAGTTCTTAGGAGAAGCATTGTGTCCCATAAACCTATTTGTACATCTTATCTTTTAAGCTTTCTTAATAAGAAATGCTTATGTAAAGTCACATGGGCAAGTCCTGCTCAGAAACCCTGCTGTCCACTGGTTTGTATTATTTAGAGGTCATTATTAGTGAACACCTTGCAAGTAGGAACTTGTTTATTCAGAGACTTGGGGTGGCCTTCCACAAAGTTCTGTAACGTTGCTGCTGACGCAAGTAGTTAGAATTCAGCAAAATACTCCAAGTTCTGTTGAGCAAAGAGGAGGGCTCTGCTCTCAGTGCCCTTGTCCTTAGCATATCCATGGAGTGTGTCACCTTCCCCCAAGAGTTTTTTATTTTCTTTTATGTGTATGAGTATTTTACCTGTGCATATGTGTCTGTACCACATGCTTACAGTACCCATGGGTGTCAGAAGAAGGCGTGGGATCATCTGGAACTGGAGTTACAGACAGATGTGAGCCACCATGTGGGTGCTAGAAATTGAAGCCAAGTCTTCTGCAAGAGCAGCCAGTGCTCTTATCTGCTGAGTCATATCTCTAGTCCCCAATAGTCTCTCTGTGTGAGAAAATACTGATTTTATATTGCTTTAGTATAATATTTAACACACACATTGCCCATTGCTTTGTTTTTGTTCTGACTTAACTATGGATGAGCCATAAACCTTTGAAATACAGGTTTGAGCTTCCAAGAAGGTTCCTCTAAATATATATGTATATTTTGTTGACTTTGTGGTGCTGGGAACCAAACCTGGGACTCTACATTCTAGACAAGGACTCTTCTACTGACCTTTGCCCTAGACACTCCAGCTTTCATATGGCTCTGCTTAAATTGTATTTCAAGTTTATACTATTTCTTGAATCCAGTGAAAGTTATTAAGTAATATTGCTTGATGTCAGTTGTAGGTGCCACAGTAGAGAGAGAGAAACTCACCAAGATGCTAAGCCTTCATTTTCAAAAGGAGCCTTCTTTAAAAAGACTGACACCTAGCTAGCTCACTCCAGCTACTTTATTCAAACATATACAAGGTTACTTGGACCTGGGAAAGGTTCCAGCTACCAAAGTCATCTTGCTCTTGCTGCCCTGAGAGCAGACAACCCACACAAATCTCAGGCCCTTTTGATTATGGCAGCCATTTTTTTTTTTTTTTTTTTTTTTTTTTTTTTTTTTTGCCAGGAGTGTCTTAGGAGCAAGGTTGGGGCGGCTGCAAGCTCTCACGTAGCACCAAGTGCAGACTTTCCAGAGAGACATTTCTTCAAGCTTTAAGCAGTCTCCAAACAATTTCTCAGCTTCTCCTGATTAACTCAAACATAGCAAAGGCTTTGATGAAACATTTCTCTCAGAGCCAGACACAAAGGCTTTACTATAGATTTCACTACAGAATTATATTTAATAAACATGTATAATTTTATATTAATGGCCAGATTTCTGTTATATGTCTGTGCCAGCAGTACAGTAACTTTGGGCGCGCCTCTCATACTTTCTGTTGCTTCCAGGACAACTGGATTGCTCACCAAGATGATTTCAACCAGCTTTTGGCAGCACTCAACACTTGCCACAGTCAGGAAACAGCAGGTAAGGGCACTAACTCTCCTCCCATCAGACTCACATTTCGCCACAGACCTTTCAGACCCCAGAGTCGGGGTGATGGAAGCAGTTACCAATACTCATGATTCTGTTTATATTTTAATGGCACTCTTACTGGATGAGCTTTTGCCCTCTGATTCATCTTGCTGGTCCTAGAAACATTTTCCGTTGTCACAGCTATGGGCATGTTACTGTGTCTGGTAACGTCCTGCATCATAGACAGCTGTGCCCCACAGCTGTCTGGGAAGAAGCAGCATGCATATTAAGAAAGGGCACATGTCTACATGCTTGTAGACAGTGTAGTAGTTTAACCCTGGAAGCAGTGATGAAGGGCTTCACTTGATAACTCTTCAACTGTATAGGTTTTGAATGTATCTATATGCTGTGCACACATTATGATGAAAGAATTGTGAACATCACTTCTCTTCCTGGCAGACTTAAAGTAAAATACAGCAATGCCAGGTGGTGGTGGTACATGCTTTTAATCCCAGCACTTGGAAGGCAGAGGTAGGCGAATCTCTGTGAGTTCGAGGCCAGTCTGGTCTACAAAGCTACACAGAGAAACCTTGTCTCTAAATAAATAAATAAAATGCAGCATATTTAACATATGTGATGAAAGTTAGCTAAAGACTGACAGATATGGCCTTTGTGTACCGTGAGTATCTGGTGACATCTAAGTGGCATGACTAGGTCATCACTCAAACACGAGATGCCTTTACCAGTGCCCTTATGGACCTTTGAATCTGGGGTCCTTTCTCAGAGATCCCCTCACCCTTGTTCTTAATCAGAGAAAACTGTTTTGCACTGGGTTTGGCATTGTTATGTCACTTAGTGCTTGGTACCTTAGAGAGTGCTTTAACTTTCAGGCCACAGACTTCCAAGAACTGATGTGCTCCAAGGCCTCTTGGCTGGGTTACATAGATAGAGAAGAGGTCCCATCTCCCCAGTCTGATGGTGTCATCACTTATTTCCTAGGTGAGAGGTGCCATTTTAGTAGTGTTGGGACCTGTCTCACTCAGGACAGGCTTCTTTGTCCCACACTGATGGCCAAAGCTGTGCAGTGTCACTGTAACAGCCCCTCCCAGAGTGTTTAAGTAAGGGCAGGCAGTGGGCATTCTGAAGGACCCAGAGGACTGAGGTCTTTGTCAGGAAAGCTGTGACTGACTTCACAAATGACAAAACTTGCCTCCATGGCTAATCTCCATGGGCTTCCTTTTCCTTGGTGCCCAAACTGGGAGTATTTTAAATCAATTCAAAGCTGCAGCAGCCCACCTGTAGATAGCTCCTTTCCAGACCACTAGAGGGGGCCAGTAGCCCTGCAGCCCAGATTATCATTTAGAGATACTTATGTGTGGCTCCAACTGCCATCCAGAACTGGAAGGACTGGAAGGCACCTTCAGAAGATTCCTTTTAGGCAAACTCTCCCTGTTCCCAGAACAGACCTGGACAGCTAACAGATTATTTTCCTGCTGGGCCATCTGTTTTGAAGGCAGTGTCTCCTTCCATGTGATTTTTTTCTTTTTATGTATTTCTTTCTTTTTTAACCACAGTCATGTATTGCTTGCATTCAATGGTAGATAGTATAGGAACCTAGTATTCTTTTCTATTGTTAAGATCCCTTAGTAAATTCAAACGGTTTGCCTTGCAGTTAAGCAGACCTTTTGTTTTGTCCTCTTGTAGAACACAAAAAATCAATTTCATGTTTTAAAAGTTACCTTGTTTTACACACTTGTGTGTAGTAGGTATTTATAATCCCAGCACTTGGGAGGAAGAGGAAGGAGGATCAGAAGTTCAGTGTTAGCTTCATGTAAATAGTCAGTTCGTGGCCAGCCCATGTTACACAAACAGAAAAGAGGTCAGGGAGACATAGTTGTCAGTAAAATCCCTGTTGCCCAAGAGGGAGGACCTGAGTTTAAATCTCCAGCAACCATGCCAAAAAGACTAGTGTGTGGCTATAACCCTAGTACTGGGGAGCAGAGACAAGAGACTCCCTGGAGCTCATTGGCCAGCCACCCTTGCCATTCAATCTGTGAGTTCTAGGTTCAGTGATAGAACCTGTCTCGCATCGTCCTCTGGCCTCCACATGCATGTGTACACTTATGCACCCATGCAGACATCCACATGAACAAGCATATAATCCCACATTCATACGCAGGTGCATGTACACGTGAGAAAAGCTATCCTGTTTCACTTAGGCATGTCCGGACAGGTTCACATTAGCATTTTGATGGCACTTTCTCATAGTTTCTATATATTAACCTTCTGATATTTTGCCGCTCATTATTTTAAATATTTTGGGACAGAAACTGGGGTGCTAGACATTGTTAGATGCAAAGTTATGATTTGAAGCAGCATCCTCAAATTTCTACTCACATACCCCCTGGGAGAATTTTGAAAAGAGTGTCCTATCATGCATTTTTAGATCAATAGCCAAAAGATTTTAAAGGCACAAGTAACATTTGCAAAGACGTAATTTTTGGTTCATGGAGAAAATATTTACATTTTAAAGAAAATTATGCCATCACTTTTAAATGTGCCCCATATGTTGGAAATGGCATTTATATCTAACACTTTTGTAGCAACCCTGAATGCCTGTAGTGAATGCCTGATGCCATCGAAGTTTGATGTCCATTGTCTCTGAAATATTCAAATATGTACCTCTGTAGTGTCAGAAAGGCTATGTTTTATCATTCCTTTCCATTTCACATTCCCCGTTGCATTGTATATTAATATATTTTTTATTCTTAAACTTTTTAAAAATATTTGTTTTTTTTTTTTGAGTTGGGGTCTTATTAGGTAGCCCATGGTAGTCTTACATTCATGATCATTATCCTCTTGCCTTCATCTCCCAAGTACTGTGATTATAAATTTGCATCACTATGACTAGCCTTATTCCCTTTTTAAATTGGTTACATTTCTCTACCACAGCACAGTTAGAACATTTTGTTTCCTAGTGATCTCAACACAATACAGATGCTTTCCTTTGAGTTAAGTTGTCATAATAATTAGTGGATTACAATTAAGACAGCTAGAAGAAAACGCATTGTAAATTCTGACAAATACTCATAAATAAAGCAGGGAAATATCTAGCATTGTGTCTTGATAAGTTGAGAGTCTGGTTATGGGAACCCATATTTAGGTTTCTCATTGATGGCAGATTGAGAGTGGGATGAAGGCATGTGTCCCTCAGCTGGGAGAAATGCTTGTGGACCCCCAGAGATAAACTGATCCTCTGAGCTCAATCCAGACTCTGGTGTCCTTCCACAGAGACATTTGTGTGCAGAAGGTGCTTCATAACCTGAGAGCTCTGGTAGACACATGTAGTGAGTGGTTTAGGCTATGCATGCAGTAACCCATGCTGAGCACTGTCTGAAAGCTGAAGCACCTGTCTTCACAGTGCTCCTAGCCTGCTCTGCTTCGTGCTCTGTTTTGAAATTACTAGGAACACCTGGGGAAGATCATGGCTACCTAAGTGTGACTCAGTGGCCATGTTGGAGTCAACCCACCACTCTTTACTGCAGATGATTAAATTATATTCCAGTATCAGACTGTCAGTATGAGGTCAGCCATATTGAAAGGCTTTTGGGTTACCTTGGTATTGTACTGCTGTGCATAATAAGTGCCATGAATATTCATGTGTAAATTTTGGTATGAAGATATATTTTCATTTCTCTTCTTCAAGGGTTTTATAGACTGGAGAGAGCCTTTCCTGCTCTATACTTTAAAAAAAAAAAAAATCCCAATCCTTTATTAGTAAATGATGACACTCCTATAAAACCATGTATAAAAAAGCTCTCCAGCCTTCGATGAGGAGAATGAGTTACATGGTATCTAATGTTTTTCTTCCTTTTAAAGATTCCTCAGACAACAAGGAAAGGAAATCTTTTAGCCTTGAAGAAAAATCCAAAACCTCCAAAAACCGGGTTCATTATATGAAATTTACAAAAGGTAAGAGCAGGCATTCACTTGTTGAAGTGTACGTTGGCACTGGGTTTCCTGAGGAATTGTGACAGCTGCCCAGGACTGCAGCACTGGCTGCTCATTTGAGGTTCTGAATAGGGAGGCCTGGGCAGCCTGGTGGATTGATCTGCAGCAGCCCTGGCTATCTTACAAAAGTGCAAATCGAGGGGCCAAGAGGAACCCTGAGAAGGCTTCGGACTGGGCAGGTACTGTGTGTGCTGTGAGTGGAAGTCAATGTTCTGTTTAGAGAAAATGGGAATGCTGTATAGCTAGATGAAAAAATAATTTAAATTTCTGTTTTTCTTTTTTTGTTTTTTGTTGCTGTTTTGTTTTTCAAGCTTTTATACTTTTTTCAGTTCTTAGGAGCTTCATTAATTATATCAAAAATCTTCACTGTAATGACTCATAGACCCAAGGTGACCCTTATAATAGTTCACACAAGTTCTCCATCTCATAGAGTATCACTCTAGGCATGCCATGGCCAGGGCGGTGTTGAGAAACAGGGCATTTGGAAATTGGGCAGTAAACCCTGCCTTGCTCACCATAAACTTCCTAGGCCACCTTCTACCTTCCCCTTGTAGCTCACTGTGAGTGCAGCTGTCCTCTATAGCCATTAGGTGGCAGCCGTGTACAGATGAGAAGTCTACCTTGCTGTAAACAAATCTCGGATGTTTCTGCAGAATGGTCACAAACTGTCTGTTCCATGCTACACTTGGATGTCTGTTTCTGCCTCTGTGCTAGGAAAAGCATATCTCTGTGCCTTGGTCTTGGCCTTTGGGGGATTGCTTAACTCCCATAAGCTGCCTTAGTAGCAGTGGCAGACAGAGTCTGACTGGACACTGTTGATAGTAGCTGTCCTTCAGGGCCAAGACCCCAACAACTAGAACTGAGCTTGGAAGAAGTGAAAGGCAAGCAGAGCCAGGGGTTCAGGAGCTCTGTGGGGGAGAACTGGAGTCTCATTCCTTCCCCACAAGTGGTTTTAACTGCTTCCTTGTGCTTTCCCTTTTTTTTTCACGGGTAAACACTCTTTTGTTAGCAGCCTATGAGGCGTCTAACCAGGGCTTATCTCTACCTCAACATAACCTGCTATAGGACAGAAAAGTACTTTACTGTCCACCTAGTTCTTTGGAGGTGAGGAATGGTAGCCCTTAAACAGCCCTTCCTTTTTCATTAGACACTATAGGAAGACTAGAGACCTGCAGAAGGCTGTTGCAGAGCACACAAGTGGAATTCACTTTTAGATGACATGCATGCAGCCTTTCCCCCTTGCCTCCAAATGAATGTAGTCTTCTGATTGTCCTTCAGTCCCTGACTGCAAGCCTGTCTTCATCCAAAGCATTTGCTGAAGTTAGGATAAACCTCTCTAAGCTGCATAATCTACTGGATATTGATTGTGTCTGCTTGCTATTTCTAGTTCATCCACTCCCTTGCTGGTGACCCTGTCAAACTGCTTGATGCATTATGCCTTCCTTTCTCTCTCATGGTGAAGTTTGTATATTTATCAGCTTTGCTTGTGAAGAAAGGAGGCCTTGGTATACAGAGAGGAAAGAGCTAGAGGTATATTATACTAGGGGGAGAGGCAGTGTCAGGGAATAGAGGACCCAAAGGCTGGGAATAAAAAAGGAAGAGAAAAAGGAGTGAAAATCCAGGCAGTACAGGAAACAGCAAGTACCACCCTCTGCACTGTCCAGTGGAAGTTGGTGTTACAAGTCTTACATTTCCTAAAAGCTGATTCTTTTCACTTGGTCTTGTCTCTGGATGTGAATGATAACTATGAACTGTTAGGTTGTCCTAAAGGAGCCTGTCTGGGTCAAAGGAAGCTGGCTTCTGGCTGTTGCCCTCCCAGACACATCCCGAACTATTTCCCTTCCTTCAAATTCTGTTTCCTCTTCTGCAACATGAGGAGGTATTTGCAAGTTGCCATGAAGCCAAGCTGGATTCTGTTCTTGGTTTGTGAGATGTGACCCTTCATTTGAACTCATGCTTTTCCAGCCTTGTGGAAGGAAAGACTTTAATGCTCAAAGTGAAAGTTTCTAGTTCCCTTTGTTAACGAGGATGAGTCACTTGGTAAGTCCCTGTCTGGACAGAAAACTAAAATGTAGGAAGGTGATATTCTCTACAGCCTGCTCAGGAAGTTCTCAGAGCAAGGGTTGGCCATCATGGTGGTGCACACCTTAACTCTCCGCACTGGGGAGGCAGAGGCATGCAGATCTCTGATCTCTGCATCCAAGGCCAGCTTGGCCTACACAGTGAGTTCCATGCTTGCCAGGGCTATACTGAGACCCTGTCTTAAAGAAAAACTACAAAGTACCTGTCCAGAGCAAATGGTACTATAATATCTGCTACTGCCTAAATGCTGCTTACATCATTTTAGTCCTGATGCACAGTTACTCTTTGTGTAGCTTCTACTTGGTTTTTTTTTTTTTATTTGAAATAATTTATTTTATATTTTTAACTTACTGTCATCCATATTTGTTTAAAATATAGCTCCTCCCACAGTAAGACTGTGGTTGTAAGGGGCATTGCTTTTATATTTAATTTAGTCTTATTGACTGAATTATGAAAATGAATTTTGAAGCAACTGAAGCTACCCAAATAAACCTGTTTTTTAATTTACAAGTATATTTACTAAACCCGGCATTTCTTTATGTTTGGGCTACAGCTATATTTCATCAGTCTTCTATGTATTACAGTTCATTTGCTTCCCAGGTGCCAAACTGGAGGAAGTTGGCATTTGTCGACTCTGGGAGTTACACTCCCACTGTGATTAGCTGGAAAACTTGATAACCGAGATTGATAACTAAATAGCTAAAGCTGTTCTCAATATAGTATTTTTCTGTGAAACCCTGCACCCAGCCTAATGCCATATAAATGATTCAACCAGGACCATTAGCTGACTCCTAAATTTCAAAATCCTACCATCTTTCTATTTAACCACTTACAGGTTTCTTTTTTAATGGACTTTGGCTCTCATTTCTTCTTCTTTGTGTTCTTGTTTTCTAGATTAAATCCAGAGCAAGTCCTGTATAGCCCTAGTTTCTACATTCACTTAAGTGAACTTTGCTAGAGGATAGGAATCTTATCCAAGAACCCATACCAGAACTCTGGAAACCCTAGCACCTCATTTGAACACTTCTACTGGCTTGGCAGCTCCCCTTTGGATCTGAGATTTGTTTTGAATCTCAATGTATTTGTTTTTTCACATAACTTGTGAATTGTAGCCCCCTGTTTTCTCCTTTGACCTTTTGTATTTAGTGAAATTGTTATAAAAAGAGGTTTGAGTTTATGTTTCTTTTAGAATAGCTCCTGATTTTAGGGACTGGGTTAAGGGGAGCTGGTCAGTGATTTGGGGGTTTTTGTTTGCTTTGACATTGGGGTTTCTTTCACTGTGTGGTATGCTGGCTTAGAATATTTGATCCTCTTGACTCTGTCACTGAGTGCTTGGATTACAGTGTGCATCCTCACTCTTGGTTTCTGATGCTCATTCAGAGAGAGTGAAACTGACTCTCTTTTCTGGGATACAACTTCCATAGTTAATTTGCTTTGCAAGAAAGAAATAGATTGCACTGGACAGCCGAGAATATGTCTCTACTTCCCAAGAAGCTGTCCCTTCTCACTGCTGCAACTGCAAGTTGTCTTTGCTACCTCTCTGGTTTTATTGCCTGTGCTACTGTTTGTGATAAGCATCACTGTCCTTAGGTGGCTTTTGGGCTTTTTGAATGGGGGTTCTAATGAATCTGGGGTGGAAGGAAAGTGACATTGAGAACCTTTCAGTCCCTCGGGAACAGGTCATGCCAACCGTGCTGTCTATTCAGGTACCACTGCCTCTGAAACTGGTTCTGGCACCTGGTTTTGCATCAAATTGAAGGGCGTTTTGTTTTTTCAATTTCATGGAGTCACTGAGCAGTGTCATATTTGAATGCCCCAGTGCTAATCAGTGAACCAGAACCTTCTAGGTCATGACATTACTTTGTCAAGTCAGTGTGCTGCAGAAAACCAAGAGCAATAAGCTGGTGACTGGAACTTGGCTTCCAGCTAGAAACCCAGATTCCTGTATGTGACCTGACCTCTCTTCCCAGCTTAGCCGGCTTCACACGGAGAGTTGAGTTTTCAGATGCACTTTCCTTGAAGTTGATGGATGGGAATGGATTTGGCTGACTGCTCAGAGTACTGTTGAGTAAAAGTAGAAATTCCAAAGTGAATTTTTAAATTAGTGGTTTGTAGGTTTGTAATTGAGCTTGTTTAGTTTTTAAAGTAGGAATCATAGATTCTTTGGCCACTGCTATTGCCAGAACCATTTATTTCCCTGTTGTCACCATGTGGCTTTCTGTTTAACCGGTAGAGCTGTTAAAAGTAAGAAGATTTCAAAAAGAAAAAACTAAGCTTTGATTTGCTTTTATTCTTTTTAAAGTTTCATGTAGTTATTATTGAGGTCTTGTGTGTCAAAAATTAGTGAATGTGCAAGTATTTGAAGGGTTTGGGGCTGTGTGCCTGTTAGGGTTTTCAGTCTGCGTTTTGTAACCATCAGTAAATCACTGTTTCTCTTGGAAGGGAATGCAATTGTTTTGCAGATAGCAAACTCAGGAACCTATAAGTCCCACCTTGATGGCAAAGCCAGCAAGAGAGTCACTTCTAAGCGGAGCTTTCTGTGCAGTCTGTGTGCCAGGTGGTTTGCAGTCAGGAGGGGACTGTTCTGGTCCTGAGACAGTCACTGAAGCTTTAATTATGGTCTGTGTTGCACTCAGAGTTATGATGTGAGTAGGTTAGAGTAAACAGCTGACCCTCTGCTACCAGCCTTCTGTCTTTCAGGAGTGACATTTCTACGTGTGCTTCCCATTTCCAAACAAATGGTCTTACTGAAAAGCTCTGTGTTGTTTCTAGGGAAGGATCTGTCCTCCCGGAGTGAAACCGACCTGGACTGCATATTTGGGAAAAGGAAGAGCAAGAAGACTTCTCAGGTACCCAGCTACAGGTTGTGATGCTGTTTGTGTATTCTCATTCAGTCTCTTCCCAAGGGTATAGAAACTTAACAGACAACTGCTTGTCCTCCACTCCCACTCTTAGCCACTAGATCCTGGGGCAGAGTGGGCAGTGGGTACACTCTCCATTGTACATTATGGCTTGTTTCAAAACTGGAGGAGACAAATGAAGCTATAATTCATAACCCTAATGATTCCATTGGGCTGTATATTACACAAAACTTTTGCACTATTTCCAAATGTAAGAGACATCCCTATATATCATTCTAATGTGAAAGCACTAGAGATTTTAGCTGGATTTCTGGAAGTAATGAGATTTGTTTTATCTAACAAAATCTGGACTGTATTGTTGACTGCAGTTCCTCAGTGAACCTGGTTTGTTATGATTATGTTCCTTTATTGGTTCCTGGCCAAGGTCCATGGTGGCCATAGAACAGAAAGACAATTTTCACTAATCTCTAGCATTTTTCCAAACTGGCAGGTGTCTTTTTTCCTAGGGCAGTAGATATTTGTTACTCTGTACTAGTTTATTAACTGGAGAATGACCTATGAGAGGCTTTGTTCAGCAATTTCCTTTGCAGGTTAAGGCTGGATTCATGGCTTCCCTAGCCCCACTCTGCCCCGTTCTTTAAGGAGGGTAAGCGTGGAAGAAGCTGTTTTATAGAGCTCCCAGTGGCTGCTGAGTTATGTGGAAAGTGGCCTGTCCTTAGTGGTGATGTGCTCTGATAGTGGAAGAAAACAGCTAATTAATTTACTAATTAATTATTTTTTAGATCAGAGGAGATGATACAATAGATAAGTAGAGTTAAGATCCCCAGAGCCCACATAAAGAGCCAGGTGGGTGTGGTAACCCACCTGTAATTACAGCTAGGAGGTAGCTTGGGGGTGGGAAGGTGACACATGCCACGGGGAATCTCTGAGCTGTGCTGGATAACCAGACTGCCCGAGATAGCAAACTGAATGAGGGACTCTGCCTCATTATGCAAGGTGGAGAGGAACAGAGGAATATACTCAGTGTACCTCAGGCTTCTATTCGTCTGCACACATGTGTGAAGACATGTGCTGACAGGCAGGCAGGCAGGCAGGCAGGCGCACGCGCACACACACAAACACACACTCACACACACACACACACACACACACACACATTGCTCATATGAGAAAGAATTTTCTTCAGTCTTTGTAGCTGATCCAGGTGAGGACTGAAGTGTGATTAGGAACCTGGGTTATGAACACCAGAGAAGCCCTGTGACATGGCTGTACCATGAGAGCTGCTCCACTGTCATGATGTGGCTGGCCTTCATAGCCCTCCAGGTGTCACACAGTCACCAGTGGAGCTTGCTGGCCTGCAGATTCTGAACTCTGCTTGTCTGTGGAGTATCTGGGTGTTATTAGTTCACATCCACACTGAGGAGGTAGACCCATATGTACAGCCACGTGCATAGAGAAAACAATCTAACTATGCTAAGGACAGCAAACAAAAGTTTCCCTATGCAGAGTCCTTCTGTCTTGGATATATGTTGGACTTGTCTTTGAGTTCTGGGTCCAGCTGCACCTTCCTTGAATAGTGTTGCTAAGAAACCTTACCATGTTACTTACAACAGTCTGCACAGCCAAGGGCAAAAGGTCTTTGATCAGATTGGTTTGAAAATACTTCTTTTGGCTCCTCTTCTCAGTTGGATTATTGTGTTTTCCTCCCTTGACCCTCATAGCAACATTGGCTTGCATTTATGTTTTGCCAAACATTGTGTCTAATGATTTCATTGTATCTAGTGAAGAAATCTATCTACTGTACATGTGGACTTTGTCATCTGTCAAATAAATGTAGGCAGGACAGTGAACAACTTAAAAAAGACAAGACTTGTTTTGTATCCAGTTCTGGGTTCCCAGCATGTGCTCTGTCCAGTATGGCACATGGTAGGGGGTTCAGTAAATGAAAACCTCTTTTTAAGAATTGGGCTTTAGTTGTTAAATATTTTTTAAATGGAACCCTGCATAACTTTGGGGCTTGTATTAGAAATGTGTTTTCCTTTAGGAGATAGTCATCAATCTGCTCTCTGTGTCAGGTGTCCATAGCATACTCTTGAGAGGGGACTATCTAATGAGTACTTGCTTGTGCTACTTTGTTTTATAATTTCAGTACAGTTTGCTAAAAATCGGCCTTCAGATGTTGTGTCTCAGGCTAGAGTGTTTCCTAGCTGTCCCTGTTTCTCATTGCCATGGAAGTTAAAGCCTCTGTCACCACCAGGCCTCTGCTCTGACTTTTCTGCAGACTTTATGGGGGTTAGCATTTCTTCCAGCTGCAGAGGCTGTTGGGAGGAGCACAGTTTCTGGCTGCATCTGACTATTCAGAAGAACTAGTTTAATGCATGAAGAACATCACACACTGCTATTACTCAAGAGAAATGTTAGTAAATTACACAGTGATGGAATGGATATCTGGTTTTCAAGTTCTTCCTTTCCCCAA
This sequence comes from Phodopus roborovskii, assembly GCF_943737965.1. Lineage (NCBI taxonomy): Eukaryota > Metazoa > Chordata > Mammalia > Rodentia > Cricetidae > Phodopus > Phodopus roborovskii. The sequence goes on along the minus strand of NW_026126511.1, from coordinate 49,264,625 downwards.
CTTGGTGCTGTATTAATTGAGAAATAGTGAAGCTGAAGCGAGTGCTCCCTAAATTGGATCTACCTGCATGGAAACAAAGAAAGATCCAATATACTGAATTGAAATTACCTGGGCCTTAGGAGAAGCTTATTACTGCTAGGAATTGTGTGTATGTTCTCAGTGGGGGGTATTGGAAGGTGGCGTGTGTGTGTGTGTGTGTGTGTGTGTGTGTGTGTGTGTGTGTGTCTCACAGATTTCAGATTAAAATGGAGACCCTGAAACACAAATTCCATTAGTTCCTATCTGGTTGAACTTCCTGATACTCCCTAGTTTGTTCCCCCTCTCATTTTTTTCCCTCCCCCACCTTCCCAGTTTCCTTCCTCCATCCAGCTTATTTCCTGATTCAGCCTTATCACTAGAGAAAATACTCTGAAACCATATCGAGGGTTGGAAATGTGTTACTAACAGTCTCACTTTGTTTCTTTAAACAACAGGCCTCTGGCATAGGCTCTTGGCAAGTAATTATCCGTGTCTTCACCATATGACCTGACTGAATTAAACCCTGCATTTCTTGTGTACACTTACAATTCCTAATTAATGATGACTTTCTTTGCACAACTTCTTTGAAGTCTGTTCACTATTTCATGTTGCACCTCCGTTTTGCTGTGTCTTGCTGATCATTAGATTGGAAAATTGCTTTCAAGTAGATACTTTTTATGGGTTTAATTGGATTCATGGGGCATTTTAAACTATTCCAATTTTTTTTTCTGGTTGGATGTAGTAGTACCTTAAATCTCTTATGTGAAAAATGAAGTTAAAATAGTTCTTACTTAAAATGTATTTGATTGGAGGCTTGTGTATCCATTCATTCTGGACTCCATGCTAATAATCTGTTCTAGTGAGCTAGGTTGGGTTTGATAAGTAATTGAAGGATGTGGCTCTCCCTTTCTGTAACGTCTTATGGCCACTTTGGTCATGCCCACCCTGTCCTCACTGCAGAGCTGGGCACCAGAGAGCCAGTCATTCCTGATCTACTAAGAACTTTTCAGTTGGAACAAATCTGGCCTAAGTCCATAAGCATGCAATGTAATACAGTTGAGTTCTACAATTGATTCTTCTCATCAATAATGATTTCTGTAATAATAGTCACTATTTCATTATGGATAACAGAATCCAGATCCAAATAGTCTAAGTTGGAACATTTGGTCCAAGTTTTTCTACCTCTTTTAGATAAAATAGTGAGATGTGTAAAGTCTCACTGAATCATTACATTAGAGGGTGGGACATATAGCCTGACCCCAAATTAACCAAGACTGAGACTTGAAGCATGACATCGGCCTGAATGTGGGCAGGGGCTTCTGTGGAAGGGTTTTGCCTTTTGCTTGTTTGTTCCCTACAGTCTAGCTGGTTGCCTTTAGGCCTGGGTGCCATAATTTCTGGGATGTATGTAGTACACTGGAACAAGTAACAGAATTGGGTGTGATTTGTAGTGAGCACAAAAGAGAGCTTGTGGGGGTGATGGAGAGTCTGGGGATGATGAGGAGTTGGGGACAGCTGCTCAGGGAGTGAAGTAACCCAGACTGACCACTGGCTATCAGCTAAGGATGCAGCTGTGGGCTGTTTCTAGCAGGAAGTACTGTACAGGTAAAAGTGGCCAAAATCTTTGATTCTGGGGGGCAAGCACATGGAACCACCTGTGTGACTTGCTGCTGGCATCCAAGGTGTTTCACATTTTCCTGATCTGCCAGCAACCATTATTTGATTTTTCTTGTTTCTCATAGTGGACAACTGGGCTTTGTCCAGTTACCTTCTTTCTCCAAAGGGTGGATTGAAAGATCTTGAATAGTTGTGCAAGACAATGAGTGTCAAAGATAAAGTAGTTGTCTACGATATCACCAGTTTATCTGTAAGCTCAGTTTTTTTTACCTCTGAAATAAGACAGCTGAATCATATGTTCTGGTGTCATATTCTGTTTGCCACTGAGGACCACAGTGCATCCCATTGTACATGTTCTTACATGTTCACCCTGTCACCTCCTCCTAGGACAGTGGAGGCCAACTGTCCTTGGGTAGCTTTGATATGCTTGCAGCCAATAGATTGGTTGTGGGAATGCTACATGGCTTGGAGGCTGTATCAATGAGAACATTTGCTTGAAGTCATCCACCTTGAACTGCTACACCAAGAAACCCAACACCCACATGGAGACCCTGGTCTTGCTAAATGGCAGGAAAAGCTACAGAGAACTGGGAGTAGAGGCAGGCTTTGAGGGCTTCTGTGCTTCTGGTACAGAAAAGACCTCAAAATGCAGTGCTTGCCAGTGTGACTGAGTCGTCTTTGTGTCAAGGGAATGAGGAAAACTGTCAAGATGCATTCTAAGATGCATAAAACTGCATCTCCTATGCTGAGATGACGGTAGAGCACTTTTGTGTCTGCTCTTACAGACTGCTAGTTGTGTCTTTGGCTTTACTGGGAAGCCAAGAAGGTTGGTAGTGTCCCATGCTTGTGTATGGAATTGTATAGCCTGCCACTTCCTCCATCCATCAGTGTATTAAACATGTTGTCTTCTAGATAATAACAGCTAGATCCTTGCTCCTTTGCATTTAAGCATCTGCTTCCTTGTGCACTAGTGCCTGCCATAGCCTCAGGATGGAGGAGACTCTTGGACCTTGTGGCTCGGGGGTTGTATGGCAGAAGAAAGATGTGGAAGTGGAATTGGCCATGGCGGTACTTGCTAGCTCTGGATCCAGAGCGCAGGAGAAATCATTGCAGTGAGCAAGAAACATTGCAGAGCTGCTTTTCCTATCGAGCCCAGCCTATGGTAAAAGGAAGAAGATCAAGCTATTGACTTTTAGGTATCCGTTCTATCTGTTAATCACAGAGGATAAATTACTGCTTCTCAGAAACAGAAAGGTTTACCTTGGCTTGAAGGCAGTTGTGCCTTTCTTTTATACATTTTTCTCTTTGTTGGTAGAAGCTCACTTCTAGCCATTTGCTCCTTGGGGGTTTTGTTAAGGACTGAAGGGAAACTGAAGGGCACTCTTGATTTATCTCCTATCCTTTCCTTTTGGTCACTCCACAGGGCTAAAATAGCCGAGTTGGCTTTAATATGTCGCCATTAGAGACCAAACATTAGCTGCAATAAACCATCATGCCTCACAATGAAAAATGTCCCCTGATTGGCTAATTAATCAGTCAAAGGGGAATGACATGGCTCTCGGCTTGAGGGACTCTGCTAGAGAGAAACAGGCTGTTGATAAATGGTTTTCCAACAAATTCATATATCAAGGAAACTTAGTCATTTTTTAACTACAGTTTGTGTGACTGCAATTTTTTTCTCAACTTTTTCTTTTCTGCTGCTCTTGCTGTTTGGGCAGCGTTTTTGTGTTGTTGATAGAAAAGTATAGGATTTTAGAGATGAGAAAATAAATGCCCGCTATTTACCGTGTCTGTTAGACTGATTGGTTTTGACTGTCTGGGTTTATTCATAGGTGAAATCCTACAACTTTCCACATAATAATTTGTGAGAGTATCCTTCCCTGGCTACCTTCAAAGTTAAACTCTCCAGATTGTGTGGTTCACACAGGCTAAGTCCTGGTCCAAGTCGTGTTGGCAGTCACTTATCTCCTCCAAGTTCACATTTTCTCATGTTTAAGTGGGGACTAGTAAGGGGCTGCCCTGCCTAGGTGAGGGTGAAGGCAGTCACCTGAAGCGTCTGTAGCAGTGGCCAGCTCATGGAATGGGCTCTTTGAATGCTGCTGTTATTTACTTATTTATTTTTATCAAGTTAAGCTTGGAAACGTTAAGGTGCATGGAATAGCTCACAATGAAAAAGAGCATTCTCCTCACACCCGTTGCTACTCCAGCTTCGGCTGCTTCCTACAGCATCTTCAGTTCTTCTAACGTAGCATTTTCATATAAAATCTTATATTGACATTCTGCCCCCCCCCCTCTTTTTCAAATTTGCCTTATAAATTTTATCCTCAATGTGGAATAGTTTCTTCCATTGCTGAAGTGCATCTCTCGGTACTCTGGAAAGTGGCAGGAAATTCCCAGAGCCTCCAGAGAGTAGGGGTGTGGGGTGGGGGATATGCTGGGGAATGAGGAGGCCTGCATTCCCAGTGCATTCCCAGCCTTCCTGTCCTTGCCTCTCAACAAGAGCATAGCTGCTTCTTGCTGTTACTCCTCTCACCCACTCAGTTCTGTGATAAAGACCAAAAAATCCATCCCTATTTAAAGCACTAAATAGCCAGGATATAAGATTCTGCCACAGTGGAGAAAGGAGGTAAGGGGAACGGCCCTTGAGTATCTTCCTTTTTTTCTGGTACCTGCACAAAGCTGATCACTGAGCCTTGAGCACAGTGGTTATTCACTGACAATGTGTTTCTCAGGTGTTAGTCTGAGGTCAGATACTGATCCACGAGATAGATGCTGGAGTCTTATTGGGGTCCACAACCATATTATTGCCCACAAGGAAAAGGAAGTAGAGGTGCATAGTATGGTGCTGTACACTGTGGGCTGGGCAGGGAGGGAAAGGTTAAGAGTAGGAGTCTTTACACAAGCCTGAGTACAGGTCTACCCATTGACATTTCTCTCGGTAGATTAGGATCTGGACCTTTTTTATATCTCAAGTAAGTTACTGATGTTCTTGTTTGGTACTTATATTTTTGCAGCTATGTGAACTGTACCCCTGCTATTTCAAATATTGTCCTAAAATACTTCTGCAATTTTGTTGTTTTTTGATGGAAATAGGCATCTGTGACTCGCCCTCTGTACCTATATGTGTTGCAGCCGCTTGTTACTCTTTGTGGGTTGTTCTTCTGTGGAACGCCTGTCAGCTAGATGTGATTGCCCAGAGGATCTCCCCATGCTTGCCTCACTGGGACTCCCTGCTGGCTGCTCATACCCAGCTTACCAAATACCTTGCTCCTTGTCTTGAGTTAATTTCTATTGCCATGATAAGATGTCCTGACAAACAGCAACTTGGGAAAGAAAGGGCTTATTGAGCTTACAGTTCCAAAGTTACAGATGTGTGTAAATCAAGGTAGGAACTTGAATAAGCTAGTCACATCCACATCCAAGAACAGAGAGAAAATGGATGCCTGTGGGCCTAGGCTCAGCCCCCTCTCTCTACACTTGCACAGTCCAGGGCCCCTCACCAAGGTTGAGTCTGGGCACCTCGATTAGTGTATAAAGATGGTCCCTCACAGACATGCCCTTATGCAGCCTGACACTGACACTCTTCCCAGGTGATTGTAGTGGTCAAGCTGACAAAACTAACCACATTAACCGCCCACCCTAACCCTTATGTGTGCAGGGCTGAAAGTAACTCTCTCGGCAGGTGAGGGTTAGAGTGGGGGCTGGAAATCTGTCTCTGAGGTTTGAAGGTTTTACTCTTTTGTTGGGATATCCGTCGGTGCTTATTTCTGTCCTTTACAAGGGCCTATTTTCTTTGTCTCCCATGCAGGAGGTTTTAGAAGCGTCTTAACCTTGGAGGCTACGGTCTCATAAGTGAGAGTGGCGTGTTTATATTCTGTAGACATTTCATAGCCTTCTGGCCATTCTGGAAATCACCTTCACGCGTCCTTTTGTACTTAGCCCGTTCTTCTTCTCTGTTACATGGGCAGCTCCCCACCTGTGTTGTAGTTGCATGGGAGTTTCCCCCTCCTCCTGTGCAGTTGCATGGGCGTCTTCCCCTCTTCCCTTCCCCCTACTCCTCACAGTTGCATGGACACCCCTCCCCCTTCTAGTTGCATGGCATCATTGGTTAGGCTTTAGATTTTTCTTGTCTCTAATTTTTCTGTGTCCTTGCTGTACTTTGGAGGAGACCTTGGATTTATTTTCTAACCTTTGTATTAAAAATCTTCAGTTTATCTCTTAACATTTTTATTCTCCCTAATTTCCATATGTCATTTTGGTTTTGTTTCATGGATACAGTGCATTCTCTTGTCACAGGACTCAGAATGTTTCTGTTTTTTCTCCAAATGCCTCTGTTCTTTTGGCTTTGGTTGTTTTCTCACGTTGGAGGATTCCCACATAGTCCAGTCATCCTTTGCCATCTGCTTTGTTCTAAATCAGTTAATGAAATTCCCTTAGGAGCCCATTTGCAGGGGCAGGCAGCTCTTCTTGCCTGGCTGTCCAGGGATCCTGGGTAACTGGCCTTTTCACTAGGGAATCGTCAGGTGGCAGGGCTCTGTTTCTCTAGAACAACACTGACAATGGGCACAGCGTTGGTATCCAGAGTTAGAAGAGTCTCGCTATCATCAGTGGGCCTCTTCCTGGCCCTCCAGCCACAGCTCAGTTCCTGTTAGCAGTACGGTTCCGGCTCCTTGTCCCCAGAGATCATGCCTTCTGTTACCTCTATGTTTTTATTTGAAGAGAAATATGGCTGGCTGGTGGTCTCCATTAAGTAAGTTAAATAGGGTCTAATCCTAGGAATGTTGAGCAAAGTAACTCCAGGAAAAGAAGTCAGATGCACTATGAGAAAGCCTTTTCAAATCAAAAGAAGAAAATGTTAAAGGATCTGTTGCTTTTTCTTTTCCATCATTTCCAAAACGTACAACTGTTTTATTTCATACTATTTAGGTGAGTATCTTAGTCACTGTTCTGTTACCAAGAAGAGACACCTTGTCAACTCTTACAAAAGAAAGCATGTAATTGAGGGCTTGCTTAGTTTCAGAGGTTTTAGTCCATTGTCATCATGGCAAGAAGCATGGCATGGCAGGTATGGTGCTAGAGAAGTAGTTGAGAGCTATATCTCATCCGCAAGCAGAGAGAGAGAGAGAGAGAGAGAGAGAGAGAGAGAGAGAGAGAGAGAGAGAGGTGGGGGGAGAGCAACCTTGGTATGGGCTTGGTATGGGCTTTTGAAGCCTCAAAGCCCTCCCCCCCCCCCCAGTGACACACTTTCTCCAACAAGGCCACACCTCCTAATTCTTTCATATAGTGTCACTCCCTAGTGACTCAGCATTCAGATATAAGAGCTACTGGGGGCTGTCCTTATTCAAACCACCACAGGGAACTAGAGGTGGCTGCCAGTTCCAAGTCCAAATGTGCAAGCTTGTTCTGCTATGCCTGGTTTCCTTAGGCTAATTTTCACTTCTTCCTAGGAGAACCATTTAGGCAGGAGTAACTGCCAGAATTCCTTTGTGAGTATTAAGGATATACTACAGTTCCTAGCTTACTTCACAAAGTATGTATACACTGAAGAACATGATGCTCTGGGCCTTGAGAAATACATCCCTATTAAACTTCAAACTAGAAGCTTTTTGTGTGGCTCCTGTCACTAGCAAACTGCCTCTGCTGTGTATGTTTCCTCTAAGCCCACACTGGGGGACAGGTCATAGGTCAGATTCCTTCTCCACCCTCCTTGGACTTCTTCATCTACATATATGCTACTCCACTAGAAACAAGTCCCTGTGCTGCATGCTTGCCCTCTTTGGGAAGGCGAGTGGAAGCAGTTTGTTACCATGTGAAGTGGGAGGAAGATTTTGTGTGGATAGTCCAACAAGATTTCTAGTTCAGTCTTGACCCAGTGGCAGCTTCCCCCATGACCTTGAGGCACATCTTAACTTCTCTGGTACAATTTTACTCTAGAGGTCTAAAGAGGTCTCTCACATAAAGATGGTTGAAGGTGGCTAAACCCTTACAGTTCAGGGAGAAGCAAATGTACTGACATGCTCTATAACCATTTGATAACAATGTGAGTGTGATCTTCAGCTTTCCCTTCTGACTCTATCCTGGGAATGCTCTCCAGCCTGTTGGTTTTTATATTTTTAATGCCTCAGACATTCCACTTTTTTATTTCTACTGATAAAGCCATTCCTCCTCCTCATTGCTCCTGAACTATGATCCTAAGTGGTTTTTCTAACCCCAAGTCTTGCTCATTTTCAAAGCATCTGCCATCACGTTTCCTTAGCGTGCTTCTTGTCTAAGTGCTGTCCAGTATCAGCAGTGTCTATGTGAATCAAATTCAGAATGCCAGGTCTCAGCCACCTCTGATTTTCTCAAGCCTTTGCTTAACTTTGGGGGCCCTGGCCTTGTGTAGTCTGTCTCAGCAAGCGAACCCTCACTCTACAGGCCAAGCCCTGCTTCCACAAACACTGAGAAGGGAAGAGTACATTTGTTGAGACACACAGATATTGGTCACAAAGTCCTGGCTCACCCATGTATTAGGCAGATACTAATTAACTACTTCTGTGCTTGGCTAAGTTTTAGATTTCAAAGATAGATATGGCAGGGAATAGAACACATAAGAATTACCATCCCCAGGGAACTTACACTGTGACATCTTCGATGCTGATTCTTTTCACCCACCTATTCATTTGTCGAATTTGTTGATCATGGTGTGCCACCTCAGCTTGTTGCCTCTTCTGTCATCTGTTCAGGAGCCTTTTTGTTCTACCAATTTGATGCAGATTATTGGAGGTCCTAGCTCAGTGTCTTTAGTAGTTGTTACTGAGTAGCTAGGTAAATTTTAGGTAGTTGTATAATTGAATAGGTCAATAGATTGAACTTTAATGCTAAGCTTATTATGTGGGTTTCTTTTCCCGTTGCTGGCAAAAGTAACTTAAGGAAGGAAAGAAGGCTTTACTTTGGCTTATAGTTCTAGGCTTACAGTCCCTTGTGGCAGCAAGAGTGTGGGGTACCACATTGCATCCATAGTCAGGAAGAGATGACAATAAGAAGATGGCTTGTGGGTCTTGAGATTGAACCCCAGTCATCAGGCCATCATACTGGCCCTACTTTGCCTTTTTTAAATTCTGTTTGGATGGTTGCCCATTGGATGTGCTACCCATGTCCAAGTCTTCCCTCCTCAGTTAAAGCTTTCTGGAAGCAGCTATAGAGAAGTTTATCTCCATGGTAATTCTAATCCAGTCAGGTTGACAGTGAAGATTAACCATCACAGTTATGCATTATACTAAGAACTACTCAAAGTTAATTTAGGTAGTAGGTCTAGTTTCAACAGAAAAAAGGTATTTTCTGATGTCAACCAAGAGCCTTTTATCTCACAGGTCAGTGTTGGTGTGCTCTTGGAGTGACACAGCCTAAGTCCCTAAATACCCTCACTAGAAAATTGAACCTAAAGTCAATCCAGTCTGAATGTAGTCTCTATTTCTAGAAAATGCAGAGTATAGAGGAGTTACAGGCTTAATGCTCCCATTTAAAAAAAAGTCCAAATGTGAGGCATGGCTCAAGACAACTGACATAATTTCTACACTCAGCCCTTGGAGTGGGGGAAATGAAGTAGTAGAAAAGACAAGGTAGTGTGTATAGAGAGACCCTATGCAACGTCATAACCTAATATCTGTGGGGATCTTGTTGCAAACATCATTTGAACTCACATTAGATGGCTGAAGTCTGATTCTTGATGTTTCTAAAGTACTTACACCCATTTTGTTTGGTGTGATGCTGGTGTTGTGGTTGTGTAGGGCGGTTTCTCTGCTTCTTACTGGTGTTTATTTGCTTATTTGTGTGGTACTGGGCATCAAACCCAGGGCTTTGTGCATACTAGTTAAGTGATCTACCACTGAGCTATATATTCTACCCAGAATGTTGAATGGTATTTTAAAACTTTGAGAATTATTGGAAGGAGTATGGGAGTGTCGTGGTTAGGGTTTTCATTGCTTATGTAAAGACACCATGACCACAGCAACTCTTATAGAGGCAAACATCTAATTAAAGCTGGCTTATAATTCAGGGGTTTAGTCCATTATTGCCATGGCAGAAAGAATGGAGATGTGCAGGTAGACATGGTGCTGGAGAGGTAGCTGAGAGTTCTACATCTGGATTGGCAGGTAGCAGGAAGAGAGACAATTTGAAACCTCAAAGCTCACTCCCAGTGACACACTTCCTCCAACAAAGCCACACCTCCTAGTAGTGCCACTCCTTATGAGCCTATGGAGGCCATTTTTATTCATACCATCACAGGTTACTTGTTAATTTTTTTTTTTTTTTGCATATTTGAATACTTTGTAGGTTACTATTTTTTTTTTTTTTTTTGTAACTTTTTGTTTGTTTTTGTTGTTTTGAGACAAGGTTTCTTTAGCTATCTTGCAACTATCTCTGTAGTCCAGGCTACCCACCATGCCCACCTTTTTTTTTTTTTTTTTTTTTTAACATATTTTAGTGATGTGTTCTTTAACATTTTTTCACCCTACCAAAGACAGATTAATTATTTTGTGTGGTAAATTTAAAACGTTGTGATCATCCTTAAGACAATTTTGATCTTTGCTACATTTCTTAGTAATAATAGATGTTGGGAGGTTATGAGAAAGTAAATGTTTCGATCTCACCTGGAATATAATGTCTAGTCCTTTGAGCGCCCTGAGTCCCTAGACATCTAAGAATCCCTCCTTTCAATCATCATGTGACCACACAGGACAGAGGTGAGGTGTGGAAGGGGAGTTCCTGGTTCTTCCTGGGCCTCTCATTTCTGGGAGGTGTTGTCATGTGGGATCTATCTGGCAGAGGCAGAAGTTCCACAATTGGAGCTATTTTTAAAGGTAGTACTTCCTGTCATGAAGGGTTGGTGTACAAATCCTTTCCCCACCTGGAATATTGAAGCTCAATTACTATCCCCATACAAGTAAAATTTCTTCTGCCTGGAGCGACACACTGATTGTCTTTGGTGTCTGCATAGTACACTGTGTGTAACAGATGGAGCGTCCTCTCCCAGGGGACCAGCTGTGCTTACCCTGCAAAGCCACCCCTTCAGTCATCCCTATTTGCCCCTAGAGGGCATTTCTTGAGGTATGAAACCAGCTTGGGACTTGCCCCAGAAGCTTCCTGATTCAGCGCCATCCTCTGTCTACCCCTCACCTTTTTATTTGCTCATTTATTTGGAGTCACGGGTCCTCTCTCATGAGTACTTGTTTAGCAGTAGGGTACAGTGGTGCTAGGTTTGTCTACACTTATCTTTCACACTAGAGAGACAATGCCTGCTGGTCGTGTTTACATGGTTCTAATGTGTGTAGTATCTTCTCTGTTGCTCTTTGGCCAACACAGGCTAGTGCTGAGGTACCTTGTCGTCTGGCAGATGTGTTCCTCTTGTTGCCCTTCAGAAGTGCAGTTCCCAGCAGGTAGAGTGGTACCAGGAACTCTTTCTCACCATAGGGGCTCTAGAAGCAAAACTGCCCACCTGACCCTTGTCTAGGTAGCATCCTTTGACTCCTTTGAGTAGAGGTTGTCAGGAACTCAGGCTCAAGTCTCTTATTGCCACTTAGCTCTCAGAGTGACTGGCAGTTTTATAACTGAACACAACCTTCAGAAAAGAAAGCCAAGGTCCAGCTAGACTAAACGTATTTAGTCCATGAAGCAGGACTGAAAATTCCAGGCTGTGCTTCTGAGTGAAGATCAGGCCACTCACCTGCTCTGGACTCTGCTTCTTAACTGGGGAGTCTAGGGCCTGAAATGGATGTGAAGAGTCACCATTACCTTTAGCTAGTCAGCTGCTGCCTAGATGTGTTGCCGTTTGGACTTAGCAGGGCCTTGGTGAACCTTCTGGTTTCTTTGCTTCCTCTCTGCCCTGTTTCTCTCTGCAGGATAAGCCATGCTTGCTCCATGTTGCTAAGAAGAAGTCACTGACTTTTGCTGTTGCTGTTTTGGTGAGGTTTGTTTGTTTTCTTTAGTTATTTGGGTTTTAGTTTAGTGTTGTTCTGTTTTTGTTTTCTTTTCCTTACCCATGGGCATTGTATGTGTTGCTGATGTTCTACTGGTGAGCTATATCCCAACATAGTTTAGCTTTGTTTGTCTGGTTTTTGTTTGTTTGTTTGTTTTTGAGACAGGGTCTCCCTGTGTAGCTCATGCTGGCTTTGAACTCACTGTGTAGTCTAGACTTGCCTTAAACTTGAAATCTCCCTGATTCTGCCTCCTGAGTGCTAGATTGTAAGTGTGTACCTCTGTCTGTCCTTGCTAAGACTTTTGAATCCTGGGATTCTACTTTTCAGGAGCAGTGCTTTCATAAATATGTCTTATCTCAATCCTGCTAAGCATAGACAATAAAGCTAGAAGAATCCTGTCCAAGGATTCTATAAGGTGCAGATATCTTACTAAATGTGGGCTTGGCCAAGTTTCTGGTCTCTGTACTGATTAGTACAGGTCCTGCTAAGCCAAGCACCTGGATCCATTGCCTTGGTTGTGGGAAGGCTGAGAGGAGAGTAGTGTCCTTTGCTTTTGAGACTAGCATAGCATTAAGAATTCCTACTTGTTTCCAGCCAGATCATGTAGGCTAACTCCATTCTGTTTCAGTTAGCTGTGACCAAGAAAGCTTCATTTACTAATCAAACTGCACTCAGCTAAGGAGCCACGGAATAGTCTGGCATTGGGTGGTGCCCTGTGGTGACAGGTGATCACATTGGTACTCTTCAGCTGCACAGGTTTGTTCCTATGTTATGCTGGCTACGGTCACTAAACCCTAAGAATAGCGCCAAATCCTGTATTTCAGGCTATTAGGTTACAGTTCTGCGTAAGATCTCACTATGTAGAAATGACAACAGGGGTAGGAGAATGTAAATCAAATCAATGCTAGGTGTGTGTGTGGCAGATGAGTCTTGCAGACCAGAAATACCCAAGGAATGAGACCACATAGGGGTATTATCATTTCACAGACCTGCACTGAAGTCCTCTACCCTTTTAGTCATATGACCTTCAGGAATTCAACCCTTCTAGGCTTCATTGGTGAGTCAGAAATGCTAGCCTAGTGTTGGCTACTGGGATCCTCATTCAAACATCATTAAAAGTCACCCTAACCAGAAAAATCTGTTTGCCCAATAATGTTCCTGTGGCCCATGTTCCCATCCATAGTTTTTGAAAATGGTGTCTTCTCTTGGCTCTGTCCTGGGTTTGTAGATACCTCGCCTCTCTGTCTAGTCACTTTCAGGGTTACCCTTTTGTCTGATATACCACAGTTAAGAGAGACTGCGAGGATGACAGAACTACAAAGCTGCCTGTCCCTTGGATTTGTTCTCCCTGGTTCTGCCTTCTGTGGGGACTTCTCCTTATCTAGTCCCTATCAAAGCCAAGCGAGTACTGAGGAACTGCCTGGGTATCTCTTGTGGTGGACACAAGGTGGGATCAGCTGCCTTGTAGAGCCAAGCTGGAAAAAGAAGGGGATGGAGTGATACTCTTCACCTGCCTGACAGTTCTTGGGCCTCTGGGAAACCCTTTGCTTGTACCCTAAAGCCACAGCACTGACACACTTGCGGGCACACACCCTTTGATCTCGTCAGCTTTACCTATCATCATTGCTTGGATTTGAAGCTACCAACTTAAAAGTATAGGCTTGTAATAAAACATTGAACTTAGTGAGTCACCCCGCCACTGTTGTGACTATTTCTTCTGTCTAAATATAACAGAATAGTGTTTTTTAAATGACATTAGGAAACTTTTCTCCAACTGCCATTTTTATTGATACAGTTTAAATATGCTGCAGCTTACAAGTTTTCAAGAAGTAGAGAGGTCATCATTTCTAATTCCTTTCTGTAAAAGTATATTTATGTAAAAACTCAGTTTTTAAAAAATTTGTGTAATGGAAGGGCCACATTTTACGAATAGCAGCTAATGATATGTAAATAGAATACATGTCTGATCATCATTAATCATAATTACTAGGTTAGAGGTAAAACTTCTCCTGGAGGACCTGCGGGGAAGAGAGATGGCCCTTTGACCTCTTGAGTGGTGGCTGTGTTGTTTTCTTTTTTCTTTTTTTTTTTTTTTCCACGGGAAGCCCCTCTGTTTATTTGATTAAACAAAAATAAAATAAGCTGCATAGGAACAATTTTAAAGTCCAAAGAGACACTGGCTTTGTTTTAAGGCTGCAGTAGCGGATGCGTCTCCTTGCTACTTCTCCAGCCCTCCCCGTGGAGCTCAGAGGTACATTCAGAAGCCTGTTAGCTCTCTTCACCTGCCCGCTGCCCGTCATGCCTGCGGCTGCCAACAATAACATTTAAGGTTTTAAAGGTAAAAGTCCAAAAAGAAAAGGGATTCGACCACCCCCAAAAAATAAAATACACTTTTGCTTTGAGGCTCTGGAGAAATCCCCCTAACCACCCAGTGCCCTAAAGAACCCTGAGAAACCACACACAGCAAGGGTAAGTGGCAGAGGCAGCTGGGACCCCAGGTGGACTGGCAGGGAGGGCTCTGTTGCCAGGGGGAAGAAGGCTGGTACTGTGCTCCTTCAATCCGCTTGCTGTGAGAATGAGACTCAATTTAGTCACTCCAACACCAGGCAACAAGCCTCGGCGAATTCCACCCAGACTTCTTAAAAAGAAAGAAAAAAAAGGGGGGGAGAGAAAAAAAAAGACTCCACCGAGTCATGTATTCTATAGTTACTTAAAAATTAAAGTTTCTTTTTTTGGCTGTGTTGTTTTCTATAGATCATTTTTCCTTGTGTACAAATTTAGAAACTGAGGGTGTCTTCTGGAAAGCTGGCACCAGGTGGAGCTACTGAGTAGTGGCAGAAGAATCATCTGGTGGGCTGATAGACGCTTAAATATTCAGTCTCTGCCTTAAGTGGACAGGTTGGCATTTTTAACCATCTTCTAGGACACTGATGTGTGATTGCAGAACACAAATTCAAAATAATTCCTTTTCCTAGGTTTAAAAATAAAAAATGTTTTCCCCTTTTGCCAGTCTCAAAAGCCACAGATGAGCTGAAAGGGTGTCAGCTTTGTGTAGTTTGTTACCAGCATGCTGTTCCATGCAGCCATGATGACACAGCTTCTCAGTAACAGCTACTAGCTGAGCTGATTAAAAGAACTTAGGTATATATGTTTTCTCCATTAATAATTTTTTATTGTGGAGCTAGAGCTGCAGCTCAGTTATTAGAGTACTTGCCTAGAATGCATGAAGCCCTTGAGTGTAATCTCCACCACTCAGGAGGTAGAGGCAAAGAGGATCACACTGTAGATGAGCATGTGTTTGGAGGTAGAGGAAGATTGGGATTAGGTGAGCTTCAATTGAAGCTGTGGCCAGTTCTTCCTGTCAGCATTTCTGTAGGATGGGGTCTCATCCCGCCCCCACCCTGACTGTTTTCTTTTTTGGGGGGAGGTTTTGGGGGACCATCCTAGGAATAAATTGTGAAAAGATGTTCTTGGTGACAAAGGGAAAAACCCACTGAATAAGACAGAGACAGATGGTTGGAGGCTGTAGTAAGCTGGTTTGTTTTATTGCATTCCTCGTGTCCTTGCATGGTCCAGTAGTTTCCCATATCTTAGGAGACTATATTCTGAGACACCAGTGGATATCAGAAACCATGAATAGCACTGAGCCCTGTGAAATATATACTATGTCCTTCCTATATAACCAGAGGTACTGGAGATAGCCTGTCGCAGGTTCTATGACCTAGAGTAATTTTTGCATGTACTTAGGAGCCATTATTAAATAAGAGTTATTTAATCACAAGGGCTGTGATACTTGGCAGTTGATCTGGTAACAGAAACTATTACCTGTGACTAACAGGTGAGCAGCATATATACCATGAATACGCTGCAAGATTGTATGAGATGTTATCACACTTACTAGAACTGTGAAGCTTAAACTGGAGTTCTCTGAGATTTCATATTTAATTGTAGGTAAAGGGGTTATTGTAGGTGGTTTGGGAAAACCTAGAACTAAACAAATAGAACAGCAAACTGGAAAGCATGTGTAGTTAACTAGGTGTCTGTATAATAAAGAATTGTCATCATTGTTTTTGTGAGTCTGTCCTCCAGAAGACAGACTGATGCCAAGTGAATATTAGATAAAGGCTGAAATACAAGGTAATCAGTCAGTGCAGTGCCCTGTCATAGTTTTGCACATTAATCTCCACCCTGGTTAAAACTCCTTTGTGCTCCACATGGTCCTGCAGGCCCTGTGCCTTCGGTCCTTGGTTCTTTGACTTTGTGGTGAAGTTGTTCTTCCCAGGCATCACTGTGCTTCTAGCCATCAGTGTCAGCTTCATCCCATCTTCCATCACATTCCCATGTGAACCTGCTGTGTCCCACACTCCAGCTTTACACCTGCGACCCTCTTCTGGGACTGTAAGAGTTTGTCTTAAACCTCCTGTAAGTACTTAGAGCAATTGCTCTGCTTGTACTTTGTTGTACAGATTCTCTGTCCAGATGAGTGGGGTGGAAACTTAGATACCAGGAGGGACTTGTGATGTTCATAAATTTTTGTGATTTTTGGTTCATAGTAACTCTCATATTTGGCCCTCTGTAGCATAGACTTTCATGCTAAAAAGTGAGGTCACTTTGATTTCAACGTTGACCAACTTCAGTGACATTGTGTGCTTTGAAAGTCTTGGAGGATTCATCCTGTTTTCCCATAAGCAGTGAGTCCAAGGTAAAGCATAGTTTTTCCATTAGGTGACATTAACTGCCAGGGATTTTGGTCAATAGCTTCCGAAGGGCGCCTTTTGCTCCTTTGAGTATAGGAGTGTTGTTGTAGGAGCCGAGCCAAACCTTTGTAGCTAAACTAGAGAAGTTTCTGTGCACTTGTTTGGCTGAGGCAGAAGTTCGATATCCTTTAGCCAAGGAGATTTAAAGCAACAACAAGCAAGTCTCGCTGTACAGCTCTGGCAGGTCTGGAACTCCCAGGGAGCCACCTGTCCCTGCCTCCTGAGTGCACCTCTTTACTTGGCTAGAGGTTTCTCGTTTTGTTTTGTTTTGTTTTATAAGTGTTGTAGATGCAACGGACTTTTACATTGATATTAGCACTTCACCTATCCAAAATGACTCCTTGTAGTAAATTAATCTTAAAAATTTACATTTAGAAAGTCAAGAAGCTCTTGAATTTTGTTTTCCTGATTCGGTGAGTATCAGTTTTCCCAGTGAGTTATCTGGAAGCATGTTACATGTTTATTTCCCTCCTTTGTCACCATCTCTCTTCAGTGCCGTTGAAGTCTGACTTGGACAGGAAGCTTCTCAGTAAATACATTAGACAGCAGTCTCTCTGTTGCTGGGAAGAATTCAGAGCACCTTTCATGTGGTGCTATTAAAAACTCAACACCATCTTTACAAAATTGATACACTAAGATTAGAGCTTGTATTTGAAAGCACTATGTCACTAATTTAAAATTCTACCAACAAAGGAGTTCTTTGTACATTCTGATTCTGTTTTAGCCTTAAGTCTAAACAGAATAACGCTAACTTTGTGAATAGCATAGCCTTTCTTTGTAGGCTGAAGGGGCTATTTGTATGGCTATTTATGGGATCTATGGTTTAATTTTTTTATTTCATTACACTTAAGTATTTATTTATTTATTTATTTGTGGTGAGGGCACATGTGCCATGGTGTGATGTGGAACTCAGAGAACAACTTGTAGGAGTCGGATCTCTCCTTCCAGTCTGTGGGTCCTGGGGTTTATACTCAGATCCTCGAACAGGTTCAACAGCAAGTTCCCTCGGCCACAGAACATCTCGCTAGCCCAGAATCTGCATGTTTTGCTATTTTTCAATTAAAATTCAAATTATAGTAAAAGGAATAACAAGCAATCATTAAGTTGTGATACATTACCAAGAATTGAACATTAATAGTTCTTAGGAGCCGACTCCTAAAAATATTTCTCCATATGCCCCTCTATAACTTTTTTTAGTATGTGTGTGTGTGTGTGTTTGTTTTTTTGTTTTTTTGTTTTTTTGTTTTTTTGGTGTGTGTGTGTATGTAGTTTATATGTGAATTGGAGTTTGTGTGTGTTTGTGCATGTTTGTGCCTGTGTTTATAGAGGCTAAAGGCTGACATTTAATGTCTTCCTTGACAACTTTTCATCATTGGCATTTTAAACTCGGGTCCTTCTGCTTATGTGGCAGGCAGGCATTTTACTGACTGAGCAGCCATCTCCCCAGCCAACTGACTCATTTTCAAAAAGAAAAAAAAAAAAAAAAAAATCAATGACAATTATTTCGCTAATAAAAATAATTGCTAAGCAACTCTCAAGTTCATCTTTAGCTTATATTGATTTGCTCAAATTTAAAGTCATTCCTAAATCTTTGACTATAGTTACCATCTCCATGTCATGCAGCATTTCTTTACACATCCCAGGTGAATTATTTGCCTCTTGTTTGAATCTGTTACAGGTACTTACTGCAATAATATTTGTTTAAAGATTATCTGAAACTAAAGCTGTCCAAGTAATAAAGAATATAGGGAAAGTGCCCAAATATGACTCATGCTATCGTGATTTGTAGCAGCATTAACTATGTCCATGACACTGCTTTGAGGGTGATGCCATAGGCTAAATAACTTATGTCCTACTCTTCCTTTCCCCTTTAAAAGTTGGCTATTTTTGGTATAGCTGCTAAAGTTAATGATCTTTCAAATGAAAATAAACACCTTTATTCTAGAGGACATGTGTGTCCTTTCTCTTTCATTAGCTCATTTGAAGTTTTGGGTAGGAAATGGTAATGATATGGACAAAACTTTTGAGCAGACTGAGATTAGAGTCCAAGGTTTTGGCTCTTGACATGGTATTAATTCATGTGAAAGTCTCTTGTAGAGCAGCTAACAGGATTGTGTAGATAATATGCTTGTTAAGTGGTATAGGCAGATGCTCTGAGATACAGATTTGAGGTCAAGAACTACTAAAACTTGTACTTCTAAGAGGCTACTGGAAGGCAAAGGCCTCACTTTCATTATTCTCCCGTTTCTCCTACCTCTAGCAAAATGCCAACATGCAGTGGTCACCCCACCAGTTTGGATGAGGGTGGGGGCACATGTGGCATATGTTTGAGGATGAAGCTGCCGGGATGGTCCATGGGTCATGTCAACTTTCTGCAGTAATGTGAGATGCCTAGCAGGAAAAGGTAGGGATCAGAGTGCTGCCAAATGAGTGAGACAGTACCCCATCCTCGTGTTGAGTGTGTGCATAGACTGTGGGCACCTTCCTCACAAAGGCCTGCCTTCCAGCAGGCATTGTTGTTCCAAGCTATCGAAAGGGCAAAGGGTCATGGAGGGCTTTCCAGAAGAAGCAGACCCTGTACATCAGGGAGTTGAAAGATCATGTGGAGGCTGTCTGTAGTGACCAGATCTATTCATCTGAGGTACAGAGCACTGGGAAAGGGCATGGAGGGCTGATACACGTCTACCAAGTCTAATTTTCTAGGTCTCCAGCCTAGTTGCCCTTAATCCAGAAGCTCGGCTTCCAGGAGAAAGATGTTAGCCTTTGATGTCACCAGTGAAGTACAAGTGTTGCTCCGCCATAATAGATGCCTAGTTTCTTCTAACAGCAGCATTTGCAGCATTCTCTATGGTAGAGACTGAGGAAAGTGTGGGTGTCCATAAGAGCCTTGGGGCTTCCAGAGTTCTAGCTAGCCTAGAAGACTTAAGCAGGTCCTAGGTAAAGATGTCAGCAGCCGAGCTGGCCAGGTGAGATCCTTTGCCTGGTCAGTACCAGTGAGAGATGGCTACCACCTTCCCCTTGTTTTGGAGCCTACATTTGCATTGTGTGGGTACTAAGCCCATCAGGGACAGCTACAGGAGTGGAACTAAAGCCTCTTGAGCAGAAATAGCCCAGAAGTCTTTTTTTTCAGACTGGCCTTGAACTCACAGAGATCTACCTGCCTCTGTCTCCCAATCACTGGATTAAAGGCATGTGCCATCTTTGCCCAACTGCTCACCAGTCTTTTTAAAGAAGGTTGTTAACAGCACCAGTCTGAAGCCTGGATCCTAACTGTAACTTGACTGACACTTGTGAATCTAGCTTAGCAGCTGGCACCTTCTTTGCCTGAAGTTAGAGGAGCTATGGAGTGATGTCTTAGGTTTATATTGTTGTGAAAAGACATCATGAGCACGACAACTCTTACAAATGAAAACATTTAATAGAGGCTGGATTATATTTTCAGAGGTCATGGCAAGAAGCATGGTGGTATACACACAGACATGGGGCAGAAAAGGTAGCTAAGAGTTCTACATCTTGATCATCAGGCAGCAGGAGAGAGACTATGTGTCACACTGGATGTAACTTGAGCATATGAGACCTCAAACTCACCCCCACAGTGACACACTCCTCCAACAAGGCCACACCTAACAGTTCTGCTACCTATGGGCCAAGTATTCAAACACAGGAATCTATGGGGGCTGTTCCTATTGAAATCACCACAGGGGGTTCAAGCATCAGAATGGCATGACTGATTTTTGCATCTAAGGAAAGGGTTTTTGTCTGCAGGAATGGGAAGGAAAAATGCTAAAGGAATTCAATCTGCTTTAGAGGCAGAAGATTCCAGAGAGGTATTAGAAGCTGCAATCAAGGTTGTAGCACTGAATTAGAGTAGAACAAACTAGGGGATCCTGGGAAGATGTGAGTGATAGCAGGCTGTTAGCTTTGATTGCATAACAGGTAAGGGCTTCTCTCAGATGGAACCTCCAGCCAAGACCCAAACCTCCACTAGCTAACACGCGGCCAGGCACTTGGGGCACCTTGACTTGCTCGTCATATTTTATTACGTTTACTGTTGACTTTGAGTTTTTACATTTCACTTGACTGAAGATAGTGTAGGAAAGGCTTTTTCTAATGTTCTCCAAGTATAACACCATGTCTTCCGGATCCCTCTCCTATGGTGTTGTGTCTTCCAAGTAAGGCACCTCTGTGTCACTTGAGGACTTTTTCCTGTCTTGAGCCAGATTTCCCTCAACCCTGTCCTGGTTCCTGCAGATACAGGTTCAGACTGAATGGAGGAAGAACCTTGTGAGAGACATTGGTATTGAAACTTGAAAGTGCAATACCAGCAGTATTAGTGTGAGGGGCAAAGGGAATGGCTACTTTAACTAGCTCAGACTCAAGGGCTTGCCCCTGCCATTGCCCACACCTAAAGGCACGTGTCCAATGGAGAGAATGCTCTGTCCTTGACTTTTAGGGTTTATGTCTGAGCTGCCCCCCCCCATTTGTCTGTCTGTGCTAATTTTATTTTATGCTCGTGTGTCTGTGTGCAAGAGTGTCGTATGCATGCAGGTATCCACAGAGTCCAGAAGAGGGCGTCAGATCCCCTGGAGCTGGAGTTACTGGCAGTAAGCTACTGAACTGGTTGTTTGAAGTTCAGGTCCTCTGGAAAAGCAGCAAGTACTGTTAATTGCTAAGCCAACTCTCCAGCCCTACTTACACTAGTTTTGTTTATGTCATGTAAGAGTATGTACACATGTGTGGGGTGCTTGAGCATCATGCCAGAGTGTGGAAGTCAGAGGGCAACATGCAGGAGTTAGTTCTTTCCTACTCGGTGGGTCCCAGGAGTTGAATTCAGGTTATCAGGCTAGGCGTCAGGTTTCTAATTACTTGCTGAGCTTTCTTTATGTGTACCTGATATAACTAAAGCAGTAATGTCCACTCTAGAGAAGTCACAAGCTATTCCAGTTTGTGAGGAAGGAGAAAATCCTGTGGTGCACGTAGCCAGAGACAATGGTAAGAAGCTTTGTGTAACCACATGTGTAGTAGTGATGACAGGTCCCTGTCTGTCCAAAAGCAGAGTCCACCCTGACAGGCTGTTAAACATTTGGCTCTAGGCACTTGGAGCTTTGTCTGTCACTCAGCTGAGGCATGTTCCTTGTGGTCTTCGTGCTCTTTAAGTCCATCCCTAGCATGCTCCTCACTTGCCCACTGCAGCCTGTGCAGCGTGGGCAAAGTTATGAGATGAATAGTTTCCAGAAGCCTCTGTTCCTCCTGCCTACTATCGCTATAGCATGCGGCAGTGGGCATTTGCCAAAGGCCACTGCTGTGTGAGGCAGTAGCTGTGATAACTAGCTGGGTAGTGATATATTTCAGCATATGCACAGAGCAAAATGTCCCATATCCTTCAATCTGTAGTTATGACAACTATACCTCGACAGATGTGGAGGGAGGAGCATACCTACTCCAATGTCAGTCCTTGCTCCTGTGTATCAGGCCCTTGAAGTCCTTCTCTGAGTTGTGGAAATGATGCCCCTTCGCTTCCCCTCGTGCTGACTGCCGGAAGGGCACCTGGTCACCTCTGGAAAGGATCTCCAGTGAACTCCACAGGCTGGGTGGGTCCTGCCCCACCCCAAAGGCTGCTCTGAGTGGCTCTGCTTTTTTCCATCCCTCCTTTGCTTTCATCCTGTGGTGTTTCTCCCCGAACTACTTTTCCCAATCTCCTGGTTCCCTGGAATTACATAATATTCCTGTTCAGATCAGTTCCTGTTTTGCTGGGGAGAGGAATTGTGACTCTTTCAGGGAAAACCCCAAAGCTGGCTTCAGTAGAGGCTGCTGTGGCCAGTGTATGATCTCATAAGGGAAATGCAGCCCTCCACCACCGGCCTCACTGTTCCTGTCTGAGTCAGCGCACAGATGGAGCTACTGTTGTTCATCGAGGTGGCTCCTAAGACCATCTTTCTGAGGAGTACACTGGTCTATACTCCTCAGAGTTGTGGGCCCACCACACTGTGAAAGGTCCAACAGCCAGGAACAACTTTTACTTGGCCTCTATGGAGCATTCTTCCCCTGTGCCATCCCACCAGACTCTGGTCTGCCACAGAGGGAACATATCCCCCAACTTAACCAGGCTCCCTCCAGCTAGTCTTACACACATCCTCGTTATTTGAAACTATTGCTGCAAATCATATACTTTGTCGTTGTCTACTAAAGTATAGATTCTTGGGAGGGGAGATTGCTCAGTGGTTAAAGCGCTTGCACATACAAGCATAAAGGCATGGTCTGTCTGAATTCCAGCTTCAGGAGGGGACCCCAGAGTAAGCTGGTTAGTGAGGATGATTTCATGTTCTTCTCTTTTCTTTGGAATTTATTGTTGAAGGCCGTTAAGGTGCTTTGTCTTCAAGAATTCCCTACATTCTGGATTTGGTTGAGTTCATCTATTACCACTTTTTGAAGAAACCCTATGTAACAGAAGTTGACATCCCTACTGTATCCATTTTACCATTCATTTCTTTCATTTTTATAACTGAAAAAGTAATCAGAGATGATAATTGTTAATAACTGGTATGATTGATTCTGGAGTGATAATGTCAGGTAGAAAGTGTAAATAGGCTCAAAGGATAAAGGTGCTTGCTACTAAGTGTGATGACCTGAGTTTGGTTCCTGAGATCCATGTGGTGGCAGGAGAAAACCAACTCCCTCATTTTGACCTCTACATGCGCGCACACAGACACACACACACACACACACACACAGGCCCACACATAAACACATACACAAATAATAAATATTTTAAAATTCTTTTTTTAAAAATCAGCACTTAGGGAATGATTAGGTAAATGCTGAATTAAAATCTGTACACTTTTTTTTCACCAATATACATACCTGTTGCCTCCTTCATCTCCACAAATACATTCAAAATAATTGTTGCCTTGAGAGATAATTCATGGGCTGAGGAGATGGCTCAGAGGTTAAGAGCACTGATTCTAAAGGTCCAGAGTTCAATTCCCAGCAATCATATGGTAGCTCACAACAATCTATAATGAGGTCTGGTGCCCTCTTCTGGCCTGTAGGCACACATGCAGACAGAACACTGTGTACTTAAGAAATAAACCCTTGGGGGGGGGGGGTGCTGGAGAGATGGCTCAGCCATTAAAGTCTAGGCTCACAACCAAAAATAAGAGAGGTAATTCACTCCCACCATAGTCTTAACAATGATTGGGCAGTAGAAAGGACTTACTGGCTCCTGGGTGCTAAACTAGTGGAGAATTAAGACACTGAACCAGGGGGGCCAGCAGGAAATTGGGGTGAATGTTCTATATCTAGCTTCAAGTCCTGGTGAACAGTGTTACTTTCTGGCTCTTGCTCACAGGTGTTGCAGTCCAAAGTGTAATGAGAATGGAGGGCAGGGGCATAATTGGGCAGAGAGGGGAGGTGGCTGCAGTTGAGACAAGTCCTCAGCTTCTTCACAGGAAGCTCTTCAGAACATGCCAGGTTCCTAGATGAGTCTGGCTTTTGTGTCCCTGCAGTGATAAGCCACTTAATCTCTCCCTAGGAATAGAAGCTGGCCTGTGCCAGGGGTCTATTCCTAGGAAGATCTAGGGTTGAACTCTGTGAGTCCTGGTGAGTAAATCACCATTGAAACAGGTTGCTGGGCCTGCATATGCAGCAGGCAAGCCCGGAGATTTGGGAGGGCCAGACCTTTTCTGAGACCCATCCTGCTTGCACTTTCCTGGCCCCTCTCACCTGGGAAAAATCTGTGGGAACTGTGCTGTCTCCCACCTTTATGATATAGGTGAGATGTGTGTGTGTGTGTGTGTGTGTGTGTGTGTGTGTGTGAGTGTGTGTGAGAGAGAGAGAGAGAGAGGTGATATATATATATATAGATAGATAGATATATGGTATGTGTAGAAACAAATGTCAAAAACCAACCATGTGAGAGAAGAGTTTACTTCCCACATTGCAGATGAGGCCTTGACATTCACTCATCAGATCCAGTTGCTCCAAGAAGCCCACCTAAAGCTTAAAGTCCTCTCTGCCTAGCACATGCAAAATGACTCTCCCTACCACAGCAGGTGACAGTCAAGTTACTTCAGAA
The DNA here is from genome assembly GCF_943737965.1 of Phodopus roborovskii. Classification (NCBI taxonomy): domain Eukaryota; kingdom Metazoa; phylum Chordata; class Mammalia; order Rodentia; family Cricetidae; genus Phodopus; species Phodopus roborovskii. Next base: position 49,240,200 of record NW_026126511.1, on the reverse strand, counting down.
AGATTATCCAAACTCAGCTTCCCAGGTTACCTTTAATGATTAGGGAGTCACTAAATCACTAATCATTGGCAGAGGTACAAACAAATATTTACAGATAATTCTGCAGGATTACAAGACTTTTTGAACCAATGAAAATGTGAAAAAAGTCTGAACTAGGTCACAAATGTATGAGGTGGACACCTTCAGTAATAAAAGGGACTGCTTCATCTTGCTAGTCATGGGGAATCCATTAATGTAATAATGTTAGGGACAGCCTAGAATTTCTGGTAGCTAATACTGACATAATGAGTTTGATTTGATTTTTATGGCAATAAAACTAAAGAGGAAAAAAACATTCTCAGTTCATCATTTCAGAGTGTGGGACTCCTTCCTTACAGGGAGAGTGTGCTGTGCACATGCGCACACACTGCACAGACACACCGCCCACGGTGGGCAGCACATGCTGACACCAGCTTCTCCAGATGGTCTCTCAACACTGTTGATCACTGTTGTGGAAAGCCTTTGTAGTCAAGCTTTTCTTTTAACCTGAGTTTGGGGTTAAAGAACCTTTGCTCTAGAGGAAAAAACAGCTTCAACCCCAGCGTATTGTTTAAACTGTCCCAATGGGATTGCTATTCTAAGACCAGATTGTAATTAGTACAGCAAATGTTTGTACACAAGCAGGCATGAGTAAATCGCTCACAGCTACCTGATCTTTTAAGTGATTTAAATAAACATTTCCCTCTGCCTTAGGAATTCTGTGTGATTCAAACTATAATTAAGTCATTTAGCTGATTTATCACCTGGATACTGTTAGGTGGCATCTAAATGTTTTGTAAATGTTTGGGTTCTACAATAAGGAATTTCAATAAAAGAGACTTACTTGTTAATGTCCTTCTGCAGAAGGACATTTTTGGAGCAGCTTAAGTTAGTAGGACCTCCCTGAGCCTGGCTTTCAGCTTCTTGGTCCATATCAGTCTTTAAATTATAATCTTACACGATCTCATTGGAATCAATTTATAACAACAACAATAAACTTTATTTACACTTGGTCTTTAACCTAAAACTTCTTGTTAAGTTTTAGGTCGGAGGAAGCTCATAACTTGCTTCCTCTGGAAGATTTAAGTCCTGTTTTATTGGGAGCCAAGGGGCTGGTGGGTTTTCTGTTTGGCTCTTCTGCTCCTTCCTGTCTGAGCAGACCGAGCATCTGGGGAGTTCACCCCAAATCGGAGTCTCTTGGAGCAACAGCCATCCCTGCCAAAGAGCACAGGGCTAAGGTGTTTGGGCTGCTTTGAGCTGTCACATGCTGCATTTTGACAGGCTTTTCTTCACACTATAGAACATTTTTCTGTACAAATTAGCAGCAGTGGCATTCAGCAGTGGTTATCTGTCCTGAGTTGTCTGGACCTCCTGTTGTGACTCTGGTACTGGCAGCATCTTAAGGTTGAGCCTGGGTTACACAGTCTGGCTTTGAAGCAGTATATAAACCTGAACTCCAAATCACTCTCTGGTGTTTGATGACAGGATCTTATTGTATAGCCTGGAATTACTCCTGCCTTAGCCCTCCAAGTTTCAGTGCTAGGATTATGGACTTGAGCTCTGTCCCCTTCCCTCAATAGCTTTCTAACAAGTGTATGAGCTTAGATCATACTGAGTTCAATGCACCAGATGCTGTGGCATTCCTGTCCACAGCAAAAAAAGCTGAAGAGCTACTTAGCATGAGCTTGGGTCCTAATGTCAGCAAGCTTTCCACAGGAAGGCTTGACAGGAAGTGGCTGAGTGACGCTGGGAAGCAGTGAGTTACTTTTCTTTTATGTCCATGTATTGCTGAAACTTATAAACAGCATGCTCTTTAGACCTGTGTACTATTCTTATTCCTAAACCTAAATTGTTAAAATGTTTTAGCAAAAAAAAAAAAAACCTGTGCTTGATTGCCCTCTGATACTTCCTTGTGATCTTTTAAACAATGAATAGTTTCTGAAGTTCAAGAGATAGTATTCATTGAGTTACATCGGTGCTTTAAGCACTGAACACTGTCACTCCCCTGTTAGGAGAGCCAGATATTAGGATGGAGCAGAAAGAAGCTCAGCCTCATGATAGTTTGGTTCTGTGTGGACTTCGGTTACTTGAAATAGGATTAATCATGGTGCATGACACCTTAGTATCATTCGTCACCAATTATTTCAGACTTCATTTTAGCAGTCCTCATGTGGGTTTAGAACTACTAGGGTAATTTTTGGTAATAATTTCTTTAAATTAATGAATAAAATTAGCTCTATGAGTTGATGTTACAAGAGAACCAAAACTAGGCTTACTGTTTAATCATTTGCACTCAAACCACAGTGTAAGGCTTTGGTTGTGGGCAGTTTTATGCAATTTTTGTGGTCTTGGCATAATCTCTTATTATTTCTTTAATCTCCTACTATTGCCTTAATCATTTTCTTCTGAGCTAGTTTCCCCTCTCCATCTATTTCTTTCTTTAACCTGACTCAAATGTTTTTCCTTGTCACACAGTAACCCTGTTGATGATGGATTGTTAGATGGGTGAGACAGTCCCCAGTTGTAATCTGGGCAGGAAGTCCAAGGCACATATAGTGTCAGCTGGAACAAAAGCCTGGGGTATGATGTTAGAGGGCTTTGGGAGGTGTGTCATAGTGATGGACTTGGCTCACAAAGGCCAAGTAAGGCAACAACAGTATGGGGTCTTCACAGTGCTGGCCAGCTGAAGAACCCTGTAGAGGAAAAGAATACCATACGAGTCAAGACATAGATCCTGAGAAAACAAGGTCTTGGGAAACCTTTTTAGATGTGGCTGGGCCATGGCCAGAGAGGGGCAAGTACTGTGACACTTCTCATAGTTTGTGCTTTGAAGCAGTCATCTCAGAAGCCAGCATTTTACCTACAAATACTGTAGCACTTATTATCTTAAGAGGTAATAATTCACTGGAGTGATGGCTCAATTGATAAAGTACTTGTTTCATAAGTTGGAGGACCTAAAACCATGTAAAGTGCTGGATGAATGCAGTTGTCATAGCTGTAAGCTCAGGGTTGGGGGCAGTGAACAGAGGAAGGAGGTTCCTTAGGTGTTACTGGCTAGCTAGCCTGGCTTTCTTGGCAAGTTCCAAGGCCAGTAAGAGACCCTGTCTCAACCAAAAGAAAGGTAGACAATTTCCTCTGGCCTACTTGTATGCTTGCAAACACATAGAAAAATAAGGGACTTAAATCTGTAAGTCCATTAGCATTATTACACTATACAGAAGTTGATAATAGTTGTGTGTGATCATCAGTCTCCAATCTGACACCATCTCTTTCTGTTCTTCATTCAGGCTTATAATCAACATTTCTCTCATCTTTACTGTTAGAGTAGCCTGAGGTCTGGTTTCTATAGGAAAATAGGGCAAATCTTTTGCTCAGCTTTTTGATTTAGCAACTTTCAAAATGATGAGGAGGTTCATCTGTGTTCCTCAAAGGTAACTGGCAAATTTTCCTCTTCTGGATCACTCCCACATTGGAATACATTTGATTTATACCAGCACATCTTACCGTCTTTGCTAATGAGTAAACTTTCTGTCTTTACCTAATGAGAACCTTCTAGGTTAGTTCCCAAGGATGTCTTTGTATTGTAAACAAGTTTTTATTGGAGGTATGTAAAGAAGACAGCTGTGATGTTATGTGATACATAGATGGAGCAAATTGATTGTGATGGTGAAGCAAATGGCTGTGTCATCTTTGCCCATAGTTGTGTACCTCATTCATGGCAAGAGCAGCTGTGAGTCACTTAACCTCCTGGTCCTCACAGTTAGCTTTAACATTTCATAGTCTGCTACTTTGTACCCTTGGATCTTCATTTTCCCCACTACATCCCAAGTAGCCCATAATTTTAGCCTCTGTTTTTGTATATTAGGGGTTTTTTAATGTTTTTATTTTTATATGTGAATGTTTGCTTGTGTGTATGTATGTATTTATGCATGTGTGTTTGTGCACTCCATGTCTGGTGCCCATGGAGGCAGAAAATCAGATCTAGAACTAAAGTTACAGATGCTATGAGCTGCCTTGTGGGTCCTGGAAACTGAACTTGGGTCCCCTGCAAGAGCAGCAGTGCTTTTAGCTGCTGAGCCATCTTTTCAGCTCTATAATAGCTTTTTAAAAATCTACAATTAAGTAGGGACATGCTGTGTGTTTTTGTGCCTCTCTTATATCATAATGTCCTTCCTGTTAAGTTTAGTGGAAGACTGAATAATACTTCCCTGCATGTGCACATGTGCATGTATCCATTTCTTTCTCCATTAACTATCAGAAAAGCTGTGGGCTGTTTTTGTATCCCAGTCTTTGTGAATAATGTTGCAGTGAACATTAGCATGCAGGTGTCCTAAGAAGAGGACTTTATTTCCTTTGTGGATAGATTGCTGGGTCACTTGGTAGTGATCGTTACTATTGCTTTATCTCCTACCTTTTTAATAATCGCTGTCCTAATAAATGCATGGTTTTGCAGCAGACTTGGGTTTGTATTTCCCTGATGATGAGTTGTAGATGAAATTTCTGTCCTGCCTGGTCCCACAGACATTTAGTCCCAAATAAACACACCGAGGCTTATATTAATAATAAACTGTTTGGCCAGTGGCTTGGGCTTCTTATTGGCTAGCTCTCTCTCTTAATTATTAACCCATTTCTACTAATCTGTGTATTGCCATGAGACTGTGGCTTACTTGTAATACTCCAGCATGTTACTGAAGACAGAGAAACCCTGTCTCAAAAAACAAAACCAAACAAAAGGTCATTTACAAATATATGTGTGCATGTATGTATGTATGTATGCATGTATGTATGTATGTATGGAGAGAGAGAGAGAGCTAACATGACAGTCAATAGGAGGCACAGAAAACCTTTTCCCTAAACAGTAGTTCTCAACAGTTCCTCATGTTATAGTGATCCCCAACCATAAAATTATTTCATTGCTACTTCATAACTGTAATTTTACTCTATTTCTATGAATTGTAATGTAAACACCTGTGTTTTCTGATATCTTAGGCAACTCCTGTGAAACGGCCATTTAACTACCAAAGACTACCCATAGTTTGAGAGCAGAGCTCTGCTCTAAGATCTGGTGAAGGTATTGGTGCCCATTCACTTTCACCATACCTGTTCAGCATACTGCTGGAAATACTGTCAAGTGCAATCAGACAAGAAAAAAATGAAATTGAAACCTCAATTGACATGAAACGAAATCTCCACATTGAAAGATACCTAAAATTATCTCTTTGAAGATAACATAGCCCCATATATAGAAAGCACCAATTATTTCAGTAAACAATTACTGAAATGATAGATTTCAGTGAAGTTGTAGAATCAATAAGGAAATCTACAGTATTTCTGCATGAAACTAGCAACTCGAGTACTTTTGGTAAATCAGTGAGTGGTATTTGGTAGCTTCCTTCCACTCTGACCTAAGATTTTACAGGACTGTCCTGTGCATATGCTGTCCCAGACTGAGCTACCTGTTTCCCCCAAGTTTCTTAAGTTTGGAGACCACAGTTTAGGGATTAGGGTTGTTCATTTGTTCCTAGGTCATTGTCTCTACTTCTTGTCATATGACTAGAACTTTGTTTTGTTGTTTCGTAATGAAATAAGAGTTTATCATCAGACTACCCTTCAGATTTAGGACGCAAGGACTTGTGCTTAGTCATCTTTTATCTCTCCTCACACATTTCAGTGCCACAAAAGTGAAAAAGTAGATGATGGATTGCAAGGTTAGATGGGTACTCCTTGATCTTAGAATACCTTGTTGGATGGGTACAAATCACTGTGTTTTAAAGTTATTTAGAATCTTTCTGTGTAGCATTCAGCCAGCTGAATGCAGAATCAAGTTTGCCTCGTTTCATTTTTAAGGACTGTTTAATCAAATCTGTTGACTCCTAGTTATATGATCTACTTCTTGGATGTTTTTGGCCTCTTCCTCAATGTTCTGTAGTTTGGAGGTGTAGATTATAAAGGGAAGGCAACCCCTAGACCTCTCATCCTTGCTGAAGCTGTCTGCCTGGTGGCTGCTCATGGTTCTCAGATGTAGTTGGACTCTACGCAGCCTGCTTGACATGTTGTCTCTTGCTGCAGTCCATTCCAGAGGAAGAGTGATTTTCCAGCTAAGCCAGGGAACAGGTATTTCCATTTTAATGCTGGGGTGACTGGGGAAGAATTCACCTTCCCCCACAGCTTTCCAGCAACTAGCTGTGTGTAACTCCAAGTCCTCACTGCTAATTTTCTGTTGTTTTCATTGTTCTTGAATAAGAATCTGCCCATATGAACAGAACATGAAAATTTAAGATTTTGCAACAGTACACAATCAAGAGAACCACTTGGTTTATGCTTATTTCCTGCGCAGTCTAGAGTCTTCTCCATCAGCTGTGGTTTTCCTTTAGTCTTGCCTCAGAAAGGTCTAGATCCCAAGAATGTAACCCTTTGTGTCACGGGCATGACATGGTATAGATCAGCAGCAATAGCCTTCTGTGTTCAGTGTCCCCTCACTTGTTCCTTTACAACATGGGACTGGAAGGGTGTGTTGGCCTAAGACAGCAAGGCTGGGGGTGGGGAGGCTGATGTGCATGTAGAAGGCATTGGCTCCAGCTGCCAGCACTTTACAGGCACTGGCCTGAGGACCCCCAGTGGACTGACCCTGTGCTACGTGCCCAGGAGCTGGTAGCACAGGGCTGTGGCAGGGTTGTAAGCAAGGAAAGCAGTACTTCATTCCACTTGGAAAGGAAGTTATGAAGACCCATGTCTGTTGCTATACTTTAACAAGCAGATGCAATATCTATGTGTCTAAACAGAGAAAAGGGCAATTTTGTTTGAGCCAAACTATTTTAAGATAAAGGAAAAACTTTCTCTTAGCTCATTGAACACCCCTCCCTACCTTGATCCTCATCACAAGCCCTGGGAGCCCAGGCCTCCCGCTCTAACTCAACTTGGTGCTTGTCATGTTGCTGTCTGCTCTGGAAAGTCACAGGAAGGGCTGATAAGGAGCTGAGGACAGAAATCTCAGCTCTTATCTCTCCCTCACACACGGCTCAGTCCTTTTCCTGTCCTCAGACGGGACATAAACGGCCATCTCCTGGCAGCCAGGACTTCAAACAGGATTGGGCTGGCCTGGCTCTAGAGGAGCCAAGGAGGAGAAAGTGGGTTGCAACTGTCTGCAGAGTTGTTCAGCACCACTGAAAGAGTGAGCTGCCTTCCTGGTGGGCACTAGTAGCTTTTTCATAGCAAGACCCTCTAGAGAGGCAAGCAGAAACAGAGAGAGTTGGTGGGGGAAGGCTGCCAGACACCGGGGCTGTAGGTCAAGGGCTGCTCTGTTTGGTTAGAGCTTTGCCAGACACAGGTTGGGCCTGAAAGGATTAGATTGAGTTTGGGTTTGTTGACAAGTCAAGCAGCTGTTTCTACGGGCTTTCTTGATAATAAGAAATTGACACCCAGATGGCCTGCTTTGGGGAGCAAAAGAGTGATATACCAGCTCATGTGTCTTCTGTTCACCTCTTGCTGAGAAAGTGGAAGTGACATTCTCTCCTAGGTTTCAGTCGATGGCATCATAAAAATAGGGTGACAAGGAACCTTCCTTTGACTTAGAATGTGGGAAAGTCTAGCAGAGAGGACATGCTCCTTGCATGGCCATCTGACGGGAGTTGGGGGGAGTCAGCATCACTGACCTCCCTACAGGCCAGCCTTGAGTTCCTCTTTCCTTACCAGTCTCAAAGGGTGCCTCAAAGGATGGGCTTGCAGCTTGAGACGTGGGTATTGGGAGGTCAAGGACTGAGACGTCACACAACCTTTTGGAAGAAGTGATTTTTTTGCACTGTTTTGATGGACAATTGCATAAAGTTCAGAAGTTCAGATTTGTATAAAATTGTATAGCTTCCAAGTTGCATATTTTATTTGTTATAAAGATCCAGATTTATTCTTCAATGTCATTAGGTACTTGTTGCTGAAGGCTGTGAGATAGTCTAGGCTATCAAGCTTAGCTGCTGTTTTCTAGTTTTGTTCAGTGTGGTGCCATAGGAGCCACAGGGAATTTCTGGAAGGGAAGGGGGCTAGTCATGGCGTGGTGTGAACCTACCTCAGAAACCAACTCTGAGGCACTGTAGTCAGAAATTTCAGTTCATTTTCAGAAAGTTCTAAATGACTTTTTTCCTGCCACGTTTAATCCTAAGAATATGTCTTTAAATGATTCTGTAGAGTTTAAAAGTATCTGTGAAGGTGATATCCTTAAATAACATACAAGAAGTCAGAAGGAGCTGTGTCTTTCCTATTTTATTATCTTAAATTAACTCACTTCTCTTGACTATAACCCTGACTAGTTATGGCCAATAAATAAAAATGTTAACTTTGCAAAGATACTTTCTTTCAAGACCCACTCTCTAAAGAACCTGATATCTTAGTGAGTCCTAGTACTTTATCCCCTAATTTCAAAGTATTTTTAAAGCAATCTAGTGTCTTTTTAAACTGCTTTGCTTTTTAGAAAAAGGTGCCCAAATTGGAGTTGTCAAGATTCCTGAGTGACTTCTTTTCTAATCTCCTGTAGAGGAGAAATGGAGGAGCCATACTCCTCAGAAGCCGGAAGCCCATGCTTCTACATGGGGGAGAACCAGTTGACCCAGAATTATAAAAGACAGTCAATTTGGATTATTTTTAGACTTCATTCAAAGAAGTAGGTGCCTATGTCACATTGATCATTTCTGCTCTGGAGGCGCCTCGTTAATCTTGTGGTGGCCAGTGTGCAGTGAGATGGTGCCACGTGAGTCACTTGCAGCTTCCAAGCCTGAGGACCTTCCAGGGAAGCCGGAAGCTGCTCTGTTCCTTCCTCTCTTTTCCCCAGAGGTGGCATGACTTGTCAGTGATTCTGATGTCATCACTTGAATAGTTGTTGCCATGGAGAATGGTCCTCCTAAAACATGTTTATGTTGGCTTTTCCTAATGAGAGGTAGCTTAAGCAGCTGCTAGGCAAATGGAAAAAGAAGGAAAGAAAGGAATACACAGCTTTGTTAACATTGGCATCCAAGTGAGGAGCTTGGCCTGCAGAAAGAGCTGCTTCGTGCTCCCATTCCTGCTGCCTCATGGAAGGTCATTTGTCTGTGTATAGATTCCAAGCAAAAATCCAATGCCTAACTTAGAAAGCTCTGTGTGCTCCCAGGATCACCCAGAGTTCTCTTTCATGGTAGATCACTACATTTTCCTGAAATTCTGTCTTCTATTCTTTGAAAGCCGGCAGCAGCCTCTCTCCCATTTGCAGGTCCAGTTCTGCAAGGTTAACCTTTGTGGTTAGCAAAAGGCCGAGCTCAAGTTAAAGCCCTCTGTGTATGCAGCAGTCCCCCATTGCTCCAGGTGGATGTGTGCTGAGACCTTGGATGTGCCTGCCTCCTTGGGTAGAAGGAGTTATTCATTGCATTTTCCATTACACAGAAGCCACAGTAGGGATGGGGAAACCACAGAGATGCTCCAGGAACGTGGTGCCTTCTTCTAGCTGAGGCTTCCAATTAATGCCTCTCCCATCCCTTAGAAGCAGGCCTCGTTTGCTGTTCAACCTCCCAAAGAGCTGTGCTCTCGTGGCTTTCCTGGGCTATAGAATTTCTTGCTGTTCACTCTGTCAAGAATAGTGAAGTCCAGGTATGCCATTGTTGCATAGACAGTATGACAGTTCCCACCACTATGCTTTTTCCCAGTTGACTTTTCCCCTTGAAAGTGACGTGGGTAAGGTGAGATAACTGACTTCTGGGAGAAACACTCTGGTCATTTAATTTAGGTCTGTGTATTGGTATGGGTCATAGTAATTGGTAGACTGTACCAGACAGAATTTTTGTTTCTTGCAAGCAGAGCTTATCATGGGGGTGGGGGCTACTGAAAGAAATGTCTGAATGTCTGTCCAGATGGAAAGACAGGGCCCTGCAAGTTCTGGTCCCTTTTGCTTCCTGCCCTCCTATGCCCCTTGCTGACACTGACCTGCCCAACAGGTGGGTGGGTGGTGGCAGGAGCTCTTCCCCACCTCTAAAGTCAGTTTTATCTGACGCTCCATGCCTTTCTCATTAGGAAGTATGATGAATACAAGTACAATGAAAATGGTCCCTGCCCTCAGGAAACTTAGAATGTCCTTAAGAAGATGTTTGCAAAGCAAGTAATCAAATAAAAGCATTTTGTCCCTTCTGGAGGGAGATGTGAAACCTATATGCCATACACTGGGTCTCAGTGTTGCCTTTATGCTACCGAGTCACACAGTCAGTTCATACCTGGTGTGCCTGTCTGTAATGAACAGGTTGAACGGGTGTGGTTTCTGCCTCCCGGGGCTCCACTACAGCCTCATTTGGATTTGTCAGAACTGTTGTGTTGGAGAGTCTGGAAAACATACAGAGTGTTCTGAGTCTTCAGACTGCTCTCTTGCCAAGCTTCTTTAACTTTCCATAGACTAATCCAGCATGCGCTGGTGACAGACAGGCTGTTGTAGAAGCAAGAGTTGGTTTCTCGTGGACAATGGCACTGAAGCTAATAGCCCACTTGCTAAGTCTAATGCCTTTGAGTATCTGTGACCCTTGAGCTCTGGGTGTCTACATTTTCTTAGAGTGAGAAATCTCATTGGAGAATTACTAGTATACATGTCCTTTGTGTCTTAACGTGCACACAGAAAGCTTCCATCCTCCTATTGCTAAGATGGGCAGTGATATATGAAAAAGGTTGGTGAGTTGAAAGGTTTGCCTCTGATACCTATCCCTGCAGAACAGTGTCTGGAGTACTTGGATGACGTTTGTCCAGGACATCACTTCTAAACACCTCCCCAAGTCCCCCTCTCAATCTGCTTGCTTTCCAAAGCTGCCCCCAAAGAAGCTATTATTCTTCTGAGGGCGCTAAGGAGAAACCTGTCTGGAGTATTTTCCTGGCAATCCTACTCAATGTACATGTTTGAGTAGTATAAGAACAGAGTTCTCTATAGCCCAGTAGAGTTTTTGCAGAGGCTCCTGAGCCACTGAGGCTCTAAACAGGGTACCTGTTCTAGGAATGATAGCAAACTGGTATACGCACTTTTCAGGTTCAGGCTGGAAACGGGGATCCTATGCATTTCCCACCTTAGGAGGCTATGTCAGTGTCATCTTTCCTTTGTATCCCTGTCCTTTGATTATTGGTGTGTTACGCCCTGTGCACCCTCCAGGCACTTGAATTTGCTGGTTGCTGATGAGGTAACCAAGTCCAAAAGCATGTTAGCATGGAATATGCAACCCTGCAAATGTCCAAGGGAGGCCTGGACTTCTACAATAGTCTGACTTCAGCCCAATATGGAATTGCAAACTTGTAACTTCAGCACTCAAGACCTAGGCAGAAGTAGTATGAGTTTGAGGCTAGCCTGAGCAAGGCCCAATCTAAAGGGGAAAAAAACCAAAACCAGTTTTTGTAAAGGAAATCTGCATGCTGATTTGACAAATTACAAAATTCTTAAGCCTGGCTTCAGGGCATTTTTTAAAAAATTATTATTTATGTGAACTGTAAACTAGGTAATACAAGTTTTCCTATATCTTTAAAAATGAGTATTTTGTTTTGTTGTTTTATCTATTTATTTTTCCTACATTAAGCTGCCACCTTGGTTAATATCTGTCCTCAGAACTGAGTTTGGATCTTTGTCATAGATTATTCAGCAGTAGATATACTTTAATTTCAGGATCTTCTGGAGAGAAAAGGTGACACAGCATTTGAGTCTATAATGGGGGTTAAAAGTCATTGTGTCTTGGTGGGGAGCAGGGTACCCCACAGCATGGCACCAGACCCTGCTCCCTCCATACCTACAAACGAGGTGCCCATGCTCCAAGTCTCACCTCGGGCCCCTGTAATGGAGAGTTTCTGTCCTCATCATGCTATGAGCCACTCATGGAGCCACACTTAAGTGCCTGCCACACTGGTGGTGGCAACCCACTTCAGTCCAGCTGGGTATGGCACTTTGGCTACAGTTTCTTCATGTGGCTCAGTGTAACAACCCCACAGAACTCTTCTATCCCTAAATTCTCCACTCAGTAAAGTAGGGAGCAAATCCCTCTGAGTTGTCAGCTGATCCACAGCATGTTATGGGTTGGGTAGAAATGAGACCCTTGTAATCCTTGGGGGAAACCAGTCATTAGGGTTTATTAAACATGCACTGTGTACTCAGTGTTAGTATTCAGGCATCTGTTCTGGCCTGCCTTTGGGGTTCTGACAGGGTTCACCCTCAGCTGCAGCCACTAAGAGCACCACCTGTGCACATTCACTATGTTCTCTTTTAAAAGGGCCCTGCCCACCTTCCATCCTTTTCCATCTCTTTCCTTCCTTCTTTCTCTGTCTCCCTCTCCCTCCTCTTCCTGTCCCCAGAGGCTAGTCTCCCGCTTCTCTTTCTTCTTTTTATGACCCCTTTCCCTAATTTAAAAAAAAACAAAACAAACCCTCTTGAACCCTGTCACATGGCATCTTTCTCTCACATGCCACTTTTCTTACATCACTACACTCAGCACCTCTAAACAAAGTGAGAAAACCAGAGGACTTTCTGTGAGTAACCAGCTTAACCAGGAACCTGTTCCATACAGTATCTCAAAAACTTCAAAAGTACAAAGAAAATGATAGGCTTTTGCACTGGCTGTGTGAGCATTTCTTCTTAATAGTGAGTGAATGGAAGGTAGGACAGTGTAGGGAATGGGCTATTTCTATTGTCACCCCTCCCCTCTCCCTGAGCCCTTTCTTAGGAAGTCCCCATATTATAGGAGGGCATCTTTTTCTGGTCATGTGCAGTTACATATGCGATGGCCCTGAAGAAAGCTGGGGATAAACATACTCTCCATGAGCCCAGGAGAACGTCTGTATGGCTCCTTGCATTTGTCTTTACTGCTGGTAAAGTTCAGGGTGTTAGAGTGGGACCTTGGAAATCTGCACTGCAAGAATGCTGATCACTAGTTCTAGAAGCCCCACTTTCCCACCACAACCCACCCTTTGAGAACAAACCTTCGGGGATATGAAGGATTAGTACACATTTCCAAGCTGTGGTTCCTCAAAGGGAACCTCAGAAGCAACCGTAGGAATCTAGGCCCCCAGCCTCTTGCCTCCCCATAGAAGGCAAAGCCAAGTTTGAGTGTCTACATAGTACCATTCCTTATTGGGTATTCTTGCCTTTTCAATAGTAAATGGCATCTGGATCTTGCAGCTTTCTAAGGACTGTGCTTCAGGAGGTGCACTAAGCTGCCGTTCGTTCCCACTGTCCTGGCTTGATCTGGCTCGAGCCCAGCGCTCTGCACAGTGCAGCTGCCAGCACACAGAGGGACCTTAGAACTCACCCTCACCTAGTATTGGATTAGTGACTGAGACCCCCCCCCCCAAAACAGGCCTTTCTAAGAACAATTTCATGAACTCTTCAGCTTAAATCAAATGTTTGACAAATTAGTCATTCTTCCCATTGTATTTTATACAGAATCTAAAATTGTGAAGTATTTTTACTAGCTTTTTTTCATCATTTTTAAAAATTTATTTTACATACCAACCAGTTTCACCCTCTCTCCTGTCCTCCACTCCTTCATCCTACCCCTCCTATCCATTCCTCATCTCCATTCAGATGGGTAAGGCGTCCCATGGGAATCAACAAAGCAGGACCACTGCATCAAGGCTGAATAAGGCATCCCACCATAGGGAGTGGGTTCCAAAGAGCCAGCTCATGGTGCATCAGGAACAAGTCTAGTCGCACTGCTAGGGGTCCCACAAAAGACCAACCTACACAACTGTCATTCAGATAGAGAGAACCTAGGTCAGTCCCATGCCAGCTCCCTGGCTGTCAGTTCAGGGTCTGTGAGCTCCCACAAACTCAGGTTAGCTGTCTCTGTGGGTTTCCTCATCATGATCTTGACCACCCCTAGCTCATATAATCCCTCCTCCATCTCTTGGAACTGGGCTTCCAGAGCTTTGCCCAGTGCTTGGCTGTGGTTCTCTGCATCTTCTTCTATCAGGTACTGGATGAAGGCTCTATGATGACAATATTAGAGTAGTCACTGATCTGATTACAGGAGAAGGCCAGTTCAGGCACCCTCTCTACTTTTGCTAGGAGTCTTAGTTGGGATCATCCTTGTGGGGTTCCTGGGGGTTTCCCTGGCACCAGGTTTCTCCTTAACCCCATATTGGCCCCCTCTATCAAGGTATCTCTTTCATTACTCTCCCTCTCTATTCTGTCCCCAGTTCCACCATCCTGATCCCTCATGTTTCCATCCCTCCCCCCATCCCCTTCCCTCTACCCCCTACCTCCCAAGGTTACTAGGAACATCTCATGTATTTCCTCATCCCTGGAAGATCATCCATTCTTCCCTCTTAGGGTCCTTCTTGTTACCTAGCTTCTCTGGGGCTGAGGATTGTAGCCTGGTTATCCTTTGCTTTACATCTAATATCCACTTATGAGTGAGTACATACTGGGTGTGTCTTTCTGGGTCTGGGTTACCTCGCTCAGAGTAGTTTTTTCTAGTTCCATTTGCCTGCAAATTTCATGATGTCATTTTTTTTTTTTTTTTCTGATGAGTAAGATATACCACATTTTCTTTAACCATTCTTTGGTTGACGGACATCTAGGTTGTTTCCAGTTTTTAAAATACCACTATAAAACTAAGACATTCCCAAAGTTTACAGTGTAATGAAAGTCACTTTAAGTATGGTGGGTTTGCTTTGAGGTTGTGTTATATATTTAATGGAAATGTAGGAAGACAAATTGTTTCTAAATGCTTTTTTGAAAAAGTAAACATTTTGAAATTAGACCAGATTTGAAAATACTCATTTTCTTATAAGGTTACGTATGTTTTTATGGTTTACAGAGCCAAGGTTTTAATCAGTAGTGAAACTGGTTTCCAGTTGCCAGTGTAGAATGGGAGTCCGGAGCATTGCTCCACAGCAGGAATCAGATTGCCAGCCTATTAAAAGCCTATTAAAAGGTAGACTTTCCATCGTGAGGGAAGGTGGCTTTCCCCACAGCTCTCCTCACAGGGACTTTGTCACTCAGCACTTCTCTTCTGCCCTGCTGAGCTGAGTGGTATGCCCGAGTTCTCAGCATCTTCCCACCATAGGAATTGCTTAGGACCATGCTTCCTGGGGATTAGAGACCCAGGAGATTGAGTAAGTGACTCAGAAATGGTCTTGTGTTTCCTAATAACTAAGGATGATTAATACTGGCAGCCAGTCCCTGCTATTAAACTATTGAAAACAGGAATTCTTACAGGTAATAAGTAAAGGAACAAGGAGAAGCCATAGGCTATACTGCCTGAACATTAGTCCCAAACTCACACATGCTCAAAGAAGAGCAGCTCACACCCTGCAGGCAGCCATCAATGAGACCTCTGTTACATTAATGGGCCACCTTCCCAGTGCCCATGTCTATGCATGGCTATGGGTGTGTTCACTTACATGGGAGGCAAGATCTTTCTTGTCCATCTGCCTGGCAGTGGCAAATACCAAGAGCCTAAGAAGGTGTTTCATTCTGTCATGCAGAATTCTAGTCCTCACTCAGAATTTGAGGAGCAAAAACACTAAGTGACCTGGTTTTGGAGTCCTAAGACAGCTAATTTGTATTTCTTTCAATATGACCTGGTGAGATACCAGCAAAATTTACTGACAGGTGTGTATGTGTGTTTGTGTGTGTGTGTAAGCACATACATGTTTGCTCTGGTATGAGCTAATAGTATGAGACTCACAGTATGAGTCTTGTGACAGTGGTTCTCAGCCTGTGGGCCACAACACCTTTAGGGTCAAACAGCCCTTTCACAGGGGTTGCCTAAGATCATCAGAAAACACAGACATATTTACATTACAATTCATAACAGTAGCAGAATTATGGTTATAAAGTAGCAGCAAAAATGGTTTTATCACATGAAGAGCTGTACTAAAGGGTCTCAGCATTAAGAAGGTTGAGAAGCCTTCATGTAAGAGAGTAGAAGGTCAGCTCTTTTGTGTGTGTCTTCCTCAGTCTCTCTCCACAATAGCTTTTTGAAGCAGGATCTCTCATTGACTCAGTGATCTGCCTGTCTGGACTTGCCCATCTGGAGTTACAGGTGCACTCGATTGTGCCTGGCTCTTTCAGTTGGTTTTAGGGACTGAACTAAGGTTCTTATGCTTTTGCAGCCAGCACTTAGTGACTGAGCTATTTTCCCAGCCACCCTTTAGAGTATTTAAACTTCCCTACTTATCTCACTCCTTCTACATTTTATTGTTTAAGTTTCAAAATTGACAGACTGCATGATTTTGTTTTTGATCCAAGGGCTGGAGAACATACAAGCAGTGTTGATTTGATATGTACTGGAGTTGATGCCCTTTGTTGAGCACCGAGCTGCAGTGCCCACTCAGGGCCCAGTGGTATTCAATAGGGTGTTGATTCTGCTGGAATTTCAAACAGAACTAATCTCAGTTCCCCTAGCTTTTGAGGGCTACTGTGTCAAGAAAATTCAGAGTTTAGTGTTTGCTACTTTGTAATTAAGAGAGCTGCACTAGCAGAACATGGCCAGCCACCTGTACCCTGTAGTAAGATGTCAGAGTTTCTAGATCAGCACAGAAGGACCTGCAGAATCACAAAACTCTAGAACATTCATTGTCCCTGGTGTCTGCAGGAGACTCTGGGTTTGATCCTCATTGACAGTGGTGTTTCCTCAGAAGTCAGTGTGGCCACTTGCCAGATGAAGTCTGTCCGACCTTCTCCCCACATAGTTTTCAGTCAGTGTCACCCCCCTTGTTATGGGCTCAGTAGGTCAGGGCCAGCATGAAGGGCTCCACGAGGCTCCTCCTGGCTGCTTCATGGTATGGCTGTGATGCTAATTGCTTTTCACTCTTCTCCCCCAGGATGGCTGCAGCACTTCCACTGCAGATGAGGTGGACACCTCCATGACTACTACCACAACCAGTGCCTTCACCATCCAGGAATATTTTGCCAAGAGGATGGCCCAGTTAAAAAGCAAACCGCAGGCCTCAGCTCCAGAGCCTGACATTTCAGAGACCTCTGTTGAATGGAAAAAGGAGAAGAAGAAAACCAAAGAAGCAGCAGTCACAGATGTGGAGAACTCTCTCCAACACAAGGCCAAGCGACATAAAAAGAAAAAGTGTGCGGAAGCAGAGATGGGGCCTGTGGCCAAGAAGAGAGACCAACCCGAGCTGCTGCCTGGAGGCCCCAGCGGGGATGAGTGTTCCGAAGTCTCTGCCGAAGCTGAAGAAGATTGTGTACAATCACCCGACAGCCAGGTTGATGTCCCAAAGTCCAAGAAGAGGAAAGCAAAGAAAAAGCTGCAAAGGCCAGGGCAGGTAGAAATAGACACCACGCTAGAAAAAGCACCCATGAAAAAGAAGAAGAAGAAAGCTTCCAGATGACCTCACACTAGCCAGGGCCTCTGACCACTCAGCTGCCAGCACACTGCAGGGCTGGCACACAGCAGATGCTCTGGCCTGAAGTCAGAGCCCGGCGAACCCCAGGCAGCTCAGCATCTGTTGCCATGCCCACAGGTTGCAGCTTATCTTCTCACCACCTTTCCCCTAAGCTGCCTTCCTGAGAGAACTGACTTGAGTGTTCTAGATCAAGGCTTTTCAATAAATAAATAGATTCTTTCTTATACTATGAACCTTTCACATGAATATTGACATCCATACAAATATTGGGGGGGCACTATGTGTGTCTCTGTGTGTGTGCTCCCTCTGGTTTCCTTCCTTCAGTCACTTGACTGGAGCTTCCTTCTGAAGGACTTAGTCTAATTAAGGGATTAAGAGGCAGCGACTTGGATGCAGATGGCTCCTTTTGTTCTGCAGCCAGCCATACATTTCTGCCAAGTGGGAATTACAAGGCTACATTCCCCAGTGAGGGTTTTGCTGTGCTGTGTTTCAGTGTTGGTGAGAGGATGTTTCTCTCTTCTGCTGAGTGCTGGCCACCAAGGACCCCAGACCCCCCTGGATGACAGCACCAACTGGGGACAGCAAGTCCCTACCTTTCATAGGTCACCAGGGCTCCCTGCACTGGCTGTTTAGTCAAACTCATTTCTGCCTCCGTTCTTTGGATGAATCCCTTGTGGTGGGCTTGTTTGTATATATTGATCAGGAGGTCCCAGGAAGTTCAAAGCATGGAGAAGCTAAGGCATCAAACTGTCCTCTTGAAGGTAGGCTCTACCTTAATGAAAGCTCTTGCATGTGTAGATATTTATGAGTAGACCAGGATACCTAGCCATACTCAAACCAGGTGCTGTCGCCTTGTGTCCATACTCCCTCCCCTTGCCACACACCCACATGCCTCTGTGAGCCAGCCAGCTGCCACGCATGGTGGCGGAAACCTCAGCCTCTGACCTCTCTGTCACTTTCTTTCCTTCTGCCTTCTTTCTAGCTCTCCTTGTATTTCCAGTTCCTGGTTTTCCTGCTGGCTTCTTAGACCCTGCCTCCCATCCTTCTGGGGCATTCTTGTGCCATTGGCCTTGGTTTTCATAGAACCGTTGAGACATTGGTGGGGACCACACCAGTAGGCCTATGCCCACACTGTGTGTAATGTTTTACCTTTGATTTTCATTTCTGGGGTCGTGTGTTACATGGGAAACTTGACCCAAAGAGTTTTGAATTAGAAAATCCATGATCTAAGAACACTGAACACTGTCGGTGGCTTCAAAAGACAGCCCACCACCCCAGAGAGGATCTGCGTGGACTTGGAGCCTGAAGTAATCTCCTTAGTTTCATCAGGTCTCCCTGAGTTTAGAATCCCAAGCCAGTAAAGCCCCAAAGGTTTTTAAAGTCACTTTTCTTCACAACTCCTTTGCTTGCCTCATCTTGTTTGTGAAACTAGAGACCCAGGAGGGAGCGCAGCTGTATGAGAGCTAAAGGGCACAGATCTTACCAGGTTGTGTACGCTGGCTTCTTTTGTCTTCTGTTCTATTGAGTGTAAAGATTTGTTTACCAGTTTACCTTTGTGAGTGTGAGCCCTTTGCCTGCAGGAGTCTACGTACAGCGTACATGCCTGGTACCCAAGGAAGTCTGAAGAAGGCATGGTGTCCCCTAGAACTGGAGTTGGATGGTTGTGAGCTGCCATGTGGGTGCTGGGAACCCAAAAGGGTCCTCTGCAAAAGCAGTAAATGCTGTTAACAGCGGAGCCACCTCTGCAGCCCCAGGAATTATTTCCTAGATTAGTAGAAAGGTGAGGTCCAAGGGTTGGAGCTCAGTGATAGAGAGCTTGCCTGGCTCCATCCACGGTGAAGAGAAGTGGGGAGGAAGGACGGGAGAGAGGGGGGCAAGGGGAAGGAGTTGTCTGCAGGACTGAGAACATGAGATCCATTTAGGCTAACTGGAGAGATGAATCCCCAGCAGCCACATGCAAGTGGCTTCAAGTCAACTTTTATAGAGGGTTATAAAATGTAACTAGTTTTATTGAGCTCCTGGGTGATTTCTGCATAGTTTGCAGTGCAGGGGATCAAGTGTGGGCCTATCTTAGTGACTGACACTCAACCATCTTAGTAGGTGGCTGAGAAAAAGTATGAGCTTAACTATGAGTGCTGTGCAACTACTGGCTTTGAAGGAGACAGAATGCTTTCTCCAGAAGTCTCACCACTCATGTTTTCCCTCAGGTCCCTCAGACTGTGTCTTGGGTCAGAGAGGAAATTGGAATAATAAGATAAGCACACAGGGCACTGGATGTGATAGTCTGGACACCTGTAAAATTATCAGGACACAGTCCCACCTTTGCCCGGAGTTACTACACTAAGACAAAATGCATTAATTCTACATCCTTCGTTGCTGTCCTCAGCAGCTCGAGTCATTAGAGGAAATCGAGTTCCCTGAAGAAGAGCAGCCCTCTGAGGAGTTGCTCCCATGTTGTCTTGCAGTAACCTTTTCTATGGATTTTAATAGATGATTATTATTAAGCGGAGTCTTATGTGCTGGGCCCTATTCCAAGCACTTTAAATAAATCAACTTGTTAAATTGTCATTCAGCCTGTCCCCTTTACAGAAGAGCCTTTTGTGATGGCTGGAGATTTATGCTGCCCTGAAGCCCCATGATGCCCCAGCGCCCTCGTCACACCATCCTGGGCCCCTTGGCTCTCGATCGCAGCTTCGCCTGCCTTTGTAGGCCCTTGTGTTGCATCGTTCCCATAGTGTGGTTACTTACCCTTAACAGCAGGCATGTGGGAAGCAGCTGGCAAATGCCAGAGATTTCCACAGCTAATCCACATTAGCAATACACAAGAACATGCTCCTGGGTGCATTTGAAGTCCCCAAAGGGGCCTCCTTTCTACCTTGGCCCTGCAGTTGTTGGGAACCTGACTAAGTGAGCTTCTTTACAACTCGTATTGAAGACTGGTTCACAGGATCTACTTCGTAGGAAGTACTGATGCTTTTGGAAGATAAAACCCAAACCAGCATTTGTTTTCCTGCACAGGCCATGCCTCTGTTTCTCTCCTCACCTGTTCCCTGAGTGGCAGGAGCAGGCCGAGACCTGTTTGCTCGAAGGAATCAGCACTGGAGAACTTTGCTTGCAATCTCTCCCGGTGATCTCAGCTCTTGGATCAGCAAGCAGCGGCTGTATTTAGATTTAAGTAAGAACTTCCTCCCCACCCGCCACCCTGTTTATCTCTCTCAGCTTCTGCAGCCACTGCACTTTAGAGCCAGTTGTGCTGGAATGGACTCGAAGAGGTCAGATCGGGTGCCCGGTGTGGTGTGTGCTTTTATGGTGTGCCATTATTCAAGAGCAAATTAGTGCCATGTCCTAATAAAGGAGGTGACTAACCTTGCATACAAGCTCAGTCTATTTAAGAAATACTGAATATATTAAAATGACACACACACAAGAAAAAGACAGACAGGGACATTGTGTCAAGAAGGGGAACAGAAAGCTAGCTGAATCAGAGTTCCCAAAGTGGCGATGTTTGCAGTTAGGGACCAGATAGTGGACTGGGGGCCTGGGTTGAATTTTCATGTAATGCTAAGTCACTGTGTAAAGAAGACTGCAATAAATTCTTTAAATGAGGGAAGGACTTCGTAACTAGTTACATCTGGAATTTTCCACACTGGATTTCCTTGGGAAAGTGTACATAGATGCCATCCCTGCCTTCCCAGTTTGCCCTTGAGAGCCCACCAGTAGATTCTGAGCTAATCCCATTGCACACGCCCAGGCTATAGGCTCCTCAACTCCAGCCAAGCAGTGTTTCATCCCGAGAACACCCAAGTCAGTGCTCCAGTTGGGCTGGAAGCTGCAAGAAATTCTTTGCCAGCCCATTGTTTAACCTGAACCTGGGAGTCAATGTGTACTAAAATCTTTGTCGGCGGCAGTTCTAGCCAGTTAACTGACAGGCATTCTTATATGTGTCCCTTCACACTTAATGCAACAGGCATGGATTTTTGCTGCTCCCCCACCCTGGAGTCCATGTGAGTGCCAGAGCCCAGCTACCCTCCAGTGACCATGTCACAGCAGGGGACAAGGATGGGAGGGGCAAGGGAGACAGCCGACTCCACCCACTGCCGGAGATAACCCTTCAGCTGGAAGGGACCAAACCAACCACTGAGGTGTCTGGTAAAATGCCCACTCAGCTTTACAATATGAAGCACTTAGGTGGTGAGTAGTCTGGGAGATCATGGCCCAAGAGTGGCAAACGTGTCCCCTCCCCTCCCCTTCTGCCATTCTACAATGTCCTCCTAGTCTGCTTTCCACTCCTGGCTCTTTCTGCTCTCCACGTGGAGGGGAGGGCTCCATGCACCCTGAGTGTTTTGGAGGTTGTGTGCTGTTCTTCCCTCTCCCTCTGTAGAGATGCTCCTGGTCTGTTTCTGCTGCATCCTGGACACTTCCTAGCTCAGTGATGCCAAGCTTTTCACCTGCCTCTCCAGATGGCCTTTCCCAGCTCCCTCAAATTCTAGGACTCATCAAGGAGCTCTTGCTCATCTTTTATGATTGCCCTCGGGCCCTGCTGTTGTCATAGAAACCCGTGCACCCACAGATGGCGACTCTGCTATTGAGAGTTTTCCGCTGGTCCTGCCTGTCCTCCACCAGTGTGTGTGAAGCAGGCCTGTCCTCCTGCAGCTCACAGCATAGCACTCCTACTATGGGAACTGCCTGCACGCATCCGGCCTTCCTATCCACTCTCAAATCTCTGGAACATTCTTCCCTTTCTATGGCTCCCTAGCTCTGACTGGAGTCACTGCATGGAGGCCCAGAGAGACCACTGTGGGAAGCTGTGAAAGCGAACCCTGAGTTTCTGGGGAGACTCCAAGATATTGGAGATGCCAGAGGTGTGAGACATCTGACAGATGTGTACAGGAAGTGAAACTAGCCTAATAGAGATGTGTGTTACAGGCAGCAAAGCTGAGGGAGGGGCCAGTGATTGTGGAACCTTGGTACTTGCTGTCTGCCCTGGTGGATTCCTGTCTTTGGTCCAGTGCTTCCCCACTCCGTTCTCCTTCCTCCCCTTTGGGAAGGGAATGTATGTTGGAACTATGTGATTTGCTTGTATTCTGTATAGGCCGCAGTTAAGAGATTGCCTTCCGTCTCAAAGGAGACTGTGTTGAGACTGTGAAAGACAATGGGGACTTGTGAAGTTGGACTAAGTACATTTTTGCAGTATGAAATGGCCATGAGTCTATGGGGGCCAGGGTGTTGACTGCGGTAGTTTGAATGGGAAATGTTCCCCTTTCATGTGTTTGTACAGGGTTGGTGGCACCGTTTGGGGAGGTGATGAGACCTTTAGGACATATAAGCCTTCTGGAAGAGGTGTGTTACTGCGGTGGACACTGAGCGTCTACAGCCTTACCCACCTCCAGTTTGCTCTCTCTGCTTCCTGTTTGCAGTTCAGATGCCATCTCTCAGCTTCCCGTCCCTGCTGCCATGTCTCCCCCACCAGAGTGGAACTTTTTGTTTGATTTTGTTATTGTTTTCCAAGACAGGGTTTCTCTATGCAGCCCAGGCTGTCCTGGAACTCAGAGATCAGCCTGCCTCAGCCTCCCCAGTGCTGGGACTAAAGGTGTGTGCCACCAGCGCCTGGCTTCCATGATGAAACTCTTACCCCTCTAGAAGCATAAGTCCAAATAAATGCTTTCACATGTAAGTTGCTTTTGGACATGGTGTTTTATCACAGCAACAGAAAAGGAACTGATATACATGTGAGACCTGCTTCTCCCATAGGGCCGGCCTTGTGACTCCCCTGACCACTAGCGCCTCGCAACTTCTCACAAGCCCCTCTTCCTTTCTTCAGGGGTGGCACGGGGATTAAATGAAAGTGGGACCCAGCAGCTGGTAATTGAAGCTTTCTTTCTACCTCCAGCTGGTCAAAGGAAAAAATGAAAACTAAGTCTAACTGTGACAAGGACACAGTACACCCTGTCCAAAGCAAGAATGAGCAATTTTTCCTGAGTGGATCCCACATCCACCGTGGACTCTGGAAGATGATGTTAATATAGGTTCCCTTACTGTAACCTCCATCCCACCCTGGCGTGGGAAGTAGGTACTGGGCCAGCAGGGTGAATGGGGGGCAGGGGCACACGGGAAATCCTTACCTCAAACTTGCTGTGGATTTAAGCCTACTCTAAGAAAGCCATCTTTAAACATAGACGCTCCTCACGTAAAGATGGGAGCCCAGCTACGAGCAGCAGCCATACTCTTGGCCAAGGTCTGGAATGGGAGTTCTGGGCTAGGTCATCATCAGGGCTCTGGGGCTCTCAAGCTCTGGTGGTGATCGTGCAGGACTGACGAGCTTAGGATGAGACACTGAAAGGCGTTGTCAGGTCATCCTGAAGCCAGCTGAGTCCCAGGAAGGCTTAGGGCTGGCCACTGGAGGTGGGAACCTGTGAGCAGGCCCTGGGGCAGGGCTGGGAAGGGCTTACATTGACTCAGACTTCTCAGGTGACAGGCTTTGAGATAGTTCCCTTGCCAGGGACTCAGAGGCAGCCCCGGCAGCCCCAAGTCAAGCAAGTTGTTGCAATTTAGCTGGGAGGGATTGCAAAACCCTGCCATGCTGAGGCAAGGCACTGCCCATCTGAGGTGAACAGATGATGCTAAGTGAGCCGGAAGAGGGAGAGACACAGCTGGGGATCGTCCAAATCAGGATTCATTCACAGCTCTAGCCCTGAAACAAGAACTCCTGCTCACTTCACACCTAACCGAGGAATAAAGGGGCCGCCAGTATTTAAAGTGGCAGGGAAAGCCTACCACCACCACCACCACCACCCCCTGCCAGCTGTTTCCCCAGGTGCTCACCCCTTTCTGATCATGAGAAAGTATAGGATACTGTGCTTCATTTTTATGTTTTATGTGTGGATGTGGTCATGCATGTGTATGTGAGTGCCTTCAATCACTCTGCAGCTTGGTATATTAAAGATTTATTTGCGTCTGTATGTGCACCTATGTGTGTGAGCACGCATGCGTGTGCATGCATGCACACGCCTCATGTTCAGAGGCCAAAATAGAGCATCGGATATCCTTCCTCTATCACTCTCTGCCTATTCCTTTGAGGCAGGGTCTCTCCTGCCTTGTCAGCAAAGCTGAAAGCCATAAGCTTATTGAGCTTCCTGTCTCCACCCCCCGTAGAAGCCCAGGTTAATTGTTTTCAGGGTTCTGGTCTCCATGCTTTCAGAGCTCTTAACTGCTGAGCCATGTCTCCAGCTCTCCATCTGATGTATTCAGACAGGGTCTCTTCCTGAAACCTGAAACTAACCAGTTAGGCTGGCCTGGCTGGCCTGTGAGCTCCACGGATCCTTCTGTCTCCACCTCCCTTGCACTGGGGCTACATACAGATGTACTGCCACTTGTTACATGGGTGCTGGGAATCCAAACTCAGGGCTTCTTGCTTGCTACTGAGCCATCCCCCACCCCCCAACCCCCGCCTTGGCCCCTTCCTCACTTTTATTTTCCATCACTGAATTTAGTCCTGTATTGATACATTTCATACCAACACAGCTCAGGTCACAAGGAAGGGGAGAGGCGCAGAACTCTGTGGGAAGATGCCAGCATAGGCGCTCATTTAACCATTCCACCAGCCTTCAGGCTACGACATTGCCAGGGACTGTGAAACAGCTGACAGAGACCTGGCCCCAGCCCTCGGATGCTCACGGTTCAGTTAACTGGGTCACAGAAGTTGAGAGTTCTTAATTTCATGCATCCAAATTCAAGAGGAAGCTGTCAACCTTAAAAGATTTGGCAAGCCAAGGAGTGTTCATGTGCACCTTGGGCAGTAAAACCTGTGTGGGTGCCTAGGTAGGAGCAGTCCGTTGGTGCCAGCGGGCTTTATGCTGCTCTGAAGGAAGGTCAGAAATGGAGATCTTGAACTCCTTCACTGGAGCCAGGCTTTCTTCATGGGTCCTGGATTTTAGAGCTGGAGAAGTGCACCAGAGAAGTGCAAGGTGGAGCAGCAGTCTGTTGCAAGGCCACTGAAGATAGGAGAGGGACCAAATGCTTCCCATGAATGGCTTCCTGTGACCTCTCCTGTACCCTTCTGCATGGCTCCCCCAGCCTGTCCCTCCCTCCTCTCCCCCTACCCTCTGTATGTGTGTCGCACATACCCAAGCACATATATGTAGGCCAGAGAAGGAAGACAGGTATCTCTATTGCTCTCTGCTTTGTTCCTTTGAGACATGGTCTCTCAATGAACAGAGCTTTCCATTTCTTCTAGGCGGACTGGCCAGAGAACTCCCAAAATCCACTGTCTCCTCCCCACCCTCCCAATGCTGTGGTTACAAGTATGTGCCACCATGTCCAGATTTTTTTGTAGGTGCTGGGGATTTGAACTTGGATTCTCACACTTGTTCGGTAAACAGTCATACCTACTAACCCAACTCCCCAGCCTCTCTGTGTCACTCATGTTGCGAAGGGTTTCATAACTTTCTCAAGGACTTCAGTCCCTGCCTTCTGCACCCCAATATTTGTTCAGGTTATGGTAGCCAGGAAGGATAGCCGAAATGTCTCATCATCACCCTTTATTGAATTGATGCTTGGTAAGTATGTTCCAGTTTATCCTCATGGCACCTAGAGGTAATTATACCACTCTGATTTTGGATGTGGAAGGCAGGACACTGACTGACAGTTTCTCAAAATCATTCCGCTAGCAAGTACTTAGGCCATGTACGTGGGTCCGAAGTTATCATCACGTGGTCTATGCCTTAGAGCTTCCCTGTTGTTCTCTAGGTCATGAAATGTAGGCAAAGGGGGCTGGAGAGAAAGTCCAGTGGTTAAGAGAACTTGCTTCTCTCAACACTCACATGATAGCTAACAGCCAATTGTAACTCCAGTTCTATGGGTCTGATACTCTTTTCTTCCCTCCATGGGAACTGCACACATGTGGTACACCTGCATACATGCAAGCAAGCACTCATGCACATTATATAAGTTTTTAGAAAAACATTTCTATAGCTTTCTTTGCAGCCCCAGTTTTTTATTTTATTTGAAAGACAAACTGAGATCTACATAAATGAATAATACCTACAGATGTACATTAATTCAAATTGATGCATCTACTTTAATAAATAGGCCATATATGCAGATATAATAATACATGCATCTATGAATGTACAATATACACAGATGTATGTTAATTAAACGAGCTATGTCTACATTAATGAATAAATATTATATAGAGGTGTGAGTTATGATACACATGGATGGAGGCTGTAAAGGAGTAGAGTTTTTGTGTGTGGCTAATGTCAGAACAGTCTACAGTAGATTATCTTAACCTTACAGTGTTAGACTTAATCCCCACATTTATATAATGAAAACAGAAGCTCCGTGGAAGAAAATGAGAAGAAGGAAGTCAGCACAGGCCCCTATATAAAGTCAGCTGAGCTTGAAGATAAGTGCTCTACCAGCAGGCTGTGTCCCCAGCCCTCTTTTCACATTTTAGTTTGAGTCAGGGTCTCACAGCTGGGATTATAGGTCTGTACCACCAGACTTGGCTCAGATTTCTTTTGATCAATACCAGCATGGTACACTTTTCTCTATCCCTTTGCTTTTTTTTTTTTTTTTTTTTTTTTTTTTTTTAATGAATGCCTCTGTCATATTTTAATTGCTATAAAAAAACAAATTGGTAGAAAACACTGAATCTGTGTGTTTCCATGAAAAAGTAAGAGAACTTACGACCCAACCCTTAGTGTTGCATGCTGTCTTTGCTTTCAGTCAAGGCCTGGCTTTTAAAGTTTCTGTTGAAAAGTCAGCTGCTGCTGGAGTGGGGGCAGGGAGTACCTTTCCACATGAGTTGTCATTTCTTTCTTTCTCAATTTCTTCCTTTCTCTGTTCTGTATGTCTAGCATTTTAAGAATGATATGATATGGGGACTTTCTTTTCCTATTTGGGGTTCTATATGACTCTTGTACATAAATGGGGCTCTTTTCCCTAGATCTGTGAAATTTTCTATGTTTGTATTGAAAATATTTTCTCTGCCTTTGGCCTAGGATAGATGTATCACTGGGCTTTGGCTTTTTAACCCATGTTGACAGCCTCACTTAAAACACTGACCTTGGACACGGTCATCATATAGCTGAATTATGCACCGTGTCTGCTACCATTTCTCTTGCCCTTTTCTTGGTTTCCACTCTTTTTCTACCATGGAGTTTCATTGAGCATTCTTTGTAAATTCCAGGTTTTCTCCTTAATTTGCATATTATTAGCATACTAATTCTTTACTTGTTTAGTAGTCACCCTAGGATATATATATATACAATTTACAGCTAATTCAAGACTGCTTTCAAATAACACTGCCCACCATTGTAGATTGTGTATGTGGCAACAGAGGGTTACCCAACTTCTCACTCTTGTCTCTTACCTCTCTGTCATTCATTTTTCTTACCTATTTGTTATAATGACTTAATATATTGCTGTTTGTATTAAAGAATCATAAAAATTACCAATCACTTTTTTGATAGAGCGGTAGGTTGGTAGCACAGTACTTAGAGCACTTGCCTAACACATACAAGTCCCTGGGGCCAGTCACTCCGGGCTAAACACAAAAATTATTTTGTCCTTTTTCCCCTTCTTTGAAGACCTTTCTTTATATAGTTCCAAACTGCTGACCCAAGGAATTTTACTTGTCTCTGAAGAAAATTTTTTAAATAAGTTTTTGTGTGTGTCTGTGCTCAAGCTCCAGGAGACCAGAAAAAGGCATAGGATTCCAGGAGCTGGGGGTACAGTAGATGGTTGTGAGCCATAGGGTGTGGGTGCTGAGTAGTCGTCAAGAGCATTAATCACTCTTGGCCACTGAGCCTGGGTATCTCCAGACCCTGAAGAACTTAAAAAACAAAACAAAACATTTCTTTCAGGGTAGCTCAGAACCAATTTTTGTTTATCAAAAAAAAAGTTTTCCTTTCTTTTTTCTCTCTCTGTCTTTCCTTCCTTTCTTCCTCCCTTCCTTCCTCCCTCCCTCCCTCCCTTCTTTCTATCCTCTCTCTCTTTCTCTCTCTCTCTCCTCTCTCTCTCTCTCTCTGCACTTGAAACAGAATTGTGGGTTGGTGGGGTTTGTTGTTGTTTGGTTGGATTTGTTTTCATTTTGTGTTTTTTTACCTTTAACACTAAAATATTTCCTCCTTGCTGATGTAGATTCTGGAGAGACCCAGAGGACCTGTGCCCCCCCCCCCCATTGATGCCATGATTGTTCTTTGGCTGCTTTCATGATTTTAACTTGTGCTTTGTTTTCTACAGTTTACTGCTGGTTTTCTCTGTTTGATATTTTCTGGGTTCCGGGATATTTGGCTTGGGAAGTTATCATACATCATTGCTTCTGATGCTTCCATTCTTTGTCCCTTTACCTTCTTCTGTTCCCATTATATGTGCCTCACTTTTGTTGTTCCCACAGTCCTGGACATTCTGGTCCATTTTCCCTTTTCCTACAGTTTAGAAAACTTCTCTGACATATCAAGACCATTGATTCTCAGCTTGACCATGTCCAGCCTACCAATTGCTGACATGCTCTTCTGTGGTTTTCATTTCTAACTTTTTATTAGAAATACCATTTTTCTGTTAATGCTACTATCTTATATTGATGCTGTTTATGTTTTCTTAACATTATAATGATAGACATTTTAATTCCCTGCTCTTGTAATTCCATTCTTTGCTCTATCTGAGTTTGATTATCATGTCTGCTCTATCCCTTCAAGTGTTTCCTAGTCTTATTGCATGCCGGTATGAGTCATTACTTCCATTCTCTCCATTTAATCTAAGGCTTTATTAATAAGACAGTTTCTATGGACTATTCTAGTTGCATTTTGCTGTTTTTTTGCACATAAATATTTTACATGATCTTGAGTGTGACTGTATTTTAATCTAACATTTTACTGTTTTGACTTGTCCAACCTGCTTTGGTGTGTGTGTGTGTGTGTGTGTGTGTGTGTGTGTGTGTGTGTGTATTCTAGGGATTAGATTCAGATAGTCAGGCTTTCATAGCAATGCTTTTTATCTGCTGACTCCTCTCACCAGTCCTTTTGGGTTTTTTGTTGTTTGTTTGCTTGCTTGCTTGCTTATCATTTTTGTTTCCTGTGTTCAAATCATTACTTTCTATTATTCAGTTTTATATACATTAATTACCTATCATTTTTTGAAGTAGTTATTATGTCTCTTATCAGAGTCTCCCATGAAATAAAGTTGTACATTATATACACATAATATTCAAGAGCCTTATAATCATGTGCCTTCCTTTCCCTCTTGGTCTTTGTGCTATTGTTATATACTATTTTACTTATATGTTGTTTTAAATTCCGTAGGAAGTTGGGGGGTTTTGAAAACAATGATCTTTCAGTAACATTTTATGTGTGCCAACATATTATATTACCATTCTTTTATGTTGATCCAGATGTCTGCGTGGCACCGCAATCCTTTGCCTGAAAGACCAACTTTCTTCAACATTTAATGCAGTGTTTGCCCGCTGGTTGATGTCCACTCATCTTTCGTATGTTGAAAAGTCCTTTGTCTGCCTTCAGTTTAAAAGATGGTTTTTCTGGGTGTGTTGTGTTGGCTATGTCATGCAACCCAAAGACTCATGTGCTAGAAGCTTGGTCTTTAATGTAAAGCATGGAGAGGTGGTAGGAAACAGATCATAGGAACACTGCCCCGGATGGGTGATTGACCTTTGTCTCATGGGAGTGCTTAGGTCTCAAGAGCCTGGCTTACTTAGTGCAAGAAGGATCTGGTATGAGAAGAGGCCACTCCATTTGTCATACCCTTTCTGAATCTGCCACTCACCACTGTACATGCATCCTTCCCATGGCATGTGCTCTGCCATGAGATGTCCTCTGCCTCGGGACATCATCTGCCTTGAGACATCCTCTGCCACGGAATATCATCTGCCATCTGCCATGGGGCATCTTCTGTCATGGGATGTCCTCTGCCTACAGTGTGCTATCTGTCATGGGATATCATCTGCCATAGGATGTATTCTGCCATGGAATAGTATGGGCTGTGGCTCCAGTCTGAGGTGTCTGTCCAACCTTGAATTCTTCCATGTTCAAAAGCATGAGTTAAAACAAATCCCCTCACAAGGACCCAGTAGATAGTTGGTATATAATTTGAGGTTGAGAAGTCTGGATTTGGGGTTTTGTAAAAACTGCTACACTGTGTTGCTTTCTGAAATACATCATTTCTATCACAAGGCCTTGCTGAAGTCCCTACATACAAAATCTCTCACTTTGTATGTAGGATTTCTCTTTTCTTCTCAGTGCCTTTTAAGATTTTCGGATACTAATGGCCTGAGGAGATGGCTCAAGCAGGCAAGAAAGAGCCTTTGCTTTCTGTACAATCAAGAGGACCTGAGTTCAAATTCCTAGCACCCACTTAATGGAGGTGTGTGGAGAATAACCACACACCTGAGCCTGTAACCCCAGCACTGTGGAGAGTGGAGACAGGAGGACAGATGGGGCTTAACTGGCCACCAGCCTGGTTATGTGATTTGGGTCTGTTTTAGACCTTCTTGTCTCTCTTCACATTCTCACTTTCCTCCTGGAGAAACTGTATTTATAAAATCTCTGTTACTGTTATCTGTCTCATCGGGCCTGTCATTTCTGGTTGTTTCCATTGATTGATGTTTTTCCTGACTATAAGTTGTGTGTTCTTGTTCTCACCCCTCAGGCTACTTGCATGTCTTAGGAGGCCTTTCTAGTCTAGAATCTTTCTGTCACTGTGAGTTTGGGAGACCAACAACTGTCCTGCTACCTTCATCAGCACTTTCTCCACAGACTCAGCATACACACCCCCACACACACACACACAGTCATATACATACACATACTCACACACACACACACTCACACTCTCTCACACACAGTTATGCTAACATACACACACTCACACAGGCATGCTCACATACACACTCTCACATACAGGCATATTCATATACACACATACACAGGCATGCTCACATACACACTCACACACACACACACTCACACACACTCACACTCTCTCACACACAGTCATGCTAACATACACACACTCACACAGGCATGCTCACATACACACTCTCACATACAGGCATATTCATATACACACATACACAGGCATGCTCACATACACACTCACACACACACACACTCACACACACTCACACTCTCTCACACACAGTCATGCTAACATACACACACTCACACAGGCATGCTCACATACACACTCTCACATACAGGCATATTCATATACACACATACACAGGCATGCTCACATACACACTCACACACACATACACATACACACACTCACACACATGCTCACATACACACACACACAGGCATGCTCATATATACATCATACACACACACACACATACTCACAAACACACATTCACACACACAGGCATGCTCACATACATACACACACACACACACATTCACAAGCACACACTCACACAGGCATGTACACATGTGTGCATCAGTTCTCTGTGGGTACTCCAGAACAACTTCAGATCCCACTCCCTCCCCTTCTCCACCCTCCCATACCCTCCACCCCTGCCAGCCTCAACCAGCCTCCTTTCTTGGCTTTGTCCTTCCTGAGCTGGAAACTGTCTCCTCAGCTCACTGAGTCCCCTGGTCTCAGCGGGTTTCCAGCCTCCCCTCCCACCCCCGCTGCAGCTAGAAACCTTGGTAGCACACAGGAGTGTCCCTTTCCTGTGCCCTGTTGTACAATGTCTGAACACCCTTGTTCTGTATTTCTTCTCTAGCTTTGTAGGCATGTGAGGCAAAGAGCAGCTGTGATCCTCAACTCTCCATCATGGGTATAAGGGGGATTCTGTTCTTATAGAGGACGATGTTTGATTGGATTCAGCCCCATTGCATTCAGCCCTGTGTCCTGTGGGGAACCTGATAGTGGCCAGGCATCTGGAAGACAGCCTTAGACTGAGTCTCTCCCCCATTCAGCCATTTGCTGTCACTTCTCTCCAGCAGCCTCTCCAGCAGCTACAAAATCTGCAATAACAGCAGACCTCCCCTGCTGACATCATAAGGCGTTTGGAGATGGGATGGGATGGCGTGTCTTAAATGTGTATTCACATGCAGAAGTAAGACCATGGCCTGTGCTTCTTAAACATTATACTTAGTGGACCCCAGGTCAGGTAAGCAGAGTGACTCCAATCCAAAGGCAACTAAACAATGGCTGAGGAGCCATGTTTACCACCTACCTTTAAGTTCTTCTCAAATTGCACGTGAAAGCCCTCTCAAAAGAAACCCTGTAAGTTTCAGTACCAAATACAGACCTGTGCCTCCTTCAGCTCTTCCCAAACACAACTTTACTTTAATGTCCACCCTGTCCTTCCAATTGCTCTCTGACTCTGAACACACATTATACCTCATATCCTTTACCTTAAAAGGGGATGGCTGTTCTCCTCTGCAGCCCCTTTGAAGGCACAGCACTGGGTAGCATTGCTGTTAAATGTGTGTGGAAGGCAGATGTGAAAATGAAAGCACACTCCCTTGCCTTGGCTTTGAGGTTGGGGTTGACCTTGGGGTTGGGAAGCATCTCAGGTGTCATAGTACTGCTCTTTGAACTATCAATCTTTGCAGTTCTTATTTCTGCCCTCTCACATGCCACTGAAGATTCATAGCATCCATAACTCTTTGACACTCCATTTGGAGACTTAGGATCCATGTTCCCTTCCTTAAATGTAGCCACCATATCCAGCTAGTCTCTCCAGCTGCTCATACACACCATTGAATTGTTAGCAGGGCTTCTAAAAAGCCGTCCGGTTTTTTTGTTGCTTATGCTGAGTCAGGAAACCTCCCTGAAAGGAGCCGCGCAAATCTCTGCTTGTCTCTAACAAAACAGAGCCCAACTGAGAAAAACGTTGATACCAAGAAGCCTTGCTTGTTTTGTTCTTTTGTTTATAAACCCCCCCTTTTAAGCTTTTGTTAAGTTTTAAGTGGAAGTTCTTGGTTGCCACGTTGCTGCGCCATTTTGTTACGAGCAGTTTTCCACCAGCCTGGTCCCAGTGCTGCACCAGCCCCAAATAACACACAGAGACATTGTATTAGATATAATGCTGTTGGCCTGTTTCTTATTGTCTAGCTGTTTTAAATATCAACCCATTTCTATTAGTCTAAGTATTTCCATGTGGTCTTACCGGAGAGAGGGCCTGGAGTTCTGCCCTCTAGGTCCTAACTTCTCCAGAATTCTCCTTTTCTCCTAGTCCTGCCTATCTTGCTTTCCTATTGGCCACCAGTGCTTTATTCATTAACCAATAAGAGAAACATATTTACAGAATGACATCTCCCATTGCAAGGCCACTGAGGGAACCCACTTGTTACCCACATGGCACATCCATTCATTGTTCACCATTTCCTCCCACTTTCCTCTTCTTCTGGCCCAGTGCCCACTATATGCAAATTATTCTTTTAGGTCCTAGAGTTTCAAAGAAGGATGCATATTAATTATGTTTTCTACTTGCTTCAAGTCCTAGGGCTTTGCCAGTCCTGGAGCACCAACCCTTCACAGCTACCAAATTCCTAGAGCTAACAGGCAGCTCGCCTGTGACATACCTTCTATATGCAAACCATGCTCAAGCCTCACTTTAGTCACCTCCTTTGTGAGCTCCCATACTCCAAGTCACTATCCACCCATTCTTATTACGTCAGGATGAGATGCCACACAGCTAGGGACAGTTGCTTATGCTCAGAGCCTGCTGACACCATTCCTACTAGCCAGCCCTAGAGCTTATACTTCTCCTACCTGTTCCCTCTGTCAGTGGTGAAGTCTCTTGCCCACAGCTAGCACATTCTTCCTTTGCCTCTTGTGTGACCAAAGGCCTTCCCTGGGCTCCTCCTGGCATAATGTCCACTCACCATGACAACTGAGAGTAATAAGCTGTCTTCTGCACTGCACTGTGCTCCACTTCTGTTGGCTTCCTATAGCTCAAACGTTTTAGTAGCCATTTTATTTAAACATTTGTGTGTGTGTGTGTGTGTGTGTGTGTGTGCGTGTTTATGTGTTCCTGTGCCTGTGCCTGTGTGTGTGTGCTTGTGTGTGTGTACCTGTGCCTGTGTGTGTGCCTATGCGTGTGTGTGTGTGCGTGTGTGTGTGTGTACACAAGCCAGCAGAGTCAGTTCTCTTCTCCCACCTTGTGGGGTCCAGGAAGCAGACTCAGGTTGTCAGACTTGGTGGCAACAGAAGGAAAGACCTTGTTTTATGAGAACTTGCCATTTGATGATGTGGTTGGGGCAGGCAACCAAAAATATCAGAACTGGGAACATTTGACTTCCTACTGTGAGCACTAAGGTGTGGTCACCATGTGAAACAGCCCCTAGGTACCCCATTTTTCTGCAGATATGGTGTACCTCAATAAAAAAAAAAACAACAGAAAATGATAGTAATTTTGAGTCTGCCCATTAAGGCAATCCCGTAAGCTAAGCAGATAAGAAATGTCCTCAGCTCTCTGGCTTTGGAATTGCTGGCTGGTGACTGAGCTCTGAGGTGAGATCTCTATCAGGCTGTCTTGCCACCACTGTCATTGTCAGCCTGACGCTCCCTGCAAAGGACTCAGATGTGTATACCTGAGCAAACACTTATCTTCCATGTTGTGTTTTTGCTGTGCAGTTTTTTACTCACTTTCACTCTTTCTAGGCATTTGAAAAAGACAGGATGAAGGATGTATTTCCTTGACCTACCCATTAGTTGCTCTCTCTCTCTCTCTCTCTCTCTCTCTCTCTCTCTCTCTCTCTCTCTCTCTCTCTCTCTCGGTTCAGTTCAGGCTAATCTTGAACTCACTTGGGTACTTGGGGTGATCTTGAATTCTTGATCCTCCTGCCTCTGCCTTCGGAATGCTAGAAGTACAGGCATATGCCACCACACCCGGCTGATTTGTTAATTCCTTTATCAGAATCCAGGAGTTTAGTTGTAACCAATTAAGTCCAGCATTTCCAAGCAGCAGTGTGGCAGCATGCTCCCTTCAGGGAAAACTAACTGTTCAGAGTGGAGGGAAGCAAGGAAAGCTAAAAGACTTGTTTCTCTCTGGGCCTCTGCCGATGCTCTTAGAGCTGCCTAGAAAGTGTAGAGAACAAGTGCCTTCATTTCAGGGGTCCATGAGATCCTTCATCTTACACATGAGCCCCCTCAACCTGGTGCAACCAACTAGTCAGTTAATAAGATTTCCATAACCATATTCAGTTGGATTTGGCTTCTAGAGTCTAGGTAGTACTCCTCCTGCTGGGCCATCTCCCAGAATCTACTGGGAGGCAAGATTAGTCAGATAAGTGATAGGAGCTGGTATGTTGGGGGGTGGGTGGGAGCGCCATAGGAACCAAGGGTGTGTGGTCCACTATTACAGAAGAGTCTACAGGTATCAAGGGTCCACTTTATTCACACCCAGGAGCAAAATAGTCTGAGGACAATTCCTTTCCATACAGAGGACCTTTGGCCCTGTGACCCGTGAGACTCTGTAAAGGAGTCTTTGTGCTCTGCCTGCTCCAGTCTGCTCAGTTAGGCCTCCAGGGTCATCTCAGGTCCTACCTGTTAGTTTCAGCTCAAAAGTTATTATAAACTAGGAACCTTGATGGGTGTATCTTCGGTGGCTTTGAAAAGATTTCCGTGGCTTGAAAAAGAGGAACTCTCTAGGGCAAGCATAGGGGGATAGGGGCTGCTAACTCTGAACCAATTATAGGTGAGGAGCCCATTGAGGGGAAGGGGGGAAAGTATGGGGAGGGAGGAGGGAAAGGGGAAAGGAAGAGGAAAGGAAGGAAGATGAAGGGGAAAGAAAAATAGAAGTCACTTGAGATGATCTGAGAGCACAGTGAGTAGGTAGGGCGGAGCTAGCTCTAGGGCCAGCTGCTCCAGGCCCATTTGAGTTCATTGTCCAGGATAAGTATTGACCTCTAGATGTGACTGTGAGAAAAAAAAAATGCTAAAACTGCCTGAAGTTAGAGAGCTTAGGGGAAGGGGTAAAAAGGGTGAGTCACAGAGGTTGGTGAAATACCCTAACCCTGGGCATATGAGAAGCAGGGAACAAAAGACACCAGGCAGTCATAGGTACAACCTGACTGCCCTCACCTGGGAAATGGCCCTGTGCTAAGCTCACAATGGACTTCCCAGAGGTGGTACACAAGCAGAATGGAGCAAGTCAATAGCAACCAGCTTGTACATTGTCAATCAGGATCAGATGATCCGTGTAAACAAATAATTTCCACCTCCAGCCTAGATGAAGGGCAAACAGCAACAAGAAACATTTGCTCTAAGTGGCTACAAGTGCAGCTGCCAGCGTTCAAAGGAGATGCTGCGGACTGCTCGGAAGACGGCTATGCTTGGTGGCTGCTCATAGTTGCTGCTGCTGCTGCTGCTGCTGCTGCCGCCACTGCCTTAGTGAATCAGGAACTTCCAAGCCAGCTCCAATCCTTCTCCTCGCCTCTCTCCCCCTCCTCCCCCTCCTCCGTAGCACCACGCACCCCAGAGCCATGGAAAAATCTCCATAAGGAGAGAATTTTAAAACACCTTAGATTTTTACCTACTTGTCATTTTTCTGTTGTTTCACAGTTCATTGGTGTGTATTTGAGGGGGGAGGGAGGAAGTAGGGGGAGAGAAAAGAGAGCGGGTGGGGGGGTGAAAACGAAGTTACTTAAGAGACAGCCGAGACACAGGGGTTATTATGGGTAGCCTGTGTGAGTTGGCCCCGACTTTGTGTAGATAAATGTGCTGCATGATCCACACGCAGGATCCAGTGTCCCCCTTTGCCTCTCAGATATTTGCATGTGCGACTCTGCTGTCCTGAATCCGCAGGAGCCAGGGACCCCTTGCCACTCTGTGTTTATGCCCCCATTGACCAGCTGCTGGGGCCCTGCAGAGGATTAGTGCTTGACAACTCTTGCAGGGGCACCGAGTCACCAGCCCCAGAACGAACACATGAACACAGTCCTGGGCCAGCACTGGCGAGAGCAGGCATCCGGGTGCCTGGGAGTGCTCTGGTCAGTCGGTTTCTGCTGTAGCTCAGTGGCTCAGGCGGCTTTAGACTTTCTGAGACTGAGCAGAACTCTGCAAGGCTACCGGGTCACAGTAACACTGCGTCCTTTGGCGCCTCCCCGGTCTCCCCCCCCCCAGCCCCCTCCCCGGGCCCAACATACACTGGTCGCAGAAATGTTCCCAGGTGAAGAAAAGAACCAGTGCTACAAGGATGAAGTAATGGAAGTGAGTGAACCAGCCCGGGTTCCAGCCTGCAGATGGCTCCCAAGCTGCGGGTCCGGAGCAGGCTAGCGACGAGCTCCAGAGCGAGCGCCATCCCTTGACTCCAGACTCAAAATTATCACCAGATGAAATATATGAAACTAAGCACTTGGAAGCAAAGTTCCCTACATGTATTCTTTGGGTCTCAGGTTTGCCAAGGTATCTGTAGCCTTCCCTAGGGGCTCTGCGCCCTGCAAGCCCAGCCTCTTCACAACCTGGTACCTCGTGTGGCTCCTGGGTGCACTCGCCACAAGGGCCACTAATGGTGAGCTCAAATGGGAGTTCCCAAGAGTACAAGAGTACACTGCGCTGGCCTCCCTGAAGCTGCATAAGAATTCTCTGGCCCTAGAGCTGACAAATGGTCAGAAATAGCGGACTCCAGAGATCCACTGTCGCTTTGTTCCCTTTCCTCGAAGAGCCCTCCCTCTCAAGGAGAATCATTTCGACATGGAGATGCTTTTGGAAGCTTTCCTGGTAGCGAGGCCCAACACCGCAAATGGCCTAGCGCCACCCCTCCCCCCCCCCCCCCCTCGCCCCATAGGAATTTCCACCTCCGTGGTGTATACACTCTCAGCAAACCTTCCAATTTGGTGAACGTGCCTGGCGGCCCAGCTGCCTGCACCTCTGGCCACCCTTGGTTAAACCACCCTTGGCTGGCATTTCTGGCTTTGCACAGTAGCAGGGGTGGGAGTGTGAGGGTGACCCCCCCTTTAAGGGACACCGGCCTCGGAGTGCTGCTGCTGGGGGAGATGGAAAATGCCAGTCTGCTTTATGCCGAAACACACACCCTGATGAATTTTATCTGGGGTACTGGAAGGTAACATTGGGTTTGCCTTCCAGGTAAAGTTGTGGTTCTTTGACACTTGCTTGTCTCAGCTCTGGCCCGCTAGCACGTTGCAAGAGAAACCATCTGTGAATTCAGTCATCGCGCACTGGGACTTAGGACTAGAGTGGTATCTCCATCAAAGATTACACAGCCAGAGCTCACTGTATTTACCTCATCACCACCTGTGAGGTCAGTCTTATCGACTAGTTTTAGGATTACAAAAGGTCTTGGGAGATATCAGACTTGTTGCCACGCCTTCAGTAACTCTAGGTAGGCTCTTACATCCAACCCCACCTTCTCAGACACTGCCTCTTTCGAAGGTCGCCTCTGCAGAGGCTCCACATGGGGTGCGTGCCATAAATGTTTGTGGGTCTAATTCCGGGATCTAGTCCCGCCTGCTGTGATTTCTACTTTGGGGTGTGTCTAAGCTATATTGGCTCATTCGTTCGCTCGTTCGTTCGTTCATTCATTCATTCATTCATTCATTCATTCGGCAGTTCTTAAGTGCCTACTGTGTGCACCCGCTGGTGTAACAGCAAAAACAGCCACAGTACGCATCAGGGGTTCCCAGGCCATAGCCCTTTTAGCCTAGAGTATCAGGATGAGGGAAACCGAGGAGGCTCCTGGGTTGCAAGAAAGTCGTTGCGAGACCTAGGAGCGTAAAAGCGACTTCTCTGGATTGGGCGAAAATTCCATAAAAGAATTCCGCGAAAGAGCTACTAGCAAGAAAACTGCAGACTGGGACGGCGGGGAGGCGGTGGCAGGCAGAATGGAATGGGGCGAAGACAGGAAGAGGAAAACTGGGTGGCAGAAAATCAAGACTGATGCCCCTCCAGAGACCAGAGTTTGGGAAGGGCACTGCGCAGAACCCGACGTCAGAGTAGATTCCACATCGGCCTAAGACCATCCCTGGTGGCCATCCACGTTGTCTGGGGCGAGATGACCGAAGCCATAGGTGTGTCCTGTCCACACAGCACTTTGGCGGGTCTAGGGACTTTGATGGTCAGTGTCTCTCCTCTATGGCTATCACTGCGAAAGCTGGAGTTTTGGTAGAGTCTGGTCCTTAGGTCGGAGGGCGGCAGGAGCCGCGGAACAGGGGCCTGGACCTGACTCCCTCACCACGCGGGGGAGACTGAGGGTGGCGCGCACGCTCCCTGTGGCCCTGCAGCACCTGCACCCGAGTGCTGATCCGGACAGGCTCGGGAGGCGGAGGGGAGGACAGGGGCGGGCACCGGGACAAGCCCAGCCCCTCCCTCCCCCTGCCGGCAGGTCGCAGAGGGGACGCCGCGGCGGGGCAGCCGGGAGGGGCCACGCCGCCCCTGAGAGTCATTGGAGGACCTGGTGGCCCGAAGCTGATAAATAAGGGCCCGGCACGAGGCTTCGGGCCAAGTTGGACGTCGCGACCCGAGCAAGGGCCAGGTCAGCGCCGGCCCCACGAGGCGTAGCCAAGTGACCCGCGTTCAGCTATGGCCTCGCTACTGGGAGCCTACCCGTGGACCGAAGGGCTGGAGTGTCCTACCCTGGAAGCCGAGCTGTCGGATGGGCTGTCGCCGCCCGCCGTCCCCCGACCTCCAGGGGACAAGGGTTCGGAGAGCCGGATCCGGCGGCCCATGAATGCCTTCATGGTGTGGGCCAAGGACGAGAGGAAACGCCTGGCGGTGCAGAACCCAGACCTGCACAACGCGGAGCTCAGCAAGATGCTGGGTAAGTGCGCGCGGCGCGAAGCTGGTGCGGGGACCGCGACGATGATACCCCCGTTTGCAGGGGGCGGGGGAGGGGGACGTTCCAGCACGGACCCCACCCAGGCCTGAGCGGCCCATGGTGAAACCGTACTGGCCCCTTTTCGGAGACGCGGAACAGAAACCGGGGTCCCAGGGGCGGGCGTGACCCGGCAGCGGGTCCTGAGGACTGGAACTCGGACTCAGGGACTCAGCCTGGGTAGAACCCACATTGGAAGACTGAGGCAGGAGACTTCATTATTTCCCATGTTGAATGACTGGGACAATCAGAGAGTGTGTCACGGATAAGAAGATAACAAATATTCATCAATCGAGGCCTCACTGAGAAGAATCCCCATTTTTAATTACTTAACAGAAAAAAAAAGCAGCAACAAAAGAAATCCACCAGAATAGACTCGATTCACTTACCTATTTATCGTAGAAGTGTAGATAACTTTAAAAGATACTTGAAGCAGCCAGGGAGGGTCTGTAGACCCTATTGCTTCATGCTTGCAGCCACAGCCATGGCGCTGTCCGCAGGTAATCCAGACTGGAACTAGACAGGCCAGAAAAATTGGAGATGAAGATGCTAAAACGTTCTTAGAAAACCGAGTTTCTGTAGGATTTTCTTTTCTCTCCAGTACCTGGAGCGGTGTGTGTGTGTGTGTGTGTGTGTGTGTGTGTGTATGCGTGTGAGTATGCCACAGTGAGTGTGTGTGTTGCGGAGGGCAGATCAGAAGACAATTTTCAGGTGGAGAGTAGGCTCTTTTTTCCCACCATATGGGTTTCAGGGACCAAACATTCATATCTCCAGGCTTGATGGCAAATGCCTTTTTACCCACTGGGTCACCTCACTGATCTTGCAGCCAAACATTTTTCAACCTCACCTTACTTTAAACCTCTTCACTCTTCAATGTAGTTTTTATGTATTTTAACCAATGAAATCCCTTCAAAACATTTTGTGTTTACAGAGGGCACCAGGCTGGCCAGGAGAGACATGCAGGCCTCTGGACCCCACCCGCTGCTGGGTTGAAGTCCTGCCCTTTTCCGTAGGAACATGGGCTCTTTCCTCTTTTGGAGTCACAGAGAGAGGGCTGACTCTCTGCTGGCAAAAGGCCTGGGCCTAGAGAGAGGGCTCAGCCCGCTGGCTGTCTGGAGCCTGCAAAAGAAGTTGGTGAGAGTTGTGGGGTTCCAAACACCTCTTGTCCAGCCTTGTGGCCAGCTGTGCCTAGTATGTATTGGTGGGCATTGCCTTGGAGGCCCCTTCCTTCATACAAAATAATAAACCTGTATATTTTATACTCTATTGGTATAACAAGAATTAGACTAATATCTGCAGCAATATTTTTCTTTGATCTGAAAGCTTACATTGTTTTCTTGAGACTTTAAGAGATTTTTTTAAAAAAGAAATGCAAACCCTTTCAGTTTTATGGATTCCTAATTTTCCCCCATCACTCTGTTGACCAGTCACAGCTGAGGACAGAATGTTCCCACTTTTGACCAGGTTTCTGTTGCAGGCCCTGGTGGGAGGGAAGAGAAGGGTGGAGAGCCTGCAGAAGAATCTAGGCTGCCTGTTTTGGGGAGGAAGACAGGGACAGTCACAAATTTGTGGGACACAGATCTTCCTATGGGCTAATTCTATCTGGAATAAAGCTCTAGGATACCAAAGGGCACAGTTTATTTTGCAGAAAAGTCTGCCCCCCACACATACACCTAGAAGCTCACCCTGACAGGGTATTCATTGCTTATTAAAACAGAGACTCTGTGCCTGCTAACGCGGAATGCCGTACCACCCCTGTGGCTTTCTTCCTAAATCCTTTCTTCCCTCTCTGACCTATGAGAGGGAAAGAAGGCCTGGATAAGAGACTCCCAACTTTTGCTATTATAAGATTTCCAAACTTTAACCTTAAGACCGAGGTAGAGGATTTTTAGTGCAGGTGAAAGTGAAATGTTTTAGTATATCACGAATACATTAAGTGAAGACTGTCTAGTGCATTATGAATGAGAAGGTATATCACAAATTAGATATTTGTTAGGATTTGTTTTAAAGTGGAAATGGTATTTTATTAATACTATATAGCATTTGGGTACATTTGGATACCAGAGTCACATTTTATATTCAGGCCATGGATAGAGTGTGGGGTGTGTCTGCATCCTGGATGTCTTGCGAGAGCTTTGTGGTCTCAGCCACCACCTAAGAACCAGAGTCATCTTAACATCTGGTGCTGGGAACAGTCTTCAAGAGGTAACTCTAAGTGACAGCTACTTACAACAACTGGCAAATTTGTGATAACTTCTGTCTATGAGCCCCCACTGTCCTGTGATATCCTGACCCATGAAGTCAGCCGGTGGGGGTGAGGGCAGAGGCAGAAGACTGTGGGGACAAGGGCAGGGCATGCATGACCCTATGCTTAGCCACTCGTGGATTGTGCCCAGTGGCAAGATATGGCCTCTTTCTTTTCAGAGC
Source organism: Phodopus roborovskii (assembly GCF_943737965.1). Classification (NCBI taxonomy): domain Eukaryota; kingdom Metazoa; phylum Chordata; class Mammalia; order Rodentia; family Cricetidae; genus Phodopus; species Phodopus roborovskii. The sequence goes on along the minus strand of NW_026126511.1, from coordinate 49,197,614 downwards.
TTATATGCCCTGATGCCTTGTCCTCTTGACTAGAGGGTCTGAAACTTCAGGGTACACTAAAGTTAAGGGAGAGCGTGCTAAATTTGTAGATGCCCACCTTGGGAGGTAACAGTTTAAATAGTCTAGAAGTGATCCTTGGAAATCTCTGGAGCAGGACAGCATAATGCTCACTGAAAGATGGAAGAGGGATACCAAAGTGGCTTGCAAGGCAACAGACGGGTAGGGAATGAGGAATAGAAAATCAAACACAAACAGCATTTTAGCACCATTGGGATTACATGGAGAGGATGCCTCTAAAAGAGAAAGTCTGCATTGGAAACAGCATGTGCTATATAGAAAAGGAAGACAGAAACCCAGGGAAGTTAAGGAGTTTGTCTCTGTGGAGAGCTGTAGCTAGCTAGGCAAGTTACCCGCTGTAGTCAAAAGGTCCTAATTCCATGGGAGAAAGTGGTAGCATGCATGTGTATGTGAGTGTGCCTGTGTTTGTGCATGAATGTTAGTCTTCAAGCCATACCTATATCTTCACATAGCAGGGCCTATTTGACCTGCATAGGTGAGGAATAGTTATTTGTGAGCCTTAATGAGATTCTTGAATCTAATTCTTGATGATGTAATTGGCTGGGCTTGGCTACTGCAATAAAGGCTATGGGATTTACACATTAGTAAACAGCATGCTATCACTTTATTAGCAGTAAGGAACTTACATTAAAATGCACAAATGAACAGAACTGTCCCTTCAAGGATAGAAGGAACCCCAGTCAATATTATGGTCCTGAGATTTTTTTTTGTTTGTTTTTTGTTTTTATGTTGCTAATTATTGGGTCAGGTGGGACTCTCACAGTTTGGAATGATTGGCCAGCTGGTGATTTGGGGTGAGATGACGATTTTCAAGAACTTTCTCTGTGAGGCTCACTTTATGCAGTGCAAACAGGAAGGGTGGGTTCAGCCCCTTCACTGTGTGTGGGATCTGGGAGGAAAAGAGAGTAGAAATAGATGGTGTCCTTTGTGGCTATGAGAAGGTTCCTTTGAGTGGAATAGAGGGCCAGAGGTGTTTGCACATGGGATGCTAAGAGGCAAGGGGCTGAACAGGTGCAAAGGCTGAACCAGACTTTTGGAGTCTGAGCATGCCCTTCTCTGGTTTGTGTGATCAGGAAAGTCGTGGAAGGCACTGACTCTGTCACAGAAGAGGCCCTATGTGGATGAGGCAGAGCGGCTGCGCCTACAACACATGCAGGACTACCCCAATTACAAGTACCGGCCCCGTAGAAAGAAACAAGGCAAGCGCCTCTGCAAGCGTGTGGACCCTGGCTTCCTCCTGAGCTCCCTCTCTCGTGACCAGAACACGCTGCCTGAGAAAACCAGCATTGGCAGGGGTGCACTGGGTGAGAAGGAGGACAGGGGTGAGTACTCCCCAGGTGCTGCCCTGCCTGGACTACACAGCTGTTACCACGAAGGTGCGGCTGGTGCCCCTGGCAGTGTGGACACATATCCGTACGGGCTGCCCACACCCCCAGAGATGTCGCCCCTGGATGCGCTGGAGCCGGAGCAGACCTTCTTCTCATCCTCGTGTCAAGAGGAGCATGGCCACCCCCACCGCCTCCCCCACCTACCAGGGCCTCCTTACTCACCAGAGTTCACACCCAGTCCCCTCCACTGCAGCCACCCTCTAGGGTCTTTGGCCCTTGGCCAATCCCCAGGGGTTTCTATGATGTCCTCTGTTCCTGGCTGTCCTCCATCTCCAGCCTACTACTCCCCTGCCACCTACCACTCTCTTCACCCCAACCTCCAGGCCCACTTGGGCCAGCTCTCTCCACCTCCTGAGCACCCTGGCTTCGACACACTGGATCAACTAAGCCAGGTGGAACTTCTGGGGGACATGGATCGCAATGAATTTGATCAGTATTTGAACACTCCTGGCCACCCTGACTCTGCTGCAGGGGCTGGGACCCTCAATGGGCATGCCTCACTCTCCCAGGGGACTGCAACAGGCCCCACAGAGACTAGCCTCATCTCCGTCCTGGCTGATGCCACAGCCACATACTACAACAGCTACAGCGTGTCCTAGAGCCAGAAGCATGGAGCCTGGCCCAGTGAAGCACTGAGCAGAATAGAAACTGTAATATTACCATCTCTTGGTGGCAGGGGGTCAGAACGGCTGTCCCAGAGCCTTCAGTCTAAAGCCAGGATCTAGCGCCCCTTCTGTCCCTTTAAATGTGTTTCACTGGCTTCACCTGGAAGCACAGCCTTGAGGAGCTATGTGGGTAGGACTTCCTGGCCATTCTGTCTCCCCATCAGTGTGGCTGATGGTAGGGAGCCCAATGCATTGGAGCTCCTGCTTTTGATGTAGCCACTCCTGACCTGTGGTGCTCCCAGTGAGAAGGGACCCTGGGTCCTTCAGTCTCTAACTGGCAAAACCCCATTCTGGCTTGACGAGCCTTAACTGTTCTCTCCTGTAAAGTGGAGGCTGACTTGATAGCCAAGCCCTGAGTTATGATCCTCTCAAAGCTAAGGAAAGTGTGACCCCCAGCAATGGGCAGCCTCATGGGGACTTCATGTGTATTCCCCAAGCTTCCAGGTTTTTTGCTTTCCTGTTCTCTGGTCTACAGCCACCCTAGAGCTCCAAAGAAACTCCTCCAATTGAGAGAAATATTCTCAGTTGGCAAGATGGCTCTGGATGGCTCAGTGGGTAAAAGTGCCTGCTGCCAAGCCTGAAAACCTAAGTTCTATCCCTGGAGCCTCCACGGTGGAAGGAAAAGAACTGACTCCTGAAGTTGTATTCTGACCTCCGTGTGCATGCCATAGCACATATGCCTCAGAATTATATGTGTGCTTGAGCATGTTCACATGCATACACACACAAACTAAATGTAATTTTTTTAAAAAAGGAAACATGTACCCTAGTTTGGGAAATTAATGAGTATGCTCAGCTGTATCACTGAAAGCAAAATTGAATTCAAAAGGTTTTTGTTTGTTTGTTTGTTTGTTTGTTTGTTTTCCTGAGACTGGGTTCATTGTGTAGCCCTGGCTGTCTTGGAATTCACTTTGTAGACCAGGCTGGCCTCAAACTCAAAGCCTGCTTCTTGCTTCTGCCACCTAAATGCTGGGATTAAAGGCAAGTGCCACCACACCCAGACTTGAAGTTTTTTGTTGTTTCTTTGTTTTCTTTTTTGTTTGTTTGTTTGTTTTGCTTTGCTTTGTTTTAATATATAAGTTAGCTACATTATTTTTCGTTTACATACACTCCAGGAGACTACAGAGAGAGATGCCCTTATGCAGGCTACCCTCCCCCCCCCCTCAGGCTTTGTAGCCTGATTTAGAGTCCTCTGAATTGTAACAGTGTCTCACCACTTCCCTACTGAATGACCCAAAGAGCTAGGAACCTAAAAACACTGTTCACAAGGCAGCAGCATCCGGGCATGCTGATTTCTCTGGCACAGCTGCAGCATGGCCGTATCTAGAGATGCAAAGGAGGCCTCTCTTCCGGCTATCTGCTGCCCCTCACCCTTTGCTGAACGTTTTCCTTCTCCTCTCTGTTACTCTCCCTCCACTCCAAACTGTCCCCCGATTCAAAGGACCCCTGGCTTGAAATCCCAGGCATGATCCCTCTGGCCATGAGGGGAACATGGTTCTTGTTCTTTCAGTAGATAGACCAGAACAGTTCCCTGTCCCACCGTCCTTTGGCTGTCCCAAACAAACACACTGTGACACCCAAAGATGTTTCTGAGCTCTGATTCCACCCCAGACATTTCCATCCCCTAAGCCTCCTTTGAAGGAACGTACCTAACACTGAGCTAGCAGACTATTGTCTGTCCTTGAACCCGTGTGTATTATTATCTTTATGAAATGTGTTTTTATTTTCTGCTGTTATTGCTGTCTTATATTTTGTATTGTTGACAGACCCCCCTCCCAGAAGTCGTATTATAAATTCACTTATAAGATATACTTAATCTTTATGTTATTACTGTATATACCATTTGGTGATAAATAGTGAATGGTTAATGATATGATTGACTGGTGCCCAGTCACGATGTGTATTAATAATCTCGTAAAACAGTATCACAGACATTAAGCTACTCTGTTCTATTTTTTCAAGAAGACTACATATGCATGGAACAGTTATGAATATTGATTTGTCAAAAATGTTTAATTTAAATAAATGTTTTTGTACCTTGATCATTCAATAACTTGAAGTAGTTTTGAAAAAACAGTTTTCATGCTAGGTATAGATATTATACCCAGTGCTACCTGAAATATTGTTTGTTTTCTTCATCAATATTTTTTTTAATTTAAAGAGATTTTGCTGTATTGGGTTTTTGAAATTTTGTGAGGCATGCCAAAAAGATAAATTCCAATTCTGCACATTGGGAACGATGTTGTTCTTGTTGACACCGGAAAAGGAAGGCCACTGAAGCCCCCATGAGCAGTTTTTCCATTCCTGTGCAGTGGAATGGAAGTAATGACCGGCTGCCCGAGCATAGGCAGATGCCTACTGTGCCCTCTCAAAGTGGTGTGCAGTGGACCTCTGGACTGGACAGCATGCTGTCGGGGAGGCAGATGGACAGCCTGGAATCAAAGGCTGAGAGCAGGAGTGGGGGGCACTCCAGGTCACATCCCCAGCAAAAAAAAAAAAAAAAAAAAAAAACAGCATTGCTCAGTCCCTGTGTAGGGTGCCTCCTACTGGCCTCTCTCCATGGAAAGAAGTGACTTGTTCAAGCCAAAGGTGGCTAGCCATGCACCTTCCCAGAAACCCCTGGGCCAAGCATTGGGTCTTGAGAGATCCCACCTGGGCCTCTGCGCATCCTTCTGTGTTGATTGTAATCTACAGTCATATTTGAAAACACTTCATACATGTAGGGTTTCGGAGCTGTTGTTCATTCACAGCCCCAGGTGGAGCTTGTCATTCTAACTCCCTTACATAGCCAGGGACACTGAGGTCAGGAAGGCTCATCACCCTCCTAAGGTATTGGCTTCAACACCCATTAGACACATATGTCGGCAGCATTTGTGGCTAGTGGCTTAGTGCTGATCTTTGGTTTTGATTTTTGTTTTTTAAATGCAGCCTTATATTGTGGCTCAAACTGACCTGGAACTCACTATGTGACCCCTAACTAGCCTTGAACCTGTGGAGAATCATCTTTTTTTAGCCTCCTTGGTTCAGTTTTATGTGTCACACATATCAACGGCTCCTCCATCCATGAGCATCTCAGTCCAAAGAAGAAGAAAGAAGCTGTTGGGCTTGGCTGAGATGACACTGAGAGCCATGCTGCTCTGGCTTGTCACCACACTTGGCAGTACACAGGGCTATACCGAGGTTGTATCATTGGCTACACTGAGCTCTGGACTCTGGCAGTATCTGGTCAAGACATGCCCCTAGGCACTGCCAAATGGAAATGTATCATGGCAGAGCGCAGTATGGGTATACTGTCCCTGCCCTTGAGATGCAAGAAGCAGGCAGGAGAGTACTCAGCTCTCAGTGGAACAGCCTGGAAAACAGGGTCTCTGTGAGTCCCAGGTGGTACCCAGGGCACTTTGTGATTGATGTCATAGGTTATGGGAAGACAACACATGATGACAAGTTGTTTTTCTGAAATGCTGATGTCCCCATATCACTCTTTGCCTTTAAAAACCTCTGTTCCTTTTCCTTAAACAGTGAGCACCAAAGGAGAGTCACCTTGTGGCTGGGAAGCCCCGTATTCCATCTCTCACTTGTGTATGTCCAGGGAAGTCTCTAATTTCACAAATGGTTTTCATATATGTTATAGAAAGGGGGATACTTAAGTGTTCTTTCCTTTAAGAGATACCGGCCCCCTACCTCATCTCTTGTTAACTATAACTATACAAGCTTTGGGCCTGTACTACCTGCTCAGCCCTGATGTTAGTTCCCCCATGCCGATGATCTTCTTCCCAGAAATTTCTCACTCATCTTCGCCCAACCTCTGGGACATCTTGCTGCAAGAATATCTGCTATTATCTGAAAACATCCTCCTTTCCCATTTATCCATGTTTAACCATGCCAGCACCTGCCCTGGAGACCCTCACACCATTACCCATCTAGGGATACCTCATACAGTGTCTAAGTGGCAGGTCCTTATTCTCTCATGAACCCTGGTAGCTACAGCAACTGCATAGCAATGAGTTCAGCCAGACTGTGTGTCTTCCATTGCCAGACACAGAGTAGGTTCTAGAATTCTACTTGGGTTGAGTGGTAGTGAAAGACACCTATCTTTGGCATCCATTTTCCTTGGAACCATGTTCCTAAGGCCTTTGGGTAAGTGCCCCTCAGGTCCATATGGCTGAGGAGGTTGACCTGCATCTGCTCCAGTGTAGGCTGGAGAAACAGGTTGGAGATGGGGCATGCATCTTTCTTTTAGAATAGTGTTTCTGCTCTCTTCCCAGTGAAAAGCGGAGGGAGAAAGGAAAAAGGAGACACACACCCTGTTGTATTTGCTTCTGCGTTGCTGTGATGGAACACTGACCAAAACCAACTGGGGGATGGAGGGTGTTTATTTGGCTTATACTTCCATATCACAGTCCATCAGCGCAGGGACCTGGAGGCAGGAACTGAAGCAGAGGCCTTGGAGGAGTGTTATTTATTGCCTTGCTCCCCAGGACTTGTTTAATTTGCTTTCTTATATACCCCAGGACCACCTACCCAGGGGTGGTACCACCCACAGTGAACGTGGCCATCCCACATCAATCATTAATCAAGAAAATGCCCACGGGAAATTCCTCAATTGAAGTCTCCTCCTCCCAGGTGACTCTAGTTTGTGTCTAGCTGGCAAAAAGTAACTAGCAAGATATCAATCAATCAATCAATCAATCAATCTATCTATCTATCTATCCATTCATCCATCCATCCATCTATCTATCTATCTATCTATCTATCTATGTATCTATCAATCATCTTTTCCCATTTCTCTCTCCCTTTATTTATTTCTCATTCTTTCTCTTTATTTCTTGCATTCTCTCATCTGTGTATACACACCTATTCATCCAGCCTCCTGTCTATCATCTATCTGTGAATTCTAAATATAGACAGTCTCTGTAGCAAATTTAGGAAAATATTGCCATAAGTAAAAGAAAAGTTACTTCTCACCCAAAAGTTAGAGCCATCAATGTATATATGTATGTATACACACACACACACACACACACACACACACACGTATATCATCTTTTTAAAACATTTAGTTTAGATATATATATATTTACATGCCTTTTATAACAAATATTTCATTCTTTAATGTTAGTTTCCCGATGTAATTCAACTTAGTTTTTCTGAAAAAACAAAAAAACAAAAACAAACAAACAAACAAACAAAAAAAACCAAAAAACTACTTTCTTTTTGCTTGACAAAAACAAAACAAAACAAAAAAAGAACATTGACAATCCCAGATGAGGTTCTTTGTCCACTCACTCCATTGTGTAGCAGGGACACTGAGGCTGAGGCAGGAGGACAGAGGGTTACAAGTTTGTTACCATTCTGGACTGCATAGTGAGACTCTGTATAAAAGAAGAAAGAAGGTGAGGATCAGAGGGAAATAGAGAAACAGAAGAAAAAAGAAAAGGGAAAGAGGGAAACCATAGGAAAAATGAGAAAGAAATTACCCACTTGCTGTAACTACTTCCGATATGGTCGGTTATGTGTGTGGCATCTCTTGTCCCATTTCCCAGCTCACACAGTAGGATGTGCTATGATTGTATTCATCTGTGGACACACAGCCCACTGGTAACTAGCTTACTCCCTTCCACACCCCATGGTAGGAGCTAGCCCATGGCATCTGCTTCATAATGGCCTCCTCTGTGCTGCACAGAACTTCAGTGAAATGACATCATAGCATATGTATATGCTATGTACTTAGTGATGTACTTTACATCACTCTCCCATAATTGGATTGTTCAACCTGTTGACCTGATAGCATTTACAAAGATCCTTAAAAACTCACAAAAATAATTTATAATAGTTTAAGTAATTTTACAATGTTGTGTTGGGCTGTACCTTTTGTTACACTCACTGGTGTGTGGCCTAGGTGGGGCATTGCCTTCAGTTCTTAGTTATATCTTCAGATACAAATAAACCGAGATGCTCCTGTGGACCTCACAGAGAAGAGAAGATCCTATGGGAAGAATGGAAACTCCGGTGACCTTTTGTCACTGACTTCCTGAGACCAAGCTCTTGGGACCTCCCTTTTCAGATGCCATGGGCATTCCACAGGTTCACGGTGTGTTCCTTGGGCTAACTAACCACTGGCAAAACCTGCATTCCTTTCCCAAACCTCACTGTGGAGGACACACTCTGTCCTGACTCATGGTGCAGCTGGCAGTCTGAAATGTGTGCAAGAGGCATTTATTTTGGCCCTTAGCATCATGTTACCACTGGCAGCTACAGATGGCACCTGAGACCCAAGGCCACGGGGCTACATCTGTACCATATGCTCTCCCAGGAGAGGCTGTCTGGAGGAAGTAGGTGGAGACGGGTGGGGTGAGTCGAAGCCATGTAGGTAGCTAGGAACTTGAACTGAGAGACTGGGGAGCTTCACGAAGCCAGTGTGACTGGAACTTTGGAGACTTTAGTGATTTCTGTATCTTTTCAGGCCTGGAGACTGTATGAACTTGAGAACTATGGGCCATGTGTTTGTTGATTCTCAATCTGGGACTTGTTGGAGGAAAAGTATTCCTATAGCATAATCAAGGGGCTCCTACGGGGTCTTCACCAGGCTCCCTGTCTGGCCTAGTGAGTCTTTTCTTAGCCCATTCTCCTTCTTCATGGAGGATGATTTTCTACCTTTCTTGGCAGCTGTGTTTTTATTCAATTTCAGAATCTTCCAGAAAGGGGACCACCCCCCAAGCTAGTTGAGCAATTCCATAGTCAGGAAGTCCTGTCCGCTTCACCAAACCTCTCCTGATTCATCCTCACTCTGTGTTTGCTTAGCATCACTAAAGGACATACATGTATCCCCATCTAGGCTGGCAATCTGTCTCTGACAGATGTTTTTTGGGGACAATGTTTTGAAACTGGGATAGGGAATTGTGGCTTCCTTTCAGACCATGGATATTCTATGGATGGAGCAGGGATGGAAGGGAGGAAACAGGAAAGGAGAGTAGGATCTCACTAGAGATTGAGAGAATATACCCTGTGGATGCTTTGGAATGTACCATAATGGTGCTAGTGTAGTCATTCCTCAGAGGGGTTCCTATTATTGGGTCAAATGGTAGGGTTGGTCCCTGAACCCTACTCACTGTCCTTACATAGCATCAGTATTCCTCATCTATCCAAGGGGCTGAGAAGTGGATGGCCTGAAAACATGGCAAGCATACTTCCCAGAAGGTTCTGGCTTTCAATGTGTGTAAGGTCTTTGCAGCCTCCAGAAGGCTGGCTATGGTATCTTAGAGGTGACAAGATGTGCAAGGTAAGGTATGATTTCAAGGTCACAAGGTTGTCTGGAGGGCAGGTGGCCAAAGAAGTATGCTCTCCCTTGTCTCTTCACCCTTGGCTCTTATCACAGAAACTGGGAGACTCTTACAGTTCCTCCTTCAGATCTCAAAAAGCCAGAGCACTTTCTCTCTGCTTATTCATTTCTTGGAAAGACAGGAATACCAGTCCCATCACTCTCCTGTCTCAGGGAACTGGGAAGGCCAGAGAACATATGTAACATCCTGAACTGTGCTGGAGAGAACAGAGCAGAGGTGTCACCTCTTCAGCCATACTAACTTAGGGCACAGACATCCCTTGGTATGCACGTAGGCCCCTGTGGATACTCAAATCCCCTGTGCTCTGGCTCCATACATAAAATGGTGCAGTCCGCACTTAGCCTGAGTACACCCACCAGTAGCCTTTACAACAAACGACTTATGACACCTGACAAAACCTTTACTGTGCAACCTCTCTTTATGCCAGTCTTTGGAGAATGATGAATAATGACATGGAGCAAAGCCTGTCCAGGCTCAGTGTTGACAGACTGTCCTGGGTAGAGATGCACAGCCCACACCAGCAATGCTTCTGTGAATCCTTTCAATCTGAGTAACTGAGTCAGCAATATGGACCACTTGATCACCAAAGTCTGACTGATTGCATTTTTAGTGCAAGGAATATAGGGCTTGGAACTGGGAAGCTCTCATCACAGCTCTGAGCCCTTGGGGTAGATGTAGGGAAGAGGCCAAGCAGGTGGGGAAGGAAAAGGCCCCTAGGTCCCCTCAGCCCAGAGTCTCCAGCACAGGTACAGGTCACCCCCTTTGCAAGAGTCCCTGCCTCGGGAGGCAGCAGCTAGCTGTGGCTGTAGCTCAGGTGGACTGCTAGGAAGAAGGGACCCAAGGCAGGTGAGAGAAGGTGGGGCCATGGCTAACATGTCTTCAGAAGGTATCTGTAAGGTTTGTTTCTGTGCCACTGGACACTCAGCTAGGGGCTGGGGTGAGGCTCAGAGGAGATGCACAGAACACACCACCCTCACAGCAGCCAGAGCACATGCACAACAGACAGCACACAGGATACACACACACACACACACACACACACACACACACACACACACGAACACACACACACAGGCAGCATGGACAACACAGACAACACAGAATATACACATAGCACAAGCACAGCACGTGTACACATGCTGCATGCAGCACCACATAACAAATGTGTACACACACACACACACACACACACACACACACACACACACACAGCACCTACGTAAGCCACTGCTATGCTAGAAGCTTGGAGTGTTACTCCAGCAGGAGAAGCCAATGAACAGCTTTTCCTGCCCTGAGAGCTGCTGTGACCAGGAGTGGGAGGAAGTGACCAGAGCCCAGTGTTTCCTGTCTGATAAGGCAGTCTCTCCCTGTAGAGCCTGGCCACCACCTTCAGGCCAGCCGCCACAGCCAGCCACCAAGAGAGCCCTGCCCAAGGAAGGGCCTCCTAGGAGGAAAATCTCTTCTCCAGATTAGCAGAGGTCTGTGCCTTCCTCCCTGTCTGCCTGAGTGTCCCCAGCAGTCACAGGAAATGCAGGGCTCTGCACACCCAGGGGTCCCGCCTAGGGGCTCTGCCCATCTCAGGGCCCCACCCAGAGAGCAGAAAGCTTGCCCCCAGTTAACTGTTTTCAAGATGGCAGAAGCTGATCAGACCCACTTCTGGAATTCAGTCTTCAGAAAACCCTCAGATTACTCAGTTATCCAGGAATTTGCCTCCTCCCAACTTCCTAGTTGGTCATCTCCAAGGAACATTTTAGGATAAGGGGCTGTGGGCTCTGGATGCAGGCTTGCACCTCCACTCTCTCTGCCAGCTCTGTGGGGCTTATCTTGTCTTTCTTTGGGCTCCCTTTTGTTCTTGGAAAGCTTAGTCATGGGGGAGTTAGGGGCTAATCCCCCTTTAGATTTGGGAGCTGGGCACTTCAGGAGCAGCAATTCAGTACCCCTCTCTCCTGGGAAAGAGCAGGCCGATGAGTGGACAGAGTCCTGTCTGGCCGACCCCAGCTCCTCTTCCTATAGGAAAAACATCTCTGGTTCCTATTCCTGCTAACCTGCCCTGGTACCAGACTCTGCCATGTGGAGGTCATGTAGAGGTACAGTGGCCAGGTATAGGATGTAGGGAAAGGGCTCGCTGCTCAGAGCTCTGCAGAGAGTGAATGAGGGAGGACCTGGTCCTTTGAGGGCTGTGGCCCTTGTGTTTACAGACCTTAACTCCTGGGTGACCTCCCTGTCACACCTCCCTTCCTCAGAGCCATCCCTGGCTAGAGTATCCCCTCCACCAAAGTGGGTGGTTCCCCCTCACACTTATATTCTGGCCAGTCCTCTTCTGGCTCAGGGTTGACTCCTCCTAACAAAGGTTTGCAAAAGATGGGGAGATGGTTGAGTCAGTGAAACATGAAGACCTGCACCCATTTCCCAGAATTATGTGAAAAGCTGTGCATGGTGGTACAATCTTGTAATCTTAGTTCTGGGGAAGCAGAGGCAGGAGGATTCCTGGGACTCACTCACAAGCCACCCCAGCCTACTTGTTGAATTCTGGGACAATAAATGATCTGATCTAAAAACAAAAAGTGGCTAGATGTAGTGGCACACACATCCTTTGTCCCAGAACTCTAGAGGCAGAGACAGGCAGACCTCTGTGAGTTCCAGGCCAGTCTGGACCACATAGAGATCCTGTCTACAAAAATGACAACAGAAACAGAAAAAGTGGATGGTACCCGAAGAGTGACATCTGAAGTTGCCCTCTGTCCTTGTGCATGTACTCCTGTACACACGTGTGCACGTCCACATATGAACACACACCGATCATAAGGCTTTCTTACCATGTACTCCTGTACACACGTGTGCACGTCCACATATGAACACACACCATTCATAAGGCTTTCTTACTGCCCTGAACATGTGTGCTCAGGTTTGCTGGGGACACATTTACATCCATTGGGCAGGTGGTCTTGGGCACCCGTGGAGAGGTGGGTGAGTGCTGATGCTGTCTGACGTAAGTGCTGGGCCTTGCCACACTTGCTGGTTCCCTTATCCAACCCAGACATTCTGACCCAGGCACAGATGGGGAAGCTGATGCTGAGGTTTGTAAAAGTCACCTGGCTGCATAGCAGGGGGTCGCATCCACATAGCTGGTCATAGACTGGCCTTGGGCAGCGGCAGCCAGACCCTCACTCCTCTCCCCGAGTCTCTGCTCCTTCGGTTCAGTGTCTTCTCTGATTCTAGAGTGAGTTTCCTCTTAAATGCCCTCAAGCAGCTGGTGGGCTACAGGAGGGGGCAAAATTCCCAGGGAAGTAAGGCTGTTGCTGCATGGGCAGATAGTATAAGGCCAAGACACAACCTAAGTTCTCTAGTGTGGGAGGTTGATCAGGGTCAAGGCCTCTTTCTCTAGTGCTCTGCCAGTCCAGCTCAGCCATTCATTCACAGTGACTTTGAGCTAGTTACATACCCTCTCTAGACCCCCTAAATTAGGAGGCAGAACCCACAGTGTCCTAGGGCTCAAACACCTAAGTTTTTCTGAGCCATGGAAAGGTAATAAGGACATTTTAGTTCCCTCTTCTGCCTTTGGCCTCTGTATTGGGGTGGTCTCTAGAGTGGTGGTAGGGTCTCTAGGTAAGAGTCCAGCCAGGTGAAGCTTAGGACTGTACACAGGAGGCCTGGAGACAGTTGTTGAATCCAGGCCTGAGAGTGGCTCACATCTTGGCTGCCTCTGCTGCCCTGGCTGCCACCCAGCCATCTGTCACCAAGTGATGGCATGAGGCCCCCAGACACCTGGCCTGGCCCTATTCCCATGTGACACCAGTCTGGCCCCCAATCTCCTAAATCACTGCCCTGCCTTGCCCACATCTGATTCCCTATCTCTCCTCTCAGTTTGGATCGGCTAGACAGGATGGGACAAGAGGCCTCTATCGGCTCAGTCCTGCCCACAGGTCCTCCTGCTGGGTGATGTCTGGGCTTCTGCTCTAGGAACGGGATCTCTGAGCCCCTGGCCTCCTGGATTCAGTCCTGCTTATTTCTGTTACCCTGGGCTGTTCCCTCCCCCAGTTGGCTAGAAAGATGGTTCCAGACAACACCAGGAGGCAATTACCCACTTTAAAACACCTGGTAGCTCAGTACTGCTAACAAAGTGAAAGTTGACCGACTCAGAGGGACCCCCAGGCCTCATTTCCATGTAACCCCACTTATTTCCTTAGCCTGAGCTAGTGTCCAGCAAACTTCCAAATTGGATATCTGTTACTTCATACCCCCGGGCCTTGGTGTATGTGGTTCTCTCCAGCTGAGATGCCCTCCTCTACATCTTCCTGTCTCAGTATGTGTGGGGACACTGGCTCAAATGTTTCCATCTCTGAAAGCCTCCTCATGACAGCCTCCAGTCCCCAGGGCCTCCTCTGTCCTAGTCCCCACCAGAGCTGACTAGACACATTTCTGTATGGTTTGGCACATGGTAGGCAGTGTGCTGTGTTGATGCCAGCTCTGTTAGTTAGAGTCTGCTCCCACCAGTCTGGGAATGTGCTATCTGGGAAGGGCATCACACTGATCTCTATGGTAAGTACAGAGAAGGTGTCCTGTGGTGGCTGCAGAAGGGATGAACAGCAGCTGTTCAGGCCTGAGATTTGCACTGCTCTGCCTTGGCCCAGGGCTCCACTCCAGTCCAGAGCTCCTCCCCATCCCAGGACTCCACCCCAGTCCAATGACTCCACCCCAGCCCAGGGCTCCACCCCAGCCCCGTGGCTTTGCTTCTCTGCTTCTGAGTTTCTGTCTGTGAGGTAGTATTTCTGGACATCAGAGGTTTTACAGAATCAGCTGGAACAGCTAGGGATGGCCCACGGTGAGAAGCAGCTTCCCAGTAGTGTCACCTCTTGATGATTCTGGAACAATCTAATTCTATTCCGAAACCTGCCATTTCCTAGGCTGTAGCCACACCCCACCCTGGCATCAGTCATGAGTAAAGTGCTTTGGAATGTTTTTCTCACCAAGGTATGGCCAGGCAGGAAATCTGTGTTATGTAGGACACACATATACACATGCATACACATGTCTGCACACACACACACACACACACACACACACACACATATATATGTATCACACATACACACATGTGCAAATGCACACAGGCACACAGATATATGTAGATATAGATGCACATCTACTTAAAATATACACACATGTATACATACACACATTACACATGTGTGTACATTAACATATGCATATCACACATACATGCATACACTATGCACACACATATAGATACACACACATATATACATACACATGGATACAGACACATATATACATTTAAGCATACATACACATATATGTACATGTATAAACTCATGCATACACTTATACACACATGCTCAGGTCACCAAATCTTGTTCTCCCATTAGTCCCTTTGGGATAGGGGAGATCTCTATAAGCCCCATATGTAGTGATACTGTCTGTTAACTGTCTGTGTTCCTTCTGAGGTTTTAACAGATAGTTTACAGATTTTACTCAAGCAAAGGCTTTAAAAGTCTTTTTAGAATATTGGATTATTATATTGGTTGGAAACATGCCATTTTCCCTCACATATGGTCTGGGGATTGGACTCAGAGCCTTGCATAGGTTGGAGAGGGGGGTCCTTTATTACTAAGCTACATCTGAAGCTTTTAGAAACTGGTTTTTTGAAAGTGTAGTACAGGCCAGCCTGGAATTTGTGATCCTCCTGCCTCACCCCCTTCATTGGTTTCCAATGTCCCCAAGAGCAGGCTTGGAACTTGCTTTTTAAGTGGATAAAGTGAGCCTCCATGTCTTCCTTTTCACTTTCTACACATCTGTGTTGGCTGTACACTCTGTGGTGGTCCTTCTACAAGGCTGTTTTCCATTTCAATGTCCCTGAACCCCATGTATACCCTGGGTTTGCTGAAGGAACTGGAACCAGGACTTGTTTCTTCTACTGGGCCCTAACCACTATTCCTTGCCTCTAACTGAGGCAGTCTTCACACTGGCGCGCACACACACACACCTCTATGTTACTTCTGGAATAGTTCCCACCACCAAGATATTCTGGAGTTTTCCTACCAGAACACAACACAATAGCCAGTAGCAAGTCAGCTTTGCTCAGAAAGACTGGAAAGGCCTGTCTGGGCTCCATGCCCAGGCCTTAGTGGCCATGGATGCAGGGATGCCCACTTTCAAGTCTGGACCACTGCTCTGAAGGGAAGTGACTACACAGAGGGTTATAGAGTGAGTCAGTAACTTGGCCCCAATGCCCCAGAGTGCTGGGAATCAGCCTGGGCCAGGATGGTCAGGCACAGCCTCTGACGTGCATTATCTTGCTCAACATGAAAACTTCTCTTCCTGGGAGGAGGGGCAAAGGTCCTGGGGTTCCTGGGCCTAGAAATGCCTCTATTTTCTGTAAATTACATGGGTATTTGTGCGCTCTCCTCTCTCTCTCTCTCTCTCTCTGTCATTTGGACTGTGACTTTGAAGGATATGATTTTCCCATCTCCTAGGCAACCACGATAGTCTTGGCATAGGGACCAGAGACCTTAGAAAATGTGTGAATTAGAAAACAGCAGGTCTTCCAGACAGGTCCCTTGGGCTACCTTTTTGAACTTGAGTTTGGAGTTCCCCAGTCCTGCCTCACTAGATTCTACCACCAGGCTTTAATGGACCAGTGTACCATTGATACTTCATCCAACACAGCAGCAAACCTGTGTTGTGGAGCTGTTTTCCCACTGGTTCTCAACCTTCTTGTTGTGGAACATTCCTTTACACTGTGTGAATATATGTCACTGTGATTGGTTTAACAAAAAAAGCTAACCGGTCAATAGCTAGGCATGATTTTCAAGGCAGAGAGAATGCTGGGAAGAAGGGTGGAGACACAGGAGATGCCAGAAGACCCAGTACAAGCAGCATGGGCATCACAAAGTAAAGACAACTGAGCCATATAAAGGAACAAAAATTAAAAGATATGGGTTAACTTAAGCTATAAGAGCTAGTTAGGGATAAGCCTAAGCAATCACCTGAGCTTTCATAATTAGTAGTAAGTCTCCATGTAGTGATTTGGGAGCTGGTTGGTAGAACAGAAAAAAATCTGCCTATAAATGGCATCCAATGTTGGGGCACATATTTCCATATAAGACCTGAAAGAGCTTTATAAAAAATTCCAAACACACAAAACAGAGCCAAATGTGGTTTCCAAGTCCCTCAGTCTCTTACACAGTTTCCAGGCCGCTGAGTTCTGGCTTGAGCTGCCAGCACATGCACTGCAAATGTACCATGAGCTAAGCTGTATGTTGTTTAAGGTTTTGCTCATGCACACAAAAAAGGTTGCAGATACATAGTAAAACAGATTTAGATTAAAAAATACATCTAAATAGGTCACAGTGTGTTTAAAAATGTGTGTAGGCTTAAGACAGAAAAAAGGATATAGACAGCCATAGGAAAAATGGATAGTTTGAAAATAATAAAGTCTTTAAAGAGTGGGTAAAGTAATAAAAAATGTAAGGCACATAAGAATGGAAAATACACAGAGAGTCTGGATCCTGTATAGTGTTTTGTTAACTTTGAATTTTTTAAATGGTAATGCACAAAACAAACAAAAATAGTAACTTGTGAGAGTCACTGGATTGTGGAAACTGCTAAATTAAACCAACCTATATATTTTAAAAATGTCTTACCTTCAAAATGGAAGTTGGACAATGTGTTGCATTGGGGGTGAGGCTGTGCTTTTGTTTCCATAGGAAACAAAAGAGTGTGAATTCCTTCCAGATTAATAGAGATCAGATTTGATCAAGGGAGACCTCTTGGGTATCTTGGCTACAGACATGGGGTGATCCCCAACCATAAAATCATTTCATTTCTACTTCATATTTGTAATTTTACTATTGTTATGAATCATAATGTAAATATCTATACACAACCTCAAAGGGGTCAAAACCCATAGGTTGAGAACCATTACCCTGGATTCAGAAGGCTCATAAAACTCCAAGAAATATCTAGGGTTATGATGGTCCCAGGAGCTTATAGCACACAGCTGCTGAGGCAGGGGACACTCTATAGTAGTCAAGCTATCCATAGGCTGTGCAGAAGGCTCCACTGACACAACTTTCCGGGGTTGTCACTCATGCAAAGGTGGGCTTGCCAGTGGTGAAAGTTATTGAGTCACCCATGTAAACAACCCTTTGCTCACAGGAAACTCACTGGTTCACCTAACTTGTATGGAATCATCTCTTTGGTCTTTTACTACTCTTTCTATCTGGATTGACTAGAAGACTTCCCCAGAAATCCACACAGCCACATGTGGGTTGCTCAGCATGAGACTGCATACACCTCAGGCACCTTGCCCTACCACCACTCCCCCAGACCTCTCAGACCCCAGACATCTCCTTCCCTACCCAGCAAGTCTCTCTTGTGCTGAGTCTGGCTTCTGTGACCAGCCTTCCCTCAGCTCTGCCTCCTCTTGTGTTGACTGAAAGGGTGTCAGAGCTCCCTGAGATCTCCCAGGAGACTGGGATGTGATATCAATGTTGGATGATTGAGGGAAAGGAGTAGGCGGCCTGGTTTGATCCCAGCAGGTGAAGTTATTAACCAAGGAGAAAGAGAGAGAGAGATCATGCCAGGATTACCCAACACTTCTGGACCTGGTTTCCTCATCCATAAATTGAGGAGACTGAAATCAGAGCCTTTCTCAGTAGGCACTCAATGTAAGCCAGTGCTTATTTTTATTATATGGTTTTTTTTTCCCACCATACTCGAGGGCCACAAAAGTACAAACGCCCCGGACTGTGGAACAACACAGTGCCTGGGTCCTCACCATAGGTGTCACTGTCTAGGTTGTATGGCTACGTGACTGGCAATGGAGTGGGCCACCATTAGTACAAATGTGGACCATTGAAAACAGAGGGGTTTTGTGAGTTCCTGGTCTGAGGTCTTTCTCACCACAGCATCCTTGGCTCCTCCTGTGTCTGGGTTCTAAAGACATTTCAGTAACTGTTCCCAATAGGTCACTGAGGGGGATTTCTGGAGATGAAGCTTCCCAAGGGACTGGTAAGGCAGACTTCTAAGCTCCTATAGATAGCACACCCCAGGGAGAAGCCTTGGCAGCACCAAAGTCATAGGCTAACAGCCACCATGGATGCAATAGGCAAGCTCTCTCTTTTATCCCCCCCCCCCTTCCTTTCACTCAGTTCAGGGATGACTGAAGTAGATTTCTGCCCCAAGAGGATCCCTTCAGCTTTGATAGTTCATAACTCTGAGGCTAAAAAAGGAAACCACCTAGTCTTAAATCAGCATCAATATCTCATCCTAAGTCCAAGCTGAGGCCGAGAAGGAGGACATGCATGGAGTCTGCTGGTGACTCGCATTCACAGATTTGCTTGCTCAATTGATTGCTAATTTGCTTCCTTGCTTATCCAGTGTCTGTGCCAGCCTGGCAGATTACAGACGATTTGAGAGGAGTGTCATGCCCTGCCCTGAGGGCTTTGTCTATCTGCCTGCCCCCCCCCCCCCAGTCTTGGTTGGCCTGAAATTATTTCAGGAATTCTGATGGTTAATCTGGATTGTCAGCTTGATGGGATTTAGACTCACCATGGAAACAAACCTCTGGGCATGTCTGAGGAGGAGTTTCAAGATTAGGATAATTGAGGTGGGAAGAGCCGCCCTAACTGTGGATGGTACTATTCCACAGGCTGGGGTCCTGGACTGAGTAAGAAGATGAAGCAAGCTGAGTAGATACACTGCTTTCAGCTTCCTGAGTGTGGATGCAATGTGTCCAGCTGCCAAGGCCCCTGCTGCTGTGGCTTCTCTGCCATGATGGACTGTGCCCTTCCTTAAGTTGCCTTTGTCGGGGTATTTTGTCACAGCAATGGGAAAAGTAACTACCGGGAATGAATTGCTGTAGAATCAGGGTCCTGCCTCTGACCCTAGGAAGAGTCTGAGGACTTCTTTCTCCCACTGGAACCCATCTCCATATTGTGAGGAAGCCCTGGGGGGTGAGAATACAAGCTGCCAGTTAGCAATCACATCTGACAAGGCCCACCTTGTCAGTCACTGAGACCAAGCCATACAGAAGTGAATGATTTGGCCCCCAGCAGATGCTGTGGGAAGCAGAGGCAAGCTATGCACATTAACTCCTGCTACAGTGATGCTAGTTGGGAACTACCATGGAGGTCTGGAATCGAGGTCTGGAATGGTTTGTCAGGCAGCAGTGACAAGGCTGCACTGGCTTATGGGAACACAAAGGTAGAGCCAAGTGGTTGAGCCCAGATTCTCTTGTGAAAGTAGAATCTATGAAAAAAAGTGCTTACAGTATAACATTTCTCTGGAGAGCAATCTCAGAGAGCAGAGGTGAGGCTCAAAGAGAAAGACAAGTCAGTATAAAATGTATCCTTGTGCTGGTTTTAATCATCTCCTGATATGAGCAAAATCAACTGGGTAAGACTCAACATGGTATTGCCTGGATCAGATTAGCCAGTGGGCATGTCCGTGAGGGATTGTCATGATTAGTTAGTTGAGGTGAGAAGAAGACCCAGTTCGTGAGCAGCTCCATTCCCTATGCAAGGGATCCTGAACTGTGTAAGAGTAGAGGAAGTGACCTGAGTAGCATGTAGTTATTTTCTTTCTGCTTTTGGATGTGAGGTGACTAGCTGTCTTGAGTTCCTGCCTTAATTTCCCCACAATGATGGGTGATAGCTGGAATTACAAGGCAAATATGCCTGCTCTCTTGTAAGTTGCTTTTTTGGTGAGGGTCAGTAATAGAAACAAAACTAGAACATCCCCCAAACTAGCCCCTATTGTGGGTGACAAGAGCTTGATTCTTTGGGGCCTTCTGAGGATCCATGATTGTCTACTTTAGGAACTCAAGGAAGAAGTGGTGGGCCAGAGCTGAGATGTCCCAAGAGATGCTGAGCTGCAACTCATAGGCCTGCATGTGTAGACACCATGCTGGCTCCTCTTGGTACCTACACTGTGATATCAGACAAGGTCCAGGATCAGAAGCGGAAGATACTGGTGGAGCTTGACTTGCTGTTAATCATCAGTGCTGAGTGGGTTGAATACTAAAGGAACAGTTTTCTGTGGCCTTGTCTGGAGTTGGAGGAGAGCACTTAAGAGTAGGTGGTGGGTCTGTGTGGAACACACAGTCTGTCCCATCATGGTGCCTGATTCGCAAAGCTGTCCAACTATAATGAGATATGAGCCTACATCCCCAGCAAGCTCTCCACACATGCCAAGATAGCAGCAACTACTGTCCTTGGGGACTAGTACAAGACTGTGGCTGCTGACCTGTAGCACTGTCCCATTTTTACTCACAGTTCCATGCTTTTGCTAGAAAATCTCCAAAGCCTTGCTGACCTGTCTGTTGGAGACCCAGACCCAGACACAACACACAAACACACAAACACACACACACAACACACACACACTGGGCAATCTCAGCTGTGCCATTTATTATACTTTAAGGGCCAAAGGAAAGTATTTCCAGGTTCTTCTTGAAATCTGAAACCCACAAGAAGGACAACCCAAGAGAACCCCCTCTGAAAGGGTGGGGTCTAGATACCACAGTCACATCCTATCTGAGGCCTGAGTCAGGTTTAGAAACCCGGGTCCCAGATCTCATGGAGCCATGGTTGGGAATCATAGTCTTAAAATGCCAGAGTGGAAGGCACCTTAGGGGAGACATGGGTCACCCCCAACTCCTTAGTTCAAGACTGGGCACTGTCACTTGGGATAAAAGACAGCTTTCAGACAATGTTGGGAACCTCTTAGACATTTCACAGGGTCCCCTTGAAGAACCTGTCTGTAGAATATCAGCAGTCCATGTAAGCTTGCTAGTGAATGGTCTCTGCTACTGGGGTAGACAGCTCCAAAGCAGACAAGCTCTGTTGCATTTGTTCTGACCCTCTACGTGACTTCGTGTGCACAAGTTCCAGAAGAGAGGAGCTGCCTCTGAGCCTGGATAGTGTTTGTCTTCCGTGGAAGTTATCTATGGTCTCTGCCACAGGGCCCATGACTCATGTAGGGAGGATGGTGGTCCTGCTTACAGGACCCGTCTGTAAGGCTGTCAGGGGCCCAGGAGCTGTCATCCAGGCAAGTGGGAGTTTGGCTGCTCCTTCCAGAGCTTCACCCTCTATTAGCCAAGGGGCTTTGAGCAATCATTCCACCTGTGAGCCTCAGTTTCTTTATCTGTCAGGGTTGCATCCTTTCCTGCCCTTCCCACTGACCTCAGTCAGATAATGGGTGTGTGTGCGCCTTGGCTCACACAACCAAACCACCGAACAACAGGGTGGAGCTTCCCCCAGCGTGGGGATTAAAGATGTAATCACTCACTCAGAACTCTCCCCTCTCTTGCTGATTTTGGCCTCTCATCTTCCCTCTCCAGCTTGAGTCTCAGTCATAAGCTTTCCTCACCACCACCACCCTAAAATTCTCCCAATCTTCACAACCAAGAGGGAACGAGCCCAGTCAATTTTAAGTAGCAAATTTTCCGAGTCAGTCATTAGGACTAGGGGTGTGGTGAAAGGATGAGGTATGTTAATTGGTCCAGTTTGGGTCATGTTCCTCTGCCTGATCCAATCACTGTGGTCCATGGTAGTGGACTATTTTAAGTGGTCCACTTGGAGAATGTTCTTACCCTGAAGGAGGGGTAACCTTGGTGAGGAGTCCTCATGAGCGCTATAGTGCTAGGGCACTCACATTATTATTATTATTTTTTTCTGTCTATGTGTAAGACACACCTGTGTTTGGCATAGAGTAAGCATAGAACAGACTTGGCAGTGAACACATTGACACCCAAGATCACATTGATGTGTATATCTGTTTATGGCCTCTGGGAGGCAGGACCTGGCTAGCTGAAGTTGGTTGCTAGGGGCAACTTTAAAGTTGATACCTGGTCCCTGGGTCTAGCCCTAGTGCTGCCTTTTCTCTTTCCTGATCTGCTACAATGTGAGCATCCTCAGGCACCTCCAGATATCTTATTTAATCAGTTCTTAATTTCTTGCTTTAGAGTTCAAGCCCCTCATTGGGAGGTGGTGTTGCATGCCTTTAATCCCAGCACTCAGAAGGCAGAGGCAGGAGGATCTCTGTGAGTACAAGGCCAGCCTGGTGTACAAAGTGAGTTCCAGGATAGTCAGAGTCCAGGTTATACAGAGAAACCATCTCAAAACAAAACAAAACAAAACAAAACAAAACAAAACCGAAAAACAAGCAAAGAATTCAAGACCCTTAAAAGTGGGATACATTCTTAGTTTGTTTACCGTTGAATCCTCAGTGCCTAAGCGTCTAGGACTCATAACTAGACAATTAATACTGGTGAAAAGAATGTGGCTACTATCAGCTGTGTGGCTCAGTGTCATTGGTAGAGACCTGTTTATCTCCAGTTTCCTCTTGTCTGTCTCCCCTCTCTCTTGCTCCTGTGGATACAAATGATAGGTAC
Source organism: Phodopus roborovskii (assembly GCF_943737965.1). NCBI lineage: Eukaryota > Metazoa > Chordata > Mammalia > Rodentia > Cricetidae > Phodopus > Phodopus roborovskii. The sequence goes on along the minus strand of NW_026126511.1, from coordinate 49,174,726 downwards.
ACCCCAAAGCAAATACTTTTACTATTAATGGATGCTGAACTTCATGTATGGGGGTTCATGATGTGTGTGCACACAGGGAACACGATGGATGTACCTGTGGAGGTCAGAGGTCAACTTCAGCTGTAGTTCCTGAGGTGCCTTCTGTTTTGGGGGTTGCTTTTGGCTGTTTTGTTTGTTAGTTTGGTTGAGAAAGGATGACTGGCCAGGGACCCCAGAGATCCTCCTGTCTCTGCCTTCGGGTGCTGGATAAGATGCCATATCCAGCTTTGTACCATACGTGCACAGTAAGCACAACACTGAGACACCTACCAGCTGTGGTGGTTGGACTTTGAATTTCAGATACTACTCACAATATTGAAGGCGTTCCACGTGCATGGTCCTGCTCTGGCTGCGTTGTATGGAAGTACCTTGGAGCTAGCTGCTTTCTCTGTTGAATCTGCTGTGACACAGAAAACTGGCTTCCTTTACCAGGGTTGAAGGCCTTTTGTGTCAGTGCTATTCATGGAGCAGCTTGTATAAGAAATCTTAAGAGTCCACAGAGAGCAGTCATCTTGGAAATGCCTCATGGTAATATGCTTCTTGTGTGTCAACTTCCAGGTTCCAGATGGCCTTAGAGTCCAGCTTACCTCATGGGGTGCCTGAGCATTCCTTAGCAGCTTGGCGCCCCGTATTCTTTGCCCATGGATATTGCTGTGTCTTTCATGGTGTACCCAACACTCAGTTTGTTCATATTGTTGTATTGCCATTAGCTTTCTAGAAGAGGCAAATCCAAGATAGCCAAGATCTGGACTAAGTATGATGGAGAATGCCTCTAGTTACAGAACTTAAGAGAGTGAGGCAGGAGAATTGCCACAGGTTTGAGAACCAGCCTAGTCTACTTTGTTAGTTCCATCATAGCTAGGGGTACATAAAGATTCTGTCTCAAAAGAAGACGATCACAATTTACCAGCCAGGTTCTTCTTTGTCAGATTTGTTGCGCCAAATACACTGCTGAGAAATTAAAGCACGATAGCAAGCATTGGGGTGAGTAGATGGCTGTGGGTTTATCATACCACCCCCACCCCGGGCCACAGCCAAGTCCTTCCTTCCGTGTCTTTACCTTCTACACAAGCGCCTGGCTCATTTCTCCACCCTTCCCACAGGCTCTGGCTGGTGGCTTCCCACACCTACAGTGCATAGTGGCTTGGGGACTAAGCAGCTGGCAAGAGCAACCCTGAATCTTCTCTGGGCTCCACCCAAAGGAGAGGAGCTGGCTCTCTTGGTTGTTTGTGTTGGCCTGCACTGCACTTAATAGCCCAGGGAGTCCTCAGGTGCTATCCACACAGTGTTCCACTGAGTTATGGAAGGCTTGGAAAGGCGTGCATGTCACCCATGTCTACTCATGTACCCTGAATCCATGAGAGCTCACTCATGCACGCTCTCGCATCTGTTAATTACTTTTGCATGACTGTGACCAAAACACACATGAAACAATTTAAGGGTTGAAAGTTGTACTGAGCATTTGGGTCCCTTGTGGCAGGGAAAGCATGGATGGGCAGCTCGGTCCATCGTGGGAGGAGCATGCAGAAAGGCTGTTCACACTGTGGTAAACCAGGAGGCAGAGGAAGTGGAGCCAAATCAGGAGCCAGGGACCAGGTATCACATTTAAAAGTCTACCTCTGGGGACATACTTCTGCCACCCAGCCACTGCTACTCAAAGGTTCTACAGTCTCTCCAAATAGTGTCACTGCCTGGGCAGCTAGAATTCATAGCAGGAGCCTGGGGGCACGGAACATGTTAGATTCAGACCATAACAGTGTCCCCATCAAGGTGTGATGACTGAACCTGGTACAAGTGGATCCATCTTGTCTTCTTTTAAAGCAAGTCTACTGACCGCCGCTACATTGGGAATAAAGAGTAAAGCTGGCCCAGCAGATGTCACCCAACACTGCCCCCAACAAAGCAAAAACCTATAATGGCTCCAGCCTCAGAGCCTGACACTGTCCCAGGTTCATCCTGGTAAGGACGGCTCTTTTCTCAGGCTCTTCACAGCTTGGCATGTGTGTGGGGCTCAGGGAAGAAGCTCTCAGTCCATGGTCAGCTTAGAGTCTACCCACCCCAGCTGGAAAACCCTGCTTGGTGCTGCTTCCTAGTCATCTCAGGGCCAATGCTGTTGTCTAACACTTCAGCCCTCTATTTACTCTCATCATAGGTTCAGAAAGGCCTGGGAGGCAGTAGAGTCTCCCCTCTCCTGAAACCTGATTCACAAATACCTGGAATTTACTCTGTGTGGAAGTCAGCCAGGGGTGGGCATGTCAGTTTCCCCCATGAGCTCGAAACTCCTAAGGGTAGAAGCTTCTAGTACAGAGCAATGCAGCTCTCTCCCATGTAGTTGTGATGAGGGTTGGCTCGCCAGAGGCCACAGTGAGGAGTGCTTGCCCTTGAGATATACTTCTCAATCTCTAGGGACAGAGGAAGGAGATACTTATCTCATTATCCCATCCATCCATCCCCCCCCTCTTTTGAGAAAGGATCTCATGTATCCAGAGCTGACCTCTATGTAGACAAGGATGGCCTTGAACCTCTGATCTTTCTGCCTCTACCTCTCAAATGCTGGGACTGCAGGTGTGTACTACCATGTCCAGTTTATACCGTGCTAGGAATCAAACTCTGGGCCTTGCACATGCTAGGCAAGCATTTTACCCCACAGTGCAACAGCCACAGATCTTCACATCATTCTCTAACATCTCACCTACACTGCAGCTGAACCTCTAGTGGCTCCGCTCCATCTGGGAAGGGAGTCCCAGAGGGTGGAAGGATTCTGCCGTGGCTTTGCTGATGCAGGACCACAAGAACTACCTTCTCCTGCCCAGCTTTGCTGCATCAGTCCCCTCCAGGCTGGCTTGGCTGGGGCTGAATTGGATAAACCTGGCTGAGCTGGTGGTCTACAGGTGTGCTATCATCCCCTATCAAACCAATAGCTGAAAGCTTGTATGGGTGTCTGCATGAAGGCACAGTGCCCCAGGGAAAGAGCCCAGACATAGATGAGCATTGACTCCCCTTTCATCAGCTCTGACTCTGGGTGACTGTGAGCCTATCTGACCTCCCTGACCTTGCTTGAACTCTCTCCTGGTATGCACTGTAAGACTTTCCACCACTTGTATGTCCAGGGAAGGAGAACCCCAGGGTGTGTTCTGCTTGGGCACCCCTTGTGGTCTCACTGAAAGAAAGGTCTGATCTAGCCAAGTAGCTACCCTCTCCCATCACACACTGGTTTCCAAGACAGAGGCAGCACGAGAGTGGCTTTGTTTCATTTAATCACTAGGAGCTTCTAGTCTATGCTGAGCATGCCCACGTTGCTTCTCTTGTGGGTCCTCAGGTGGTAGTTGCCAGCCTCCTACTTCTTAGCTTTGCCTTTCTTTCCTTTATTGGCTTTACTGGCCTTAGGAGAGTCCTCTAAGGCCGCCTGGCCAGCGGTGATACAGGGAAGTGGGGGTGGAGGAGCACTGAGGCTCAGTGTCTTCTTCTGCAGCCTCAGGTCCAGGATGTCAAAGGCTGCCTGGATCTCATACTGTAGAAGCTCCTGCAGGCATGCGATCTGGATGTGGATGGCCTCACTGACCAGGCGCTCCAGAGCCTGTGGGACACACACCAGTGAGCATTCTTGGAGGACAACCAAGGCCCATCCTCCTACCGACAGCTGCAGTTCCCCGTGGTGGTGGCCCTCTTCCGTGGGTTTACCCTCTGTCCACCAGCTCTCTCCCTTCCCCCTTCAAGTCCTGGTAGCAATCTCCTTGCATGTATCATTTGTTCCTTACATGGTTTGTTCTGGGACCAGTGACAAGTCATGCTCCACATGGCCATAGTGACTGTTCTCACATATCACAGTCCTAGAGACGTCATTGGAGGGGACAGGCAGAGCTTGAGAGAATGGGGTTGCCTTTGGACCAACCCACTACAGAGAGAATATGATGTGCTCAGATCCCATTTGCCATTCTAACAGAGCACACTGTGACCCCCTTCACATTCAGACCCTATAGTGCCTTAGTGGTGTGACAGAGGAGAAGTTATGCATGACATCTGGGGGTGATGAGGGATGTACATTGAGCGAGGTATGCTGGTGTTTGTAATACATACTTAAAACCTGGTATACAGTTTGCCCCAGAATATTCCTTGGATTTTATTTCAATATAAAAGCAATGTTCTTCTTCAGATCTTTAGAGAAAGATTGGACTCCACAGAGATATGTGTTTGTCCTATGGTGATGGTTGCCCAATGTCTCCCTCGGGCTTACTGCGAGGACTGCCAAGCTTTGCCAGAGAGCCCCATGGTGGAAGACTAAAGGGGAGTTGAGAGGCATAGTGGAGCAGGAGCTGGTATTAGGTTGCCCTCTCCTGACCTAGTCTACAGACTCCACAGTATCATAGAGCAAGGTCCTTTAAGGACCTGGAGATAAGCTGTCACTGAGCTTCCTGGCCCCTTGTTGGATATCTATTACTGTTGTTTAATTATGGAGTCTCATGTAGTTAAGGTTGGCCTTGAACTCCTGATCCTCCTATCATTACTTCCTGAGTGGTAGGATCATAGGCGTATACTACCATGCCTGGCTGCCTACTTTGGCTGTCCTAATGTACTTATTATGGTCTTGTCCTATCACTGTGTATCAGGAGTCTTGGCCCCTGGATGAGTATCATCTAACCTGTTGGGTTATTATTTTAGCAATTTCCCAAGTTTTGAACTTTGGAGAAATACATTCTTCCTTAGCTGACAAATCAGAAGCCAAAACTAACCAAACAAATAGAATCCCTTTAGACAATCTTGGAATTATTTCTCCTGCTGTGTTTGTTCATTCTCTCTCTCTCCTCTCTCTCTCTCTCTCTCTCTCTCTCTCTCTCTCTCTCTTCTCTCTCTCCTCTTCCAGTCTTCTCTGGGCCAGGTGCTCACAGACCTTCCCTGAGCTGTCTGCTGGGTCTCCATGATAATGGCTTCGATGGCACTGGGACATTCCCCAGCAGCTCAAAGGTCCATGTCCCTTTCCTGACTCTCACTGAAATGGGTCACCAGTCAATGACATGGTGAGAAAAACTCAGACTTCAAGGTCTGCAGGCCTTGGCTGACTATGAGCTCTACTCTGTGGCAGCTGGATGGTATTGGGCAAACGATGCTCTTTAACCCCACCATACCATCACAAAAGTGGGGACATGAGTTTCTGCTCTGCAGGGCTGTGGAGGAAGGATGGACATGCAAAGTCTGTGGGAGACACTGGGTGCCCTTTGACTCTGTCCCTGCTACCAGTGCAGACAGTGAAGGAGGCCTGTGAGTTAGTCCAGCCTGCTGTGGCTCAGAGATCCTGAGGCTGGCACACAGAGCCTCACCTCCCTCCTCAAGGTTGGTCGGGGCTGCAGCTGCACTGGAGCCTGCTCGATGCCAAAGGCCTTCTGCAGCATGTGCGCCTGCTCCAGGCTCAGCGTCTCCTTCAATAGTAGCACATTTGTGCGTTTCTGCACCTCAGCTGTGCTCAGCTCGGCCACCTGCTGCTCGTGCCTCCACACATCCCTGTCCATTCCTTCTGTCAGTGGAAGGGGCTGGGGTGGCGTACACATTTGCACATGGGCAACTGTCAGGTTGACCTCCTGGTCCTGGCTCAGGACATACTGGTAGAGTCTATAGTGTCGGATGAAGGTGTTGTGGAAATAGTCACAGAGGGCCAGCAGGTGGGTGACGTTGAACTGCTTCTGGTAATCTCGAAGCTTGTTCCCTAGGACTGTCACCGCCTCCGTGATGGAGCAGCCTGTGGGTACAGAGGAGTAGGGTACAGAGTGTAAATTGGGCTGTGAACCCAGGTCCAGCCTTAGAGCCTGCATCCTGACTACTTCTCCATTAGCTCCCAAGAGCTCTGGAGTGCATCTTATTTCCCACTTTATTTTGGTTTCCAGAAATCTCAGGGCTGATCTTCGGCAGTAAGTTGTACTTATCACATTTTCCCTCCAGGATTATTTCACCCTCTGTTTTTAAACTTCTATTCTGACTCGCCTAAACTGTGCTTTATATTACTTCAACTTCAAATTCCTGAGCAAAGAGAAAAGGGGGCAACGCGGTGTTTCTGCTGTTGGTGGACAAGGAGGTGACCGGACCGGAGATGTGTTCAGGTCACCTCCTGGAGACTCGGGACAGTCAGATAAATAGTGTCGACCTCACACAAAGAGTAAGCTGTGACAACAGCACTAAGGATGCAGCTCCTCAGAGAGGGAACAGTTCCTGTCCCTTCCCATGCCTGAACTCCCCAGGTGCAATGGTTGGAGGTGGACATCCATCCAGGCTGCCAGGACTTGACACAGGAATTGGTTCCCGAAGAGTCATGACAGAATACTGAGCAGCTCCTGGGCAGAGCAAGTAAAGACATGGTTTAGGAACACGGCCCTCCTACCGTCAGGAGAGCTGGCTCAAACAGCACTATGGCCAAACACTGCCAGCTTGGTCATGTCTCTCCTGCCCTCCCTTGCAGGAGACCACTGGGCCACACAGGTCCATTAATGGCCATGGAAATCAAGTGTACAACGCAAGAGTCTGGCTTTTTCCTGAAATTGGAGTGACTCCTCTGCGTATGTTTTCTTTATTTCCTCCTATCACCCCTTGTTTCCCTAGCTTTAGAGGAGTCTCCACCTCTGCCTTTCCCCATCTCCCACAGAGGGGTGACTTGGCTCTGGCCTTAGGGTGGTGTTGAAAGCCTCCATCTTAGAGGTGTTTCAGTCTGTTACAGTGGGGAAGGCGTGGAATACAGTAGTGAGGCTCGCTCTGTGCCAGTATATGCGTGAGGCTGAGGCTATCATGTCATGGTGGACCAGGACTGCGGGGCTGGGACAGGCATTGGGTACCACCTTCAAAGACCCACACTTAGTACCTTAGCCAGTTAGTCCCATCTCCTAGAGTCCACACGAGTCACTGGGAACTGATTCCAAACAAGCATCTTTTGGGGACATTTCAGATTTAAACTGTTAATGTCCAGGCTCTGCAGGTGAGTGAGGAAGGGAGGTGGCTACAGGCTGGAGCCTGGCACAGGCAGACCCTTGCATTCAGAGTAGAGCAGGCTCAGTGCTGAGAGCTGGGCTTTTGTCTCCAGGGAAGGCCCTGCCTTGGAGGCCCAAGACACTCTATCCCTAGCTGGGGCACTTTTGACTTGAATGTAAAGTTGAGGACTGCATATGTTTACTTTAAAGGCTTGTTGGAGGGTCCTGTGAGGTAACATGCCCATTTGCCTCTCCTAGAGTTACAGGGGAGCAAGCTACAGATGCTACCGTAGTGGAGTTATGCTAGCCATTTGAAGAAAAGTCTGTCTCCATCGTCCCTTCCTCCCTGGCTCTCTCCTACATTCCTCCTGTCTCTCCCATCTGTGCTTCCCGCTTCCCTCTTCTCTCCACTCTTTCCTGTACCCTCTCCCTCACTCCCTCCAGTCTTCCTCCCTCTCTTCTCTCCACTCCTGTCTTCCTCCCTTCCTGCATCTCCCTTCTGTCCTGCACCCCTTTCTGAGCTCCCTCCCTTCCCTTTTTAAAGGTGGCTCTGGCAACTGTTGCTGAGTCTATGCACAGCTACTGTTGGTTCTTTAAGGAGTTGTGCTGGGTGCTGCCAATGCTAAAAGAGACACATCCCTGCCCAGGAAGTGTGAGGTGGGAGAAGCCATAGCCATGATGTTTAACAAGAAAGAACCAAATTGGGCCAGAAGAGCACTCAGATGAGAGCTCTCTGAGAAGAAGGGGGTTGGGCAAGTGGCTTTTTCTGGCTAAAAGGGACAGAGTAGGCAGGGACAGTCAGTTCTGGATGGAGAGGGAGAGCGGGGTAAACAGGATGGCCCAGGTTGGGGCAAGATTGGGCCCCAAATGGAAAAGGCAGATAGATAGCAGCAACTGTTGATGGAAAAGTAGCAAGCAGATGGGAGGGAGCCTTGGGCCCTGCTCAACAGCTTTGTTTGCAGGACAAGACAGTTTGGAGCATCTGAGCAGCAGGCCGGAGGTGAGCAGAAATGGGTTCTTTGGGTGGGAGTGGGATGACTTGAGCAGGAGCAATGGGCTGTGAGGGAGAGAAGAACTGACACATATGGTGGATTGGCTACGAGCAGGCGCTGGCCTTGGTCACCAACCAGAGGCTCCTGGTAGCTGCCACCTTGGGAACAGTGACAGTATCAACGCCTAGTGTCCTGTGCTGCCCTATACTTGTCAGAGCTGGGTATCTGCGTAGGGAAGACTCCTCTACTGCAAAGACAGCCGATGGACAACAACAGCATCCCTGGGAACACAGTGAAGGGAGTAGCTGTGCTCTGAGGAGCAGCTTGGCCCCTCATCTGGTACCGGCCTGGGTCCAGAAGCTGTGCTGTCTTTGGCTGATACTTTCCCAGGTATCTCTGATGTGTCACCTGTGTCTACTGCATTTCTTGTGGCTGTAATCTAAGCCCCAACAGAGGCAACTGCAAAGTTTATTTGGGCTCACAGTTTTAGTCCCTCATTGTGGAGTTGGAGAGTCAGTGGTGTGGGAGTATGTCACAGAGGCCATCACAGTCATTGGGGGCTCAGGAAGCAAGCTGAAAATGGAACCAGAGGCCAACGACACCTTCAAAGGCCCTCTCCTAGTGTCCACTTCCACCCAATCTACTCCTCCTAGAGGCTCCACAGCCTGCAAAACAGGGCCAGAGCTGGGGGCTAAGTGCTCAAAAGCCTGTAGATGTTCCATGTTCAAACCCTAACATTGTTTAAATTCTCTGGCCTCTTCCCATCTTGCCATTCTCTTGTGCCCCTCTGACACACACACTTTTTCTTTCCTCTTTCATTTTAAAATCTTACTATCTCGGGCTGCATGAGGCTATTTTCGTGCAAGCACACAATGCACTTTGAATATCCCCTCCCCATACTCTATTACCTTTCCCCCTCTCATGCCTCCCTCTCCATCAGCCCCCTTTGCTTTCCCTGGTCAGTACTACTTTCATTTCCATGTCATCAGTACATGTATGACTTTGACTCTATAATAAACACATGGGACAGTGAAACAGGATGGACAAAGGACCCAGATAGAAACCCATGCAACTAAAGCAAAAGATTCTAAGAGAACAAATACATTGGAGAAAAGACAGCTTCTTCTGCCAACAGAGCTGGCTAATCTAGGTAACCACTTGTAGAATGAGACTAGAGTCCTAGTTCTTGCACATTAGCTAATTAAAACTCCAAATGAATCAAGGGGGAGTACTTCCAATGGGACAAAAACCATCTGAGCTCTAACCGTGCTCTGATGCCCAGCTCAACAACAGCCCTGATCCTTAACATGATTTTTTTTTCCCTCTGCATTCTGGTTAGTGGAAAGGAAGAACGAGGCCCAGAGGAAGCCCCAGATGTGCCTCTCAGCCCTGTACTTTAGAATCCCTAGGAACTTTCTGGGGCACAGATGATTCTCTCCACACACAGCTCTGTCCCATCCACATCAGAAGATAAGGACTGGTTCCTAGGGCAGGGTTGCTTTTAGAATTTCTCCCTTGTATCTGGGATTAGAGCCACTGGGCACTAGCCTCTGGACAAGGGGCTACCAAGCAGGATGAAGGATAACCAGCAGGAATATAGAACTTCCATTCTCTGCAATTGCTTCCAGGTCACCCACCTACTGCTGGGGCCTTTTCTACAGGTGCATGAGTCTGGGGCTGCTCAGATGTGTCGGCATATTGACAGATTCATTTCTGCTTTTGCAGGGGATGGTGGTGGTTGAGAATGACATGGGATAAGCAGTCTTGGCTTCTTTGTGGGCACATATATGCCACAAATTACCTAAGCAAGAGCCGAGGATGCATGGATAAGGCCTTGCAGGGCATGCAAGGCCTAGGATGAGAAAGACAGGGAGTACTGAGGGGCTGGACCGAGGATGGGTGGGCGCTGAAGAACAGGAGGTGAAAGGTTCCTGCAGCTGAAAGACTGCATAGAATCCTTAAGTTCCTCCAAGTTAAACATTGCAGTGGAGCTCCAGGGCCCTCATGGGTAGCGAAGCAAAAAGCAAGCAAGAGCTTCAGTGGGCTTCAGACTGAAGATGGCAGCCAAGTAGAGGGACCACCAGACAAGTGTTCCTAGGGGAGTTCCAGGAAGTCATTGCTATGTCCATTAAAGCTGGCCTGCAGGCCTGAGTGAAGGGCTGTATGTGAACCTTGACGAGGTGACCTGCCAGAACCTCTCTAGGCTCCTTAACAGTGAACTTGCCAGAAGGTGCTCTGTTCTACCTGCAGCCTGGCTTGGCCTGGTAGTGCACGGGGTAGGAGACCTGCCTCCCCTACTCGAGTGGTCATGCCTGCTGATTTCTCCAAGGTCATCCTGTCCTTTGCATCCCCAGCTACACACAATGTTTGTTAGGCTTTCTTGAAAGGTAGGGAAATACTAGTGTAGCCTTTGCCTGGGTCAACAGGAAGATCACTGGTTGAACTTGAACTCCACCAAAGATGCTGCCTGGGCTCAGTAGGGCTTGTCTCTCTCTGCAGTGAGATGTACAATCTGCTCCCTGCATCCCAGTGACTCAGCACCAAGGGATTAAGCAGTAGAAGTCTCTGATAGAGGCAGGCAGAGCTGGGCCTGCACGTTGCTCTTCAATAAAAGGGAGTGGCCTTCATTTGCATTGGCCACTGGGAACTTCCTGAAGTCTGTCCCCAAACCCCTGGAGGCCCACACCTGTGAGGAGGAGCAGAGTGGAGGAGGAGAGGAATGATGGAAGAGGGATGTGGGGGAAGATCTGCCGATGGCGACACAAGATGCTTGCTTGCTCCAGTACTGGGCAAAAAGGACCTGGAAAGGGGGGGGTGCTGGCGTCTTCATGAGGTCAGCCTGAGGGTGGAGGGGACATGGACATGGTAAAGAGGGATTGATCTTTCTGGATGGGCACCAGCTGACCTAGGTGTCTCTGACAAGATTGTCTGGTTGCCTTCTTTTGAATCCAAGGCAGAAGAGTCAAGCCAGGACACACAGCCTAACAACTTGACTTTCTCAGTACCTGAACAAGAAGAGGAAGGCAGAGGGAAGGCCACGCCTATCATCTCCATTGAGCTCCACTCTGTTCCCCAGCATCTGGGAACCTATGCAGTGACTACTGAGCAGCATTATCCTCGGGACTGGAGGACACCACAGCGTGTCACATGCACCTGTGCCACTTGAGCTCCCAAACCCCTCTCTGCTCAGGAAGGCTCATCCTTATCCACGGGGCACATTGAGGCTCAGAGAGAGGTGAGAAAACCACTCAAGGATGCAGAGTCCAAATTCAGCCCCAGCCTCTTGTCTCCAAGTGGCTTCAAGCTCTCTCTTTCTACTCTTAGAGGTAGATGCAAGAAGGACCTCAACTCTCTCAGATTTCTAAAGGCCATTCTGCAGTAGGTACTTTATCAAAGATGCATGGTCTGAGCCAAGGGCCTTGAAAAGAAACCCATCCAAGGAAAGTGAGCAGCCTCAGTATGCTAATGAGCTCAGTCCAGTCATCAACAAGGCGGGGCAAGTGCAATGTCTTTCAATTCTCCTTGGGGTAGATCATCTGTCTACACCAAAGGGTCTTATTCTAAAGGTGAGTAAACTGAGGTCCAGAAAAAGGGTAGGACCTGCCACAGCCAAGGCATCAGGGTCTAGTCCTGGAGTGTTTCAACTCCTAACCTGGGGAAGAGACACGTTTCTACTTCTTTCCCCTGGACCCTGTGGCTTCTTGTGGTCAGAAGTGTCTCAGAAGGTAGCTGGCCTGAGTTCCTGAGGAAATGGAGGGCTGGTCTGGGGCAGGAGGCACCATTCAGCTGTTGCCCAGGCAAACCCTGCTGACCAATGACCAGAGGCACAGCACTTTGAGTTAACAGCTGTGAGATTTCTTCACCTTTGCTTGGCACTGGTTCCATGTCACCTGCCTGGGTCTCTGGGATGCTGGCTCCCTTTCTCTTTAGGGCAAGAAGTCCCCTCAGGAGTGCCCTCCTCCTGCAGAGGCCAGTGGCACTTCAGGGACAGGAGAGTGGGCAGTCTGACTCCAAAAACCATCAGTACCCTCCCAGGCTGCCAGGCTGAAACATTCTCTCTGCCCTGGGCTTTAGATGGAGGACTGACAGCCTTTGGCTGATCTCCACCTCCTTGGCTGACAGTCCCTGTCAGCCCCGCACTGAGCTCAGAATGTTTTTGACACTGGGAACTGAGCTCAGAATTTGGCTTCTCCAAAGGGCACCTCCCCCCATGAGCCCCTGAGAGCCCAGGTTGAGGCTTCACGTAGATACAGCTTGCACCTGGTCACAGCATGCCCTCACTTGCACACAGGTGACTCTAGAAATCAGTGCTTTCATCTGGAAAATGGAGCCAATAAAAATCTTGCCTTGTCAGACTTGGAAGACTGAGTATCTAGGGCTTCCCATAGTGATAAATGATATGTTTTTGTGTGTTCACCCTCTCCTTCCTCTTTAGTCTCCACCAGCACCTCCCTGGGGATAACCTAGAATCTATCTGGCTCTCTAGAGGTGGGGGTACCAGTTTAGGGCCCTTAGTCCTGGATACAGAGTGACCTCATCCAGTCCCTTGATGGTCATCTGGTGTCTGTGTGGGAGGTGGAACTTGGGTGTGGTTTTGAATGGGTTGTGGGTAGACCAGGTGACTTCCTGGGTCCTTTTCACTCTAAGAAGCTGTGAGGATTTCCATGGATCCGCAGTTCCCTGAGCCATGGTGAGTTGCTGTGGTTGCTGCGAGCCAAGCTCTACAGAGTACTACAGTTTTAGGAAGGGAGCTGACTGCAGCCCCATCATTTTAACTGTCTCCTTACCCGCGATGGAAACAACCAAATAATCCTCAAGTGTCAGGGACAGAACTCTGTCCCCAGCCTGCCAATTAATTACTTTATACAGCAACTGTCCCTGGGATGCCAGGGCCTTGGCTGGCTAAGGAAGGACATGAGTAAGATGGCAGAGAGTCACAGTCAAGAGCTGGAGGACTGGCTTGCAGGACATGTGCATATTGGTCCATAGGTGACATGGACAGCTGGCAGACACAGGGTTGCTCTCTGTCTGGGCTGAGACACTGACCCCATGGGACCCCTCCTGCTGGTGGCTGGGATCATTCCCCAGGCTCATGCTGTAACTCAAGGTGATCCGGATAGGAGTGCAATCCTGGAAGCTTACCTGGCCCTTCTAGATGCTTTTTCTTCCTGCAAGCCAGCTTCCCAGGCCATGTGAGGCAGGGGCCACTCTCAGGCTACCTCTCTACCTCTCAGGCCTACATACACCCCAGGTGCTCAGATCCTTGATCAAAATGCAAAGTCATCAGGTAGGGTGTGGATTCTGAGTCAGACACAGACCTGGATTCAAATTTGAACCCATTTACCCTAGGTGTGTTCTTAGGAAAGTTAATCTCATCTCACAGCATCTCACCTTTCAAACTCTGCTTTTCCTATCAGACTATAGGGAAGATTACTGATGCTACAGGTAAGGCTAGACTATTCATAGCCACTCTTGACGGGACAGATGGTCTGACTAGGGGACAAGAATTGCCTCTGTGGCAGGTCCTGTTGACATAGTTAGCTATGACCTCAGTCTACACCCTGGTTGAGTTGTTCCTTACCCTCACCCACTCTAACTGCTCTTTTTTCTTTTAGTAAGGAGTCTTGTGGTGTAGTCCAGGATAACTTACATCTCAAAACCTTCTATCTCAATCTCGGGGATGATAGACACATGTCACCACACTTGGGTTCCCTCTTTAAATTTATACGTTGGACACCTAATCACCCCCAAAGACCTCAGAATGTTTTTTGTTTGTTTGTTTTGAGGAAGAGATAAGGGCTTTAAAGTTGTTGGGATTAAATAAAATCCTATTGTCTGAGTGGAGCTTTATGTGAGTAGTGGACATGTACAGAAGGACCTCGTGAGGACATCGGGAAGTGATGGCAGCTGGAGACCAAGCCAGAGCAGTCTTAGGAACAAGTAGCTTGCCAATAGCTCTTCTCAGACTTGAAGCCTCCAGGATTGTAAGGAAGCAAGTGTGTATTACTGACATTTGCTGTCTGTGGCACTTTCAAGAGTGGCCTGAGGCATCATATTCACCCAGGGGAATGAATCTCTGAAGTGAGAGTTGCCAGTTTGTCCCAAGAAATATCTCACATCCCCAATGGCCTTGGAGGAGACCTTGGCAAAGAAGCTCGCTCTAATGTCTGCATCCTGGCCTGGTCTGAGGGTACACTTGCTCAGTATGTCTCAGGCAGCAGGAGATGACACCTGCTCTCTGCTGTGCTAGCCTGAGGTGCTGCAGGGGTGTTGGTGAAGGTATAGAGCTTGTGCATGGCCATGAGAACCCCGGGTGGAAGAGCTGTGCCGGGTAGCCTGGTGACTCACTGCTTACTCCAGGTCTGGGCTGCTGGGGACAGGCAGGTGGCTGCCTTCCCACCCTCTGGTGGCCTGGTGACATTTCCTGGAGGATCAGGAGTGGCATGGGTGGAACTACAGATGCCAGGATCATGACACATTCCTCTCTGCCTCTATCAACTGGTCCTCCAGGCTGCCTTCATACTAGCCCCAGGATTTTGTGGCCTGGTAATAGGACAGGGTTGTCTTCCTACTTCATGTGTCCACGTTGTCATGGTGACAAGATGTGGAAGCAGGTAGCTGACTAAGGGGCATCCTCCAGGCAAGCAGAGGGCAGGGGCTGCAGAGTGAATCTGAGGAAGGCCAGGCTGCTCCAACCCCCTTCATCCCTTCCTTCCTGACCATGGCTTCCTGAGCAGCCACATATTTGAGGTTCCCCTCTTTTCTCCCAAGCCTCCTACAGCCTGGGCACAGAACATACAGTCTGCCCTTTCCTGCCATTCTCTCCCCACCAGGATGTGGCAGACTGGAAGAACTCTGCCCCTTGACCCCACAGTTGGTGATCTCACCCTAGGCCTGCAGCAGTGGGCAGGGGGCAGCTGGATGTGAGTTGCCCAGCCTTCCCGGAGGCTGGCCCGAGGAGATGCCAAGCTCAGAGCCTGGAATTGAGGCCAGAAAATCCTTTGCCAGGACGGAATCAGCTTATGCTTTTGAATAAAGGGCCGCCACTTCCCTCCCAGTGCTGGGCTCGATTGGGCAAGGTGATAAGCTGAGCTGGCAGCCCTCCTAGCAGGGTTCTGAATCACTGTTGCGAAAGCACATCCCCTCCTTAAACACTGCCTGCCAATGTCCTCATCTGTCGTGCAAACAAAATACGACCATCCTTAGCCTAGGTTAGCCACAACAAAGCACCCCAGGGAAGCCACCTGCCAAGAAGAGTGGCAGCCAGTGTGGATGTCAGCCGAAACAGAAACTCTGATGGTGTTGGCCTGTGGCCCCCACTGGCTGCATCCTATGCCAACACCTGTCATAAGTGTGATGTTCCTAGGAGGGTTTAGGGCAGGAGACTCGGGTGCCCTCATCAGGACAGTGCACAGTTCCACCATCAAGCATACAGGTAGGTGCTTGTGTGCATGTGTGCCAGGATAGGTCATGGCCTATGGCAGCTGGATTAGAAAGCATTCAGAGATTTTCTGGGCTTCCTTTGTGCTGATCTATAACCTGAACCCATCTGCAGACAAAGGTAAGATACACAATGCCTTATCTGGCTCCTTATCCTGAACCATTACCTTTTCACATAACCCTGTGCCCTTGACAGAATACCCAGCAGAGTGTCTGGCCAGGGGTGTGCAGGAACAAAGCTGGAGTTTACAAACACACCCTCTGTCTGCATTGGTGTTTCTTCTGCTGGTGAGACACCAGCTCATAATAAATGAAGGCTGTGTCCACTTGAAGAAGCCAGAGTGGTAACCGACTGCTTTGAAGATAAGTATGTGGAAGAGGAAAAAAAAAAAGACATTTAGGCAAGGGCACTGATGTTTGCCTGCTGGTCCTTCCTGAGCTGAGTTTGAGGATGCATAGGGCAGATTTCCATGCCCAGGAAATGACATCAAGCCATGACACTGGAGGCGGGATAATAGAATGGAGAATAATCATCCAGTTTATCTAAAACCATAGAAAAAGTTCAAAAATATCAGCGTCTGTAGGGGGGAAAAAAAGCAGCTACCCACTCTCACAAAAGACTTCAAAGTGTGGTCAACTTTGCAATTTTTTTCTGTTTCTTTGCTCTTTTAAGTCTGCTCTCACTATTTTAAGTTGCTTCATTTCGGGGTGAGTGGTGTAGAGAGTTCTGGTCTGCTTCATGCATTGTTTGTGGATTTGGTCCCTGGAGTGTGATCATCACAGCAGACACTGTACAGTGTGGACATGCTGATGCCACCTCACTAGATAGAGAGATGTCTTTATTGCAATCTATCTGCCTTTGTGAAAGAGAAAATGTCTCAGAATTTCAGCTCTTTGAAGAGCCAACTGGACAGTGGTGTGTGTGTGTGTGTGTGTGTGTGTGTGTGTGTGTGTGTGTACACATGTACAAGTGTTTGTGGTATGCTGGCCTACACATGCATGTATGGAGGCCAGAGATTAATGTTTGGTACCTTTCTCAGTTGTTTACCTTATTTTTTTGAGACAAGGTTTCTCACTGAACCTGGATCTCACCATTTTGCTAGCAAATCCCAGGGTTTGCAGTCGTCCTGACTGCAAACCTCTGCCTTCAGTGCTGGGGCACATACCACATGTGGATATTTGCCACGACGCCCTGCCTTTAAGTGGTTGCTCAGGACCCAAACTCAGGTCCTCACACTGGTGCAGCAAGCAATCTATCAATTAAAAGGTTTCCCTAGCCCAACTTTTAAGAATGTTTATTTTTTTGCAGTTTGAGCATTTGGGATCAGAGTCCAACAGTGAATCTGGGTGGTTGATTCAGATGTTACCAGAGGGGAGAGAAAAGGAGGATCAAGATCAGGGCTGGTGTTGGGCAGAACTGGGGAGTGAGCAGCCTAGTGAAGTAGGAGGCAGTGTTGGAAGTCAGTGGATCTCAGAAGACCCAGAGTTACAAATGGGTGGCTGGACCATGGGATAGGCAAAGTTGTACAGGTGAACCTTTGGCGGTAGGGTGATGGCAACACTACCCCCTCCCTCCCTTATGAATCCACTACCTTCAGCCAAGGCCCCATGTGGATATATTGGCATGGCTTCTTGAATGCTTTCTACTTGTGATGCTTTTGTCCCCCACAACTTTATTTTGAGATAGGGTTTCACAATGTAGCCCTGGAACTCACTATGTACACTGTGTATAGACCAGGCTGGCCACATACTCACAAACACACTCATCTACCTCTATCTCCCAAGTGCTGAGATTAAGGTGTTTACCACCATGCCCAGCTTCATGTCCTCCAAATGTAACACAATTCTGGCTATGTAGGTAAAGAAAATAGGTATGCAAATCAAACATTTACCAATTATGAGTATTATATTTTAAACACTTTTCAGGAGATGTAGATTTGCCATTGATTAAAGATTAAATTAAAGTTCCATATTTATGAGATCATCTATTTGTTTATTTAAATATAAAAATGAAATCTTAGATGAATATTTAATACTATAGAACATAGAGTATCTTCAGTGTTTTTCAGAATCAATATTTTGATTTTCTAATGCTGAGAAGACTTGCTTCAGATAAATACATAGTACAAAATTACAGAGGTGTGTTCTGGGCTATTTCATAAATTAGTGGAAAATTTGTCTTAATCTCAAGCCAAAATTATCACATGATATTCTTATGAAATTCAAGTCAGCAACTCAAATAGCAATGTTAAAAACCAAACCTTGTAACACAATCCAATTCAAAGATACACTATGATTCACACTGAGGGATGATGGTGGGGAATACACAGTCTTTGTTTTGTGTAACTAAGCCATTATGTTTCCATAATGGTTCTTCAGTGACCAGCCCAGAGCAGAAGGGACACCTTCTGAGGAGCATAACCCATTGTGGGGACAACCTACTGTCCAAGGCTACAAGGAGGGGGCCCATGAAAGACTCTAAGGAGGGAACTGACACACTTGGTCTTTATAAGCCAAGCCAATGCCCTGAGCACGTGGCCACAGCATGGAGTGGTACAGGATTTGCAGCCATGAAGATCATGGGTGGGAAACAGCCCAGGGCTCTGCTGTTTCTGAGCACAGTGCCTCTGAAGAGGTTTCTGGCTCCTGCTAGCTCCCACATGCCGGCCTTCAGTGTCACTCTTTACCTTTGGTTTCCTTGAGCAGCTCTTCCGTGAACTTGACCACTTGGACCACCTCGACCCATGGGAAGCCTTTTCCCACTGCAAAGATGACACTATCATAGAGGGTGTCCAGCAGGATGCTCCGGCGGGCATCCCTCAGCTCATCAAACTCCTCCCAGTTCAGGAGCCTCCGCAGGTGCTCTCGCCCCTGGGGTTTCTGCGGGGTGTGTTATGGGGAAAGGAGACAACATCATTACTGGGCACGGCACCATTTTGGGGCCATATGAAAATCCTGAGAATGACCAGGAATGTGGGGACACTAAGGAAGAACCAGGCTTGGTTTCTAGACAGCTGCGCCTTTCCTTTCTGGAAACCTGTCCTTTTGGGTGTGCTCCTGTGTGTGTGAGTACACATGTGTGGGTGTGCTCCCATGTGTTGTGGAATATAATTTTAACTAGGCAAAGATGTGTTACATTTGTTTATGCTGTGTGTAAGGATGTAAGGATGTGTACTTAATTATATAAAGATGTGTTACATTTGTTTCACCTTGCCTGCCTAAGGCACCTGGTTGGTCTGAACGGCCAATAGCTAGGCAGAGGAAGGATAGGCAGGGTGATCAGGCAGACAGAATATGTATGAGAACTCTAGGCTCAAAAAGTACAGGAGGAACAAGAGAAGAGGGAGGAGGAGAGAATGAGGGAGATGCCGGTGGCCAGAAGCCAGGCAGCTTCCAGTCAGCCAGATACAAAGACAGCAAGAACGTAAGAAAAGGTAAAAAGCCCAAGGCAAAAGGTAGATAAAGAGAAACAGGTTAACTTAAGTTAAAAGAGTGAGCCATAAATGAGCCTAAACTAGGCCAAGCATTTATAACTAATAAGTCTCCGTGTCATGGTTTGGGTGCTGGTTGGTGGCCCCAAAGAAAAAGCCTGGCACATCTGTGTGTGTTGGTATACATGTGTGAGTGTACTTCTTTGTGAGTCAGTACACATGTGTGGGTATGCATGCGGAGGCCAGAGGGCAGCCTCAGGAGTCAGCCATCACTCAACAGTTCACCTTGTTTTTGAGACAGGGTCTCTTGCTGGAGCTTGCCAAGTAGGCTGGGATTGCTGCCTGTCTCTGCCCACCTAGCATTGGGATTGTAAAGTTTCAGCACCACCCCTGGCTGTCTATGAAGTGTGTTCTGTGCACCAAACACAGTCAGCTCCTCGTGCTGCTGTGGAGAGTATTTGGCCAATTGAACCATCTCTGCCACCTTTTTATTAGCACTCTTTTCTTTGAGAGCTCTGACACCAGCCAGTGCGGCCCCAGGCTGTGCACCTCCAAGCAAGCCTCACATTTTGAATTACGGCTCCGATATTCTGTTCCCTAAAACAAGTTCATTTCTCTTCGAGACTGCTTTCAACTAGCTAACCTGGTGCATTCACAGAAGAGTGTAAATGACTGGTGGAGAAGAGGTTTAGTGAGGTGACATTTAGCTTGATGGATGTTCAGGCTCTCTTGTGGATTTAGGGGAAGACTGATAGTGTGAACTTTTCCCTCGGTGGTGCTTCTGTAGGAGGCTTTCTAGAACAGGTGTATAGTAGGAGAAGCAAGAGTCACTTTGATAACAATAAGAAATGAGAAGATACAGAGACCAGCCACACGGGGGAATGCTGCTTTGCAGGATGAGGAGGCTCTAGCTAGGGGAACTCCAAGTAGATCAATGGCAGACCTAGGTCCTGTTCTTAGTTCCCAACAGTTTCTGTTTACCACACTTCTCTGTACGATGCAGTCCTTCCCTGCAACTCCCATTGGCAAGAGCCCCTTCACCCTCCCTCATGTGTGGGGCACAGCTCCAGAGGACTGCTGGGTCCCAACTGAGGCACCAGCTGCCAGGTACTGTATCCTCCTCCTCCATCCCTGCTGGGCTGCTCCTCCCCCATCCCTGCTGGGCTGCTCCTCCCCCATCCCTCCTGGGCTGGTCCACAGCCTCAAATTTCCCCTGGCTCTGGAATTCCATCCTCCAGCATCCATTGCTCCCGACTTAGGGCTGGTGACTCTAAAATTCCATCCTCAAGCATCTCTTGTACCCTGAGAGGTGGTGTGTTGGGGTGTTAGAAGTGCCACCCAAGAAATCAACATCCAAGACCTTGCTGGCACACCTCCCCCTCCCCACTATATCCATTGGAGCCAAGGTCTCTAACCCAGATCGTCACCTGAAACTGGAAGACTTCCTTCACTCCCTGGGGTGTTAGAAGTGCCATGGCCCTGGCTCCCCCCAGTTGCTAAGCAACCTCACTGGGGACAACTCAGTTCCCAGAACCCTGGCAAGGAAGCCTGGCTTTGTTATGTCACAGGGTCCTGGGCTACTTCTAGTTCTTTCATACTGGGTCTTCAGCAGTCCTCCACATCCCCCACATCCTGCTAGTTGCAGCCCATGTCTCCTGTCCTTGTAATAGGTCAGGTTTGATCTCCATACCGACCTTCACGTCCTTACCTCATCCCTTCAGGATAACTCAACCTGCCCCTGACACCAATCAAGCTTCCATGATTCTGTGTTTTCAATATTATGACTTCGCTTTGAGGACACAGAAAGCAGTTAGGCAGAGTGACTCAAGTGCTGTACCCAAGCACCACATGCTTGGAGTGACAAGTCAGGCTTCCTCCTAGCCTGTCCTGTCCTGGCAGTACCTGGTCACCTAAGGAACAACTATACCTACCTCATTGCCCATGCCCAGAGCCCCAGTAGGAGGGCCTGGGAACACTGGCTGGAGTTGGTGTTTTCTGCTATGTTGGTTGACCTAAGCTAGGGTCATCTGGAAAGAGGGAACTAATTGAGAAAATATCTCCACCTGATTGGCCAGTAGGCAACTCTGTGGTGGCATTTTCTTGATTAATGATTGATGTGGGAGACCCCAGCCCACTGTAGGTGGTGCCATCTCTAGGCAGGTAGGTGGCACAAGGAGCAGGCCAGTAAGCAATATTTCTCCATGATCTCTGATTTAGTTCCTGCCTCCAGATTCCTGCCTCGAATTCCTGCCTTGAGTTCCTGCCTTGGCTTCTCTCAATGATAAACTGTGACCTATAAGCTAGATAAACCCTTTCCTCCCCAAGTTGGCTTGTCAGTATTTTATCACGGCAATAGAAAGCAAACTAAGACACATGGTGGCAGCAGTACTGAAGGAGGGGACCTTTTCCCACTGCCTCTCAAATGTACCCTGACCCTTTTCCATGCTGACTCCCGGCCAGAGGAAATTACTGATCACCATGTTCTATGAGCTTCTTACAGGAGATCTCTAATCTCTCTTTCATGTTGACTGTGCCCCCAGCCCACACACAAATAAATACATGCATGTATCAATCCTGTGGATTTGGCTGTGCCATGGCTTACAGTTATTTAATCAGATTCCAATCAAGGTACTGTTGAGTGGTACTTAGTAGGTCTGTGACATCCACAGCCAGCTGTGTGAACAGGGGAGGACCAGAAGGGGGTTTTAGGAACAAACTGCCAAGCCAGAGCACTCTTTTAGCCTCTTCTTTTGTCTTAATTGGAGCACAGACACATGGTGAGGCTTCAGCCAGCCTGTAGACTATGGGATCAAGGCTGGCTTCTTAGGAGAGGCTTCCTAGACTTTGCAAAAGCCATTTGGCCCCTTCCTTTGCTGCCTTCCAAGCAGGAGGGCAGAGGTGACTGTAGAGCACCAGCAATCACAAGACTGAGAACCCTGTCCTGGGCTCCCTAAGAACATCAAGACCACTGCATCTCCCTCGGCTGCCTGACTGGACTGTCCTAGATGGGCAGCAAGGAGGGGACACCTAGTATTCTGGTTTTAGGTGCTGGCCTTTGGGGTTAGAGTTCCCAGCAGCTGCACTCAACTCTCTGTGCCACAGACTTGTACTTCTGAGCCTCCAGATGGGTCAAATGAGGTCATCTGGAGGTGGGTCAACCAAAGAGGAGGGCCTCTTGTTCACAGAAAGCAAATCGATTTGCCAGAAGCAGAAAGTTGAGGTGCCGAGGCTTCAGAATGTCTTCCCGGTCACCCATGTGAGCTGCATGGCCCACTTCCTGTGGGCTATGAGAAAGTGACAGTATGCCAGTCATCCAAAGAGTTTTCTAGAACTAGGGGATGTGGGAGGCCTGCTCTTTGACACAAAAGTTGCCCCATCAAGGACAGAGGGTGGTGCTGCCATGGGTCTATCCTACCTGCACATATTCTCTCGACATCAATTCAGCCTGAAGCCTATGGAGCAGGTAGGAGCCTTGCTGGCCTCAGGGAAGGACAAAGAGCATCATTCCAGGTGGCTGTGCCCAATCAGAGCCTTGCAGCTGGAAGGGAAAACAATCAACCCTGAGAGACATCTCTGGGACAGTCACCCTCAGTGTGTCCTTTCTTTACCCATCTGCTCACTCAGTATTGGCCACTGAGCATTTAAGAACTTTTGGCCACATTAGAAATGAGCTGTGATCCCCACAGTGTAGCCACATCCACCCAGAAGCATAACTCCTGGCAAGTTGGGTGAAGAAGATGCAGATGCTGGAGACCGCAGCCCGAGTGTGCATGCTCATGCATGCTCTGCCCTTTGCTCCCTCATTACTCTGTTAAAGTCCTCAGGACTTCAGAATGTGAGCATGCTTGCACACGGTGTCTTTAAAGACCCAACGAAGGTAAATGAGATCTTTAGAATGGACCCTCATTCAATATGGACACATTGATTTTGAACTCCCAACCTTGCAGACTGGAAGCATGTATTCCTATCAGAAGAGAGCAACAGACATTAAAAGACCATGTGAGGTCATAAGCATCTGAAAGCCAAGGAGAGATGCCCCAGAAAAAAAAAAAAACAGGCCTGTGGACACTTAACTTTGGACACCCAACCCCAGAATTGAGGATGTGTCTGCTCTTTGAGTCCTTCGGTATGAAGAACGGTTACAGCAGCCTGAGCAGGGGCATACAATGGGTGGATGAGGGCTCTTTGTAGGAGAGTTGGTTGAGGTATATGTAGGTCAAGGGGTAGGAGCCAGGATTCAGAGTCAAGTGGCTGCCATGCCATGCAGAAAAGATAGCATCCACCCACATCTTGTTAAAGAGGGAGAAGAAGAGAGTGTGGGAAGGGAACTGGAAGGGAGATTCAGGAAGCAGGAAGGTCCAGCATTGCAAAAGCCAAGAATGGTGTGTGGCTTCTGCTGAGTCTTCATTGAGTCTTCACTGAGTCTGATCAGACCACCCAACAAGACTGATTTCATCTAGAGTGATATGGATTTTCTGTGTATGTATTCCCTCCTTGTCCCCCCTCTCTGATTTATTTAGGCCGATGAATTCACAAGTGTCAGCTGATGGTCACGTGGCTCTGTTGATTCTGGGCCAGTGCTGAAGCAAAACTTGGTAGCAAGCACAGGATTTAACAAAGCTGCTTTTCTTACAGTAGTGGCCAGGGAAGGGCAGTGGGGGTAAGGCATGCTAGGACAAGATATACCCTTCCCAGGCACAACCTTCCCTGACTACTTCCTCCTCCTAGCCCTACTTCCTAAACTGACAATTCTCTGTTATTTGTATATACGACTTGTCCTGTGCTTCAGAGCCCCAATTTGCAGGCCTCAAGGGTTTTGTGTCTCTCTGTATGTGGTGACTTTGTGATTGTCCCTGTGGCTCTCTAGGTTCTGGTCAGAACCAAGTCTTACAACCAGGACTTGTAATGAGCTCTGTTCTGTGGAGATGTTGAGGTTATCCATGGCCCTGTCATCTATCCATGCAGCTGGTCCCTCCCCTCTCTACTTATGAGGCCAATAGCATCACATAAACCAGTTTCTAGCCTCAGCAGTGTTGATATGGGAGAGCCACCCTGTTCATTGTTGGCTACTGAGAAGCATCCAAGGCCTCCTCTGCAGATTAGATGTTAGCAGCAGGCTCTCCACCAACTATGGTGACCACAGCATCTCCAATCCTTGATTTATGTTCTGTAGGGTCAGTTCCTGCCTGTCTGTTGATAGCTGATGCTCTAAAGCCACTGTGCCCATGATGCTTCATCTTCATTGTCAACTGGACTGGATGCGCTGTATCCATAGTCGGGAAGTAGAGCTCATTCAGTACTCAGGTTGCCTTCTCCTTTTTATTCAGTCCAGAGCCCCAGCCTGGACTGTGCCACTCACATTTAGAATGGAATTCCTACCTTAATAAACTCCCTCACAAACATGCCCAGAGGTTGTTTCCATGGTGATTCTATACCCCATCAAGTAAATAATTAAGATTACCCATCGCACCGCTCCATATTCTGTCCTCGTGTTTCTTTGCCAGCTCTCTCTGGGCTAGTGGTTCACATCTCCCCTTTCTCTTTTCATTTAGTACTCCGGCTTGTTGTCCCCAGGGCTGTGGCTCCCCATGAATACACAGCTATGCTGTGCTGCTTACACAGCCATCCCTAGGGCCAGAAGCCATTTGTGTGAGTGCACAAAGCTAATTATTGTCTCTGCAGATGGTTAACCCCTGTAATCTTCTTGGGCTTGTCATAATCCAGCCCTTCTGGAAGCTGCTGAGGTGGTGAGTCTCCATGTGAGAGGGCCAGTGACTGGGCGGAGAGTTCCAGAAGCCACAGAAGACCACCTGAGGTATGTCCAGAGGGTCCATCAAAAGGTCCACAGCAGCTACTGAGAGAAGGGCCGCATCCGCTTCAGCCTGACCTTCATTGGCTGTTTGTTCCCTGGGCCCAGAGAGCAGAGCCATGCCCAAGTGCTCCTCCAAGGATGGTGAGTGGGTAGCTACCTGTAACCGGTGAGGTAAGCTACCGGGGGTGGGGGATAGGAAGACTGACTCTGGGAAGTTCTAGGAAGTGGGGAGGCTTTTCTGCTGCAGATGCTGGTGGTGACGCAAGGCTCCACTGCCACCCTGCAGTCTGCGGAGCTGGGAGTGGATCGTGTTGAAACACGGCGCTGTCACAGCAGCAAAGTTTCAGGTCCCTGCAGGTTGATTTATGGGTATCAGTGCAGCAGCCTATCCAGTCCTTCCACCTGGGCCTTTGGGGGGACTGGTGCAGTTGCTGGAGCAGGCAAGAGGGAAATTCCTTCCCAGGACACTTGGGGTCCCACAGTGGAAGGGAAGGGTGCTAGTTGGCCCCTAGGGTGAGGGTATTCATGGGGGAGGGGCTGGCTTCCAGGAAAGGGTCCAGTTTGCTTCTCGGAAGACCTAGACTGCAAGCACAGAGTGGTGAAAGCAGGTCTGGGGGAGATGGAGCTAGGGCTCAGTAGTAGAGAGCTTGCCTGGCATATATAATGAATGCCCTAGGCTCCATTTCTAGCGTGGCAAAGAAAAAAAGGAAAAGAAAAAAGAGGCCTAGAAGACCCTGGGTATGACCGTATGGAATCTTCTAGACTAGCCTCAGGGTTAGCATCCTTGTTCATTTCTACAAGAAGTAACCAAGATGCAGAGAGATCCAGTACTGGAAGGACCCCAGAGTCAAACTGAGGATATTCTTCAAAGTCAGAGACTCTTTGGGAGTGTGGGGACAGTGCCACTCCCCTGGGTCAGGTTCAGTGATGGGGAAGCCAAGGATGGTGCAGTAGGTGCCTTGAAGGTCACAAGGCATGTGAGGGAGGGTTCATGCTGATTCTAGGTCCCTCCGATCAGCTCCAGCATGGGCATCACTGTTCCATTACCTCAGCTTTGACTTTCCCATGGAGCTGCACCCCACATCCCTCTCACTGAGCCCTAAAAGCTCTCTCCATGGAGGGGAGGTCCCCACCCTCCCCAACTGCTACACAGTGAGAGGGGAGAGGTAAGAGTCATACGCTACCACGTCATCATGACACAACCAAGGATGAACCCCTGGGGGAGATTGCAGCTTAACCCTCAGGAATGTGTACCCTCAGAAATGCATGCAGACAGACAGACAGACAGTGGAGACCCCACCCCCACTGCCCACTGGAGTGTGAGTGAATCTTATTTACCCTCTTAGTGACAGAGACTTCTAAAAATCCTCTTACAAATCAGAGTGACCTCAGATAAGAGAAGGGCTGTCTGTCACTCTCAGAAGGTGTGTGTGTGTGTATGTGTGTGTGTGTGTGTGTGTGTGAGAGAGAGAGAGACAGACAGACACACACACAGAGGTGTGCACCTGAGGCTGTGCGCCCAGGCGATCATACAGGCATGGGTGTGTGTGCATGTTCATGCATGTGTTGGTGTGCTCCTGTGTGAGTATGTTTAAGAGGAAAAGCTGGTATGTCAGGGGACCCCTGGCCATTCAGCACAGGTGGGACCCTGTTTTGTCTGACCAGGCAGAGTGCTCTGTTCTCTGAGCTTTGGTCTGCACGGTGGAGAATGATGGGTGGATTAAACAAGGCTACTGTACCCTCCATCTCCATGGCCCAGTCCTTAGAACCTTTCCCTGAAAGCCCCACTTTCCAATCCTTTAATCATCATGGTTGTTTTCTTATGAACTCCTGCCAGGAGACCTGTGTCACTCCATAAGTATGTCACATAAATTAGTCAGTAAATCAGTCTGTCAGGAGTTCTTAAGCAAGCACCCTGAGGCTTGCAGAAGATGCCTGGCTGATAGAGCTCAATCATTCTGCAACCAAAAGGGTTTTAACCTTGCCTCAGACCCATGGTTCATTTGGCCAGCCATGGGCCGGGGCCTTGGGGACTCATGTGGGGGACATCAATCCCCCCCCCTTTTTAAATGGCACCATTCCTGACATGTCAGGATGTTCACCCAACATCTCTGAGAACATGGCACGTAGACATCAGTTGGGCACCAGCTGTGTTCGGAGCTTGGCTAGACACTGTGAGGGCAGAAACAATGAGTGGGAAGTCCCTGGCCACCAGAGTGAAAGACAGGTGTGTCAAGAGGTAAGCAGAAGGCTGCAGAAGCAATCCCAGTAATGAGCCCTGGTCAGGAGCCAGCCAAGGCCAAGGTGGCAGACAGGCCATCAGTGTTGCTATGTGACCTTCTTTGCAGGACTTTATTTCCTGATACAGTCTGATGAATACAAAGTGAGGTTGCTCAAAGAACCTAGGTCCTAGGGAAAAGCAAACTTGTATTTCCCTCAATAGCCGCAACAGCCCTGAGCAAGCCATTTCACCTTTCATAGGCCTACATTCTCTAAGGCATTGGAGAATGAGGGTCCCACTAGGAAGATGAGATAGGGTCACTTATCTGGGTGTCTGACACAGAGCAGATTACAGACATCTCTCCCTATTCTTCCAACCCTGTCTTTCCACCTGACATTGTGACCCAGTTTCTGGGTAATCCGCAGCCCCTAAGGGGAAGATGGAGTCTGACTACTGCACTGTGAGCTTAGGGATCTATGTTCCACGAGTGAGAGCCTTGGTCTAAATCGGCAGTGTCACCTGGGGGCTCATGACTGAACTCTTGCTCTCTAGTTTGTGACTGTGTTTTGAAGGTCATGGTGCCTGTAGGAGGCAGGGTCTAGTTGATGGAAATAGGTCACTAGTGATAAACCTTTGAAAGTTATAGCGTGGCCCACCTTCTCTGCTTCCTGGACCACTGCTGTGTGCACTATCTTTCAGCACACATCCCTACCACCATGGACAGGCCTACTCCTGGGGCCATGCTTTCTCCACCACGCCACGATGAACAAAGATCTCTCAGAAATGTATGACAAAGGCATCCTTCCTCCTGCAAGTCCCTTCGGTCAGGTGTTTGTGTTGCAATACTGCCTAAGTCACAATGTGAGTCACCTGTGTGGCCTGCACAGGACTGTCCTCACTTTTAGATCAAAGACACTTCCTTTTAACCTTAAAAGCAGTTCCATTTAGCATGGTGCCCTGCTTTGGGACCAAAGAGTCTAGGCTCAGCAGTGTGGCTGTGATGAGGCTTTTTTACCTTTGTGGCTGGGCACACTGTTTGGGTTTAACATCTGTCTGCAGTACTGGGAAGTACTCAGTCTTGGTTTTGGCCTGCAGCTAACTTGGTGAGGAAACTTTAGTTAAGAGAAAACAGTTGGATGTGAAGTCATGTTTCTCAAAACCATTTACATCACTATCAGCTGGAGGTTGGAGTCAAAGGCACCTCACTGACCTCTACATACCACCCTCACTCTTTAGCAGAGGTTATCAACCTGTGGGTTGAGATCAAGTGACTTTTTCATAAGGGTCGCCTAAGATGATTGGAAAACACAGATATTTATATTACAATTCATAACAGTAGCAAAGTTACAGTTATGAAGTAACAATACAGGGTCACCACAAAATGAGGAACTGCATTAAGGGGTCGCAGAATTAGGAGAATTGAGAATCACCGGTCTAGATCCTCTGACTCAGGAAGTCTGGGACATATGTTAATGTGTGCCTCTAAGAAGCCCTCCCCAGGGGGAGGAGGTACTGAGGTTCTAAGTCCAAGGGCTGAGAAGCCCAGGTGTGTCCACCCCCCATATTCTGAGAGCAGGGGCACTTAGTTAAGTCACATACTTTAGACTTCCTTCCATCCTTTAGACTAGACAGTTCTTTCCAGGTAATAGTTACACATTCTTAAATCACTTTGTAAACTATGAAATGTCAAATAACCATTAACAGCTGTCTCCTTCAGCTTCGCCTTCCTTATAAAATGAGGATACTGAGTTATTTTTATAAAGATTAAGTGAAGTGTTCTACATAAAAGCACATTGTGAAACACAAAGAGCTACCAAATCTTGCTCTTTTAATTTCCCTAATCCTCCATTTCCTCACCCATACTATGACAGGATGCCTGGTAAGCCATCCCATGTGCCAGCCTCAGCCACAGGACACCTAGTTACAATGGATGCAGGCAATGTGTCTTTTGTGTATGCTCTGGGTCATGTTGACTCTTTAGGTCAAAGCTGCCTTGGAGCCCACAGTTACCAGTTAGGGTGCCCCTGGCTGCATGATAAAGGGCTCCATGCTAGAAGTGGATTTAAAGACATGGGATTTCTTGGATCCTCTAGCAAAAATCCAGAGGCATGGTTGGTTAACTTAACTGATGATAAAGACCCTTTCTCCTCATGTAGTTGTAGTTGCAGCTGCACCAAGCATCATACACATGCAGGACAACATCCACAAGCCAGATGAATACCCTACTAGCATCCTTTTAATGGATGAGAAATCTTTTTCCAAACCTCTTTGGCTACCCTGAAATAGGAGAGTGGGATAAACACAGTTGGCTGGGGCTGTTGTATGTTCAGTCCCCGGGGTAGAAAGAGACCATGAACCATGGAAAAGACTTGTGTGGAAACAAGAAGCAGTGCAGGAAGGGACTGAGAGGGAGGGGCTGCCTGTCTATCCACCCTCCAGTCCTCCTCAGCATTTCTCTGCTGGTGATCATTTCACTCACCTCAAGCTCCTCTTGGCTCAGGAAGCACAGCCAGAGAGGGACTTGGCTGGTTCTCACCACCAGCTGCTTTCCATGAAGATGCTAAGCTCTCTGGCAGCCAGGGCCAGCAGATCACAGTAAGGAGTGGTCTTGATGGAGGGGCTGGCCAGGTCCCTGTGATGGCAGGTCAGTAGGTCACAGCCTATTGAACATACTTGCTATGGTGTTTCTCTGATGAAGTCCTGGACATGGGAAAGCGCACTAGCATCACTGTGTCACTACAGGAAGTGTACCTGCTTCCTCTTAGGTCCATCACTTCCTGGGTAGCTGTAGTTGGCTAGCCATGTAGGCAAGCCCAACTGCTGAGCCCCAGGGTCTTCCTGTCTCTGCCTCCCCAGGGCTGAGATTATAACTACACATTACCATACTCAGGCTTTTACATTTTTATTTGTTTTTATATTTTTAACAAAGGTTCCAGGGATTGGACCCAGGTTGGCACACTTACAAGGCAAGTACACACTAAGCCATCTTCACACTAAGCCATCTTCACAGCCCATAATGGGCTGGATTTAGCTGGTGTTTTGAGAAGGCCAAGCATGTAGCTGGTCCAGTTTCCTTCTGCTTCCTTCAGAGCCTCGTCAATCCACAGGGAGTGGATCAGGGGTTCCTGAAGAAGAGAACTCACCCAACAAGCCTTTCACCCCTGTCTGGGCTCAGAAACAAGGAGGTAGCAATACAAGGAGGCAGGGACAGGGAGTAGAGACAGCATTGGTCTCGGGGTATGGATCCCTGGCACCAATCCCCTTAGGCTTCTGAGAAGATGCATGGGAAAGCTGTGAGGTTGAGAGCATCAGAGCAGCCGAAGGGGTGTGTAGGAGTGGTAAGGGTTAAAATGAGGAAATAGATGCTGGGAGGGTGGAACGCTGTGTCCCTTCTCTGGGCATGTGTCTTATGTAGCTGAGTTCTAGCTGAAATCTCACAGCACCCAGTAGGGTCCGAGACCTCTGAGACCAAGCCTATCTCTCTGCTCTGTTCATTTAAGGTACAGATGTGGAACCTCTGCACAGGGCAGAGAATCCAAGACCTTGGAAGGCAAATGCCCAGGTCTGACTTATGGCTCTTTGTGATGTTAGTTTTAAAATAACAGAACCGTGCATCAGACCTGTGCTGACCTGGGATGCACATTAGCTAGACTTCAGAGCTGTGTCAAGTGGGTGTTGGAGCTGGGTGTGGTGGTGAACTCAGGAGGTAGAGACAAGTGAATCTCTATGAGTTTGAGACTAGCCTGGTCTACATAACAAGTTCCAGACTAGCCAGAGAAACACAGTAAGATCCCTGTCTCAATAAAATAAAAGGGCCTATGAACCCAAACTGAAAAAGAACAGAAACATTAAAAGGCTGAAAATACAAGGGTTTGAGAGGATGTAGAGACACTGGAAGCTTTGGGTATGACTGTATATGGCTACTGGCCACTGCTAGATATGCACCTCAAGGATTGACAGATGCCAGCACATCATGTTCACAGCAAACTGTCTATCAAGGGGCCAATGGAGAACAAAGTATGGCCTGTCTATACAGTAGAGCACCACACAAAAGAGATTGACATGTTACAACGTGGATGAACACTAAAAATTTGAAAGGAGCTGGTCACAAGGGGCAGATGCTGTGTCCATGTTTAGGAAGTCCAGAGAATGGTGACAGGTGTAGAGACAGCAGCGAGGAGAGTTCAGGCTTTGTGTCAGCTGGCTTTGTGCTTTTGTGACTCAAATACCTGACCCACAGTTTAAGGTGGGGGAAGGGTTTGTTTTGATCTAAGGTTTTGGGGGTTCAGTCCTGGGCCAGTTAGCCTTGGCAACCTGGGTGGCAGAGCATCATAGTGGCAGGAGCTGGGGGAGAGATGTTTCATGGGGACGGACTTCCAGTCTGGGGTTGTGAGATAGTCTTAGAGATGAAAGTGTTTGCTTCATAGCCCTGTGGATGGCCTTAATCCCACTGGAATACACACTTTAAATATTTATCTGTCTTATTTAGTGTTGTATATGGGCACACATGTGCCATAGCACACTTGTGGAGGTCAGAGGAGGACAACTTTTATGAAGTCACCTGTCTCCTTCCATCTTTGCATGGATTTCAAAAGGATTGAACTCCAGGTTGCCAGGCTTTTGCGGCAAGCACCTTTACCTGCTGAGCTGTCTCACTGACCCATGGAATGTGAACTTTAAAACACACATACACACATACGATGTACATACATACATACATGCATAGATGAATGTTGAAAAACCACAACTTTTAAAAGCAAACACATAAGCACACATGCACAGAATACAGCAAGAGTCACAGGTTCTCAGCAGCCAACTGATGAGGAGGTTAGAGGGGTGTGGCTTCTTAGGTGCCCTTGTCACAGATCCCTGAGGGAGGGCAATGAGAAGGGGGACAGGGAGATGAGCCAGACATCATGGAGAGTCCATGGACACTGAGCCAATCGTGTAGGGCTTTCCGAAGAGAGAACAGCTCCATTCTGCTGTTCTTTGCACCTCCTGGGGACTGCCTGTGAATGGGAACAGTTTATGGGTGTCTACTGCCTTGCAAGGGGAGACCCAGTTGGAGTAATCTCCCAGGCTAAGTCTGTTCCTTGAGAAGGTTGTGGGAGTTTGAATAAGAATGGCCCCCATAGACTCATATATGTGAATGCTTAGCAATTAGGGAGTGGCATCTTGTTAGGGGAAGTATATCATTGGGGTGGGCTTTGAGGTTTCAGAAATTCATGCAGACCCTATCTCTCTGCTTGTGAATCAGGATGTAGAACTCTCAGATACTGCTCTAGCACCATGCCTGCCCCCATGCTTTCTGCTGTATTGATAATGGACTAAGCCTCTGGAACTGTAAGCGAGCACTCAATTAAATGTTTTCTTTCATAAGAGTTGCCTTGGTCATTGTGTCTCATCACAGCAACAGAACAGTGGCTAAGACAAAGATGGGAGACCTCTACCCAATGGCATCCAGCAGGCTTCTGTGTACCACCACCTTATCCTTCATTTCAGTTTCTGAGCAAGCAAAACTATTCTGTTCTATACAGAAGCCACTTGTCTAAGTCCCTATGGGCAGAAATGGACAAGCCAGCATAGAGCCACCCTGCCTGTCTGTGAGTCCAGGTGCTATCCCCATAGACCACTTTAGAAGTGACAAGAGAGACCGGGCTTTCCTACTGTGGCACTTCTCAGGGTCATGGAGTCCAAAGGCCAATGGGATGTCCTTTCCCTGCCCCATGGGGACATGGCCAGGTCTGCACCTTCCAAGGGCAGGGTTTATTTCAGCATGGAGAATAGCTCAGAAAATGAGCTGTCAGCTGTGTGCTCCGGGGACTATAGCTGTAGGAAGGCAATGGCCCTCCAGTGACATTACAGTCCTCGAAGATGGTTTCCTTAGGCCTGCCTGATCCAGCTCCTCACTGGACCGCTCCATCCTCAGGCAACTAGAATGAAGGGCTATTGCCAATAGTCTCCGTCTGGACCCGGTGGCTCCAATGCTTGGTGTCTTCAAAGATCTGAAGAAGCACACACAGATGCCCAAGTAACAAAGAGTTTTATTCAAAGCCAAAGTGGAAGTACAGGTTAGATCCACTGCAGGAGAACAGCGGGCCCAGAGCCAGCATGCAGCTCAAGAAGCAAAGCCGTGGTCACTGCCCAAAGCTTCCTTTCCTGGGTCCAGGAAGAGGAGTTAAGTTGCTAGGGGCAGAGTGTGGGTGTTTTTCTTTTTTAATTGACAGGTTTGGATTATGTAAGCTTTTACTGAGTACGCATATCCTTTCCCATAATGCCTCTGATTTTAATCATATGCACGCCTAATCATGCATAGACATAAGATAGCAAATAGGGAATTCCTCCTAAAAGTTCACTAAGAGGACACAATTTTCCCTGCTGCATATGCACCCAAAACCAGTCCATGGGGGGGGGGTGTCTTTTCAGGATGTGTCTGGCCACAAAAGAGGAATCACTAAAGGTTGCTAGGGAGCTAGAAGCCAGAGTGTCCCAACTTCTGTGTGGAGAGGGTTGTGTGCAGTTTGACGTTAAGTGGGGGTCCTGCATGCTAAGTGTGCTGTTAACAAAGTGATATGTGTTAAATAGGTCACACCAAGTGAGGTCCCTGGTGCTGAGCTCTCTGTAGGCTTGCCTGTTTCAGGACTCCTGAGTA
This sequence comes from Phodopus roborovskii, assembly GCF_943737965.1. Lineage (NCBI taxonomy): Eukaryota > Metazoa > Chordata > Mammalia > Rodentia > Cricetidae > Phodopus > Phodopus roborovskii. Next base: position 49,141,192 of record NW_026126511.1, on the reverse strand, counting down.
AGACTAGAGTGATAAACCAGGCAGTCATGGCACACACCTTTAATCCCAGCACACAAGAGGCAGAGGCAGATGAATCTGTAGAGTTCAAGGGGAGCCTGGTCTACAGTGCGGGTTCCAGGACAGCCAGGGCTAAACAGAGAGAGAGAAACAAACAAACAAACAAACAAACAAAAAGACACTATAGTGATGGCTGCAAGCTCCTTAGGTGGAGCTCAAGCCCATCAACATAAAAGGGTCAGGAAGCAGATTACTCTTCTCCCAAAGCAGAATTGGGATGTATGCTCTCAGAACCTGAAAAAGCCTTCTCACATCCCAAGCCACTCCCTGGCTAGAGGCCCCCTGTTGACAGATGTTGGAAAGTTCTGTTCCCTACTACCTCCCAATCTCACTCCACCCACCCCAGGACACTGCCAACATGATACAGGCTGCACCCAGTTTTATTGCTCTGGCCTTATAAATCAATTTCTCATACATTCTGGTTGCTTCCATCCTCTGACATAGTTTGGATGGCTTTACTACAACCACCACCTGCCCAAGTGAGACGAACTGGCGAAGCCCCAGGCTAGGAAGGCACAGTTTTCTAGCTCCCACATCAGGTTGTTGGCTGCACCAGGCCCTTCTCATGGAGGCTGCTTTAATCATGCAGGCAGGCATGGCTCATTCCAACTCTTCGCAAGATCTCTGGTGCCTGGTGGAAGAGAAGGAAAAACAGACAATGCCATCTTCCTTCTTCCCTCTCCCCTCTCCCTCCCCATCTTCCTGTCTTCCTTCCGCCTTTCCTCTTCTTCTCCCTCCTTCCCTCTTCCTCTCTTCCTCCTCTCTTCTTTCTCCTTCATCTTCCCCTCTCCCCCTCCTTATCTTCCACATGCTCCTTCTCCTCCTTTCCTTTGCCCCCTCCTCTCACCTGTACCCTCTTCTCCCTCATTTTCATCATCCTCTTAACCAAGAATTCTCTCCTTCCTTTCTGAGACACTGATCCCAACTCTTCAAGTCACTCATGGGAGCCTGGCCATCCAGGAGTGTAGGAGTGTTAAATATGGTCAGCAGGAGAAGGCACGAAACAGCACCACTGTGCACCAGGTCTTTCAAAGAATTAGAAGCCAAAATTTGTCCTGGCTTATGTAATTCAAAGCCTTTGTGCATCTGAGAAGAAGCAAAACCTTCCCTTGGCCTTCAGAGACTTGTTTTCACTTTGAAAATTGGTAGTTTTGCCATGGTCTGCTCTGCCTCCCGAAAGCCCCTGCTGGCTTCTTCCCTTTTGTTGGAAGCAGCTACTTCAGGGTTCCTGAACACAAAGAATTCTGTGCAACCCAAATGCTGGTGGGAAACTTAATGACATATCTCACTACCGAAGAGGCACTATTTTATATTTTAAACTGAATTTTTAAACTCAATTGTCTGAGCTGGGGAGATGCCTTAGACCACACAGTGCTTACCTTGCAAACAAGGACCTGAATTTGATCCCCAAACCCATGTAAAATGCGGAGGCAGGAGGATCCCTGAGGCTCATTGGCCAGCCAGTAGACTGGCCAGAGTCCCAGGTCCCAGGAGAGATCTTGTCTCAAAATTAAAGTGACAGTATTTCCGAGGAACAATACTTGAGATTATTCTCTGGCATCTACATGCACACACATGTGTGCACACGTATGTACCCCTTTCCTGCTTGCTTATCTGAATATGTATATAACAAACTTATTTACCAAAACACCACTGAAAGGCCCAGCAGTTCTGTAGGAAAGCACCTAAAATCTCATCTGCTTATCTTCCCCCAGAAAAACTTCCTAAGTAGTTTCTGGAACATTTTCTTCTCCTAATCTTACCTGGTGTAGATGCTATTTTCTCTCATTTTCCTCCACTTCTGACTTCCCAGCCAGTTTTGGTCTGCCTGAGCTGTGGGCATCTAATGTGAATAAACTCAGGCTTCCTTTCCTCTTTCAGTTTTTCAAACCCACTCCTTAAGTTTTAAGCAGAACTAAAATCCAATCAACCTTTCACCAATACCTCTGTGGGAGCTGGGTATGCTTGGGACCTAACAGGGGAACTTAGTCATAGAGAATCAATGCACCAATTAGGACTGGCTTTAAGGCATGGCAGGTAAAAGAAGCTCTCAGTGGGTCAGGGGCAGTCTGCAGCTGCTGTGTTATCTCTAAGGCCATTAACATCGAAATTCCTTCTGTCTTTTATCTTTAGGACTGGACTCCCTTGTGGTTACAAAATTATTTCAGGAGTGCCAGCCATTGTATGTATTTTCCAGGTATCTGGAGGGAGCAAGGGGAGAAAGGAGAAGTAGCCTTTAAAGAGGTTTCCTAGAAACTCTTCCGAATGACTCCACTTGAAACTCCTCAGGACAGAAAGGATAATTTTGATCTCTGTTATCTATTGGAATGTTTGTTAAAACTCTGTTTTTGAAGAATTACGCCTTTTATTTTACATACCTGCCGGTTTTTTATGCAGGTGTGACAAATAACCCAGGTGAATTACTCATGTTTTCAGCCAGCTTCCCCCATACACATACCTCAGCACACTGCTTGCGGTATCACAACCAGGGCGCTGACCTTGATCCACTGGAGATCGCCCTAGGATCGCCTGTAGGTGCCCTTCAGTAGCCATGCCCCACCCACTCCCCTCCCTTAGAGGCTGCCTTAGGCCCTGGCAAGCACAGGAGTCTCCCTCTTGTCTGGGATTTTGCCATTCCCAGATTTTGTGTGAGTGGAGTCAGAGTGCGCGGTGTTCTTTTTCCTTGCTGACTTAAGTTCCAAGGCATGGGCATTCTGTCATTGCTGCCAGTGTCATTCTCTGAGAGACATCTGACTGTTTTCAGATGACATGGTGGTGCTAGCCTATAATCCTAGCATCCAGTAGGATCACTGTGAGTCTGAGCTACACAGAAAATCCCAGGTCAGCCGGGACTGCAGAATGAGATCTTGTCTCAACAATAAGATATATTTATTTGTTTGTATATGGATGTATGTTTGTAAGTGCGATGTGTGTATCTGGGCACACGTCCCATGGTGTACATGTGGAGGTCAGAGGACTGTTTTATAGAGTTGGTTCTCTCCATCTACCTTTACATGCATTTTGTAGATCTAACTCCAGCTGCCATATTTCCACAGCGAGCACCTTTACCTGTTGAGCTAGCTCCTGGCTTTCCTCCCAATCTGTTCTTAAAGCTGCTATGAACATCTGTGCACAGGCTGCCAGGAGATCTGAAGTTTAACTTCTCTGGGATGAGCATTCAAGAGGCAGTTAGCCCAGGCATTAGTCTATATTACCCTGTGGCAAATGAAAAAAGATAAAACAAGCAACCAGGAAGTAGCTGCCATTGTAAAAGACACAGTAAACATTGTGGTGCCTCTTCTTGCATCTTTCCGTGTGAATCCTTTTTTTTTTAACTTCACTTTATGTGTATGAGCATTTTACCTGCATGTGCAAATGTGCACCAGCACCCTTTGCTTGCCTAGTACCCACAGGGACCAGAACAGGACATCAGATCCCCAGGAACCGGAGTTACAGATGTCTATGAGTCACCATGTGGGTGCTGAGAATCAAACGTGGATCCTCCGGAAGAGCAGCCAGTGCCCTTAACCACTGAGCCCTCTCTCCAGCCAAGTTCTGTGCATCTTTGTTTTGTTGTTCCCTGCAATGTTTATTCCCATAGACAGCCTGCAATGTCAAACAGCAAAAAATCTTGACACCCCAGGGCTCAGTGCACACAGGTTAATAACGTGATGATACAGAGTTGCTGTCCATCTAGAAAACCCTCAGGGGCAACTGCCCTGTGGGAGGGCACTTGAGTCTAAGTGGCTTTAGCATGGTGGCTCTGCCGTGCTGAGGAACAACCCTCTAAGCTGTCCTCTGCCTGTGCACACAAACACATGCAATATACATAATTCACTGGTGAGGACTGGTCACGTGGCCCACCTCACCACAGGTTGCATGGTCCTCAGCTTTCCCTTTCACAAGAGAACTTGTCAGTTCAGCTAGGCTGGCTGGCTAGAGAAGCCCAGGGATCCATTGGTCTCTGCTCCACAGTGCTGGCCTTACAAGAGCTTGTCACTACACCTGGCAAATTCTAGGGATTTAACTCAGATCTTCGTACTTGTTCAGCAAGAACTGTACCAATTGAGCCATCTTCCCAGCTCCTTATTTCTTGTTTTATTAAGTAGAATATCATAGAAAAATGTATTATGAAGCCTGACCACAGGGAACACTATGAAAAACACATATCAGGCAGGATCTGCCTGCACCAGCCTAGAAGAAGGATAGTGCCCAAAGGACTTTACTCATGCTAGCCCTGTCCCTTGTACCAGAAATGCCTTTCATTCCATTTGGCATGTTAAACCATTCCTCTTTCATATTTGTGGTGTGGGGATCTTGTAATCCAAGTATAGTTTAGTCAAGATTTCCCTGAGGTCATGAACAGGTTCACGGTAAGAATGCTCCAATAGCAGGGTTCATTAATAATAACAATAATAATGGTAATAGTAATAATAATAGTAAAATATCTGCAAGATGAAAGAGAGGTAAATGGGGTCAGGAGAGATGTGTATTCCCAGAATCCCTGTTATATGCTGGATGTCCTCGCTTTTCCTCTCTCTCTCTCTCTCTCTCTCTCTCTCTCTCTCTCTCTCTCTGGCCCCTTCTTATTCCCATTCTTAGACACAAGGACTATCCCGTGATGATAGTGTTGTGTACAAAAGGTCTAAGGTGTTCAGGGGCCCCAACAGGAGCAAGACAGTTGCTCTCAGGGAATGGTGCAGGATCTCCAACAGCCTTAGAGCTTATGCTTATCTGATGAGCAGCTAATAGGCTTAAGGATATCCTTCTGTTGGGCACTCAGTTCAGGGCCCAGAGACTTCACTCATCACTTTAAAATTGTGTGTGTGTGTGTGTGTGTGTGTGTGTGTGTGTGTGTGTGTGTGTGTTCCTGCATATATATCTGTATATCACGTGCATGCAGTGTCTAAGAAAACCAAGGAAGATCATTACTGGTATGAGCCAACTTGTGGGTGGCAGGTACTGAACCCACATCCCCTGGAAAAGCAGCCATCTCTGTAGACCCCACACTGCACTCCCCATTCTGAGTAGAAATTTTAATCTAACTTTATGATAAAGAAAAACCAAGGAAATAGGGAACTGGGAAGATGGCTCAGGTGTCCAAGTGTTTGCTATGTAAGCATCCAAACCTAGGTTTGGATTCCTAGCAACCATTAAAAACAAATAAACAAGAAAAACCCACAAAGGTGAGTGTAGCAAGGGTGCAACTGTATGCCCAGCTCTGGGTAGATGAGGACAGGAGGATCCCTGGGGCTTCTTGGACAGATAGTCCATCTGGATCTCTGAATCAGAGAACTGTGGGTTCAGTGGGAGACATATCTCAAAAAATAAGGAGAGAGCAATCTAGGAAGATAGCCTCTAGCCACTGCAGGCACATGGACATAGCTGTACACACACACACACACACACACACACACACACACACAGGCACGCACGCACAGCGGCCAAGGTAATGAATTATTGCAATTCTTTAATATTTTTTCCGATCTCAAAACTGAATCTCTTGTTCCTGTCCACAGCTGCCTAGGGAAACTGCTTCCTAATGTTCTGCCAGTAAAACTGGCTCAGGGCCTGGATGGGACTCACAAGTGCCTGTGAACACACGGCATGGAATTAACTGTGCCCTTGCTGGTATGGGTGGGCGAGCTCAGCTAATACCAGGCATTCACACACATCAATGACGTGAACCAGACCTGCAGCTAACAACACATCCAGCCTGGCAACGTGTAAACAACATGGGTATTTCCTATTTCTCTTTCATGCCCTGGCTTGAAGCAGGCTTCCTCCACCTGCAGTTGCCTCTGGGACCTCCTAGGTCCTGTGGCGGGTGCCACTGCCTGCTCTGATGGCAAAGGGGGCCCAGCTGGGGTCTGCCTGCAGGAGGAAGAGGCCATCTCAAGTTCCAGCTCCTTATCAGAAGGATGCAGTCTTGAGAATCCCCCCACTCCCACCCCCAGTCCCTGCTTCCTTTTGGATCTCAGAGCATCTTTGAACTGGAGCCTGGGGCAGTTTTCCTCTCTCTTCCTATTTCCTCCCTCCCTTTCCCCTCCTCCACCAATGTAGGGAAAGTAATGCCTATGTTGGTGATAAGTCACCACAAGTAATAGCAGCATTGACTCTTTCATGGCCAGAAAGATGAACTGAGCTGTAATCGACAAGGATGTAGAGCCCACATCTAGCAGGTTGTGTGGCTGGAAAAGGGTTATATTAAAATATGTCTGTACATAATTTATATAATAGTATATACATATATAAAGGGGGAAGAGGGAGAAGAAGAGGGGAGGGAGGAAGGGAGAGATAGAGATAAATAGAGAGAGAGAGAGATACCCATGTAACCCAGGTTATCCCTGACCTGGTGACCCTGCCTCAGCCTTCTCAGCACTGGGATTATAGTCACGTGCCACCACATACCCAGCTCATGTATATGCCGTGTGTGTGTGGGGGTGGGGGTTGTGCATGTATGTGTGTGTAAGCCAGAGGTTGGTCCCACTTGCTCTCTACCTTATTTTCTGTGACAGAGTCACTAAACTTGGAGTTCACCGCTTCAGCAAGACTAGATAGCTGTGAGACCCCAGGACCCTCCAGTCTCCGCCTCCCCAAAACTGGGACTCCAAGCCGGCTTTTTACATATGTGCTAGAAATCCGAACTCAGGTCCTCCCTTATGCTGATGGCCAACTGAGCCATCATCCAGTCCAAGCCCCATGCCCAGCTTTTATTAGAGTATCTTTTCTCCCATCTGAAAAATAGCTTGCCAAAAAGAGCCTAAAGGAGCCTGTAGGACTTGTGAACCATCACACAGTGGGCATCACTAAACCTATTTATCCATCAGTTGGCTTGATGTGTAGTCAATAGGTAAATGCTGAAGGCAATCGATTCCTTCCTATGAGAGGCTGGGATAGGAGTGACGTGCCACTGTGGGGCTGTGAGGCTGAGCCTGGAGGGCTGGTGGGTTTAAGGTTCTACCAGGAGAGAGAAGAGAGAGGCCTTGAAGACAACCAGGAAGGCTGGGCTCCCCCTTGCCTTCCTAGACTCTCTGCTCTCTGAACTTCACATTATTTTCCTCTAAGGATCCCACTTAAGCAAGTTGTTTATAGGGGTCAGCTGAAAAATGGGTGACAATGCTTTGCATCTTACAAATAACATCCCCTGCAAGACACTTGTCCTGCCTCAGATTAGTGAAGTCCAAGGCTGCTCTGGCTTTATATGGTGTGTCAAGGGACTATGTGGGCAGGCTGACTCTTGTCCAGCATCAGGCTGGCTCAAGGCTAAACTCATCCTACCTAAGGGCCTTTCCCGTTGCTGGACTGCCGACCGCCTGCAGCTGGATCCTCAGCTGTGGCTTTGGGAATGAGCTTGTTTATAACGCCAAGACAAAGGGAGGAAGCCAGAGCTGTGGAAACAACAGGCTTTCCTGTGGCCCAGGCCTTTCATCCAGGGGGCACTGTGAAGTTGGATCCTTGAGCCACAGCCACCAACCCGGAGATAGGACGAAGGGGAGTGGGGGAGAAGGAGCAGTGAGCACTATGATTGTGCAGAAACAGCCCCACCATTCCCCAGAGCCTGCAGGGCAAGTGTCTGTGTGTCCATTTTGTAGAGGACATATCCATGCCCAGGGAAGTGACTTCTTGTCCTTGCTGAAGGGCAGCTCTGAGATAGTGAATGGAAAGGTTTAAATCTGTTCCTCCTGTTTCTCCTCAAGTAGACACTTTCATGATGGAAGAGGTGCAAGTTACCTGCTCCACATAGTCAAGACGGGGGTGGGGTCCTAGAGCTCTTAGGACCCTGTCATAGACACCGCATCTCTATGTCTCAATAACCCATTGTACAGATGAGAAAACATGGGCCCAGGGAGGTGTAAGTAACTTACTCACATACAAACAGTACTTTCTGTGCCTTGCTCAGGGAAAGTAGTACAGAGAGAGCTGGTGGATAAATGAGGCAGGAAGACAAAACAGGTTATCTGAACCATCTCCCACGGCTCCAGGGCTGTCTGTACTTTGGCTGTGATTAGGAAGGTTGGAGTCAGACCAATACCCACAAAAGGTTAGAACTGACTCCAGCTAGTGCTACCTGGGATCCAGGCTGGCAGCTTCCCGGGTGGAGATGAAGCAATCAGCACCAGGGTCACCCTATCCACACAGCTTTTGTCCATCAGGGTTGTGACCTGATGGACACAATATCTGCTGAATCCTGCCGGGGCTGCATTTGACCCCAAGTACCTTCTGTCCATGTTCTCAGGGTAACTAATGCTTACTTCGTGCAAGTTCCAACCCCATAGAAGAGTTGTCAGCATAGTATGGAGAGACCCCAGGTCCTTCCCCATTCCCAATGCATCCATCACTCCTACGTTCTGCTTCCTTGGCCTCAATAGTACTGAAAAGGCACAAGGAAAGGAAAGCAAATGGGCAAGGAGGACTGAAGTTCCTGGTGTTGCGAAGATCAAAGATTTTCATTTCTCAAATCATGGGTACCACAGGGCAGGGCAACAAGGAACCTCACTTCCCCTGAGAAGTTCCGTGGCCCTCTTTCCGATGGTGTCCAGAAAATTGTCAGACATTCAACAGGTATTTGTGGTCAGGTATGATGACCCATGCCTGCAATCCCAGCACCTGAAAGGCAAGAAGATCAAGACTTTGAAGCAAATTTGCACTATGCAGTGAGGCTGGGTCTCAATCTCAAAACCAAAATAAACTAAAAAGGGCCAAGCAGTAGTAGAATGCATGAATGCACTAACCATGGGGTTGAAATGGTGGGCCCTTCAGAGCATCCACAAAAACAGAGTATAGAACATTGAGCTCAACCAGTCACTAGGTGCACCAAGATGCCACAGTGTAGTGGTGGAAGACCAGAGATCAGCCTGGAGCACTGTGGTGAGGATTTTGTTTGAGTGTATACCCTAAGGCTTCATGTGCCAAAGTATAGTCCCCCTTGTGAGGGGCTGAGAGGGTGAAAATGCCATCTAACTGTGGTATGCAGAGGAGGGACTTTGGGAGGTGACTGGGAGGAGGTAAATTTACTGATAGAATCTTTATGACTGAATCCCTGATGGCTTCATACCAAGAGGGAAAGGGGCCAGAGGGGACACACAGGCCCCCTGCTTCTCACTGTGTGTTGGGAACTTGGTCCCCAAGAGGATGACATTAATAGGTGGTAGGATGTTTAACAGGTGGGGCCTTGTCTAATTAGGTCACTGGAAGCATTGTCATTGAAAGGGATCAATGTAGTTCTCAAGGGATCCTGGTGAATTTCCTCAGGAGTACACAGTTAGTCACTAGTATGGCTAGTCCTTCATGGGACCCTCTGGCTGCTGTGTGACCACTCCCTTTCTTCTGTGCTCCCACCATGATGCCAACACATCATGCAGCCAAGCACTGAGGGTCCCTCCCCTAAGACCGAACCAATGGGGATAATCGATCTTGGACTGACCGCCTCCAAAACAGTTTGAGTTAAATAGACAGTGTTTTGTTTTGTAAGTGCCCAGCTTCAGATATTTTGTTATAACAACAGAAAACAAACCATTGAGGATTATTAAACATCGTTTATCCCTGTGTCCTCTCAGCTAGGTGTTTGGCATCTGTGGATTGTCTCTATAGCCCCTTTGCACTCTTGCTTCTAGTGGTTAGACAATGGGAAACACCGGTAGGGGATGAGAAAGAGAGAAGATGTCCTTGTTTCTCCATTTCAAACCCAGGCCCAGCCTTGACCTTGGCTATACTTGGCTTACTCAGCTCTGGGGCTCCTGGTCCAATGGTGCCATTTCCTCTGCTGCCAGACAGGTACATAGTGAAAGCTTCCTGCTGACACCATCTTGTAGCATATCTTTATAGGGTGCAGGTTGGACTCCGAGCATTGAGAGCTCTGCCAGCGTCTCTTCCCTAAATGATCTTCGTTCACTCTTGGTGTTGGCTTTCACTATCAGAGTCACCCAGCCCTGGGGTAGCTCGCAGTCCCAGCCCAAGATGTGGCCAGTAGAAAGTGATCTGACTGATGGACCTATGAATCTCCCAGACCTCAAATACTATCAGAACCATCTGGGATCCTCATATACACCCAAGAGATGGCATCAGGTCAGACACAGACAGAAATCCTGACGACCCTTGTGCCCAATGACTGTTTACCCTCTCTCCCATGCATTCATCCCACAATCACTTCCAAACACCGACAATGTACTGCACGCCGTACTATGGAGTCAGGAACCCAAGAATGAGGCCTGGTCCTCACCCTTGACTATTTCCTGACCTAGTAGGAGCAATAAACCAGATGTGCCCACAGCTGTACAGGACCAGATGGCATGAGGATGAGAGAGCAAAAATGAGTCACTGCGGAGTCAAGAGGACAAGGATATGGAGGAGGGACAGCAAGTCCTCTGCCTTGAATTTTATGTGGAGGTATCTGTATATACCCATTAACTGGATTGAATAGGTACTGGCCACTGGTTAGTTAGTCAGACTAGCAGAGAATCAGTGCCTCTCAATGCACTGAAGTGTGAGAGTTTCCTCTTAGCTTACCTCCTTCCCTGGACCTGAATGTCGGACAATTGCCCAGGCTCAAAGACTATCTCTCTAGCTTCTTCTGTGTCCATATAGGACAGAAAACTGCTTCCTTGCATTTCTGGGGAAGAAGAGGCTGAAGCAGAATGTTCTAGAATGAGCTGTCCCTATCCCGATGAAGTGTCATAGAGTGTTACTTCACACTGACCCTAAGTGGGGGCATTTCCCAGTGTCTGCTGCCCATGGTGGCTACAGGTTGCTTCGGGTCACTCACTAGACGAGCGATGGGACTCTGAGGACTGGACTCTCCCAGGCCTCACCCTGGCCTCCTCCTGGGCTCTGCTCCACCTCTGTCTCTTTCCTTCCTCACCGGGACTTGGCCTCTAGTGGCCTCAAGGGCGACCTCGACCATGGTGAGAAGCATGATGACAAAATGACAAAAACATTCTTGAGGAAATGAGACTCTCTGCTCGGAGGCCACAGCGGTGTCAGAGAGTCACTCACTCTGCTGCCATGGAACCGTTCCAAGCGCTCCGGGCTGCTCCCCCTTCCTGTTTGGACTTCAAATTATTGTCCCCAGGGTGCAGATCCTTTTGGGGTCCATGGTCCTTGGTTTTCACTCACCAGCGATGGCTGCCTCCAAGCAGACCACACTGCAAAAACAGGCTAGGGAAGAAAACATGCTACCATCTGAGAGCTGGCTCTGGCCTAGCCTCTGCCACTTAGGACCAGGGCACAGGGGGAAACATGGCACTTTGCCAAGTCACTGATTCCTTCTTTGTGAGGGGTTTTCCCAGCCTCCTTGCCTCATAGGAGCAGTAGATGAGGCTGAAATTACATGCCTAAGTATGCACAGACCCGCACCTGGGTCTTGCTGCCCAGCCCCATTTTGCAATGTCATGCCTTGCTCTAAAGTTGTCGTGGTGCCCAACTGTGGCAGCTGCTTTTAGACAACCCACCTCCCCCAGATCTCCCAATACTATCACCCTCAGGTACTAAGCACCTGCTTCCTTCAAATGAGTTCCTTTCAGTGAGGTGGCTGCAGGCCTCAGCTTTACCCTGCATACCTTCCCAAACTCTGACAGAGGACTGTTTCTCCTTTCAGAGCTTCAGCTGCACCTAGGCTTAATGGCATGATGGGGTAGCATGGGATTGCCACCCAACTATGTCCCTGGTTAGTTAGTCAGACTAGCAGAGAATCAGTGCCTCTCAATGCACTGAAGTCTGAGAGTTTCCTCTTAGCTTACCTCCTTCCCTGGAACTGAATGTTGGACAATTGCCCAGGCTCAAAGACTCTCTCTAGCTTCTTCTGTGTCCATATAGGACAGAAAACAGGTAAATGGGTGACCCTGGAGAGTTACAGCCCCATCTGAAAAGTACAAATACCAAAAGCTTGTATTGTTCCAGGGCTTGGGCCCAGTGTTTGCAGCTAGAGTCAACAGTTTTAGGGATCTCCTATGCCATGGAGACTGGGGCTCCCTTACCAGCTGCACTCCCTTCAGCATTTTCCTAAGCTTGGGGTTCTGCAACACTTATATTCCGTCTGTGTAACTGCTGTATCTACCACTTAGTTGGTAACTAATGGCTTCTCCTATTGCAAGACTGGCGGTCATGGCTCTTTTGCTCCAACTGGTGTGTGTGTGTGTGTGTGTGTGTGTGTCTGTGTATATGAGATCTCTCTCTCTCTCTCTCTCTCTCTCTCTCTCTCTCTCTCTCTCTGTGTCAGTCTCAATGCTATGGCACATAAGTGCAGGTCAGAAGTTAACTTGCAAGAGTAAGTTCTCTCTATAATGTGGGGTCCAGGTATCAAACTCAGGCCATCAGAGTTGGCAGCAAGACCTGCTGAGTGAGCCATCTCATTAGCCTGTTTTGATTTTTGAAGCAGGATCTTTTATGGATAACCAGAACTTGCCAATTTGGTAGGCTTGCTGCCACCAAATCCCAGGGATCCTTCTGTCTCTATTCTTCGCTCTGAGGTAACAAGCCCTTGCCACCACACCTGACACGCAGGTTCTGGAGATCAAACTAGGGCCCCCTGTTTGTGTGGTGAACACCCTCTTGGCTGAGCCATCTCCCCAGACTCAACTTACTATCTTTTTAAAGCCATTGTTATTTTCTGCATAAGAGAGATTCATTCAACTTGACGATGAACAAACCCTGAACCACTATCACCCCAGTCAAGAGAACAGATGTGTCAGCACATGGGTCCCTCTCCTGGGATGGTTTCACAGCTCACAGTTGAGTGTTTCGTGCATGCAGTAAGAATGCTGAACAGGAGACTCTGCTTCACCAAATGCAGCAGGGCCCTCTTGACCTCGGGGCCTGCTGACCACAGTCCCTTAGACATGGTGGCCATGACATCTCTAATCCCTGTCACTTTCTGCGAAGGCCCTTGTCAATCCGGACATGTTGATGTTTGCTGTCCCAGTTCATGTTTTCTCTGCTTGGTGGTGAATGGCTGCCTCCTCAGGCCCTTTCTTATGTGTCATTTGCCTGAGGTGGCTTTCTCCTCTCTACTGGCTTTCCATTCCTGTAGGTTTCTGAGAGTGAGTGGGAGATGCTGTAACCTAGCGCATCACCTCTCTGTCTGAGATTGTTGTCTGCCCATTTGTCCTAACCCTGCATGCTGGAGAAGGCTCTATACCAGGTTAATAGACTCTTTTGTAGACTCTGTTTCTAGACTTCCATGTGGGCTAACTCATGGGCAGAGTGTGGTCTCTGTTGATTCCTGGTGCTCCTGGTGCAGCCACCCACTTCAGTGTTCAATGCTGTTTTCCTGAGTTGTGATGACTGCCCTAATTTCTTAAGACAGCCAGTGCTGGGGTTCCAAGTCTACACCATTATACATTACACCTAGCTCTCCCTTCCTTTCTTCCATCCGTCCTTCCTTCCTTCCTTTTTCCCTTCCTTCCTTCCTTCCTTCCTTCCTTCCTTCTTTCCTCCCTTTATTTCTTTTTTTGCACAAGTTCTGGGGATTGAACTCAGGCCCTCATGCTTGTAAGGCAGGAACTTAACTGAGCCATCTCCCTAGTTCACTGGCTGTTATCAAAGGTCAGTTCTGCTCTTTACTGCAGGACCACATCCCCCTTAAACCCACCCATTCTGTCCTCTCTAAATTCCCCCTATTTCTTACTATTGATGTTTTCATCTTGACACTATTGGCTCCATCTTATAACTATTCACTGGCCCTTAGGCCCTTGGCTTGCTTTCTCGGCTCTGAGGGCTATGGACAGCTTGGTGTGTGTGTGTGAGGGGGGCATGCATGCATGCACACACTCAAGGGCACATATGTGCACATGCCTACTATGGTCACACATATTTCAGACCTCCCATGGTTCCCTCAGCCCAGGCAGTCACAGGATATCTTTCTTTAGCTGTTCATACACACAGTGACCTACAATCAGGTGCAAGAACCATTCCCCCAGTCTTCGCTTTCTCTGATAGCTGCACCCAGCCCCCCACCCCGCGCTCTCCACTGCACACACCCTCTCCCCGGTCCCACATCAATTACCCTATGTACATTTGTCAAGCATTTCAGTATGCAAAGCCCAGGGCACAGACCCATACCAGTTTCACTTCCTGCCTTTGAAGAGTCTGGGCCAGACTGCACCTCTCACTTGTCATTTAAAGCCTCTAATTGAAGGCCATGCCTGTGGCTGGTTTCCCCTGCAGATAAACTGTCTAGGGATGTTAGCAAGCCGGGCAGGGTGGAGGGCAGGAAGATGTTCCAACGCTGGTTTTTGTTTTGCTTTTCGGCAGTTTCCAGAGATTCTCCTTCCTGTGCAAATATCAGCCTTTTTCCTGCCCAAGGTGTCTTTTCCTTAGTTGTCATGGATGCTGTCTTCCTTTATCAACAGTTGGGAGCCTCTTCATAGTAGCTGCAGGCTTAAAAAGAGTTTAAGCACTTTCCTGGCTAAAGCATACACTGCCGGGTCCCCTGACCAGAGCTGAGCCTTCTCTCTGCTGTCCCTCTGCTCTGTGCTCTCCCATTCCTAATCTGGGCTCCAGATCTTTGGAGGGATCTGTAGGAGGACATCAGAGACCCAGTGTGCTGAAATCATCTGCAGTATATGTAGGAAAGAAACAAGTTCGTGGTTTTTATAGTTTCCTCTTCATTGTGACAGGCAGTGAGAATATGACTTAGAACTAACATCCTCTGGATTTGTCAAGATTCCCAGATTCAGAGAGACTTCGTGTGCAGGCCCTTTCCAGACAATTCCATATGTTTTTGTTTGTGAGCCTAGCCTTTAATGGCCGAGCCATCTCTCCAGCCCTCCAGACAATCCCTATATAACTTTGGTGGCCTTTGGAGCAGCACCCATTTTATGGCTGAGGTCATAGAAGCATGGAGGAGCCAGACAGCTGTTCTACCAGTTCCTGGCAGAGCCAGACCGAGTCAGGAAACAGCAGGTCCCTCAAGTGTCAAAAGGTTAGGACTTGGGTACAGGACTTTTCCCTTCCTCTCAGGGTGATGAAGTCCAAGAGGCAGGAGTCTGTCTCTCCACCCTCTGCCTCATTTCTGTTTGACCAAGGTCTGACACACAGGAGCCAATCAGTGTTTGGTGACAGGCTATTCCTGTTTGTGAATGCCACATTCACACTCATCCTGTCACTCTCTGCCAGGAGCATACTCTGAGTGTCGAGGAATACCTATTATTCTACCATGCAGACATGGTCTTCTTCCCCAAATCCTAGACAGCACCTGCCTTTGGAAGGATACCCTGCACTAAGTGGCCTTCCTTAAAAGGCACTTCATCCTATCCTAAAACCATTGCTTTGTTTAAAGATTTATTTTATTTGATTCACGTGCATACATTTGTGTGTGGTGTCCTCAGAGGCCAGAGGAGAGTGTCAGAGCTCCTGGAGCTAGAGTTACAGGTGCCTGGTGCCTGGCATGGGTGCTTCAAACTCAACTCTGGTTCGCTGGAAAAGCAGCAAGTGCTCTTAACCACTGAGCTGTCCCTCCAGCCCTGACTCCACTTAATTTTGCTTTATTGTATTTGTTATTAGTATGTAGAGGGAGGTACATGTGTGCCATGGAATATGTATGGAGGTCTGGGGACAGCTTTTGGGAGTTGGGTTTCTCCTTCTACTGTGAGTTCTAAGTATTGCACTCAGTTTATGAAGCAAGCACTCACTTGCTAGGCCACCTCACAAGTCCCACTTACTTTTAACTGTTTAAGTACAGGGCCTTTCTTGGTATCCCAAAATGGCCCAAACCCATTGTCTTCCAAGCTCTAGGATTGCAGATGTGTGACATTATCCCCTGAATGGCCTCTCTTTAAAAAGTATTTTATAATTTTTAATCGTTGTAAATGAGCAAATGTTGAAAGTTACTATTTAACCGTTTCAAGTGTTTGGTTCAGTGATATAAGGCCCATTCATTGTTCTTACACAAGCTGTCTCTGCCATCGTTTCTGCACACTATTCAGTATGCCAGACTGAAACTCTTTACCATTGAATACTAACTCCTTCTTCCTCATCTCTTCTACTGCTGTAGCTTTCAATCTGCCCTCTGTCTCCAGCCACTCCAGGGACTGCATAAAAGTGGGATTGCACAGTTCTCATCCTTCTGTGACTGGCATATTTCACTTAGCACAGTGTCCTCCTAGTTCATCCAGGTCATAGCACATGTCAGAGTGCTTGTTATTTTCAAAGCTCATTAATAGTTCTGTATCACACGATACTTATCTGTCCATCTGGGAATGGGTACTTGGTGGTTTCCAGATTCTGGCTCATGTGAATAAACCACTATGGATGTTGCCGTACATACATCTCTTTCAGACCCTGCTTCCAGTTGCTCTGGTGTCGATTGCTGGGATCTGTGCTAATTCTACAGTCAATTTATCGATCCTCTGCCACATTGCTGTGCTTGGGGGCTACACCGCTTTACATTCCATCATGTGTTCATCGCCTTCAACACAAAGATATGATTCCCCACCACACTTTAATGTTCCTGAAATTTAGAAGCAGTTCGCTATTAATGTTACATTGTAGCTCATCAAGATTTCTATTCCTTTCTTTCTTAGAAGATCATAAAGTTATATCAAATTCCTTGTAGTTATGGTGGAGTTGAGCCCCTGGAAGGCTATGCTAAAATGATCATATGCCCCTTTATGGCCCATTCAGACCCCATCTAGCAATTGGGACCCACAAGTAGGACTTAATTCCCTGCTAAGCGACTGTCTGTGGTTCTTGCCACCTCTGGGAGCCATGTACTCTTTTACCTACAGTTCTTGGCATCTGTGTGTAAACTCCTCAGCTGTTCAAGGCCTCCAGTATGTCATCTCCCTCCTGCCCATCCCCTTTAGGTCTGGCAGTGATGTCATTGTCCCTTTCTCTGCCTGCTGACTCCTCTCACCATATTTACTCTTTTCCTGAATCTACTTATCTTACTTGTTCACTGGCCCCAGCCTCTCCCTCGGCAGAGCCCACTTCCAGGTCTCTGGCCAGCTAAACTGCTTCCTCCCCCAGGCCCCCAGGCCCCCAGGGCCCACCCAGCCCAATTCCTCCATTGGTCTGTCACCTTTTTGAGTATTTCCTGTGGTTTCTATTTTTTCTCCCTTAATCTGTTTTTTCTCCGATCCACCTCTCCACCCCCAAGCTGGAAGCCTCTGTTTTCTGTTCACTTCCCCTGAAATCCCCGCACCCTTCCGCCTTCTCCATCCTTCCTGACTCCACCCCTCAAGGCAGACTCTGTGTCCTCAGGCCCAGGGGTTCCCTGGGATACTCCACCATCAGCAGTGGGGCCACACAGACTCTGTGCTACTAGGATTATTTGTTAAAGACTTCCAGCAAAATGCTGACTCCCAGGTGGCCCTGTCTCCACCCCGGGGGGTGGGGCCCCTCCAGGTGCTTAGAAAACTAAGGGACAGCTCCTTGTAAGCAACTGGTCCCAGCATTGCCTCATGGGGTCCTGCCCCTTTCCTGGTTGTACCCTATACTGTTCTACCCATGTGACCACCTGACCGGGAGGACAGCGGTGCTGGGAACCACACCATCTTACCATCCATCTTCTCTGGAATGTAAACGTCAGGGGAATGAGATTGTAGGTTCTATAGATGGTTCTGTGATTGTGGGCTCCTGGTTCATGATGCCCACAGGTGCATGGCATCCCACCTGGACCAGCCTGAGCTTGGCTGGTGAAGAAGGGCAAGACATCTCAAGGCTCCTTCTGGAGGGAGGATAAAGACCAAGAAAGGAGGGAAATAGGAGGGTAAATCAAGATGCACCCTGCTCAGCATTGGCCAGAGCCTGATTCTTTGCCTCACTCTGAAGATCTGCCTACAGGAGACAGGGTTTATACACCTATGGTGCATGGGGAACCTTGGTGATCTAACAGGGGCCTTAGCCCACCTTGCAGCCCAGGCTCTTTCCTAGTTCAGCTTTAGCTTCTGTGTCCAGTGAAATGAGGGTACTTTCTGCTGCTGCTGCTGCTCTTTGTAGGGCTTAAATGCCATGACCTACACCCCGACTCATACCCACCAAGGGAGAGTTTCTGGTTCTTGTTACTGAACAGTTCATGTTCAAGGACCATTTGAGTTCTTCCCATTCACAATCATTTGCTTTTTTCCATTCATTCATTCATTCATTCATTCACCAAAAGTATCATAGCACTCATTGTATTGGGCTGCCCACTGGGTTATGGGACCACAGAGACAAAAAGCTTTAGCTATAGTGGATACAAGTGTGTGTCTACTGGACACAAGAGTGTGTACAGGCCTTGAAGGTGGGTGCCACAGCATTTTAGACTTTGTGTTCCTGTAATCCAATATACAGGTAAGAACAGCAGATGTTCAGAAATCCTTGGTGAATATGAGTGAGCAAACAGTCAGGTGACACCAGAGGGACTTGAAGATGAAGGGATCAAAATCTGTTAGACTTCGTCAACGAAGGGACTCTTCCTTGTTTTGACTCCCATCTCGTGGCTACAAGTTCGGCTTGTAGGTGACTCCCACAAAACCCAGGGTTCACCTTCCCAGACAGGGAAATCAGTGCCACCTCTTCCTGTAATGCCTCCCCTTCAAAGATCCCAGCCAGGCATCCCTGTTCCTCCAGCTCCTTCTTTTAGGACTGAGATTTTCTTCTAAAGTGTTTGTATGTGGGCACACATATGTGTAGTGTGTGTGTGTGTGTGTGTGTGTGTGAGACCCACAAAAGTATGCTTGAGTGTATCTGAGGGCATGAATGGGACCCTGGTCCATGTGTATGGGTGGTGTGAGGGTGTGTGTGCTGATAGATGTCAGGATGAAGGTGTATGCAGTGATCTACATAATGCTGTCACACACCAATGCCCGGCACTCACTGGGAGAAGAGTTGGGAAGTGCCAGCTCTGCTTTGGCACTTAGGATCCCACAGGTCACAAAGCCTGTTTGGTGACCAGAAATCCCAATTCAGAGAGCAGTTATAGTCTAGAAGGATGTGAAAATCCTGGGGTTGTCAGGACCTTGGGTTGTGATGTTGCATTTCTAATTGGGTCTTGGAGGAACCAAGGAGGTCTTTGCTTTAGATTTATGCATTTTGGGGTATCTTGCTAAGTTGCTGTTCCATTGCCCCCTGTGCAAACAGGGCGACAGGGGCAGGAGTCCCATCTGCTGGGGATGCTAGAGTTCATGGTGATACTGAGGGCCACAGTGGTGCTGAGGACCTGATGCTGCCAATCAAGGAGATGGTTATGTTGGAGAGACACTGCAGGACGCAGTGATGCTGGAGAATATGATATTTGGGATGGAGTGTATCTCTGGGACATAGTGACGCTGTGGGGCATGATAGACATGATGTTCCCAGTAGACATGATGATTACAGGGATATACTGTTGTGTTGGACATGATGATGCCCACGTCCATGGTAGTGATGGGGAAAGTATGGTGCTTCCTTCCTCTCTGGCATTGTCAGCAAAGACTGTCATGTGAATGAAAATGAACATCAGGAGGGACAAATGGCCCCCGCGGGCAGGCACTGGGGAATAACTGTTTCTGGAGCTGTAGTAACGTAGGCTGGAGGGCTAATGGGAACAGCTTGCGGGGGGATTAGCTAGCAAAGAGGAGGCGTAGGGAGCTAATTATACAACTGTCCAGAGATGAGAGGATTACAAGGCCCTTTTGTGCCCCATGCTTTTGAAAATGTGAGGAGAGTTCTTTTCTGTTCAACAAATGGGGCTAAATGAAGAGCAGTGCCAGGGAGGTGAGTTGTGGCCCTGGTAGCCCCCCCCATGTATATTAAGGAAGCCCTTTGTGATCAGCTCAGATCCAGCCTCGGCAGGAAGCTCTATGAGGGTCTGAGTTATCAATGCACCTTTATTTCTCAGGCATGAGGCTGGGTGCCCTGGAGAGCA
This sequence comes from Phodopus roborovskii, assembly GCF_943737965.1. NCBI lineage: Eukaryota > Metazoa > Chordata > Mammalia > Rodentia > Cricetidae > Phodopus > Phodopus roborovskii. The sequence goes on along the minus strand of NW_026126511.1, from coordinate 49,121,310 downwards.
CGGGTTCTGCTTCCCAGGTGGGCTAAACTAGAAAAGGCGTGGCCTGGAGGGTAGGAGCTGCCGGAGATGTTATGGGAGTTGGAGAGGTCTCAACAAAGACAGCCACAGTGGGGTGCAGAAGGACAGGGCCACCTCACAGGAGAACCTTAGAGTCCTTCAGTGACAAGAGGCCAGGCTCACAGAGTCAACAGGGGTTTGAGTAGTGGAGTAAAGGCAAAGACTTTTTCTACAGATCCGGAGAGCCAGGTAAGTTTGGGGACACAAAAAGAAGCTGGGTTTCAGAGCAACCTGGCTGCCATAGGCAGAGGGGAATGTGGTGACCTGGGTCAGGAGAGGCAGACTGAAAGGGTTTTGCAAGTGTCCCGTGGGAAGAGACAGGGCTGCACAACCCAGGATAGTGGGAATGGAAATGGACAGTGGGGACAGGTCTGTGCCTGTTGGTGGCAGCAAGCTGATAACTACCCATAGACAAGACTTTAGGTGAACCTTAAGCATAGCTTTAAAAACCTGCATTTTTAAAACATTTCGTGTGCGTGCATGCGTGTGTGTGTGTGTGTGTGTGTGTGTGTGTGTGTGTGTGTGTGTGTGTACGTACAACCACCCATAAGGGTCAGAGAATAACTTATGGGAGTTTGTTCTCTCCTCCCACGTGGGTTCCAGAGATCGAGCTTGGGTCATCAGTCTTAGCAGCAAGCACCTTTATCCACTGAGCCATCTTGCTAGCCCCATAACTTACTTTTCAATACCAATGCAAACAACTATCTAGTGAAGAGAACATGGGATATGAAGTGATGCTTCAGGTGATACAGACAAGGGCTTCGAGTCTCCTTGTCTGATTCCCTGTCCCTAGAGGGTATGGAACCAGTCCTTGAACCCCAGTCCTCCTGACAGCTGGAGGAACGCAGTCCAGAGAGACAGCTCCCCAGGGTGGATGGGGGAGACAGCGGGAGAGGGAAGCCGGCTTCCCAGAGATCTTGACTCCCTGTCTAGCATTCTACCTGCATCACTCTTTGTTCCATCTACCTACATTTTTAGAAGAGGACATTCAGCAGGGCTGTGGGGGCGGGTTGCATGTTGGCAGATGAGGGTAATAGAAACAGCTAGAGGATGGAAGAGAAGAAAGACTTTTGACCATTGCTCTATGTTAAGTGCTTCAGATGTATAAATTGATTTGCTTACTATTACCACTATCCAGACTAAGCTGAATTCTACAGATGGAACTAAGTCATTGTCCTCCCAGGTTGTATGGATAGAAAATGGGGGATGTAGGAGTTGGCATTGGTCTATCCAATGTTAAAACTTTGCCTTTTAACTCAGATGGATCAAACTGTCTCTACACAGCTGGATGGACCTAATCTGGGGTGTCAGGAAGCACCTCCATAATGAAGGGAAGAGAGTAGACAGCCCTAATCTATGACTTGCCCTCTGAGCCTCTCTTCCTTCTCTCATATAGCTGTCTGGGTCGCCACAACATGAACAGCACCCCAGGAGACATGAGGGATGCTCCTGCCCCAAGCCACCGGCAGTGTCTTCTGCCCTCTGTGGCTCACACTCCCTCTGTCACTGAGGTGACACCAGCTAAGAAGATAACCTTCCTTAAGCGGGGGGATCCCCAATTTGCTGGGGTCCGCCTGGCTGTTCACCAGCGAACTTTCAAGACCTTCAGCGCCCTAATGGATGAACTGTCTCAGCGCATGCCTCTTTCCTTCGGGGTGCGCTCTGTCACCACACCCCGGGGCTTACATGGCCTCAGTACCCTGGAGCAGCTGCAAGATGGGGGCTGCTACCTCTGCTCCGATAAGAAGCCCCCTAAAACTCCCCGAGAGCCAGGCCGGCTACAAAGGAAAAGCCCCTCTGCTGGGCAGTCACGGGGGTTTGAAGGTGGCCATGAAGCTCCACGAACATCCTCTTCCTGGAAGGGTCTCATGGCTCCACGGAGGCTGACACTGGTGAAGAATGGGGATCCTAGATGCCAGCAGACAGTGGTTCTAAGTCACAGGAACATCAGGAGCCTGAAGGCCTTCCTCGTCAAAGCCTCCGAGCTTCTGTGCTTTCCGGTGAAGCAGGTGTACACAATCAGCGGGAAGAAGGTAGGCTGGGGGTGGAGGGGGGCAGGCATTACCTTTGGACCCTGGGTCAAAATACACAGTTGGGCTAGGAAGGCATCCGTGATTGCCCACTACTAATTAAAAGTGAAGAGTGTGGAGACATTGGGTCAAATTTGTTAACCAAATAACCATCATCGGGCTTGGGGGAGGGGGAGGAGATGGCTCAATTGGTAAAGTGCTTGCTGACCAGCATGAGGACCTGAGTCAGAATCAATCTCTCTCTCTCTCTCTCTCTCTCTCTCTCTCTCTCTCTCTCTCTCTCTCTCTCTCTCTCACACACACACACACACACACACACACGCACAGCACCCTACTCATAGCTCCCATTTAGTAAGCACTTAGCACACAGCAGGCTCTAAGCATTGCATGTGCTCCACATTTGTTATGCCGTCCTCTCAACAGTGTATTCCCATGTCAGTTTAGGGCAGGAAACAGATCACTCAGGGTACCTTGAGCATTGAGAGATTTAGTGCAGGACATCAGGAGGCAGGTCTGGAAAACTGGAGTGTGGGATTGGGGCTAGGTCTACAGAGATGGCTCACCACATTCTGTAAGTAGCTCCTGCCTTTGCTGAAAGTACTGTGAATGTTGAGTTCAAGAACACATTGGAGGGGCTGACAGCCAAGCTTGGGAAGCTCAGTGAGCACAGCTGCATCTCAACTACCAGGACTACTGGAGGGAAGAGTCTGTCATGGGCACCTCGGCTGTCATCACCTGATTCTTACATGCACACAGCAACACCAGCCACAGTGGGATGAGGTGGTGTCTACAGAACAGCTTCCTTCTCAGTCTTGCTCAAAGGCGTCCAGAGCAGGGAGAATACAGCCTGCACTCAATCCTAATGTAAAGGCTAGTAAGTGTACCTTTCCAGGTCCTGCAGAACATGAATCTCTGACAAAAGTGGGTATTTTGGGAAACCAAGCTAGGCTGATCTAGTTCCATCTCCCCATAATCTGGGCCTGTATCTATTTAGTGCTGGGGCCTCCTATAGTCAGAACTGTATTTACTAACCAACCAGGTGTGGTGATGCATGCCTGGAATCCCAGCTCTCAGGAAGGCAGGAGACCTGGGCTACACAGAGAGTCTAGGGTAGCCTCAAGAAACAAAACAAAAGCGTCATACTTACTTACTGTCCCAAGCCACATCATCTCCATGCCATGATGTCTGTCTTCTAGTGAGAAAAAGAGTCACTCTCATCCTCAAGTGTCTGTGGTCCATAAAGGGGTGCCTGCCAGCTGGTTCCCGTGTGGAATCTTCCAGAGAATATCTATCCTACCATTCATCATTATGAGCATACAGTTACAAAGTGAATCTTATTGTTTGTTTTGAGATAGGGACTCACTATGTAGCCCTGGCTGACCTGGAACTCACAATGCATTCCAGGCTGGTCTAGAATTCACAGATATCCACCTGTCTCTGCTTCTTGAATGCTAAGATCAAAGATGTACACAGTAATTTCTATTGTGTCAACCTACTTCTGCTGTGATATCAGCCATCTTCCTGGGTTGTATCAGTGTTACGCTGACATTCTGTAAGCCCATGATGGTGAAGCTAAAAGAGAATGGATGAGGGCCATCTTTAACCAAAACAAAAGTCTACTCCATTCCAGTGAGTACAAACTGTCCCCAACAGAGATGTCCTCATTATATAATAGCAGTGGTGTCAGAGGGGTTTGGTTTGATTAGCTTCCCACCAGGTGTCTGGTACCCACTGAGCAGGCCAATCTGTCCATGCAATAATCACCTTTTGGTGACCACTCACCAATGACAAGCATGCCCTTACCCATCAGCCAGTTGTGAGGGAGACTTTGGGACCTGCTTCTCTAGTCTTCCTTGCCACCAACCCTCCAATCTTGATCCTCCTGAGTTCTTGACTCTCAGATGGAATCCCTAGGCTCAATCTAGCCATTGTTCCTTCTGTAAGAGTCAACCAAATCCCAAATCCATGTTCACCTCCTGTAGGTGGACTCTCTGCAGACACTCCTGGATGGTCCCTCCCTGCTGGTGTGTGCTGGGAACGAGGCCTTCAGACGTCTGGAGATAGAAAATGTTGGAGGGACCAGGACCAGAACCTTATCTGGTGTGACTGCAAGGAGTGGACATGGTGAGTAGATCCTGGGCCTCCATGGCTCCTTTCAAAGGGGACAGTGACTCCATGGTCTTGGTTGTTATCACTTCCAGATCCATGGGAAAGGTGCTTTGGCCCAGTTCCTAGGTCTTGCAGCCACTCCAAGGTTCTCTCTTGCTTCTTCCTTCTTCCATCAGCCTTAACTCAGCAGAGCGTTCTGCAGGCACCTGAGATCAGTGTAGACTTTGACCCAGGGAAGTTTGAGCTCAATGTTTCTAGGGCCTAAAATAACCAATTAAGATTCTCGGTGGGCATGTTGTCACAGAGGTGCTGAGGCCTGTGAGTATAGGTAGCTTCGAGTCCTTCAGAGTCATGACTGTCTTAGGCAGTAGTGGTGGTCTAAGCCGTTTACAACGTTTAAAACACACCATGACGTGGGCCACAGTGGTCCAGGGTCTAGGCTTTGTCAATAAAATATACATTCTTTGGAAGGCACAGTTCACAAATGCAGAATAAAATTACAGCCAAACTACTAAACTGATAATGGAGTTTGTTGAATAAACAAAGGGCTATCCTTTGTGGGACTCCATCAAGAAAATGACCAGCAACAGTGCCAGCAACTATGGCATACCAGTGGCTGGGACACAAAGACAATGTCTGGGAGCATACTAGAGGAGCCACCAGGCCTGCTTGATGCTTCCCCTGTCCAGATATGGTCATGAGGTCTGTCCTGATGGACATAGGTGCATCCCACCAAGCATAGTCCAGGAGATGAAATGAGAAGCACTCAGGACTCCATCTTCCCTAGGGCTACTTTCTATCACCTGAGGGCGCCCCGCCCCCTTTCTGCCTATGGGGCAGCCTAGACTATCAAGAACTGACATAGTGTGTCTCCTGGAGCTCTTCCTTCAGTCCAAGAGCTTGGCCATTGTGAGGTGGATCACCATGATATCCACTTACAGTTTATGGTCAGATCATGGGCAATGGCTTGAACTTGCCTCCTGTACCAGGTCAATGAATTCCCATGGTGTGTTTCCACCTGCAATGCCACAATCCCTCCAGACCCTGATTCTGCTGGTGCCTATTCAGCAAGCATTAATGTACAGTGAATGTTCTGTGCAAGAAGCTTTCTGTGTACCAACTTGATATGCAGCAAGTACTATATGCCTGGCTACCTGTAATGAAGCAGTGTGCCTATGAGTTGCAGATCTAGAAAGAGCGGGTAGCTGGTGGCTTTTGGGTTGGATTTACACTCAGTTCCTTCTTAGTGTTCTGTAGCACCCACAGGTCTCTCTGCTGTTGTTTTCTCCAGTAACTCAATGCCTTGTTCTCATTTCTCTTGCTCTGCTGTGCAATAGGTTTCTGGGGACCAAACGCCAAACAGAGTGTGATGCACTCGAGGGCTGGGTCTGGCAGCAGGCTGTGCCAGTTGTCCTTGATGTCAGAGAGACCTGGTCTCAGTGACCATCCGGCACCGGGTCTTCAAGCCTGGGCAGGGCCTGCTTTGGACAGGTGCCCTCAGGACACACCTGCCCCACCTGGCTCCCTGGTGGCTGCTGATGACGTGGAGAAGAAGGTCTGCATGAATGAGGATGGCAGCCTGTCTGTGGAGATGAAAGTCCGCTTCCAGCTTCTGGGCGAGGATACCCTGCGGTGGTCACAGAGGGTGGGGCATGCCAGTGTCTTCACCCCAGCCAATGGGGAGGGCCAGGTCCTGAGGGAGGCTGATCCCTTCTGCTGCAGACAAGAGGGTCACCCTTGGGGGTTCTTGGCACATGGAGCACAGGGACTGGGTCCCTGTGATGGAGGATACCAGCGAGTCTTTGATTTGGACCAGGAATCACAGCCCAACTATGACATTTGGAGGAACCCCTTTACCACCCCTGGGGGTACAGGTCCAACTCAGAGGAGGAGGTGGGGGCTGTCTAAGCTTTCTGGATGCAGGAGCCACTGCAGCCAGGGGGCCAATGATAGGAAAGGACATGGCAACTATTGTGCCAGCCCAGTGTCAAGTTCCAGGCACCCTAGAAGTGCCCAGCCAGGCTCCTGCTGTCCCTGGACTCCAGAAGGTGAGACAGACAGCGACACCTTGCACCCAGTTTCTTCAGCTTCTTCCCCAAGTGGGGCTGAGCTAGAAGCTGGGAAGGGCCCCTGCCTAGTGGACACAGGACCCTGGGGCTTGGGACCTGAGACTCAAGGTATAGAAAGGGCCCTTTCTGATACATCAGTCAGTGCTGAGTCTCATGAGGGGTCCAGTGAGTATGCTGACCAGAACCACAGAGGCTCAAGCCAGGCAAGGGTCATGGTGTCCCAGGGGAAAGCCATCCAAGGTGACAGGTCCTGTGTTTCCACCCAGAGCCTCTTATCTTTGAGCCACATGGACTGTCAGACAGAGAAGTGTAAATGGAGCACCAGGTGTCAGGAGGCCGGAGGTGAGCCTGAGCTGAGACTGCCCCTGGTTCCAAGCCATTCTGGCTCTCAGGACACACAGAGAGGTGCTCTCCCAGCTCCTGCCAGCGCCCCAGCCCAACGGAGGCAGAAAAGGCAGAAGGGGCTAGCTGGTGTTGCATACTTGCCCAATGTCTCTGTCCCTTACCAAGGGGCTCAGAAAGGCCATGCCAGGCAATGTCATTATTGTAGGGACATTCAACCCTCACTGGACACAGCCTTGCAAATGCCAATGCCTCAGGAAGGAGAAAAGGCTTACTCACCCAGTGCTGGGACCCAGGCCTTCGGGCATCTTAGATCACCATTCTCTAGGTCTCTTGACTTTCAAGACCCACAAGCCACCAGCCAAACCACCATCATACCCACCAGTGACTCGGACTGTACTTCCAGCTTTTACCATCACACTTGCTCTGCAGAGCCAGTAGGGGACACTGAGAGCCAAGCTCACCCTCCAGCTCCCACACCTGTTCACAAAGAAGAGGTAGGCTGCCTGTGGGAAGCGGCAGGGACCACTCCTGAGCCTTTCTCGTCCTCTGTTTTGCTGGACAGATGGCCTGAGGCAGAAGACCCAGGAACCCACCAAGATTGCTGCTGTTCACAGGCTGGGGCCTCTGCCCTCACGGGCCCCAGTGGTCAAACCCAGGCCTCCATCTCTGAGGCCCGCTGGGGGGCCAGCAGCTTCTGCCCAACTGCCCCCCAGGAGCAAACATGTTCCAGAAAGGATCCCACAAGCAGCAGTGGTCTCAGCAGTGACCACAGTCAAGCTGGTGGCCATGCTGAGCCCGGGAAGACTCTGCTGGGGAAGTCCCCCAGTACCAGGGGAAGCCTGGAGCAGCAGGAAGAGGATGGTTTGACACCCAGTGCTCTGCCCTACACCTCTCCAGATGCTGTGGTTCGTGAGTGGCTAGGAAACATCCCAGAAAAGCCGGCACTCATGACATGTGAGATGGAAGGTGAGACCACAGAGGTGGCCAGTGATGACCCAGAAAGTGCCAAGGAGGCTCTTGGTGATGACTGTTCTTTGAAAGTCCTGAGGGAATTTGCTCAGGCCAGACAGCAGCCCCCAGAAGGGGTCACTGATGAGCATCCAGAGCTGGCAGGAGACCTCCCAGGGTCTGGTTCTGTGACCTGCAAACCGAGAAGTGACTCCCATCATGGTGCAGCATCAGGTGAAGGAGTCAAATCCCCTGCAGAAGCTGGAATAGGAGAAGAAACCACTGTGGACCATGGAGTGAGCCTATATGCACTCCCCAGCAGGGTCTCAGCCTCCACACAGATCATGAAGGCCCTGCTGGGCTCCAAGCCAGACCGGCCCAGCAGTCTACCAGAGATCTCTAGCACAGTAGCCCAAAGGCTCAGCTACTCTGCCGGGGCCCTCATTGCCTGCCTTGCCAGGCTCCGTTTCTTTGATGGCAATACCAGGCTTGAAGAGTCCCCTAACTACAAGGAGATGCTAAGCATCTCCCAGGCCTTGTGGCCTGGGAGTGAGCTTGGGCAAGGCCATCTGGACATAGGCTTCAGGAAGTTCTCTTCACACCAGGCTGTGCTGGGTACTGAGGATTTCACACCCACCTCCTCCTCTGGTGTGGATGTCAGCAGTGGCTCCGGAGGCTCGGGTGAGGGCAGTGTGCCCTGTGCCATGGACAACACCCTGGCTCCCCACAGGGTAGACTTACCCTTGAAAATCTCCTCTCAAAGACCTGATTCCAGGAACCAGGTATACCCAGAAGCACTGAGTCATTCCACAGCCTCATCTGGCTCCCAGGTGTGGGCTTGTGCCACCAGTGGGGAGGAGTCAGGTAAAGGGGGCAGGATGACAAAGTGGAGCAACACTCCAGAACAATCCATTGAAAGCACGGTGGTGGAAGAGGAGACAGAAGGGAGTGCAAGAGAGAGGCTACCGGAAGATGGAGTCCGTGGGAAAGGGCTTCTAGAAGAAAGGGCTGGAGTCTGCAGCCAGGAAATGTTTCCAGGTGGCTCTCGGGATGGGGAGAACTCACCAGAAGACACTAGAGTGTTAAATGATGAATCAGGAAGAGAAACTGCCTCAGAAGGACTGTGGTGCCTAGATGGGAGAGAGGAACCCACAGAGTCCCCTTGCCACTTCAGTAAGAGCCACTCAAATGTTAGTGAGGGTCAAAGTCTTAACATTTTGGAGTCGGGGTTGGAAGGGATGTCCACAGTGGCTGCAATGGGCTGCGCGCAAGCCTGTATCAAGGCCAGCTCAGGAACCAGGGAGACAAACACATCCACGGACCACAGGAGATCTCTGGACCCTGACCCAGTCTGGGTGTCCAAGCTGCTGAATAAGGTAGAGAAAGACTTCATGGCTCACCTGGCTAGTGCCACAACTGAACTCCGAGCCCGATGGAACCTTCAGGACAACAGCCTGCTGGATCAGATGGTGACCGAGCTAGAGCAGGATGTGGGCCGACGGCTTCAAGCAAGCACTGTTAGGGAAGTAAGGAAGATCCAGAGCCGGGCAGGGAGGATGGTCCCAGAACCCCCACGGGAAGCCCTCAGAGGGCAGACATCGCTACAGACAGCACTGCGCAGGCGTCGCCTTCAGGGCCTGCGAAACTTCTCAGCCTTCCCTGGCCAGGGCGCCCTCTCTCTCACCCTGGAGGATGGGGCCACTCTCAGCACAGCCTTAGGGACCAGGCCAGGTGTGGGGGCTGAGGGAGATGAGTTCTGTCCCTGTGAAGTCTGCCTAAAGAAGAAGATGACCCCTAGATTCCCAAAGGGTGCCACAGCCGTTTCCAGTGCACCAGTCAGAAAGGCCTTCGACCTACAGCAAATTCTACAGAGCAAGAAAGGAGAGGCCATGGAGGTGGTCCCCCAGAAGTCAGGGATGATGTTGCCTCAGGAGGACCCTAAAACTGTACAGGGAACTCATTGGGAGGAGGAGCTGAGGTTGGCCCCGGGGCCTGTGGTAGATGAGGAAGGGGAAGGGAGGCAGAGGTTGAGAGGAGAGGAGGACCCTGAGTTCTTGAAAGTAGAAGGAGCTGGTTGCCCTGTGTCAGAAGAAGATGCGGCCACTTCAAGGGGAGGGAAAATCCATGTCAGTGCTGCACAAGAAAACCAGCAGTTAAAGGAGAGTGTGGCTGAGGAAGAAACCCCTCACCAGAGATTTAGAGATGGAGACGATTGGGAGGCTTCAGGAAGACAGGGTGATGATGGTCACTCTGTGGAGACTCAGGACACTTCCAGAGAAAGACAGTCAGAGGTAGAAGGAGAAAATCAACACAAAAAGGAGAATGACCCTTGTGGTAGTTCAGGAGAGAGGCAGGGGAGGACTGTTTCTGAAAACATCAGCCTAGACCAAGAGGGGAGGCTCCACAACTGCCATAGAAGGCCAGGACCCCAGCCTCACCACACAGCAGACTCCTCCAGAGCATCATCTCTGGGCAACTGCTCACAGGAGTCTCAGAAGGGCTCAGAAGAAGAATTTCCAAGTAGAGAACTCAAGTGCATCAAAGCCAAGAACAGTGGGGTCTTGCATGCGGAGAGGGAGGTCACCATGATGTACCCAGAGAGTTCCTCTTCTGAAGAAGAAGCCCCTTCCAGCCCAAGACCTCCAAAGCAGGGGGAAGGAGAAGTCTGTTGTGTAGAAGACCAAGGGACAGCTGAAAGCTTGGTTTGTACCCATGTTGAGGGTAGGGTAGATGGCTTTGGTCAGGACGATTTAGATTTCTAGATATCAAATGACAGGATAGCAATGAGTCTGAATGATGCTTGTGTAAATATATTAACCATGTACCAGAGAGAGGCTAAGCCTCTGGGGATGTACAAGGAACACGGACAAAGACCAAGGAACTGCTTCCTGCCCTAGAGCTTCAGGCCTAGCTACTCAGGAGGCTAAGACAGGAGGGCAGGAAGTTCATGACAGCCTGGGCTGTAGAGCAAGTTCAAAAGCCAACTTGGGCAACTTAGTGAGACATTGTTTCAGGGTCTGGGACTACTGCCTAGCATATCTGTGACTCTCGGTTCAACCTTGACAGTAAGACCAATGAAAAGGACTTGTAAAAAATAGATCACACTGTGCTGTCCCTAGGAGCTAAACTTCAAGGCCCCCACACTCAGTGTAAAGTGTTAGCTGTGAGCTGACATACTACCAGATGTCAGCCAGTTCCTTTATCCACACAGCCCAAGAGCATAGAAGGGTCTGGAAAGATGTGTGGACCTTCTGGACCTTCTGTTTACATCATTGGTTTTGTGAGGGAGTTGCTCTCTCTCTCTCTCTCTCCCTATTGACCCCCTGTTACTTTACCCTTGTCTTCTCTGGGAACACTGACCTCTTTTTTTTTTTTTTTTTTTTTTTTTTTTTGCTGGTCTGGAATATATGTATGTGGTGACTCTGCAGATGTGAAAAATACTTGGAAAAAGCGGATACATTCAGGGTCATGAGATAAAGTTTGTTCTCAGCCCCAATGCCCTGGTTCCATCCCCCACAATCCATACTATTTGTAAGGGGGAAGGGAAGCAAAGAGAAGTGACTCCCATCCACCAGTGATTGTAGACAGCTTTGGAAAAGAAATTGGATGTAATGCTCGCCATCGTATTCTCGATGTTTTGCGGAGATTGTTTTCTGTATAATACACTTCAATATATAAGGACTTAACTATAAATGAATATGATAAATGCTTAAAATTTTCAAATTCATATTTTAATTTCTGGAGAATTTTTCTGGATGATAATAGAAAAACTGTCACCATTTTCTTATCATTGATCTCTCTCTCCTTCCCTCCTCCTCCCCCTACTTCCCTCTCTCCCTCTCCACTGCGAGTGCCTAGCAGACACATGTAGCGTTCAGAGGCTGACAATGTGACAATGGAAAGTCTTTCTCTATTATTTCTCCATCTGTTTTTTTTTGTTTTTTGTTTGTTTGTTTGTTTGTTTGTTTTTTTATGGCAGGGCTGGAGCTTGCTCACTGGCCGAAGTCCCCCAGGATCTGCCTGCCTCTGCCTTCCTAGCCCCAGACTTGCAAACACATGCAGCCACAGCTGGCTTTTTAGATTGTTCTAGAGATCCAAACCCATGTTTTCATAGCAAGAACTTTACCTGCTGAGCCGTCTCCCAAACTCATAAATGAAAAAAAATCTTTTAAATAGTCTTACTATGTAGCCTGGGCTGGCTTTGTAGCCCAGACTAGCCTCAAACTTTAGATTCTATTGCCTCAGCTTCTCCAGTGATGGGGTTACATTGGGTTGTAGATACATGAACCCAAACACCTTAGTTTTCCATTATTTTGTTCTGAAAAATGTTTCTGCATCAATGATGACAGCGCAGGCTGGGAAATCCAGCACTCAGGAGACCAAGGTAGAAGGAACACTATGAATACTCATGGGCTCCACCATGAGTATGAAGCCATCTTGGGATATGAGGAAAAACCATGGCAAACACACACACACACACACACACACACACACACACACACACACACACATACTCGCCCAGCAGACCAGCAAGCAAAACAACACTCGGCCCCTGCCCCAGCCTCTTGGCCAGCTTCTGGTTGTTTCTTTTAGACTTGATTCCCATGTTTGATATTACAGGGTTAAAGGATGCCAGCCTTTTGGGAAATCATAATTCATTTGGGACATTGTTTTTCTGAAGGTCAGCATCAACTAGCGTCTTCTAGGTCCCTGAGTGCTCACTGGTATTCAGGATGGACCTTCAAAAGCAAAGTATGCTGGCTAACTATGTGGGCAAGCACCAGATCTCATTTCATATGACACCATTCCTGATATATATGGATACTAATGAAATTAGAACTCTTTCTAGGGTTTATCAAAACTCATTCCCTATAAATTATATGGCTAGACTCACTCATTTTTCTATTGAGTTCACAGCTTTTTTTTTCCAAAGAAGAACTGATTTACATATGTCTTTTGGTATTGGTTAAAAAATTTCTGCCATTATTTGAGTCTTTCATTACATTCATTTATTTATTTTTTTTATAGAGGCGCTTGAGGACCATAGCATGTGTGTGCAAGTCAGAGGGTTACTCTGTGGAGTTGCTTCTCTCCTTCTGCCATGTGGGTTTGGAGGATCAAGCTCAGGTCCTCAAGCTTGGTAACAAGTTCCTTTACTTGCTGAGTCATCTCACTGGCCCTGTTTATTAGTTTTGATGTTTAAAAAATAGATGCCCTCTGTGCACACCCTTCCACAGCAGGCCTTTGTTGGTGTTCTGTTGCAGTAAGGAGCTCCTTAGTGTGAAACAAAATTTTCTGGTTCTCATCCACTTCCCTGTTCTTAAACATTGCTGCATCCAGATTTCTCACTCATGGTATCACTGGTGGTAGCCGTCTGATACAAAAGTAGGGTGGATCTACATGTTTGTGGATACTATTCTATGGGTGAAGATGTTATTCATAAAATCTGACATGTTCTAAAATTTCTGTGAGATCACCATTTAAGACTTTTATAATAATTCTATGCATATACATACACACACACACCTGTGTGTGTGTGTGTGTGTGCGCGCGCGTGCGTGCGCGCGCGCACATGCACGCACGTGTGGGCGTGTGCGTGTGCACAAAAATTTACCTTTTAAAAATATATTTGGAGTATAGTGCTCCTGCAGGCTGAGCAGTCATTCCCAACTGAACTGATTTCCCAACAGCCAATCATTAGTAGTTGAAATTGACACTGGGTGGAGGACCTGGATGACCAGACTCTAGTAAGCCACTTTCAATCAAAGTAGAGCACTGGCTACTCCCTAGCAGCCTCCCTCTCCCAGCAGATGGCATGGCTCACATCTCAGTTCCACACTATGAAATAGGCTGACTAGTCTCCCCGCCCCCGCCCTGTCCCCTCCCACCTCGAGTTGCTGTGGGAGCCAATGAACAGATGCAAGAGACATCGTTACATATACACTGGGGCATTTTCAACGCTGCATCTATAATTGCCATGTGTCCAGTGCTTACGATACACTTGGTGTCATCCTGTGCCGTTCACAGAATCAGTCCCTTTTTATCTCCCAGGTGTATCTATCAGGTATGCAAGCAGGCATTCTCATGTCTGTTTCACAAAGGAAGCAATCAAGGCACAGAGGAGATACAGAAACTTGCCGAAGTTGACCCAGCTGCAAACCAGGATTGCAAGGGAGATACCACATGCTCAAAGTCCATGTTCCTTCCCATTGTATCTCTCTACTCTCTTTCTTTTCAATCTAGTTTGTGTGAATAAGTAACTTAACTAAAGGCACTGAAGACTTTGTTGAGTGAATTTACTGCAAATACTTAAGGCTTAGGAAAGTGACTTCAGTAGGATTCTTTCTGCTGGGATGACTGTATCATGTTCCCAGTAATGTTCTACTTGTGGGCAGATGTCAGGAGCCGCCTCCCCAGGTCCGTAAAGCCAGTGTCACACTGAAAATGTATCTCTTTGTGGGATTGTCTTGGTTACAGATTCACCTACTTTAAGTCCACAATTATCCCTGCCTTTTAACTTTTAAAACATTTGTTGCTAATGAACAACCTGTGCTTTTTTATTCCCCCACTTGGAGATAAGGAGTTTTATGATCATAGCTAAGGTGAGGACCTTGATGAATTCTCCCCACCTTTTCATCATGGCAACCAAGCTGTACAGGCCTCTGCAGCAGAGCATCTCTTGGGAAGGTGGCACTCCTGTAGCCTCAGCTGGCTCCAGGATAAAAATCCAAATCATCCATCCACCTAGATGCTTATAAGGGCTCACAGTAGCCATGGCAACCCAAAACCTTTTCAGCCTTGAATGGTTGGAGAGTGGAGCAACCCTTCTGCCCTATCCTTATGGTCCATGTATGAGGGATTAGAGACTCAGGCCTGAAAGGCAACATTGCAATGTCTAAGAAGCCAAAATCCATGTCTAGAGTTCACACCCAGAGATGGGACATGTTGGTCGCTTAGGACTTCTGTTCCATTCCTTTTTACTAAAAGAGGAATTGGGAACTCTGTTGAACTGGCCAGTCCTATATCCAACTGACAGAGCCTTCCTGGAGAAATGGTCACACAGCTAGGTTACGCTGGGTCCAGACCTCAGACCCTTTCCATATCTCAATACCCCTTGTCCAGACACAAAAGAAACCCTCCTAGAACACAGTAACAACAGATCTTCTAGTCCCTGGACATCCAGACCACACATTCCTCTCCCCCAGGCCTCACCTCCCTTTTCACCAGACTCCAGCACCTGAGTCTCACAGACACCAAACTTCATCGGCCACTCACATGTCCAGGGGAAAGGTGACTTGTGCTTAGGGGGTGAAGGCCTTGCCACAAGCACCAGCTTTCAGGCAGGGAGGCCTGAAGAGGGACTGCAAACAACCTCAGGCTAGCTGCTTTGTCCTTCACTTGCCTGGCCATGGAGAGTACATGAAGCAGCAAGAAAACAGACAGTTCTGCCTCAGTGACACTCTGCCCCAGGTGTCTGAAGTCAGCCTTACCACAAATTTCCATAGCAACCCAGGAAAACCAGCTTGACACACTTGCCCACATTGCCTGCACAGAGTCAGTCATCGGATACTCCACCAGGACTGGGCCTCCAGAGAGGCTCACTCACCATGCCCTGCTCCTCCTATGGACCCACTCACATGAATGCATGCTTGTACACATGTGCAGGCTCACAGGCATTCACACACATGGTCACCCACTTAGACACATATATGTACACACACATGCACATCCTCTCCCATGCATGTGTATATATGTTCTCCCATACACAGTCACCTACTCATCACATACACAAACATTCATGCACATCCAGAGGTCAGCTTCCTTGCCCTCCCTCATTACAGAGTCTGCCCAAGGGACAATATGGGTCAGCCAGAGTCAGTCTCTCTTTCCACTCATCTCTTGAGAGGCAATTAGGTGGGTAAGGGTCATTCTCCTACCACAACCCTGTCCCTATTCCTTTGTGCAGAGCCCAGCTGACAGCTTAACCCACCTGGGCCTCTGTAAAGACCAATATCCAAGAATCCAGATGTCTAAGCTGCACCAACCAAATCACCTGAAGCACAGTCAGCCAAATTTCCTTCTCGACTTGGGCTGGTCCCCCCCCCCCCCCCGCGCTCCTATTCCTCTCTCTCCCCTTCCCTCTGACCTGCTATAACAAGAAGATGTAGGCTCAATTCCAAACTAAAGCTGCCCTTGGGGGAGCAGCTGTGTGGGCCACAGGCTGAACTTTGGAGTAGTCTCCCTGCCCAGCTCACAGGCTCACCCTGGCTTGGCCTTGGTGGTCAGTGCTCTAATGAGTACTTTGTCCCGTCCTGGGCTAATACTCAGACACAGCCTAGCTTGGTCATCAGGATTTGAGGATTCCATGCACTGGTCCCAGAAGCTCTGGGCTCTCTGATCTGCAGTGCAGGCCTGTGTTCTGCAACACTGGACCCATGTGGGGTCCAGCTG
The DNA here is from genome assembly GCF_943737965.1 of Phodopus roborovskii. NCBI lineage: Eukaryota > Metazoa > Chordata > Mammalia > Rodentia > Cricetidae > Phodopus > Phodopus roborovskii. The sequence goes on along the minus strand of NW_026126511.1, from coordinate 49,105,301 downwards.
CCACCAGCTCATGTGCCCAGAGACCCAGAACCTGTGCCAGATAAACTACCTGGTCTCTCTCTGAGCTCAGCAACCAAGTTCTCTTTGCTCTGTGGAGTGCATGGTTAACACTAGGATGCTCTGAGACAGCATGCAAGCAGTCACAGTTCTGTAATGGTGAGAAGGCTGTGCCTTGTCCCAAGGCTTCAGAGAAGTGGGTCTGTGCCTCCCTCTCCTGGCTTTTGACTCTTCACGTGTTCTTTCCCAGAAAGAGCAGAATTGCTTCCTGAACCCAAGGCTCCGTAGCACCCTGCCTCCAGGCACAGGATGAACTGGGTGACTTTTCACAGCCCTGTCAATCAGTCAGTCATGCAGTTCCAGGAAAGGACAAAGCCAGAGGACAGGCACTGACTAGGTGCAGGGACGGAAGGGTGGTGTGACTCATTTTCTGGGACAAGCCTGAGCCTCACATCCTACTTTGTTTGGCCACAGAACATGGGTTTGTGCTTGCCAAAAGACATAGATCCAACAGAGCATGTGGCTGCAAATAATGCCAGGGGCCAGGATGAAGAGAAGCCTCTAGAGCAGTTTTTGCCTGTTATCAAGAAGCTGCAAGCTTTCCCCTCTTGCCTCTACCTTCCACGCAATCTGAGGTCCCTTTAGGATCAGGTCCATAAGAGGTAGTGGTGGTTCACAACTGTAATCCCAGAATTAGGAAGTCAGACACAGGAAGATTGCTAAATGTTGAAAGCCAGCCTGGGCTACATAGTGAGTTCCAGGCTAGCCTTAACTACTGAGTGGGACCTCTCCAAAACCAAAACTAAACCAAAACAAAACTATAACAATAAGGGCTGAAGAGATGGCTCAGTGGTTAAGAAAGTTTGTTGCTCTCCCAGAGGACCTGACTTGGGTTTCCATCACCTACATTAGGCTGTCCCCAAGGGTACCTGCACGCATGTGGCAGATGCACACACATATACAGATAAATAAAATAAAATTAATCTTGTTTTTAAAGTAACAATAATAACAATAATGATAATGATGGAAGTTCTGAATGTTAGGGTAGGGGGTTAGAAATTTTCTACAGGACAAACAGATCTCTGTTCCCTCCTGGGCCTCTGTATGCTTGGGTCCCTGAGTCCCTGGGTCCCTGGGTCCCTGGGTCCAGAGCCATTTAACCCTAAGATAAAGCTAGAGAATGCTGGGTTTGGGTTCATTCTGGACCAAGTAGCTGGTCTATGTCAGGCCTTACGACCACAGGTGATTATGCAGAATGAAAGCTATAGCTGGTTGTTTCCCTTTTTATATGTATATGATGTAGCGTGTACATCCTACATCCGTTGGTCAGGAGCCCCACATCTGCTCACAGGTGGTTTTGAATCCAGTGTGGTGCCTACTGGGTGACAGTTCAGGAAGGTTAGGTACAGTGGGAATGGCTCCAAAAGTGGCCCCAGCCATATCAGCCAAAGGGTAGGTTCCTGGAGGTTCTGGACAGGTATTATTAGTGAGGGTGTGGTTGATCTGGGAAGCAAAGCTGGAGCTGGGGTCAGTAGTCGTGGCTGACCGTGGCTGAGGATGCGACAAGGGGCTATGGTCTTGGGTTATGGGCCCACGAGGAGAAAGAAAGTCATGAGGCATGTATGTATGGACATGTGCATGTATGTGTCTATGCATGTATATGTGTGCATACATGGGAGAGGCAGGGGTCTCTAGGGGTAGTGGGTGATCAGCAGAGAAGGAGCTGAGATTTGCTGAAGTGTTGCCTGCCTGAGGAGGGGATCTGATGGCCCCAGATGGTGACCTGACAGCCATTCTAGAAAGAAAAGCTTAATTTAGGAGAGGTGGGACCAGGACTTTGGAACCCTCCATCCTGTACTTTCAGAGGTGACATGGAATTCAGCTGGAGGAAACAGAGCCCTAGAGTCACACTCCTGGCCTTTCCCCAGGCCCTAGGAAGGATGGGACGCCTTCCAGCTGGCTAGCCATGGGAGCCCTAGTCCAAAGACCCACTAAGTCCTCAAATTACGGATTGGTATAGGAGGAGCACTTGGCAATCGGAGGTAAGGCTGCTGCCAGGATGTACATGGCCTCTGCAGGAGAATTCCCAGGGTAGCAAATTGATCCTGGGACTCTGGACTCCTGGAGCAGGGTTGGGACTTCTGGGGCAGCATGGGGAGGAGGGGGATGCACTCTTCCCTCTTCCACAGTTCTGCCTGAGGCGCATGGTCTGCCAGCCATGATGGCCTTCTTCCTGCATCTGGATTCTCATACCCACCGTGTCCCCAGTCAGTACTGATCTAAGTCTCTCCGTCCTGGGAAGACTTGAAGCCTTGTGCTGAGCAGGTACAGACAGAAGGACCAGGATGAGGAAAGACTGTGCTTTTGGAAGTGACCCCACCATTTTGTAGTCCCTGTCACAGGAGTTTGAGTTCATGCCAGCAGGGCCATGTGTCCTGCCGCCTACTCTAACTGATGCCTCCTTCATGAGATCAGGCCAGAAGTCATGCTTCATGCTTTAGTTCAAGGTCACACAGCAAGCTCATGCATAACTGGGCATAGGAACCAGATTCTCTGCTCTACAGGCTGCTCCATGGGGCAAAAACTCGAATCTCAGAGCTGGCCTCCTTCCTGCTCAGGCCTGGAGTGGAGCCTGGTAGATAGGGCAGCATCTCAGCCTAATTAGACACTGTAAAGGAGTAGGGACACAAGGGGGGGGTGTGCTTAGAGATTAGTGCCCCCTCCATAGATCATAGACACGCCAAGGACATAATAAATAATCTGCCCAAAGGTTTTAAAGGTAAAAATCAGCAAATCATTAATAACGTCCCCAGCACCATACATCACCTTGAAGTCTTCCTATTATGCTCTCCTGAAGCCGATGTGTATCTTCTCTGTGGTCCTTTCCCCTCCTCCCCCTCCTCAGTGTGTTCTACCGGCAACGTGGAAGCCCCTCCCCCACAGCCTGCTAAGCAGAAGGGTGGGGTGGAAAGCCCTTTTAGGTCTGCCATCCCAAGCAATTTACTCAGGTGTGAGGCTATGAAGGGGTGGTGAGAGGGGAGGGGCCCGCATCCCCTTCTTGGAACCTCAAACCCTGCTTACGTCCATGTTCTCCTTCTAAGGGGTAGATTGAGCTCAAAGCCAAGCCCCTCCCCCAGTTATAAGCAAGAATAACATTGTGTCTATCTCTCAGAGACACGAGCCTTAATTAATTAACACAATAGGACAGCTGTAAATAGAAGTGCTGACGGCTGCATTTTTCAATCCTGGTGCACCTCTACTGCAGCTGTGGGGCATGTGATGGAGTGCACCTACACCATAGACTTGGGGACACTGGCTGGGTTTTAGAGTTTGAGGGTGGAGCTGAACCCAGATCTGGAGGAAGGAAAACTTGGGTAAGCCTCTGGGACCCTGGCCAGCAGACCAGTGTGCAGGTGACAGTCTATAACATAGGGTGATGTGCATATGGCCACAACTTGGTGGAGATATCAGGGAATTGCATTGGAGCCCTCTCTGCACAGGTTGGGAGACACTGGTCATGCTATTGTCACTCATGTATCCTCTACTTCCTTGATGACGAAACATGACAGAAGCCAGCCAGCTACAGATCTTTGGGGTGACGTGTGCCACTGTCCCTTGGCTAATGTTTGAAGGGCTTGAGGACTGAGGCAGGCACCTCCTAATGCTGTCAGTGAAAATGGTTTCTTGGATGAAGAATCTGCAGCCAAGATGGTAGGTTTCATAGCTCGCTCCTTGTTGCCGTTTTTAGAAAGAGCATAGGGGAATACTGTAAGCTCAGGGATGTGGGGTTGGGGTCAGTTCTTTCTAGATACACTGGATGTTCCTTCACTCCTCCAAGTCACCCACAATGCTGGAAAGCTCCTCCCAGCTTTGACTTATTGGGGTGCCTGACCTCTCTCTGTCACTACATCATACACTGTGCTTGAGCTGTGCACATTCTGAGAGGTTCTGGCCCAGAGCCTGGTTCCACCAGCTATAGCAGAGACATACCTTCTCCTTAGCTCAGGGTCTTCTCCGCTCTGTGAAGCCCCACCTGGTACCCTTTGACCCTCAGAGCACGCTGGAGGAAAAACAAAGCAAAGCTAATGCTGTGGTTTGATTGTGGAATGCTCCAATAGACTCGTGTGTTTTGACATCTGCTCTCCAGCTGGTGGCGCTGTTTGGGAAGGTTGTGGAAGCTTTAGAGGGTGGGGCTTGGCTGATAAAGGCCAATCACCGTGGGTGGGGTTCTGAGCCAAGAAGGGACCAATCTATTCCTAACCATATCTCCCCACGCTGCCCCACAATGGACTGAAATATCCCGAAACCGAAAGCTACAATAGATGTTCCTCTCTTGGGTTGCTTCTACCAGGTATTGGTTACAGCAATGAGATAAGGAGTGAATGGACACAGGATGGTAGAGTGTTGGGAAAGCCCTCGCTGTCCAAGGCTCTTAGGGAGAGCTGCCAGGGATGGCTAAAAGTAAAGGCATGCTGATCGGGGATCTGAGCATCTCCCTTCCCTGGAAGGTTCCCTCAAATCCCAAAATCTCTTGAGGCGAGGGCTTCCTGGCTGAGGTGACCCCAGCTGCCCGTTATCTTCAGGGAGCCTCAGTCTAACACACAGTCCCCACAGGTACAGTCACAGGTCTAGAGGTGTAAGAGGGTGAACCCCGTCATTTCTTCCTTTGGGCCCACTTTGCCCGACTGCTATACTCCACAGATGGCATGTATATCAACAGTATGATTTGGGATGAGTTAACAACTTTGCTAGCCTCAGTTTACCCATCTACCAACACTGGCTTCATCCCGATCTGCTGTGTGATCATGAGAATCTGATGGCATGGCAGAAGGTGCAGACTATGATAGAGTAGCTGTTACTTCAGTGGGTTAAATAAATATCATCTGGCTTAGGGGTGCAGGACTCCTATAAAGCACATTTTAACAGACGCGTATGTAAGAGGCCTCATGTAAGAGGCAGCATGTGATTGGCTTCCTAAAGAAACAGGGGTGCTCTGATGGGAGGAGTTGAGAGACAAGGAGCGTTTGGAGGAGGAAACAGTAATACTTAGTTCATTTGTGTGGACAACAGCAAGAGGGCAGAGGCAGGCCTGGGGATAAGGGATGCCACTGTGACCTGACACCTCGCCCCCAAAGTCCCCTTCTCTCGCCCTGGCCCATCCTGCCTGCAGAGGCATCAATCCTGATGATAGAACACACTTTGCCAACTCAGTGCCCTGAGAGACCCTGCCTCTCTCTATTCCCTGTCATTGTGACAGGCCCTCAGCCCCCTCCCATCTTGATGGATGGCCCTGAGCTGGCTTTCATGCATCTCCGTCTTCCCCAGAAGCTGTGACACAAGTAATTGGTGTCACCTCCATGGTCGCATGCCAAGTGCTGACAAAACAGCCCGTAATAGGGACTCGGTGCTCTGTCCTTGATTGCATAGAGAAGGGACTGCTGGGAAATGATCCAGCACACCAAAAAGCTTTTGGGGTTCACTGAAGGAGTGGCAGCTAATGAGGCGTGTATGCGCAAAGACTCCTGGTCCCAACCCCATGGTGCTTATTCTATGTGCAGCCTCTTCGAGAACTGAATGCACTTGGGATAAAGGGTTGGAGTACCTCAAGAGCCACCATTCCCCAGCTCCTGCCAGCAAAGGGCCTGTTAATGCCCATCTTCGTCCCAGTGGCTTTTGGCTACAATGCAGATTGAGAAGCTGGAGGATGCCTAGTGGTAGTGAAGTGACCCCCTAGTGACCCAGAACACTGAGAAGCCAGACCTCAACATCCTAGGAGACCTTCAGAATAGAGGGAGGCAAATGACCTTTCTGACATCTTGTCTGCTCTCCCACAAGAGGGTGGCATTCCACTGTGGTTCACAGCTAGGCACAGAGGCACAGGGACTTAAGGCCACACACTGAGATCTCCCAGGTGTCCCAGAGGAACACTCCCAACTCTTTGCTATCTGGCACCTCACCGGGAGCAGATGGAATCAGGGTAAGCTGAGGGCTGTAGATGCACAAATCTCCCACACACACACTAAAACCTGCTTTTCCAAAGCCCAGAGGCACAAGGCTGTGTCCTTGGACCAGTGGTCCCTCCTGGACTCTGATGACCAGCCTCCATCTTTACCCTGGATTAACAGTGAGAGGCTCCCAGCAATGGCCTAGAAATGCAGGCTATGGACAGTGAGACCCTCCAGCTGCACCCCACTCCCTGAGGACACTGAGCAAGACTCTCTTAAGTTTCTGTCTGAGAAACTGCACAACAGGGACTTTGCTCCTCTGGAGCACTATGGGAGATGGGGATTTTCTCTCAATACAGCTCCTGGGTACCGGACTTCATGGTGCACACATCTTTGGCCTGGAACATCCCTGGTCCATTGTGCCTTCCTCCCCTGCTTCCTTTACTTGTCTCCTCCTTCTTCTTTTACTCCCTTTGTATATTCTGTTCACCTCTCGCAAGCTGCTCTAAGCTCTGGTCCACTGAAGGTGGGCTAAACAATGAAGGGTCAGGCCGGTCCCAAACAGTGCTCAGGAAGGGACAACAGACCTTCAAGGCTGCCCATGTACCTGGGGCCAGGTTTGCAGTGCCTGTACCCCAGAGGGTGTGGTTTTATATCCACCACACTTGTGTCCCAAAAGCTGCCAATGATGACACTTCTGTCATCAATAGTTTGTATTGACCACAAAGTGGTTGAACCTCCAGGAAATCCCTAGACTGGTATCTGAACCATTTAGCCATAGGAAAGCTTGGAAATCTTGGTCTCATGTTGGGCACAAGTCTCAAGGAGTGTGGTTTCCTTAAAGCCTCCAAGGGGTAGCCTATCTGAGTGACTATCAGGCCTGCCTGGAATCTTGTTTTTCCTAGCCTAACTTCCTGACTGGGGTGAAAAGACCTCTTAATGGGTAGTATTTGTCTTTAATGGTAGAGTATGTTTCTTGGAGATAACGAATACATGGCTCCTGTTTCTCAATCCATCGTGTGTGTGTGTGTGTGTGTGTGTGTGTGTGTGTGTGTGTGTTAGTGTGTGTGTGTTATATAGGAGTATGGAACTCAGAAGATAATATTCAGGAGTTGATCTGTCCATTCTTCCACCATGGCCTCCGGGGATTGAACTCAGGTCGTCAGGCTTGCACAACAAATGCTTTTACCTGCTGAGCCATCTCACTGGCCCTAGTCTGTGTCTTTTGATTGGGGAATTTAGTTCATTAATGTTCAAAGTTACCATTGAAACTGTGTATTCATTTCCATCCTTGGTTTGTGACCTGACTTTTGGGGAACAGGGGAGAGAATTGGAGCCCTGGATCACACAGGGAGCTCTTGCCATCTGCCTGTCCCCTGGGGAAGGTGGCAGAGGACCTTGGGTCAGTAGCCCTGTCTGCTCCTCTGGAAAGAGGAGAACTTGGGAGGCTGACTGACAGGGTTAGCTCCCTGGGGGATAGGGTTAACACCCAGCATGCTGTCTCTGTTGCTTCTGGGATTCAAAACTCTTTCTTGAGAGCAGTCTGGGGTCTGGGAGAGTCCCTGCTGCTCATTGTCTCACCGCTGCCACTTTTTCCTCTGCTGCATTGTTGTCCCTTATCAGCATCCTACACACTGCGGTGGCTGCACAGGAAAGCGTGGCCACCACCGAGGCTGTCGCCTGGGCGGTGGATGCCAGGTGTCCTGCCACACAATCGAGCCTGCAGGCCCATGCCAGAGCCTGGACAAACTGGTTCACTATGGTGCGGGAGTGCAGCATTTGGCTGGTCCTTCTCCTCGGGTCATTAAAGTAGAAGATGACAAAGAACAGACTCCAGTCCTGGTGACCTCAGGGGGCATGCGCAGCACCCCAAGTCTTTGCAGCCACTCTGATGCCCCATAGTGGGGAATCTCCGGTCTTGGACTCTGAAGCATCGGCCAGTGCTATTGAAAAAGCCAAAGAAGGCAGAAAAAAGGAAACCGCCCCAAGGGTTGTCCTTAATGAACACTGGGCTGGTTGCTGGGAGCAGCTGTGAAATCCACTGTTCCTGATCCCTTTATGAAGGGAATGGTTTAGACCTAATAAGACAGCTCCTACCAGAGCCTGGAGAACAAGGTCTAGCAGGAAGCAGGGGCAACTCACTTTGGGTCTGCATTATTTGGGTCTAGAATATTCTGGAGCACTCAAGAAAGTGTGTGGTACAGATGCAGCAAATTAAAACTACTAGACGCCTAGCTAAATTTGAATATTTGAATCAATGAAGAATAGCTTTAAAAATATAAGTTTATCCTTCTGGGATGGTGACCCGAGCACTGGGGGTGCAGGCAAGAGCGTCCCAAGATCAGGGTCACCCTTTGCTAATATTGAGCCCTAGCTGCTGGAGACCTGATCTTAAATGAATGAAACAAAACAGGTATAGTCGTATTGTATTTAACCCAAACATTTAAAAACTCACCCCTTGCTACTCTGAAATGCAAGTGTAATTGGGCAATCCGTTTTATTTTGTCTGGTCCACTAAGAGAGTGACAGGTTACTGGACCGCAAGAGATCAGGAGACGCCCCCACACTGTGGCCTCAGAACAGCCTCTGTCAAAGTTTGGGCCCCAGGCTCTTTTCTGCTTCCTCAGGTGGGGCCCTGTATTAGGACTTGTGGGCACTGAAGAAGCTGGCCCAACTCTTGCGTTCCCCTGAAAAAAAAAAAAAAAAAAAAAAAAAAACGAAACAAAACAAAACAAAAACCAGCGGCTCCAGTCCCAGCAGGTTAGTGGTTCTTCTTCAGACCGTGTGTCTCCTCCGCCCCCTGCTGGCAACATCAGATATTACAGTGTCTTGGTCACGATTTTCCCCATTTCTGCACCTGCCTGGGGGAAATCACAATTGTGGCTTTTTGTGAAGAAAAGAAAATCATCCTTCGTGTGTGTTCTAATTTATGAAAGATTAACTTTTTTACTCCAGTCAAGTAGGAATCTAGAGAAAGTGATATAAAGTTCACTAATTTTAAGTTCCCATAGTCAACTCAGAAATTTCTAGAAACAGAAAAGCCCATAACACTCCTGGACTAACGACTCAAGTTCTTTAGGGGATAGAAACTGGGAATGGAGATAATATAGATGCAGAAGGCTCTCCTCACATCAGAGCAGGATGCCATTCCCCAAAGAATTGCGAAGTCACTTGCTTGTGCCTTCTAGTTGCTATGGAAGACTAAATGCTCCCCATGGTTCTCTGTGCCTTACTTCAAGACACTTCCAAATGACCAGCCATGTCAGAGCACAGTTCTCTACACTCCACTCAGCAGGTCCCAGCTCCAATAACACCACACTGCAGAGGGAGAGCCCTACATATTCCCTCCATGTGCCATGCCCAGGACACAGCAGGGCTATTTCAGCCTCGTGGTATTTATGCTCTGAGTGGAAGACTGGCAAAGTTGCAAGCCTGAACACATGCAGGCTCTGGTACCCACAGACAGGCCCAATACAGGTTTTGTGGGTCCTCAACTACTTGGAGGTCTCTCAGGGAAACAGAATGCAAGATCGTGAATCCACCATTAGGTCAGCATTCATTCAGGATGAATAAAGAAAAACAATTAGCATATGTTTATACAGACTTTATTATCCAAGGTGGTTTTAATCTCATAAGAAAATTGAGCGGATGGTGTACATATTTCCCATGTTCCCATGTTGCCCTCTCTCTCAGTATCCCCACTGGAGCAGGACATGTGTTTGTTTTAAGGCAGGGGACACTGTATAGCCCTGGTTGGTGTGTAGATCAGACTGGCCTTGAACTCAGATCCACCTATTTCTGCCTCCCAAGTGCAGGGATTAAAGGTATGAAAAAAAAAAAAAAAAAAAAAAAAAAAAACAAAAACTCAACACAGGTAATGTGAACCTTACCCACAAAATCCTGGCTGCCACTTAGATGATGCTATTCTGGGTGTTTGTCCGTGTGTTTGTGGGGGTGCTTTTCCAAGAAACACAGCCTAGTGAAGGTGATTCCAAGATCCATCTTTTTCCTCAAATTTCATCTGACTTTGCCAATGTTTAAAGTAGGTCTAGTTTGTACTACCCCCACCCTACCTTGTCCTCCACTCCAGAGACATTGGCACAGCAGTGACCACCTGGCAAACAAGAATAATAGAGGGAGGCATCCTGGGGGAAGTAATTTAGTCTCCTGAGATGTAAAGGCGAGGTTCAAAGTCAGTGGAACAGAACGAGAGGAACAGGAGGAAATACAACACAATGGACACGGGCTGGTGTGAACCATTCTCCACAGAGGACAGCTCACCAGGCTGAGGTCTGAGTTCCTGGGCAAGGCAGGGAAGCTCTTTGGGAGCCAACAGCCTCCTTGTTCTCTGGCCTGGTTAAAATAGGGCTTGGAGGAGCCCTGAGGACCCTTTGGATGATTGATTACTCTTAGTGATCAGATTTCTAGTTCCTGGTAGGGTTATGCTTTGAGTTTAGACAAACAGTGCCCTCTACTGCTCTGTTGCTTGCATTACAGTTCCCAGGGCAGCTAATTTGCCTGGAAACTTGTCAATGGAACAAGTGAAATGAACAGGTGAAAATGATGTGTTCTATAAGATGCCAAGCATCTTCAGCCAAAACAGAGGTTTCTGCATCAGCAACATACAGCCGCCTTCACACACTCAGAGTTCTGTGTTCCAGGACTGAGCCACCTATGGACTCGGAGCATGATTAGGTCTGACTATGTTGGTTGACTTTTGTCCTGAACATGCAGACATTTTTCTTGTTATTTGATAAACATCAGAGCAAATATTTACATAACATTTACAACGTGTTAAGTATGGTTAAGTAATGTATAGATTTAAAAAAACACATAGGAAGCTTGGCAAGGGTTACATGTAAAGAATATGCTATTTTCTATAAGGGACTTGAGTTTCTGGGGATTTGGATACCTGTGTGGGATCCTGGAATGGATAACTATTTAGATTTTTTTCATGAGGTAGAGTTAGAGTTCTATTAGCATCAAGATATGAGAATATTTAAATTTACTGGACCACCAAGAGCCTTTTTCTATGTAGTTAGCTCCAGTGGACTTAGTGGTATCCACATTTCCCCAGAGGAATGGAGGCTGTGTGGTTCAGAGCATATTCTAAGCAGTACACATACCCCGGAAACTCTATGCAATGTAAGAGGTCAAGACTGGGGACTGGAGTTAAGGGCACTTATGGCTCCTTCAGAGGACCTGGCTCAGTTCCCAACATCCAGGCAGCAGCTTGTCACCCTCTGTGGCATCTTCTTCCAGACTGGGCAGCAGGCACACACATAGTACACTTACAAACATGCACAGAAACTCTTGATCATATAAAATAAAAATAAATATTTTAAAAAAGAGGTCAAACCTGTTGCCTCCTGTGCTTTGTGTACTATGAAATATTTGACCAGAAAACCTAAAAGAGATTGGAGGGTGGAGTGTACATGGTGATGTAGAGAAACCAGGCTCAGTCATTTGACGCATCAGCCTTCTGTCCTCCTTCCCTGGATACCCTGGCTTTCTGTGCAGTGTAACAGTCAGCCCTTCCCACCTGGCATTCAGGGGCGAACCCTTTACCCTGTTCTCTTCCACTGAGGCCTCCTGTGACCCCACACACTTGCTAGACTCCCTCACCTTCCCCTCTCACCTGTAAAGTGACAAGTTGATGTGAACTGTGTGACACCTGCACTGTCTTCCAGTTTCCCTCCCAAACCCAGCAACACCACTTCCCTCTCTCCCATGCCTCTCTCCAGGTGGACCAGTTGCTTTCCTGGGAATAGAAGAAGGGATCACACTAAGAGCATCTCTACTGTGCCTAATTCCAGGTCACTCTGTAACCTGTGTTCATATGGAAAGATGGGACATAGATATCCACTTATGATGTAAGAAAGAATGATGGTAGCGAGAGCCCTTGGTCTGCAGGGGACATTGCACCCAAGCCTTCACTTAACCCATGTGGATGCTTTCACAAGCTGTTTCACTGGCTTGACCAAGCAATCAGGAATGCCTAATCTCATATCTATGATATTCTTGTGGCTTAATGGTATCAGGAGACTGCACCCATGGGATCTAGGTTCCTGTTCTAGGTGGACTTTACCCTCAGGTTTTAGTTTGGCACTGGTGATGCCTACATGCTTGCTCCATGCCTCACACACTGGGGATCAGTCACCCGGAGCTCTGCAACAGTACTAGCTGTCCTAATTCTGTTTGGAGGAAGTGGCTCTTCATGCAGAATCACATTTATCACTGTGGGCTGGTGGCTTTCTTCTCAAAGCCCCTCGTCAAGCTGAGGATGAGAGAGAGCACCCCCAAAAAAAAGCAAACAAAAGAAATCCACACTATTTAAGCAGGTACCCAGAGGCTTCTTGGAAACTCCCAGGGCATGGGAGTCACTACAAGGGATAACAAACAGAAAGAAAGAAAGGGAGAGCCCAGTGGCTTCCCTTTGATCGTGTTTCCTCTGTAGGGTTTGGGGCGCCTTGGTTCCACACTGTGGTTTTGTTCTACTGTCTGACCATGCCTCAGTATGAAAACAGAAGCCTCTTCCTCTGACCCAAGGCAAGCAGACCAGGAGGAAGCTCCCTAGGGACTCTGTTCTGCAAGTCCCCACCCTCCAGCGTCAGAAGGTCTACAGCTGGGGAATCCTGGCGCCCTCGTCTCTGCTGAGTTTGCGGAGCTTTGGGTGGGGAACCTAGAAAGTGAAAAGCCAGGCTTGACCTCATTAAACACACACGTGCATGCCCACATAGGCACACACACACCACACACACACACAATCACACACACACCCTTCTGACTGTAAATACAGGATTCCAGCTCTAAATGGAACAATAAGAGCTGGATTCAATGAGGCTCCCCCGGCAAACAGAGTGTTTAGGGTTTTGTTGAGATTCTATTGTGTTGACTGGAGTTTCTTAATACAGTAAGACAGCAAGTGGCTTCCTGTTATGGAAACAGCCAAACCCTGACATTCAGAGAGTCAATCTATACAGCAACTGGATAAACAAGCCAGATAACCATCAGCCATAATTGACACAATAGCCAAGAGGGCATTGCTTGGGGAAGGAGCTGGCACAGACCCAAACAATTCAGGAGAGTACAGTGCAAGCCGTCTTCTGAAACAATCCCCATTCACTGTACCCTGGACACAGGGGTCCCCAAGGCCCTGAGGGTACATACACAGAGCTCAGCACTATAGGGATGGGTCTTCCCAATGGGAACCATGGCTGGCTCTCTGGAAGACCTTCTGGAAGACTGGGAGGTGTTCTGTACTGTCTTTGCCAGTACTGAGGTTGGAGAAAGTACTCCAGATACCGTCACTTAGTGGAGTGAGCATGGCTAAGCCATCCCTGCCTTTGACTCCCCACCTGCAAAAGGAGCATCCTAATGGCCAAGTTCAGCTCTTGAAGCTTCCTTTGAGGATTGGGGACATAGCCCGGGCCTATAGAAGGAGCAACAGAAACTATCTGAACACTGTGCTTGGCTCTTGTCCTCTTACCAGGCTGCGTATATTTTTTTGTCTCCTACGATCCTGGTCTCTGTTGCTCCCTCTCTATACTCATCCAGCTGCCAAACTTCCTGGGTACCAACTCATCACAGAATGAGGTAGTAGAGCCTATTGCCTATGTGCTTTGGCTGTCAAGTCCTTGACAGTCTTACAAAACCCAGAACCTTTGCCTCATCAGATAACCTCTGCCTCATAGGAATACCCAGTAACTGTCTCTAAATGCTGGGGGGATCATTGTAAGAACAGCATGCGGTGTATATCAAGGAAGGTGTGCAGGGCAGACACCAGTTTTCAAGGAGATCTAGCTAATGGGGTCCCCATTCCTTTCTTTGGGGCCTGAATCTCAGTTTAGGAAAAGATAGCAGATCAAAGAGGGCCTTCAAGGAGAGAGGATAAGACCTGGATAAATATTCTAGACACAGAAGGGTCTAGTCTGGGACAGTCAAGCTCTTGTAGTCATTTAGTGGAACTGAAGGGAAGTTGTAGGCCTAGAGATATAGCTCAGTGGTAGCATGCTTGTCTCTCAGACAAGAAGCCCTGGGTTCAAATCTCATCATGGAAAATGAGTTGGGAAGAGCTTGTGTTTAGCTGTAAATTCTGAAATATAGGGGCAAAGGTCACACAGTCCCACAGGTGGTCACCAAGAGAGCCAGCCACAGCATGTACTGTGCACTCACCCATAGTGCTGCCACTTGGTTGAGAGGCGTGGTCTTGTGCTGGGAGCACTGGGAAGGAGCCTCCTGGGAGGCAGTGGAATGGGGCTGGGAGTTGCTGACATGGGTACGCCTGGGCAGGCCTCTTTGGGGCTGAAAGGCCAGCAGCTTACAGGGTCTCTCACTGCTGGATGCTCCCTGTACTCCCTGCCCACAACCAAGGCCTCACCTGAGCCAGGGGACCTGCCTCCCTCTTCCACCATCCTAGCCACCCAGGGAGAGCTGGGGACAAGCTGAGCTCAGTAAGAATGACTTTGAACAGAGGATGTCCCAGGTTGTGCACTGCGATCCATGAACCCCAAAGCTAGAACAATCCCCATCTCTACAGCACTTCGCAGCAGGCAGGACAGTCCTGACTCTATGCACCCTCAACCAGTCCTCATGTTCACAGAGCCCTGGTATCCATCCTACACCCCACACCCCAGTCCAGTAACTGACCTCACACCACATACAAGAAGCTCTCCCCTCAGGAGTGCCCTGGCTGCTGTCAGCCTGGTCCCCTTCCCCGGGATGTTCCTTCACCTGTCAAAGTTCCCAACAAGAGGGGAAAGTATCTGCCTTACTTGCCTGTGTTTGATCTGTCGGGTAACTTTGAAACCTAGTTAAATATCATTGCTTGGCTGTTATTGGACTACCTGCTATTGGGAATCTATCTTCCTGTTGATCTGAAGGGTTTTTGGTTTTGTTTTAGGTTTTTTTTTTTGTTTGTTTGTTTGTTTGCTTGCTTGCTGTGTGTGTGTGTGTGTGTGTGTGTGTGTGTGTGTGTGTGTGTGTGTTTGGTTTTCAAAACAGGGTTTCTTCGTGTAGTCCTGGCTATCCTGGAACTCACTCTGTAGACCAAACTGGACTTGAAGTCACAGAAATCCACCTGCCTCTGCCTTCCCAGTGTTGGGATTAAAAGTGTGTGTCACCTCCATCTTGCCTAGATCTGAGGTCTTTAAAGTTAAAAAAAAAAAATTCACATTCTTGGTTTCCCAACAAAGTAAAGTCATGTGGGTGGAGCTGGAGTTTAGCTCAGTGGTAAAGCATTTACCTGAGGCATGTGAGGCCCCGGGTTCGGTCCCTACTGCCACCAAACGAAGTGACTATAGAGAGTAATGAAGATAAACCCTAGCCATGGAGCTGTAGGCAAGGACATTGCCTGGTTACAAGCCACTCTTTAACAATTGGTGATTTTCTGGACTCTGACTCCAAACTTGTGACCACATATGCTCTGTGGGAGACAGAGCTAAGTAACTTCTGTCCTGGGACAAAGTAGAATATACAGTTCTAAACCAGTGGTTCTCAACATGTGAGTCGTGGTGACCACCTTCCACAGGGGACACCTAAGACCATTGAAAACACAGATATTTACACTACAACTCATAGTAGTAGCAAAATTACAATTATGTAGTAGATATGAAAATAATTTTATGGTTGGGGGTCACCACAATGTGAGGAACTATATTAAAGGGTCACAGCATTAGGAAGGTTGAGAACCAGTGGTCTAGACACTTGTTCTATTCATTTGTTCCTGCCTGCACAACCGGCCAGAGACCCTACCCTTTGCCTTCTTCCTAGCTATACTCAGACTCTTACATTGGCGCCTCTTCTAGTTCACGGGATCCTGATGTGGCCCCTGTTCACATCTGTGCCAGTTCTCACAATGTCTTGGATCACCCTTGATCAGTGATAGTGAGATATGTTTTGGAAGCTCATGAGGCTTTATTTTATTTATTTATCATTTTTTGCACAGATGTCTTGCCTCCATCAGAAGATCAGGAGTTGGACCCTGAATGCTGAGTTCTGGTTTCGTTGATCCTACTTGCAAGCTCCCAGAGTCTGAGGATTTAGCACTCTTCCTTGTTTTGACCTGATCCAGTGCCAGCTCTTTGTCTGGCTCCTCCTGCCACGCTGGCCTCTGGTGGTAGCTTCCACAGGCCTAGGCCAACCACTTCTATCCCAACCCTAGATGCTTGCTGCTGCATCTCTTCTCTTTGTTGCCCTTTCCAATCCCAGGGCAGAACTTCTCAGAGATCGTGTTTGCCTGTCCTTGCTCTCTTTGACTTCAGCAGTATGGTGTGAAGAATAGAACACACACACACACACACACACACACACACACACACACACACACACACACACGTTCATGTCAGAGCCACACAGACCTGTAGAAACACATCCAAGAAGAATGTGACATATTGCTGGGCTCTTCACATACTCTGCCATTGCTGGTCCTTCTTAAATTCTTCTTAGAGGATCCTTTGACCCTAAGTCAAGTCAAGAGGCTCAGGGCAGATGGCCACCCTGGGCCTAAACCTTCAGTCAAAAAGCTCATCACTGGGCCCTGATCTGTCTCCCTCAGACGCTTCTGATGGACAGGGCTGCTCACTGCCCTCTCCCCATCTAGGTTTCCACCCCATGCCCTTTCCCCTCCTCCATCTTTCTACATCATTCTGTGCTTCCAGGCCCAATTCACAAGGACACCCCCGTGGAAACCTCCCCCCTCTATTTTGCAAAGGAAGAAGTTGGGCTTGAAGAACTTGCCTGGGGCCACAAAGCTGGGAAGCTGGAACCACAGGCCACCTTCTGCCAGGCCCACCAAGGATGTTCCCACTGAATCTTCCTTCCTGGAAGGCCCCTACGGGATGACATCTTTGGCTCACAGACAAACGCTGGGTGCAGAGGCTGTAGCTGCTTTCCTCTCCCCACCCACCTGAGGGTGAGATGTGCTTTGCCCTCCTGGACATGGCCATCACCTTCCCCTCCATGATAACCACAGTGTTAATCTGGGACCATTGCTACTGCTTCTCATCTTTATTGCTGACAATAACTGTCACTTATGGAGACCTAACCATGCATGGTGCATTCTGGTATCTTGGAATGCTTCATTCCATTTAGTGTTCCCACCCACTCCATGTAAAGCTTCATTTTCATCTTCAGAGGGAGAGTGAGCCTTTTGGGGAAGAGGGAGTGGCTCTTGAATCCCAAATCTCCCAGGCCCACTTTTGATAGTTCTAGTAACAACCCTACAAGATGGCCATAGGGCCCTCACCATTTCAACCCAGGCCTTGGGTAGGGTGGAGTAGATGAAGGAGTGCCTCCCATTCACCAGGCCACTCTGATAGAGCAGGAGGTAGCTGCAGACCTTCCCCAGGGAGCCCTGCTGACCTGATGCAAAGATAAGATAACCCGTGGCCTCTCGATGACCTGCAAGGGACTCCTATTGTTTAACAGAAGAGAGGAAAGGCAAGTTGAAGATGGGGGGAGGGTACAGGGCTGTTCACAAGAGAACAGAATTCCAAAGGAAGACTTCTGAGGAGCTTTGACACTGCTTTCAAGACACCATGTGATATGTCCTCTATAATGTAACCGAGATTCTCAAGACCCGGGGTTGGGATTGCATCTATCTGTGTCATAAACAGATAGCCTCTTTGCCTTGCCTTTTCCTTGAACTCTGACCTGGCCATAGTGAAACTCGGGCTCTATTTCTCATTCCCAAGTTCATTAATTGAGCACCAACTGTCACCCTTCTTCTACCTGTGGGATACATAATGACAGAGAATGCTCAGTGGAATTCTCCAGTGCGAGCTGGAACAATGTAGAGATGATAAGATGATCAGCAGCAGATAAGAAAAAGCAGAAAGAGAAAGACAGATAGGCATGGGGTGGATGCTAAGACAAAGCTGAACTTTGCCCGTTTTCATGCCTCCTCCCACCGTAAAGTAAGTCTGGAAGCTTCCTCAGTGCTTCATCTTCACCCAGCCAGAGCCATCAAACCCTCCAGTTCGCCTTCTCTGCCAACCTTGCAACTTGGAGTGGGCAGATCTGAGGTTGAGAGAATGCTCCCTGGCCAGGGGTTAGGGTCAGCTGAGGAGGAAAGGCCTGGAAGCTCCTGGGAGCAGCTTTTCCATGGCAGGACCTT
The DNA here is from genome assembly GCF_943737965.1 of Phodopus roborovskii. Taxonomy (NCBI): domain Eukaryota; kingdom Metazoa; phylum Chordata; class Mammalia; order Rodentia; family Cricetidae; genus Phodopus; species Phodopus roborovskii. Next base: position 49,087,244 of record NW_026126511.1, on the reverse strand, counting down.
GCTCCCATGGTGTGACTGGGCTTGGATAGGAAGCAGACAGAGAAGGTACTACTTCACTTGGAGGCAGCCCCTTGCCTCCTCCTTAATGGACTGTTTCCCTCCTGCTCGGTCAGCAAATGTGTCTGCTAGGTAAACTGTTGTGATTTGAATGTGATGTGTCCCCCCATAATAATTTGTCTCCAATTATTCTAGACGTGGGGTAGCATCAGAACCTGTTTCACTTCCTGAAGGGATAGTAGGCAGCTCCCAAAGGGGCTCAGAGACATCTTAGAAGCAGTCAACAATAAATTAGACAGAACCACCCCCCAAAGCATCTAGTTTAATAGCCCAACTTTGCAGATGAGGAAACTGGAGGCCACAGGGGAAGGTGCTCACCCAGGTAAGACCACAAAGCCACTGAGTGGCTTCCATCTGTGTTTCAATGGAAGATTCTGGGCATCAATGGGACTCTTCTTACTTTGCTTCTCATGGACTTTGGCTGTTTGTCCCCAGCACAATGCATGTGTGAAGATTCTTATCATCTCAGGGTTCTAGCTGAAGCCTTGAGCCCATTTGGCTCTCCAGAGTTAGAGGAGGATCTGGCACCCCATTTTTCTGGTTTGAGAAACTAAAGTCACCCCATCCTTGCAGAGTTCCAGAGCCCAGCAAACATCCCCAATGCTGAGGAGCTCCATGTCTTCAGAGTCAACCCTGGCCTACAGTGCTTTGCAGATCAGCCTCCTTGGCCCCAAAGATAAAGATCATCTCCGCCCCTTATCAGTCACCAGGTTCCTGGTGTCTCATGGGTTTCTAGGAGCCTCAGAGCTCTGGTCCTTACCTTGGCTGGATCCCTTCATACATCCCTAGCTGTCAGGCCAGAAATAAAATATATGACATGATGAATGCCAGCTCAGTTACTGTTGTCCTTGTCATCATGGCCCAGAGCCCTGAAAGTGCACGTTCTCATGGATGTCTCATGGATGTCTGGCCTGGCAGCTGATGAAGACAGAAGGATAGACTATCCAAGCCAGGACCTGAACTCTGAGCAGTCTCCTTTTGAAGATCCTTCTACTCCCAGCAGGCTCTTTGTCAGCGATGATCATTTGGCAACCTGGCCTATCTCAAAGGCCGAACCAGAGGAGGCTGAATGGAAATGGTGGAATCCGGCACACTTCCTCCACTTGCCACAGTGATCTTGGCTGGCTCAAGACCTCCTGCTCTGTCAGCAAGTGTGTCTGCTAGGTGAACTGTTGTGATTTGAATGTGACGTGTCCCCCCATAAGTACATATGTTTGAACACTTAGTCGCCAGCTAGAGGCACATCTTGAGGAGGACCTCACTGGAGGTCACTGGGAGGTGGGCAGTGAGGTTTCGAAGCCTGGCCCTGCCTCTCTCTTTGGTTCCTGGTGGCAGATAGAGTACAAACAGCTAATTCACCCTTCAGCCATCTTAAAATGGACTGTTTCCCTTAGAGGTGTGAGCCAAAGTGAACCCTACCCAGTTAAGTTGCTTCTTGTCAGGTATTTGGTGTCAGTAGTGAGGAAAGTGACTGACAGAACCACCTACCCTGTACAGAGCCAAGGAAGTTGTGCCATTCTTTACCTCAAGAGGATGACTCCTCCCACTTCAGAACAATGACACTCTCCTCGACCAGGGCTAGATAGCTGCAAATTTTCCATTAAGACAGTTAAAATACAGCCCTGACATCTCACCAGTAACTTCCCAGAATCCGTCAAGAAATCTCATAGCATGTTACAGACAGGTGTGTGTTCTGTGGCATATTATTTTTGTGATACACTGACCATGGACACCTGTAGACAGGGCGGTGGGCTAGATTCATTCTGGTCCCCACCACTCTGTGAACAGAAACTAGGTCAACTTGACTTATCTGCCTGTCTATATGAGCATTTTAGGTGCTCTCTTATTATTGCCATTCCAAGACTATCAGCTGCTTTTTGATGAGGGAATGCTGTACCAGGTGGCCAGGCCATTGCCAGCTTCCCTTTTGGGAACTGGAGGATGGGTTTAGTGATACGAGAGACAGTATCACGTTTACGGGCATGGTAGACATGGACTCCAATATATTTACCTTGGCTGTTGGGTTGAGCACTTGAGTTGATGAGTCTCAGCATTCACATAGGATGGATGCTCCTTCTGGTAGACATGGACTCCAATATATTTACCTTGGCTGTTGGGTTGAGCACTTGAGTTGAGTCTCAGCATTCACATAGGATGGATGCTCCTTCTCAGAACCTAATTCTACTCCTCCTAACTGCTACTCCTCCTGGCCCTTGTGTCATTGTCATTTGGAGTTTGTGGCCACCCATCTTCAAAGTTATTCTACAGACACTTAGGGAATATCAGGTCTTGGTGTGTGTGTGTGTGTGTGTGTGTGTGTGTGTGTGTGTGTAGGGGGGTGTCTTGTCATTAGATTGTCCCCTCCCCCACTTCTGGCCATCTCTTGTACTCTAGGAGTACAAGCTGGAGCTACAAGGGATCAGATCATGTCCATCTCAGAGGCCCAGGAGCTTGCCAGGCATGAATGGCCTCCTGGGTCTGGGGTGAGGGCTAGGGTCGGTTGGGGGAAGGTTTGGCAGGATTGGCCATCCCCGGCACTGAATGAATGGAAGTCCCGGCGGAAACACCTGGTGGTAACGGAAATCCAGGACAACTTTTATTAGCCCTGTTCACAGGTCCATTCAGCCTGCATTGGGGGCTTCCTATTTCCTCTGCTGGCACTTCACACTCATTCATAACAAGAAAAGCCATTGTGCTTCTGAGTTATGGGCCCAAGATCCCCATGGGGCGGGCATTAAACACATTGGCCCTAAGACTTATTTTTAAAATTGCATTCCCGTCTGAGCCCCAGCTTATTTTTCTCCTATTCTTACAATAAAAACTGTAGAAGGTGTTCTCTCAACCCTAAGAAATAACTGAAAAACAACCGCTCAGACCTTTCTGTCTCTCATCACTGCAATCTTCTGAGCCTGAGCCTGGCAAGGGACCCTTCTCATCAGCTCTAGAATTCAACACTGGCTTGACTCCCACTTGGAGAGTTGGTGTGAGGTTAGAGATGTAGCCCAATGCTTCAATTCCCAGCTATTAGGTGGAGAATGGATCAGGTCGGAGCATTTCCAAACCCCAAAATGCTGGGAATTCACTGGCATTATATCTTTTAGTCCATGTGGCTCATGGAGGGAAGCTTCCATTTGGAGAGGGCTTGAGCATACCAGCTTTAGCTCCCTAAGAAGCCAGCATAACTCCTGAGGCCAACACTGCCCCACAGATTCCTTGGCCAGCACACCTTGGCCATGCATGACTTTCAGGGCTAAAGCTCAGCACACATTCAACCAGCTCCTCTCTACTGATGTATCCAGCATTGATAGCCATCAACAGTGCCTGCCACTCTCCATGGAGGGGCAGTGCCTTGAGATGCTGAGGCTTCTGTCTGTGTCCCAGAGCCTCTGACAGCCTCCATCTCCCATTCACAATTGCTCTTCCAACCAACTGGCAGACTGTAACCCATCTGAATGAACATCTGAGTGCCATGGCACACAGGGCAGATAATCACTTCATTTTTATTGGATCTCAGCATCTGTTAAAAGGAAATTGTTCTGACATGTCGGAATGGGAAGGGGGACTACTGAGGACTCTCCCAATGGGTGTTAAGACTGGGATAACAGGGAAGAAAGAAGTTTAACTCAAGTGTAAGCACAGGCTGGGCATACCTGCCATTGCAGATAGGGATTTAGAAGATGGGAACTTCTGGTAGACAATCCTAAGGGGGCTATTGTAAAGGTGGGCCAGAGTGGTGAGGTGGAGAGTGGATGAACACAACAGAAAAGAGGTTGCCTATGAACTGACCTGCCCAGATTCTGAACAAAACTAAATTCCTCAAGAACAGACCTGGAAGCCAAGGATGAGCCCAAGTCAGGAACTTGGCGCCAGGGGAGCCTTCATAAAGTTCTGTTGTGAGAGGAATTTCGTCATGTTCTGCCTAAAACATGGAAACAGCTTGTCAAGCAAAAGCCATGACTATCAGCATTCCTGTGGGACCATGGATCTTCAACTCCTATAGGTTTCAGAACAGTTCTGGTCACCTAACCTTCTCAGTTCTAATCTAGAGTTTTGCTAGTTTTGAGTCATTGGATATGAAATAGAAAACTTATGGGAATCCCAACCAGCCAGGAGAGAGAATGTTCCTTGCTCCTTGTCACCCCTCCCTCCCTCCCTCCCTCCCTCCCTCCCTCCCTCCCTCCCTCCCTCCGTGTCTGTGTGTCTCCTTCTACCCCTCCTTCTCTTTCTGTCTTTGTCGGTGTCTCTCCACCTCATCTGTCTGTGTCTCCCTGTCCCTGTCCACCCCCTCCCTCTGTATGTGTCCATCTCCCTCCCTTCCCTTCCTCTCTCCCTTCCTCCCCACCCCTGTAGTTCTGTGGCCATTTGCCTGTAGGCAGGAAGGGAAGGAGCCTTTGTTCTTGCTTTGTTACTTTATCTCACCAAGCACCATGAGAGCCCTTAAAGATATTTATGTCCCCATGCTACATCTGAGGACTCTAGAGTCCTAAACTAAGCTCCTAGTCCATCCTCCAGCCAAGCTGCACTATGGGTACAATGCTGACCCAATGCTCAGAGCCACCATAGGAATGGCATGGAGGGCCTTGGGGTGTGTCCTGGCATTTGGTGAGGGGCTTCCTAGAATGATCTATTTCACTCTAGCTCAAAAAATACCTCACTTCCTCAAATCCTTATAGTCTCTGTTGCTACAGAGCAGGCAGCTTCTTGGAGAAAAACAAGCAGCCCCTACAGCCTATGGAAATCCTGTTAGAGGAACAGGCCCCAGGTGCCTTGTGCCTGATGTGTGTGTGTGGGGGGGGCTGAGTCTAAGCTGTGATCTCACCAAGTGCAGGCGCTTCTCTTTCCCCATCCAGCATGTAGTCACTTGTAGTATACATGCTTAGACACATACAACACCCCACTGTGTGCCTGCAGGCTCACGTGTGCACATACATGAATGTCTACACAACACCTCTAGGCAATTGCAAACATGTCCAGCATGCATGTAGACATATATGTGTACAAAATTCATGTGCCCATATACACACACACATGCAAATACATCCAGCATGCATGAAGACATGTGTACAAGTAAGGCACAAGTAAGCACTCCTAGCATACATGCAGATACAGGTATATGTGTCCATGCACACATCCAGACACATGAAAATACTTAGCAAGTATCTGCTCACACGTGCACACACATGTATATGCTCACACACGCACATGTGGCAAGGATTGCTTTGTGAGGGTTTGAGAGCACCACAGTCCTTTAAGCAGCCTGACCCCATTGCCTTACTTCACCTTGTCGCAGTCTCTCTTCCTTCCCAAGGCACAGAGAGGACTCAGCTTCTTTCAGATAATTTCTGTCTATGTCACAAATGTCACTGCCCTTTTGCTCAAACTGGATTAAGACCGCAAATCCATCTGGGCATTGGTGGCACACTCCTTTAATCCCAGCACTCGGGAGGCAGAGGCAGGCGAATCTCTGTGAGTCTGAGGCCAGCCTGGTCTACAGAGTGAGTTCCAGGACAGGCACCAAAGCAATACAGAGAAACCCTGTCAAGAGAGAGAGAGAGAGAGAGAGAGAGAGAGAGACTATAAGTCTATGGATGGCCATGGATGGGCTTGGGACCATCCCAAATGTTGAGTTACAGTGACCAAAGAACCATTGAGGGAACAGCGGCTCCTCCAGTGGGTCTCAGGGCACCCCCAGGCCGTCACTCAGTTGCTGTTCCTTCCTTCCAGTAGCCATTGCTCTGTTCTCACGCCATTTTGCTATTCATAGAACCAAACATCCAGAGATGATGTCAGCGCACCCCAGCCCTCTGCTGTGGACTAACAGGGAACTCGCCAGCCACGTGTTATTCTAATCCTGCACCCCAGCATCTTTAAGGCGATTGTTGGGACAAAAGAGGTCATTAGGGTGAGTCTCAACACAATCTGGCCAGTGTTCCCATAGGGAAAGGACACATGGACAGAGGAAAGGACACATGGACAGGGGGAAGGACACATGGACAGAAGAAGGGCAATGTAAGCAACGGGGAAGACCTCCATCCCCCATGCAGGGAGAGCGGCCTCCGAAGGAACAGCCCTGAAGATGCTGCAGCTCAGATGTCCCACCTCATTCAAGCCTGGAGTCTGCGACATTTATTATGGTGGCCTGATCAACAGCCCACCCCTGTGTGTAGATGAACAGGGTGTGCCACAGGAAGAAATGGGGCTGTTGGAGGTTCTGAGTATGGAAGTGGGTGTGCTAGGAGGGGGGTGTGATCTTCCCAAAGGCAGGGGCGTCACCTTACAATGGCCCGAAAGGGTGGCAGCATATCAGGCTTTGCCTTCTATTCCATATGCAAAGAAACAATGGCAGAAAGAGTAGAAAATGTCTGTGGAGCGAAGGGGATGGTAGCTGCCGGGAGGTGTGGTGGCCAGAGGCCCTGGCAACTCTGTGACCTACAGGAGGTGACTCCAGGGGCAGGTGAGCTATGTTAGTCAGCTGAACTCAGGGATATGGCGCATGACGGTAGAAGGTGGATACCTGTAGGGCAGAAAAATAGTTCTGAAGGGGGCTTGTGATTAGGAGGGGTCACAATTCTGGCCAAGTGTTTGGATTTCCTGAACTAGATCTAGGGGTGTAGAGAGAGGAGGTGGGAGGGGCCAGTGGAGAAAAGACCTGGTTCTGAATACACATGGAAGTGAAAGACTGGGACAGCCAAAAGGGCTGGGCAGCCCTTTGAGCCTGGAGCCTCCGTGCGGGGAGAGAGTTGGCTTCACCTGTGCCTTGTTTAGAGGGTCCAGGACATCAGCTGGCCTCAGGGTGAATGACGAGCTCATGGGATGGGGCTGCTCCAGGGGGTACATCTGGGCTCTGGCTCCATTCTGGGTTCTCTAGGCAGCCTGAACAGCCTTCAGGGTTAGCCTCAGCACCCTGGCTTACAATGCCTGGTCCCCAAGATACCGCTGGTTGATGCTCCCCTGGGACACACATCCGTCTCTGACGTTGGGGAGCATCCACTGGAATATAAACTAAGCTCCCCAGCAGTGTCTTCCTACCTTCTAGTCTTGTCTTAGTTTTAAAGAATAGTTTGCCCCGGTGGATCTGGGGCCTCCATCGGGGTGCCTCATCTTTCTCTAGGCCTGGCCTCCACACCCAGGTAACTTCCAGACATTTCCTGACACCCTTCCATTAGTCCCCTCTCTTCTTCGGAAGCCTGTGTATGATCTGCGGGGCTCTAGGTGCCAGTCCCTCTGGGCACTGTCCCAGCCGGACACTTTCCACCCGCTCCTGCACCTCACTGGGTCTTAGCAGTCTGTCCTTCAGTGTCCAAATCCATGATGCCCCAAGGCTTCTGTGCCAGGCCTTCCTAGAACCTGGTTCAACTGTCTGCAGTCAATTCCGGAAAGAAGGGGCTCTGTGGAGGGGAGCTCCCATTTGTTTCCCCTCCTCCTTCCAAGGGTTAACAGGCAGGATAGGAAAGGAAGCCGCTCCTGGAAAGGGGAAGGATATCTTGCCTTTTATCCGGGTTACAATGCTGAAAGTGAGCCAGTTGGGGGCAGGGCTAGAAGCCAAAACCCAACCACCCCCAAATAAAATTATGAATGGGCCAGCTCCACAACAATACGGGACATGGGACCGTGGTGGAGGAGGGAACCTTCAGCCTGTTGACAAACGGCAAGGTCAGGCCCCCTGTCCCTTGTAAACAAACACTCACAATGCCTGCTTTCCTCCGGAGAGCCAGCTCCTCTCCAGGGCTGTCCCCTGGGCCTCAGCCTCCACTGTCCCTCATCCTTGGGCAGTCAGTCCCAGCACACCTACTGCCACTTGCTTCCTCAGGGAAAGGCCGGCTCTTTGTGAGCCCACACTTCCTCCCCCTGTGGGAACCACTTCTGAGCCCAGGGACATCTGCCTCAAGGCATCTTTCTCAGGGGCCTAAGGTGGGAAAGAGGAGGGGGTGGGGCTGCAGGGAAGGGGACTGTGACCTGGGTCTGGGATTGTCATCACAACCTGGGGAGAACAATGAGGGGACCCTCAGCTCCTCTAGCTGGGACTTTCCTCTCCCACCACCTCCTTTGTGTGCTCTGGGGAGGGCAGGGGATTTCTCCTGCTTACTGAATTTGGTTTCCCCCTTTAAAAAATTTGTTGTTCAGAAAGTGCCCCCCCCCCACCCACACACACACGATTTCCCTGGTCTGAGACTCCGGAGGGGTTGTGACCAACAGAGAGGGACCAGGCAGGGCAAGGTGGTGGAATTTGGGGAAGCCTTTGAGTCCTCCAAGAGGGAATGTTCTGGAGGGGGAACATCGCATGCTGGGTTTTGCTGCTGCACATGGAGGGACACCTACAACTCCGGGGAAGGTGTCCAAGCCCTGAGTGAACAAATCAGACAGGGCAGGTACTGCTGGCTATTGGGAGGGTGGGGAAGCCAGGACCAAGAGCTCTGTCCTCAGGGAATCTGTGACTCCCAGGCCGTTCCTGCACCCCAGGAAATGAGTCCAAGGGAGCCCGCCCATGTTCCTGGAGCAGACACTGTCCTCAACACTCTGACCCATGACCAGAACAGATCCCAGATGTGGTACAATGGCTTCCAAACATCAAGGAAGCCCCCAAGAAGGCACTTTTGATGAGACCACATCTAAGCACCACAGTGAAGGCAGGTGGGTGGGGGCCTGCTTCAGACACTGAAGGGCCCAGAGACCCAGGAATTATCCTTGCAAACGAAGCCCATTTTATCCTGTGCTAAAGCCCTCTGCCTCTACCGGCTAAGTCCTGGCAGGAATCACCAAGCCCTACAAGCCTTGGGGATGCCTCCATTGACCTTGAGAGCAGCACTCTGCATCACTATTGTGCAGGAAGTTAAAGTGGAGCTTAAGACCCAGGGCTAGGCAGCTACTCTGCAATGTGGCTTGGAAAGTGTCATCTAAACCAGAACACGAAACTGCAACACAGCCCACCTCCAGATCTCAGACATCTATACCAGGGAATGAAAAGTTCCAGCTCATGTAAATGCCTGTATTTGAGCACTCATGGCTTTTTTAAATTAATAACCAAACTACAACCAGTCAGTCTGCATGGTCTTTAACAGGTATCTGGTTGCTTTCTAATAAACCACACAGAGCTATGCTTCCCAAATGTAAAACTTGGAGAGTCCATGTGTTGTACCAGCTTCACCTTCAGGACCTACCCATGATGCTACAGTGAGGGAAGCCATGGGAGACAATATGAGACACTTGTATGTCATTTCACAGCTTTCTGTGGTGTCATAATTAGTTTAAAATGAAAACAATTAAAACTCCAAGCACAGTGGGTTGGGGAGACAGCTCAGTAGATAAAGTACTTGCCCCACAAATGTGAGGACTTACATTTGGTCCCTATCATCCACATAAAAAGCCAGGCATCGTGTTGTACACTTGTAATCCCCAAACTAAGAAGGCAGAGATGGATTATTGGTCAGACAGCCTTGTTGTGGAATATTTTAAGATGTGTTACATTTGTTTGTGCTGTGGAACATTTGTTTAATGATGCAAAGATGTGTTGCATTCTTCTACCCTGCATTTGCTTAACTCTGTGAAGCTGTGTTACTTTGCCTGTCTAAAACACCTGATTGGTCCAATAAAGAGCTGAATGGCCAATAGCTGGGCTAGAGAAAGGATAGGCAGGGCTGGCAGGCAGAGAGAAATAATAGGAACAAGAGAAGAAGGAGGAGCACATTAGGGGTCAGCTACCCAGCTGGACACGGAATAAGAAGGAAAGAAAGGATATACAGAAATATAGAAAGGTAAAAGCCCAGAGGCAAAAGAGGATAATTTAAGAAAACCTGGCAAGAAACAAGCCAAAAAAGGCCAGCATTCATAAGAACAAGACTCTGAGTGTGATTTATTTAGGAGCTGGGTGTGGGCCCCAAAGAGTAAAGAGTTAAAAACCAACTATAAAGACTGGTCTGATCTCAAGCTACAGGCCAATACAGAGACCCCCATCTCAGAAAATAAGGTGGGAAGCATCTGAGGACCATCTCCAGAGATTGCCCTCTGTCCTACACACACACACACACACACACACACACACACACACACACACACACACACACACACACACACTTCTGTACCCCAAAACTCCAAGCACAATATTCTGGGTTCTTCCCTATCATTGCATCAGATCTTCTCACTACATAGATGACAGGTCAAGGCCTAGCACAGCCAGCCACCATTGAAGTCAGGTGAAGCAGAAGCCAGAGATACCAGCTCCAGGTGACCTGGAGGCACCAGACACCACCAGAGAAGGAGCCCGTGAGTGTGAGAGACAGCCAGTTGCTGCAGAGCGAATCTAGGTGCTGCAGTGACGTGGTCTTAGGTTTTGTATCTCTGCTCCGAGCAGAACGAATGGTTTCCCACATCTTCTCAGATCCAGAGAGGTCTCCCCGGCCCACCCATCACGGGAGACAGGGAGAGGTGGGACAGACTGGCAGCTGTTCGTCACTGGTCCTGTTCTCTGTGCTCTAGGGTTACCCTCTGTTCTGCCAAGAACCCCTGATAAGCTGTGCTTTCGTGAAGCCACTGTGGACCACGCAGGTTGCCAGAGATTGTGGTGAAGCCACTCCCCTCTGTCTTGCAGTGTTGGCCCGGACATACAATCAAAATCTTCCCATGATTCTGTTGGGAAGCTGGGGTGGAGACACTCTGTGGAACTTGGCAAGGGAACATAAGGTTTGCTCTCTGATGCCAGCTGCAACTCAGCCACCACACTGGGGATCTCTGGGTCATGTGGTAGCTCTGTTTTTTTTTTTTTCCATGTTGTGGACCAAACCCAGGACCTCATGCATGCTAAGCAAGCACCCTACCTCTGAGCTACAACCCCAGCTTCTATTTGTTAATTTTGAGGAACTTCTATACTGTTTCCCCCAATCGTTAAAGTAGTTCACATTCCTGTCAACAGTGCATGTGACTTTTTCTCCACATCCTTGTCAACACTTACAAGCTCCAGTGGCCATCATCCTGGGTAGATGGAGGCGTTCGCTCCTGTGGTCATAATCTATTTTTCGCTGGTGACTGGTGACACTGAGCTTCCTCAAATACATATTGGCTGGTTTTCTTCCTCTTTTGAAAAAGTGTATATTCAGACTCACTTTGAAAATCAGCTTGTCTCTTTGCTATTGTGTTGCTTGTTCCTTAAACACTTGGGTAATGGTCAGTGTTACTTGTGAACTCAACAAAATCCGAACTTACCTGTGCAGGGAGTCTCCATGAGGAATTGTGTGGATTAGGGAGGTCTGTGGGTGTCTCTACCCGATGTTGTTAGTTGGGCTGATTGAAATGGGAAGTTCTACCTGAGTGTGAGTAGCAGCACCATAAAGGAAAGACACGAGCACAAGCATTTGTGGTTCTCTGGTCCCTGACTCTGTCACACTTCTGCCTTGGCGACACCCTTGCAGTGATTAACTGGAACCTGTAACTGTGAGCCCTCTCTACCCTGGGTGTTTTATCACAGCAACAGGGAAGAAACCTGGGCAGCTAGTAACCTCCGATTGGACATTTGCCAATGCTTTTCATGCGGTTTTCACTGGGTGCATGTTTTTCCTTGTCTTGGCCAGAGCATGTCTGTCTGGTGGAATTTGTCTGTCTGTTTATGTTGCCTGAGCCCCCTGACTCAATTGCAGGCTTGGCTTTTCAACACAGTGCACAGGGGATTAGGAGGTCATCCTCTCCAGGGTCTCCTGACATCTCTGTGTTAGATATGATGTCTCTCCCAAGGAGTTCCACCCCAGAGGCACAGGTCAGAATTTATATCAAATAGTCCCAGTTTCACTCTAAGGGGACCAAGAGTTTCTTCATGACCAATGGCTCCCTTTCCTGAAAGATGTAAGGAGCTGTCGTTTGAAGTGTGGTTGTTAAATCTCATGGAGGTAGGCAGGGCATCCAGCTATCTCCTTAGGGACCTCACCATCTTTTGAAAATTTTCTCAATACCTGGTAGCCTTGTCTGTTATTTGAAAGGGCTATGGTCTATTATTCATCTACCCCCTCTGGGCAGGAGCACCAGAAGGCAGAGACTTCTCAATTGAGAAATGGTTAGCACAGGGCATGCCAAGGGCATCATATGAGGGCAGCAGGTCCCAACTCAAAACAGAATAGGGAGGGATTCTCCCTAACATTCAAGAACACTAGGCCAGGGGAAGTCAATGCAGACAAGAAGACATCGCTGCATCCCCCAACCCTGCTGGTCCTCACAGCTCCTACCCTGGACTCAGATGTCAGCATTGCCTGGAAGAGGAAGTCCCTTTGTGGGACCAGGTGCTCTAGCACAGAGTCACAGGAGCACTTATCTTCAGGCTTCCGGGACACAGTGGCCCCCAGTTGGTATGTCTGACTGCGCTACATGCACAGATGCAAAATTTTGCTGGTGTTGAGTTGCCCTGAAGCAGAAACTTAGAGCCACCCATCTGTCCTCTTCTTCTTGATATAGGAACAAATATACCACTCATCTGACTCAATGGAGCACAAGACAGAGAGGGAAGAGAGTGTGTGAACACTTAAAGCCAAGGTGAATTCCATTTCCCAGGGCAAGCAAGCTGGAAGGGATCAGGGAGAAGTCCCGAGTGTCCAACTGCTTCCTGTACCTCTTGACCTTCAGTTAGGAGGCGTGACCTTTACCACTTGTTGAGCGCAGATGGCTTCTAAAGGATATCCTTCCACTGCCCTCCCAGAAGGGACAGCATTCTGAGTCCTCACTTTCAGGGTCTTGGATGCATGCTCTGAAATAAGACACTACCAAACAGTGGCAAGAACAAGACCTTTAAGGTGGCTGTGGGAGAAGTCAGGGTTCCTCCTGGCTGTGGGAGTCTTAGGAAGAGAAGTAGGGATTAACTGTGATTCAATAACACATTGCCTGAATATGACAGAGACAGGACAACTGGGTCCACACCCCTCCCGCCTGCCTTCCCTCACTTCATACATGTTTGTGCCCAATGCACACCCACCCTCTTCTTTGAAGTAGTTGGGGATGGGGAAGTGCACGGGGCAGAAACCACAAACCATATCCTCACCAAGTTCAAGTCCTGTGTTCTCATGAGGCAGCCAGGTGGGGAAACCCTGACTCCACGGTGGGGAGCAGGGGTGGAGAGCTGTGCCCCCAAAACAAGGGGGTTCTAGCTGAAGGAGTCCTGGAAGCTATATCAGGGTTCCCAACGTAAATCCCAAGATCCAGAACTCCCTTGATTTTTTTTTTTTTTTGAAACACGGCAGTTAGCTAGGACATAGTGGTTCAGTCTTCCAGAGGCTGAAGGAGCCAAGTTCAAGGCCAGAGCAAGTGACATAGCTAATGTCCATCTAAAAACAAAACCAAGAAACCCCAAACCATGAACAAAACAAAAAACCTTAAACCTGCAGTTAGTGACTGCCACCAAGTGGTGTCTAGCAGAGCAGCAGGGCCTTGTCCCCGAGGACGCTGGAGCTGGATTCTTTGGTGCCTCTGTGACTGCATTGCTTGTTGTGGAGCCCCCTCCCCCCCTCCGTGTTCCCTACTCCACGCTGGCGTTATGGTGAGTCTGCTCTGAGAGTTCCTCTCCACGGCATATGTTTCTGAGGGTATTGGGTGCCTGAAGGTGACTGGAGATGACATCTCACTGCCACAAGGCTGGACCAGGCTGCCCTGATCTCTCTAACCTGCAGGAAAGGAGTTTGCAGCTCACAGAGAACAAGCTTCTGGCCTCCATGCTTCCTGGCTCTAGCATGCTAGCTTTCTTTATTCATCTGAGACACATTCCAAATGGACACAGGCTTGAGGTCAATCCAGAGGTGAAAAAGCAGGGTACTGGGTCTGGTCCCATCAACTCCAGCTTTCTACCCCAGGGGCAGCATCCCTCTCATAGCAGAGAGAAACCTGTGCTTTACAGATGACACCAGCTGAGCCACAGTTCGGCCACAGTGGAGCAGGGCTTGGGCTGGTTTGTGGGTTTAGCGGAGGCTACTGCAAAGCTCCCAGAAGTTGCCTGGCACAGCATAGGACCTCCTGTCTCCTCTCTCACTTCAAGTTTCTGTTTGTCACCCTTTGGGTATCCTGTCACTCAGAGGCCCGTCCAAGTCTTTCTCATTGGGAGGAACCAAAGTTTTTACCGAATAGGCCTGAGCAGATGGTCTGTCTTGAATCACTCTGCCATCTTGTGGCCTTATTTGGGAATGACAGCTTGGCCAGGCCATTCTCTTGGCTGTGAGTCCATACAAGTCTGCCCTTAACTTCCCCCAGGCACCCCTCTCCTTGTGAGCGCTCCCTAAGAACCACTACCAAGGAGTTGCCCTCCCCAGGCCCAGCCTTTCTCCCCTTTTCTTCGACGTTTCTACCTGTCATAGGCGGTGACTTTTTCAAGCTGTATCTGTTTTCCCAGTAGCATGGAGGGCAGGCATTCTGCTCCCTGCTTTATCCAGGTGGCACGATTCAGCAAATGTTTGATGACTGACTCAAGATCATCCAATATGCTTCCTCTAGACACTGTAACTGCAGGTAGCCTTATGCCATTTTGTAGGCAGTTTTTCTATGTATAACTGTATTCCTGCCTTACTAAAACAGCTCAATAAATAGATAATCCATGGCAAACATTAGAAGGCTACTATCATGTGCGTGCATGTGCGTGTGTGTGTGTGTGTGTGTGTGTGCATGGTCACATTTATCTCTGCCATTGTATGGCAGGTTAGGACCTAGACTTGTGCATTCCATTTTGAGGGACTTGGGGACTCAGTAAAATAAGAGACTTGTTTAAGCCTAGCTCCTTAGTAGGAACACTTGTGGCGGTGGTGGCAGGAGGGGGGGGGTGGTGATGGCAGTGCTTCTGGCTTCACACTGAGCAGCTGTCCACACTTTTTCTCGTTGGCACCTGAGAGTTCAGGAGGCCATCATACAGACAGGTTTTGGGGATAGTGACAATGCAGTGTGGTGTGGGCAGAGCGAACCGTGCAATAAAAATAAGCCCGCATGTCTAGGGAATCGTCACTTCTCAGCACTGTCCTCTTGCTGCCTTAGTCAGCTGGGCAGCCACGGCTGGTGGGTGGGGTGACACTGGGGACAGGGTCACGGTGCACCCCAAACACTCAAATTGAGGCTTCAACTGCAGAGTCACTTCTGGCGGTCTGAACTGTCACACTCTCTGTTCCTGTCTGTGTCCAGATTTCCTCCTTAAAAACATGAGCCGCACTAGACTCGGTCTCCCTCGTGACCTCATTTCACCCTAACGACATTTTAAAAGACCCCTGTGTTAGTACAGAGTGTCCGACAAAAAGAGACTCAGGGAAGGGTTATTTTGACTCAGTTTAAGGGCACAGTCGCCATGGCAGGACAGGCAGGTGTCAGGAGCAGAGGCAGCTGGTCACATGGCACTCACAGTGAGGAAACAGGTAGCAATGGAGGCTGGCGTTCAGCTCACTCTCCCTTTTATTCCAACAGGACTCCGCACTTGGAATTGTGCTACCCACATTCAGGGTGGGCCTCTCCATCTCACTTACCACAATGTGACCTTCCTCACTGACCTGTGCAGTCTCCTAGGTCACATTAGCATTGTCAGCTTGACAAGCAATATTAGCCATGTCAGCCCCCATCTCCAAACACAGTCATGCTGTGAGGGACGGGGGCGGGGGTAGGACTTTACTATAAGACCATCAGGGGATGATTGATTTGCCCCACCCCCAATCAGGCACATGCCACCTTTCTGCACATGCCTTCTTTCTCCACTTGCCTGTTCACTCTTCAGAGGACCTGAGATCTGCCAGCCCAGAATACATCCCTGAGGTCAGTGGCCAGGAGCGTAGAATACCCATGGTGCTCTGGAATCCTTTGCAGGCAGAAAAACACACAGCTGCGAAGGTCCCTGTGGTACAGTGTTATTTCTGCTGTTGTGCCTGCAAAATCCTAAAGTCTATAGCTGGATGGGCCACCAGCATATACTCACTGAGTGGCAGGAGGGTCTCCTCAGAGGATGGACTGAAGCCTGTGGGAAGCTCAATGGCTAGTGCATGCTCCAACTTGTCTGCACTTATTTAGAGTAAGTCTCTTCATGATCCCATACCTGTTTCTTAACTAGATAAACAGGGGATTGGGATTAAAGCCAAAGGTAAAAGCCATGTGACCTCCATCAAGTTACTTTATCTCTTTGTGACTTATTTTCTAATTTCATAAGCAAACAGACCAGTTCATTTCTATTCTAGAGTCACTTCTAAATTCCCTTTAGTTTGACGTGAAAATAAAAAAAGTCTATGTGTGTGGGGGAAGGGAGGGTATGCATATGTACCATTAGTGTGCAGGACCACAAAGAGGTGAGAAGAGAGCATTTGGTCCCCTGGAACTGGAGTTACAGGTAGTTATGAGCAGCCATGTGAATACCAGGAACTATACCTGGGTCTTCTGCAAGAGCAGCACGTACTCTTAACTGCTGAGCCATTTCTCCAGCCTCCAAAGGTGATGGGTAGGAAGGGACTTCAGAGAGAAGGAATGAAAAGTCTCACAGTTAACTATCTGAATAAATCACCAGCTAGAGAAGGCCCCTCCCATCAGAAATTATCTTGAGCATGACAGGTGACCAAGAGTGACAACCAGATTCACCATAGTGAGCTGTCGCCAGTACCTTCCATCTGGCTGTATCTGCATTCAGTCCCTGAACCAGAGCTCCAGCCTCTCTTTAGGATCTTCTCTTTCTGTCCTCACCCTAACCTCTTATGTTGTTGGCTCAGATTTATAGCCAGCCTCAAAGCACATTCTCATATACATGCTGAGGGTTAGAGACTGCATCGCTTTATTCCCAGTTGGACAAGGCTCTGAGTAGCACACAGGGCAGAAGACAGGACAGGAGCCAGCTTTGGGGGTAGCCTAGTGCTGGGCATTTGGAGGATTGGCTGCGCCCTCTCGTTTTCTTCTTGACAACAATCCTGGGACGCTTAGTATCCAGGGGCTTCCCCTCTATCTGGGCTATTTTCTCAATCCACAGGGTATAGTTTGACAATAGGGTGTATATTCCTGGGGAGCCTTTTTGTCCACAGCTCTTGCCCCAGCTGATGATGCCCACCTGGTACCACTTTTTGCCAGGCTCTGTGTTGCAGACAAGTGGTCCTCCACTGTCACCCTGTGGGCAGAGTACACAGAGCAATATTAAGTCCACTTTAAATTGCCCATTGAAGCCAGGTACAGCTCACCATGGGAAGGAAGCCATTGACCTTGCTTAGTCAAATAAATTTGTCAGATAACTGACCGAGGTGACCACCCACCCCATCCTGGCCCTGTGGGAGAGATGTGCCCGGCTGAATAGCCTGCAGAGTCACCACCCACCCCATCCTGGCCCCTGTGCTCTGCTGAATAGCCTGCAGAGTCACCACCCACCCCATCCTGGCCCCTGTGCTCTGCTGAATAGCCTGCAGAGTCATAGGGTGTAGCACACAAGCCAGCAGCGTGCAGGGTCAAAGAGAGAGTGAGGGCTTGATGAGAAAGAAATTCCAGAGAGGGCACAGACGAATGATAGAAGGAGAAGTGGATCAGGGATGTGAGTTTTTTCAAAGCAGGTTCTGGAAAGGGCAGAGAAGAAAAATACACACAGGATGGGCAAGAGGCCTCAGGCAGGCAGGACTTCCACTCCCAGATTCTCCATTAAAAGGCTAGGCATGGTGGCATAAATTTGCAATCCCAGTGCCAGAGAGGCAGAGACAGGTGGCAGGTGGTGGAATCCTGTGGGCTTTGTCTCTGTGAAGACCTGCAATCATCTTTGGACTTGTTGCATGCTGCAGTTCCACGGGTACTGGGTGCATAGCCTTTACCCCAAGACTCTGAATCCCTGCCTCGGTCCTGTGACTCGAGGGCCTCATGCAGTATGCTTTTCAGACAGTGTGTGTGTGTGTGTGTGTGTGTGTGTGTACATATGCACACGTACATGCATATAAATACTCCTAAGTGTACACATAGGTTCAAGTGCACACAGAGACCAAAGAAGAACTTCAGCTCTAGTTTCTCAGACATTGTGTCCACTGCCTACTCTTGGTCTTTTTGTTTTGGTTTCCGTTTGTTTGTTTTGCTTGTTTTGAGATGGTCTCTGTCTAGCATGGACTTGCCTGTCAGGTTGGCTGGCCTGGGAGTCCTAGGGAGTCTCTTGCCTTCTCTGTGCTGAGAATACAAGTGTATGTCTCCATGTCTGTTTTTTTCCCCCATGGGTTTGGGGGGACTGAACTCAGGTCCTCACGCTTGCATGGCATGCACTTTGCTGACTGAGCCCTCTCAGAGCCTGCACTCTAGAATCTGAATCCATTCCTAGGGGAGGGGAGACACTCTTGCAAGGGAAACAACTGTGGGCTACAGGTTGAGGGAGGGGGCTGCAGCCCCTTATTACCTGGCAGGCATCATAGCTCTCGTTATCATATGCAGCACACAGCATGTTGGTGGTCAACTTTGGAAACACCTTTATGCATTCCTTCCAATCTGTAATACGCATCGGCACCTTCATCAGGTCGGTCTTCATAGAACCTTTGTCGGCTGGCATAGAGAGAACACACATTGGACAAGCCACCAGGTTGGGGGTCTCTATGCAGACAATGAAGCTGATTTGGGATGGAGACAGCTTCCTCCCCCCATCACCAGCCAAAAGCACTCTCCTTCATGCTCCTCATAGACTTAGTACCCATAGCCTTTGGATAACCCACACTTGGACTATCTATCATCACCTAAGCTCTTCTAATTAACCCTGCCTTCTGAAAGTGTTTTTCTCATTTAGAACCTTAGTCCTCTTCCAGACCAACTCCACCAAGCTCTAGGCTCTGGCATGCCCAGGAAACACGCTAGTGAGCCTTTTCTTGCAACTCCCATTGCTATTGTCTATTATATAAGAGCAGCACTCCACTCCTAGTCCCCATCCATGTTACATTTGTACCATAGTGAAAAATTATTATGCTTTCCAGCACTAATAGATTGCCTGGATTGTCCTTTGAAAGGTTTAAACTTTAGAAAATTTACATGTATGTATACATATCTGTGTGTGCACAAACATGAGAGAGAGTGCCCACAGAGACCAGAAGAGGGCATCAGATCCCCTGGAGCTGGAGTTATAGGCAGTTGTGAGCCTCTCAACACAGGTACTGAAAGCTAAACTTAGCCCCTCTGCAAGAGTAGTATGTAACTTATCCGCTGAGCGGCCTCTCTAACTCCTGGCTGGAGCTTTAGAAGGTGCACAGTTTAAAGCTGAAATGTTTCTCAGTGGAGACCTGTGTTCTTAACACCTGTTTCTTAGCAGAGGGGGCTAATTTTGGAGGCTGTGGAACCTTTATGGGGCGGGGCCTAGCTGGTGAAAGTAGGCCTCTAGGAGTGGGCCTTTGAAGGTGAAAGTGATTCTTGCTTTCTGGCTCTGTCCTGTTCTCTGTTCCCCTGGCCTACTGCAGGAAGAGCAGCCTCTGCCCCATGCTTCCACCCCTGGGTGCAGAACTGCTATCCCCAGCCTTCCCCAAATAATGGACCAAGATCCCCGGGACCCTGAGCCAAAATAACCCTTTCTTCTCACATGTTTCTGGAAGATATTTTGGCCCTACATAAAAATAAATTAACACAAAACAGATGATAGGAACCGGTGTATTGGCCTCCAGTAGCAGGAATTTGCCTGAATTTCTCAACTCTCATCACAGAAATTTGCATTTTTTTCCCTCACAGGGTGCTTTAACCTTGTAGGTTACCATCTGCCTCCTTCCCCACTTCTAAGTCTTGTTTGGAGCTGGAAATCTTACCTGTCTCCCTCTGCTAAGCTGCTGAGAGAAGCCAAATTCCAGGCTCAACTTACATAAGGCATTGTCATGGGCCAGAAACTTGCTTCAGGTTTGGACTGTGTGGTTCTTATCTCTATTCTACCAACTGCTTTGCTTTGGGGGGGCTCTTCTTAGGGGGGACAGTCAACTGGGGATTTACTCACACATCCCTTCTCCACATATGTTTTCTATTTTGACCAAATAACAGCCTAAATGTTATAAATGATAACATTAACTTCTAAGAGTAGCTGAGGTACACTTCAGTAGCAGCAGAAGCCCAGCCCAGGGAGGGGGGAGTGCATCATGAAAGCCTGTAGGAATCAGGTAGGAGATATTACTATGTGAGAACTAAGACTTTGGACAGCTATGGTGGTTGAAATTCCATTAAACACACAGAAAAGATCACTCTGTGCTGGCTGACCACACCCAGGGATTGGTCCAGAGTTGGCATCTCTGTCACAGCATCTCTCTGGCACCCAGAAGAGGCTGAGCTCCTAAGAGCCCAGTGTGTGGAGATTCCTTCCACTGAAAGCCACTGCACTACCCTCTCTTTCTTGACCTTCCTCACCACTCCCCCAGGCCCTGTAGTTCCCCAGGAGGCCCTGGGCTGCAGTCACATACCTGAGTTCGTTATGCCCCATCCTGCCACCCAACATTCATGCCAGCTGGAAGGGGTGGGATGGAGAGGCAGGCAGACTGGTACTGTCAAGTCATCGAAACTGATGGGTTTGGCTAACCGCAACAAGGCAATATCATTGTCCATGGTGAGTCTTTGAAAGTTTTTGTGGCGAATTATGTTGGCGACCTGTATTTCCATGGATGAGGTAGTTAAGTCATTGGCTCCCACTATGACTGTCAGTTCTATTGGGCTGGTGGCAGAGAACCAGAGGGAAAGAAGAAGAAGAAAGGAAGCCTGAGTGAACAGAAGCCAATGGGTCTAAAAATTCTAAACCCACTGCAATTCCGGAGGCCTTTAGGACTTGCCCTGCTGGGGCAGATGCTCAGAGGGGTTAAAGATTTGAAAATGCACAAAGAGCATATTATCTACCTTTCTCATTGTTGTGACCAAAATCTGACAAGAAACTACGTAAGAAGCTTCTTTGGGCTCAGTTTAAGGTAGAGTCCACCATGGCAGAGAAGGCATGTCATGGGAAGGCAAGGCACGTGCCCTTATTTGTATGAACAGGAACAGATGTGGCTGGAAGTGGGCTGAGTTATCAAGGTCAGCCACCCAGTGACCCACTCCTTCCATTTAGTGTTCAAACCCCTACAGGTGCCCAACCTCCCAACAACCTGGAGGCCAAGTGTTCGAACACACAAACCAGTAGGCCACAGGGCACATTCAGACACGAACAGAAGGCATAGAACTTGTGTCCATGCGGTTTCCAAACCTGAATGAGATCCTAGTGTTGAACAAAGCAGGATCAGATTTCAGGTCTGGGTTCTCTGAAGATCTCCCTGCTTTGCTGGCTAGCTTTATGTCAATTTGACATAAGCAAAAGTCACCCAGAGGCAGGAACCTCAATTAAGATCAGGCTGTAGGCAAGCCTGTAAGCCATTTTTTAAATTATTGATAAGGGAGGGACAAGCTCATTATGATCAGTGTCATCCCTTGGCTGGTGATCATAGAAGATCCATAAGAAAGCAGGCTGAGCAAGCTATGAAGAGCAATCCAGTAAGCAGCACCCCTTCATGGCCTCTGCATCAGCTCCTACCTCCAGATCCTAGCTCTGTCCTGCCTGCCTTCAGGGATGCACTGTGATGTGGGAGTGTGAGCCAAATAAACCCTTTCCTCACCAAGTTGCTTTTGGTTGTAAAGTTTCATCACAGCAGTAACAACCCTAAGAGCTCCAGAAGGACCAATTGGCATAGAGTACACTGGCTATCAGAGAGGCAAGGCGGTGTTACACTTGTCAGTAGTCACTGCTTACATCATTAGGTCCAACAACCACTCAGAACTGGGGACCAGAAAGAACTTCCACAACAAAGCAACAGTCAGGAAAGATGGCCAGGGGCTTCTTAACTATCTAAACAGTCTCATTTCTCCTGTAAGAGCAGGAGCTGTATTCTTGGTTTTGGTGGGTCTGGAGACAGAACCCAGGACATCAAACATATTTGGCAAACGCCCTATCACTGTGCCCTATTACATACCATTCTACATTTTACTTTATTATTTTGAGATAAAGTCTCACTTAGTTACCCCAGCTGGCCTCAAATGAGTGTTCCTCTTGCCTCAGGTTTCCAGTAAATGGGATTACAGGCTACGCCTCCTCTTCCTACAGTTTTCTGAACTTTCTAAAGGAGGTGAAGGCAAAAGCCAGAATTTCCTTCCTGCCTTTGTTTACTGGGTACGCACTTGGGCAAGGCATATACATTAATCAGATCTTGGTTTCCCTATCTACAAAATAATGATTTCTTTTACCTCCCTCCAATGGTCATTGTAGAGTAAAATGTTAGGATATAAGAAAAGTCCTAGTAAAGATCTCAGTGCATGAGTAATTGTCAGCCAATGCCAGGTGCCCACTGACAGCCTAGGACAAATCAATCTCCATAAGAACCAAAAAGTGGGCAACAGAGAGCCAAGGAAATGAGTTAGAATTGCCTCCTAGGAACACCTGAATATCTTAGGAGAGGTAAGGGGCCAAGTCCTCTGGCTCTGTCAGCTGTCCCTAAAAGGGACAGGGGGTGACCTCAGGCATTACCTCACGTCAGTTCATCAGAGTCTCCAGACTAGGGGAGAAGGGCAGTCATTTTTGTCTGTCTAGGGAGCAATTGCACTAGGATCCCTCTCACAATCTGTGTGTGGCTGAGTACATGCCATCCCCAGATAAACTGGACCCTCAATACTTACGGAATCTCGTCAGAATAAAAACAGTGGGCCACTGTGAGGATCCACCACTCGCTGATAATGGAGCCACCGCAGAAATGATGTCCTTTGTCTTGAATGCTCACCTGCCATGGAAACTCACCCACCTCAGCCTCCTGCCCTCCAATGATCCTGGAGTACCGAGTTCTGCTATCATACAGGGGTCTCACACCACATTCTGCAGGAATGCAAAACCAAAGGGGAAAACAGATCATCAGTCAACCTCTGGCAAGGCAGGCTGGCTCTAGCATGTGGGGAGAAATCCCTGGGGATGTTCTGAAGCCAGGACACCAGGGCTTCCCCCGTTGTGACAGGAAGACCACCATGGCTCTGGACGTGGGATGAAGGTGTTTGCTGTCTATATCCTGCATGGGATCTCAGGTTGGCAGCTTTACCAAGCCTGTCTCTACCCAGTGAACCTGGAAGAAAGTACTTTCAAAAGCCAACTCTTGTGTGTTGGACAGAGTGTGACCACCCAGGTCTACTAACTTTGTGACAGGACTGGAAAATATCTCCTCTTGCAGAGTAACAGAGATTGAGGAGGGATGAAATTAATCTACTGACCATCAAACGGCTGGTGGCATGGTCTTGTCATGATAAAGGCCCTGAAGAAAATAGAGGCCTGGGTGGAGAGATGGCTCTGTAGGCAAAGCTCACCCCATACAAGCACAAGGTCCCGAGTTAGAGCCCCCAGAATCCATGTAAAAGAAAACAATCCAGGTGTGGTAGCATGGTTGTAATATCAGTGCTGGAGAGGCAAAGATAGGCATAACTCTGGCAGTTCATTGGCCAACCAGCCCCCACGTACTTAGTGAATTCTAGGCCAATGAGAAGACCCTGTCACAAATACAAGGTGGACATACCTGAGGAACAACACTTGAGTTTGTCCTTCGACCTTTACATACATGTGCACACACATGTGCACTGCCCCAAATATGCAAGTGTACACACACACACACACACACACACACACACACACACACGGGAAAGACAATGCAAAGTGCTGGTTCTGAGGAAGGAAGCAAAGACCCAGACCAGCCATGGACAGTGGCAATTCTCCTCCAGTGCTCACACAGGGCATGGTCCTGTCAGTCCTTGCCTTCACCCTGGGATCTCCACATTGCACTTCTACCCTACCGACCAGTGAGAAGATATTGGTGTAACTTAAGCCACTTAGCCTGTGCTGGTGTGACAGCAGCCCTGGGTAAGGCAGAGGTGCACAAGACTCCCAGGGAGCCCTGAAAAGTGCCAGAACGCACCAGAAGCCTTTATTATTGTCATCTGGTCCATGTAGAACAGTTGTGTTACTTGGCAGCTGGGGACAGAGACTACAGCTGCTGGTCTATGAAAGGAATCCTGGACTTAGCAGTGTATATCCAGAGCCTTAAGCTGTCTGTAACACAGAGATAGTTCCTTCGGGGCTTTCGGCCTTGATGTTCTTTTTGTTCACCAAACAACTGTTGCGGTGCTCACCTTGAACTCGTATTTGCTTTCATGATCACATTGAAGCAGCGTTATCACAGGCACAGGTTAAGTAACTTGTCTAAGGGCACACAGCCTAGCCAGTGGCCTGACCAAAATCTACAGCCAGGCCCCCAGCTCTTCAGCACTCTGCCTGGAATGCCTGCTTCTGGACTGCCTGCTTACTCTCTTTGTTTAGGCTTCCCTCCAAGAGTCACTCTTCAGTGAAGCCTCCTCCGATCTGGCCCCTGCCCTGGACATTCCTTGTTGTCTATGCAGCCTTAGGTGACTCTGTTGCATTACGGTGACATCAGCTCATTGTGGGGTGCTTCTGTCTGCCACTGACCCCAGGATGCCAGCTCCAAGTGGAGAGAGCAGCATTCATGTCTGGTGAGGCTGTCTTGAGGATGGGATCATACCTTTGAGAGAGGCACCGTACAACTGGGAGACTCAATCCTCTGACTGAAGGATTCCATGCTACAACTATCTGAAGGGGAAAATATGCATGTAGGGAGATGTCCTCTCCGGAGTTCATAACAGCAACAGACAGAAGACAAGCTGGTGTCAAGATGTCTGTCCTGAACTGTTTCTTAGCCATAAAAATGAGGCTCGTGGGGGAGTTTCTAATGACGCAGGGCGAGGTACTTGTGATATAAACTCGAATGAAAAGATTAGGATAAGAATCAGATTTGAGGGGTCAGTGAGATTGCTTGGCGGGAAAAACTATTGTTGCCAAGCCTTACTGAGTTCCACCCCAGGGGAATTAAATGGTATAAGGAGGCATCTCTGATCTCCACATGTGTGCTATGAGACTACACGCATGCACGCACGCACGCACACATACACACACACACACACACTTAAAATGTAGTAACTTTTAAAAACCACATTTGAGTCTTATGTGATTTATCTTGTTATAAATGTGTGTGTGTGTATGTGGGAGCTGATATATCAAGACAACCCCAGAGAGAGGCTTGCCTGCTTGGTGAATGTGTGTTCTAGTCTCCTCCCTGATGCAGCTACTGAAATTTCTAGCAGTCTAGGTTCTGGGCAGACAGCAGAGGCTTGTTTGTGATCTCCTTATCCAGTGCGTAGAGGGAAGACTAGCCTTGTTTATCTCCCCTCTTCTAAAATGGGCATGAAATACTCCACCCCATTAGGCTAGCCTATGGATCAAATATGATGATGTTTGAAGCGTCCCTTAAAGTGCCTGGCATAGAGCAAAATCTTCAAGCCACAGTAGACTCAGAACTTCTCAGAACCATTTTGCACCCAAGTCCCCATGGAACTGGCAGACAAATTCCACTCTTCACATCCTTGGTCCTGAGAACACTCCAAACAGCAATGTGGAAGCAGCCAGAACACAAAACTTGAACACAGTATCAGCGAGTCCCACAGTGAGGAGTCATTTGAGTTACTTGGAGCTTTTGCCCATTGGACTCAAGAGGGACCAGGTCTGCCAATGTTGTCCCCATGCCCATGGAATGTCCCCAGGCCACACTGAAGGCTGGGGAGACAGGTTGGTATTGGTATGGTAGAATTTTAATCTTCCAAGCCAAAACTCCAAGATTAGACAGGTAGCCCCTAAGAGGAATGGGTAAGAGGTTTGTGCTCTTGGAGGTGGCCTGTTGGTCTGTTAGCTAACTCATGGGTCATGTCCGCTGTCTCCTTTGTCCTTAATGCTCACCACATATCAATAGGATGAAGGGAGGCGAGTAGAGCAGGTGTCCTGGCCACCCCTGCCTGGGTCAGCAGCTCTGGCCAGAGGGAGAGAAGTCCACGTACCAATATTTGCTCCCAGGGTGTGGGCAACAAGCAGCAGAATGGAGGGCAGGATCATGGCCCTGGCTGTGCTGTGTGCTGGAGGTTAGGAGGCTGGGCTGAGTCATTCATTGGTGCCAGCTGGCTGCTCAGCTTAAGTTAGCAAGGCTATCGATGTCATAATGGCTATGTTGAGAACTCACATGAAGTCATGAAGACTCCTCTTAAGTCATTTTCTTTCTGTGATGCTCCACCCAGGACTTCAATCTTGAAGACTTTCTCCTTGGAACATCCCTTACAGCTGGCCTGACTCCTTATCACCCAGCCCTCTTTGGACTCTCAATTTTTTGTCATGTTGTAACTATTTCTTCTTAAGGTTCATGAGCTTCCATTTCTGGGGAGCCTATCACATTGGGGCATACCTGTGAAAGTCAGGTGAGACTTGCAAACTGGCTACCAGGCTGGGCACTAGATGAGCATTGCTGAGACAGCCATTCTTGTAGACTAAGTAGCTACCAGATTCTCAGCCTCTTTGGCATGCTGACAGACATTGTTGGACTACACAGCCCACATTGTATAAGTCAATCTATTAAGTCCCATTTTGATTCATGTGCATCCATCCTATTGGTTATGTTCCTATGAAGAACCCAGATATACCTACCGCCTATAACTACAACATAGGGTATCTCCATCAGCTCTCCATGTCCCAGTGGGTGGTAAAACAGATGATGGGAGCAGAGCCATGGGACCCAGCCACTCGGACTGAGCCTGCGCAGTCCCACAGAGCAGAGTCTCAATAGATTCTCATTTCTTAAACTGAGGGTTATGACCCTGTTTGGGGGTCACATAACTGAATGTGGGAGCTGCAAAAACTTGAGCAACAGTGAATGAAAATAAAGGGAGTAGTGATCCAACACATTGGGGCAGAGCTTACCTGTGTGGCATTGTGTGACTTGGTCATGTCTGTGATTCTGAACATATATGTATGCTATGCACTGTGTGTGCCATGTTTCACAATGTCAACAAACGCTGCCTCAAACTCAGATTCAAGGCTACTGTGTGTCATGGACTGTGGTGTGTTTACTGCTCCTACACTTTAATGCGCTTGCAGAAACAGTTTCATAATGGGAAACAGACCCTTCATATTTTCTTGCAATTGTTCCTTTGAACATAAGTACCAAATATCTTTGAGTTGTATTGGGCTAGAGTATTTGATTTTTAAAAATTGCTGTTCAAGTTATTGAGTTTCACAAACTGCTCAGTGAATTTTGGCTTGGGAGATAGAAGGAGTTTCCGATGATTTCTGAAAAGGCCCACCCTTCTGCCATTTTATACTACATACTTATGTGAAGTTGCATTCTCAGCAATAAAAATATTGATCAACCTTGAAAAACATTGGAGGTAGTTTGTCAAATGTTCCAGCCAAGATTTTTTTTTTTGAGAAGTCTTGCTATATAACTCTGGCTATCCTGAAACTATATATAGATCAGACTAGCCTTGAGTTCACAGATATCCATCTGCCTCTGCCTCTGATAAATGGGATTAAAGATGGGTGCCATCAAACTTCACAAGATTTAATTCTTTATATGTAACTAAGTAAGCTCACCCACCTCTCTTGTATACAAATTTGTTTTCATTTTTAGTAAATGAGAAGTGCATGTGTATCCCAGAATTTTTTTAAGTAAATGTATTATTTATACTAATAAAGGTTTGATTTGTACATATGTTTTATATACTTTGGTGAAAAGATATCAAAGATGTTTTAAAAAGTTTAAAAAGTGTGGTGGTTTGATGAACATGGCCCCTGTAGGCTCATATATTTAAACAGTTGGTAGAACTGTTTGAGAAGGATTAGAAGGGAGGGCCTTGTTGGAGAAGGTGTGGCCTTACTGGAAAAGGTATATCACTGAAGGTGGGTTTTGAGGTTTCAAAAGATGCCCATGCCAGAGGCCCAGTCTCCCTCACTCTGCCTGCTACCTTAGGATCAGGATGTGAGCTCTCAGATAGTGCCTGCCTCCCTGCTGCCACACTCCCCACCATAATGGTCATGGACCAACCCTCTGAAAGTATAAATGAGTCCCCAATTAAATGCTCCCTTTTATACGTTGCCTTGGTCATGGTGTCTTCATCACAATAGAATGAAGACTAAGGCAAGAAGCCTGCTGTAGTGGGCACCTTCCTTCTCCTCCCTAGAGTTGGATGAGCATTGGGCTCAAAGTAGAGAAACCAATTTTAGGGCCTGAAAGAACCTGCAGAAACTCAAAAGAAGGGACAGGTTAAGACATGTTACTAGGGGACAGTTGTCTGACTGAAGCTCCAGAGTCAACTAGAATGACATCCTTCTGGTGGTGCCACCAAAATCCTTGCCAGTGATCTTCTGGACTATAGAAGAACAGCTTGGGGCATTGTTGAGGACATGGAGAAGGGTAAAAATTAGTAATGCCCTTTTCTGTTTTTTTTTTTTTGAGGGGTGCAGAATTTTCTTTTGTAGCCTAGACTTGCTTGAACTCTAAGTAGCCCACCTTGAACTCCCAACAATCCTGCCTCAGCCTCCTGAGTGTGCCACCATTAAAGATGACTTTTTACATTTACATGTATCCCATGCAATGGCTGGGATACTCAATTAGAACAACAACAACAACAAAAAAGGATACTATCTGAAATTCACATTTAGCTGATGTTTCATGTTTTATTTGAGAAGCCTTGTGTGCAAACCTACAGGCTTAATCTGCAAATTTTGATTCCGTGGGTTTAGGGGAGCAGAGAAGGGCAAGGGATTAGGGCCAAACATTTCCTGAAGTTCTTTCTGCATGTCTGCAGTACCATCCCAGGGCCATATGCTGACTTATTCCTGGGAAATCTGGAGTGTGGCTGGCTGAGTTGAGAGTGTTGCAGCTGGGTAGGGTCTTCCCTTAACTTCTAGATTGAGGACCCAGTGGGTGCTGGTAGGGGAGAGACACTTGGGATAGTCCTAGGATGCATCCATACATCTGGGAAGATGTAGAGAGTCTTTAGA
Organism: Phodopus roborovskii; assembly: GCF_943737965.1. Taxonomy (NCBI): domain Eukaryota; kingdom Metazoa; phylum Chordata; class Mammalia; order Rodentia; family Cricetidae; genus Phodopus; species Phodopus roborovskii. The sequence goes on along the minus strand of NW_026126511.1, from coordinate 49,058,362 downwards.
AAGAGATCTTAGGGATGGACAGTAGACATTTGGATCCTGAGAGGAGAATGGGACCTTGGCACCGTGATAGTTTTTCCTTGGCCTGCATGGGACAGTGAGGATCAACACACAGGTCTACCCACAAGAATTAGCCATAAGTGGTCTCCAGAATGAGAGAACATGGGTCTACTGCTTGGGCTAGCTCAGCTGACCCACATTCTTCCCCAGCTTTGGCCCTTGGAGAAGAGGGAGCAGAGCCAGTGTGGAAAAGAGCATGGGGCCTTTATACCTTGTCTGAGGAGGGAGCTGAACACTCTCCCAGTCAGAATAAAAGTATTGACTGTGGCCAAGGGAAATTAAAGCTAGATTTGGGGGCAATGATGGATGGTATAACTAATGCACAAGACAGGGAGAGAAGGCATGAGGCACCTCAAACATTTCTGTGAGTTCATAGCAAGTCATTCCCCTGTGTGGTGTATAAACAGAGTAGGAAGCTCGGAGCTGTTGTCCATAGTCCTATGCTGCTCTGTGCAAGCACCGCAATCCTATCACCCTCCCCTTCCTGGTGCCTTTGCAGCAAGGTTGTCCTTATGGCCATTGGGAAAAATCTTGCCAGGGCTCCATTATTTTCTTCCAAAGCACCATGAGAAACCTGAGCCAAACAAGTAACCTTTGTAGGGAGGCAGACAGCAAGTAGAAGTGAAATCTTCCATTTCTGCCCAAGTTCTTATGGCATGTGGCCAGCTGATCATAACTGCTTTCTATGGAACTAGGGGTTGACCTCAAATCTCCTTCAGTGGTGCGGTGTAAGCAGCCATTACCATGGTAACTCAATAAAACCCACGGTCACAATTGGAGCATCAAGTTACAGGCACAAGTCTTCACCAGCATCCAGCAAATGCCATGAACCTCACCTGGGACACTGTGTTCCTGGAGGCGTCCCTCTGTTCACAGTGCCCATGACTAATAGTTACCAAACTGACAGGAGATGGCCTCTGTGCTACATGATAGTACGGACTCTTCAGCCATGTGTGCAAGACACCCACCTTCAACTTCAGCTTCCACCATCCCCATAAGAGACCTGGGGGTACTTCATCTCAGAGTGATTTCTTAGTAACAGCCCTCTTAGCTGGTGAGAGGATGGCTGTGGTCATAGGGACATTTGTTGTGACAGTGACAAGAAAGATCTATGGCCCAGAACACAACTTAATTACTACGTTTGCATTTGGAGTCAAGTGAAAGCTCATAATTTCTGACTTGTCCTAGCCATACCCTTGGAGGTCACCTTGCTGTCACTCCCCTTAGATTAAAAAGTGAGGTACACTTCAGGTGTGGAGTATTGATTTACTCGCAGAACTCCTCCAGACAGTGAAGAGATTTGCTGTCATCTTCAGTGTGCAGAAAGATTCCAAACTATGTTGAGTTATCCCTTCCCTTGTTTGGGGGAGAAAAAAAGACTGAGGCCTTTAGATACACAGCCTCTAATTCTCCCACACTTTTAATAAATGTTCTCAGACATTCATGAGGGAAAAAGACACTCATGGACTTTAAATGGTTTGCTCAAGATGATACAGGTCCGCGAGGGTGGGACCATGGCACCCATTATTCATTCTGATGCGGGAATGAGGGTGTCTCTTGGCATGGAAGCAATAGAAATGAGACCAAGTCGCACATTTTGAATAAGACATTCAAAACTTCACTGGGGGTAGGGAGAGAAGGGCAGCTTGAGGATGTCCACCAGATCATGCCACACTGAACAGAGAGCAGGCTCTTATTGGACTTTATAAGGATGGGCTAGTTTGGTTAAAAAAAAAAAAAAAAGATACCTTTACATTCTGCTGAGGAAGCTAGGTAACTGTTATCCTAACCCACAGGTCAGGGGCGCTATCTGCAGCAAAGTTAGTGGGGAGTTACTATATTGCTCAGCTGTGAGCTAGGTAAAGGGGTGCTAGCTGTATGGGATGGGTCCTAGGGCCATCATCTCAAGGTCCTAGGGCCATCATCTCAAGTGTCTCTCATTTAGCAGCTTGTCTGAACTAGCTGAGGGTTCTGGGAAGACCCTAACCAGTCAATAAACATTCTCCTTCTGTGGCATTATCTGGTGTTTTACAACAAAGCTGAGAAAGGTCAGCATTGAGGGTGAAGGAGACACATACTCTTGTGTTAAGGGTAAATGGTTAAAGGCCCTGAGTTTGTCTTTTGGCCCCCTTGTGGTAGTCCCCACCCACTTCAATTCCAACTACTTATTAAATTCCCAATAAGTACTGGGTAGCATTCTAAGGACAGAGGATGTAAGAGCAAAGAAAAAGAAAAGACCCTTGCCCTCACCAGAGTTAGAACCTAACAGGGGGAACAAAGGGACAATACTGAGGGTGTGGACTGTGTTGGATATCCATTGGAGATAAGGGAAGACAGAGCAGGCAAAGGACACAGAGACGGAGGCTTGGACAAAGAGCAGGTTGGTGGCTAATACTGTCAAAATGACAGAATCTGAATCACCTAGGAGGCAGCCTCCAAGAGATTATCTAAATTAAGTTAACTGAGGCATGAGAAGCCACATCAGCTATGGCCAGTACCATCCCTTGGGCTAGGATCCTAGACTGAATGAAAAGGGGAAAGCAAGCTGAGAACCAGTATCCGTCCTTCTGTGCTTCCTACTGTGGAGGCAATGTGGCCAGCTTCCCCAAGTTCCTACCACTATGATTCCCTCACCATGATGGACTGTATCCTCAGACTGAGAGCCAAAAGGAACATTTTTTCTTTAAGTTGAATTTGTAGGGGCATCTTCTCATAGCAAGAGAGCAAGTAATTATCCAGAAAGCACCATTTGACCAAGCGACTGGAACCTTGAGGAAGTTGAGAGGCTTCTAAATGACCTAGGAACCTTGTACATACCACTGTTTCTGAAGCAGGCACTTCATGCCTTCAGTCAGGGTGCACTCCTTCGCTGAGTGACAGGACTGTTGATGAACGAGAGTAGATAAGGTGGTGTCTTCCAGTAAGCCAGGGCGTGCATCCTGGAGCCGCTTATTTTGTTAGTTTGAAGTTAGGGAAAACTAGCATCTTAAAATGCTGATGAGAAGGATGATGGTGTGGAGAGGGTAATAATGGATGATGGACAGGTGATGGGAGTGGGGGGGGGGGAGACTGCTCACAAAATGCTATCCCCAGACAATCCTCTCTCCCAGCTCCTTACCCAGAACCACCTATGACTCCCCTTCACTCCCTTACAATCTCCAGGCTCCTTTTCTGGTTCCGCCTCTTGTTAGTAAATATCAAGGTAGGCAGGCCTATCTTGTCTCTGCATGCTCTCTGTGGCATCACTTTCATCTTAGGACCTCACAGGTGGACCCCTTTCCCAGGTCATTGGTGTTTCCCAAACTTCCAATCTGCACTGTTTTTGGACTATGCATGCTGTAGAGCCAGTGGCCATGGCACTTTAATAGCTGTTGTTATTCTGTTTCTCAGCAGTCCATTTAACATAAGGCCACCAACATCCCTCACCTAGCTGACTTCCTTTGTGGTATTTTCTGTTCTAGTTTTACCTACCCACCCTCAAATAACATGTTTCCATGTTATATTGAGTAGTCTCTCTCTCTCTCTCTCTCTCTCTCTCTCTCTCTCTCTCTCTCTCTCTCTCTCACACACACACACACGCGCGCACACGCGCGCACACACACACACACACACACATACACGGAGTGTGAGAGTGACAGAGTATGTGTATATGTGTGTGTGAGGTACATATGGAGGCTAGTGAACAAACTTGGAAACTTGGGTGTTATTCCTCAGGCTCTGTTCATTGTGTGTGTGCATGTGTACGTTTGTTTTATGTGTATGAGCATTCTGCATGCATGCATGTATACCATGTGATGTATAGTGTTCTTAGAGGTCAGAAGAAGGCATCAGATCCCCTGGAACTGTAGTTATGGATATTGTGAGCCAACTTGTGGATGCTGGAAGTTGATGAGTCATTTATTCTAGGCCCTACCACTGACCCGGCATATTTTATTTTAAATATAGGGGTTGTAACTATCCTGGGAGTTGCCAAGTAGGCTAGGTTGAATAGCCAGCAAGTCCCAAGGATCTGCCTACCTCTGTCTCTCTAGCCCTGGAATTACAATCGTATGCCACCATGCCCCCTACCTTTTTAAATAAAACACAGCTTCTAGAGATTGAACTCAAGCCCTGGCACTTGCAAGGCAAACACTTTGCTGACTGAACTATTTCCACAACCCACCCTAGAGTGATCTTAAGTAACATTTTAATGTAACATTAATAACCACTTTAATTCTGTTCCTATCAACCCATGATAGGGTTGAAGTTTCTATAGAGGCACATGGAACGTTTGAGACCCAATTTCAGAGAATATAAAATCTCACCCAGAGACCCAAAACTTTACTGCCAGAGCTCCTCAAGATGTGCAGGGCCAAGGGCAGGGCCAGAGAGAACACAGGCAGATGATGGTCATCATGAAGCATCCAAGGTGTCCTTTAGCAGCAATGCAAAGGTATCTATAACCAGAAAGGACTGGGAGAGCGACTTGCCTCAATCAGGCTGTCTGCTCCTCCTCTCTAATCCCAGAATTTACTGTGATGTCACCAGGCCAGGCTCTGCCATGCATTTGTGATGCCCAACTATGGCAGCTGCAGCTGCTGCTGTGTCAGTATAGGCAGGACATCAGGGTGGGCAACACCGGACCGGAATGACAACACGATGCTCTCCCTTCTAATGGCACTTCTCATGGCATCTCAGGGACATGCCCAGGACCAAGGTTAGTGTCTGGTTAGCCCAGAACAAAAGGTAGGGAAAAGCCTGCTATCTCACCCCTGGACCTCCTGGAGTGCATGGGGAGCTCCAGGAGGTGTAGAGTTAGAGGGTTCTAACCCAAATCCAGAGAACATAAAATCTCACCCAGAGACCCAGAGCTCTTCGCCACCAGAGATGGCAGTAGATGGAATATGGCTCAGGAAATGAGGGGACAATGACTCCTCATTGATCAAAACTGGACTGGTTGAGGATGCTACCTACAGTGAATCCCTTAGAATCTGAGCCCAGAGTTCTAGAAGCACAGGAGACTTGGGGCAAAACCAATAACTGGCTATATTTCTCCTACTCGACTCCCTCTCTGTAAATGAATCAAGGCTCTTTCTATAGGCCCAGACCTTGAAAGAGGCAGCAGAAAGGTGTGGGGTTGAATAGGGATACACTTAATTAAAAAATATTTATTTTTACACACATTGTTGTAAGAAGTCAGTTCCTGCAGCATTTGCTCTGTAGTCCTGGGAGATGCCCCATAGAGAAAGCTCTGTAGGTAGACCAGATGTACAAATGTTTAGTGCTCTTTCTGCAGAAATACAGTAGGACCCCCCCACACACACACAAAAGGTGCTGGCATGTATTATGGTTCACAGAGTGGCTTTGTTGTATTTAATCTGTGTTTCCTACCTTCCTATTATCTATCTTCATCCATCTATCTCTATGTCTGTGGTGTGTGTGTGTGTGTGTGTGTGTGTGTGTGTGTGTGTGTGTGTTCATCTCCCTTGAAGTCACTCATGGCTGTTTTACAATTCTACCAAGTAACAACATTAGCCAGTATATTTCTGTTGTTTTTCCTCCCATTGCCCTTCCCTCGCCCTTTAAACATAGAATATGCGTTAATGATTTCTGTGGATGGCCCACTTTTGTTAGTTTTCATTTTCCTGCACTGGCCATTTTCAGTTTGGAACTATTTTCTAGTGGGCCTTCCTTTGATTTCCCTCATATGCCACCCAGACCTTAGCTAGGAAGGTTCTGGAAATGTGAAGTGAGGATTTCTGGTCTGGGCCCCTTGTGTTTGGTCCCCTCGTGTCTGGATCCCTCTTGTATCAATGTATCTTTATTTTCTCTTCAAAATCAGTTCTGTGTGGCCACAGACCTGCCTTCCCAAACTCATCATGGTTGCCATTCCGAGAGCTGCTTGAAGTCCAGAATGGTGAATTCCCATGGCAAGTGAGTATCCAGATGCTTGGGAAACACCTGTGTGGAGGCTCCATCATCCATCAGTGGTGGGTTCTGACGGCAGCACATTGCTTCCCAAGAACCCTGTAAGTGTCTGGGCATCGCCTTAATTTATGTCACATGTAGTGCACATGCAGTCTGGACTAGTCACTAATACATGAAGCCTTTGACGCCATAGGCTCTGTGTCCAGTGGCTTTGGACTGAAGTCTGCTCCTATCTATTCATCCCTCTTGACTTGATCAACTATATCCCAAGTTGGCTGTTTCTTGTAGCTCAGCACCAGTGTTATAAAAATCAGTGTAGGCTTCCCTTTTCCTGCCAACCATCTGTATACTAAGAATTCATTCATTCATTGTGCATGCATTGAGTACCTACTGGCTACAGTTTCAAGAGGGATATAGTTGTCAGTAAGAGAGCCAAGATTCCTGTTTCCAACATGTTTATATCCTCTTTCCTCAATGGGTACCTTGTAGTTCTATTGACCAGAACTTCCCCTGAGTTACTGGTTCACCTGTTCAGAGATCCATCTGGGTCTGGTCCCTGACTCTGATCTCCCTGGTCTCTCTAGACCCCCCCCCCTCCATAGCATACCCATTACTATATACTTTGTGTTAAGTTCTACTGTTTGGAAATGTGTCTGAAGATAGATACAAAGTACCCCACGACCATTGTCAGCTCTGGTGCCTTTGCATTCATTCTTCAGATTAGAAGTGGCAGTGGTAAACATCACTGTAGTCATGGGAACCAAGACTTTCAGCGACACCAACCTGGAGAGAAAACAAGTGCAGAAGGTTATTGTTCACAAAGATTACAAGCCGCCCCACCTTGACAGCGACCTCTGCCTGGTCCTGCTTGCCACACCAGTCCAATTTAATAAAGTCAAAATGCCCGTCTGCCTGCCACAGAAGGAGAGCTCCTGGGACCGGTGCTGGATGGCAGAGTGGGCATCTACTCATGGCCACGGTATGCACCTTGCCTTCATGCCAGTATGAAGGTCACTTGTAGGCTGCCTTCCAGTGAGCAGAATGATGGTTTAGATGGGGGAAGACTCGGGTTTGAATTTGTGACAGCATCCATTACCTTCTTCTTCATCATCATTTTCCTATCCACAGAATAACAACAATGCCTCCCTCAACTAAATCATGTAGATGAAATGAATGAAATTATGTAGATAAAGTCCCCTGCAAATACATGAGACATAGAAGAATCTCAAAACTTGAAAGCACTGGCCATAAAATGTATTTGGCTCACACATCTGTTAGCCTCATATAGAGTCCCCCATTTGTTGATATAATTAAATCAGTGGTTTCCCTGGGTCAGTGAGCACCAATGGTGCTGCTCATTCTCCTGCAGAGCACAAGGCTGGTCACTCATGAACCATGAGCAAAGAGAAAGCCGGGATTTCCTTTAGCACTGTGGTTACTTCTGCCTAGAAGATGCCTCCACGTGTCTGTTCATCTCACCAAAGACAAGATGTGGGTCACTGTTGCCTAAGCACTTGGATTGCTCTAAACTTCAACACTGGGACAAAGTGTAGCTTCAGAGAAAGGATAGGAACACAGAGAAATCTCCATATAGTGTGCTTGGTAAGGGACTGAACTTGCTTCTCTAGGCATATACATTCACAGAGGGACTATTTGTTGGGACACCTCGATGACAGAGCGAGGTCTTGCACTAAACCATCCAAACTATGGAACCTGAGAGTCTGACTTGCTGGGCACTGCAGCCCCCTCCACCCCCCCAGGGACTTCCACTCTGATGTGTGTGGGCTGCTCACGGCTGGCAGCCAATGCATGCTCATTCTCAGGCTAGCTTCCTTACTTTGCTAGGCTCAACCAGAAGCTTAAACATGCACCTGAAGAAGCTGAGGGTGGTTCAGATTAACTGGAGAGCATGTGCCAAGAGGGTGACTCAGCTCTCCAGGAACATGCTTTGTGCCTGGAAGGAAGCGGGCACCAACGGCAAGTGCCAGGTATTCAGCCCCTGCCATACCGCTCCTCCCCAGCCCCCATGATTCTTTGGTTCCCAGAAGGGGTCTAGGAGGGAGGCCCTCACTCAGACCACTAGCCACCCCTTCATACCCTCTTGCTGGATGGGTCCACTGGCCTCTCACAAATAGTGCTTCTTGCTTTTCTCATTCCCAGGGAGATAGCGGGGCACCCATGGTCTGTGCTAACTGGGAGACTCGGAGGCTCTTTCAAGTGGGTGTCTTCAGCTGGGGCATAACCTCAGGTTCTAGGGGAAGGCCCGGTATGTTTGTGTCTGTTGTTCAGTTTATCCCATGGATCCTGGAGGAGACACAAAGGGAGGGAAGAGCCCTCACCTTCTCAAAAGCCTCAAGAATCCCCTTGACTGGCGTTTCACGATGCTCCATATTGCTAAGCTTGGGGTCTCAAATACTGCTTGCTGTCATGTTTGCTGGGGATAAATCAAGTTGCTAAGCTCTGAACTTCTTACTGTTTGTCAAGTCTGTTTGTTCTCTCCCATACTCACACAAGCTTCTGAGGAACGCTAACTATGGGTTGGTTTCTACATCAGATGAGTTAGCCACAGACTTAGCTCCCTGTTTACACTCTAATGTAAGAATGTCAAACTCCATGCTGAGAGAATTGCTGTAGGTGTTGGGGGACCCCAGAGGAAAACATTATGTCCTCTGATAAAGTAGGATCAGGAGGGTGTGATTCAGGAAATCTTTGAAAATCTCCAATGGGAAGTCACCCCATCCTTCCCTATGAAGGAGGCGCCAGCTGCATTGTGAATCTTTTCGGACATTCCAAATTGCTTCTTTCTATCTTGGGACATATCAAACCTAGTCATAGACCAACCTTGTTATGTCACCCGAGCACCCAACCTAGGTCTGTACCCAGGAGCTCCCAACCTAGCCTGCAGATACCTCCATGTAATGGACATGCATAAAGATCTGTGTGTGTGTGACAGGGAGGGCAAGGGATCTCTAATTTAGTTTCAAACTAAAAATTGGAGATTATGACTCAGGACTTGGAGACTACACCTTTCCTTCCATTTTTTAAAATTTATCCAAAAAATACTTCTTGATAACAACTTGTTCCAGGGGCATTGATGTGTATCTACTTCTCCAGCACATGAAGACTGAAATTCCCTAATGACCAAAATCACTGCCCATTATATGTGAGAGTGGATTGAACTAATCCAGGGACATCAGAGCCACCATGCCCTTCTACTGGAGTCACAAAACAAATGTTAAGAATTTGGGCTTAGAAAACTACAAGATCATGTCTGAAGACCAGGACCATATCATGCATCCAAGGGACTAATGGTGGTTACATCTCTAGTTCTCTTCTTGGCCAAGTCTATATAGCATAGGAATAAAAGAGGCAACCAATTATATGGATACAAGAGTTTATTTTCCCATTCATTCATTTTAATACTTTGTGAACACTATGCATAGGAATGATATAGAAAAATATAAGACATGGGAGACTGGTGTCTTTAAGTGTGCACTTCACATTTGTATTACATGTGTACATTCTCTCACAGGGTTTCTTAGTAATTACTTTCACTATACAAACATATATACATTTATGCATGCAATATATATATATATATATATATATATATATATATATATATATAATCTTTCTACCTTCCATTGTCCTTCTATTTTCTAAGAATTGTGGGGAATGGGTAGTCTAACATCTGTAGAAAAGGCACTGGACCATGATAGGGATTATGAAGTACAGTTGTACCTTATAACTTACAGTAAGAGATATATCCTACCTTGTGGCCCAGTATACACACAAATACACACCTTGAACTGACAATTCACAAAGCAGCACACCCTTCACTGATACTGGGTAAGCAAGGACTTAGATATGCAGGACCAAGGCAAACTGCAGCTGTATCTTGGTGGGTATGTGTTCTGAAGGTCTAGGAGCTCCTGTGTGGTTAAACATCCCTGAAGCTGCAGTTAGGATGTGCCTTTTTAAGAAATCATGGTGCCAGGGCACTTTCCAAGTTCCTACATGTTCATACTAATGAAAGACATGTGACCTCAAAAGGCCTTGGTTTCATTATTACGTTCATTTCATTGTGGTTAATCAACCTACATACTTTTCAAGAGGATCATGAAGGAACAAACATATCCTAAAAGGAAGATCTGGTCCATCATGATTTCAGAGGAGATAGGGTCACCCTACCTCATGAATGTGCCACCCATCTCAAAGTATTCATATAACCTTCATATAACAATGAAGGACTCACTGCTGATACCTACCTCGAGGGTAGCCCACTCCAGTTTTTCCTTGCTTTGCCAAATACATTTCTGTTTAATCATTTGTGTCTCCTGACTGAATTTTCCCCTTGAGAAGACAAGAACTGAGAGCTTCCAGCCATAACAGGAAGTGACCTCTGCTTACTAAGGTGTCAGGACCTAATGGGTGTGAGATGGGATCCACTATTTGGGAGCACTTGATGGGGGTAAATCCCAACCTCCACACTGTGTTTAAGGAAGCTGCTGTAAATTTACCACCCAGGACTGGAATTTCATCACTTGGTTCTCAGATCAATTCACTGTCTGGAATTCTTGTTTGTTAAAGGAAACAAACAAGGAGGAATGCTGCTGAAGATTTTGTCCAGTCATTTAGGAAATACCCGACAATGAGAGATTAAGGGAAAGCAGAGCCATATGCCAACAAAGAAATCTCTGGTATTCAGAAACTGTCAGTCTGATTTTTTTTATATATAATAAATAAGATTCTTTTGGAATTAATTGTGGAAGCTTCTTAAGCTCTTTGATTAGATCTTGATATTGAGAATTTCAAACTCCAAGGTATGGGGATGTTGCTATTTTGTTTGATTAGTTTTGTTTTTCTGAAGCTTTCTACCACATTTAATAATTACAACCCTTATAGGAGAGTCTTGTAGTGGAGCCTTGCAGTAGATAGAGCCTTGTAGTAAAGCCACTTGATTTCCTTTCACTGATAACTGAGCTAAGGGTGACAGACGATAACATGACTCAGGAGCACATCATACCACAGACTACCACAGTTTATTTCCCACTAGCAATGAGGTCATTATTGACTTCAGATAAGTCAGGTTGAGATCACACTTAAGAGTCTCATCTCTAAAGAATTTTCTAGAATTTTCATTGGCAAAGCCTGTATTAGGAAATGTGTCAGGGAACAGAAAACACTTCTCAGGCAAAAAGGAATGTAGGACATGGATATGAAGGCTTTATGCAGAGGTCCAGAGGAGGGATGGTAGCATCCTGCCTGGGCTTGGTCAACGACAGGGGTCACGAGAACCCCCTCCTGCTAACGATTTCCTAGTTAGCCTCAGTATCAGAGGATTGAAGTCTGTGGCTAAATTTCATGGCCACTACCTAATGGTGTTTTTATGTCTGCCTACAACTGCTCTGAGAAAATGAATCCACCTTGTGATGGCTGGTGCTGTCACCACGACTGAATCTAGAATCACCTGGGAGACATATTTCTATATGTGCTGTGGGGGACTACTGTGTGTTCATAGAGGTGGGAAGACCTACCCACTGTGGGTGGCACCATTCTCTTGGCTGGGATCCTGGATTGTGTAAGTAGAGAAGGGACTGAGCAATAGCATGCGTTCTACATTTTTTGTTCCAAACAATAAGGGAGCATGACCAGCTCTTGCCACTCTGACTTCACACCACATTGCGTTGTATTATTAAACTCTGAGCCAGAACAACCCGTTTTTGTTCCCCAGTTGCTTTCGACAGAGTATTTTATTGCAGCAATAGGAAAGGGAACTCGGACATGTCCCTTATTCGGCTTTGTTCCAAGGCATCTTGGGCATCTAAGAAACATAGCTTGTGGGTGTCCAGTGGCTAGCTTAAAATGGCACTGAGTTAAAATGCAATCATTGATGTGGGGACTGACTAACTGGCAGAAAGTAGCCAGGAGGGGTCAGTCCCTAGTCTTGAGCACAATACACTGCATACGATGAGGCTTAATCACAGGTAGCTTGGTGTCCTTTTTAATCCTGAAATCAGCATGGCTCATAGCAGTCAACTCATCCTCCACCAGAAAGTTCCAGAAGATGCTGGCCCTGCATTTCCCCATTTGCCCCAGTTCTCCCACTCCAGGTCTGCTTGCAGCTCTTGACTGGGTCTGGAAGGCTGCCTCCTAAGCCTGAGCCACCTGCTGTCCCAGATGCTGTTAGACTTCCTCTCAGAAAGCATTGACCAAAGTACAAGAGCAGGAAGTGAGATGGTCAAGGGGTGATTCCTTCCTGTCCCCTTGCTGTCACTCCTGTCACGGTGCTGCTACTGGCCAGTTCTCATTGATGTGCCCCTCCCTTTTCACCCCCGTGGCTTTCCCTGGGTCTAGGGAAAAGAGTTTCTCTCTCCCCCATGGTTGACTATATTGGTTAGTCTGTTAAATGCTAAAATGTCCATGATGTTCATGCCAGCATCAGAATGTCTCCATCCAAGTCTTCAGAGTAAAATTCCAGCGCCTCCCTGATGGAGCTCAGGCCCTCTCTCTTAACACAGGGCTTTGCCAATCTGAGAACTATCAGCCTCCTTAATTGCACCTCAAAGAGGCAGGCAGGGATTCAGACCAACATGAGAGGCTCCGGAGAAGGGTGACTGAAGCCTCAGACTAGGTCCACCTTTCTGAGCTAGTCTGGCAATTTCATCTCCAGGTGGACAGACAATCACCAGGCAAAATCCCTCCATCACCTCACACCCCTATCCTATTCACTAGATCTGGAACTGGGCTTCTGAAGCACTGCACACGGTGATCCAACTGGTCTCAAACAAGAAAGAAATAGGACAGAGCTGAAATCCAAAAGGGAGAAAGGCAGGGCTGCAATCCACAGGGAGTAATGTCTGTTTGCTAATCTGTCTCCTGCCCCAAATAGCTCTGCTCTCCTCCCCCCCCCCCCCACCATGTTGATGTCTCTCCTGCCTGGGCAGCAGATGCCACCAAGACTTAAATTGGGTCATCGAAGGTGGGGATGGGCTGACACAAGCCCACAGACCATGTCCTCCTCTGACCTGGCTCCCCAGGTTCTTGGCCTGCAGTTTGGAGCACAGACCTCACAAGGAAGGGCAGCCTCCCGGACATCTGAGCAGGGTCTTTGTTCCCTAGAACCACAAAGCGGAGCCCTCTGGGTAGCCAGAGATTAAGAGGTCCTGTCCTGTAGGCAGGGACAGAGGCCCTGGGAGTCTATAGCCCCTTTATTATGGGTAGCTGGGGATCTGCTTGTTGAGAGAGCTTTGGAGGATGCCTTCTAGCAGAACCCTAGGATTCCAGCAGCATCTGGACAGCACAGCAGCTGAGAGTATAATGTAAACAGCATCACTGAAACCTGGACTCTCACCTGATTTCAAATCCTGCCCACTGAACCAAAGCAAGATGATGTCACCTAGCTACGTGCGTGCCTTCAGCCACACCTGATAACCCACCCCCATCAGCCCCCATGTTCTCTGCCCAGCACTATGCTCTGAACTCCTCCTCCTCTGTTTTTCAGACCACCACCAGCATTACTTGAGCAGTGCCGTCCGCGTATGCATTCTGAGCAAGGTGTGTGCTCCTAACCTGCTGTGACCTACTGTGTAGCTGGTTTGGGAGGTGGAAGACATTTGGAGTTAAATGAAGTCAGAGGGGGGGGGGCCTGGTCTACGGGATAGTGTCCTAAGAATACCTTTGTAAGAGTCTCTCTCTCTCTCTCTCTCTCTCTCTCTCTCTCTCTCTCACACACACACACACACACACACACACACACACACACGCACACACGCACACACTGCCTATACGGGGGAATGAGAAAGTGTAATGTGAGGGCACACAGGAGATGCCTGGTGGGAAACTAAGAAGAGAGCCTTCCCTGGGAACCTAGATTTTGGCTATCTAACACTGCTGAGAAATTTCCAGCAACTCTGTCCTTAATTCAGAAAATAAGCACCAAGTGTTTTATCCACCCAGCCTAGGTTTCTTCAGCATTGGCAGAGGAGGATAGTATTAAAAAACTTCTGCTCACATGGTGAGCCTTGGAATTCTAGCAAAGGTGCTATCAGCAAGTGGGGTGTGTGTTACTTTCCTAAGAGTAGAGAGGCACCCTCGGCAGATTCCAGGGTGTATACAGTTCATCATGGTAGGGGAGGGCAGGCTGCTCTCATGGCATTGGGAGCTCATCACTGGTCACATCATGGCAGCAGAGAGTGAGGAACCTGGCTCACAGTGTGGGCTGTGACTCTGGCTAAGAACACTCATTGTGTAAACAAGAGAACTTGAGTTTTAATCCTCAGCACCCACCTCATGTCTGGGTATGGCTGCAAATACCCAGGGCTCCAGCAATCGGGAGCAGGGGGATGGGGGTGGGGGAGAACAGAGAGATCCTGATAACTTGCTGGGCAGCCAACCTAACCCAAAGGGCAAGATTCAGGGGCAGTAAGAGGCTCAGTCTTCAGAGAACAAGGCAGAGAGAGCGCACGCGCGCGCACACACACACACACACACACACACGCACACACACACACACACACACTCACGCACGCACGCACACAGTGAGAAGCAGGGAGAAACAGGCCAACTGTAACCTTCAGACCCGCCCCTACTAGGTTATATCAATGAGACAGGCCCAAGGTTCAAAAGATTCCATCCTATCTACCAAAACAGTACCACACAGGCACCTGTAGAGGACATTTCACCATCGGACTGCAGCAGGACCGGCAGTTGTGCCCCTTACATCAGTGGATCTGTTTGTGTGCAAAGTGCAGTGGAGTTCTAAGTCTGGCTTCTGCATTGTCATTTCTAAGGGGCAAATGGAAGGTCCTGTGAATGGAAAGTCATGCACATGACCACACAGTAAGACATCTAACTCATTCCTCTTCCGAGTCCTCTACTTGAGCTCCAGCCCCTGGCGATGGCAGGTGTTTTCTCTATTCCTGTGGTTTTGTCTGTCCAGAATGCCATGACATTGCAAACATACGGCAAGAAGCTATTTGTGCCTAACGCACTTGTGTTTGGGGTGCTGGCTGGTTCAGTAATGGCTTCTCTTCACTACTGAGTGGTCTTACTGCTCTGCAGGTATGCCGCTTTGTGTAACCCGGTTCCCCAGGCATGGGCATGCAGGTTGTTACTAGGGTTTAGTAGTTACAAGTAAAGCCACTACAAATGCTAGGAATTGTCTTTGGTGTGGACATGTATGTTCTTTCTTTCATTTTCTTCCTCCCTTTCTTTTCACAGAACAGGGTGCTGAACCCGGAACCTCACATATGCTAGGCCAGCACGGTACACTAAGCCTCATTCACAGCCCTCTTTTTATTTACTTATTTTTTTATAATTTGCAATAAGCTCTAAGTTACTCCAGCTGGCCTTGAACTCATTCTGTAGCCCAGCCTGGCTTTAAACCACAAGGTTCAGTTACTAAGAAACGGGCAGGAGATTTCCCCATCATTTCTGGTCCCCCACCTGGCAGTGAAAAGGTAGGATTCTGCTTGATGAATCCAAAACTCAGCTTATAGTCTTTGGCAGTGTTAGACATTCTCTATATGACAAATATCATATCAAAATAATGAACTGTTTAGCATTTCATGAGGCTTTCAGTCGTTCTGATGAGGCATTTCAAAGAATTTAAACAGATTTACATCTGTGTGTGTGTGTGTGTGTGTGTGTGTGTGTGTGTGTGTGTGTGTGCGCGTGTGTGTGTGCCACAGAGTTCATGAGGAGGTCAGAGGGTAACTTGTGGGAGTTGGTTCTCTCCTATAACTTTGTGGGTCCTGGGGAATGAACTTGGTCATCAGGCTTGGCCACAAACCCCTTTCCCTGCTGAGCTGGCCCACTTGCAAGAGTTTTGAGAAAATTGAAAGCCTTATAGCATCTTGGAGCCAGGCAGTGGTGGCACACATCTTTAATCCCAGCACTCTAGAGGCAGAGGCAGACAGATCTCTGAGTTCAAGGCCAGCCTGGTCTACAGAGCGAGTTCCAGGACAGGATCCAAAGCTACACAGAGAAACCCTGTCTCAGGGGAGAAAAAAGAAAGGAAAGAAGGGAGGGAGGGAGAGAGGGAGGGAGGGAGGGAAGTAGGGAGGGAGAGAGGAAGGGAGGAAGAAGGAAAGCTTGGAAACTGCTCACACCTGCAGCTCCTAGCCAAACCTCTGTAGTGATGGCTGTTTTCACATCTGTCACCTTGTGGCACTTTCTTTTGGAAATCATTTGGTGTCCACAGAGCTGGGGAGACTGTTTATTCAGATCTGACCTTTAGTTAGCCAATTGGTCCCACACAATTAGTCTGACAATACTTTTGTTTGAACTTAGCAAAATTGCAATAGTCTGCTGTTTTCTAGGTTTCTACACCTCAATATAGGTTTCCCCTTTTGAAACAGTGTTTAATTCCCTGGACTGCTAAGCCTGGCTTCCACAAATGAGTAGCCTAGAATACCAGCAAGTGTTGCCAGGAGTCCTGAGGACTCACAGTGCCAGCATGACTTCCCACAGAGCCTCAGACTGTTCCAGGGCTCACACGGTGCTGTGGCTCCTCCTCTCTAACTCCTAGTGGTCAGCCAGTCCTGACAGCACAGTCCATTCTTCACACGGGGTTCTCACTGTGTGTCTAAGGGATGCCGAGTCATGATGGAAGATGAGCTGGCCTGTTCCAGCACGTCATTTCTGTAACCAATCTCATCTGCTGTGGTCTACTTCCCAAGGAGTTCTACCTTCTGAGTTTCGTGCCTTGAACGTGTGTGTGTGTGTGTGTGTGTGTGTGTGTGTGTGTGAGAGAGAGAGAGAGAGAGAGAGAGAGAGAGCATGTGTTGGTATGTGGAGGTGCACACCTGTTTGGTGGCCAGAGGATAACCTTGGGTGTCGCTTCTGAGGTGGGCGAATCCATTCATTTTGAAACAGTTTGTCATTGGTCAAGAATTCACCAAGTAGACTAGGCTTACTAGCTATAAAGTCCCTAGGGATTTATTTGCCTCTGATCCCCTCCTCCCACTGAGATTATGAGTATTTACATGGTTATTTTTATGTGGGTTGGGTGATCAAATTCATCCTTGTTCTTTAAAGCTCTTTATGGACTAAGCCATCTCCCCAGCCCCGTCATGGGGATTTTGAGGGTCGTAATTTAACCAGCAGCAGATCCCTCCTGCTCTTCCTCCAGGCCACTGTTAGCCTCTGCTTTTTCCTTTGAGAACTCTGCCCCGTGGCCCCTTCTGCAGTGTGACCCTGCCTTGTCCGCCAGTGACACCTGTACTGTACATCTCTGGCACAGTGACCCCAGTGACACACCCTTACTCCATGGTGCTAAAGCACTCTCCTTGCTCTGGCCCCCACCCACCCACACCCCAGCTATAGGAGTTCACAGAGCTCAGGGAATACCCAGTTCCCATGACTTCATCTTCCAGGGCTGGTGTGTGAGACACAAATGAGAAGTGAATACAGACAGGACCCACCCCACACCCCACACCCCACACCCCACACCCCACACCCCACACCCCACAAAGGGTGTGCCCCCATCACACCAGGCTGCACCACTGGAGCTTCCTGATGAGAGGAATTGCTGGTCAGGGCGCTATCTTTGTAAGGAGGCAGTAGCAGCGAACCAGAAGGATTCCGCCAAAGCCTTGGAATCCTACAGGGCCTGTGCTGGGATACAGGCCTCAGTGCAGTGGTTCTCAAGCTGTAGGTTGAGACCCCTTTGAGGCCGAACCACTCTTTCACAAGGGGTCACCTGAGACCACTGGAAAACACAGATGTTTACATTGTGGTTCATAATAGTAGCAAAATTACAGTTACTAGGTATCAAGGAAAATAATTTTATGATTGGAGCTCACCACAACATGAGGAACTGTATTAAAGGGTCACAGCATTAGGAAGGTTGAGAACCATTGTCTAAGTGCGTTACCCTCTCGACACCACAGAGATGTGTCATCATCCATTTTCAGATAGATATGGGCACCCAAGTTAAGTGACTCCTGTTGGTGACATGAGCTACTCCATGGAGTGTGCATTGCTATCTCTGCTGTGTCATCTGGTTTATATGAGCCACATACCTCAGCTTCCTTCTCATTAGTACAGGTTGTGCCTTCAGCCATTGTGTTCTGGGGCATCCTTAAACCAGTGTGTGGGAGTTCCACTGTTTATGGAGCTCCCCTACTCCACCTCCTATCACCCTCATCATCGCACCCTCCCCATCCTCCTCTGCCTGGAGGATTGGGAAGGACATCTGCTGCTCAGTATGGTCTACCCGGGCCTATTATGATCTCAATGGTCATCTAGACTCCGCCCTCCATCCCCTTGCCTCAGCTGAAGTTCCCCAGTGGTTATGTGCAGGCAAGCTAATGAAAAGATGGGATGGAAGAGCAGGGCTGTTGCTGCCATTGGCCTTCCTGCTTCCCTGGACACATAGCTCACTGGCATGTAGGTCTCTGGGGACCCTATGGTTCAGTCCCTAAGGGGTGGTAGAATCATTCAGAAGCTAGTTCCAAAGGCAAGTTCCCAGGAGTGCTGATTCAGTAGTTGGAGGGGCAGGATTTAGGAATCTGAGGTAGCTGGTCCCTGACAAATGATGGCTGAAACTCTTATAACACCTGGTATTTAAAGATGCTTGGTGGGGAGAGCCTGGTGTGTGTGTGTGTGTGTGTGTGTGTGTGTGTGTGTGTGTGTGTGTAAGAGAGAGAGGGGGGGAGAGAGAGAGGCTTGTTATCTATGTAAGTACTAGAGTTTCCTACATGTACACTCCCATACATATTTCAGAAAAGGTAGCCATCTATTGGGGTAGTGATGTCTACTGGCCACATTGGGAAGGCTTAACTCCCAAAAGATCTTTCTAGAATCCTTTCCTTCTGTCACCATGCTGAAAACCTTCTAAAGGGTCTATTGCAAAGCCACCATGTTACAGCACTCAAGCAAGGTGGGACAACAGTGTCCCCAGTGATGGGCTCCTGCTTGAGTTTAGAGAATGTATGCAGTCTGGGTCAATAGGTTGGGTAACGAATTTCAAAACCCCTGCCCCAGGGTGTGCTGTTTTAGAAACTGTGTTTATAGCAGAGAAGGACATGGATTTTTCCTCAGGGGTTTTGGGCTATCTGGTGGTGGGGATGATGCCTTAAACATAAACATGAAAGCTGCAGTTCTTTCAGGCCTCTGATCAAGCTACCAAGGAGGATGAGTCAAGAGGATCTCAGGTTCAAGTCTAGCCTAGGCTACAAGAATGAGTTCAAGGCTAGCCTGGACAACTTAATGAGACTCTGCTCCCAATATAGCAAATGAAGAGGGCTGGTGAATGCTTGCTCACAGGTAGAATGCTTACCCACCCCCAGGATGACAACAACAAAATCCTTGAGTTAACTTTGTTGTTGCTTGTTTTCTTGTACATGGTATGAAACTGGCAAAACAGACTGGCATTGTGGAAAACCTGGGAGGAGCCAATGAAATCAGCTGGTCTTTCTGTACTCACCGCACTTGATTTTTCTGGTGGGGAGGCACATTTGCAAGCACCACGCAAAGGCTCTGCACAGGGAAGGAGCTTAATACACTGCAAAGGCAGACAGGCGAGTATAAATGGGTCAGAGTGAGGGGAAAGAGATCTCAGTGCAGAAATGAGAGATCCACAGGGCCAAGATATGTCAACCTTTGTCAAAACGCTGA
Organism: Phodopus roborovskii; assembly: GCF_943737965.1. Taxonomy (NCBI): domain Eukaryota; kingdom Metazoa; phylum Chordata; class Mammalia; order Rodentia; family Cricetidae; genus Phodopus; species Phodopus roborovskii. The sequence goes on along the minus strand of NW_026126511.1, from coordinate 49,038,775 downwards.
ACTCGGAGCTCCCAGTTCCTCTAGACTGGCTGGCCAGCAAGTCCCAGGGATCTGCCTGTCGTCACCTCCTCCATGAGGGCACCACCGTGCCCAACCTTTCACATGGGTTCTGAGGGATCAAAATCTGGTCTTTGTGCTTGCATGACAAGCACTCTGTCAACTGAGCAATCTCCCCAGGCCTGTCTGTTCTTGACAGCGACACCGATGGGTCAATCCCAGGATTTAAACCTGGCAAGATGGTGTCCATCCACAGTACCATGTGTACTATCATCAATCATGACTCAGTTCTGCTGCTGCTTGGCTATGCAACCCCATACGGAGACCAGGTGACCTTTCCATTGGCTTTTGAGAGGCATTTCTCAGGGTCATGGGACTCAGAACCCCACCAACAACCCAGCACTGCCCACCTGCCAACAGAAACTGCTGGCACATTTGTGAAGCTTTGATGCATCCTCAGACTTGATTGCCAGGGATTGAAATACAGTACTGAGAAGGAGGAGGAGATGGAAAGGGAAGAGAAAAAATGGGAAGAAGAAAGGATAACAGGGAACTGGAAGAGGAGGAAAGGAGAAGAAAATAGAAATAACACTGGGAAGGCAGCAAAAGATGTCAAAACGACACTGTCAAATAGGAGACGTCAGACTCCCTTTTGCGGAGAATTGGGACAATCCTTGGAATTAAAGTGGCATGACAGCTTATTCCCTAATCACAATAGGCAAATCGGGATAGGAATTGGAGAAGAGTGGGACCATCTTCTCTTCCTTTGACCATTGGGTTGATGCTTCTCCAATGAGAAAAGCTGATATCAGGAGTTTACAAACATTTGTTAAGTGGTGCTGGTATTCTAAACAGAATACCTAATACAAAAAATGATACTGCAATAAAGGCAATTTACACCCCCCCACATACACACAAAATATTCCTGTAGCCCAGATTAGTCTTAAGCCCCAGCTTCTGGAGCCTCAAACTCCAGCAGAGCTGAGTTGGAAGCATGGGTGATGGCCTAATGACAATGACATTCACACAGTTCTTACAGGAAATTATAGCAATATTTCTATTCCGGCTTTCTCTAGTCACAGTCACACCCCCACATGTCATCAGAGCCACCACCATCTTACACACACTACCATCTCCACCACATACACCCCACTAACACATGCCAGCTTCCTGGAAGGTTCAGGGAAGCACACATTCACTGTGTACAGTAGGATGCCAGATCTGTGGCATATTTCAAAGGACAGTGAGGCATAATTTAAAGAAAGGAATACCATTCCACAGACTTAGGGGAAATAGCAAGATCCAGCTATAGGCCACGTGGTTTTGAGTCTCCCTTCTCACAGCCCTCAAAGAATCATTCCAAGAAGCAAATGACAGTAAAGGTGGCACTCAGTGTACTCCACACTTGCGTAGACATGTGGTGGACTTGGACCAGCCTGTGGGTCCCCTACCATTGTTGCTTTGCTGAGCCCTGCTGCCTGTGTGAGTGGGGAGAGTCAACTTTGGGGTCCTAGAACTTTCCTCTTTCTCCCTCCTTTTTTTTTAGTAACATGTGGCCAGAGGATAAGTGCCACATCTCAACAAGACCACAATGTTTCTGCTATCGTGGGAGGGGAATCTGTGGACATCTCTGAGTTCCCATGGCATGTGGGGATTCTGATTCATGGCAATCCCATCTGTGGGGGATCTATTCTCAATGAGTGGTGGATTCTAACCGCATCCCACTGCTTAGACCACATCAACGAGTAAGTATTCGTGTAAGAAATGTGTGTGTGTGTGTGTGTGTGTGTGTGTGTGGTATGTGTGTAGTGTGTGTGGGTGTGTGGTGTGTGTGGGTGTGTGGGGTGTGTGTAGTGTGTGTGGTATGTAGTGTGTGGTGTGTGAGTGTGTGTAGTGTGTGTGCTTGTGTGTGTATGTATGTGTGTGTGTAGTGTGTGTGGTATGTGAGTGTGGTATGTGTAGGTGTGTGGTATGTGTAGTGTGTGTGGTATGTGTGTGCGTGTGTGTATGTGTGTATGTGGTATGTGTGTGTGGTGTGTGTGTGTGTGTGGTGTGTGTGTATGTGTATGTGTGTGTGTGGTGTGTGTGTGTGTGTGTGTGTGTGGTGTGTGTGTGTGTGTGTGTGTGTGTGTGGTGTGTGTGTGTGTATGTGTGGGTGATGGTGGTACTAGAGATAGAACCTAGGGGCCCATGCTGGGCAAGTGCTCTCTGCAGTCCAAGCCTTCTTATTTATTTATTTATTTATTTATTTATTTATTTGTTTGTTTGTTTGTTTGTTTATTTTTGAGACAAAGACTCACTAAGTTTCTGGGCTGACCCTGAACTCATTCTGTAGCCCTAATAGGCCTTGAATTTAATAATTTTCCTGCTTCAGCTTCCCGAGTATCTGGCCGCACAGGCCTGTGCCAATAGCCTTAACTTAGAATTTTCTTTTTAACCAGTGTAGCTGAATGCTTGTCCCAGATGCTGATGGCCCTGGAACTTCATTCAACCAGCCTTGTGACACTTTGAAGTGCTGAAATGGCCCATGTGGCTGAGTATTCTACCAGACTTCTGGGAAGTGAACAGTTCCCTTCCCAGGGTCCCACACATCGGCTGTGTGCCCAGGTGTTGCATCTTTCTAAGTGCCCGTGGACATGATCCGACCTAAGCTGTTTATGCAGTACATGCCTCTCACTGAGTACTCTGAGGATGAGCCTGGAGGATGACTTGTCAGGGGCCATCCTAGGCTACATAAGGGAGACCTTGTCCTAAAGACAAATGAACAGAAACCTTAAATAGACAAAAAAGTATATCACTATTTGCTCTTGTTGGAGACACAGTGGGTGGCGAATGAGCACGGAGTGAGAAGGGCATTGAAGGCACTGGCGTGTGAGGGTGGGGCTCCAGCCCCTGAGCACATATTGCCAGCTCTGGGCTGGTGTAGAAGTCCTTGAGTTCCATGACCCTTGCCAGAGTCTAGTTCTATAATCAGTCCAGCCCTTCTTGAGAATCAAGGATGATGCCTTGGAGTCCTTCATCCTCCTAGATGCTAGTTTGTCCAAGTAAGGTCATCAGGCTAGGTGCTGAAGTCCAACTGCCTCCTGCTGCTCTAATCCCTTTATCCCCCCAGAGGCAGAATGATGTTTCCCTTGGGGATTCCTCCTTCCCATTTCTATCATTTATCTTTTCTCTACTCTTATTTTAAATGAGATCTAACGTGGAGATCATGCATGGCAGAGATAACCTCAACAAAACACAAGACCTGAAGTATAAGAAAGTGGACAAGATAATCATACACCCGAGGTTTGATAGCTGGCTCATGGACAATGATATAGCTTTGCTCTTGCTCAAATCCCCATTAAACTTGAGTATCGACAGTGTACCCATCTGCGTTTCACAAGTCTCCAACATACTGGCATGGGATAACTGCTGGGTGACAGGATGGGGCATTACCAATACCAGTGAGTGATTCTGGGTTTGGTATTACATACAGGGTGGCCTGTGGTTGGTGTTCAGAAGGGTTAGAAAATTCTAGAAGCTCTGATTACCCTTGAAATTTTGCCTGCTAGACCTGGAGATATCAGTCACCATGATATACATTATCCTGAGTCCCTCAGGCAGTCAGCCTTCATGACACTTCTGGGAGCCTGGAACAAATTGTATGCTTACTCTATAGAACATGAATACTGAACAGCACCTCAGGGGAAGTTTGCTAAGCCCAAAAGTTCACTCAGTATCATCCTGAGGAACTATGGAAGGACACAGGGCAGCGTGTGTACTAACCCTGGATGATTGTGTTAGCATTGCACTTCTAAGGCCAAGGTCACAAAGTATTTGAAAGCTACAGATCCAGACCAAGGGGGAAAATCCACTGAGTATAAAATATCCTTTGAAGAAGCAACCAGCAGTTCACCCCTAACCCCTTCCCATTATGCCTGTAAACTGATCCTTTTAGCCCATGTTCTCAGTGAGCATGTCTTGCCCCATAATGATTCAGCAGGGAACACTTAGCAAGTCATGCTGTTTCTCAGTGTAAGTCCTTACATGGTGTTCTGGTGTTGTGATCCCAAGTCTCAACCTTGGTGGGAGTCAGTCTTTGATGATTTCCATGAGGTTAAAAGAAACAATGAAGTTCTTAACACCAAAGTCCTCAAGTATCATTCAACACACATGCCTTGACTGCTTCTCTGTTCTGGAAGCATCCTAGACACAGGATTCGGCAATGCCCAAAGAGAAAGAAAGCATCCACATTCTGCAAAGTGAGTGCTTCTCCCTGGTGAATGTCTCAAGGGGAATAGAGTGATACAAGCCCACGTATCTGTCTGGGTTCTCTTGATCACCATGGACTCAAATAAAACACATTTCCAGGACTGCAGCTGAGGCTTGTGCCTACTGTAGGGCCAGAAGATGTTAAACTAAGGCTGAAATTAAGCAAGGACCTAGTTCTAGGGAACTATGGATGCTTAGGGGATCTTGACAGTCTTCTGAACACCCCTTCCTCTCCCACATTCACACCAGAAGTTATCTTGTCACTGGGGTGATATGGGAGGGTGCTGGTGCCCAACTTAATGGGACCAAAAATTAGCTGAGGCTCTCTCCCCTCCTGCTTCTCTTCTGGGTCAGGTTTAGAAAGACTGCAATCCTCAAAACTGCAGAAGGTTAATGTGGACCTGTTCAGATGGGACTGGTGCAATAACGCTTTGCCTCTAATAACCAAGAATATGCTGTGTGCTGGGACTCAAGACGGTGGGAAGGATGCCTGCCAGGTAATGGGTTGGGCTCAGTCTGGGGAGGGTGACTGGCTTTTCTATCCAGTGGATGAGATGCCACATGGGTTCCCTGGGACCACTGTAATAGATAACCAAAGCTGGGTGGATTTAATCAACATATAGGATCCTCCCACAATTCAGGGTGATGCAAGCCCTAAAGAAGTGTGTGAGCAAGGCCTGTTCCCTCCTCAGCTCTAGAAGGGGAGCCATGGCCACTGCTTTAGCTACCAGTGTGGTCTTACTGTAACATTTGCCTCAGTCAGGATGGGGCCTTCTCCCTGTGAGGGTGGCTTCCGATTTATTTATTTTTTTTCCCCTACGTCGTCTAAAATGTGGTGCTTTAAGTATTGCATTTTAACACAGCACTGCTACACTGCTTTTTTGGTTTGTTTTTGTTTTTGTATTTGCCATATATGTATATATCTGTGTACCTGGTAGATCCAACCAATTTCTTTTTATGAGGCATGATGGATTTTTGTGTATTTTATTCACTTTTGGCAACTGTGAGCAAACCAGAGAAAGCTGGGCTGGTAGAAAATGCATTCCTGGGGAAAGCATACGTTTTTGATACAGAGTTACCAAAATAGACAATATATTAATCAATGATGACCTAGGTGGTGGTGGTGATGAAAATCCGTTTTTCTTCAAGTTCTCATTCATCCAATTGCTTTTGACTAAATTGCTTGATACCTATGTAACAGTCACAGCTGTATGGCAGGAGAATTGAATAAAAACCAGACACTTGCCATCACAGGGACTACTCTCCAGTACCTTTCGTCAAGAGGCTCACACTTCAGCAGGCTATGGGGGTAGCTTCCTACTGTCATAGCCTACTTTCCACTCTCCAACAACTTTTCTCTCCTAGGGCGACAGTGGAGGACCTCTGGTTTGCAACAAAAAGACAAACATGACCACTTGGTACCAGTTGGGGATTGTCAGCTGGGGTGTGGGCTGTGGCAGGAAGGACAACCCCGGAGTATACACCAAGCTGTCAAAATACCTGAAGTGGATCAGAAAGAAGACAAAAGAGGCAGGAAAGCCCTATGTGTTTGAGGAGGACTCTGCATGCTCTTCACCGATCTCTTGCTGGGCTATTGTGTTCTTATATTTCGTGATGTTCTAACCAGGTGATGGAACATGATACTGTCCCCAAGCCAAGTGTTCTTCTCATTGTATTAAATAAGGAGCAGGGTGAACTCAAGCTTTGAGGAATGATTCTAGGGTCATTAGCTTCACCTGAACTCACTGCACAGCTATAGGAGGGTGCCAGACAAGCCTGAGGGCCACCAGAGAGCAGGCAGAGTCCTCTCCCAGGGTTGAGAGCCTATTCTAAAGGGGTTAGTCAGGCAGTGAGTAAATAATTGGCCCTGAGGAAAGCCAATGCCACTCACCGCATACACTGTAACAACCCTGTATGGGCCACACAAGATCAAAAACTCCCGACCTGTCATATAGGAAGAATTTATGATACATGGACTGGATTCAAGGAGAACTCCACATAATTAGAGAGAAAACATACAACCATCGTGAAAACACAGAGGGTAACCTGATAAGAATCTGACTGGGGCAGCTGTTCGTTCTGCGGCCTGCTCTCATGTTTTGAGAGAGCGCTTACACTATGTCTTCGATTTCTTGCTCCAATGAGATAAAAAAAACCCTGAGAATTACTGCCCACCTAATAGAAAGAGGGGCAATCCTGGAACCCTTAAGGCAGGGGCCCATTCACTCCCCTCTCATACACATGAATCCTTCTGCATTTCCCTTGAAGAGTAGTCATAGAGTGAGACTAACCTGTTATCTTGTAGCAAGCTATTATCTAGCTGTCCTGTGAGCCAGAGGACAGAAGGAACAAAGTGTCTTCTCCACCCAGAGCCATCAGAAACCCTAAAGGGAACAAGGATGGAGTACACATACACTCAGAACTCCCCCAGAGTATGCTGTGTCTGTATTTTCCAAGCCTCTGCCTTTGACCTTTTAAGACCAGGAGGTGCCTTGAACCAGAGTAATAGAAATTCTATAAGTTTAGAACCATATAAAGGAGGTGTGTGTGTGTGTGTGTGTGTGTGTGTGTGTGTGTGTGTGTGTGTGTAGTAGGAAGAGCCACTCTAAATCTGGGCCACACCTTCTGGTGGCAGGTCTTTATAAAGGACACAGAAGAAGGAAGCTTTTGCTCTTTGCCTGCTTCCCTTCACTCTTGATGGCAAGGTCATTCCTTCCCTGGTATTAGAACCCACTTCCTTGGAATTCTGGTATATACTGAAGACCACTTGAGATATCCAGCTTGTGGACCAAATGCCTATTCAGATTCTTGGACTTTCCATTAGGAGGCAGCCATTGTTGGGATAGTCAGACCATAGCCTGTAAGCCACTCTAAACACACACACACACACACACACACACACACACACACACAGAGAGAGAGAGAGAGAGAGAGAGAGAGAGAGAGAGAGAGAGAGAGAGAGAGAGAGAGAGAGAGTTCTGTTTCTCTAGAGAACTCTGAGTAATACACACCTTTGTTTCTATAACTTCCATCTGGTCCTGAGTCCCACTTAATCTACCTTGGCTCTTGGAGGTCATGATTAGCATGCTAAAATTCAGGACTGGGAAATGACTGAAGCCAGATGTTCTGGTTATATAGGTATGTATCAGCATGCCTAGCTCTGTTTTTTTGTTTTTGTTTTTAATGTATATAGGTTTTTGCCTGCATGCATGCCTGTATACCAATAGCCCATGAGTGTACCCTGGTCTTCAGAGACCAGAAGAGGGTGTTGAATGCCCTGGGACTCAGCTCATGTGAGTACTGGGAATCAAACCCAGGTCCTCTGGAAGACAGTGCTCTAAACTGCTGATTCTGGCTGAAACCACTAAGCTGCCTTTCAGCCCTCATGCTCAGCCTTTAAAACCCCAACAGGAAAGGCAGATGCTCTGCTTGTAAATCCACTGTGCTCCTCACCAGGACCTTTGCTCCAATACTCCTGGGGGAGTCTGTTGTTTAGTAACATTTCCCTCTCAAACACCAGACATACTCAGCCTTATTGGCTCTCTTGAACATCTCCAGGAAAAGAAGTTTGCACCTGAATTATCAATAGCATGTAAGGGAACAGGGGGATTGTGAGTATTGCAAGCTTTACCTGGGACAGCAAAGGCAATGCCCAGCTCTGGGGCATTCTAGCCCTGGACTCCACCACCCATGGTTCTACTGGACAATCTGCTGACTTTCCTTCATGTCTATTCCTTGGAATAAGGGTTGTTTGACCTGGAAACCTGTCCTCTACACACACAGTTCTGCAGTCCCCATTGCCCTAGGAGCCCTGGCCTGCATCTTGTCTGGTTTTAATTTGATGTTTATCCTTTTTATTTGTTTCTTTAGATGGTCTCATGCTGTAGTGCAGCTTGCCTGGAACCAGACTAGTCTTCAGGATGCTGAAATTACAGTCATGGACCTCCATTTCAGATCTGTATTTGGTATTGGAAATTGAATCTCAGATTTTGTGAATGGTAGGACAATACTCTACTGCTGTGTCCCAAGACTTGAATCCCCCCCCCCACTACATATGAACTTGTAGGTTTGAAATTGGCTCTTCGTGTGATGGCTACTCTAGAAAACCAGTGTCTCTTTCTGACTACTGTGACAAGTGTGTAACTCCTCTGATACTGTTTGTTATTGCCATAGTGTAGTTAGTGATAATGAGAAAGAGCTGGGTCTGTGAGAGGCAAAAGGACTGAGGGCAGTCAAGGACTTCCTGTCTTCTTCCAGCTAGGGATCTGAGAATCTTGTTCTGGAGAGGTGAGCCCAGGGGCCGAGAAGGAGACTCCCTGAGCCCATTGGTTCTGGGGACCAGGAATCACCCTGATATGTCACAGAAATCCTGCTAGGCGTGAAGACACAGAGTGACAGAGCCAGAGGGCTGCACCCACCCACCATCATCCTCTCTGACCTAGTTTAGGACCACCAGTCTGTTGACATCTGCCACAAGAGAGAGAAAGGTAACACACAAACAGGAGCCAGGGGAGGAGAGCTGAGCTATTTGGGCCAGGAGACAGATGAAGAAGTAGAAAGCTCTCCCCGTGGATTTCAGTCCATTTCTTTTTCCATGTCTGTGTTTGAGCTGTGCCCTAATTCTTTCTTGTTACAAGTCTGCTAGGGTATTGGAGCACAAGATGACAGAGACTCAATTCCAGGGTCATTCATTTCATCTGGGACAGAGGGCTAAGGGCAGGCCCTGGGCGTGTGCCTTCCAACACGGATGCTGGCACACTCACTGACTGTTTAAACAGAGTGGAGAATTGCAGCCTTCTGAGAAATGTATGGCTTCTCCCCACACTGGCCTGTTCCTATAGACATGTTTCAAGCACTCATATGGAATTGTGAGTCTCTATCCACTGTCTAAGCTAGGACAAAAGACACTGGGACCCTAATGACAGGACAAATGTGCCAAGTGACCTAACAAAAGCCCAGACAGGCCAGGCCAGATTAGCCAGTCAGCTACTTAGGAAAGAGATGAGATGGGGGAGCGGGTGTGAGTTGTGAAAATTGTTCTACCAACCAGAAGATTTTGAGAACTTGTGTCCTAGTTGGCTTCTATTGCTCTGATAACACTGCTACCAAAACAATATGAGGAGGAAAGGGTTTATTTCAGCTGATAGCTTACACTTGCTCTCAAAGGGAAGTCAGCAGAAATCTGGAGGCAGGAACTGATGGAGAAATCCTGAGTACCAGCCTGCTCCTAATGCCTTATTCACTCTGTTTTCTTATACAGCCAAGGACTACCTTGTCCAGGGGTGACACTTCCCACGGTGGGCTGTGCCCTCTCACATAAATAATCAATAATAAAAAAAATGTCCTACAGACTTGCCTGCAGGCCAATTTGATGGAGACTTTTTTGTTTTTAAATTAATGTTCCCTCTTCCCAGCATGAGTCAAGTTAACAAAACTAACCAACCGAGAGAAACTTCCAATGCATATTCTGCAACAGCCCTATTTTAAATAATGTATTATCTTGTAGCAGCACAGTTTTACTCAGTATGATCAAATTACTTGATTATAAAAGCAACAGATGGGTGAAAAAATCGTGCACATTGCATAGAGAAGAGCACAGAAAGGATGAAGGCAGATTTCTCTGGAAACTGCACACCAGAGGAGAGGAAAGACAGTGAAAAGAACCTGTACGTCACTGCCAGAAAAAGGGTTCATTTCAGGAAAAACATACTTGATAAAGTGAAGACTTTCCCAGTTGAATACACAAAAGCAGAACGAATTTCTCAGTACACTTCAGGAAGGATCAAATCGTGCAAGCAGAGGGGTAAAAGCAGAAATATGAGCAACCAAAGAATAAAGAACAGGAGAAATGTCATATATAGGCAAATGCAATTTACCTAAGCAAGAAAACTCCTCACAGGTCCCCGGGAGCTTGCTTCTTAATGGCCTCCACGTCAGGTTGAGCTGATAGCCAAGACCAACCACGCTTCTGTGAACCCTCCTAAAGCAGGGTGACTGTGCGACAAAGAGGACTTTTTTAAAAAAGGGGAGTGGTATCGCTGCTAGGATGAATGAATGAATGAATGAATGAATGAATGAATGAATGAATGAATGAAGAGGGTCATTGCATGAAGCAGCTGTGAAAACCTTAAATGTTCCTGTAGGAATAGAATCTCCAAATCACAAAGCAAACTCAGGGAAACTGCGAAGAAACAAGCACACCCGCAATGAAAGCTGGAGATGTCAACATCTCTCCTACCTGATGAAGCAGACAGGTAGACCACTGCTGGTAAGGGGCCTGAACCACACCATCCACTGACTCTGATGTAATCTGTAGAATATTCCACCAGCAACAACAAAATACACAGCTGGCGAATGTGAGGCACCACAGCAGATGATATTTGGGTCCACAAAAGAGATCATGGTACATTCAAATGCCTTCCAGATATGCATGTAGTGTTCTTACATACGTGCAAGCAAACACACGCATAAAATAAAGATGAAATATTAACAAAATAAACAGGGCAACTATTCTGTTGGGTGTGGTGGTGCAGAGGTAGGCCAATGTCTTTGAATTTGAGGCCAGCTTATTTGAAATAATGAATTCCAGGCCAGCCAGGGCCACACAGTGAGATCCTGAAATTAAGTTAACAAGATAACTTGTTATGTGTAGGTTCTAGACTAGGCATGGGGACCTGGCTAGAGAAGCACTCGGGCCGTCCTGAGGCAGAGGCTGCTTTACTGCAGGGTCTATAGGAAAAGATGAACTCATCAGGACAAGCAGGCTCCACAGCTGTGGCAAGAGTCAGGATAATTGCAGCGGGTCCCATGGTGATTGGGGACAGCTAGGAAGGGGCTAGGAATGTTAGATTCCAATAAAGGAGGTGGTTGGGCATGTGAACTCTATGTTTGTTTATTATGGAAGGCCAAGAGGAGTGAGGGTATGGACGGAAGGTCAGGTTGAGTCAAGTCAGTGGGGTTTCGAGAACAAGACATGCTGATACATGTACATAAGGTAGGGTAGTGTGGTGCTTACCAAACTAAACACATGGTGGATGCACTGGTGTCTCCCAGGAGTGGGGAAGCATCTCAGACTTGAGAGTCAGATACTCCAGGTCCCATGAGACTGGCTTGAATCAAGACCCCACTTGTCTTTGTGACTCGATACAGTGGTCCTTCTGGGACTTGTGTCTCTTACCGGCAGTTTCTAAGGGTCCCTGGACTAGGTTTATGTGCCCAGAGCAGGGTCACCTTGGTAAACCCTCAGTTCTTTCTGTGAAAGGGTTAGGGCAAGGTTCAATGCTGTGAGGGTCCTGTGTCTTCTTCCTGGGGGACATCTTTCCTTCACAGCCAGCCTCAAGCATCACTTTCCAAGGTCGTCTGTTTCTCCATTGACCAGACATCTCTGGGCATCACTCCATTCCTCAGACTCCTCCACCTTCATTCTCCCCTACATGATCTCAGCTGGTTCCATGGTATCTGGCTGCGGCATTCCCAAATTTACCAATCTCAGATTCCTTCCAAGCTGAAGGTCTGCCCCTAAGCTGCCTTACTCCACATCTCCACAGTGAAGCCAGGAATGTGCACCCATCCCCAACCCAGATCTGTGTCCCACAGGCCAATAACACCTGCTCACTGTGCCCAAGCTAAAAGCAAGGGAAAAGTTAGACTTCCTATTGCTGCCACTCAGTTTACCCATTCTCAGGTTTCTCAATAATACTCCCTGAGCCAGCTCTGCCCACCTTGCACAGCTCCCCGCAGGGCACCCTTCTGCAAACGCAACTCCCACTGGCCTTTTCAGTCTCTCCAGTCCAGCCCTGATCACATCTACTTCTAGCCCTTCTACTTAGAAACCCTTCTATTAGCTGAAGCATATAGGGTGAAGAACTGACAGCTATTGGCTAATCCATGTGACGTGTGTGTGTGTGTGTGTGTGTGTGTGTGTGTGTGTGTGTGTGTGTGTGTGTGTGTGTGTTCCTGGCATGCACTCACTGGCAGATTATTGAATGTGGTAGGCCATTGCACTCTGAGTTTGGCGTATTATGGGGGTTGTGGTGAATGCACCTAGCTGAGATGACCCTGCACACAGCTCCATGCTCCCAGGATAAAGACCTGAACTCAGCTAACCCATTCATTTCTTTATATGGTTATGGTTTCTTGTCTTGAAGAGAACATTCTTCTCTTCAAAGGCAAAGACCGAGGAGGTCTGCTTTAAGTACAACTGTCCTTGACATAACATGTGACAGGTACCTTGAAAATAACTATTTGTTTTTAAAGCCAGAGAGCCAGAGGTGCACACACTTGTCAAAAAAAAAAAATGTAATATTTCCCATTTAGGGGAAAATAATCAGGAGGGTTTGTTGTTTTTGTTGTTGTTGTTGTTGTAGGGTTTTTTCTTCCTGAGCTCTGAACTTGGCTTTGCAATATTTCAAATATGCTTCCTGAACAAGAAAAGACAGACATGCAGCAGGCAGTTGCTATTACCAAACTGCGGATTTTATTAGAACAAGCTTTTTCATAGCTGTAAGCAGAATGTTAGAATTCATTAAGGTCACTCATGTCTTTTCTCTACACAGACAGGGGATGAAGGAGGGAGAGAAACCCCTTACACACATCTAGGGTTGGCAGAACAAACCATTTTAGCAAATGATTCATGGAGCCTGCAGGCATTAATGAATCAGGCACCTGAGGGCAGGGGAGGGGTGAGGTATATCAGCACAGACCAAAGAGTCCCAGTACCTTGTGCCCTCTCAACCAGCTCCCTGCTTCAGAACCTTTAGCATCCCTTTGAGCCCAAGCAGATGAACACAAGGCATTCATTATCTCCATTTAGATCCCAAATGATCCACTAAAATGTCATTCTCTACCCCCACCAGGACTTAGAAGACAAATTACAATTTATCAGCTTGTCATAGCACTTCCTGTAAATCAAATCCCAATCACAACCAGATCATGTAAATGCCCGTGTGGTATGTGCTTTTTAGAAATTGATTGATGCAAGTCACAACGGTGCTGCTCCATCCAGCGATCATGGTTTTTGCAGGAACCTCCAGCCAGGGCCAACATCATGGAGAGAAATCATTTTTGAATGCCCATTGGGCAGGACACTCCAGTGCCTCCAAGGCCACAGTAGCCGTCCGGGTTCTTGTTCAGGTATTGTTGGTGGTAGTCTTCAGCATAGTAGAACTCCTGTCCCTCTCGGATGTCAGTGGTGATGGGGCCGAAGCCGTGCTTTGTAAGGACCTGTGAAGAAAGGGAGAGACCTCAGGACCTACTTCTGGACATAGGACTCCTGAGAAGGAGGGAGCATGGTTGGCAGGGGGATACAGGGCTTAGGTTGTCAGCTGGTTCTACCTTTCCCTGGTAGGTAATCCTATGTGGGTGCTTATCAATCTGCCTTGGTGGACTGAAACTTGAAATTGAGTGTGAATCAGAGTTTAAAATGTTTTCTTTTTATCACATGTGTGCGCATGCATTTTGCACGCCGTAGCACATGTATGCAGGCCAGAGGACAGGTTGGGAATGTTCTCTTTCTACCATGGGGACTCTGATGATTGAACTTGGGCTGTCAGGCATGGAAGTGGGTGCCTTGACCTGCTTTAGAGCCTGGGGTCAAATGTGTTGTTTATTTAATTTATGTTCTGCCCCCTGGTCCATAACTGACAGGAGTCCCACTTTTGGAAGGCAGTTCCAAACCTTCTCCAGGATAGCAGCAGGGCCCTTAGGCTCCCTGGTTTTCCAGGAGGACCAGAAAGTCAGGCAAGCTAGTCCACAGCTCAGGGACAGGCTCCACCCACTCCCCCTTCTCACAGAGGGGTATATTCTAGGGTTCCTGGAGTCTGTGCTCTGAGTTCTGGGCCAGGAACCTGGAGGTCCTAGTCAGAGGAGGACACAGCCTGTGGGCCTGAATCAGCCCATCATAGCCCTCTGTGACCCAGTTAAGTCTTGGTGGCATCTGCTTCCCCAGGCAGGAGACACATCAACACAAGCGGGGGGAGGAGAGCAGAGCTATTTGGGGCAGGAGACAGATTAGGAAACAGACATTACTCCCTGTGGGTTGCAGCCCTGCCTTTCTCCCTTTTGGATTTCAGCTGTGTTCCTATTCTGTCTTGTTGCCAGTTGCCCTGAAGTACTGGAGCACAAGGCATTAGAAACTCACTCTCAGCACTGAGTCCCCAGTAGCCGAGCCTGTGCGTTGATGAGGATGCTGGCCAGGCTATGGTTGGTCTGTCTGAGACGAGCCCTCACACCTGCCACCAGCCAGTGGATCCCATCTCTGCTCTCAGTGCCATTCACGGCTCCGGGCTTTCTCTGCTTAGTCCTCTTAACCAGGAAGCAGATTCACCACATGTAGGCCAAGTAGGCTTGGTGAGAGCAAGGACCAGCGTCCATGTCAAGGCATGAAGCTGGACCACACAACACAGAGGTGGCGAGGTTTTGTTTTGTTTGTTTTTTGTAGGAGTTAGAAATGAGAACAAGGAACCATTCTAAACCCACTTAAAAAAAAAAAAAAGAACTAGCAGTTGTTGAGAGTTTACTATATGCTAGACTCTGGGAAAAAACCTCATGTGTTAATTTTTACCTCATAGTAGCCACCAAAGAAAAGCTTTATTGTCATCAACCATATAACAAGTATGTTTGATATCACATGCCTCAATTCCTGATATGCTTGCATGGCCTGAACCACAGAGGCAGAATGCCTGGAGACCATGCTGCCCAGGTCCCGGATCCAGCACCCACTCACTTTCTGTCCCACTCATGGGAGAAACCAAAGTAAAATCTAGTGACAGACACAAGGAAGGTGGAAATTTGCAGGGTGTAGTCACTGGGATGGATACAGGCACCTACAGAGAGCTCATCTGTGACTCTGCCACAGTTCCTCCTGGCCACCTCTGAGAGTCTTTTGTCCCTGGGCTACAGGCAATTGAAGACTCATGGCAATAAGTTCCCGTGGTTCAGTGATGACTCCATATGCTAGACCCTAGTGTTTTTCCAGGCCTCTGCTCTAACTGCCCTGCAAAGGCATCCATGAACACAAAATTCCCTTGGTAAACTCCATCTCTGGAATACCTTGGAAGTTCTCCAATTCATGGTAGAACCCCAGCTAACTAACATTCTGGTACCAGAGTTTTCAGAAAAAGAGAGCTTCAGGAGGATTAGCACTTGGGTCGACGGCTGCTGGCACGGTTACATCAGTCAGGGGTGACCTCACTGCAATGAGGTGGGCCAGTGCCTTGGGTGTGCAGTAGTAACAGGTCATCAAACCATCACCAGCATCAGGACGTGCAGCTGGCTCTGGGACACAGGGTGATGGTAAGGATGGGATATTACAGTAAAGAGCAGGCCCCGAGCCATGAATGTACTATCTGCTTCAGGGGGCAGAGAGCTTGCAGAAAGAAAAGGCCAAGTTCAGAGTTCGACATTCTTGGCCCAGGGCAAGCGAAGGGGATCTCTGTGATTACAACAGCTCTGCCTTCTGTGGCGGTGTCTGCACACCTTCCTGGTCTCTGCCGAGAATTCACACACCTTTGCCCTCAGAGAGCACTGCACACGCACTGCGGAGGTATTGGCTTAGACAGCGCTACCCCTCCCTTGGACCTCCCTGTCTATGTGGGCCCTGTGCTCTGGGAAGGGGACTCTTGTTTTGACCTCAACTATACCAGCCATGTTGTGATCAACAGGGATGGGGTTGGGGGGGTCTCATACTCCCTTCCCCTCTTCCCAGGTCACCCGTGTGTCTGTTCATTGCCTCCTTTGTCTGGGTTTGCTCTTGGGAAGGTGGGCAGGGCCTGGCTCCTCCTCCTCCTCTGCCCACCCATATCCTCTTTTTCACAAATGTCGGTTCAACTCAGAGCCTTCTGAAAGCTCATTGAGACTGGATGGTGAGGGGCCTCTCTGAACCCTCCTTCTCTCACAGGTTACTCTTTCCACCTAGGGCATACCAGCTGGGCAGTGCGGGGGGGGGGGGGGGGGGGGGAACTGGGGTGGGGGTGGGAGATAAAGCCCGATTGAGGTTCAGGCAGTACCAATTTCAGCCACAAGATGGCAGGAACTTCACTCATAAAACCTCTTGGAAGCTATAGGAAACTATACGGAGACAGACTGCAGGCCACCTCTTTTTCCTGAACCCCACCCACACTAGGAGACTGGCTCTCCCTTCAGGCTCTACTAGCCATCTCTTGGTACTGAAATGGGTCCTGGGCAGGAAGACTGAGGAGGTTGGCTAATGCAGGCCAGGCATAAGGCTCCTGTGCTGGACAAACTCCTGTTCCTGACTCTTAGGCAGCCTTAGCCTGGTTCACCAGGTTCTTGGCCACCGGCCTCTGTCTAGGACCAGTTAGTTCTCGAGGAAGAGGTGTCATCTGGCTGGATCTCCCCCTTCCCAGCGCCATCTCGCTGACACCGAAACCCTGCCTCGGTAGCTCAAGTGTTTTGTGCTCGGTCTCTCTCTCCCCTCCCCTTCCCTCTCATGTCCTCTCCTCCCCCCCCCCCCTTTCTTGTGTTGTATGTGTGTGTGTGTTGTAAGGGCGAAGAATCTACCTAAAAACTCCAAGCCAGGGTGACACCTGGCTCAGGACAAGTCTAGGTCCCCTAAAGGAAGACATCAGTGCTGATCTTGTTACAACCCTTCTGTCTCCCTCATCTGCTGTGACCCAGGAAGCCTCCCAGGCCTTCTTTGTCTTGCAGGTCCCACTGGAAAAAGCTTTCCTGTCTGTCCAGCGGGTACCGTGTCAGGCTTGCTGCTCTCCTGCAGGTATAAGCAGGCATAGAATGTGTGCAGCCCTGACAAGTCTTCACCCTGGGGGAAAGCCAGCCTACCCTTCACCCTCCTGAAGGAACCCCACCAACCCCCCCCCACACATAGTCCCCTTTTCTGTATCTGAATAGATCCCTATGCACAGGCGACAGTGAGGTGGAGGCCTTCTCCCAGACCCTAGTGTCCTCAGGCCCAGACAGATGGCCTCAGCACCAGCCGCACCTGTGAGCACCACCGATACAAGGGAGTGTCCAGCAGTGGCACAGTGGGTCCATATGACCTTCAAGGCCTGCCTGTTAATAAAACTAAGAGATAAACATATATGCTCGCTCCGCTTACTGCAGCTGTTCTAACAAGCTAATCACTTGACACTCACATCACTGACATTCCCCAAGTGTGGAGTACACTTGGTGCACAGCATGGAAGCCGCCCACTCCTCCATGCCCAAGAAAGCAGGCCGGAGAGCCCTCAGCTCAGGCCGTGGAGCAGTGGCAGGCCCAGCTGGAAATATGTCCAGCCCTAGAGCCAGTACCGACCTCAAATGTGCAGGCCCATCCAATCACCCACAGGTGTTTCCAAAACAGATGACCCTAATCCAGCACAGTGTGAGGTGCTTATGAGGAGAAGCCGACGCACTGGCTCTGAGGAAACTCACCAGGAAAGAGTCCCATGACCTTGAGGAAGAGGAAAAGTTCCAGACATCTCAGAATATACTTTGGGGGTGTGGCAGAGGGAAGGGTCGTCCAGGTTGGGGGATGTATCATAGAAGTAGGACTCAACTTGGACTTGGATGGGGAAACCCTGATGGCATGAAGGGCCTCCATGAACGAAGAGAATGGCATGATCAAAGGCAAGGAAGCGGGGTGGGGAGGGGGCGGAGGTGGTTATGTATTTGCTATGTTCTAAAAGGTCTGGAGGGAGAGGAAGGCTGTCAAGGACAGACAGGAAATGGGTTGGCCCAGGAGCCCCAGGAGAGGAGGCCTGGGAGAGCAGGAGACTGGCCCAGAGGTGGGAGGTCTGGCAGTTGACGTCCACGTGTCCACCCAAGTACTCAGCTTTGCCCTGAGCCCTTCTGCCTCTTTACAACACAGGGGCATGAAGGAGCATGCCACAGCAGCAAAGGGGCCACTTGAACTTGGGCGAAGGTGGCAGGTGTTTCTGAGGCTCTCCTGCCTGTCTGCAGAGGTCTGAAATAAAGTGGGAACCCAGAGGAAGAGGGAGGTCCTCTCATGTTCCCAGGCTGCATCTCCCCACACCTTCCAAATGCCAAACCTTCTTGGGGGATCAGGATGGTCCACGCCCCTTATCTACTGTCCAAACCCTGGGCCTGAAAGGAGTGTCCTCCTGCTGGGTACCAGAAGACAAGGCTCAGAGTTGGATGGCTGGGGTGTTACAGGCTGCTCATTCACCAACCATGGGATCAAGGATTGAAGACTTCTCTGGATTTGATCTTGCCATTGACATTTGCTGGTTGTCACAAGAAATTCAAATGGCTTCATCCTTGAGTCAAGTTTCCTTTTGTGGCTTTCAGTTGTGTGAGAAACCTCTCTCTCCCCTCCTTCCCCTCCCCATGCTTTATTTATCTTTAGGGGTTATGATCTGCTTTCCCATATCTACAGTCAATTCAGAACAACCTCTGTTTTTGTATGTTCCTAGCATTCATTACACAAAAGAAACCACTTCTCATTTTCTCAGAAGAACCAAGGACACTTGGTTTTCACCTTGGGGATGAAATGCAGATTTCATTAAAAGGAAACATCCTTCATCCCAAGAGACTGCATAGAAAGGGACTCAAAGCAACATGGCCACTGCCAGAGCTCAGAGCGCTGTGTTCAGCAAAGCCAGGAACTTTTCTGAACACTGTGTCATGCCCCAGTTTGTACAGTACGGAGAGGCCAACTATGCTGGTTATTCACAGGCCTCGAGGGCTTCCCAAGGACTCAGAACTTTCAGCAGTAAAGTGTTCTCTGGTCATGGTACAGTTAAAGACTCTTTGCTGCTACCCATCTGGATCTTTGTTTCTCCGAGTGTTAAATGGACAGTTAAACATGAAGAAACCCTCTTAAACATCTGATTCATGTCTTCCAGAGCTCGCAATTCAACAGTTAGTATTGCTATAGTTTACATCTTGATAGTTACATATTGAGTATTATCCAAAAGATCTTATGTTAAAGACTTGGCCCTCAGACTAGAGGGCTATGGGCCTGTTGGAACTTTGAGAAGATGGGATCGATTGGGAGGAGCTTAGGCCATTGACAGATTACCCCAGTAAGGGTGACTGTGACTCCAGTTTCTTCCTTTTATTTTTTTCTTTCCTGGACACCATGTTCCAGAGCCCCAAAGCAACAGACCAACCAAACCCAACTGAAAACTCTGAAACTGTGAACCAAAATAATCCTGCAGTATTTCACCTTGAATCTCTCTGGTATTTTGTTAACGATGGGAAGCTGGCTATTCTTAGAGTATGCAACCATCTTTTGTCTGTTCTTGCTTCTTTTTGACTCTTGGTCTAGAAATTCTCCATTAACTTGTTTGCGAGCTCACTCTTCTCCTGCGATCTCAGTTTCTCCCTCTAGAGAAGTTTTGCTTTGGCAGTTGAAGCTTGGATTCTTCACCTGGTTCCAAAATGTCAACTTGGTTCTTCATTTTATTTTATTTTTCTCTTTACTTTTGAGACAGGGTCTCAATACATCATTTTTGCTGTCTTAGAATTCGCCCAGAGTGCACACAATGGCCTGGGGAAAAGGAAAAGTTCCTCTCCTGGGGTGGGGTGGGGTGGGGTGGGGAGGCAGGATAGAGCATGGTGAGGGACAGAATTGCACCTTGAACAAAGTTAACTTCTGACTGAGATAAAGTCTTTGGGTGACCTCTCAGAGGCACCCTCAGAAGAACAGATCAAAGTCTGTCTGGGCTGGGGACTTTGAGTCTCTTTGCCAGTGGCTAATCTTTGCTGCTCTTTGATGAGATTCCTAGGAAGGGGGCTTAAGAGAGTGACATTTCTTTTGCAAGAACTTTCCTCCCTCTGGTGAGGGAACTTCAGACAGCCCCTCCCTGGGTGCCTGGGGTGGGGACAAAAGAAGGTTAGAGAGTCCTTGCTTTTGAGGCAGCATCCACACCTTCAGATAGCTTCAATTCAAAAAGCACAGAGCATGCTAAAGCATCGCCCTTCTGGAGTGTTGTTTCCTGACCCCAAACAGTACCTCTTTAGGCATCTGTGTCTTCAGCATGCTTGCCCATTTCCATTCTCTCCAGTCTGGGAGGTTATTAAAAAATGCTGCCACGAGTATTTGAGAATGCAAGTCATATTTCTCTTGGGTAGAAATATGGGGGTGAGCCTGCTGAGTCACATGATGTCAATGTGTATTCAACTGAGTAAAAGGTTTCCCAGTGATTTTCCCAATTGGAGGTACTAGTTGGATTTCTCATCTAAAAATGTTTGAGGGTGACCCTGGCTCTCATGCTTGCCCGGAGAACTCTCAGAATTGCTAATGTATTCATTCCAACTAGAAGACAGCAAATACCAAGTTAGATTTAGTTTTGATTTTCTTAACAATTTTGGACACATCCTAGTTTTACTATTTGCCTTCTGTATATCTTCTTAGATGAGGTGTCTACTCAAATATTTGTGTGCATGTGCATGGGTGTGCACAGGTGCATACGTGTTTGCGTGTGCATGTGCATGTTGAGGTCAGAGGACAGCCTTGCATGTCAGTCTTCAGGCTATGATCACTTTTTTCTTTTAATTTAAGAGACAGGGTTTTCTTATTGATCTGGAATGTACCAAGGGTCTAGGCTAACAAGCTAGGGAGACCTAGGGATCCACCCTTCTCTGGTATTACAAATGTCATCATCATGTCTAGCATTTTTTAGTGTGGGTTTTGGGATTCAAACTCAGGCCCTTGTGCATCTCTCCAGCTCGCTCCTTCCTTCCTTCCTCCCTTCCTTCCTTCCTTCCTTCCTTCCTTCCTTCCTTTCTTCTTTCCTTCCTTCCTTCTTTCCTTCCTTCCTTTTTCTCAAGACACTGTTTCTCTGTGTAACTTTGGCTTTCCTAGAATTCATTGTAGACTAGGCTGGACTTGAACTCAGAAATCAACCTGCCTCTACAGGGATTAAAGATGTGCACTGCCATACCTGGCTTTTGTCCATATCTTAGCTACTTAGTTGATTTTAACTGTTGACCTTTTGACAGCTCTAGGTATATTCCAAAGTTGTATGTTGACATCCATGTATAACATCTGGCCACAAGACTCTAGTCCCTGCTTCTATACCTACAATACAATGCTCCTATTGTGCATAATATCTGTATGTGTGTACATATCTGCCTACATTCATTCAAATGTGTGTGTGTACACTCACCCTTTGGTTTAATACAGGAAACATTTTTATCTGTCCCTCTTCAGAAATTACTCATGGTGGCAGGGAACCAGACTTGACTAGTTTATAGTCCCAGAAACTTGGAAACTTGTTTTTTACTAGATGTGGGTTAGAGATAAATTAAGAAATACAAGAGAATTTTTGAGTGGAAAATCAATCACATGTTCCCATAAGCTATTGAAATACACCATTTCGTGTTTACAAAGGCTGTTCATTGTTATCAGTAAATTTCTCCTTCATTAAGAGTCACAATGTTGCTCAGCACAGCCATTGGTTAAAACACCTAGTGCTTTGAAGGATTGCAGCCTCCATAAGAAGGCCATTGCAGCAATTTCAAGTGGGCATTTCTGTATAGCAGATATGAAACCTAATGAAAGCCAAGTAAAGAGAAAATCACCCAGGGTACAGTGTGTACACTCCCCTGCCCAGAGGTGGTGATAAATGTTGTGTTTAATAGTGCTACAACTCCAATCTGCAGAACTGCTGGCAGAATCATCTAGAACACACAGAATCAACTTTCAGTGGCAATGTGTGTGAAAAGCAATTGCAATTCCTTAAAATTCTCTTAAGCCTCCCTAAAATAAAAATGAAACTTGGCTCTTTAGGTTTATTATTATTATTATTATTATTATACACTGATGAAAACAAAAAATGTGCTCATTTCAGTATTAAGGAATTAAAACCTCCCTTAAGACTTCCTCTGCCCTGGGCAAGGGTCCATCTGCCCATTGCAACAGCCTGGCCAGCTAGCACGAAGACAATTCCCCCATGAGCTGTGATCTGAATATCTTCACACTGCACTAGCCAGGGCCCAGAATGAAATGCTTGGGCCTTTAAATCATTTAGGAAACTAAAAATAGGACTGTCAATTAATATGTGAGCGATAAGAGAAAACGCATTTAAGATGTATAGCTGCTGTGACCGAGCTTCCGGTCTCGTGTGGCTAAGAATGTAGATGATGAAAAAGCAAGAGAATAGCAGCTTGGTCAGTCTCTCAGAAAGCTGAGGAAGCCACCAGCGTGGGCGTGTGGCACCCCTGTGAATGTGTGGTCCCCAGTGTGAACGTGCAGCCCCCAGTGTGAATGTGCAGAGCATGCTGCTTGACTGTAAGACTGGATGTGAGGCAATGGCTGCTGCTTTATGGTTTAGACAATAGCACACACCCCGCCCCCCTTTCAGGCATCACTAGAAGATTTGGAATGGATGTGTGGAGGTCGGATGCACAGGCCTCCATGCAGGCGGCCTAGGCTTCTCAGTACTGAAGGATGGGGGATTTACATTTACTTATTTTTCCGTTTCTTTGTACATACATGGACATTTTAATGTTTTCCTGTGCCTGTTCTGTGGAGACTTGTGGTTGGTGTCAGCCATCTTCCTCTATTGTCTCAGTTTTGAGACAGATGTTTCACAAAACCCAGAGCTCACCTAGTAGGCTGGGCAGGCTGGGCAGTGAACCCCAGGAACCTTCCTGTCTCCACCTTCCCATGCTGGTATTATAAGAGTGCACCACCAAACCTGATTTTTTTTGTATGGCTCTGGGGATCAAACTTGGGTCCTCCTGCTTGCATGACAAGCACCTTTACTAACAGAGCCATCTGCCTAGTCTCTAGATTTTTTTTTTAAAAAAAATTAATCTTAATTTAAATTTTCTGGGAGGAGGAAAGGAAAGGAAAGGAAAGAAGTAGTTTGGAATGGAGGGAGGCAGGAAGAAATTGTGTATTAGGGGTGAGAACTGAAAATAGGCAATGAGTGTTCTTTGCCAAAACACAATTGTTATTTTCTTCAGTGCTCAGAACTGGAAATCCCTTCAGAGAAGAAAGCTAGAACAGAAGCTAATTACATCATTTGCATTTGCATATAATTGGTATGCCTTCCGGCTAAGACAATAAAATCTGTGTTCCTTAGAGTTCTTGCTAAGGCATGATGCATTTTAGAGATGCTGTGTGTCTGTAGGTGTCAAAATTCTCTATTACACCCTTGGCAGCTCTCAAGTGCATACAGGTTGCTTTTGAACCAGCCTGAGCTTGGCCAAACCACATAGCCTCAAGGCTTCTGACCTTGAGGCCTGGCTTTCTCTCCTGTAGAGGGAGATGAGAAGTCTTCCTCTCAGAGCTAGCCCCCCTCCCCCGAAGAAATTAAATCATGTGTTTGAAGAGTTCAATTTTGGCAGCAGTCTTCAGACAGCCCATGATGCTATGGCCTTTCTGAGCCCATGGACTGCCATACCAGAGGAATCTTGAGGAATGGATTATGCCTAGAGCATAAGAGCCTGACTAGCTTAAGCTTTGTTCCACCCAAATGAGTGACCTGATTCCCATGTGTCATCCAGATTAGTGGTGCTCTGGGGACACTTGCCCAAGTGCTCTGCTCCATCCGCATACATACTGGATGCCACAGGACATAGAGTGTGAGAGAAAATCTGGATATGGCCTAGAAGGACTAACTCTGTTTACACCCCTGGGCTTCTGAGAGGCAAGGCTTTGAATCAGCAAGCTGGGGCTGGGCTGAGGAGACTAAATGCTGCACTATAAGGGCCCTGGCTCTCTACTGTCCACCGCCCTGCTTACTTCACGATTACTGAGTCTTACCATAGTTCCATCCACACTGGCGAGCTCCAGCCACTACCTGCCTTTGCCTGTCTGTCCATCACGTTAAGCTGGTCTTGCTGACTCATGTTACCACTGTAAACTGGGTCCCCAACCTCTGACCATAGGCAATGGGAGCTGATGAAGCCTAACTGTGAAGACTCAGGGTTCTCCATCGTTCTCTGCTCTTTGAAGTATGGGACTCTTTTTTTGTTTTCTGTTCAAGGACACACACACAACTCAAACTCCAGCAAGGTTAGACTCGAACCCAGCCCCACCAGGAGTCCTCACAGTTTCTCCAGTCCATGGACTTCATGGTACACTCTTGGGTGGCAGGGAAGTAGCCTGAACTATGGCTTTTACAAAGAGGAAGAAAATCCCTGAATGCCTCGGAGAAATCAAATAAGAAACAGAGAAATGAAGGACATGGCTCACATATGAAAAGACAACACTGTCCTTTATGCTTGAGGGAGTGCTGAAGAGGGGAGCCCAGGTGCCTTGAGCCATGCTGCCACAGCCCGGGAGGACTGAAAGCTAATAGTATCTTACCTACTTACAGGACCCTGGCCAAGTCCCTTAACCTTTCCACACTTGATTTTGTTCACTTCTAAAACGACGGTATTCCCTTCAGAGGTGTTACTTAAGCTCACAAAACACTGTAAGTGGCTATTGTTCTTATTTTCCATACCAATAAAAAAACGTAGAGAGGTTCAGTAATGTGCCCTAACAAGCTGCCATGGTCACTGGAGACCACACTGGGCCATCAGTATTAGACTTTCTTTCAGTGCGACTGCATGCCCTACTGGACACGGGGGATGATTCCTGTTGCTAGCTCCAGCCTGGCTTCCAGACAGCAGACTGTCACTCCACAGTTACAGGAAGGAGAGTCTGACCTTGTACTGGGAAAGCAGGAGACAGTGCAGGCTCCTATTGTTTCATTCAGGTCCTATTCAGGTCATTCCAGGTGCCTCACTACAGAGGGTTTTTGCAGGCACCCTCAGTGAACAATTCCCATCATCCTCTGTGCTTTGTGGTCCACAGTATATGTGCATGCTTCCTCGGTGTCCGCCTCCAGTTCCTTCCTCCCACTCCCACCATCCCAGCACTCTGGAGGATGCACTTTACTCCTTAACTATCTAGATTCCAACAAAACCAAAGAGGCAACTGAAGTATCGTGGAGGAAAAATGAAAAATGCCTGGGCATGGAGCACGAAGCTTTACTCTGCCCCCATCTCTCTGTCTCCCTCTTTGAGAATCTGGCACTGGGAACGTAGCTCTTGCCTGCCAGGGACAGAGCAGCAGAGACTTGGCCATGGTCTCAGCCAGATGTCACTCTCATCTGGCGGCCTTGGCTAGCTCAGTGTTTGGAATGAACAGCCCAAACACAGGGCAGGAGGGGCCCCTGTAGGACTGTGGGCAGAAAAGCTGAGCCCTGGCGATGCCCAGAGACATCTTTCTCCTTAAGGTGCAGGTGGGCAGCAGGAGAAAGGACATCAGAAGGGCAGCTTCCTTCTCCCCTGCCCCCCCCATGCTTCTTTTCCTAGATCCCTATCTAAGCTGTGGACATAGCCATATCTTATTATTTTACCAGAGACCAGAGTCCCACTCACCAAACCAGGGAAACAGCTCCCAAAATTGTTGTATGTTTATGTACATAGACCCCACTCAAGAAAACAGATAGAAAGAGCCAAGAGTGGCCCAGCCCCTACATCTGGAGCCCTGGGGTCCCTGCAGCTCAACTTTTGTAGCCTCACTGGGCCAAGGCCGATTACACCTGGGGAGCTACGGAAATCCAGTCCTGTGCTGTATCAAATGCACGAGCAAAGAGTCACACTCAATTCCACTTCCATGGAGGAGGGTGAGTCGGACCTGCCTGGAACAAGGATCCACTAGATTCACAGTCTGTCAAATGCTGAAGGGTCCCAGGCTGAGGTGTATGTGTGTATGTGCGCCCGTGCGGAGGGAGGGGGTGGCCCCAGAAACCTGTGGGGTTCTGAGAGGAGCCTGGCTGCATCTGCAGCCAGAGGCAAGGTACCTCCAAGCAGAGTGCAGGCTGATCTGTGTGTCAGTGAACACATCAGCATGTGCAGGGGGCGGCACCATGTGCTGCCTGCCAACGGGCCCATTTTGGTCACCATCTGCAGGAGAGAGCGGGACACCTGTCAGAAACAGCTGCTGATGGCAGATCGGAGGTGGGGGTGGGGGCTTTGTGGTGGCCTGAAGCTGGGCACGCTGCCGGCCTACAGGAATGCCAACTGTGCGCCTGGTGTGGAGGGGGCCAGTGAGAGAACCCTGCCCCTTACTTTCCACACAGGCAGGGCACCCACCACCACTTCCTGCCTCCCTGGACACAGGTTCTAGCCTGTTGTCACTCTAGTGGGCAGAAGAGACAGTAGGATTCCCTGTGGGGAAGGAGAAATTCCAGAACATCCTGGGAAGAGCTCAAGACCTTCTGGGATGAACACCCCAGATACCTCTGCAGGAAAAAAATGGTGACTCTGTAGGAAAGAGTGTCCCCATGTGCATGGCACTGAGGTGACAGGATGGTCTTCTATCCGGGCTTCTCTTTTCAGGTAAATGAAGTTTACTCTATCAGCATAAAATAGAAAACTGGAATACTGTAACGACTTTTAGGGAGAAATCTTTGCAAGGGAGTTATACACACCACCATATGGCATGCTTTCACCAGCCACCGAGACTTCATGTGTCCCTCATGTTAAGTAGCCATGGCTCACAGGCATTGCCTGCTCTGCTTCTGCCAACCCCAACACCATTCTCAATAGTAGGTGTGGCTTTTATACCTCTTCTCCAGATAGGAGGACTGGGCTGTCAAGGGTACAAGGTCTCAAGGGGTCACAGGGCCCCAGTGATGCCTGTGATTGTAAGAATGCACTGGCTTCCTTGATATGTACTGAGCCTACAAGATTGTGGGGTATATGCTCTAGCTTTTCAGGACTATCTGATGGCTGGCCAGCCTTTTGAAGGTGACAGCCCATATGCCGGGGGGAACACCTACAACCTTAGAGGTGCTACCTGCCTGGGCTCTTCTAGCTTCCTTTGGATCTGGGTCACTTCAGCAGCCACAGGGTCCATGGGGCCCTCTGCAGCAGCAGGGAGCCCAGCATCCCTGTGTCCAGTTTGTTCATCACAGGCCTTTGGGCTATGTGAAGACATGGTACTCTCCCTTGAGACTGGGTGCCACTTAGGGATGTCACACAGTGAGGCATCTGGAGTCTAAACTCCATGTATTTGCTTTTCTCTCCATGCTGGGGCCACTGTTCCTTTCATCTTGGGTAGCAAGTTTCCTGAACAGCCCCAGGACATCCACGCCTGTGGCTTTTCATTCACAGGGATTGGAGAGCAAGAATCACTATCTTCATATCTTCACGTGAAGAAGTACCCAAGATCCTTGCAGGAAGTAAGCATGGTGGCTTTGATGGACAGACCTGGTGACTTATTATCTGGTTGCTCTGAAGCCATCTTCTTTCTGGATACTTGACCTCACTCTATTAACCAAAAGGTGCTTTGGCTGTGGGCTCTGTGGGCAAAGACTTGAATAAATATGATGTTCTGTTCGACCCTCAGAAACAAACCCTTCTAAACAGTGGGAGGAACCAGGCTTATGACCTTCTGCCAGGGCCAAAGGCAGGGGGGATAAATGTACATTTAAACCCTAAGACTGGGAAGTTCCTTGATGCTTCTATATTGTGAAAGGAGCTCACCCTGATGCTATCTAAACGTATTCTCCCGAGAATTTGTTGAACACTTGCAACTAAGAATTCTGTGTGAAGGGCGCTTCCCCAGCATGCCCACGCCCATGCTGGGACAGGGTTTCTGTTGCCGATACTCTCTCACTGCTTCTCTGTGCCTCTCTCCAAAGCTGGCTGCCACATTTGGAAATGAACACCATAGGCTTTCAGTTGCTTCCACTGAACACCTAGGCAATGGGATAGCCTTTGTGAGGATACTATGTGGTTGCTCATTTGAAGTAAGACTGTACAAAATGCAGTTTCAGAGAGCCTGGTGAGGATAGACATATACCATAAGGCAGCTGTTCTCAACCTGTGGGTCGTAACCCCTTTGGGGTCACATATTGGATATTTACATTATTCAACCACAGCAACATTACAGTTATGAAGTAGCAGCGAAAATAATGTTATGGTTGGGGTCACCACAGCATGAGGAACTGTGTTAAAGGGTTGAAGAGTTGGGAAGGTTGAGAACCACTTCCATAAGGGCTTCCTCCTCAGTTTAGGGGCAACTCTGTATCAGCTAAGTGCTTGGGAATGGGAAGGAATTAAGCCTAGGACAGCTAAGGTAACAGGAATCATGGAGAGATTGGATAGCCGCTCTGAGCTGCAGCCAAGCTCAAGATGTGCTCTGGAAGGGACAGCCAGCAGATCTGGGCAAGGGCAAGCCAGCAGGTCTGGGAAAGGGCCTTCCATGCTCAAGGTCTGCTGCCTTCCTGTTTACTTCACATAATGTTGCCCTTTTGAAGCATTTAACTGTGAAAACTAATATGTTAAGTTCATTCACAGTGTTGTGCAGGCATCACCACCACCCATATCCAGAACCTTCCCATCATCCCAAATAGAAACTCTACTCACTAAGCAATCCCATTCCCCACTCTCAACTGGCCCAACTCCACAGGCCATGGAACCTCAATTCCATTTTCTGCCTCAATGAAATCTGCCTTTTCCAACTCCATGGTAGCTGGATTGTATGATGTCCTTTTGTATTTGGCTTATTTCATTTTGTGTCATGACTACATGAGTCACTCATATTATAGGTTTATTTAAATTTCAGTCCTTTTCAGACTGAATATTATTTTATTGCACATGTAGGCCACAGTTATGTTCATATGTTTATCATTAATGGACAATTGGGTCATTGCTCTTCTGACTATTATGAATGATGATATAGGGTCATTATATACCCATATGCCTGTCTCAGTGTACCTGTCACCTGTGCCCTGTGAATCTCAGTGTACCAGTGTTTGAGTTCCCATGTCCAATTACTTTGAATAGATAGTTAGGAGTAGAAGGAATTGCTATGTGTCCTGTGATGTTTCCTGGGGACACTATTTAGGAAAAGTCTATTAATTGCAAATATAGAGGCCAACAACAGAACAAAGAAAGGATCCCATCCAACTTCATGTTGGTGGACCAATGTGTTAATTGGACATGGGTGATTATAGGCAGCTATACTGCTGAAGAATCCGATGGGCAGCGTATACATAGTTACACTATGGAAGAGTTCCTCACTCAGTTGTTTACCTCTACATGATGGTTCATTTTGTCAAGTTGACTGAATCTACAATCACCGAGGAGAAGGGCTCGGAGAACAGAGAACATCTGTGAGGGATTACCTTAATCTTTATTATGTTATTTGGTGTGGGAGGACCTGTTCACTGTGGGAAGTATCATTCCCTAGGCTTAAAATCTTGAAGTGAATAAAAAAGGGGAAAGCCAGCTCAACACTGACAATTAAGTCACTGTTTTCTTGCTCTTGACTACAGATATAAAGTGACGAGTTGCTTCAAGTTCCTGCCATTTTGATTTCCCCACAGCGATGGACTATACTCTGGATCTGTGAGCCAAATAAGTCCTTTCTATCTTAAATTGCTTTAGGTCAGGGTATTTTTTATCACAGCAACAGAAAAGAAACAATTCAAATACCTTGGGAGTTGAGGGATCTCATGAGAATATCATGAAGGCTCCTGACTCTCCCCAGTCTCTTTAGGAGGGAAGGCTAATAGGCCCACAACCCAAGGAACCTCGTGGTGGAGGTCAAGGGGCTCTGGATCCAGATAGCAACCATTATGTCCAACCCACTGAGACCATTGGAACAACAGGGAGATGCAGGAACTCTATGTGTTTGCTTTTTGAGGAACCGCCTAACAGAGGGGAGTGCCTTCTTGCATTGCCATCACACTATGCAGGCGTCTATTATCCGTGCCTCCTCCTTACTCTCTATCTCCCGCACTTTAAAGCACCATCCATCCTTGAGGCCATGAATGCCTCGCTGTCCTGTCGGTTTGATCTCCACTTTTTCCTTTTCTTTTTAAGCACATTCTCTTATAAGGTAATTATATCTTCATTGGTGAAATTTCCGTGTTATTGTTTTCTTTTTCTTTCTTTTCTTCTCAGTGATGAAGACGGAATCTACATACCTGGACATACGAGGTAGGGCTCTGTTGCTGACCCACGCTCCAGCCACTGCCCATTTTTGAAATGAGTTATTTGCATTTTGTCTTCTCCATAACCTGGAGACTAATTCCTTATCAGACATGGCTCAAAAGCCTTTTGCAGCTGGGCAGTAGTGGCACATGCCTTTAATCCCAGTATTCAAGAGGCAGAGGCAGGTGGATCTCTGAGTTTGAGGCTTGACATAGTCTACAGAGTGAGTTCCAGGGCAGCCAGGACTACACAGAGAAACCCTGTCTCAACAAAACAAAACAACACAACACACACACACACACACACACACACAAAGGAAATCCTTTCCCAGTTTGGTGGGTTGTCTTTTCACCCTCCTGATCACTCTTTGATGCACATCAGTTTTAATTTGATGATGTCCAAGTTATTTCTTTGTCTCACACTGTATATGCTTTGGGTATCACAGGCCAGAAACCAGTGTAGCATTACATCAAATCCACTGAAAGCCCAATGAAGATTTTCCTGTGCGTCTTTCCTAAAACATTCTGTTTCAGCTCTTGGTCCCGGTTTGGGGCTTTCTTTGAGCCTGCTCTTTTGCACACCTCCACTCATAGGGCCGGATGTCCAGCTATCCCAGCACATCTGTTGAAAATACTAACCCTTCCCAATGACCACTTGTCATGGTTCCATTGGGAACTGTCCCATATAGGTTTGTGTGTTTGAAATTTCAGTCCCTAGCTGGTGGCGCTATTTCGGTAGGCCGTGCAACTTCTGGCATGTGGTGAGTCTTGGCTGGGGGAGGCAGGTCACCAAGTGCATGCTTTCGAAGGTTATAGCTCCACCCTGATTCCAATCCTACTTTGCTGTGTGATTTCCCAGGATGTGAGGAGCTCCCACTGCTGCTAATGAACCTGGCTCCACTGCTATGATGTACTACAGACTCTGAAATTGGGAGCTAAAATAACTACCCCCAGGCATACTGCCATAGGAACACAATAGCCTTGTGGAAAGCAGCTGACCATACATTTGAGTTGTGCCCTCTTAAATGTGCCCCTTAGCCTTCTCACATCACTGCCATCTCAGTGATTCAACCCCCTCGACAGGGCGATAATGGTTCATACTGGACATTTCTCAACTAAACTGTCATAGTCTGCAGGGCCCTAAAGCAAGTATAGGGTTCAGACTCCATGTGGATCCGCAGATTTATTTCTTCTTCCCACTCCTCTGCCCTTCCATCAGCCACACTGTGGGAACCTTGACAATCATAGTTTCAGCCTTGCTCACTACACACTCATACACCTACATACAAGAACATGCATGCACACAGTTGAATTGGCTCCATGTCATGGAGATCTTAAGACCCTATTTCTGATGTGTTGCTCATTGTCTCTTTCTCTCTCCTCCAAAGAGGTCATTCCATTTCTTACTTTGTCCCAACTCAGCCAGGGCAGGCCAGCCTCTGCCTTCCTGCAGAAAGATTCTGTATTGTGCCCATTTCAATACACACACACACACACACACACACACACACACACACACACACACACACACACAATTCCAGACCCCAAAGCTTCAGATCCTAATTATTTTAACCCTCATGCCTTTTCCCATCATTTCCCTTGTTAGGAGAGTCCTCACACCCCTACTCCACCACCCTGTGTTTCCAGAACAACTCAGTTGTCCCAGACTATTGCCAGTACTGTGCACCTGAAGCAAAGCTGTGTCCTTCCTACATGCTGCAGTTTATTGGCCTGATAGCAACAGTGATGACCAGTTCTGCTATCTGGCCAATCCCACTGTCCCCGCCTCTTACACTGTAGTGGGCGGAGACCCCTACAAAACACTGAGCCCAGGAGATCTCTCATGGGTCTCATCTTGGTTTTGTCCATTTCTTCCCTTGCACGTGAGGCCCTTGAGGACTGGGACTTCCTCTTTTCACCTTTGCAGCCCCAGCCGGAACCTGGCACACAGCAGGTGCCGATAAATATTTGCTAAATAAAGGATTGCATGACTTCAAACTCGGCTTTTAAAGTTCTGCAGCCCTTGGAAAATTCCACAGTTTAGGCAGCTGCTCCTGTCCTCTGTGCAAATAGGCACTTTATCAATCCAAGGCTGGCAGCAGATCTGCTGAGCCCGACTCGAGCCTCGGGCTTCTTCCCAGTGCGGTCTCTCCACTCAAGCGGCGCTGCATCTGCCTCCCCTGATAGGTGCTTCTGCCAGGAGCCAGAAAAAGCTTGATGCAGCCCTCCCCTTCCCAATGCTATTTTCAAAGCGGATTCAGAAGGAATGGTGATATTTTTTGCCCTTAAGAACAAGACAACTCCTTTGACACAATAAGGTTAAAAAAAGGGAAAGAAAGAAAAGAAAAAGAAAGGGGGGGGGGACCTACACCGCATTTCCTTTCAGCTGGGTGGAAAAAAACCCAGTCTCTAGTTCCAGCTGGCAGGCTGCTGGACTCTCGCTTCTGAGGAGAAGGGGAGCGGAAAGATCAGCCTTTGCAGCTGAGGAATTATTTTTGGCTGTGCAGCTGGTGAGGAGTTGCTGGCATCAGGCAGCATCTCCTCGGCACCGAGGCAGGGGCATGACACTGCATGAGCAGAGGAGCCCTCTCTGGGGCTGGGCACCACACTCTCTTGTCGACGACACTGGCAGGTTGGATTGACTCAGGGCAAAGGAATCCCAGTGGATGACCTGGGGGCCATAGGATCTGAGTGACCCTGGGCAGAAAGGGATGTTTACTGAGACATCCAGGAAATGCTTGTTGCTGTCCTTGAGTAGAGTTCCCCGTTGAAAGGGACAGGGAGCTTGTTACCTTGCACTAAAGCAACATCAGGACAGGTGAGTGAAGTCCCACAAAACCAGAATCCAGTTCTTTCACGAGGAAGGGAACGGTCCCTACGATGGCGTTATCTGACTAGGAGAGAGTGGCCAGACCTTTCACACAGGAGTGGACTGCCTATCCACCAGGAATGTTGTAAGGCCCTCCTTTGGGTTGAGTGAGAGAAATCCAGCTTCTTAGATTGGGCTAGGGAGTGGAAGGCGGGAGGCACACTTAAAAACAGTGAAGGAGTGGCGAGCTGGCCTAGCATTCATGAAGCCCTATGTTCCATCCCCAACACCATATAAATCCAGAAGGGTGCTCGCCACCAACTGAGCATCATTCCGAGATCCACATTTTTTTAAGAGCCTCAAAAAAAGTATATTTCTAGACAGGACTTAAAAGATCAATTTCCTTTGATCAGAAGCACAGCATTCTTACCAGTCCACTTTGAGCCAGTCTACTCAGCCTAGCAGGATAATGATGAGACAGCACAAGGTCAGGGTTAATCCAAGAAGGAGTAGAGGTTTCTGCCTCTCTGCCTGTCAGAACATTGTGACAACAGCCTTGTTTCTCTGTCTTTTTTTTTTTTTTCCTGATAATTTAGAACAACAGGAATAAAAAGTCCTAAAGACTAAGAAAAACCCACAGTGTTATTCAAGGGAGGTTTTTTGTTTGTTTGTTTGTTTGTTTTGTTTTGTTTTTGTTTTTTGGTTTTTTTGCATTAATATTCCATCCAGATACTCAAATATTTCACAAACGTCTTCCTGTACAATGTAGAAATTTCAAAATGGTAATCTAAGGCCAGAGAGTATAGAGAAGGCACTGTAGCTCCTGCTGGCAGAGTGTTCAAGCTCAGAGCTCTCCAGGTGTGTGCCAGACTGCTTCTAGCTCCTCCTGGATGAAAATATGGGGAAGACAGGGCTCTGTCCCCAAGGGACCCCTGCACAGCCCACTGAAGCCTGGATCAGCCATGGGAGCTAGGAAAGGGCCCCCAGCAGCCTCTCTAGTGCTCTCCCATGATGAGTTATGCTGACTCCCTCACCCCCAGGATCCTGGCCCCCAAACCCTCTGCTCTGCAGGTCAGTGGCCTTCTGGCTTTTCTTCCAAATGGGTTCAACCCAAGGGACATTCATGCAGCTTCTATAAAGTACCAGATCCATCTTTAGACCCAGAGGAGTAATATGGAAGGAGAGAAGGTTCTAGTAATTTGGACCCTTGGTTTGTTTATACCTGCTATTTATTCCACAAACATCAGAGGGGGCTCGTAAAAAAAACCAAAACAAAACAATAACAACAACAAAAAAAAAAACCCAAAACCCAAAAACCAAACAAACAAACAAACAAAAAAACCACAACCCCCCCCCCCACACACACACAGCATGACCAGAGGAAGCACATGGTGTGGGAGAAGGCTGATCAAGGGATAAAGGTAAAACTTATGCCCACGGGTGACTAAGTCCTTTCCTGTTGCTAAAAAAAAAAAAAAAAAAAGAAACACAGCTGTGAGTGTGCTGCTCAGTAGACAATCTCCAAGCTGTCTGGGGGTGGAGAGCCTTAAGTAGAATTCCAGGGTATGGAAGATGGCTCCTGGCACACAGTGGGCACTCAAGGTGTTGCTACTTGGATGGCAGCTAATGACAGCAGTCCCCAAGAAGCCATGCCTTGGAGCACAAATATCAGACTGATTAGCTTTGGCTCTGGGAAGGCTTTGCCCAAGAGCTCTCACCAAGATCTGGGAGGCTTCTTGGGGAGAAGGCCAAGAGACACCATGGAGATAGTCTACTACTATCTCAGGTTGGGGGCCATAACCCATATCCACACCCTCAGTGGACTTGAGGAACTTCACTCATTTGACAAACTGAGGCTCTAAATAAAGGTGCTGTGTGAAGAAACCAAGGAAAACAGAATAAATAGTACAAAGCAGAAGGTTCTAGAAACATTTCTCTCTTTCCCTTTTTTTAGGTAGGGTCTCACTTTATAGAGCCCAATTGGCCTGGAACTTACTGTAGACCAGGCTATACTTGAGCTCATGCCTGCCTCTGCCTCCCAAGTGCTGGGATAAAAGGTGTGTGCCACCATGCCAGGCTAACAAGAAACTTCTAAGGAGGCACCTCTTAGTAAAGAACAAAGGGTATTCAACAAACATGTTTCCATTATCTTGATAGCAAGTTCCAGGCTTCACCTGGATGGCCTACAGCCATCTGCACCATCCCGAAGAGTATCAACAACAATCAGGATGTGCTCAGGGAACCACACTATGAGTTCACAAAATGGTCATCTCAAACCTGTTTCCTGTCATGTCACTGACTAACGGCACCAAGGCACAATTACAACATGAGGATCCCCTCGTGTCCAGAGCCTTAAGTGATAACTGCATGTCACACACAGAATTATTGTGCCATTCCTTTTGAGGTGGCATTTTTGTGCCTAGAACACATGACCAAACCCACGAGACCTCTGTCAATAGACATTAGCACTGGGTACCCTGCCTGAAAACTGCACTGTGGAAAGCAAGGCAGCAATAATGTGTCCATTCTTTTAGAGAAAACTACCAACCTGGAACCATCCAAACAGTTCAAACAGAGCCAGGAACAGGCAGCGTGGTACTTCACTCACTGTCAAATCAGAAGAGCTTCCTTCTTCCCACACTGAATGGAAATGCTTGGAGGGTGGGGATGCTAATTTCTGATGTTCCCAAATTCTTTTGGCACGTGGAACAATTACAGGTAGTGAGAAAGGCCTTGCCCTCATCGTGAAGTGCATGTCCCAGGCACACAGGTCATTTTGTTAGGGTGGGAGCAGCCTTTGAAGTCAACTAGTGTGACTATTCTAATATCATCCATGAAAAAAAAAAAAAAAAAACCAAGGGGCAATGGGAACAGCGATGGCCACAGGACACACTGCTGATTCCGGCATGATGTATACTCACAGTGACATCTTTAGCCACTAGGGTGCTGTAATTACAGAACATGTTTGGCTACTGAGGGCATTTACCCACAGCAAAAAGAACATCACAAACCAGGTCTCAGGAGAGGGGACAAGGGAGACATGAAGGCAGCAAGCAGAGCCCAGGGCCAACAGAGGTGATTCTCGAGGACTGAACCAGTGTCCTCATGTTAGTGCAGCAAGTTCTTCACAGACTGAGCCATATCCCTACATGTCCCTAGCCTCACTCTGCTGGCTCTTTTATTTATTTATTTTTTTATGTGCTCTGTAATTTCTTCATCTTCAAAATGGAGGCTCAAAGGAAGTACAACGCACAAAAACAGTGTGAAAGCTAGAGTCGAGTCTCCCCTCTCTAACACGGGATTCAGGAACTTGCTGCACAGACGAGGCTCATCTGCACTCACACAGATCCATCTACTAGGGGATGCTGGGATGGAAGGCCTGCACCACGACCAGCTTTATTCTACACACGTTTCACTTTGCCTTCTATCCTGTCACAAGTGCTCTGGGAGGCCGTGGGCTTCCTGTGGTGGGTGGGGATGGGGACAGTGGCTGGATGGCCGACCTGCAGCATAGGCAGATCCTGGAGGACAGCCGGCCGGATTACCCAGCAGGGAGGTCATTTGTAACACACACACACACACACACACACACACACCCACACCCACACACACACACACACACACACAGCTATCAGACAACTTGGGGCTACACTGTGGCAGGAACGCACAAGGACAGCCCTGCTCCAGCCATAGTGGGTGTCTACAGGGTACCACCGTCACTGTTCCCCTTTTGCTCGCTGCAGACTGGTTGTTGCTCTCCTCTTTCAGTTTGGTGGCGAGTCTTTCCCCGGTGAGCAGGGTATTCATGGTCCACCTGTGCCTGAAGATGCCACTTCAGTACCAACACCTCCCACGTGGTCTCTCTCTATCCCTACCTCCTCGCTGCCTTTGGAAGTTTTCCAAGTGCACTGCCCAGCAAGCCCTCCAATGCCATGCCTTGCACTGAAGCCCAGGATATTGAACAACAAAGGGGTCTTTAAAAATGTCTTCCTGCTCAACTCAGGAAGACCAGACCACGTGTTCTTCCTCTTGCCCTTTATTCCTTATGCCTCCTCCACTGCACTGTGGCCTCGTGCCCACCCACCATCCTGGGCAAGGCCCTGTCTTTGGGCTTTTACGTTTCTCCATACATCAACCTCCAACAATAGGAACCTCACTAAACTGATATAACCACATGATCCCTCCCATATCTGACGGGGCTGCCATCCAACCCCTTTGGTTGACAGAGCCAGAATCCTCCCCCATTCTCACTCAACTCTCCCACCCTGCTCCTGGGCTCAGATTTCTGCTCTCTTCAGAGTTGAGCATGGCTACCTTCCCCAACCCCAAGACTCTATTCTAATAGTACCTTAGCAAAGGCGTCCTTGGCCTCTCTAGCAAGTTACAGAGTCTTATTTTCTCTTACTATTCCCAGCTAAGACTGACATGACTCTTATCTCACACAGGTGCTCAGTCTGGCCACACTTAAGAAACACCCAAGTTAATACCTGACTGTGGCTGGGGACTTCTAACCACTCCATGTACAGCCTGGCCTGGAAACTTCTCTCTGGAACCCTTTTCTCCTCTCCAAGAAGGTAGAGAAAATTACCTGTGCCCTGACTTCTGTGGTGAGGCCTCATGGAAAGGTTTCTGTACACTACACCATCACCAGGGTTCCCTCACAGAGTTCCCTAGAATCTGTTCCAGGGCAGGGGGGTGTTTTTTTTTTTTCATGCATTGCCAGCATGGCACAGGGCCTGGTGATATTCTGCAATGATTTGAAGGTGGCAGAGTGAGTGGCTTGAGGATAAGGGCATGCTTCTATTTCAAAGGGGGAGCTACCACCTCTCCCCTTCCTTAAGGGCACAGAGGAATTGTCACATGCTGTTCAGGATGGCACAGCCCTATATGCCAGGCATTTCTAATTTAAACTACAAGGCCCAGGCTTGTAGCTATTATATAACAGGCAGGTGAATGTCATAACATTTTAGTGTTGTGCTGCCTGGAGCAGGAGTGACCCCAGGTCACAGATAGAAGTAAACATCAAGAATGTGAGTGTGTTTGCCTTCCTCCTTCCAAGCCCTTGGGAAAGGAGTGGTTTGAACATATAAAGATAGCCCCTAAGGTTCCTACCTTACTATCCGAAGACCCTGAAAAACAACATGAAAATGCTTTCACCTCAGCTATTGCCCAAATGAAGCCCAACTCATTGTAGGGGATGGGGCAGAAGAGTCCACAGCTTTACAGGTTATCACTGGGCTTCAAGTGTGTGGATTGTGACCAAGAGAGATTCAATTTGGAGTGACCATAAGAATAATGCCTCTCACGCTTCCTGGAGCAAAAGTACTTTAGATTCCTTATTTCAAAGTGTCGGATATGGTTTCCTAAACATTTGTGCAAATGTCAAACCCACTGTCAACCCGAAACCACCTGGAAAGAAGTTAAGTGACAGGCAGTTAAATTAAGAAGTTATAATTTCACTGAAATGTTTCAGGGACCTTTTCAGCCACAAGAACCAAGCTAAGTGACTTCAGTGGAGCTTAAAGTAGCTTGAGTTAGAATGTCACCCTCCCTCCCGTGTACTGTACACACACACACACACACACACACACACACACGGGCAGTGGGAAGTAATGACTGAAATGTACAAAAATATAAGGACCTGAAGGATGCTGAGCCACTCTCTCAGGCAGCAGAGGTGTGCCACTGGGCCTGAACACCCACCTCAGCCCAGCCACAGGAGACAGCACAGCTGCCTAGCACCTTCTCTCACTGGCCCAACCCTGCCATCAATGGGTCCTGTGACTCCAAACTGTCGGGGCCTCCAGTGCTGCCTTCAAAGTCATGTTGGTAATAGGGGTATTCTCATGGACGCTTCTGGGATGCCGGAGAAGTCTCCACTCCCTGCCCTTTCTAAAGAAGAAGGTCTGGGCATCCTATGCTCAGACCCAGCACTGTAGGAGAGTAGAAGCTGCTCTTCTCATTTCCCCCTTTTTGTGTGTGCATGTGTAAGCCAGGGGCCAGTCTTGGGTGTTGCTCCTCAGGTATCATCTACCTTGGCTTCTTAAAGAATCACTCACCAAGAATGGGAGCTGGCTGATTAGTCTAGGTGGGCTGGCTAGCAGATAACTTCCTGTTTCTGCCTCTCTGGCACTGGCCACCACAACTGGCTTTTTATGTGGGGGTCGTGGATTGTACCCGGACCCCCAAGCTTGTGCAGCAAGCACTATACCCACTGAGCCTCCCCCGAAACCCCAGCCCCCACAGATGTTTTCTAAATCAAACAACACATTTGGGAGCTGAAGGGATGCAGGGCAGTGGTCAGGGAGGGTGGGGAGCAGATGCGAGGAAGGTCAGGAAGGGACATGGTAAGAGGTAGACAATGGGCAACTGAGTTAGCACCAGTAGCCAGTTGGGGACCGAGCAGGACTCTTCCAAGCACAGTCCAGGTGTCCATTATGGGGGAAAGAGTCCAAAGGTCACTCTTGTCCTGGATGATCACTCTCTGCCACCTGTGAATCTGAAAGTAGAGCTTCTGAGCCTGCTGCCTGACCCCAAAGGCCCG
Organism: Phodopus roborovskii; assembly: GCF_943737965.1. Taxonomy (NCBI): domain Eukaryota; kingdom Metazoa; phylum Chordata; class Mammalia; order Rodentia; family Cricetidae; genus Phodopus; species Phodopus roborovskii. Next base: position 48,999,301 of record NW_026126511.1, on the reverse strand, counting down.
GTGGCCAGATTTCTCTGAGAAATGTTGGCAGCTCTCTCTCCTGGCACTACCTTTATGACTCTAGACCAGAGCTCCAAATGAAAGGCAGGTGTAGGATGACAGTGTCAGGTGTTTATGCAAACAGGGTTCTAAAGGTATACCTCCCTGAAGGTCTGCAGGACCAGCTGCCACCAGCAGCTCTGGCCACTACACTCACACCAGGGAACTCTAGCTGCTAGCAACTCCTCAAACCCCATGTGTCTGGAGAAAATAAAGGAGGCCAGGGTCATGGACTCCCCCAAAGACCAGGGAGAAACATAAGCTGGTGGTCTTAGGGCAGGGTCATCTTCGAGCTCAAGGGTACGGAGCTGTTGGTATTGGGCAGTAGTCAGAAAGGGAAACAGGTGGCCCTTCTGTTCCAGCTAAAATAAAATGTTAGTTAGCTACAATCAACCTTATTACTCTCATCCACAGCCTCATTGGGGCAGTACAATATCTGGAAAGCCTCTTAATTTTACTGGGCCAGTTTCCCCCAACCCTACCCTGCTGGAGGTAAAAGGGCTTAGCAGGGCTACTCTCCAACCATACCCGCCCCCCAGCAGTGACTTGTTCATGTTCGCTCCTGAAAGCATGCCCTGACATGCCCCTGATCCTCTAGGATCCTGAGAAAGGCTAGGTCAGGGAGCAAACCCACACAGACAGACCTAGAGACTGTTTGGATCTCTAGGACAGCCAGAACACTACAGGGATCCTTGCTGTGGTCCCTAGACCTCTAAGGAAAGAAGAGGTCTCAACAGCTTCCAGTCTGTTTGCTTCTGCTTGGTTGTGAGTGGGACATAGTCTGTCACCGGCTACCACAGTCTACAGTAGATGAGGTGCATTGCCCTGTGGTTCAATCTGGCAACTCCAGAAAGACGCAGCTTTCATTCTCATGAGCCCAGCCACCAGAGGGTAGAGGAGCTGGAATGCTGCTCCAGGTGGTACAGAGCTAGTTTCACAAAAGCTAAAAGCAAACCCCCCCACACACACACACAGTCTCTCAAAGGGGGAAGATGACTAAAGATAACTGCTGTTTTCTGGCTTGTTTTATTCATAAGAAGGGTCTAGAGGGGCTAAAGAGATGGCTCAGAGGTTAAGAGCACTGGCTGCTCTTCCAGAGGTCCTGAGTTCAATTCTGAGCAACTACATGGTGGCTCACAACCATCTATAATGCATTCTGGTGCCCTCTTCTGGCCTGCATTGCAGGCATACATGCAGGCAGAAAACTGTACACATAAGTAATAATAATAATAATAATAATAATAATAATAATAATAATAATAATAAAACAAAAGGTGTCCAAACCATGGGTTGACTATGCTAAGAGCTTGATAGACACACACCATTAGCATTTCTCATAAGCTCCTTGGGGTATCCTTTTGGAATGTTTCCAAATTGAATTGTCAAGATGCTCTCAAAGGGGAGGCAAATGTCTGATTGTCCCGAGCAGTGGCCCTGTCCCTAGGCTAAGCATCTTCTTGATGAGCTCTGAAGAGCTTCCAGCAACAAGCAACCCTTCCAGTTGAGTCTGAAGACGCAAGGAAGAAGGATCCTGATAGGGGAGGAGAAGCCCTAAGCAGAAGAAACAGCTTAGAGGAGGCAAAGGAACATCAAGGTAGGCCAGTGGGAGCATGGTCACTCCGGTACAGCTGAAACACATTAGGCAATGGATGGGGGTGAGCAGAGATGGAGCCAGAGTCAAGCTTCAGGGTACTGGGGATGGGGATGGAACCCTGGGTCTGAGCCTAGCATGTGCAAGACTTTGGGCCTCATCCCTAAAAGAAATCTGAGCCACTGTTTCTCTTTCCCTGGAACTTGGCATTGGATGTAACTGTTCAGATTAGCGTTCTCTCTGCTTGCCGTATGCCCAGCCTTCCCTGTTTCCTGGGCAAGCTACTATTTCCCATATTAGTCCTTCATTTCAAGTGAGGGGTTTCTTTAACTTTACTTTTTTACTGACCCTTTCAGGTGTCTGAGCTGGGGCTGTGATCCATGCATCAGATTACAAAGAATCCAGTTTGTCATGTCATGAAGTTTGGATTTTGTCTTTTGGGCAGTACGGAGCATCTCAGAGTTGCATGTGTAGACTGCCACTGACAGGGGTGGCAAAGTCATGAAGATACACCACAGGTCACCCTAGAATCAATGACCAGGTATGTACCCTAACCACGTCATTTAGAATACAACAGCTTTGTTCTTATGATGGGAGGGTAAGACTTGGTCATGTGAGAACAAAGGGGCTACCACTAGGGGGCAGATAGGTCAATCAATGAGTTTGGGGTGGGGGTGCACTAGGGTCGGAGGAGCAGGAGGGGAAGGAGGGGCCTTCCTGCTGGGAGACCAGGATGCTCAGGAAATGACCAGAAGGCAGGCCTGGCACTGAAGCCCCATCCCCATCCTTGGCTCCCTTCTGCTGAGGCCACCTGTGAGTGAGATGAGACTTGAAGAGGAAGACGAGGAGAGTTAAGGAACTGGAGAAGAAAGGCAGACAGGCCAGCTGACAGGCAGTACCAGGGATTTAGGATCTGCTCTCAGAAGGATTGTTATTTTAATCCCCGCCCCCCCCCCCTTCGTTAAATATTGTTTTGCCAACTGCCTCTACAGCTTGTAGGCAAGGTTGGACATGGAGCTGACAGGAGGTCATTTAGAATGCCCCAGAAGCTGACCTTGCCCTGGGTAGGCAGGTGACTTGTCCAATAGTGAAAAGTTGCCAAATGTGGCAGGGCAGGACGGTCAAGGATGTAAAACAGGTCATGATGGGGAGCAGTGGAAAGGGACAGACAGTAAGGTTGCATAGCATCGAAGAAGCCGATAATAACCTAAGTGGAGAGTAGACATCGCAAGGACAGCTGCATGAAGTGAAGTTCCCTGGGTAAGAACCATTATGTGTACAAGGGGACAAAGATAGGAAGATAGTGCTGTGACAGGCATGGATTGTGAGGGTTTAAAAGGTGCCTCCAAGGCTGCAGCATTGTCTCAACACTAAGATGAAGGTTGAAGTTCAAGCCAGAGCCACAGACAGCAGTGGACAGAGTGAGTCTGTGCAGTGGCTCTCTGGCACAAGGCTGGGTCCAGGACACATGCAAGTGTGTGTTGGGTTATCCGATTCCTGGAACCTACCCCAGGGTTTCTGAGTCTGACGTTCAGGTGTAGCCAGGATCTGCATTTTTAAAAAGGTCCCAGATGATACTGAGACATTAGGACCACAGTCTTAAGTGAATTCACTCTGGGAAGGAAAGGGACTTTTCAGCCAGCAGGCTATGTGGGCCACAGGGGCTCGAGCCTTGTCCAAGGTGCTCATGGTCAAGGCCACCAGTTTAGCAAGCTCTCGGAGTTAAGGCCTTGACTGGAAGCTCCTGTACTCCCAGGGACTTTACAGAAAGGGCAGTGGCAAGCCAGTGATCCTGTTTCTGGGGTGTGTGGTGATGATCACAGGGCTATCCATGAGACAGCTACCCACTTAATGACTTCATAAGCAATGTCCCTTCTCTGTTGTCAAAGTACGATCTGAACTCACACAGACTACTGGCACTGGCAACATGGAGCTTACCTAATGTGCCCTGTATCTTTTTACTTTTTAATTTAAAAATACATTAATTCATTCATTCAGTGTGTGTGTGTGTGTGTGTGTGTGTGTGTGTGTGTGTGTGTGTGTGTAAGATAACCTAAAGAAGTCAGTTTTCTCCTTCTATCACGTAGGTCCCAGGGATAGAACTCAGGTCATCTATCAGGTCTGAGGCAAGCACCTTTACCTGCTGAACATCTCACAGGCCAGACTCTCATCTTTTCTATAACAGGGTCTAGAGGGGAGGAGCCAGCTGGCTGGGACAGAGTTGAGATCCAACCCTAGGGTGCATGACCTCATCCACAGCTCCTTCTGTCTATGTTGCCAGCATTCAGTCACCAATAAAGACATCTGCCAGCCTGGCCACCTGGGGTCTACATCCTGAGCAGGTGTCAATGATTAGGCACTTCTGTGCTGGAGCCAGAGCTCCCCGGGTGGGGGTCACACACAGCTGTCACTGCCCACACCCAAACTTGGGCCTTCCTGGCTCAGAATTGCCAGGAAACTTCCTGGTGGGCCAGGAACAGTGCAGAGTGGATCCCAGTGACAGCCTGGGGACACAGCTAGCTCCACAGTTAGCATTTAGCCCTCTGAACTGGCCCTTGGCCAGTGAGAGTTAGCCTGTGAACCTACTATAAAGGAGTTGCCTGAGAGACCCAGTAGAGGTTCTGATCTGATCAGAAAGCTGAAGCCAGGCAGCTCCAGAGTTCTGACAGACACTAGCTGATCACTTATCCCCAGCTCACAGCTTCCCCAGGGCCTCTGTGCCATGTTGGTACTTATCTTGGTATGCAGAGGTCAAACCAAAGTACATTTCTGATAAAAATTAAAACCATAAGCACCTTCACCTTTGGTCACGCCCATTCTGGATGTCTTTTTCTCTTATGTTTTTGGTTGTGAGCCTAGCCTTTAACGGCTGAGCCATCTCTCCAGCCCTGGATGTCTTTTTCTCATCCATCAACCTGCAAACAATACAATACAGCTACACGAACAACTAGGGCTTCTGATAGAAGGGGGAAAATGGTTGCAAGTGACATCAACGGATCTGGTTCATGACAAGGCAAGCTGTGCCTCCAGTCAGGGGTCCTATATCGATGTTGGCAGAAATCCCTTAATAGGGATCCAAGCCACCTTCCGGTTGGGGAGGAAACTAGCCAAGAGTGTCAAGTATAATTAATGGAGAACCATGCAGGCACAGTGGCCCAGTTTTGACCCTCTGGCTGGGCCCACCTGTATAGAGGGGGGACTGTTCCAGAAAGAATTGCAAGCCAGTCCATGAAGAGGCCCCAACATGGTTTCTCAGTACAGGGCTGCAGTGCAAGCAAGCAGCTACAGGAAGAGAATGCATGGTGCTGTGGACCCGAGTCACACCCAAGAAGCTGAACGTCTTACCCAGCACACATAAAGAATGGAGATTGCCTAAGAGCTCCATCCTCTTAAGTTTAAGGGAGAGCTTTTCATAATGCACAGAAACATCTGTGTACTGGCTGTGGCTGTGCCCTAGGTAACCATTTCCACTGGGCAAAGGTCTCCTGGAGGCAGGGCTGCTACTCAGTTTTGTATTTAGTCCTCGGTGTGTAGCAGCTTGTTGAGGTGATCACTGAGAGTTTGCAGTTGTCAGGGTTGAATAAAATAGATCAATGAGATGGCTCAGCTGGTGAGGGTCCTTGCCCGACAAACTTGATGAACCTGAGTTCAATCCCGAGGACCTACATGATGAAAGGAGGTAACCAGCCTTTGATCTCTGCAAGTATATCATGGCTTGTCTGCAGGCAAGCACTCACAAATAACCAAGTATGATTAAAATTATGTTTTAAAAGAGTTGGACAAGGCAACTGAAACCAGTTTTAAAACTCGAATAAATTGGAGAGGTAAAAGAAGGCTTTCTTTCTTCCTTTCTTTTCTTTTTTTTGTCTCTAACAAAGGTTAATTGAGCACATACAGTGTGAGTTACTCTCCTAAGAGCTTTCTTTATACAGGAGACACCATTTACTATTTGCTAATCCCCAGAAAACAGAAATTGTCCTTATCCTCATTTTACAGATTGAGAAACTGAGGCAAAATAGAATGGCAATGTGCCATACCCAAGAGCACACAGTAAGAGCTAAGGTTCAAACCCAGATGTGAGAAGAGCCAGAGCCAGGCCCTCCCATTGGGCGAGTTCTTCATCTGCACTTCACTGCAAATATACACGCAGGCCTGAGGAGCCTGTATGTGACAGGTGTGGTCTTGGCTGTTCCCCATAGCAATACAGATGTGAGGGATGGAGGGGCATGCACTGTGGATTGGGAAGTATCCTCCAGCCCATGGTACCACTGGGAAGTATCGGAGCTTTTAGAGGTGGGACCTAGGAGAGGTCTCAAGCTACTGGTGGCAGTCCCTGAAAGGGACATAGGGGCTGTCAGTCTCTTCCTCACTGTTTTTGTTCTCAGATGCCATGAGGTGGGCAGTTTGAGCCACATCTGACCCCACCCCATGACGTGCAACCTCACTACAGGCCCCAGAGCAATAGGGCCAACCACAGACTTCTACCTCTAGCGCTGAACCAAGATAGGCTTCTCTTCTGTTTAAATTGATTGTCTGGGTGCATTTTGTTATGCTGGCGGGATGCTGACTAGCACAGCATATGTGACCTCCAGTGTTCAAGTGTGGGGAAAAAGATTTCTGTCCCCTAAACCAGAATGAGTTACTTAGAATGTCAGAAATATAAGCCTGCACCCAGAAAGAGGACCCACTTATAGAAACCTGAGTGAAATGGTGAGATACTACCACCCTGCCCCACAGAGGCCTGTTCCAGGGAGATACAGGCTCCAAGGCCTTCCAGGAGGAAGGCCTTAACCTGGTGGGGGAGGGTCAGGAACCCATGCTGCAAGCTTCCCTATCAGTAACTACCCCAGATCTACCCCTCAATAATCCCTAGTGTGACTTGATGGCTTAATACTCTGTTCCACTCTAGGGCAGGGGAAGGATGTGTACTAGTTGCCATCACCATGACTAATCACTTGACAGAGACACATAAGCATGGAAGGAGGTGAGGCTGATTATGGTAGAGAATGCCCAATGGCTAGAGCAGCTATATGTACCTGGTATGGGTGGGAAGCAAGCAGGCCAGCCCAAGAGGCCACGTCACCCTCAAAGTGCCATTCTCAGTGATCTGTTTCTGCCAGCTAACATCCTATAGGCTCCGCAAACCTTCAAACCTGCACCACAGTATGAGAACCAAGCATGCAGCAAACCTAGACACTTCAGATGCAACAGAGACTCAGTGGATCAGGGATTTTTTTTTTATTCTGTGACAAAATTTAAGGGAGGAAGAAGGTCTTCTTTCGGTTCACAGATTGGGGGTACAATCCATCATGAATAGAAGGCACGATAGAGTTTGTGATATTGGGAGATATGGCAGGGACACTCGAAAGACCAAGAAGCAGAGAAAGGGGAGCCATTGATGCACTCTTTATCCACTTCCTCTTTGCACTCAGTCTGGGAGCCCAGCCCGTGGGATGATGTCACATCCATTCAAGGTGGGTCTTCCCTCCTCAGTTGAAGTTCTCTAAAAATACCCTTACAGGCATGCCTGCACGTGGGCCTCGATGCCCTAGTCTTTCTTAGCTCATTTGAATGATCAGAATTGACTACTGCACTCAGAGAAGCCAAGGTAAAGCAGCGATCACAGAATGAGAGGGACCATGGGAGCTTCTCCTCAAGTCCTTGCTTCACAGCCTTGATTTCCCCAAGCAAGTTGTTGCTTGTCATCAGGTTGTATACACTGTAGGAGTGCCTGTGTACTGTTGCTGTTCTCTGGTGTTGTGATGCTGACACCCTGGGTGAAAGGGCAAAGAGATCTGGGTGCTGGCTTAGCAAAGGCTTCCCAGTCTGAAAACACCAAAGCCCAGGGACTTGGCTGCAAGAGAAACGGGCCCCACAGACCTTGCCTGGGGTTCTCCTGCTGGGGTATGGAGCCTGCCCTCAGTCCTTGCTCTTTTTGAGGCATTTCCAGAAGCACTGGTTCACAAAAATCACTCTAGTGGGCAATGAGACAGAAACATATGCATGGGACAACAAGATAGTTTAGCAGGTATAGGCTCTTCCTACACAAACCTGATGACCTCAGTTCAATCCCTGAACCCACGTGGAAGAAGACATGTCCTTTATCTTCCACGAACACACCACAGCCTGCGGTGCTGTGTACTCACACATAAACCAGACACACAGACATCAACAATAGTAAGTATATAAAATAAAAACAAAGAAAAGGAACAAACACACAGATCTTGGTCTGCAAATAAAAAATGATGGGACTGCCTCTGATAAGACAGGGTTCCATCTACCTCAAAGGCCAAAGATCCCTTCATGTGATCCATCGGAGCTGACCTGACAAGCCCTGAACAGGCCTCTGTGTATAGTAGGTTCAGGTTGCTCCTGATGACTTTGGTCTAACCAGAGGTCAGGCTGCTTGAGAGCAGATGACAGCCCTGCTTGGTTCTGAATGTAAGGGAGATGGAGGGGAATGGTGGGGGAGAGAAAGGGAGGGGGCAGGTGTGACTCTGCAAGTCAGTGCAAAGACCTCTTCTCTATGCAGATGCACAGGAGATTTCAAAGACAAATCAAGTCAGAGAATGCAAATGAAACAGCAGGACTTTGAAGGCTGCAAAGCAAAGACCTTGACCTGGCCAGCTCCTTCTCCATGGTTCTGAACTCTAACAAAAAGAGGCACATGGGAAGACTAGTGTCAGGCTGGAGTGTTTGTACGCCTGACTTAGCTGATGTGCACAGTTAGGCCCACAACACCTTCCTCACCGCAGGACTCCTGGGCCAGTGCCTTAGTGCAAACTTGGGATCCACCACTGCTTTCCAACAGGGTGCTGAGGCCTGCTCGAGGGAAGGCAGCAGCTCCACTGAGGCAGCCTGTAGACCTGGCACCTCCAGGTCTTGAGCCGAGGAACACCGCTATTCCCACTGTTACAGTTCTGTCCATAAACCTCAAACCTGTAGTCTGTGAGCTCACTTCTTTAAGTCTCATGAGCTCCACAGGCAAAGTGCTCGGGGATGAAAAGCATCCTAGCAATTTGGCCTGAAGAACAAAAGCCCATCAGCTCTCGGTGCTGAACATAAGGCAGCTTGACTTCTCGATCAATCAGTCTGGTAGCAGGGGAATGTCTGCCCCACATTTCCTGTGCTTGCAAGGAGGTCGCCAGGAGCAGGCTGAGTGGTGCATTGGGGAAGGTGGTGTGTGAGCTCGCATCTGCCCCGGGGGCTGGCCAAGCTGGTCATGGACCCCAAACCCTGACCACCACACCGACAACCTCATTCAAAAGCCTCTCACATAGCTTTGTCATCTGCTCCTGCAGAGGGTTTCTGAAGCTCCAGGCTGCCCTGTTAGCCCTTGGTCTGGCTTTGAAGGTCTCTCATAATCTGGCTCACTCCACCTTTTTCCACTTGATCCCCAGAGCCCTGGACACTATCTTTTCCAGGACAGTGATACAACAGGTGTCCTGGGTTCCTATACTGTGTCACACTCTACTTTCGTGCCTCTAGCCACGCTGGCTTCCTTCTAGGAACATTCTCCCAATACAGGGATGGCTTTGACTCTATTCAAGTGACAGATCTGCCCCCATCCTCCATGAGGTCTTTGTAGGCAGTGGTACAACACAGTCACAGGCCTGGGCTGGAGTCACAGCTCCCACCTAAATGAGTCACTCAGCACCATTTATCTAATCTTCCTTTGGAAAGTAACAACAATAACAGCACTTAACTTCATGCACGGAAGTGGGGGGGATAAAATATGAACATGCCTGTCAATCACCACTCAGCACAGTGTTTCACACCCTGTTAATTCCACGAGGGGGAAAAATCCCCACTGTTTCAAAGGTTTATTAAACTGGTTTAGTTATTTACCTCAACTTTCCTCTTCCTCCCCTTCCTCCTCCCTCCTCTTCTTCCTCCCTCTCCTCCTTCATCTTCTTGATTTGTGCTGCCGCAGCAGATGGACTCTGGGCTTTGTGTGGGCTAAGGCAAGCACTTGACCACTGAGCTACATTCTCAGTCTAGGATCAAGAGATCAGGGGATAGTAATTAAAATAGGAGCTGCCAGTTTTAAAGGTTTGGGAATGAAGCTCTATTCCAATCTTCCAAACTGGTGGCTCCTACTGCAATGATTACTCCTGGACTACTCGAACCTTCTCTTGCAAATCCCTGCAGCAACCCCCCTCCTAGTCTGTCTCTCGCGGCTCAGTGTTGTTCATTATGGTTTTTCGATCTTAGTTTTGGTTAATTGCTTGCTGGCTGGCTTCCTTTGTTCCCATCCAGAGGGGAGTGGGAGGGTAGGTACATTGTGACTGGATCGGTTCTGTTGCTAAGAGCACAGTGGTTGTCTAAGTCAGAGTCTCAGACTTGGTTTATTTATCTAGGAAGAGAGAGAGAGAGAGAGAGAGCAACCCCTTCTTATTTACTTGTGACAATATGCTGAAGACACCCCCACACCCTTCCCCCCACATACAGAATCTGTTTATCTTTTCTGCAAGCACAGTGAAAACCATCTCCCCAGAGTTCACTTGGAAAATTACTCTGAACACTTTCAGTTCAATGAGGCCTGTGATTATAATCGGCTCTTTCTTAATTCCTAATTGGACCCCTCTGGCTCACATGGCAGGGGCTGCACTGTGCAGACTACCACACCCAGCAGGGAAGCCCAGGAGGGCTGAAGGTGAAAGGTGGGAGGCTATGGTCTGGCTGCAGGGATGACAAGGCCCCTCCAAGGGCCATGTGTCTGCCAGTACTGTGCTATTATCCTGGATGTGATCTATCACCAAACACAAAGGTAGCAGCTTCAAATTCCCAAGGTTGTGCCTAGGCCTCTGGGCATCAGCATCATTCACTCTTCCTTGGAGAAGGCAGGATGGGAAAGTATGAAGACCTGGACAGACTTCCTAGTCACAGAATCAAAGAGTCAGGTCTCGAACAGACTTTGGGCCTGCCACCTCCCATGACCCCCAAGATCTAGAGTCTGAGGACTACGTAAAGCAGGTACCACAGGCCCTCCTCTCAGGTAGGGGTGGAGATATGGACATGTGTCTGGCAGGATCCTATGTCAAAGCAAGCAAGGATGCCTTGGCGGAGTGCAGGGAGGTGGGGAGGGGGCCTGGAAGCGTGTGTACATCTTCCCACGCTTCAGTAGAGATCCATACACCACCAGGACAGATGACCCACCTCTTCCTCCCCACCCGCCTTCACTGCCCTTTACTTTGCCAGGCTAACTGCTGAGGACAAAAGACAAACTCTTCTATCATTCTGTAAGTTAATTGCTTTTCTTCTGCCAGTAACCAAATGCCTGACACGATGGGGGCGGGGCTAGAGGTTGTGGTGGTGGCAGGAGTATGAGACTGCTTACACCTCTGTGAACCAGCAGGTAGACAGTGACTAGACCCAAAGCAGGGCTGTTCTATAAACCTCGAGGCCAACTCTCTAGGGACTTACTTCCTCCAGCTAGGGCTCAGCTCCTAAATATTCTGCAACCAACAGCTGGGGACAAAATGCTCAAAACATAACTTGTGGGGAAATTTCATATTCAAACCATGACCTCACTTAAGCGTAGGGATCTCCTGGGAAGGCTTGCACTGCTTTTAAATTTGCATTGTGGGGACTGGAGAAGGCAGGAATCAGTGTGTGGGTCTGAGGACAGTCCCTCTGTCCAGCAGGAGGAAGGGCTCATGGAAGCAGACTCCCCACACCCATAACCTCATAACCTACACTTTCCCTTAATGTTAACATTGTACCATCTTTAGAGAATGAAAAGCCAAACCATTTCCTTTCTGTCTTTCAATTGCCTTCTGGAATTTATTTCCTTCCAGATCTTACCCCAAGTTACATGATAAAAATAAGGAACTCATTAAGTTTTTATCAATCACCTCTCATGCATCTTCATTGGCCATTGGAGGTAGGCGATGTGTGAATGCAGTTTGAAGACATCCCTGGAGGTAGGATGTGCCCAGGGTGAGCACCCTCTGCAGGGTCAACTGTGGAGAGCAGTCCAGGATCCTACCAAAGATACATTTTCTCATGCCCCGCCTACAAAGATGTTGTGGTACACATTCTGGAACAAATCGCCAGCACCTCTTCTCCATGGCAACACAGACACCTCTCTGCTCCAGCAAATTCCCATGCTGACTTAAGTCACTCAGTAAAAGAACAAACGCGTATGTCAGTCTCAGGTTATCAACAAGACTTCTCCATGGGAGGAGAGAGGGATGGCTTCTTGTCCCCCAGGGCAGCTTCAGATTCCCAGGATACAGCTGGGGCAGGAAGTGGCCACCAAAGAAAAGGGGTTGGCGGAAGAGGAGAATTTCCAAAGCCACTGACCAGGCCTTTGCCCTCTGAGAGGACAGTAAAGGGATAAAGTCACTGTGGTTGTATGACAATGCCAGGTGAAAGAAATGAATGACTGACTGACTGAATGAATGAATGAATGGCAGGCAACAAACTCTGAATTAAAAGCCATGTACATCATGCAAACACATATGAAATAGCTTTCTCTAGAACCCTCAGAGGTGAGGTTACTTCCTGCCAGTGCCTGGCCCACCATCCCTTGGTTACGTGAGAGCTCTGCCACCACACATGAGAGGGTCTTCCATTCCTGATTTGTGCCCTGGGAAGTAACACTTCATGGTAAGAGAAGCGTGGGATACAGAGTCAGGAAGTTTCCCTGTTGTGTGTGACACCAGAGAAACACTTCATTTCCTTGAATGGATAGTTTCCCCCACCTGGAAACAGAAAGTTTCATTTCTGTTGCTCTGATAAAGTACCCTGACAAAGGGTAACGTGGGAAAGAAGGGGGCTTATTTCAGGGTACACTTCCAGGTTATAGCCCATCACTGGGGAAGCCACAGTGGTAGGAGCCTGAGGAAAGTGACTATAGCACATCACAGCCACAGCCAAGAGCAGAGACATCAATGCATGCTTGCTCATAGGCTCATTTGTTTGTGTTCAGAGTCTCCTGCCTAGGGAATGGTACCACCCACAGCGGGCATGTCTTCTCAAAACTGACTTAACTAAAACAATCTCCTCCAGACATGCCCACAGGCCAATCAAATGTTGACAATCCCTCAGATGATTCAAGGCTATGTCAAATTGGCAATTAAAGCTAGCCGTCACGGAACTAACAATGTAGTAGCAGGAACTAACAATGTAGCGGCTTGGTGGATGAAAATGACATGAGCAAGCCTTCTGCATCTATGTAACACAATACAAATGCTGTCAGTCAATAGAGCAGGAATCAAAGAGGCATGGCAAAGCACGGGCTTCTAAAGAGGACCTTGCCTGTTAGTGAGGGCTCGGCATTGGTTTCTGCTTCAAGAACAGAACAGACATGTGGATGAATGGTTTACGAAGGACTAAATGTCTGAACTCTGCCTGTGTGGTAACTCCAGGGCCAAATTCCTGTTTCCATAATCTCAGAGAGAATGAATTAGTGGATGTATTTCTATTTCCTGCTGCAAGTATTTTAAATCTCAGAAAAATAATCAGCAATTTATAATTTTGCAAACTTTTTTTTTCTTTTTTTTTTTTCTTTTTTCTTTTTGCAATTAATAGACCCTAACCAAGCCAAATAAATTGTTTGGCTATTGCTCTGCAATCCATATGACACTGGATGAACATGAACTATCATGTTTTAATAATTATTTTAACATGCATCTCATTTTCCAAAATAGTTTTATCACTAGAGTCAAATTTTGATATACTGTAGATTTTCATGATTCTTTTATACTTTTTTCCTTAATGGACTCTTGCTTAAGGCAGCCCTACCAATCAAAAAGCAAGTAATGTCAGAAGGTGAAAGTTTCTTACTTGGGTGTGACAGTAATGCGCAAAAGCATCCCCTCTAGGTGGGTGGCCTCTTATTTGCAGTGATTATATTTTTAAAATACAATGTCTGATTTCTGAGGTACTTTATCTGCAATTAAGGCTGTCTACCATTAGGTGGCAGTAGGGTCACGATCATAGTTTTCCACATAACCATGACTAGATTACTTGTAGCTGGAGATGCGGGTAGAAATCTGTATTTCTTCCATTTTCAAAAAGGATGTTTTGAAAAATGAAAACAGCCACAACTGGCAGTATCTAAGGAGTAATTTTAGTCTTTAATATGTAATATGAACAAATATTCAGTAGTTATGGCCTTTAATAACTCGTCACTAAATATTTAATCACTGTGATATAAGACCATCCTCAACCACCCCAAACAGATACAGACTTCACCCTAAACCCTCTGGGAATCCTAAGCCTGGGTTCCAACACCTGCTTTGGAGTTACTGGACCTCATGTCCTTATTTCTACACTCCTGTCTCTTCCTGTGGGTGGGGACCACAGGGCCAGTTTAGCTGACAAAGACCCCTTCAGAATTTACTGCCCTGGCTCCCAGGTAGAAGAAAGCAAGGTCACAGCAGGCAGCTGAGAGGGAAAAATGCCAAGACAGTAGCATGGGAGAGGGGATGCTAAGCTTTAACAAGAAAAAGGCGATGCTGGACTCCCAGTTTTGGGGAGGGGCAGATTCCTCCTGTTAAGAATACTCAGGAGGTGGAGAGTCAGATCACCCTTCAGCAACGACCCTCACCCAGGGTCAGATTCTGCTCCTCACACCCGCTTTATGAGGGAGTGGTGCTTTTCTACTGCAGAACATGCAAGCTCATTCTGTCAGCGAGAGTTACACAGGGCTCATCACTAGTAGCAACCTGGGCAAGACTGGGCCACACTGGCTCAGCCCTGAGCACACAAGTAGCTTTACAGCTTGGGCCCCTGTGGGCCAGCACTTACCCAACCCAGGAGACCATGTTTTCTTTCCTGTCCTATGAATCAAGTGACAGCACCACACCTCGCCCTGTTCCCGGTGTAACTGTGTCTTTTTGACTATTTGTATTTGTCTGGTCACATTTTCATGAGTGAGCAGGAATAGGCATGAAATGGCAGTGGATGGGCCAGTGAGATGGCTGGGTGGTTAGAGTGTGTGCTGCCACGCCTGGCTACCACAGCTCAGTCCCCAGACATACATGATGGAAGCAGAGAACCAACTCTTACAAGTTGTCCTCTGACTGCCATGCATGTGAGCACACACACACGTGCACACACGTGCACACTCACACACATACACACACACAATAAGAAAATCTTTAAAAATGTAATAGAACAAAAGGACTTGAGACTGTTTTAAGTTACAAAACATATCATCCCAATCACTGCTGTGTCTCTGTAAAGGCTTATGTGTATACGCATATTTGTGCATATATGTACACATATATGTGTGCATGCTTGGATGCAAGTGCATACATGTGTATATGGAATCCAGAAATCAACATTGAGTATCTTTCTCTATTGCTCTCTAGTTTAGTTGTTGAGACAGGGTCTCTCCCTGAACCTCAAGCCCATGGATTGACTAGGCTGGCTGGCGAAGCAAGCTCCAGGGTTGGGATTGGCACACCTCTGCCTCCCCAGTGCTAGGGTTACAGATCACACATGCTGGATTTTACATGGGTGATGGGGAGCAGACTCGGGTTCTCATGCTTGCACGGCTCTGACCACCTGGTGTCTTGCTTGAGCTTTCCCTGAGCCTCTCGGCTCCCCCTGGCACACCCATGGTGCAGTTCCAAACAGCAGGCAGGCATCTTGAGTATAGATTTTGAGCCCTGTACTTCCTCAGCCCACTCAGACTTCACACTTTCCCTCAACCTGCTTTTGCCTGGAACTGGTTCTCTAAAAGGAACACAGAGCCTCTTTCCTCTCTCTCTTTCAAAATAAAACACTACTCTGAGACCATCTGCCCTGGAAATCCATCCAGATATGTTGGTGGCTCTTCCTCTGAGACCACAGGCCAGCATCACAGTGTCCCCCATGTCCCCCGTGTCCCCCGTGCCATGCAGGTATATATGTGCCCATTCTTTTTAATTTTGTGAAGGTTTATTTATTTTACCCTATATCTATGGGTGTTTTGCCTTCATGTGTAGCTGTGTGCTGTGTGTGTGTGTGTGTGTGTGTGTGTGTGTGTGTGTGTCTGGTACCTGAGGAGGCTAGAAGAAGGCACTGGGTTTCCTGGAATTGGAGTTGAAGATATTATGTGGGCTCTTAGAATGGAACCCAGGCCCTCTGTGGGGCAGGGTCGGGGGGAGACAACAAACAAAAACCTAAGTGTTCTTTTAAACAGTGCTCAGCTGTCTTTCCGGCCCTGTTCGTTCTTGTCTGTCCTGAAGGCTGCTATAGG
This sequence comes from Phodopus roborovskii, assembly GCF_943737965.1. Classification (NCBI taxonomy): domain Eukaryota; kingdom Metazoa; phylum Chordata; class Mammalia; order Rodentia; family Cricetidae; genus Phodopus; species Phodopus roborovskii. The sequence goes on along the minus strand of NW_026126511.1, from coordinate 48,983,474 downwards.
CTGACACTAAGAATTGAAGAACTGAAGGGTGTTGGAGGGCCTCCTTTAGCACAGGGGTGAGTCAAAAAAGCCTAGGGTGGGCAGAGGAGGAGGGGTCAGGAGCCTGGGTTCAATGTGTGCTTCACCCATGAGTCAGCACGTATCTTGGTCAAGGCAGTCCATCTTGTGCACAGAAAGGTAGCCCAGTCCAAGGAGGCTGAGACAGTCTGGGTACCATCTCTCTAAGTCCTAGACCACTGCTCTAGACTGATGGACCTGCATTTCTGTGTAGAGTCAGGCCAGGAACACATTAATATTCTTAGTCTATAAGTAGCTCTGCGGTTATAGATAAAATTAAGTGGCATGGCTATTTTGGTAGAAAGTCAGGTAAAAAAAAAAAAAAAGCAGAAAAATAAGCTCTCTGTCAAATGCCAGCCCCCCACCTCCCTGCCACACACACCCTGTTCTTTTTTTATGCCCATTTGGTATTTGTTTTTAATTCTGGCTGATTGTCAATTTTAAAACCTGATGCATAGCGTGGCTTGCTATTCCGGAGGCGTTATTTTAAGATAAAACAATGTAAATTCTGCCTTGGGATGGCAGATGGCTGGCAGTTCGCTGTTTGGCAATGCAACTGGTATGGTATGTTGAGGATTGAGAGCAGCAGGTACAGGGCTCAATTCGAAACCGCCACAGATGCTCGGAGGGAGCGGGGGAGGGGCACAAGCTGGTCAGGAAATTAAGAACGGTACTGGGAGCTCAGAGGGGGGAAGATGGTAACTAGCTGAAAGTTTGCTTCTTCTGGTCTCTACTTACTCTCTTTCTTTCTCTTTGGTTGCTCCCTGGAAACTCGGGAAGGCCCTTAGATGTCAGGAGCAGGGAAGAGCCTCTAACTTTGCTTCAGATCAGTCTGTCTGGCAAAGCTTGGGCTCCTTGATAAACTGAAAGGTGGGAACAGAGCCTATAGAGGAGCCTTGAATGTGTTGTGTTACTCAACAGAGATGCTGCCGGCTTCCTGCAGCCTCAAGCAGGGAGCCTGAACCCAGTGAATGACATCATAGGGAGGAAGGGCCAGAATCTGAGAGAGACAGGCGGGCAGGCACTGGCTGCCAAAGGTGTCCTCTCTTATCTGAAGATCCCCACCACATGGTCTGTCCTCCACTGTCACTGTCACTGTGGGCTCAGAGAGTGTGCAAGGTGTTGGTGTGTTGACCTGGGAGGAAACAGGTCAGGAGGTTCATTCAAAGTCAATGAGACATCTGAATGCTTTTTAAAAAGGTCACTCACCCACAGCCTCCCCTTAGAATGTCCAAAGGGATCAGCAAAGCAAATTCCTCTTAGTATGTGTGTATCTTCTATGTGTGTGATTGTCTTGTGTGTGTGTATGTGTGTGTGATTGTGTGTGTTACTGTGTATTCATGTGTGATTGTGTATTTGTGCATGATTGTGTATGTTACTGTGTATTTGTGTGTATGATTGTGTGTGTGATTATGTGTGTTATTTTCTTGTGTGTATGACTGTATTTGTGTGTGTATGATTGTGTGTGTGCTTATGAGTGTGCATGTGTGATATGAGCTATTTAAAAATGCTTTTCTAATTCTTACAGTGTTGGAAGGAAGCAGGGATGCATTTGCTGACAGCCTCAACTCTTCCTAGGATGCTGAAGATGAATAGGAAGACAGGCCTGGTAAGGCTGGTGCAGTGCAGAGCTCTTGGGTGAGACCTTGAGCAGTGTCCTCCACGCACTGCTGAAGGTCCCCAGCACAGCTGAGCCAGATGATGTAACTGCTCAGGAAGAATCCTCCTGATGTGCTGGCAAACAACCTAACAAAATTCAGAGTGCTGTGGTCCTGATGATAGTTACTGGGTGAGGTGAGTAGGGTTGGACTGGTCTTTGTACTCCAATCAGGTGTCCAGGCAGAAAAGACAAGCTAATCAAAATTTGAATTCACAAAGGAATTGCTCATGTGGACCCTAAGGGATGAGCAAATGGTCTCTGAGGTTTAGAGAATTCAAGTGTGTGTGTTGTCTCTTCAGCTGAGCATGGCTGGGATGCACTCCACACACAGGTTCAAACCCTCAGCTAAGTGAAGAGTCTGCTCCTCTCAGCAAACCTTTAGTAGCTTCAAGTCACCAGGGACAAAGGAAAGATTCAGCTGCTGTTCCTGCCCTGAGGATCTGCAGTGTGGCTGGCTGCATTTAGACACTTAAGATGTAGCCTAGTGGGGACTAGAGGAAAAAAAAAAAAAAACCGTGAAGGACGAAGAGCTCTGAGCCCCTGGCTCCCCTGGGAGAGGCTGTGTCCATGCAGGCGAATTAGAAAGGGCTCCTTCTCCTTCGGACCTATTAACTGCTCTAGGAAGGAACACAGCACCTGAACCTTCCCTTCACCTTATAGTTCACAGCAGAACACCAGATGGCCATATTCCCTGATCTACAGGCCAGAGACAGGACGTCTTTCACCACCAGAAGATAAATAGGAACTTCTGGAGACAAGGAAATCTGTAAGAGGGTATGAGGCAGGAGAGGGGCAGTTCTGGGGAACACTCTGCTGGTTTTAGCCCCAGCCCAAACAAGCCAACCATGTGAACTACACTGGCGAGAGAACCAGCAATGGTTACCGAATGTGTCCTGTGAGTACACTTAACACCAAATGGATCAAAGGGAGATTCTTTTCCTCAAGATGCTGTGAAAACAGCATGGCATTCTGTTGTTGCTTGGTGACATTTAAGTGTGTGGGGAGGGAGGGCAGTAGTGGGAACTGGAACACATAGGAGGTGGGGGTGGGTGGGAGAGGGAAGTATGGTTAGAAATGGACAAGGAAAGATAGAGGCCAGGAGGAACCCGGAACCAGCAGGAATGTACTCATCTCCTAGTCTTTGCAGCAACATTTTGCAAAAGGGGACCCGCTCTGAGACCACTCTCCCCTCTGGTGGCCATGGTGGGGACATACGAGGACAGCATCTCTGTGGGTGCTGGGCTCTCTGTGGATGGCATGGCCAGGGTCAAGGCTATGCAAAGAACTAGGAATGGGAAACATTTGGTGCAAGTCTAACCCAGAGAGGGAAAGGGGCAGAGGTGTCCCATGGGTCTTCCCACCACCGTTACTGCTAATGACATGGACCCACTTTCGGGTTTGGGTATTTCATATTTCCTTAGCTGTCTGTAAAATGGATCCTTAACTCAGGAGAAAAGGACGATGCTCGCCAACAGGGCAACTGTCATCAAGCTTCCCTCTGGCGGCGGGTGACACATTTGCTGGTGGGAGTGCTTCCAATTAAAGGAAGTTACATCTTAATCATTTCCATTGTGTCAGGCATAACTACAGACACCTTTAATATCAGATTAATCTTGTGGCAACAAGGTGATGTTGGGATTTACATACCCATTTTACAGATAAGAAAACTGAGGCTCAGAATTCATCTAAGTCTCATAGAAAGTTAGAGTAAAGTCAGGATGGAAACCTCAGCCCTCATTGTGTCACAAGTCAAGCATTTTCACTTTGCTTCCTTGGGAAAAATCAAACAGCTCAGCAAAATGAAACTCTAGCTGGACAGAGGAGTGAAAGAAAGCACAGTGCTCTTATGCAGGAAGTTAATCTTTCCAGGAAATGGAGAGGAGAGCAGTGACCAGAAGGTAAAAGACACATAGGAGGGTGACACTCTCATGTTAAGGGTATGTCAGGGACACATGGAAAATCAGACTATTGTGTGCATGTGTACTACATTACATGAGTGTGTGCATGTGTGTATATGTATGTGCCTGTGTGCATGTGTGTTTATGTGTTCCTGCAAGCATGCACATGTGGGACTTGTGTGCATGCATGCATGTGTGTGTATGAGTATGAATGTGTGTGTGTGTATGTGTGTGTGTGTGTGTGTGTGTGTGTGTGTGTGTGAGCATCAGTGTGTGCTTGGTGTGTGTGGAAGTCCAAAGACACCTTCATGGCATTCAGGTATTGAACGCTGAGCTTTCTCACCAGCCTACAGCTTCTCTTAAGAGTTATTTTATGTGGCTAGCTGGCATTGTGCATATACGTTTAAACAAAGAGCCAAATGTAGACGCCTCATTTGGGAGTTGTGAGGAAGGCAGAGGGTTCTTAGCAAACAGCTCTGAGCAGCAGTTTCTGCTTCTATTCTGAGTTTTCAGCCCTGAGGATCCTTGTGAGATGAAAGGACAAGCTGATGCATCCCAGGACCCAATCATCTGTCTCCCTGCCGGGGTGGTGGGGGTGGGGGTGGGGTGTCAGAGTCGATGGGGCCATTTCTTCATCTCACCCTGAGCCACCAGTGTGTAAAGCACTAAAGCAGAGTTAGAGACTCGAGCTGGAGAAAGAAACATGGGCTCTGGGTTCCAGGCACAGCCCTCTCATATGACGTTTAATGAACTTCAGACACAGACTCCAGAGTTGCTGGCCAATCAGGGCTAGGAAGCTATTAATGTGACTCATGGCAGCAACAGGAAGGCTTTGCTGCTCTCGATTCTGCCTTTCCTAGCACTGCACCTTTCAAACGGCCTGTTATCTTAGAGAAGGTAGCAAATGCCTTTTGAATTATGTCTTCAAGAAACAATACTTTCCTGCTCATTAAATGTGGGGGTGGTGAGACATGACCGTGAGCTGTGAGCCTGGGAGGACAAAGGCAGAGGCCACCAGGGCACTGCACGGCTCTATTAGCTGGGCAAGGCTGTTTATTGGGTTGAAAACTGCTTTATAATTAGGGAGTGAAGCCAAGGCACAGATAAGTGGCTGCACAAGAAAGTACCAGAATAGGCAGAGGCAGAAGAGCCACAGGCTTGCCCAACCCCTTCCCCAGTCAAGGAGGTTCATTCAAAGAGGCAGGCAGGGAATGTAGAAGGCCTAACCTTTGATATCTGCACTGCAGCAGAGAGCCCCTGTTCACACCCTAGAGGTGGCCTCCTCCCACTAGGCCTACCTCTGAGTCCCTACCATCTGTATGAACAGCCATTCTCTTGGGAGAAAAGACACATTACCAAAACACAGCTTTGTGCCAGTTTGTGCTGGCTTCATGTCCTATACAGGATACCATATACATTACTGCTGGACAACCATGGCAAGCTCTGCCCCCATCAGCTTAAAATCCCACTGGGGCGCTCTGAACAGATGGCAACAATTGTGGCATTGCCCCAGAGCTCATAGCAAAAGCACACCAAGAAATGAGACTTAAAATCCACAATCCATAGCATTTACAACCCAACTAGGTGACAGGATAGCTCCAAAGTACATTCCAAGGCCACCAGTGGTCATGAGACATTGGGCAGCCAGCCACGCCGGAGAAAGCAGAGGGAAGCCATAGGCACCTGAGGGACCAGCATCAACACATCCATGGCTTTTGATGATAAGCATGGGGTCCAGGGCAAACCCAGTTGAGGCTGTGATTAGTGGGCTCCAATTGCCGCAGTCATGAAAGCAAAATTCTATTGAGTAGTCAGAAACCACAAAGGACAAATCAAAGGCCAAAGAAGTATGGTGAGCAGAACTCAGAAGAACACTTCCAAAAGCAAGCCACTGCCACCACCACTGTCAACACCACCATCACTGCCACCGCCACTGCCTCTACCACTGCCATCACATGGCTTTTATACTCGGTGAAACAGCAAAAGGAGACATCAAAGCCAGAAAAGGCAGATAAACCCATGCTTCCAAAACTCCAGGGGACCTGTCCTCACATAAAACCCCAGGTTTGCCAAAGGGGTCTACATCTGAGACCACCCTCTATTTTGGGGGAACCCGAGGAAGTGGGAGAAGAGGACTCTCTGTGGTAGTTGATATTCAGGTCAAAAGACAAAGCTAACTCAAAAAAATGAAAAACTAGGGTACAGGAGAGCACCCTTAGGGATTACAGAGGCATGCCAAAAGCCAATCAATCAAAACCATGGCATATTGTTTTCTAGTGACACAAATGCTTTAAGAACATGATGTAAGCCTGGCAGTGGTAGCACATGCCTTTAATCCTAGCACTCGGGAGGCAGAGGCAGGCAGATCTTTGTGTTCATGGCCAGCCTGGAGAGTTCCAGGACAGCCAGGACTGTTACACAGAGAAACCCTGTCTCAAAACAAACAACAACAACAAAACAAAAAGCAAAAACAAAACAACAAAAAACAGATACAAAACAAAACACAAGAACATGATGTAAGACCTGAAGTTGCAATTTGAAATAATTTTAGAACTGTAAATTAAGGAATATAAGAGTTATTACATACAACAACAATGCCTTAAAGGAAAGGAAGGGTGAAAGATGGAAATTTAAAAATAAAACAAAACCAATTTTTTTTTTTTTTGAGACAGGATCTTGTGCAGCTCAGGCTGGCCTTGAAGTCGTTATGTAGCTGATCCTCTTGCCTCTACCTCCTGAGTGCTAGGTGGACACCACTGTGCCTGTTTTGTGTGGTACTGGGGTTTTTCATAACCAGACAATCATTTAACTAACTGAGCCACTGCCTCAGGATGTAAGTGTTTAGAAATAAAAAAAGAATCAAGGAAAATGATAATGAGATTCTTTGAGAAAAAGCCAAATAGTGAAAACAGGCAGAGAAGGACCAATGGGCAGAACATATGAAACTGACCCCTGAGAAAAGAAACCAAAGCAAGAAACAGAAGAGCATCAATGTGCTTGACAAGGCAGTTTCCCTCACATTAAAAGAGGGTTAAAATGACGTATTGCAAAGCACACGGCATACTTCAGACCGTCCCCTCGGAATGACTGGTACCAATATGTGATCTAGGAAAACCACAGGACTGAATCAGAGGACAATAGCCATGGGGTGTGTAGATAAAAAGAGCATGTGATTTGTAAAGTAAAGGAGATTAAATTATCATGTGGATAATTTCTTGTGCTTTTCATACTCAATATACTTACACTCATGATGAAAAAAGACATGTGAATAACAGTTTTATATCCAGCAAAACTACCTTCCAATAAGGGCATAAACTGCTATCGCCATTCACCAGCTCAGAGAATATCACTTCCATGAGCTGAGCCTTCATTGGAAATCTACTAGAAAATGAGTCTTAGTTGGCTGGAACAATGATGGGGGATCAACACGAGGATGGAAGATGTGTGTCAACTATGCAGCCACCTATGGAAACAAGATTATGGTAGAACTACAGGGGGAAGATGCAGTGTGTGTGGACTATATGGTCTGTCTGTGCTCACACAATGCAACTGTGAACCATGGGAAAAAGGAGCGTAACAACATCAAATACATTGAGATATTTTTAATATTATCCTATATGATGGTAATAATGTTACTATTGTTCTGATATGATTTTGATAATCATGGGATATTCCAAGTCCATGTTCTTTCAAACAAGGATTCTTGGTTTTGAAGATACAAATGAGATACAAAATTAGTCAAGTGAAAACTACAGAGTTTGGAATCTGAAATATCAGTTTTAATTTACAAAGCATTTGACACTTTCCCTCATATGTACTTCATATGTGTATTTCTAAAAACTGGAAAAAAAAAAAAAGAAGTAATGACCAATGCAGTAACAATGAGCATCATTTTCTGAAGAGATTGGGTCAGGGTCTAGGCATGGAGACAACTGACACATTAAACTGCCAACTAAAGTTGGTTATCCAGACTGCCTGTCCCTGAACACCTCCTTCCCTGTGGGTGGGGAGTACTTGCTCCAGGCTTCCCAGCTACATGGAGGAATTAAGGTCAAGACAAGTCTACAGTGATGCTGGGTCCAACCTGATTGGTATGGGACTCTAAAGGATCCGTGTTTCAATGCGAACAGGTGGTTTCTTCAAATCCCTTCCTTCAATTGTGGAATCAAGTTTCTCTATTGCTGAGATCCTAAGACCCAGTTCCTTTGGAAGGACACCATGCCTAATTATGGTCAAATTCCAAGGTTTTTCTACTGTCCCACTTTGAACCTGTGTTCTATGATGACTGGATCTTCCCATTATATGCCTTCAGTCTTGAAGGCCATATCTTCTGTGGAAGCCCTCTCAATACCACCCCCAGCATCTGCTTTCTGAAGTTGGAATCTACACACAAAGAATCCAAGAGCAGCCTGTCTGCCTGATTCTACAGCAACATGTCATACAGGCCAAGCCTTCAGTCCTTCATGTATTTAAGTGTTTATAGGGGTGAGTCTACTCCTGCCTGCCTCTGCCATAGCATGTCAGTGTTTTCTGTTTCTTACATGTAGTTAAGAACTGAGGACTTAGGACTTCTAGATCTGGCATGAAACATCCTTTCCCATGACCTTATTTGCTCTGATTAGGAAACTAAGAATCAAAGAAGTGAGTGTGCTTGGTACATGCCCTATCTATCTATCTATCTATCTATCTATCTATCTATCTATCTATTATCTATCTATCTATTATCTATCTATCTATCTATCTATTATCTATCTATCTATTATCTATCTATCTATCTATATCTATTATCTATCTATCTATTATCTATCTATCTATTATCTATCTATCTATTATCTATCTATTTATCTATCTATTATCTATCTATCTGTGTCTCTGACTTGACTGTTGCCTTATCTCCTCTCTATCCTTACACAGTCTCTTGCCAATCATGCATCATTACTCAGCAGCTACATGTAAACTACACACACTCTGTACCAGAACACGTGCTGAGTAGAGAGGAGTGATGGAGGGAGAGAAAGGCTGGAGGAAGAGTCCTGGTGCTGCAGATGGTGAAGGGGACAAACACAACCCTGCCCTGAAAGAAGTAGAGATGGGAAAGCAAATGTCACAAATAGCCAGTTATCCCATCAGGGGTGAATGGAACCATAAAGAAAGTCCAGGATAATATTGACTCATGGGCCAAAAGCCACAAAAGTCTGTGCACCTGTTTGTACAACACCTCTGGGAACTTGTTCTAAGGAACCAATTATGCATTGTGACATTAGTGTATAGGGTGAAGAAACACCAACATCCCAAAGGATAAACAATACTGGACTGGTTAAAGCATGGTACATCAATTTAACAGACACTGTGCTTTACAATGCAACAATGTTAACACAATGAAGTAACATTCAAGGTATGAAAGATACTGTGGTTGCTTGAAGGAGAAATGTTCTCTGTAGGTTCCTATATTTGAACATTGGTCTCCAGTTGGTGGCACTGTTTGGGGGATGTTTAGGAAGGGTGGCTTTGCTGGAGGAAGTATGCTACTAGAGATGGGGTTTTGACAGTCCTGTCACTTTCAGTTTTCTCTTTGTGCTTTGTGCTTGCTGTAAAGACATGAACTCTCAGCTTCCTGCTACTTGCTGGCCCGCCTTCATCTGGCCATGATGGATTTTAATGCCCGGAAACCATAAACCACACTAAACTCTTTCTTGTTTCTTTGGCTGTGGTGACTATTTTATTGCCAAACAGCATGTATGTTACTGTAGGATCTTAATGCTTAAGATACTTGTTATGAGAGAAAAGCAGCACATGTACAAAAATACTTGAAAATAGAGTGTGAGATGGTGCCGTGGGCAAAGGTGCCTTCTTCTAGGCCTAATGACCTAGGACCCACATGATAGAAAAAGAGAACTGACTCCTACAAGTTGTTCTCTGTCCTCCATGTATAACCACGCCCCATAGACAGACACCCACAGACAGACACCCACAGACGGACACCCCACAGACGGACACCCCACAGACAGACACCCCACAGACGGACACCCCACAGACAGACACCCCACAGACAGCCCACAGACGGACGCAGAAAGACAGACATATAGATACACACACAGATAGACAGATATACCCAAAATACATAGACAAATAAATATAAAAATATTATTAACAAGTGTTATTTTATTCTCTTTTTGTTGCTTATCTGTGTTTTCCTTAATAAATGTCCACTAACTATAAAAAAAACAAGAATTAAAACACAATTCTAGTCTTCCAGACAATTGAGAATTCATATCATCCTGAGTCTGGGTGTCTATCTGGGTGTTTATTTTGCATTATGCAGTGGGATTTCACACACAATGTGGTTCCACTAACTTAAAGTTGCAACTGCATGGTAACTCAACTTGAGGCTTAACAAGGCTTCAGAGAGCCGACTTCTCAGCAGGATGGGAAGTGAGCCCTTGTGTGTGCAAGAGCACCCTTGCTCAGGGCTTCACACCAAAATCAAAATTATGTGTGTAAAGAGTGGTGCTGACAAAGGAAGATACATGGAATAAGGCGGAGTGTTCCTACATGATCATCACATCAGCAAATGCTAACCCATGGGTAGCAGCTGGGGCTAGGGTGGTTGCAAAGTGCATGGCAGTGCTCTGCACTGAGAAATGCATGCTGGGACAAGCTGACACTGTAAGAACAATGAGAACTCACTGTGGTTCTCTTCCTTGCACTTTAGGAAAACTTTCTGACACACCAACCTCCCTTCTTTCCCTTTAGGATAAGGCTGCTTGCATCTTGAAAGTATTTCGTCATTTAATCTTGTGGTTTTTGAAATACAAATTTTCTTACACACTACATGGGGAAACATCGATTTATTTTCGTGTGTTATTGTACTGTGTAGGGTTCAAAAGAGTTTTTGAAGTAGATGGCTGCTCAGTACTTGGCATCTCAGAATGTAGAAGGTGAAGGGCAGTGAGTGGGTGTGGAGAGATGGAGGGAGGGGAGCAAGGGGGAGAGAGCATTGTCTCCCACCAAACATGTGGGGATTTCTAATGCAGAACTGCAGTTGAAAGGCGGGGCCCTGGCCACCCACAACAAACAAACAAACAAATAAATAATAAAAATAAAAAATTACACCAAAGCTCAGCTGCGTCTGCTACCCTGCTCAGGGCTGACCCCTGACACAAGAACACAAGCCCGCAGTTCCAAATGTAGGCATACAGCCTCTGAGGTGGGAAGGACCACCAAGAAGACCCCCCATTCACTCCATCTCTGGGGCCTCTCCCAGACCGTCCCGGAAGGAGTGTGACTGCACTCAGCAGCTGCCATTCAGCACAGCTATCTCTGACAAATGTGCTAAACAGAAAGCTTCCTGCGGTGGCAGGGGTTTTTCTTGGGCAAGACCCCAAGAGGCTGAGTTTAGTCAAGATGTTGATCCTCTGAAGAAGGCAGCTCCTTCTCCCGGGCATGTCCTGGAGCACGGCAGCTATCTTGAACATGACTTCGCTCTGAAGTCTTTGTCTCACAGTGAAAATGTATGCATGCAGAAGCGTGCTCTGGCCATGGTCCACAGTGACGGAGAGATGAAGAGAAAGGGACTGCCATGCTCTCTCCTCCTCCTCCTACCCACATGGAGATGGGAATGGGCGAAGTGACTTCGCCAGCGGAAGCACACCCCGAAGACAATTCAGATGGCCATGAGGAGAAGGCAATGTGGTCTGCCAGATGAGCAATGTGGAAGCTCCAATAGACTACTGCACAGAGGAGCCGGATTTTAAAAATAAAAGAAAAAGATAGCTGAGGCCTCTTCCTCCCTCTGGTTGCTATCGACTCTCCAAAACACTGGGTCTGGCGTGCTTTCTGATCCCTAGAGTTTGATGTACGCTTGGTTCGCAGACTGCAGTGTGTCTGCACCAGATGGCCTTGAGTTAATGAACACAAACTCATCACTTTTGCTCACCAGGGAAATGTGCAGCTCAATCTGATTTGTACTCTACAACTAAAAATATTTGAGTATTTTTAGGGAGCATTTTACCGAGACAAAATGGCACTTCAGGAAAGCGTTCAAAACAAGGGACCGACCAGCAAATTGCAACCGTGATCTCCTGTGCACCGAGCTGACTCCTTGAACCAAAATTAAAGCCACAGGCTATAAGCTGAACATCACAGTGGCCTCATTTTGCCCTGTCCCCGCCCCTGACCCCAGCTCCAGTGTCTCACCCCACACTGAACTTGTGGTCCCCAAGGTATGAAAAAGAACATTTCAAATGCCAGGTCTGCTGATTTCCATGTTAGAAACTGGGCCTTTCACAGGGTATATGATGCATAGGCACGCACATGCACAACCTTTATGTATGGATTTAGTGTCTTCTTATTTGTATGTTTTTACACGTAACAATTTTTGGATCCAGAGATGACCCACTAAATGAACTCTGTAAGACTTCCATCTTGCCCTACTCAGCTACAGCTATTTTGGGCTGTTTCTTCCGGGTCGTCAGCCCCAGCCAACAGAGCAGTTGATGCCTCATGATGGATCAGGAAATGGGAAACTGTTTTGTGTAGCTCATTTCCCCCCTCCTCCAAACTCCCACATTTTCTGCTGTTTTATTTAGAAATCATGGCAATTTGGCTCATGGACGCTGAAGTCACAGCTTCATCAGTCATCTCTGCTCTCAGCATCTCTCAATCAAGCCAGCAGCTATGCGAGTGGCTTCTGTTCTCATTAACTGTGACTGCAGTAACCTGGGCCCACAAAAGTCACTCGCCCCCTCAAATCTGGAGCCTCTCCTGGGAGCTTATTTAGAAATACCAGCCCTGGCCCCACCCAAGACCTAAAAGCTCCAGGGGCCAGGTGTGCAATAAGGTTGTGAGAGGCAATAGGAGCTGTGTTACTATGGGATGTGGTCTTGGAATCCAGCCTGCCAAGAGTCCCTGCAGGCTGCACTGTCCTATGAGGGAGATAGTTTAATCAGGTTTCCAGTGAAGATGCAAGCATCAGGCTTTCATGGATATTTTTCACGGTTTTAAAAACAACGATTTTAAAAAGTGTGTGTGTGTGTGTGTGTGTGTGTGTGTGCGTGCGCGTGCGCACGCTCACACGCACATGAGTGCAGGTGCCCTGGAGGTGGTGTTAAATCCCCTCGAGCTGGAGTTACAGGCAGTCTGAGCTGCTCTGTGGGTACTAGAAACCAAACTGAGCTCCGCAAGAGCAGAAGAGCAGCAGATACTCTTAACCGTGGAGCCATCTCTCCTGTCCCCTCTTTCATGTTTTATTGTGATCATCCACAAACAAAACAAAAGTTACTTTTGGAAGGAAAAACTGTCACTATTAGTGATACAGTGTTGTTTGGTAGGAATGAGCTCATGGAGCGAAATTATACAGGTTTCTCATTTGGACGTGGATGTCACTTGAAGAGTAAGCTTCCAGCCAAGAAGCTCCAATGTCTCAGACCAAATAGGCAATTTTATTCTCTTTAGGATGCTTAACTGGGCTGTTCTGTCTGGCAATTCTAGAGCAGATCCAAAGAATTAATAGGTAACAACGGTTTTGTGCGGTGGTTTTAAAGATCTACTCAGTAAGATAACTTCTGAACGCTGATCCTTCCTAGCCTTGGCTGACTGTGATGACTTCAACAGTCCTGGGTGACCCTGTGACTGGCAGGGGAAGCTGGCAACTCTGGGGAAGGAGGTACAACGTGAGTCTAACTCAGTGAGGCAGCTATGGTAGGTCTGGATCTGTGGAACTCAGAAGTTCACCCTACCAACAGATTCACAGGATACCAGAACTTGAAGGGCTTTGCTCTTCCTTTGCACCCAAGGGTGTCACATCCTGCAAGAGCCACAAAGACAGTAAGAGGAAAGCCATAAAGGCCCAGACTGGCCTTCCCAGCATTGTGGCCTCATGGAGGCTTGAGGTAGGTTGACCATAATTGGGAATCAGTAGCAAGCATGAAGAAAGATTTCCATAGACACAGCTGTCTGTTGGTGAGGAAAGAGAACCATAGAGGGACATTTTGTTTGAAAAGCATCAAAATTCAAGCTTTGAAGAAAAAAGATCAAAGACCCAAGACAACTTAAAGGTCACTGGCTTCTGACTCATGATTTTACATGAAATGGGGAATGTGCCCCAAATGGCCTAGCAGGTGAAGGGAAAATGAAATACAAATCAAGGCCTCCTGACTCTGGCCCAGCAATTTCCCTTCAAATCAGACGTTAGGGCAGCCCAAGGGAAGCTCTACCTTTACTGAGTGCCCTTGTCACTCTGGACTTTGTCTGTGATGTTAGGGGGCCATTTGAGAGGGTCCTGGGGACTTTGGCATTCTAACATCCAAGAGCCTCCTACAAAGAGCTCAAACTGACCTGTCCCAGACATTAAGGACAAGTGGGTGTTATGATCTGAATAGAAAGTTCTGTTGATAGTACTGAGAGCAGGAATGTGTCCAACTGTGCTGCGAAGAGGGATCTTCAGGACCTGACCAGATCACATTGGGTTATTAGGACAGAGGCCCCGGCCTGAGTTATTTGTTTTGTTTCTGTACTAAATGCCTAGCAAAAACAACTTGAGGAAGGGGGGAGCTTTATTTTAGCTCAAGTTCAAGAGAGGACATCATCCATTCTGGGGGAAAAGGCATGGTGGTTCGAGGATGAGGAAGCTGCTCACATCATGCACAGCCAGCACGCCAAGGCAGATGAACGCGGGTGCTTGGCTTGCTACCTTCTTTTCAGTCAGTCCTGAATCCCAGATCATGGCATGGTGTTGCCCATAATCTGGGTGGGTTTTCTCACCTCACTTAATCCTCTCTGGAAACACTAGGTATGCCCAGAAGTTTTTCTCCTAGGCGACTCTAAATTCTATCTGCTTGACAATCAAGAGTGTTCATGAAACACCCATGATTGAATCTGGGTGGCTTTATAAGAACACATAGAGATATACACACAATATACACATATTCCTGCTGTGGGGAGATGTACTGGGGGAGCCTTGTTAGAGCCTGTGCTATGCTGTTAGGACTCCCAAAGCTGTGCACAAAAGCAATGCCCCCTCCCTCTGTGTGTGTGTGTGTCTGTGTGTGTGTCTGTCTGTCTGTCTGTGTATGTATGTATGTACACATGCACACTGTCTGCAGGTACATATGTGGGTATGTGCTTGTACAGCATGCATGTGGAAGCCAGAGAACAATCTCTGGTGTCAACACTTGGACAGACACCGTCCACCTTTTATTTGAGACAGGGTCTCTTATTGGCCTGAAACACTGCCACACAGGCTAAGCTAGCTGTCCTGAGAGCTTTCAGGGAACCACATGAATTCACCTTCCATCTTGTCATCACTGGGATCACAGGTGTACACCACCACATCTAGCTTTTTCCAGTTCTATAGGTCCAAACTCAGACTTGTGAGCCAAGTGCTTTGCAGATCAAGCCACCCCTCTACCTCTCTTTCTTAAGTAGTTTGTTCCTAGCACTTTGTTATAGTAATGTAAAATGGACTGATCCAGTGGCTAGAGGACCTCAAAGAGTGATGAGGAGAAGACAGCAGTACTCTCAGAACTGAACTGTTAAAGTGTTGGTGCTGTGTCCATTGATCATGCAGTGTCAGGGCCTGGGCTGTGGGCGAGGCACTGCAAAGGCAACTTGGGCAGAGCCCACCTTGTCTTTGAGGGCTACCAAGGAAAAGAGGAGAGAGACATGAGCAGGAAGGGAAGCAAAAAATAGAAGGGGGTAGGGTGACATCAGCCAAGAAGACAGCACCTGTGAAGGCAAATAGTGACGGTGAAGTCACCAGCATGGAGCAGAGCGGAAGAACTGCTCATTACTTGGACCACTTCCCATCACTAACGGAACCAGAAATGGCTGCTTTACAGCCCACAGCGACCGCCACAGCCGGCAAGGTGAACCCACTGTTGCTGGGAATGCTGGCACTCACCCACAGCAATTTCTAAATATAAACTTCAGCAACTAAATAATAAATGTATTCTGCTTTGTGTGTAATTGTTTTAATTTATGGTTATTGTGTATAATTTGCATTACCTAATCATGTTTTAAAATGAAGCAATATACTGCATATAATTCTTTGGATTTTGGTAGGCATTTTACCTCTTCTGTTCACCCAGGCTGGCATTCTGCATGGCACTGGATTATTCTGGTTGTTTTATCTTTCTCAGGTGGGGAATCCAAGAACCTAAACTCATGGTGACTATCTGAGGAGGCCATCCTACTGCCCACAGTGACCATCCCAGATAGCCACACTACTATCCAGTGTCCATCTCAGGAGGCCACACAACCTTATTGTTTCCTTAACTTATACCCCAGCTTCCAACTTTGGTTTCAAGGAAGAAAGCCAAACATCTGCCCCAAGCCATCACAATGCCTCCTGCTGTGTGTCACTTCTACAACTTTCTCTATGCCCACTCGAAGCCCTCCCTTTTTGCTACCCTGAAGCCTCTCTTTTCTCCATGGTGGAATGTGTGTGTTCTCACGCATGTATGTGGAGGCCAAGAGATGGCATCAAGCGTACTGCGCTATCAATCTCCATGTTATTCTCTTGGGAGTCTCTCTGAATCTGAAGCAAACTCCAGCATTCCTACCCTGTACCCCAATACTGACGTGGCAGGTCCATGTGGCCAGGAGGCCATCCTGTCATTTTATGTGAGTAGTGGGGGATTGAATTCAGGTCCTCATGCTTATACAACAAGCACTCTTACCCACCAAGCCATCTCTGAGATCTGGCTAAAATTTGTTATTGTGAACTTAAAATGCCAGTAGAGAAATGGAACCCTGAAGATGGCATTTCTTATAATGCTACTCCATTGTGCTGTGTTCTAACAGATATGCCTAATATCTAATAGACATACAATACTGCTGATAGTAAGGAACTGAATTTATATGGCTTTTCAACTGCCTTGAGAATATGTCCAATCATATTTAATTTCCACATTGGGTAGGAAATGGAAATAGTGTGCAATATGTGTCTTCACATACTTGTGTGTGTGTATATGTGTGTGTGTGTGTGTGTGTGTGTGTGTGTGTGTGTGTGTGTACATACATGGAGGGAGTATGTGTAAGTGCATGCTCAGAAAGGAGTATGTGTTATAGGGATGATGAATAGGCCTTATATCATGTTATTTGGCCCCAGATCTGCCTATACTGTACTCCTTGAGACAATGGAGCCCATGATGATCACCCTTATTAGAGATATATCTGCCATACAAAACACATCTTTTGACTCTTGGGCTGCCCCAAGCATTCTTTGCAAGCTATTTCCAATTAACTGTGAAAACTGGGGCTCCTATATGTTGGAGTAGGGTGTTATCACAAATACCCGGAATGAATCATGCCTGCTGGCCTAAAAGCTGAAGTCCTTCCCCCATTAACTCTGAGCTTGAGCACATGACTTTTGGTAGTCAAGAAAACCTCAGTAAAGGAAGCAGGGATGGGCCAAGCTCTGTAGTTGGGGCTCACCATGCTGCCATCACCCCAAAAGGAAGACCAATCCAACTGACATTCATGGTGGAGGAAGACTGCAGAAAGAGGGGACTAGAGAGTCACAGATCCAACTGCAGTCACATGGATGAGCCAGGCAGCATGAGCAGAAAAATCCAGAAAAACATCAGAGTCCCAAAACGGAACCATTTCTGTGGGAAACCACTAGGCTTGGACTTAATCTGTTAGGCAGTTAGCAGACAGGTGCACTAAGGAGAAACAACCATGTCCATGATAGTTACTCACAGGCCCATGAGTGGACTTGAAGATTTGGGAGCAGAGACCATCTTGGTGAACTGATGGGGTGCCTTGGATCCTGTTTCTTGAGACGATGTGAAATGTATTCGGGAACATATAGGTCTGTGTGCTTGAACACTTAGTGCCCAGTTGGGGGCTGTTTTGGAAGAGAAGAGGAGCATTTGGGAGGTAAAGCTTGTCTGGGGGAAGTGGGTCCTATCAGGGTGGGGCTTGGAGTTCTCTAGCAGGCCCACTTCCCGGGCCGCACTCTGTTCTCTGACTATGAATGCAGCATGAGCAGCTGCCTTGGTCTCACTGCTATGCCTTCTCTGCAATGGACTACCCATCCTTAAACCCTGAAACCAACTGACTTTACCAGGTATTTTATCATAGCCAACAAGAAAAGCAAGAGTTCCATTCTAGAATGGAGAAATCACTACAGTGAACTTACCCACTGCTTCATGATTCTCAGTGAGTGTAACACACTGGATACCAATGGCCGCTGTCAACCACAAGCACAGGCAAACAGCTGCTGAGAGACAATGGGCAGATGAGTGGAAGACAGGGTGATGAGGGCCTTGCCTTGGTGGTCACACAGCCATGAGTTCAGGGCAATGGTAGAACCCAGGCCTCCCCCTGCATCTTCTTTTGGGTGACACTGCTCATCTATGGCAGGGGGAGACCTCCCACCCTATAGCTCAGAGCTAAGAATCACATGCCAGTGTAAGCTTTAGGGGGCTACAATGTGTTCTGCCTTCAAAGTGATCTTTGGGTAAACAAGAGTCCCAAGTGGTGTCTCCCAGATAGCTACTCAGCAAGACACAGGATGAATCAATTTATTCATTCATTATTGATACCCCCATATGTCAGAGCAGAATCTGAGCTAGCAGGGACCATCGTGTGCAGACAATTGCTTTGGCTTGATATGTAGAGCTGTGTATTCATAGGACCTCACTTAAAAGTCTCTGCCCTTTATTGTTATGCTCCAGTTTGCTTGTGAAGTCTTCAAATGAATATATGCCATTTTAAAGATATTAAACAAACCTGTTGACTGTGCTCAAGGTCCACAAGGGATCTACTCTGCCCCCAAAGAACAAAATGTCACATTTACATTTGTGGAATACAGAGGATTGGGTTGCCTCCCATTATGGTGCTCTCCCCTGAACTTAGCAGGAGGCGATGGTTTTGGAAAGCAATTTGCAAATGGATGGTACAACAGACATGCACTTTGTATTGGGCGGGGAGTGAGTAGAAAAACACATGCTAGAAACAAATTTTAATCATCATAAATCAGGCTTCCGTTTGCTCAACTGTAATAATACAATCCGCAGCTCATTATAAAGCTTCATGCCTCCTTCAGAACATGATCGTTCCTGCAGGACGCGCAGCATGGGTTGTTGGATCTGATGTGCAACCAATTATATCCTGTGTCAGCTCTGCTTATATACCACTGGGAAGGGCTACAGACAGAGCCATTTTCAACAAGTGGAATGCCCTCACACTGAGATGTCACTGAGCCACCAAAATGGTGAGTTCTAGGTTCAGTGAGAGGCCCCATCTCAAAAAATAAGATAGGTGGGCCGGATAGATGGTTCAGCAGTTAAGAGCACTGGCTGCTCTTCCAGAGGACCCAGTTTGGTTCTCAGCACCCACATCATAGCTCATAACTATCTGTAAGTTCAGTTCTAGTAGCTCTAACATTGGCTTCTGGCCTTCACAGGCACCAGGCATACTTGTGATACACAGATATAAACGCAGGCAAAACATTAGTATATATAAAATAAGGTAGAGAAGTGACTGAGGTAGACATCCAACAGCAACCTCAGCCTCCACATGCACCCGTGTACACCACACAATATACAATATATACCTCTGTGGCCAGTTTAGTTCTCAAGGTCATTTGTAGACTAAGAGGCACTTTTGACTAGAACAAGCAGAAACTAATGGGATCTGGGATGGCTATGCACCCGACAAGCAAAGGTTGGGGGGACTTGTAAGGAAGATACTTCATGTCATATGATTCCTGCAGTAGCCCCAGTGTCAACTTGGACATCAGACTGTCAGAGCAAAGTCATGGCATTTGCTCTCAGTTGGAGCCTCCCAACATGGAGCAGTGCATGCCAGCTTCCCATCACTTTCTCTAGAGACGACATGCTGATGTGTGGATCAGGAAAATAGCTGCCTAGCTTCCTTTGAAGAACCTCAAAGGCTGCCTTTGCCAAACATGGGAACTTCATAAACATACACAGTTATCTAATGGGTGATGATGGGATGAGCTAGGAGGCCTCTCTGGTTTAAGGTCAGGTCTGTTCCACTTTGCTGGCTCTACTCAGCAATATGAACAGCCATGTCAATCAGTGCAGAGATGTTTTCCCAGAGCTATAACACAGGGTGGCCTGTCTTCTGATGGAGGGCATGCATGTTTCTTTTGTTCCACTCCTGTATTTTCTTGCTGACTCTAGCCTATGGTTCTCTCAGCCTCATCAGAAGGTTCACCATAAGGCCAGGATGTTTACGAAGGATGATGATGCCAGTGCTGAGGAGGAATCAGCCATAAGGCCAGGATGTTTATGGAGGATGATAATGCCAACGCTGAAGAGGAGTCAGCCATAAGGACAGGATGTTTATGGAGGATGATGACGCCAGCACTGAGGAGGACTTGGCAGTTCCTGGGTTAGGTAACCACCCATTAGCCTGAAAACCTCTAGGGCAGAATGCTTGCACACAAGATAGAAAACATCTTTTGAAACTGTGCCCATGACCAATGCACAATTACCAAACTTTAGCCCACTGCAGAAAATCAATAAAACCACTAAATCCTTTGACTGGTAAATAACTCACTGCTCCCAATACCCTGCAGCTTCAGCTGAGGTCCCAGTAAAGCTTTGCCTGCTTTGTTTATGGCATGTGACTTAGGATCATCCACATACATACCCCATAAAAATATTTTAATGTATGTGTATGGGTATCTTGCCTTCATATATGTCTATGTGTGTGCCTGGTGCCTATGGAAGTAAGAAGAGGGTATCAGACACCCTGTAACTGGAATTACAGATGGTTGTGAGCTGTGATGTGGATGCTGTTGGGAACTGAGCCATCTTTCCAGCCCCAGATCAGGCTCATTTCTATTGTATCTGATTTATAAGATTCTACCATCCAGTAACAAACAGGAAAATAGAATGGAACACACTCTGTGTACTCATGTTCCATGGATCCATGTGTCTGAGAGACCCTGGGAATCGCCAAGATCTCTCCCAGAATCCACAACATCAAGACTTTTAAAATTATAACATGGTCTATTTCTTCTTTTTGCCCTTATGATCTCATGAGTGTAGGTGGAGATTCCTAGGAGCTACGTGGATGTGATAACAGCCTCACTCCAGCAGCTGAGTGGGTCTTAGAAACTGCCAAGTTCCTACCTCTAGATGATAGTTATTTTGGAGGGGCATTCCTGAATAATTCTCAAATGTTTAAAGAGGTCCTGAGGACAACAGAAACCCACAGGCCTAGAGTCTGCAGCAGAGGAGGACAGAGGCAAGACCAGAAGGGCTGGGCTCTCATTTAGTTATGGCACAGCTGACTCAGAAGTGAATGTTGTTGACATCATGCATTGAGCAGGCCCAGCCACCACCACACCACATGGGGGTGTCAACCCTCTCCTAGAGAAAGTCCTAACTGTAGCTCCCCTCCCCTCACCCCTTACAGGCAAGTCAGAGGGACCCTGAAACACATTGCTAGGAGACACTGTGCCTCTCCCCTAGTTATCATCTTCCCTGCCTATACTTTTCCTGTCATCAGCTGAGTGGTTAAGGCCAACTTCCCACCCCCAGGAAAGTCCCTTTGCTGCTATCTCTGAAAAACTCTATATGAATTGTGAGAAGGCACACAATGAAACTGACATTGTAGACCAGTGGTCCCTTCTCAATGGAATATGGGATTAGACCCGCTTTTGAGACTAGGAAATGGAGGCGGAGTATGAGTTACTTACTTGGGTTTAAATAAGTAATCAGGTATCTCTGCTACCCAAATCTGTATGTTGAATCTTAGGTTCACTATGCCAAGATGCCAGATTGAATTCTGCATCAAAATAATTTGGGGACTTTAAATGATTTCACTTTCATCATCTCTACTCCTGAAGATTCTAATTTTGTGGATGTGGGTGTGACTCTGGAAGCTTCAGAACCTGTCAGAGAACCCACTTGTGCTTAGCCTCAGTTACAAATGCCGCTGGGGAGGGGGGGGGCTGGCCACACCAACACACCTTGCTGGCTCTCTTTGGGGTCATGTTTTTTTTTTTTTTTGAAGAAGTAAGACTTTTATAATCATGTGAGAATTGTTCTCTTTATGAGGACAAGCAGACACCAAGTGACACATGGGTGTGTCACCAATGACTCCATATCCAGTAGTCACCTATGAATGTTTGTAGATTTTGGTTTGCCTACAGATTTCTGACAGCCCTTTGAGCAAACTTCCGGCACTTGGTAAATACTTTGAGAACTGAATTAAATGTAGTAAAGTGGGTATAGGATTCTACAGCCTTGTGTACGGGTGGAAGAGGGGCATGAGCCCCACATGGCCACTGGAACTCAGTTTGACAATCTGATGCTAGGGGCCTGAAAGAGTCCAGAAGCTGGCATTGGCTCAGACTGAGGCTTGGCTGGAACAGGTCATCATGACTCCTTGGTATCAGGGGGTTGTGTCCTAACTTTGGGGTCTCTATCTCAGCATGCATGAGGACTCAATTTCCCATGCCACACAGAATGGACCTCAAGACAATATGGCAGTTTTGAGGGCCCAGCAAAATTTGAGGCTGGTGTAGGAGAGGATCTGAGGGGACCATAAGAGGGTGCGCATGTCCCCTCCTACATTGTGAGACGATGTGGTGGGAAATTCTATTGCCTTACAGGAAACATAAGCCAACAAGGACTCAAGCCAAGGACAGGGCAGATGTGGAATCTATCCAATGCCTGATGTCTATGCGGACTTCCACATAGATCCTACATTGGTTACTTCTCCCAGTGTGGCAACAAAATACCTGACAGAAACAACAGAAACAAAGGAGAGTTCTTTTTAGCCCATATTTGGGGAGGGGCATCCCACCACAGGGCAGCAGGCACTTGAGGCAGCTGGCCACACTGCCCTCACAAGCAGGAAGGCAGAGAGGGACCCTGGTACTCAGCTTCTGGGACACTCTTCTCCCACAAGGACCTAGGTCCTTCCCTAGGCTCAAACACTGGCCATTGGTGAGCTATCTGTGAATCACAGTTTCGGCTGAAGCAAAGGCTGGAGAAGCAGGGCCTGTTATGTTAGAGTGAAATGTCTCCCACGGGCTCGTCCTTTGAGCCCTTATTCAAGTTGGTGGTGCTATTTTGGGAGTCATCGAACTTTCAGGAGGTAGGGGCCTAGGGAAGGACATAGGTCCTTGGGGAGGAGTGTCCTGGAAGTTGATAATCTAGGCAGCCCCAGATTCTGGTTTTGTTTTCTCTACTGCCTGGTCAGACATGATTAGCACCATCTCAGCCACACACAGGCTGATACAGGCTATTCACTCTACTCTTTCCTGCTGTGACTGACAAGAGCCACACTTAAATCCCTT
This sequence comes from Phodopus roborovskii, assembly GCF_943737965.1. NCBI lineage: Eukaryota > Metazoa > Chordata > Mammalia > Rodentia > Cricetidae > Phodopus > Phodopus roborovskii. Next base: position 48,960,571 of record NW_026126511.1, on the reverse strand, counting down.
CTCCTTTATGTTGTTCCCGTCAGACATTCCAGTTACACCCATGAAACATAACTAACACAGGACCCCTTGGTACCTGTTGGTGACACAGAAGGATCAAGTGCATGCTCACTTACCAGCCATCTTCAACTTCAACTCTGTGGGAAGTCCCCTCGGTCCATGCAGGTAAGGTGATAACCCCAGTGAAGAAGGGCAGATCAAGCGTGGGCAAAGTGGTGCCTGGCAATGACAATGGCTTGCCCACCATCTGTGCCCTGCACTCCTGGTACCGCTGTAGCCTTGCCCTGGCAGAGTGTTTCCTGTATGGCAGCCCTCACAGCTGGTGGCCTCCCTTGAGCTTCACAACAGTCTGCAGTGTGAGCAGGAAGGATATGGGCAGCTAGCACTGCTATGTGGATTAGGGACTGACATTTAAGAAGTTAAACCAGTCACCGATGCATTCCAAAACTATCAAAGGGTGCAAGAGGCTTAAAACTCACAGTACGCTTGGCCCTTTTTGGGTTTTCTCAACCCTAAAATACTATTTGTTTCCCCTTGGTTGTTGCGGACCAATTTTGCTCCCTGGAACTATTTCCTTCTCTGGGCCCATCTTTTCAGATCCCTTTTTGACACTCAAAGTGCACACAATGGCTCCCATTTTCTCCTCAGTCCCGATCCCTGCAATCGTTTGCCTTTTCTCCAACAGAAGGGCACTTTGCCCCTCTGCTGCTCTTTGACTGAGCCTGGGGTCTATTTTTTCTTATCTGTTATCAGCCTCCCTAACCCTTACTTGGCTGGGTCACCTAATTTCCCTTCTACCTCCAGGTCTTATTAGTCTTGCTCCAGAAACCCACAGCCTTGCTGTCATAACAAAGGAAGTGTGCGCTTGTGAGGACCACTTTGCAAACTGATGCAGCCAGAGAAGGGCACCTTGCTGCGTACTAATGATGCTTTAATCACATGTTCCTGACGTGACTGCCTAGGGAGAGTCGAGCAGTTTGTGCTGATCTCAGTGCAGCTGAGGAAGACTGGGCCAAAGGGAAGCATAAGACAAGATGGAGGTCATGAACCATATGGTATCACCAAGGAAATCATAATGATGTTTGATATTAAAACCAGAAAAATTAACCACTTTCAAGAAGCCAAAGGAGCCTGCTTGAATACAGATCTGTGTACAGCCGACTGCATGCTTCTCTTTGTAGGCTGATAGTAGATCTTTCTGGTAAGGTCTTGCCTGATCATGATGTAGGCTCCTGGAGGGCTGGCTCACCCTCTCATGGCATCCTTTGTGGATGTCACAAAGGATGTGCGTGCTTACCTTCAAATATAGATGACTGATCTCTACTGTGACACATGCCCCCCACGGCACAGCATGTTCAGGCTGCTTTTGTTTGGGGTGCTCTGTAACCTATATTCTTGGCTCTGCCTGGGAATGGTGGCCAGGGCCTGCCTCAGCCCTGCTACCAGAAAAGACAACACACTGGGGCAGGACTTTTAAGTCTGTCTTGAGAAGATGTTATTTTGAATAAGATCCCATTTTGCTCAAGGAATACCCTGACCTTCCCCCCACAAAATAGACTTAGCTGTAAATGCCTTTTAGTTACTGGACCCTGTCTAGAAATTTATGAGCTTTTTAGAAAATATGTAAACACACACACACACACACACACACACACACACACACAGATGAAAACAATCAACATATCTAATGAAAGACTAAACAAAACTTGTAATTTATCACATGAAGGGCAATTTTGGAAATTACAACCAAAAGCTATGAAAGGCCATAAGAGGCTGAACCTTGTCCAGGGTCCCCCTCCCTCTACTTAGAGCAGAGCCTACCCAACTTCTTTGTGTGACCCAGCCTAACACAGACTTTTTCCTTGTTCACTGGCTAATTTACAACAGTCATCAAGTTTAGCGTGAAGAGGCTAAGACACCCCCGTAGCAGTTCTCGCTGAGGACATCATAAGGAAAAGCAGGAATGAGCTGTTTAGCTAGGTTCTGGGTCAGAGTCCAGGGTCCTGGGACCAGGACAAGGTAATCTGCAGCTCCGAAGTCAATAGTGATTCCAACTGCCCGGGTAAATTGGGAGATGATATCGGCAGGAAGAAAATGACATACAAACAATTCCTTTGCAAGGAGCTGTCTACAGCCAAACAGCCCTGTTCTGCCCCGTCATTGCACCTCCAACAGGCTCTGGGAGTCAAACTCAGGCCCACCCTAGTTTCCAGCCATTATGGCTGTGAGAGTACAGTGGATACTTTGCATTTAAATCCAAATGCTACAATGGACTTCAGCTCAGAGCAGTTCAAGGTGAAGGAGAAGGCCAGCCCACTCTGCAGAGCTTACCCTGCTTTGTCCTTCACAGGCCTCCCACTTGAAGCAGAATCTAATGACCTTGACCTCTGCTCCATCCCATCAGTGCAATGCACACAATTTGAAGGGGGTGCCTGTGGCCCCCACATGTGACTGCACTCATGGCCCAGCACCACTGATGGCTGCTCACTGGCAGGGCAGCAGGGCATACGACCTGACACTATGGGCCTTTTCTTCCTTCTCCACTAGCAGCCAGTGGGCGGGCTTGCTCTGCCAGTTGCCATGGCAACGGGAAGATGGCTCTGTGGTACCCAGAACAGATGTCACATGGCCGCTATGCTTGTGTTGGGGGTGGGGAGCATGGTGGGGGCAACAGAGGAGGGGCTGAGCCTTTGGAGTTAAATGGTCCCACCAGAGGGAGTAAGTCACATTTGGAAGGGAATGCGGAGCAGTACCATCTATTTTCTTTCTTGTCCCCGTCCTTTAAGCTCTAAACATACATGCACAAACACAAATGGCCTTTTATCTCTGCTCCTGAGGTGCTGGAGGCTCACAGCTTTCTAGGCGGACATGAAAGCTGTTATCTCTCCAAGCCTCAAAAGAACATGGCCTCAGTGGCCCAACCACGAGCAGGCATGCTCTGCTGTCTTTTAGGGACTGGCCAGGAGGCTGCATTTGGGTGAGTCCAAGGAACCCAGAATCATGCAGAGTGGAGACCAATCAAGGGGAAATTGAAAGGCAAATACACTGGGCTCTCTAGGCAACGACAAACCCGACCCCAGGCTTCATAAGCTTGTCACTGAAATGAAAGAACCCCTATGTCCCCTTCCTCCTCCCCGTGGGGTCTCTGATCATATCATGCCAAAGGACATTTTATACAGACTAAACTGGGGCAATGTTTATAAATCTACCTGTCTGAACCCAAAGGCTCTTTGTCCCTAAAATAGAACTCTCTTACCTGAACTGCTGCATTAAAAAAAAAAAAAAAAAAAAGTTCTCTTTCCACTTCTCCTACAGAGAATTGGTACATATTGTGCATTAACATGATAAACCCATTATATATATATATATATATATGTGTGTGTGTGTGTGTGTGTGTGTGTGTGTGTAAAATGCCAGGCAACAGTCACCTGCTTTCCTCTCTGCTTCTAGCCCAATGCTTAGATTCCAACCTCAGACCAGGGGAACTTGGAGACAAGGCATAGGCGCTCACCTAATCTGATGCATGACAGTCATTGCTTGTCTGTAGGAGGATGGGGAAATGCTACACATTGTTATTTTGCACTGGGGTTTAATTCACAGGACCAGCATGCTCAGAGTGCCTGCTTTGTGCCAAGGAATGCCACAGGGAGGAGGGGGAGGCAAGCAAAGCCAAGAAGATCTCGTTTATCACCAAGAGGCAGAAAACAGCACAGAAACTCTTATAATGGGTCTGATGAAGTGAGTGTTGCAAGAAAAGCATTACGGGAGTATGGAAGAGGCAGGCTCTGAGAGAGGTGTCCTGGGGTGTGAAGAGATGAGCAGGAAGAATCTGGCATTGACAGAGCACCTGTCATGTGACAGACATGTTCCATACACAGCACACTGGGTGGATCATAGAACCTCCTAAGAGGCAGCTACTGCTATCCCATTAAAAAAAAAATATCAGGAAACCCAAGCTTAGAGCAGCTAACTGTCCAAGGTCATTCATCAAGGACATCGATAGCCATGCTGCCCTGTACACACTGACAAGAGATGTGGCCAGCACAGAACGCAAGAGCATGTCTTCGCCAAATCTTCAGATAAGCAACAAGGTTCGAAAGATGGGTTTCAAACAGTCCCTGAAGCTTTCCTAACATACCTTAAACACACAGTAACTAAAATAAAAAGTACTCTTAAACACATAGTAATTAAAATAAAAAGTATTGTTCATCTGGACGGACCCTAGTGTCTTCTCATATATCACAATGGGTGCTACTGGACTTTCCCATGCCCTTGAAAGATGAGTAGGCGTGGTTCCATTAACAATTTTCATTCATCCATTTAGATTTCGCCTTGTGTTGGTAGGATTGTTTTGTGTCTATACCATCATTAAAAGTGAAACATCTTCCCAGCCCTGCCAAGACTGCTGTGTTTTATCAACAATATGGCCTGCACCTGAAACCCTTGGGTGTTTGTGACTCGCTGAATAAAAAGCAGTGATCAAGAGTGAAAGACTGACTGCCTGATGGTGCCCAGGTCGGAGCAGCTCTAGGAAGCTTCCCCTGCAAGCCCAACGTCTAGCTTCCTTGATTCTGCAGTGAAGATCTACAACCACCAGGGGGCAGTAACACAAACCAGATCTGTTTCCTTCTGGCCTGAATGTGGATGTGCACAGTTTAATACGTAAAGCCCATTATTACTAGCTTTTCCTCCCACCCCCACCCCCTATTAATGAACAAATGCCCAAGGGTAATGGCGAGATTTCTAAATACAGTGCAAGAAAGGGCAATCTGTACTCATACACAGGGAGTCTAACATGCAGTAATAAGTGGAAATGAAAACAATCACCAAGATGCAAGTGAGCCATTAGGCTAAAGAGCTAGCCCTCTGTCTGGCTACAAACACAGAAATACAGATGCCTGGCTCACAGAAATGGGCATTTAAAAATATTTATTTCACAAGTTTCTATTTAGAATTCATAATACTATCCATAATTACAACCTCAAAGCTCCAAGAGGGGTCTAGCAGGAATTCCGGTTCTAGTGCTGAACACAGACACAGGATGATTCTCTTAGCCTCAGGTAAATGCATGAATTATTCACGACCTTCCACAGGCACTTTAAATCATAACTTCATGCTGTAAACAATAGCACAAGTTAAAAAAATATTTTAAGATGAAGAGCGTCTAAATCTCCAAACCGTAAAAACATCTACTGGCACCCACATCCACACAGGCTCTCCTGATGGTTGTGGTGGCTTTCCATAGGAACCCTTGGTGTGTTTGTAGGTTTTAAACACAGCAGCAGTGAGAACACAATTACATGGAACCTACTCATTTCCCTGGGAACAAAGAATATGAAATGGTTCCACTATTTTTGTGACAAAGGGGAGATTTCCTCTTTATTTTCAAAGTTGTTTGGAATTTGAGACCTGCAGAAAAGATGACTCAGCCACAGCTAGCAACCTCATCTCGGGTCACCCCATTACATCCTAATATTCATAAACTGATAGACAGATTACGCAGTTATTACCATACAACATGGCTGAAACACATATGGAATTCTGAGTCAAGTGACCATAGCTCTAAACTTTCCATTGGAGTAATTCTGGGACTGAGAATGCACCCCTCTGGCCTTCGGTTTCCTAGCAACAGAGGTAGGAGAACAGGTCTTGCCCTATGCCCTTGTGTGGTGTGAAGGTCATTCAGCATAATGAGAGGGAAAATGCTAAGAACCCTTGAGATTTATAAAGACTTTCCGTGTGTATCTTCTCCCCACTTCACACAAGAAGCTGAAGCTGCAGAGACTAATCCAAGGTCATGGTGGGTGAAGGCAGAGCCAGGGCCCCAGCTGGCTGCTCTCATCCAAGGCTATGATTCTTCCCATCCCTCCACGGAGCTGAGAACACACAACACAGCTGTCTCAGTCTGCTCTGGAAAAATACCTCAGACTGGAAAGCACACAGGACAACTGGGGACTTGGGTAAAGGGCAAGGTGTAGCAAGGCAGGTTGCATTCCAAGGCCCCTTCTCCTGCCTTGGAGATGGCTAGATTGTGTTTACACAACTCTGAACGCAGGAGCAAAAAGAGAAGGAGAATAGGTCACTAATCCCACTATGGGGCTCTACCCCACGACCTTATCCCAAATCACCAGCATCAACAACCATCTCACCAGGGGAGAACAAGGCTTTAGCAGAGGGGTTTCAATGGAGAGAAGACAGAAATATCCATCCCATTATAATGGACAATATGACAGACTTGTTCATCTCCCAGATCCCTTTTAATTTAAGTCAACAAAGAGTTGCAGACCATGTGTTATCAGTCAAGCATAGTTGCAGGCACTTGGGGAACAAAGATGAACGGGAGCCCCCCAAAGGCTGGCTTTGAACAGAAAATGTCAGAACAGATCCTAAGAAATTCTCTTCAGGGAAGGAAGGGTACATGTGACTTATGTGTCCTCAAGACTGTATGGGGACTAGTTGGTTATAAAAGCCTTCCCAAGGTCTTTCTTCAGACAGCTCTGCTCAAAACAACTGCAACAGGAGTCTGGCAGCTAATCAGTACATAATTAATATTTGATAAGGTAATTAATTTATTAATTTACTAGGGAAGGGAAAGAGATAAGTCATTTCAGCCTACAGATGCCTGGAAGGAGTCACATAGGATCTGCATAGAATACCTCCTGGGGTGGGGGGTGTCACCGGTCCGGCTGTACCCTGGTGGTACTGATATTATGGAATAATCATTGAGTATAATGGATTCTGTGTTGAGCTGGCATAACTAAAACCATCAGTTTCAATTTATATATATTGGGTTGCTACATGTGTGATGTAAATGCCACTGTAGGGTGTGTGTGTGTGTGTGTGTGTGTGTGTGTGTGTGTGTGTGTGTGTGTAAGGGGAAAGAAAGAAAACTGGAGATATACAAAAGTCACTTAGTTCTTATAGCAAATCTTCAAATCTTCAGAGAAATCTGTTACCCAGAGAAATTCACTCAAGCTCAGAGTGACTAAAACAGTACTAGAACATTCTTGTCAAACTTCCAAATATTATTTTACAAAGAGAGAGGAGAAAGGAAGAGAAGGGAGAGAGGGGGAGGAAGGGAGGGAGGAAGGCAAGAAGAGCAGAGATTCAGAGAGGAATATTTTTCTTTTATAAACATTTTTCCAGGTCTTAGGATTATTTTACACTGTTGTCTCTGATTTCTACTTTGCTTTAAGAGTTGTTTTGTTGTTTTTGTTTTTGGAGACAGGGTTTCTCTGTAGCTTTGGAGCCTGTCCTGGAACTCTTGTAGACCAGGCTGGTCTCAAACTCAAAGAGATCTGCCTGCCTCTGCTTCCTGAGTGCTGGGATTAAAGGCGCGTGCCACCACTGACCAGATTTTGTTTTGTTTTGTTTTGAAGGTAGAGGGAATAAACATGCACTCCTTGCAAACGCAGATAAAGAACACAAGCACTACCTGAAAGGGCATCCCCTATCAGAATCTGTGGTTCTTACTCTGGGTGCCCAGGTATCCAGATACCCTCCAACTTCATTCAAAGGCTCTGAGCTTTGGACGGGAATTACACTGTAGACATACCATGAGAGGTACTGTTACTAGAAGTTAACAATGTCTTCAGAGAAGAGAGTGGAATGATTGTACGGGGTCTGGTAGACTAAGCTAATGACTGGGTTTCTGGCATGCACTAAGGCGGCCATGGCAGAGTCCGGCACCAGGAAGGGAAAGGATCTGGATGGTATTTATGATGACCACTCTGGCTGCCTTATAAAGGCAGCTACAATAATGGAGAAATGAGAAGTTCTTTGGTCCAGGAACAGATGGTGGTACCTAAGTGATAGCAGTGAAACAGGTACACGGGAGTTGTACTTAAGGGTGGAACCCAGAGATTGTGGTTTGAATATAAAATGCTTCCCAGAGGCTCCTGCATTTGAATTCTTGGTCCTGAGCTGAGAGTGGACATTGAGGGCAAGCATAGCTCTAAACAGTGGGTTAGTGTGCCAGATCTTGAGGTTCCTTAGCCACACCCCACTTCATGTTCTCTGTTTCTTGACTGCGTAGGCAGTGTGGCTGGCCACCTCATGGGCCTAATGCCATTCCTCACTGTGATGGTCTGCATCCTCTCCAGCTGTGAGCCAAAACAAGTTACTTCTAAGTATTTGGTCACAGCAATGAGGACAGCAGCTAATGTGCCTCAGTAACCTGGCTAAGGATGGTGAGGGGCAAACACAAGGGATGAATCTGCAGTGGCTCCTGGGGAGGCTGTCAGTGGGTGGGCAGGAGAAATAAGCCAGGGACTCACTAATGAAAAAGTCTTCAGTCTAGGACTGGCTGTGTGGACAAGAATGAGGTAATAAATAAGCTAGAATTTCTACACAGGGAACTAAGAGTCCATGGGGGCTCTTTTGGTACATGAACCTAGTATCATTGGTTCAGAGAAAGTACTTATGCCACACAAGAGCAAGGTGGCAGAAACTTAGTTGGTAGCACACATAGGGAGGTTATTTGAGAAGACAACATTCTGTCTCTCCATCTGACTGTCTGTCTGTCTATCTGTCTGTCTCTGTCTCTCTCTCTCTCTCTACACACACACACACACACACACACACACACATACACACACACACACACCTCCATGCATGTCAGGGACTCACTGGGAAGATGTGGCATTAGTGAGTATCTAGCTTTAATCTAAGTGGAAAGAGAAACAAATAATCAAAGGTGAGAGTTTATTCTAAAAATTACTGGCAGTTTTGAAGCAAATGTTATATCCTATTTTGTATATTTTTTTGGGGGGGGTGCTTTTCTTTAAATTATATACTGTACTTCATATAACCAAATACATAGATAATAGATTATAAATTGTCAAATAATTGAAAATTACAATAAAATTATAGATATTTAAAGACTATAGCTAGATATTGAAGATACAGTCAGATGCACAGATGGAAGAATGAGTAGATGGGTAAGTAGATGAATGGATGGGTGTGTAGGTGAAAGGATGGATGGGTGGGTGGGTGGATGGATGGATGGATGGGTGTGTGGGTGTGTGGGTGTGTGGGTGGATGATTGGGTGTGTGGTTGGATGGATGGGTGGGTAGATGAATGGGTGTGTGTGGTGGGGTGGATAGATGGATGAGTGTGTGGATGGGTGGGTGGGTGGATGGATAGGTGGGTGGGTGGGTACATGGACGGATGGATGGGTGGGTAGGTGGATGGATGGGTGTATGAATGGATGGATGGATGGGTGGGTGAATAGATGAACAGAAAGAGAAATTAAGGAAACAGATTTTCAAACAATGTTTAGTAAATTAGAATAAGGTTTTATGTTTATTAGAGCTGAGTATATTATAAACTGCACTCAAAGGAAAACCATGATTTTTCTTCTCTCTTCTGACAAGACAACTATTCAATGAAATCGTGTTTTCCACTCATGAGTCTTGAAGAGTTATGAATGAGTTAGATCATACGATTGGCCAGACTATCTTCACATCTATTATATCTTATATTTCAAGACCCACAATCTATCAGAGGTTAAAATACTTAATTCTTTTTTGTTTGTTTTGTTTTTCAAGATAGGGTTTCTCTATGTAGCCCTGGCTGTCCATAAACTCTGTAGACTAGACTGGCCTTGAACTCACAGACATCCATCTTCCTTGGCCTCCTGAATGCTGAGATTAAAAGCATGTATCAACACTACCCAGCAAAATACTTAATTCTTAAATGGAGAGGAGTCACATTTTGAGTATAAAGGAATCCCACACTCTTACCATTCCCAGAGTGACGAAAAGATGTTGGTTTAGAAGAGACTCACTTGGGAGACTGGTCGACAGTGTATGGTAATCCACAAATAATACCATCTTTGATTAATTGCTCTAAATATTTGCTTACAAATAACCCTACCACAAAACTCTTTAAGGAAAGAAGTTTAAACATAAAGAACAATACTACAAAGATCATACTCAAAAGATGAGGGCACTGACCACATTTTCATGAATGTCCTCATCTCACCAAGACATGAAGTAGCTAGCAAGTTCCATTAGTAGAACTCAGTCCTGTCAAGGTAATTAAACCCAGCGTGGAGTCTGGGTTTTGCTCCTGCAGGTTTGATCCTCCTTCTTGGACCTGCCTGCCTATATCCACTACCATTAGATTAGAAGTGAGAAAAATTTGTCTTCAGATTGCTGTGTGGGCCTAGAATTGACAGCCCAGCCAACTTTGCAGAAAACCACAATTTGGAGGGGGAAAAAAAATCACTTTTGGTTTCTGGTTCCTCAGCACTTCTACACATCTAATTAGCTCAACAATTGGTCCCTGTGATAAAATCAGCTAATTTTATGTTCAAATGGCTGTTTTGTGGTAAGCAGTGCTGTAACTCCAACACCAATATAAAGAAGTTGCTGAAGAAGCAGGTTCCTGCAGGTCACTGGGGGACAAACTATCAGAGACTATCAAATTAGTAACCTAAGTCAACATTATAGTTAGTATGCAAGGGTCCCTGAAGACTCAGAGAAGTTCAATGGCCAGGACGGAAAGCCTATAAAAGGGACCTCTGAAGGGGGAAAGATGACACATGGAGTATCTACTCTCAACGTTGGCCTAAATGTTTGGGGCTTAACTAGCCTCATGAAGAACTGAAGCCTCTAAAAGTAAATGTCTTTGTTGTTTCCAAAATTTGTCCTAGGTCACCCTTGACATAAAGAACAGGGAATGTCACCCAGAGCTACTCTCTGGCCAGCTGGGAAGACACAAATCTGAGAACCCACCTTGATGATATAGGGCCCGTTGAAAGCCAGAAAACTTTTAAGGTAAATGTAAAGAAAAATACTTATTCTTTATTGAGTGAAAGCTAATTGTATCACCTTTCATAGGCAAATTGTTGACTTCTTTGGGGTGAGTTATATATATTATCAGTTATACAAAGAGAATGGGCAGAAATTCACACAAGCTCCCAAAGTAGAAATAAGGTCTCAGAACTACACCAACACATGCAATTTTCAATAAAGATATAGAGAGATATAAATAACATATAGGTAGGTAGAAAGATAATAGATGATAGCAAAATGGCAGGTAGATGATATAGCTATAGATATGCATACAGGTCATTAGTGGATGGATAACCAAAGATTTGTAAAAGAAAAAAAAAAAAGAAAAAAACTTCATTTATATAAAAATAAACTTAGAAGAGTGATAGGTATTCAGCAAATATCCTTTTATGTGGCTGTAATCCAACTATGACTAACTCTGCTATTATAAGGCTGTTTGTGTATTATGTATCACTCTGCTCACTTCTATAGCTAAAGTTGTCTCCCATGTGACTATATGATCACAGCAGGAGGTCCTATTGGGGGAAATCACCTCAAGATTTTCTGCCTCTACTCCATCACAACTTCAGAGAGACCTTTGGTGGGATCAACCTTGAGCCTTTAGAGTTAGCAGTCTTTTCTGGCTAGGGAACAGAGCTGGTTGGAGAGGGACACTGTGGATGGGAGCTTCTGATATTACTTACATGGTGGGATGATTAGCTAAATTGTCAATTTGATACAACATGGAAGAGAGTCTCAATGAAGGAGTCAATGCGATAGCCTGAGGGCATGCCTGTGTGTGTGTGTGTGTGTGTGTGTGTGTGTGTGTGTGTGTGAGAGAGAGAGAGAGAGAGAGAGAGAGAGAGAGAGAGAGACTTAATTAAATGCATTATATGAGAAGATCCAGTCCACCGTGGGTGGCATCATTCCCTGGGCAAGAGAGGCAGGGGTGGGGGGCAGTCTTGAAGAAAGAACACAGCTAGCTGAGCACAAGCAGGCAGGCAGCATGTAGGCATTTATTTTCTTTCTATTGTTTGATGTAAGATGGCTGACTGACTCAAGTTACTGCCTTGATTTCCCTGATCCTGTTTCTTGGTACCAACCATCCCAGAAAGTCCTCACACACAAGCCCATTACCTTGAGCTCTGTCACCTGTGGGACAGACATCATAGCAGTCACCTAGGCACAGGTATGTAGTTAGCCTCATTGCCAACTACATTGATGGGACACTTTGGTTCCTGAAAATGGAGATCTTTTGATGTTGTAGTCTCCATAGAGGAATAGAAGAAATGTCACAAAATTCAGTGCAGACTCACAGAGGGAATAATGTATGGATAGCAGCCATGTGCCCCAGACTGCCTGCCATACAAGCAAGGTGATATCACAGCCTTAATTGATGGGAGGAGGTGACCCTCTCAGCATCTCCCCCAGGCTATCTCCTATCACAGTGGAATTGACCAGGCCATACACCCCAATAACAGACATGCCTCACCCCAGCCCTTCTCATAACCCCATCTACCACCATGGTGGCTGACTCATACTATTTACAGCACCAGGGTAGCTACAGCTCTATTGTTAAATCAGAAAATATCTTAATTAAAATTTGAGTATTATCACAGAACTCTAAACATTAAAGCAACTCAAGTTGTTTTTTAAGAAAACCAAATCTCCACTGGAGATTTTTCTAAAAGATTAGAGAAGTTAACAGTGAGAACAATTATTTCATGATGTAATGTATATATTTCTGATAAATGCTTTTATTATAATTAAGTTTACTGTTGCTGGAATTGGAGAGTGTATGTTATGGGTTGATCTGTCTTCCAGAAAGGATCTATTGGAGCCTTAAGCTCTTAGAACATGACCTTATTTGGAGTTGGGTCTTCACAGAAGTCGTCAAGTTAAATGAGGTTACTAGGGTTAGCCTGAATTGAACAGGATCAGTGTCCTTATAAATGCAGGACTGAACACAGAAACACACAGAGAGGGAAGATCATGTGACATTTACAGGGAAAAGTCTGGGCTAGTCCTTCCCTCAGGCCCCAGAAAGAAACCCCCTGTGTCAATGCCTTGATTCCCAATTCCAGCTCCAGAACAGAGACATGCGACATCTGTTCAACAGACCCTGTCAGAGGGACAGCATCACATAGTCACTGGGATGAGCTGATTTTAAAGACAAATATACACAGGCCCACTCTTAGACTCTTACTACACGCATTTCTTTTGTACAGTGGCTCTGCTTGGAGGCTAGCAGAAATGGCCAGAATGTATGCCTTGGAGTATGGTCACAGATGAGCAGAGTCAAACACCCCTTTAACACTGAGCAGGACCAGGTCACTCTGGCCTGAGCAGGCCAAAGCTAGGGAGCCTACCTTCTGGTATTCCTCCTTGGATTTCAAGGCTGTTTCCATCTGTGCTTTGGAGGTGGGATAGATCGCCGATCGGTACTGGGTGCCATAGTCATTGCCTTGGCGCATGCCTGAGGGCCAGAACAGAGGAGATTAGGGGGCTTCTGGAATAATACTGCTGGCACCAATAGGCAAATGCTAAAAGATGTAGATTTTTTTCCCATGAGATTGCTGTGACCAGTTTTACTAAGTGTTTAATTTTATCTTTATGTGAGTTTCTGGGAATGAAACTGGTGGTTTGAATAGGTATGGCCTCCAGAGACTCGTGTGCTTGAATGCTTGGCCCATAGGGAGTGGCAATACTGGGAGGTGTGTCACTGTAGAAGAGGTGAGTTTGGAATTTTATAAGCTCAAGCCACAACCAATGTGAGACACAGGCTCTTCTGCTGCCTGGGGATCAAGATGTAGAACTTTTCCAGCACTAAGTCTGCCTGCATGCTGCCATGCTTCCCAGCATGATAATAATGGACTAAACCTCTGAAACTGTAAGCCATCCCCAATTTAATAATTTCTTTTATAAGAGTTGCCATGGTCATGGTATCTCTTCACCACAATAGAAACCCTAACAGAAATATATGTTTTAATTATAATGAAGGAAGCTGGAGTGTTGCCTTGGTGGTTAAGTGAGTGCATTGCTTTTACAGAGGACCTGACTTCAGTTCCCACCCCCTATGTAGGGTGGATTGCAACCTGTAACTTCGGCTCCAGGGGGCTGCTATGCCCCTATGGACATCCAAACTCAACAGGTACATATCCTGTTCCCCACATGCATATAATTTTAAAAATAATAAATCTTTAATCAGAACAAATATCTCTGAACTTATGTAAATTTATCAAAGTCCTGGATCATAATAGATACTCCATAAGCAATCATTTTACAAGCAAATGCTTATAGAACAATTTCTTCGTTTATTACTGTGGTGTATACTGTGTTGGGCGGGATGCTCTGGGAGACTCAGTTCTCCATCATTGCAACAAATAAATACCTGTGAGAAATCCAGTTGTAAGGAGGAAAGGATGGTTTTGGCTCCAGTTTCAGAATTTTCAGTGCATGGCTGCAGGGTACCATGGCCTATGCTGAGGCAGCACATCATCACCAGCTCATGGTGGTATGGGCTGTTCACCTCACAAATAAGAGGAAGAGGAGGGGCAGAGGTCCTAATATTCCCTTTAAGAGTTTGCCCCCAAGGGCCTAACCTTCTTCCTCCAGGCCCTGGCTCCTAAAGGTTCCACTGCCTCCCAACAGTGCCGTGAACTGGGGAGTGAGTCTCCAACACACAGACATGGTGTGGGCAGGACACACAGCAGGGAAGGAATAGCCAGCCCCTCCAGTGTTTTAAGGATACGCATGCCTTTGCATAAGTAATATTTACATGTATTCTCACTCTAATGTTTTATAACCAGTACAGTTAAGACCAAGGGCTGGGGACACAGGTAAACTGAGGATTATTTGTTTACATATTTGCAAGTAAAAGAGATGTCTATAATAAATTTCCCCCCCAACATCCTGTTAAAGATGAACTCTAGAACCGGGGAGATGGCTCAGTGGGTGAGAATGCTTGCTGTCCAAGTGTGAGGACCTGAGTCAAAATTCCCAGCATCCCCCCCACACACACACTGAAGTCTTATGTAGCCGTTCATGCCTTTACCTCAGTGGTGGTGGTGGCAAGGGAGACAAGAGGATCCTGGGGCTTGCTGGCTACCAGCCTAGATGCAGGTTCAGCGAGGGACTCTGGCTCAAGGGAACAAGATGGAGAGAGCTAGACCAGGGCACCTGATGTCCTCTAGCCTCCACACACACGGGCACAAATGTGCATTGAAAGAAGTGTGCACCAGCACACATATGTGCACATGTGCAGCACTCACACGTTCATATACACACCTGCTGTGATAGCAAGTTCTAACTGTCAACCTGACATAATCTAGGATTACCTGGGAAAAGAGTCTCAATGAGGAACTGTCTAGACTGATTGGCCAGTGGACATGCGTGTGAGGAATGTTTTTATTGGGTTAATTGAGTGGGAAGAGCTACCCTGAATATGGGTGGCATCACTTCATGGGCTACCCCCTCCCAAGACTGAATGATAAGAAGAGTCAGGTGAGCTGGCAGGCAGGCATGCATTCCCTCTGCTCTTGACTGTGGGTGGGAATGACTGCTTCAAGTTCCTGCTGCCTTGACATCCCCACAATGATGGGCTGTGGCCTTTCAGAATTGCATGCTAAAATACATGCCTTTCCTTAGATTGTTTATCTCAAGGTGTTTTATCATAGCAAAGAAAGGGAAACTAACACACCCACACCTTCAGCACAGACACAGACACACACACACACACACACACACACGAATTTGAATTTAGTAAAGTAACTCAGGTTAAAACTTTACAAAACTGCATCAGATTTTGAGAAAAATTTCAAATCGCTGAGTTACTCACATCTGGTTTTACCTACTTGTCTTTGTTCTAGACTTCTCTGCTTCTCCCTTCCCTGACTGTCTCCACAGCAGCAATGCTCTGATTGAAGTCCTTCAATCATCCTAACCATTCTGCCGCCATTTGCTTTTCCCCTTGTCCTTCTCACTGCTAAACTCAGCTGCCCCTTCCCTGCCCTGAGCCCTCCAAAATGGCAGCTCCCTTATAAAACATGTTGACCATCTCTTCTCTGTGTATTTATTATTCCTCAAAAGTGCTTTCAAAATGTAAGTCAAAACTGCCTTCAAAGAATCCATTGAGTTAGTGTATAAATGTCTTCAATTCCTGAATATTAAGTCTCAGCACCCCAGGAGGTAATATTGAAATGTGCATCTTGGTTAAGCATCAGCCTTCCATTAGCTCTTGCCTACCAGGAGCTAATAAGCTGCCAGCTAGGGAGAGTGTTAACTAGGTCATGGGGGGGGGCACAAAGCTCGCTTGGGCTCTTTTCAAGATGGAGGGAAAGTGAAGAAATCAATTAATATCCTTAAAGTAAAATCTAAGTGTTTTTAATGACAGTCAGACAACTGAGCTGCTGAGATGCAGTAGGTATTCTCTATACAGAGATGCTTCAGCTTCTGCACTGCTCACATCCTGAGCCAGATGATCCGCAGTTCTTGGGCTGCCCAATGCATTCTAGGACACATAAGAGCACCCTCAGGCTCTATCCACTGATGCCCACCCAGTTGTGACATGCAAAATTATCTCTACACATTGCTACTTGTCCCCTAGGTGGCAAAACTGCCTCTAGTTGAGATCTGTTCCTTTATATTAATGGGCCATGGCCTCCAATATCATTATGTACAGTCTTCATGTTCAAGGCAGCTGAGCAAAGCAATGGGAAGAAGTGGGAGCCACAGGAGGGAAGAAACCAACAACTGCAGAGGAATCATGGGAGTCTTCCATGTCTATATTTGTGTCTGTATCCACTAACTCCCATGGTCACTAGCGTGGCTTTGTTTTAATGCTTTGTTATTTCATTTACAATTCCACATACATACATTTCTTAGAATTCAAGAGAATGGAGGTTTGCATAAGTGAATATAAGATATTCCTTAATTTGTTTTTGTCAAACTGCTTTTTTAATCGAAAGTATTTTTCCATATACTGCATTCTGATCTTGTTTTTCCCCTTTCTCATTTCATCCCACGTCCTCTCCCTACCTCCCCACACACCCAACTACATGCCTTCTATCTCTCTCTCTTTAGAAAACAAACCAGCAAATAAAAAAATAGGATAATAAAAACAAATAAACAGCACAAGAAATACACACACAGACACACACACACAGACAAATACAGGTATGCCCCCCCACACAGAAACAAGCCCCATAAAGATACAAAATTAGAAACCATAATATACAAGCAAAAGACCAGTAATATAAAAAAAATTGCTCAAACAAAGTAATATGAAAAAAAAATCTACAAAAACACCATTGAGTTCAATTTCTGTCAGCATCTACTGCTGGGCCCAGGGCCTGACCTTAAGTGTGGTTTGTATATCCATGAGACTCCATTGTAGGAAACAATGTTTCCTCTGCAAATGGTTGTCAGGTGGAGGTAACTTCCTGGTTATGAGTGAGAGCTCATGTCTACTCTCTCCTCTTAGCACTGGAACCCTATCTGGCTTGACTCTACATGCGTGTCATTCCTGTTGTGTCTGGAGGACACAGTTTCCTTGGTATCATCCATTCCCTCTGACCCTCACACTCGTTCTGCCTCTTCTTCCAAATAGATGGGAGGGGTTTGATGAAGACATCCCGTTTAGGACGGAGTATCCCAAGGCAGCGTTTTAAGTGGCATTTAAGTTCTAAACCAACAGACTTGGAGTAAGTAAAAATTGAATTTAGTGTGAATACAGTTTTGATATAAGGCTCTAAATATATGAAGAAAACCACCAAATGTCTTTTTTGCTCCTTGTTTACAACTCTGGGCATGAGAAAAGAGAAGCATTAAAGAGGCACCCGGTCTTTGCTGGCGACCAGTATGGCTACCACACTGCCCAAGAATCTCTGTGCACTGTCCTGCCTCTTGGTGTCCACGGGAACAGCATCCGTGTTACCAGGGATGAAAACAAAGCTGGTGAAGCAAGACAGAAATGTGCTTTTTAAAAGCTGAATAGGTGAAGCTTTCCTGCAGTTGGGAATCGGTGGCTCCATGGTCACCGGGGACTCAGATTTCTTTTCACTCAATTGTTTTTAGCACACGGCCTCACCGTCAAGGACAAACATCATCTGGTCCTGAAACCACCATGACCAAAGTGCAAACTAAGAGAAGGAAGGAGGAGGAAAAGTGAGTGGACGAAACCTCCTACTTCCTACATCTTTATTAATTTTTATTATTATCACATTTGTCTATCACCTATATGGACAAATACATGCATGGCGTGGTGTGTATGCGGAAGACAGAGGACAACTCTGTGGAATCAGTTCTCTTCTTCCACCTTTATGTGGGTTCTGGGCATCAGACTCAGGCCTCCAGGCCTGCATGACAAGTGCCTTCACCCACTGGGCCACCAGCCTGTCCTGACTTCCTCAATCTTTAAACAGCCTCCCTAGAAATTTCACACTGCACAGTTAGTTATATCTTACTAGTCAGAACCTGGTCACGTGGCCATACCTCTCAAACTCCATTCACTCCACTGTGCTTGGGACCAAGGCCTCTCCAGAGGCCACATCCTCACTCAACTTCTTCTCTTTGCCTCTCTACCTCTCTCATTTACTTATAGGTTCTCCTCCCCACCCCTGTGTCCCCCTCTAGTCACAGGCACTGAATTCCTGCCTCGGGGAAGCTAACTGATTCTATGAGAGTCACTAGATTTGTTCCTATCCAAGCTGCTTTACTGCCCATCTTCGCATTCACTGTTTCGTACATTGTGTGACTCCCAGAGAAAGTCCTTAGTCCTGCATACTACCTTGTCCTACTGGTGATGGTGCATCTAAGATCTGTGGTTGACTCCTTCAGCTTGGGGAGGGGCTTAGAGGCTACGGCTGTCTCCAAAATTGTGAACACCTCCAGTTGCTTCTGCAAAATCCATCTCAATGAAAAGTAAAACTGCTGAAAATGGCTTAGAACTGCTGTCATTTGATACACATGGAAAAACGCGACTTCTGTCCTGTGCTTGGGAGCTGACTCATTCAGTTTGTCTCCACAGAGATGGCATTAAAAGCCACCTGCACACCTCAGGGACACGGAAGACCATAGCTCACACAGTTCACTCCAGTGTTGCCTCCTTCTGGTGGCTGGGAAACCGGAGAGGACACCACAGTGCTCCAGCATTCTCCACCAGGTCACGAGCATCTCTCCCTCACAGTGACACACAGCTTCTTACTGTAACCCAAGAGCTCTTCTTGGCACACCTGGCCATTCTCTCAGGTGTCTGAGATGTACCCCATGAATATTGAACAGTCTCGCTTTACCTGAATGAAAAATTAATTCTGTCAATTTAAACTGACAGCTCATTTTAAATTTAAAATGATGAGGTGAATATGGTAGATGAGCTAGAGAGGGCATCAAAATAGTTAACATAGCCTGGTGGCTCAGCCAAGAAAGTGCCTGCTGCACTAGCGTGAGGACCTGGGTTTCATCTCCAGTGCCTACTAAAAAGCTGGGCACACTAGTGCTAGTGGGATGGAGACAGTGGGCTCCTGGAGCTCACTGGCTGACTAGCCTACTCTAAATAAGCCTGTGTGCACACAGACCAGTACAGACCAGCAGTGACCACCACAGATCAGCATAGACTAGCAGTGATCACCACAGACCAGATGTGAGCTTTTCACGATGTGTACAGAACAACACCATGCATAAACAGACGTCATAAAATGGAGAAAGTGAGCTGTGCATTAGCAACCATGCATCTGCCACTCTCTACTGCTGACTATAAATGGGATCTGACAGGTGCTTCAAGCTCCTACTGCCTTAATTTCTCTGTCATGATGGATTGCACCTTGGACTGTGACACTGAAATAAGCTCATTCTCCCTTAAGTTGCTTTTGTCAGACTATTTTAACATAGCAACAGAAAATGAAACTAAGACTCAATATAGAAAAGTATATAAAACACATGGAGCAAAGCACATAAAGCATAGTGCAAGATTTATCAAGTATACACTTCAATGTTACAGTAAGATAACAGTATCATTATTCATTGTCATGAAGTGAATGCTCAGATAAAGACCTCCAACATAAAGAAATGGAGGACCACTCTCCCCTATGTGTCCCTTCTAATGAAAATGCCTTCTAGTTTAGTTTGACCTATTTTGGAAATTTATACAAATGAAACTATACAGTGTTTTCCGTCTCCCATTGCTTCATTCTGTGGCTTCAGAACAGCTCTTGAATGAGTACCCACCCACACACCATGAATGCATTTATCCTGTGATGAGCATCACCAGCCCAAGACTGCTAACAACAGCATCAGCACGCAGTCTGCTCCACATGTGTGTGAGATACTCATGGGTACACACCTAGAAACGAAGATGTCGGTTAGTGAGGTTTGTACATCCTCAGTGTAACTGGCATGTAAGCCACTCTCCAGACCAGTGGCTCTGATTTACAAAACCCATGTCCCTCCATCGAGAACCCAGGCGCTCTGAGAACCTGCCAATTCGAAGAATGTGTTCCAGTCTGACATTCTACCTTCGGTCAGTCAGCTCAGTTCATGATACAATCTCATTTGATCTTCATTTGCATTTTCCTAATTGATAATCATGCTGTTTTTAATTTTATGCTTCTCTGCTGCTATTTAAATACCTTGGCCATATTCCGTTGCAGCAATCTGTGTTTCTTAAAAAAAATCTATTTCATATATTTTAAATACTCTGGATATAAATCCATTATTAGATATAATCTCATTAAAGAAAACTGGCATTTTCTTTACAGTGGTTTGTTTCATTTTTACTTATATTTAATTTATGTGTAGGAGTGTTTGCTTGGTGTCTTCCTGATGTCTTCAGAGTCAGAAGAAGGCATAGATCCTAGAGTTACAGGTGGTTTTAGGCCATCATAATGTACTGAGAACTGAACCTGGGTCCTCTGTAAGAGCAGCAAGAGCTCTTAACTGCTGAGTCATTTCTCCAGCACCTATAATCCTTTATAATAAGCCAAAATTTTGAGATGGCTGAATTTACCAAACTCATTTGCCTTGTTGGTTTTTACTTTTGGTGTCTTTTACAGGAAATATTTGCAGACCCGGCACCACATGATGTCATTCATCTGAAAGTCTGCATATTTTTCCTTTGGCATTCAGGTCTTAAACGTAGGAGGAATTGGTTTTTGTGCACGGCATGAGGCAGAAACTCAATTGATTTTTCTCCCATTAGAAAAGCATCTCTGTTAATTCAAAAGTCCCCTCCCCAGTGTTCTGAAGCTGCAGTGATGTCAATAGTCGCCTCTGTACTCAGGTACATGCGCCCCCTGCTTACTTCTCTCTTCTGTACCGTCTGTTTGTGTGTCCCCGCATCAAGCTCACAGCAGCCTAACAGGTGCTGTTTTACAGTGACTCAGGACACATGGAAGAAAACGTTCCCTGTGCTGTTCTTACATAAGAAAGAAAACTTTGTCTTTTATAAATACTGAAAATCTTTTTTTTCCCCAAGTCTGAAGAAGGAGGGGGTAGAGGAAGACGAAGGGACAGGGTGAGAACAGTACCATCACAGCAGCAGGACTATAGGGTTTCACCGGCGTTTCTACTAGATTTACAAATATCTAAGAGGAATGACACATTCATAAGCTGGTTACAGGGTCTTCCAGCTGCCCCATGGCTAAGTGAACATTATTTGAGATTTATTAAAGGCACTTCTCTTTAAGGAACCTCTTTCTGAAATTCTCATAGCTGAACCTAATAGTTTACTTCTTGCTCATGTAAGTTCATTTGGTAAAAAGGGCTGCTAAGCTCTGCTCCTTCTGGGACCTGATGTATCTTTGATAGGTTGCTTCCCTGGGTTGTTCACGTTCAGGGCTCAAAAGCCAGGCAGGAGTTTTAGGAGCTAAGATTGGAAGTAGAAGGTGTCATTTCTGGCACATTCCACTGTCCAGAACTCAGTCACATGGCCACTAGGAGAGGGGGAAATCCCAGAGAGCTGGAGAGAAGTGAGCATTACTCGGTCATTCTCTCCTTGACTTCAGTCTGAATGAGAATTCCCACCCGCCCCAGTACAAGGCAGAGAAGACGCTGTCATAGAGCTGGGGCTGATAGCTCACATCTCTAATCACAGGACTTGTGTGTCCGAAGCCAGCTTGGGCTACATGATAACGAGTTCCAGGCTGGCCTAGGCTACAGAGTGAGACCAAAAGTAAAACAGAACAATTACAAACAAACAACAACAAACCCCACAGTGGTTACTCCAACATGCTGCAGTTTCTGAATATTTCACTGTTCAGTGGTGTGTGTGTGCACAGTAGGCCTGTGGAGAGACCTTTTCCATGCTTTGTCACTTATGAATACGAAATTGTGTTGAATACCTTGTTGCATCGACTCTGGTAGTCATGTTTTCCTTTTAATCTGTACATGAAACACTCGGGCCAGTTTTCTCAGTTAACACTGAAATGCTAAACTTTGGGCCATGGAACCCACTTGATCACAGATGTTGTCTTCCAGATGTCGCTGATTTCAGCTTGCTGACAGTCCACTGAGGATCTCTGCATACATCTTCCTCCATAAGACTGTCCTGCAATTGTGTTTTCTCATGTGCTCAGATTTGGGTACCAAGATTGTGTGGAGGCATGAAACAAACTTCTATTCTCTTCAGCTCTGAGAAGACATCCCACAAGACAGCAATGGATTCTCTCTTAAATGTTGGTAGAACTCACTGAAGCATCTCATGTCAAATATGGATTCAATTTCTTTAGCCACACCAGGTGCATTTCATTTTGTTGAGTTCTTTCTTTTTATTTATTCTTCGTATCTTTCACGGTATGCATCTTGATCCCATCCATATCCCAGCCCCTTCACATCCATCCTCTGCTCCTGACTGCTCACCCCCCAAAAAAAATTTTAAGAGAAAAAAAAAAGGATTTAAAAATATCATCATGGAAATAAACCCTTTTGTCCATAGATCTTTACTTGCAAGTGCTCACTGCAGAGTCACTGATCTAGTTCGAGGCCCCTGGTTTCTGTTTCACTATCAATGTTGGATCCTCACTGAGACTCTTCTTGGACACCCTCTCTCTGCCCTGTGTTGTGGAGACCCTGCAGCTTTGGGTCAAGTCCCTTCACTTACTCCAGAAGATCATAGATGGGGTTGGTGTTGGGGCAGGCCAAGTCATGACCCTGGCTCTGGGCCTGGGCAGCTGCAGGGTTGGCCAGCCTGCCAGCTCTCCCCATTCCTCACCACCAGGGTGAGCGCTCCAGCATTGCTGAGGCTAGTTTATGCCTTGCAACAATGAGCAAGGGGTGGGGCCAGTTCTCCTGCGTTCTTGCCCTTAGTTTCAGCTCCCCCCCCCCCCACACCATCAGGACTAGGTCTACTGTGCTGCGCAGGCGAGGTGTAGGGGCCACTCTCCCAAGTGCTGTAGCTGGTGAGGGACAGGGACAGCCCTCCCACTCTTAAGACCACAGAGCCGGCTCCTCCACCCGTCTCAGGCCTTGATGGGTGGGGGGCTGGGGCAGAGGACGTCTCTCCTCTGCCTATGCTGCCACAGTCAGATGAGTAATAGGGGACAGCCCTTCCATGCTAGCAACATCAGAGCTGGGCCACCCACACCTCCAACAACAAGGCCCGCTCTGCTGTGCTGCCTAGGAATGGAGCAGGACCCACTTTTCTGAGTGCTGCAGCTGGCAAGGGGAAGGGCCATACTGCTCATCTGTCGCAGGCAGTAAGGAATGGGGTCAGGGTGCCAGCACAATAGAGCCAACCCTGTTAGCAGAGGTGTGGTGAGCCAGCCCCAAGCTGCAAGTGTGGGGGAGCTGACCCCACTTGGGGGCTGGCTCGCCCGCACCTAAGCTAACAGCGGTGGCTCTATTGTGCTTCCCTGGTGAGGTCCTGGGCCTGCTCTCCTGAGAGTTACAGCTGGTGGGGACCTCAGAGCCAGCTCTCACACTTGCCTCAGGCACTGATGGGCAGAACGGGAAGAGCATCTTTGTCCTTTGTCCTGCCTGTGCCACCACAAGACAGATGAGAAATGGGGATAACCCTGTTGGGCTCTATTTTTAAGGGGTTTGTTTTCAATGTAACTGTCTTCCCTAGTTCATTGCTCTAGATGTCCTCTGAGTTTGGAAATATCAAAATATCTTCAGTGTTTGCATGAGAGATTCCTTTTTTTTTTTTTTTGGTTGTGAGCCTAGCCTTTAATGGCTGAGCCATCTCTCTAGCCCTCTGCCTTATTTTCTATTGACAGACTTTACTAAAATTTTACCAGCACATGCATTTGGAAGGCCTTGACTCTCATGGTCATCACTGCTTCTGGTTTCTGCTCCATGTCATTGGTTTATGTTCTTAATTCTTCTTTCCTACTATTTGAGATGGTTTTGTGGTTTCTTGTTTCTCTCTTCTCACAGATGGGTGTAAGAACTGTTTAGCCATTCCCTACAAACTTGGAGATATATATACTGAATTATCACCTAATTAAAGTATTTTCTAACCATTCATGATTTATCCTTAATAATTAGAATTGTTACTGATTTTCCTTATCGGCACAACAAGAAACAACTTTAGGGAGGGGAGATTGATTTTGGCTCATGGTTTGAGGGGACACAGTCCCTTGAAGTGGAGAAAGATGTGGCAGAATTTTCCATATCTGCTTGCTTACCTAACTGTAGATCAGGAAGCAGAGACAAGACAAGAAACAGGATAATATTCAAGTCTCAAGACCCATCCCACAGGGAGCCACTTCCTTCTGCTAGTCCCTACCTCCAAAAGACTCCACCACCCTACAAAACAGAGCCACAAGCTGGGGATCAAGTGTTCAAACAGGAGAGGCAGGGAGGGGATTCCCCGTGCAAGTCACAAGTTTTCTTCTTAACCTAAGAGGATCTTTCTGGATAACTTGCTGCTACTGATTTCTAGTAGAATAATGCAATGGTAAGAGAATCCTAATCTATGTGTTTTTAAACCCTTTAGCCACACTGATCTTTTTCTGGCCTAGTGTGTGTTCCATGTATGACTGAGAAGACAGATCCCATACCTTCCACGTCTTAGTCAGGACCCCCAAACCCACATTTATGGTGTTGGAGAATTCTCTGAGAACATTGGTGTCTCCAGTTCTCTTCTGCCTGTCTCCCTTCCTGTTTCCTTCCATCTTAATCTGGTCATTCCTCATGTGTCAGTTGTTTGTGATGTTTTCAGGGTGTTTTTAAATCTTTTACCTGACACCTTACATTGTTTTTAGTGTGTGAGCTGAACTGAATGGCCCCACCTGCCATCACTGAAGCCTGGAAACTCCAGCCTCACTAATGCTATTGGTTCTGATCCTCCCCTTACCTAATTTAGGACATTATGTGAAGTGTAATAGTTCTTCTGACTTCATATTTTATTGCTGAAGTGCGAAGTTTTCAAATTATAACTGATGGTGTAAAACCTGTGCAGCCCCTCTGAATGTTTCCAGAAGCCCAATTATCCTCCTCTTGCTAATCCTTAACAGCATGTATGGAATTGTAAAGGACACTGCAGAAGTCACCGCCACTGGCAAGTGTGCAGCTGTTTCCAGTCACCGTGGGTCACGTCTCCTGCTCTCTGAAAGCATCGCTTAATGATGTGAAGTCACGTGTTTTACCAGACAAGGAACACAAAGCTTGGAACTGAGCCCCAGAGAAGAAATTCCATCCCTGACACATAATGGTAATGTACTAGCAGGCCTCAGCCAAATACTCTTGCCTCACTTGGGCAGTCTGTCCATCTGCAAAATGGGTCTAACTTCCATGAATCAAATATGGCTTTGCATACACAAGTTTCCAGGCACCAAGGCCAGCATGAAGGTGGCAGTCACCAAGAGTCCTTGAATCAGTTTGGAGGTACCAGATCCTCGTAACACCAAAAGGCAGAGCAAACCTGTTCCATATGAGCATTCTATGAAGGAGACACTTGAGAATGCAAATAGCAGGGGTATTGTGCATACATGTGTATGATGATGCTATGCAGGGGAAGCACACTTGAGAGAACAATTAATAAAGAAAAAGTACTAGGTTCTTTGTTTCGTTTTTCTCAGTTCCCTGAAATTCTTAAAAGACTGAAGGCCCTTGCAGAATTCATAATGCTGGGTTTGAGCCACTTTTGCATTTTGTGTGTGTGCAGCTGTTCCCCCACTACAAGCATGCACATCTGCTCATTAGCAATACAATATAATTCCCACTGTCTAATTATTTGCAGATGATAGATTTCTTATACATGGTCTAAAAAAAGGATAGTCCTTCAAAACTGGTGACTTATTTAAAAAAAAGGAGAGATTAACTTAAAAGGGTCAGCACAATAAAGTTCAGATATTAATTTGGCAAGTTCAAATATACGTGCACTAGCACTTAATTGCCCACTTGATGGGAAACAGGAGGAAAATGGGGGTTTTCTCCCTGCAATTAATGTTTCCCAGTAGACAGCATGGGAGGGTGCATGGGGGTGAGACACTGGCTGCTCTTCCATGCACCTGGAAAGAGGTCATGGAGTAACCACACCGAAACACTTAGATTAATGTTTCATGGAGAGAGTGTGTGAGGGAGACATGTAGGCTAGAAGGAATTGACTAGAGAGGTGGCATCCTTGGAGGTCTGGAGAGATGGCATGTTGGTGCATGTCTGTAAGCTTCATGCTGGATGTGAGGGTTGAGATAAGTAGATGCCCAGAACACTCTGGCCAGCCAGTCTAGCCAATCAGTGAGTACCCCACCTCAAGAAACAAAGTAGAAAGCCATGGACAGAACACCTGCTATAGACTTCTGGCCTCCACAAGTTTACCTACATCCACATGGATACATGTGCACACACACATACAAACACAAATACACACCACACATAAGGACCCCCAACACACACACACACACACACACAGAGACAGAGAGAGAGAGACAGAGAGAGAGAGACAGAGAGAGAGAGAAAGAGTTCTCCAGAATTTCCAGACCTATGCATGAACTAAGAAACCCCTACATGGATGATAGCTGGTTGCCCAGTCTAACCATCTTTGCAGAGGAGACCTAGAACCTTGCTGTCAAATGTAAAGTGGGGCAGGAGAGGTGAGGAAGAGGAATTGGTTGAGAGTTTTAAAAATATGTGGACAAAGACTAGGAATCTGCTAGGAGTAACTGGAGCAGAAGACAGGGAAAGGGATGGCTAGATAAATAAAGTATGTAGAGAAACACTGGACTTCGTGAAAGAGCACAACAGAAAGGGCTTATATACCAACTCTTCCATGGGCAGTGGCAGCTGCAGCCACCGTGGTCTGTTTACATATGTGGGCTATGTGGGCCTTGGAATAGACAGTTGTATGTAGGAAACAGAGGAAAACAAATAAGCATGTAACACATGCACACTTCCCCCTTGTCAGGATTCCCTCAACAACTCATCAGCCCAGCTATTTGCACAACTCTCACACTGTCTTAGGAGTTCCAGGCAATCTAGAGATGACTTAACGTGTGCAGCAGCTTGAGCATTGGTGCTACAGTTCTATGCTGTTTCCTGCAAAGGCACTTGAGCATCTAAAGGCTCTGCATGATTGAGTTTTCATCTCTGAGGGGCGACTCCACATTTCCTGAATGTATTCTATGCAGGCACCATGCTCGGGCTGCAAACCAAATTTACTCCTACTTCTTGACACACACCCACTGGACAGGAACTAGGATCCAAATGCAGAAGCTGAGGCCACTCCTTTGCCCAATGAGAAAACATTTCATGTGAAACCGACCCTTTGAAGGAGAGAAACAATGAGCAAACTTTGTGATGGCTAAGTTTGGTTGTCAATTTCCTACATCTTGAATCACTTGAAACACAAGGTGCTAGGAACTCCTTGGAGGAACTTTCTTGGTGGAATTATTTAAATGTGAGTGGCACCTTCCGGTGGCAGCACAGGTAAAGGGACATGGAAGAAAGAAACTTGGCATTTTTGTTGCTAGCCCTCACTCTCACTGGCAAGGTCATCTGCCCTGTTGCTTCAGCATTTCTAGACCAAGGGAACCTTTGAATAGGTGTAAAATGTTTGAATATGCTTAGGTGCTGAAGAAAGAAAAGAAAATGGGTATAGATAGCCATTAAAAAATAGTTTAAAAATAATAAAGTTTTAAAAGAAAGAGCAGTGTAAAGAAAATAAGCCATGTAAGGATAGGAAATACACAAGGCATCTGGGTCCTGTATGGTGTTTTATTTACTTTGAATTTTTTTTGAATGCTGATGAGCTAAGAGCAAACATTGCTGAAAGACATTGAATTGTGGGAAAAACTACTAAATTAAGCCAGACTATATATTTTAAGGATGTCTTAACTTTATAATGGAAGTCAAAAAAAAATGTAATACATTGGGGGAGAGGTTATGTTTTTGTTCTCACAGGAAACAAAAAGCTATGGATTACTTTAAAAATGAATGAAAATCATATGGAGCAAGGGAGACCTCTGAAAACAATAGCTACAGACATGAAACAAAATAAAACAAAACATGCGATCCCTCCACAAGGGAGACGTGATAAATCTTGTTGGCTACAGAGTCCTCATGACTTATTATTACATGCCATCCTTTCATATAGCATGGACGGAGATTTATATGACAGTTTGGTTATGCAGTTCAAATGAACTGATAACACTGGCAGACTCCTTACATCTGCTCAAACACAAAGAAAAGAATCATCCTTAGCTGATTTGTGCACACCATACATTCCAAACTTGTGTCAATACATATATGAATGTTTTAAGTTTGTGTTTTAAAAACAAAAAACAAAAAACATAACAAAAAAAAACCAAACAAACAAAACCAAACCAGACACCAATGAAACCAATAAAGACAAGTATCTCAGGTGATTCAGCTTCTCAGAATGCCTCTGTTACAGTTTCTTCAAAAGTATGCATCAAGAACAACTTTAAAGCTGCTGCCTGAGATGGTCCAGCCTCACAGACTACTCCAGCATGGACTTCAAATACGCCTTGAACTTCCCCATCACATCAAGACTGGACAACAGCCAGTTCTCCCAGGACTTGACTGTTATCTCAATTTTCTCAGGGTCTCTTGAAGAGGCCTTCACCCCAGACAACAAGAAATAGTCTAGAGAACATGATGTTTACATTCCCAAAAGGTGGGATTGATAGTTTTTAGTCATTCAGTGGGTTATGAATGTTTATCATTGTTTAATAGGGGGTTTGGTTGCAAGTTGTTATTGGTCATGGTTAAGGAGAATACTAAGCAAAGGAAGTTAGATTCAAGAATCCCTTTCTAAAAAGATAAAAAAGGGGGTATATAGAAATGATAGCATGAAAGGGTAAATTATTGAATCTACTTTTAAATTAAAGAGCAACTTTTAATCTCAAATATTTTACATTGGTTTGGAGTTTTGTATATTGATACAAATTTGAGGTTATTTTTGCTGTGTACATGATTCTACTCTTATTTAAGATATTATACATACATAGCTCATTTAAAAATATAATGTGTAGTTCTAGCCATTGAAAACTATTATTACAAACTATTTAGGATAATTAAAAATACAGGTTAGTAGTTAGTCATCTATAACAATCAAACTTTGTGGTCATGTTAGGTACGTTTTCAAGGCTAAACGGAGATATTTTAGATTGTCTTCAAACATTTCAGACACCTACAGAATATGGCATTACAGATTTTTTAGTAACAAGTCTTTGAATAACAGTGAGACACATCTGCTCCTAGCTGCACCAATCTACTTCAAAAAAGGATGATGGGTGTTGAAGAGAACCTCCATATGGAGTTTGCTTTCATTTATTGCAAAGCTAACCACTAGTCAAAAAACAAACAAACAAACAAAAACAAACAAACAAAAAAACCTGACCTTGTCTCAACTGTTCACAGTATGCTGTCCAAATTAGATAATCAGAACACAAAAGAAGGTGACTGCTGAACTTTGCCCTTCAAAATTCCTACTTCATAAAGGAGTCTGATAGGTATTCTCAGCCTGTAGGCCAAAGATGGTTGCCTCAATATTACAGAGGAACTTTGGATGACTGTCCAGGAAGCCAGATGTTTCTGTTATTTCTATAGTTTAGGAAGTCGTTTGCTCTGCACCTCCTGTTTTCTCAGGTAAAATTTTATCTTTCTCGGGTCTCTGATGGTGTTTGAAGACCAGACACTTATACTGAAACTTACAGGAGAAGTAAAGTTTGTAAGATTGAGAGACATAAAAGCTTAAGTTGTTTGTCTAAGAAAATGTTTTAAGGTCTGAAAAGATATTTTTAGGATGGTAATACAAGTTATGATAAAAATGGTTTAGATACAATCCACCTGCCTCTGCCTCCTAAGGGTTGGAATTAAAGGTAAATACCACCATGTCCCCCAAAATAAATCTTATAAAATAAAAAAAATAGTTTAGGTATAAAACATTGGTTTCATCAAGACAATAGAGTATTTTCCCTAACTTTTCAAAATACTAATGGACTGGACATTATGAATATAATTCTTACCTAATAACTGTTCTTATTTTATATAGCTTTACTATGTTAGAGTTAAACCTTTCCTTTTTATTTAGACAAAAGGGGGAAATGTTGCAGGATATTTGTTTACACTTTGTGAAGATGAGTCACTGTGATTACTTTAATAAGCGCTGAGGGGTTAAAGAGATGGCTCAATGGTTAAGAGCACTGGCTGTTCTTCCAGAGTTCCTAAGTTCAGTTCCAAGAAACCACACTCACTTACAAACATCCACAATGAGATCTGGTGCCCTCTTTCAGCCTTCAGACATACATGCAGGCAGAACACTGTATGCATAATAAATAGATAAATAATTCTTCTTTAAAAAAAAAAAGCTGAATGAGCACTAGCTAGGCAGGAGAGAATAGGCGAGACTTCCTGAGAAAGAAGAGAAATGGGGAGACACCAGGGAAACATGAAGGAAGTCAGATGTGCAGAATGAAAGAAAGGTAAAAAGCCATGTGGCAGAATGTAGATTAATAAAAACAGGTTAATTTAAGTTATAAGAGCTAGTTCAGAACAAGCCTAAGCTAAAGGCTAAGCTTTCATGATAATATGTCTTTGTACCATTATTGGGGCCTGGTGGTCCCAAAAGAAAGTCAGACAAGAAAGCTTGCTACAACTTCTCTCTTCTTCTTTCCCATCTCTACCTGGTAACTCCTGAGACTTACAGCCTTCTTGTCCTGTTGTTTTTCTTTTACACACTAATGAGAAAGTACTCAAACTTTCTTCTGAGTCTGTCTTTAAATTCTTCTATTAACAAGACTAAAAACCAATGAAAGGAAACTTTGATTTCCTTGGTAACAGCAGAATGGGCCAGGAAGGATTCCTGAGTGTGGCCAAGGAAGAAGATGGCAATAATATTTGTTCACATGGCTGGTTCAGGGCTGGGACAGGTTCAAAGCTACAGACAGCGTCACCACTCTGAATCCACACTCACACAATAAGTATGATTACAGATGTCTTGATCATGGAGCATTTTCTTTAAAATTTTGGAGGAATGACAAGAGCTCACCATCAGCTTTTTGTTAGAGCTATGCTAGTGAAACTACAGGACAGGCTACTGGAAAAGAGAAGGGAATGAAGCCCAATGTGAACCCAAGTAACAGTAGGTCAAGCAAGTCAGTTCTTGCCTGAAGAGCTCAGGCTGGGTTGATGACTTGATACTTCTCTCCTGCAGCTCTGCCATCCCTGTGGTCCACAATGGCTCCCTACTATATCCAAGTACATGATTGGGGGAGGAAGAAGAGGGAAGAGGGCAGAAACAACACAGTGCTCCCTTGCACCCCCACACAGAGAAGGATAATAAGGAGGTAATGATGAGATAGTAAATATCCTTTCTAGACAATATACAACCACTAATGTATATTAACTTGAACTTAATACACCCACTTATGCCTCAGTAGCCCAACTTCCAACACATACTATATTTTCATGCTAAGAAATATGGAAGTTTTAGTCTTTTTAAAAAGATTTGTTTTCTTTTTCTGTGTATGTTTGTATGTTTGTGCATCATGTACATGCCTGGTGCCTACTTAGATCAGAAGAGGGCACTGGATACCCCAGAGCTAGAGTTATGAACACTTGTGAGTCACAATGTGGTAGCTGGGAATTGAAACTGGGTCCTCTGCAAAAACACAGGTGCTCTTAATTGCTGATCCATATCTCCAGCCCCGAAGTTTGAGTCCTTATTAATGGTTGCATATCCATCTAAAATTATAAGCTATCCAAATGGAGAAATAGATACTAGGTCACTAGCCTGATAAGAGGCCATGGCTTCCAAAGAATTACTAGAAGTTATTCTTAGCTTGGTGCCACCATGAGAGACCTACAAATCCCACAATAGGCTGGCCTGGCCTAGTGACCATGGGATGCATTCTATAGGCAGGCATTCTCTTTTCCCAGGGGTTGTGATGCTTAACAAAATGTAGCTTTCACTTTAGAGTAGAAATAGATCCATAGTAGTAGTATTTATTACACTCACTTACAAAAGGACATTGAAGCCATAAGTGTTACCACAAAACACCCATCAGCATATTTGCATAGGAGGAGATATTCCTGCCCAGGAAGTTTGTTCCTTTCTAGAGCTAGAGAAAGAATACAGACAGAGATCCAGCAAACATAGGGCCTACCAACAACTGGGCAAACTTCTGAGGCCTTAGGAACCTTGCCTCTTCTTTCCCATTAAATGAGGATTACAGACAAGATGAAGTGAAGTCAAAAGTATAAAACAGTCATCGCTAAGGCTAGCCCCTAAAAGGTCCTTAATAACTGGAGAGGTCCCTGACACCAGATAGAAGAGATGAAATAGCTTGTAATTGAGAAGTCAGATCTATGAGCTGGGATCTCAGCATTGTATTTTATGAGTCTGTACTCTGTGCCCTAGGCAAGAATAAGAATACTGAACTGTGTCACCAGTGTGTACACACACACACACACACACACACACACACACGGGGTAAAAGGAGATAGACCAGGCATGAGAGGCTAGGACTTGACCCAAGTCTTTTTATTCCTGTCTCAACAGCAAAATTCAGAAGGCTGTGAGTGAGGTTCATCAGCTTGCTGCCACTGTCTGCATCAACAGTATCATGGAACCAAAACACAAGCAATCCTGAACTCTTCCCAATCACATGAGGGACAAGAAAATCTGTGAATATAACATCCAACTTCTAGCAGATGGAGGGCCATGCATCTATAAACACAAACTTCAAAATCCAGTGAAATTTGGTTGTGTGGAGAAAGATCACCTGGCACTCTCTTGGTACCTTGAGGTCTTCACGCTAATCTATTTAATTCTTATGCCATGAGGCCAGGACATATCTTTAGCAGAGAACTGAATGTCTTCACCTGTATCTCAAGGCTGGAGAGGTCTAAAGCGGGGCCAGAACAAGAATCTCTTCATTCTGTCTTTCCCACATTCCCTAGGAATTCCTTAGAAATCTACTTACTGTTATATCTGCCCTGTGGGCAAAGACAGAAAGCAAACACAGGATTTATTGGCCTAAACTTGAGGATTTGGGCAAAAATAAATGGTAGATGAAGTGAAAGATTCTCTTCTGAGAATCTGGCCAATCTCTTGGGACTGGCTCCCAGCGACTGTGGAAAGACCTGTCTTTGTCCTTCTCTCTCTCTCTCTCTCTCTCTCTCTCTCTCTCTCTCTCTCTCTCGCTTTCTCTCTCTCTCTTCTTCCCCTCCCGTGTGTGTGTGTGTGTGTGTGTGTGTGTGTGTGTGTGTGTGTGTTTGTGTGTTTGCTCGCACGGGCGAGCCAGATGTTGAAATCAGTTGTCCTCCTTAGTCACTATCCATTTTTTGAGTCAGGGTTCCTCACTGAATCAGGAGTTCATCAGTTCAGTTATGCTAGTCAACCAGTGAATCCCACACACCCTTCTGTCTCTACTTCCCCAGCTCTGGAATTACAGGCAGTGACATCCAATCAGGCTTTTGACATGGGTGCTGGATACTCCAAACTCAGCCTTGTGTTCGTATGGCAAGTACTCTGCTGGATGTTATCTCCCCAGTTCCCAAACAGTTCCCAAACCAGAATCTTCCATTTCTTGCCAGCTCTGCTCTCTTCTAAGTGGTGACCCTGTCGGGATTCTGTTCTACCCATAAGGGCAGACACTATTAGTGGGGCTTTGGTCCCTTGAAGCACAGAAGAACACATAGGATTCCCATTTCTTCTTGGTCCTGAGGGTCTGACTTGCTTGCAAAGATATTTCAAGCTTAAGTTACTGCTTCTTCTTATTCTGTGGTAGGACCCTTGACAACAGCAAAATTTTCCACACTTGCAAATATCAGCCAAGGATTCTACTTTCCTTCCAAATACATTAAACTCTAATCCAAAAATGTGAGTGGCCCTTCAGACCCCTAACAACTTTATCAAGAAGGTTCTAAAATCTTCCAACATGCTCTTTCTGATCTGTGTCTCTGTAGTCATATTATTGGGGAGATGTGCATGTTTTCTGGTGTGTCCTCTCATCAAAGGCCAGGCAGCCCTGCTTGACTTCCTCAGCATTGGCAGTCTTTTTGCCGATAAGCAGCTCTCATGCAGGTGGGAGCATCCCCGGGAGGGCTTTAGGAATTGCTCATTTTCACTTCTGGAAAAGAAACTTGAGGGGGCTATTGCTTCACAGCTCAGAGTTACCCACACCCACCATCTTGCTCTCTCCTGGAAGTTCCCTGTGTTCTCTGCATGAGGTGGCTATCTTGCATACCTTCACTACCCTCATGCCAAGCAGCTCTCTTTGCACAGCCATTTCCCTGGGAAACATGATGAGGAGGGAGGCCAAGTCCATTCCCAGGCTAACTCTCTCCTGCCAGCTACCTACCCTCACTTCAATCTGCCCATGAAAAAATTATACATGACCACAAGTTTAGAAGCTTCGGGGGTCCCTAGGAATATGAGTCAGGGTTCTTCTGAATTTGCATTTTGGCTTGTATTTTCCAGCGTACAGTCTTACAAACACTTATCTGAGTGCTCCTGTGATCCTGTTCCACTTGGTTCTGACTATTTTCATGTGAGAGCACATTTCCCTCTGTTTCAGTGACTGGGTCCTCCAACCTACTCAGACTACTTAGTGATGAGCATCACCAAATGGCATGCCTGACACACAAGGTCCTGAATGGACAATTGCTTCCTTAGCAATTCGAAGATGGTGACAGGAAGAGTCTCACATGTTTTCCAGCCACACATCCCAAATCCTAAACACTGATTCTGAATCACTGAGGAAACCCCTAATCAAACTACCAAGTCTGGAAGAAGCTTTTTAGTGATCTCCCTTTCATATCTTAATCGATGGGGAGACTATTAACCAAATGGCTTAGCCTTCTGACTTATAAGTCAGGTGAGTATAGTCAATAGTTCCTAATATGGTAGGTACCATGACGAAATTAGACAGTGGATGAGTTAGAATTTCCATGATTGAAGGCATAGAGATTTGACAGTCTAGCTAAAGAAGGGCAGGAAGAACATGCGGCTCTGGGGCTTAGGAAGCCTTGGGACAGCTGGCAGAGTGGGAGGCTGGCTGCAGGAAGGGCAGGTCTCCGGCCCCTAGAGCCTCCTGGTGGGGTTTACATCTCAGTGTCATCTTCTTTCCCCCATGAAGAGGCTGTCCACACACAGAGCACCCTTAGCAAAGGGAGGCACCTTCTCTTCTCATGTAACTAGCCTTGGGAAATAACTTGAACCCTCTCGGCCGAGTCACCTACCCATTCACTGGGGAGACACACACACACACACACACACACACACACACACAGAGAGAGAGAGAGAGAGAGAGAGAGAGAGAGAGAGAGAGAGAGAGAGAGAGACCATGTTCCACTGCATTTAGCTATCCCCAAAGTAATTCTGCTAATCTAATGACAGGAAGCACATTGGAAGGTAAGGCTTCATTCAGTCTACAATGTTCACCTGGATGGGTTTTAAAACAACTTCCAGTTTATAAGTATGTGAATGGCATTAAAGAACACCTCAAGGGGGAAAGCAGATAAGTCTGTCACCAGTGGACACTGCTGTGGGCTGTCACCAGTGGACACTGCTGTGGGCTGTCACCAGTGGACACTGCTGTGGGCTGTCACTCTAGTGACAGAGCAATGGGTTCATTGCGCCCTCTTCTTTGCACAGCTGAAGTCTCTGCTCCTGCACCAGAGTGTGACCACGGGTGTTTTACCTGTGTCTATACCTATGTACTATATCTGTGCCTGGTAACCTTGGAGGCTGGAAAAGGACATATGAGCCATCGCATGGGTGCCAGGAACTGAATCTGGGTCTTCTGGAAGAGCAGATGGTACTCTTAAGTGCTGAGCCATCTCTCCAGCCCCAACTGATGATTTGTAAAAGGTAATTAAGTATAACAAGGCCATTATGGTGAGCCCTAATCTAATATGATTGGTGTCCTTGTAAGAAAAGGAAGCACACCTAAGAAAGACCACATGAGGACATGGAGAGGAGAGGGCCATCAGCACACCAAGGAGAGAGGCCTCTGGAGAAATAAGGCCTGCTGACCCCTTGGCCTTGAATTTGCAGGTTCAAGAGCCTGCGGAAATAAATGCCTGCTTTAAAAGCCATTCAGGGGTTCATACTTTATTATGACACTAATACAGTAACTCAGGCCATAAACAAGCAAACAGAACCTAGAGGAGGTGACTGAGTGAGGACTGTTGAGGCAAATGTAGTGTACGTGTAGTAGGGAATAGAGATCTTCAAGGACCTTCCTCGGGGAATCATCTTCCAAGTATTCAAGGGCCAGTACCTGCTAACATACTGTGCTGATAAAGACACAGTGGGATGGTAAGATATTAAAGGAGGTAAAGACAGAAAAGTCAGCAACACGCTGGCCTTGTCTGAGATGCTGCTGAAGTGAGACCTCAGGAGTCCTACAGGGAAGAACACTGGATAAGACAGCCAAGTTACAGGCTGCACACCCAGCCTGCTGGAACCTAGGCCTTGGGCTTTCTGGATTCCTGATGTGGGCATCCTGGATAGTTAAGATGCTCTCGGCATCCTATCTTGACTCTCGGCTTCCCCAGACACATGACTGAATGTCTGCCCATCTGATGGGAGACTTATAGTATGAGCTCTTAGATATATGTACCAGCCAGAGCTTAATGTCCTCACATGCTAGGCCAGCCCAGTCACCCAAACTTTGGTGTCAGCAAACCTGATAGCAGTGCTTTTGTTCCTGCAGGCCTTGACCTCCTGCCCCACATCTGAGTTCTCTTCCACCAAGGACCCGCCACCATAGAAAACCAGATGTTGTCATTACAGCTCTACCCAGATTTTAGCTGTCACCTACCCATTGGACTTCCCTGGTCCTGCTCTTACTCTGCTGTACTTGCCTTTGCTATGATCTTTGACCTTTGCAAATGACCCTAGTATTGGAGAGTTCTAGTCCAGCATGTTGGGGGACACATTCAACACAACAAACAGCACTTAAGACCTGCCAACTTGCTCTGATGGGCCCATGTTACAATTTTACTACAAGCACAAATGTATCTGGGAAGGAAATGTCCACATGTCAAGAGCTAGTCAATATGGCAAACCCATCACAGGTTATCCTAACGGGGAAAATCATTTCTGTGAGTAGACAGAGGCTGGACAAAAGGTGCTTGTGCAAGATCCCAGTTCAGAAGCTTCGGCATCCCCACACGTGGCACTAACAAAGCCACCCCTGGTAAGGTGGCTAGGATGGAGTGAAAAAATCCTTCATTATTGGCTATTACCACAGTGTTAGCCAACGGGGAACTTTCTGATTTCGAGCATATCCAAATAATGTTTCTGGCCACCAGTAGTCAAGATACATTAATATTCCCACATAACAGATTCCAAGGAGGACAAATGAAATGTTTGAATAACCCAAGCATTGTGGACTGCTGAACACTATTTTTCACCTTTATATTCTCTTTTCCCCCTTCCTAGAATCACCCATAGACGTTTCTTAAAAAAAAAAAAAAAAAATTCGATGATGTCAAAAGATGAAAAAGGCTAAACTCTGAGAAAACAAAGGGACCATAAATCAGGAAAACTTTTCGGTTACTGGAAAGACACTTTAATTCTGTAGACAAAAGGCTGCATTAAGGAAGAATAATGCAATAATCAAAGGTGAAGGGATCTCCATTGTCTGGCGTCTTTCTCTGTGGGAATTTTCCCACCCCTGACAGCTGTAAAGGGGGAGGGGCGCTGACTGTGGCTGCGCCTTTATTCTCTCACCCCTCTACTCCCCGTGTGCCCCCGCCCCATTCTGTCAGTAAATGTCTGCAATCATATTCTTGAGCTCCTGTGTGATTTCAAGGTTCATCTCTCCCATGCAGCTCAAACACTAATTATCCCAGCTGTAATTAGTAAGATAATTAAATACTGGCTCACTCATCACTCTACCTTGGGTCGGGTCGTGATTCTCCCAGAAGACCTTGAGCAGTTTCTCAAAGCTGATGTGCTCTGGCTGGTACACAACCCGGACGACTTCTGCATGGCCGGTTTTTTCTGGAGAGAGACGGAACATACAACCCAATTTTACTGATAACATCAAGTCATTGCAAGCTCTTGGTGCTCCAAAGACCCCACAGATGGAAGCTGAACTCTTCTCTCTGATGGAAGGGCACAAGTGTAATTGGATTTCAGTTGCTGGTCTCTCATCCCAGTCTCTGTCCCCAGTTATAAAGGCATAGTTATCCCCCGGAGATCCCGGGATGAAAACTTCTCCTGTGTCCGCTCATATGAGAACTAAACTCCACTTTCATTTTTCTCCCCACCATGCATTTATTCAGGTGTGTGGGTACACATGTGTGGGCGTACATATGGGCACTTCAGGTTGATGTCAGGAATTTTCCCGGTCGCTGGCCTATCTTATTCACAAGATTTCTCAGTCAAACCTAGAGGTTGGTAATATGGCTAGTCTCCTTGCTGGTTTGCTCTGAGGATCTTCAACCTCCCTGTTGCTGGAGTTACAGGTGGACTGCCACACCCACTCTGGCTTTTACATGGGGATTTGGGGGACCTGAACTCCAGTCTTCACACTTGCAAAGCAAATGCTTAGCTGCTGAACCATGTCCCCCAACCTGAACTTTCATTTTTCTCATCTGACTTTTATGAAGTCTAGAGCCAGTCTGACCCAGTGCTCAGGACCGAAAGTTCTGCAAAAGGGAAGTTATCGAGTTCTTTTTACATCACCCTATGCTTGGCTCAAGTACAGTTCCAGAGAGAGAAACCTGCAGAAATAGACTGAGAACTCATCTCGATGAGATAAATTAGTGAGTGGCGAGAGACACTGCTGTGCTCTGAACACTGAGAGTGCAGTTAGAGTCAAGCACCCAGGTTTTATATTCCCAGCTCACTTCCTCTCCGTGGTAAATATCAATGCTGGAAGATGTCTTTTGCAGGGTATACTGCGAGTTTGCTCTCACAGGCAATCCTGAAGCTGTCAAGTTCATGTTCTTCCTATTGGCCAGTCTCAGAACCCTATATAATTGGCCTCCCCAGACAACACTATCTCTGTATCTAAACCCGCTCACTCTCCCTTTTCTGTCACCTTATGTATCATAAAGAATTTGGCCTTGTCCAAATAGAGGTCTGGCCTTTGCCCTTGGTGCCTGGGAGATAAACTATAAGATATCCAACAGAAATGAGGCTGTTCACAATGGCAGTCTTAAGGTGGGACTGATCATACAGAAAGAACAACCATGAGACTTTTGGTTGGCATGTTACTAGATAACCTGGAGGCTGACTCCAACCACACTGGGCAATCACTCGGTTGATCATGCTGACCCAATAGGTGCTGCCTGCACAACATCCTAGGACTCCAAGGCTTAGGTGATCAGCACCTTGTGCACTCTTATGCCTGGATGTTGGAGACTGACTTATCTCAGCTCCGCTAGAGAAAGTTCAGAAACCCCTGGAACCGATCCAGATACTGCTCTGCCTCCCTGGCTGACCTGGATGGAGCCTTGCTCTGTCCTGGTAATACACCATGACCATTCTTCCATTGAATTCTGATGATCCTTCACGCCAATGACCAACTATGAGATTATCTGGGAAGAGCTCCAAACTTGAGGCTCAGCAGGGCAGAGGATTCATTGCACGTGGGGGTTTCTCTCTTTAGTTCTGTCTGATAGCAAGGAAGACAGAAACTCCACTTTACAAACCAGACAGCCAAGATACACAGAAGTTAGATTCACCCAAGGCCACACAGCTAGTGAATAACTGTACTACAATCTAAACACGTGTGTCTGCCCACTTCACATCCAGGGGCCACTCACTATGCCAAAGGAGAACAAGCAAGGTGAACATGGAGAACCTGAGCTCAGGATAGGAATAAAGTCTCTCAGTCTCTCTAATTTTTTAATATGTAAATTTTTCTTTATTATAGGAGCGATGTTTACAAATAATGTTAAGCCAAGAAGATGTGAGAAATGTAAGAGAAGTAACAAGGAGGAAATAAAATCATGTACTGCAATGAAGGTTTGAGCGAATGGCACTTACAATAACTCATAACACTCCCTCAGATGGTTGTGTGATTACTTCTCCACTTGTTTCCTATCATTGGGCATTCACACAGAATCCTATTTCTAGCCATGAATGTAAATATTTCCCCACACTTCAGAGGCATCTCAAGTCACAGTTGAATAACTAGAATTTCTGGATCAACATTATAAATATTGAAAGATTCCTTGGTGCCCAGTGCCAAACTCCTCCTCAGTAAGGCTGACCACATTTTCTTTCCCAGGAGCTGCATGAAGCCAGTCTCACTCACTGTCATGGTCTTTTTAAACCTAGCATTCATAGCTGGAGGAGAGGGCTATGCTTCAGCTGGACAGGGTTCCTTATTACTGGAGTAAACACTACATTTCATGTGGATTGGCTGATTTAGTTTTTTCTTTAATGTTGGTTGTGTTCTTTTCACAGTATGATACTAGTGGCTAAAATATTAAATTTTATTTTTAGTTGGTCAATTCATATAATGTTATTCAGATAGCACAGTCATAGAATTTAGCATCTAAGCAGATTATTTATTTATTCATTGTTTTCCCCAATTCCATGTGCATGTGGTGTGTGTGTTTTCATGTGTGGACATACACATGTGTGGGTGCATCTACAATGGGTGTTGTGCATGCAGAAGCCTGAGGTTGGTGTCTGAAATCATCCTGGTCCCTCTTCTACCTTATCCACTCAGGCAGGATCACACAATCAAACCCACAGATTGCCAATGTCAATCTTGCTAGTCAGGCTTCTCTGGGATCCCTGTCCCCATCTTCAGGAATTACAGGTGTGCCACCATGCCCACCTGGCATTTATACAGGTTTCTGGGGATCTGAACTATGGACTCACACTTGTGGCAAGCACTTTAATCACTGAGCCTTTCCCAGTCTCCTGAGTAGACTTTATACTAACATACAAAAGGAATGGTTATAGGGAGCTTAGCATCAGTAGCAGTGGTAATGGCAAACACTTCTGGTCTATCATACATCTGATGTAACCATGTGAAGTGTCAAAATGAATGATTTAACTTCTAAAGTGATCCAGTGACTTGATAATATGAAAGCACTAAGAGGCCAGGGAGAGGGCTCAGGGCTATGGTGCCTGCATCACAAACATAAGGGCTTTGGTTTAGACCTTAAGCACCTATATA
Organism: Phodopus roborovskii; assembly: GCF_943737965.1. Classification (NCBI taxonomy): domain Eukaryota; kingdom Metazoa; phylum Chordata; class Mammalia; order Rodentia; family Cricetidae; genus Phodopus; species Phodopus roborovskii. The sequence continues at coordinate 48,919,238 of NW_026126511.1, read as the reverse complement.
AGAAAGCTTGGCATTGTAGCTCTTATCTGTAATGAATGTTGGGGAATGGAATTGGTTGTACGGACAGGTGGATCCCTAGAACTCACTGGCCAATTAGCCTAGGCAAATCAATGAGATTCAGGCTCAGGAGAGACCCTGTCTCTAAAGAATAATGTGGAAGGTGATGGAGAAAGATACCTGATGCTGACCTCTGACCACCACACACTCATACCTGCCACCCACATGAATACATGGTACACAACACACTCTCATATATGCACACACATGAACAAAGCATTTAGGCTCTCTGAGTGTTAAAAATGGTAACAATTTGTTGTAAACATGACAGCCATTTTGGTATGAAAAAAACATTAAAACTGGACAAGATATATGTAAGCCAGAGATGCAAGTAGGTGTTTTATACAGGAAGCAATAACTACTTTAAGACATAAGAAATGTTCAACATTTTTAGTGATTGAATAAAAGCAAATAAATCCACATCAAAACATTAGTGTACCATCTATTATTTATTATAATGCTTGAAAGTGTGCTGGTGACGCTGAAGAAACCTGCTTCATTTGACCCATGACAGCAAAAATTACTAAGCTGTTTTAGACAGATCACTTGCACATGTGCAAGAGCCACGAAGAAGAGGTGAGCCAGGGAACAGAGATTATGAGTGCAATCCCCAGTAATGGGAAGATACATAAATACCCCAAAAATTTACTCTGCCATTTCTACAATGGCACAGTACTGTAAGAAATGCAAATATATTTGATTAAATGTTACCATTTTGACTGCACATAACAGTGGGAATCATATGCGTAATCATATAGTATGTGTCTTTTGGTGGCTGGCCTGTTTCGCTTAGCATAATATCCTCAGATCCATCCATGCTGTAGCTTATGCTAGAATGTCCTTCCTTTTGTCCTATCGCATGTGCACACAAGTGTACACACACACTCACATGCATGTGTAAACCATATTTTGTTTATCCACTCATCCATGAATGGACAGTTCAGTTGCCCCTGATGTTCAGCGTTTATCAACACAAAATACAGATATTGCTGTTTACTTGTACAAGAAAGGCATGGCTCCCTTCACAGATGAGCAAGCTAAGTTTTTCCACAAGTTTTCTCACACAAGTCACACATCTAGGAAGCAACGAAATCCAAATCCACCAAGCTTTAAATACAGGTGAAGTATTTGCCCATCCAATGACCCCAAGTAAAGATTTTTAAATAGAGGAACCTGAAGTCACCGTGAGAGAGCAAATGTCACACAAGCAGTGACCCATATGAAAACTTGCCTATGTGGCAAAGGATATCCAGGCTGTCAAAAACAACAAACAAAAACGTTAGCTTCTTCTTTTGTGATAGCAATGTGGGTGTCAGGAAGAATTTTTTTTAATTAGTGGAGGGGGACGATGAGTGTGTATGTGTCAGGCTGCATGTGCAGAGGCCAGAGGGAAACTGTGAAGTTGGTTCTCTCCTATATATACGTGGGCTCCAGGGACCAAACTCGGGTCACCATGTTTTTAGAGTGAGCTCTATCCTGTGAACCATCTCGCTGGCCCAGGAAGGATTTCCACTCTCTAGCAAACACTTCTAGGTATAATTGCCACCAACATTATTTGTAAAGAGGCTTTAAGAAGCCTGGCCATTGAAAGGAAACTATCATTTAAGTTGAAGCCCCAATTTGCATTGGCAAACAGTCCAGAGGGTGCCCCGGCCAAGCTCACCTTTCAGTTTCTTTACTTTATTTCTCTAAAGTAAAAGAACCTGTGTAAAAATACACACTGCAAATGATCAAAAGGATTCAGGAGACTCAGGAGCTTTATGGAAATGCCCCAGCTTGGCAGGGATGAGCTAATGCGCTGAGCTAATTTCATTCCAGAGGCCAAACTGCAAACACTGTTTTGTGCTTCTGAGATAAAAAGGCCAGATCTTAAAAATATTTCGAGCTGTGTCTTCACATTCCATCGTGCAAATAGCATGACGGGAGCGATGTGCAAACACGCTTGTTAGCAGTTCATTGCAGCACGGTAGGTGTCTTCACACTGCTGGACAAAAGTATCTTAAGAGGAAAAAAAGAGAAAGACCAGGTGCTCTTTCTGAGCATCTTGCTCCACTGGCTGGCCCTCCAGGTCCATGGCCTCAGAGTAGTGGCTAATGGGCCACAGTTCCCAGCAAAATAAGCACCTAGGAATAGATACCTGGGCATCCCCAGGCAAGAATGACCTGGTGCCACCCAGACAGACTGAGCAGATTCTGGGAGCTTGGGAGGCCAGGAAGTTGGGTAGCCTCTTGGCTATTTAGCAGCTATATGATCTCCTGAAGTTTTTTTTTTCCCTCTGAACTTTGGCTTCGTCTGCAAAAATGGGGACATTAATAGCTTTAACTGCATAGGATTATTCTCAATATTAGTTCTGTACTAGATTTTTCCTAATACCCACTCAGCTTTCAAGATGGGAGTCCTTGCAGATTCAATACTGTCCACTAGTCTAGTGACACATGCTCTGCGGCCTTACCCTCCTAACTCCTATGTTATCCTCATCTCCCATCCTAGATTGGACAGCTTCCTTGCAAATGAGGAGAACTGTACAAACAGGCGAGGCATACAAAGATATCCCATATGACAACACAGAATACATCCACTTCAACTTGATTAATAATAGCCTCTTTGGTATTGCTATGATTAGTAAATTATTGTTATTTCTTTTTTCTTTTCTCTTTTTGTCTGAGTACTTGTACTCTTACAATTTTCTCTTGATAATTCCTAATAGTCTGAAAACCACTTATCTAGAGTGAACTGGCGAGTTATCTTAAGGGGCCAGTGCTCAGCGCTGCTTTCCTGTACCTACACTCGCTGTCTTGGTGGGCAGAAGGCGCAGGAGGATCAGAGTCTTAAAGGTGAAATGTTGGGGAGGAGAGGATAAGGGAACAAAGGTCATTATCTCTGTCTGTGGTGAGAGTTAGGAGCAGATGGAGAATGGAGACCTCATATTCTCTAGTAGTAATGGACAGGTAGCATATGTGCCAAGATCTTGAATGAATAGCCCAAGCTGACCTCACATTACCTCAAGACAGGCAACATTATCATTTCCGTTCTTTGGAGGAGGAAACCGAGATACAGAAATCAAGAGATCGTTCCCAAATACACATGAAGTGAGGAAGACTGGATATGAATCCCGCTAAGACAGCTCGGGGATGTGTGAAGACAGTGAAGATGCTAAAAAGACAGGTCCCATGTGTCTTAGAATGTCAGAGAGTCACAGAAAGGCATGTTCCTTATGGCTGGAGAAGGCAAGGGTGGATGTGAAGGATGGGAGGGCATTCCCAGTAAGGCAAAGATCACAGAAAACGCAGGGGTCCCAGGGAGAGTACAGGAAAATAGACTTGAGCTCTTGTGGCCTTGTCACTGGTAAAGGTTCACAGCCATCCACTCCCTAGCTACCTACTACTGTCAATAAGGCAGGAGCCCCTGCCCATGCCTTGCATGCTGCTTCTGAAACTACCTGCCTTGTAGTATCACTGCACCCTGGGTGGTTTTCAAGATGGATGCTAGTTACGAAGCCCATTTTTATTCCTGGGTAAACCAAGGCTTACCTCAGAGTCAATAATGCTCGCCCACCCTCTGTACAGTGATATGTGGAGCTTCGGTCCAGCCTCAGACCCTCCAGGATGTGTGCGGTCCCAGCCTTGTTTCCTACAACCTCATAGATCCAGGTCCCCTTGCCACCTGATCCCAGATGGCCCCATCCACAGAGACTCTAATTTGCAATGTGGACCCCTGCTCATTCCTGGTACCTCTTGTCACCCAGAGTTCTCCAGAACCATCTGAAGTCAGGGGCCACAGGAAGAGTTGGTACACAGGAGAAAGCATAGCTCTTTGGGGTCCTGTGGGATTACCTTTGCTCAGGGCCTAACTCCTCAGTACCTCAGCAGAGTTGTATCCCCTAAGGTCACTCAAAGGGTCACGGTGAAGAGGAGAACTGCACCAAGAACCTAGTATATACAGGAGGGGCTCTAATAATGATTCCTGTCAAACCCTTATGGACCCTCAGCCCCACAGGGTCAGATCTCTGCAGGTAATACTTCCACACTCACTGTCCTCAAGCATGCTCTAGTCTCCCCTTCAGGACACAGTAAGGTCCTAGAGTGAAGAGACAATAACAGCCGCTCTTCCCTGTTCCTGCTGCTCCCTGGGATGGTGCACAAGATACAACATGGATAAACACACATGGATCAGATGACAACGCATACTGAATTTTACCACCACTCATTTAGCTCTAGTCCAGATGGAAGCCCATGACGATCCTAACACTGTCCACTAGCCTAACGGCCCATGCTGGGCTTGAACTCTCTCCTGCATCTCCCAAATCTGACATGAACTCCACTTCCCATCCTGAAATGGGCATCCTACCTCCCTAAGGAAGACACCGAATGAACCAAAACAACAATAACACTGTACAGATGGGCCAACAGGATATTTTATTTATTCGTTGATTTATAAGCACGAATCAAATCCTCCAAAGCCCCGTGTGCTGTGCCAAGTGTTGAGGACTCAATGATGACGAATGGTGATAGAACAACAAGGAGCCCCTGCCCCACGGGGATTGCCTCACGTCACAGTCTAGGTAAGGAACTGATCTTTTGAATAAAAAGATCAGATCTATTTTATTTACTCTGAGGGCTGAAGGAATGGGAGAAGTGAGCGATGGAGATTTTTTTCATTAAATAATAACCATCCTTCAATATCCCGCATCCTTTCCCTGCCAACCAGATTCAGCTGAGCCACAGAACCAAATAAAAGAGCACAAAAAGACCCAGGTGCTTGAAGGGAGAAGATGGGCGAGAGGGTGGATGAATAATATTCCTCTTTCCCACACGAGATTCAGAACACTACTTTTCTCCTGCTAATTAACTACAAGGAGGTAAGGTGTCAGCTCAATTTCATCTCTAGCTCCCGCCGATAGAAAATGCGATTTCTAACAATGTACTCATTATAAAAAAAAGTCCTAATACATCAAAATTGGATGCCCTGTGGAGTTCATTATAGGATCTGAGGAGTGTCTATGCTGCCATTTTATCTTGGCTTTCTTCCTTTTGTCTCATCCGTCACTTAAAGTGTCCAACAAAAAATGTAAGCTTTTAAAAAGCGTCCTATTGATTGAAACGTAGGGGGAAAATCTATTAGGGTGATTGTATTTTTTTTTTTAAACTCTGGCCCAACATGTGAAGACATGGTGGGGGTAGAAGCTGCTGGTGCATATTTTATGTGGACGTGTCACCCTGAGACTATTCTCTCAGAGGACCACAAACAATAACCACAGGCGGGTGCTTGCTCAGGAAAATTCCCCAAGAAGGCAGTTAACTTCAACTTTTGGTGACACTTGAGGTTTCTTGCCACTGCCAAGGGTATGTGAAGGTAAAAGTTGGGCCCTAATATGGGAATGGGCTGTTCACTTGTTTTTACATGCAACACACTGATGGCAGGGGCAGACAGCACTGGGCGAGCTGGGTTTACAGGACAGTGAGTACATGGAGTATTGATGTGTGGAGCAGCTGACACTCATTTTGCATAACTGCACCAGCACCTCCCTACCATGAAGCTTCCAGGTAGCACAAGACACCAGCAGACAGTCTATGAGGCATGAGCCTTTGGACAGAAAGAACAAATGCAAGCCCCACTGGATGATGGCAATATTGACATAGGTATTACCTACTGAGAAAACAGGACTCTGAACCAATGAGATTAAACACCACGGTATGACATGAGGCCACATGCTCCTGGTCACAGGTGGGCTGTACAAGGAAAGCAGTTCGCAATTACATCTAAGATTGTTTGTGGCACTTTTTGGAGATTTGTTTGTTTTTGTTTTATGTATATGAATGGTTTGCTTGCATGTATATAAGTGTATACGCACTACATGAGTGTATTCCTGGTGTCCTTGTAGACAAGAAGGGGGTGCTAAACCTTTTGAAACTGGAGTTATGAGCTTCATGAGATGCTTGGGACTGAACCCAGGTCCTCTATGAGAACAGTGAGTTCTCATGAACATTTTTCCATCCTCTTGGGGCATCTTTTGAAACTCACCTTCATCGTTGCCCCTTGACTCCTGACTAGAATTCCAACACAGGACACCTGGGGATAGGCCTGGGCATTCTCATGACTTCTAAGGGTCCTATTCAGAGCTGGAAAGGGAGCCAGCCATTTTGAACACATGGCTCTAAACAGTCACAAAGTTTTAAGGTCACCTGCATATTTTATCATACCCCACTGCACGGTCCACATAGGGTATACACTGATTCACAAAGCAGCTCATGTCACTGCTAGATTATCCTGGCTGGTGACAATTTTCATCTTTACTGAGTCAAAAATCTCCTTCCTTTTACACTGTGTCCAAGTTGTGCCTTTTAGAGACTATTCGTCCCTCCATAATGACTCTTCAGAAAGCTCAAGCCTCAAAGCATTGTGGGTTGTTAAATGGGTACTGAGGCTCAATTGCCAGAGAGTCACTTCCCTTTTGGCCACAAGTTGCTTCTCTGTGAAGCAAGGATGATCACAGTGGCCTCATCCATCCTGTACTACAGTGTTGGAAGCCCTCAGCCACACACAGGCATGGGAAGCACTTTGGGAATGTACCTGCAGCAATCAAATCTACACCGTGCCATCAGTTACTGAGTCTATGACTTACTATTACCACACACCAAGAGTGATGAGCCACATTATCACACAGCTTCATCCCTTCACCTCAGAACTACTCTAAGGGTTAGGATCTGTGTTTGCACAGAGGTATTGGCAGGGCCAGCTCCTGGGTGGGGTTATCTGGGTAAGCTATTGAGAGTAGGCTTGCATAACAAGTGTTTGTGCTCCATGAGGACTAGAAGACAGCTAGAGACCCCTGATACCATGGTGACAATGAGGTCATGAAAACCAAGTCTGGTACCTTTGCACAATCGTAAAAGAGGCATTCACAGTTTTGAATGACATGGGTGAGGAGTGGTATCTTGTTGGAGCCTGCTACCATAACGTAGAAGCTGCTTGCCCAGTATGGCCATGGAGCTGCTTGAGGCCATCCACCGAGAACTGCACACTCCTTTGCATCTGACTCCTATGCCATTGCTTTTTTAAAAAGTCTGTATGATGGTCACATAGCTTTCCAATTTATATGGTGCATTGTATACAAGCACCCCACACAGAAAAGATCACTGGGCAAGAATGGTTCTGACTTATTTCAATGTCTAAAGTCACAAATGATAACATGCTCACACCTTAAGTTGGGGTTGCTGGTGTTTATTATTGGTGCTAGAGATCAACCACAAGTCCTTGTGTATGCTCAGTTTTACTGAACTCCATTCTAGCCAGGGTTTAATTACTTTTGAGAGAAATGTAAATAAAAGCCAAACCTTCACATTTATTTGGAACATAGCCCCACACAGAGATACTATTAGTTGCCTGGGAAGCTTTGGCTTTTTCCACCTGTTCAGGCCCAAGATACCTGTTGAACCATGGGGCACACGAAATCAAACCAGCATTCTTATTTTAAAATCATGAAAACCAGAAAAGCAACCAAGGCTACATCTTTCTAAATGAATACAGTTATATATATTTACTTATATATATGAAATGTTTATAAATAACATACATATATATTCTAATATATTACATGGTACATACAAGTACATATTAATACATTTGATAAACAAATATGTTATACAGATTATATTAGTGTATATAAATATATTCTATATATTAATATATTCTAATATATTACATATTATATTAGAGTGTATAATCATACTATACTAATATTAGATTATATATATATGTATGTATATATATATATATATATATATATATATATTATAAGCTCTTTAGAATATATGCACACCCCCAAACAGGCAATTTTAGGATCTTAGCTCACTGGAGTCTAATTAAACTATTTTCAATGACTATGACATTACTCCCATAAACATCCCACCTAAGGGCAGCCACTAAATTATTGCACCAATGGCTTCCTATAGAGCCAAACTTAGCTGTAGCTAGATTGACACTGGGAATCTTTTAACCTTGATTAGTAAGCTTTGATGGCAGCTAGTAATTAATTTAGGACCCCAAAGACATGTCCTTGGGAACACACCAAATGGTTTCAACAATGAAGTGCTGGGACGTTATGCCAAGGACATTGGCATTGTAGTCAGAATGTGACTCAGATGAATTTCTCAGCCTTCCCTGAGTCTTGGGTCCCTGAACCAAACAGCGGTTATAATATAGATGCCAAAGGGCACACTGTCAAGATTACATCGAACACACACACACACACACACACACACACACACACAGTATGTTAACTATAATTTCCAATACTTAATTTCCTCTACCACAGCCCGACAAAGGTGGAAATTTAATAAAAATAAGCCAAGAACCACAGTTCCACACGTAGTACCAGGCTATGAGAAACCCAAAGCTGTGATTTAACTAGGTGCACATAATTGTTCTAAGTTCACAGAAAGGGCAAAACAGAGAAGATGTAACAGAGAAAGAGTGCCTAACAAGAAACTGAAAAGTGGTATGTATCAGTTTTACTTCTGTTAATATGATTATTTTGGCCCATCATTCCAGAGGCCTGTAATTCATGGTAGCGGGAAAGGCAGGGTGGCAGGGACATGAGGCATCTGCCCATGGCTTCCATAGTCCTGAAGCAAAGCAAGACAACAGGAAGTATAGCTGGGCTCTAAAACCTTAAGGCCAGCCCAAGGTGAAGTGTTTTCTCCCACAAAAGCTCTATTTCCTAAGGCTTCCAAAACCCACCCAACAGTATCACCAGCTGGGGACCAAGTGTTCTAATACATGAGCCTTTTGACAGACATCTTACCCTAAAACCACAGCAGGGTACAAGTTAGAGCTAGAATGAGGGTGCCTTGGGATGATAAAATTGACAGGACCATGACGCAGAGAAGGGAGACCATAGACTGGGAAGGATGTCTTAAGCAGTTGATCCATTCCAGTTTCTTTGTAACCATGGTGACCACTCATAAAACCCAGGTACTAACTCTATCTGTTTTGATGCCGACATTCTCCTCCCATGGCTGAGGGCCACATTCACCAAGATAGCTGCCCTTGTTCCCAAACTTATTTAGGTCAATTCTTTATCTTGAAATTGAATAATTTAACCAAATATCTATCTAGAGAAGAAATAAAACTAGAAATGGTATGGAGCTTTGTTTCTATTAAAATTAAGTTTAGCTTTAGAAAAACTCAACGTTTTTTTTTTTTTTTTTAAAAAAAAAAAAAAACACTCTCAAGTCCTGGATGAGCAAAACAGCAAGACTATCCCAAAGCCCAGGGGAGATGGGTGTTAGGAACAGAGAGAGATGAGAGAGAGACAGAGAGAGAGAGAGAGACAGACAGAGAGGGGGGGGAGGGAGGGAGGGAGAGAGAGGGAGAGGGAGAGGGAAAGAGAGAAGCAGAGAATGTGTGGGGTGGCAGAGAAGACTTTGCAGCCAGCTGAGTGTCACCATGGCTATTTATGTCACCCCAGACTTCACAGTCAATTAGGCTGGTCACAAAGGGGACACAAATGGACACTTGTATCAAAAATGACAACAAGGCTGGCAACTTTGATCTTCAATGGGCATGCTAATGACAGAAAGTATCTGGATAAATGAATCTTGCCATTTTTGTCTGGGCAGATAGATATCCATTACAGAGATCACCGACATCATGAATGACAATTATGTCAGTGTGACTTTGGAAACATGATGTAGACAAACTGGTCATGATTTCTGTGGCATGGTCTCTGCCTTGACCCCTTCTTCAAACTGCCAGCACTCACACTTGCCCAATGCTCCCTCTTGCCTGATACTTGCTGCAGAGGTTGGGAGAGGGGACTGCTTGCAAAACTTGTTTATCTTCATGGATGAAAGGGTTTTGATTAGTACAAATGATAAATTATTACCATTCATTAGCAAGGACAAACGAATTGTTTTTGGTCCCAGTGCATCTCTGACATCCACATGTACAAAGGTTGGAGGGCTGGGAGGCATAGACTCTGTTCACAGCACCATGACAGAACAAAATCACCTCTCTCCATTTTACAGAGAACACTTCAGAGTGGCCTCAAAACCTGAAAAGTAAGTCCCATATTGCTTTGTCCCTTTATCTCGGGAGCAGAGGAAATATAATTAGAAATGTGGCTAAGAAGCCTCCACTATTGTGCTTGGTGATAAGCTTCAGATGTTGGCTCCCAGCACAATAATAGCTGTGGTCTTGATCACTGCCCCTTCACAAAGCAGTCTCTGCTTCACACACAGGGTGGGGTCAAGGTTTCTGGCGTAGAGAACAAAGTAGAATTCCCTTTAGAGGACCCACTCCACAGAGGCCGGTCATTGTGTAGCTTTGATACCATTTTCCCCCTGGAGCACAAGCCAGAATTGTCCTTAAAGACATTTCCGTATGTTTAGCACTTTCTCAGGGTAGGTTGTACTGCACGTGCTGGCTCCTATTCCCCAAACCTGTGTTGCTTCAGCATTGTGCTTTCACTTTCAGGACCATAGGGCCTAAGAGGAAGTACCGCCATACTGTCAAGCCATGTCAGCCTGGACTGCTGGTACGGACATGATCCTTAGTAGAAGATAATGGTTGTGGCCATCATCCCAGTTTGTTTTCATTAAAGCAACACACATACACATACACACACACACACAGAGAGAGAGAGAGAGAGAGAGAGAGAGAGAGAGAGAGAGAGAGAGAGAGAGATCTTCATTTTATGGATATATATGTATAAATACATACAAACATATATATATATATATGTATATATATATATATATATAATTTAGCTTATATGACCTTTGTATGCCCATGTAGGTGTTCTTTTTTTAAAAATTATTTATCTATTTACTTTATACTCTGCAGTTTCCCCTCCATCCTCTCCTCCCATTTCCTCTCCCACTTCCCCTCCATGTCCTGTCTCAATCCACTCCTCCTTTGTTTTTGTCCAGAAATGATCAGGCCTCCCATGGTATCAACAAAGTCTGGCATATCAAGCTGTGCTAAGACTAAGCTTCCCCCTTGAATTCAGGCTGGACAAGGCAACCCAGTATGAGAAACAGGTTCCTAAGAGCCAGCCAAAGTGTTAGGGACAGTCCCTTCTCCAACTGTTAGGAGTCCCACAAGTAGACCAAGCTACACAACGATCACATATATGTAGAGGGCTTAGGTTGGTCCCATACAGGCTCCCTAGTTGCTGGTTCAGTCTCTGTGAGCTCCTTTGAGCTAGGTTAGTTGTTTCTGTAGGTTTTCTTTAAATCAACCCCTTTTGATAATGAGCTCGGTTTTTTTTAATTGGCACTGTCATAGGGAAGGAAAGAGAGGAGAGAAAGCAGCAGGGTGGGTAAGAATCGGCCCCTGCAGATTTACAGAAGGAAGTTCAGGGCAATTTTTTTTATATATTTTTTAATTCAAATTTGAAACAAGCTTATTTTACATGCAATCCCAATTCCCACACCCTCTTGTCCTCCCCTGTTTCCCCCCACCAACCCCCCCATCCCATCCCCTTTCTGATCCCCAGGGAGTGTGAGGCACTCCATGTGGGATCTCCAAAGTCTGGCATGTCATTTGGAGCAGGGCTTAGACCCTTCCCCATGTGTCTAGGCTGAGAGAGTATGGGCTCCCAAAGTCCATTCGTGTACTAGGAATAAATACTGATCCATTACCAGAGGCCCCATAGACACTAACACTCACATTCAGGAAGTCTGGGTCGGTCCTATGCTGGTTTCCCAGCTATGCAAGGCAAAGGACACAGTCAACAAGATAAAATGCAGCCCACAGAATGGGAAAGGATACTCACCAACCACACATCTGACAGAGGGCTGATTTCCAAAAAGTACAAAGTTCAGGACTGTGTTAACATATTGCTGATTTCAACAGGAAATGTTCTGCCCTTTAGTAACAAATTTACATACTACATAACTCACCCATTTAAAGTGCATGATTCTAAGGGATTCTAGAATATTTAGAGTTGGGCAACTACCACCACAGTAAGTCTGAAAATAGTCCCTTCACTGCAAGCTCTTCAAAATGACAGAAAATGGAGCTAGCCCTCCCAATGTATTCTACAAGGCTGGTATAACCTAACAGCAAGATCAGACAGTGTGAGGAAAGGAAGTTAGAAGTCGACTTCATCAGTGAACCAAACACAAACACAGATCAAACCTAGCAGTAAACCAAACCCATCGATACGTGTAAATTGGAAAATTTAATGCAGTTTAGATTTACCCACACTGAGCACATTTCATGAAAGTTGATTCTAGAGTGTGTGAGGCAGAGCAGTGCGTAAGCCCAGCTCAAATGCTCTCCCAAAAACCTCTTTGAAAAGGCATCTTTCCCAAACATAACTAATGATCACCATCACGGTTTGATGGAACAATAGACACATAGACCTAAGGATAAAACAGGAACCCAGAGACACCCAGGCAAACAGTAAGTATATGACCAAGGCTCTGTGGTAGAAACCTGGAGGAATTGGTGGTTTATTTTTTTTTTAAAAAAATACTTGCCTAAATAATAATTAAAACCCAGTTTTATTTATATTAAGAGTTTTGTTTATAACAAAAGGCAAAAAGTCATTTCTTTTAGAGACAAAAGAAGGGACTATAGTATGATCCTGAGTTAGGGAAATATTTTTAAGCAAGATACAAAATGTGTGAAGAAAAAGATTAAATTGAGAACTTTTGCTTATCACAAGACACAATAAAGAAAACCATATGTTATGCATAGAGGTGTCAAAGAATTAGCATCCAGAGTTCATAAAGAACACTTTAAAATCAGAAAGAAAATAGCAAAAGAAATCTCAGTAGAATAATTACCTATAGATGTAAATAGGGATTTTACAGATGAAAAATACAAATGGCCAACAAACACATAAAGAGTATTTTAAGCAAAATATTTAAATAAAAGAACAATAGATGCCATTAGAATCCATAGAATAAAAAACAAAACATACATTCTATAATAGGGACATCCTACCTTGGAGCTCAATGGCTGAGGCTACTCTATAGACTCAACAATCTGAACACCTGCAGCCAGACACAGTAGCCTCTGGGGACAATGGCAGGTGACTCCACGGTGGATAAAGTATGTGGCAGCTGCTCATTACATGGCAGAGAGCTGGATGGCAACCAGCACTGGACTATAACCCTGAAATATGCTCCCTATAGTCCTATATCTATGTCATCTAGGCCCCATGCCCAAAAGTTTCCCCAGCCTCCCTAGAGAGCACCACCAGACCAAGTGTTCAAATACAGGAGCCTACAGGGGATATTCCACATACAAATGACTGAACGCTCATCTATAAGTTTTAAAAGATGCTGGGCAACCAACCAGTGAGAGAAAAAAGAAAACCAGTGTAGAAGAGCTCACAGGTCCTGACGGTGAATCTCAAAAATAAAACATTTGTGGAGAACAAAAGTTGTGCAAGATATGGGCAGTCCAGCAGCACTTACAAAATGGCTCAAATAGGTAAAATAGATGTGTTGCTCTGGGACACACACATGTGTGAAAAAATGTCAAGGGAGAGCGCATACTGGATAAAGGCTGCCTTCCCAGAGTGGCCACTGCAGGGGAGAAGTGAGACTGGGTGTGGGTGGGACACCCAGAGGCCTCACTCTCTGGACTGAGGTTGAAACTTTGCAGTAGAGCCATGTGTTGGATTTCCCTAGGCTTTGCAATGTCAGTTAGCTTTGCAGAATTCCTTGTGTGGATCAAATGTCTCATTTTCCTTAAAAATGAACACATGGTGTAGTCCTGGACCGCCTCCTACCTCATAGTGAGTCACACAGAAAAGCTGAACTGTGGCAGTAACTTTTACTAACACTGAGTTTGAGAATTTTACTTATCCATTTAATTATCCATGCAAATGTACACTTTATTTACTTCTCGGAGTTAGCCTGTGACCCCACACTAATGTGCAACTGAAAAGGGTTGTTTTCATTGCAAAGGCTGAGACTGAAATCCTCTTTCCCTAGTCTATTCAAACTTAACCTTCAAGCCTTTACCTTAGCCTTGTAAATGACAGAATCTAAAACTATGTTTGGAGATTGTGCCCTGATTCTTGGAAGGTGTCTGCCAGGAAGTTAAACAGGATTGCTTTCTGCGGGAAACTTTTAAATGAACTAGAAAATAAACCATGGCAATAGCACCGTGGGATGGCTGGGTTAATTAAAAGTTAGACCTTGACCTGGGATCTGCATTGATATGGCTGGTGAGGCCCTGCTAAGAACGTTCCCACTCCCCTTCCTGTCTGGGGATGCTCCAGGTAAGGAAGCATGGAGCAGGAGGGGATGGGGCTGGCTTCTTCAGTCTGGGCTTTGTCCTCCCTCCCTCCCTCCCTCCCTCTCTCTCTCTCTCTCTCTCTCTCTCTCTCTCTGTCTGTCTGTCTCTCTCTGTCTCTCTCTCCCCTCTCCCTCTCTTTCCTCTCCATCCTGTAACCACAGAATAAAATGGTTTGAACACACACACCCACAAGCACATGCACACACACACACACACACACACACACACACACACACACACGCACACACGTGCATTCACATTCAAAGAGTACAGACTTGTAGACTTGAATATGATCATTTTTATTGCAAAGGCAAAAACTAATACCCTTGGAGTTAGAGGCTGTGCAGTGTCCTTTTCTTTAGACTTGTATAATGAAGCCCAACTCCTAGGACCTCAAAATGAATGGGATTATATTTGGAAACTTTATTTTGTGATCAAATTAAAATAAGGGAATCAGGATGGGCTATAATCCAAATGGCTATTGTTCTTTTAAGGAAGAGATTAAGGGGCTGGCAAGATGGCTCTTGCAGAGGACCTGAGTTTGGTTCCTTGTACCAACATGGCAACTCATGAATCTAGTTCCATGGGACCTGATATCCTATTCTGACTTCCACAGGCATCAGGCAAATACATGGTGAGCATTCATACTTGCAGGCAAAACACTCATACATATAAAATAAAATAAATGAATCTAAAAAATATAGATGCACACAGAAGGATGATCACTGGGGACAAGTAGAAAGGCCTCAGGAGAACCAACCTTGATGGCACCTTGATCTCAGATGTCTAGTCTTCAAGACAATGAAGAAGGTCTTTGCTAACTGTGATGCCAGTCTGAGCAGTCCCTCCTTTGCTTGCTTCCCACATCTGTGTCTGGCAATCTACTTCATACATATTTTTCAATAGGAATTCATTTGTTCCTCCAAGAGATTCTCTTAGATAATGGTACGTGGTGTGTGTGTGTGTGTGTGTGTGTGTGTGTGTGTGTCTATTATACACATGTACGTGTGTGTGTAGAGAGTAGCTTCAGATGTCATTTCTAAGATACCATTCACTTTGATATTTGGAACAGAGTCTCTCACTGACTGGGCATGCTAGGTTGGGTGGTCAGAAAGCCCTACCTGCCCATCTCTATTCCCCAATATTGGTATGATAATTGTACTATCACAACCTGTGTGTCTGTGTTTTCTTGGATGCCCATAGAAGCCAGAGGTCTGCATCAGGAGTCCACTAATACTTTCTATCTTATTTTTTTGAGACAGGGTCTCTTCACAGAATCGAGAGTTCACTGATTGACTAGACAGGTCTGCCAGTGAACTCTGGGGATTTACCTGTTTCTGCTGTCATCTTCCCCCAGTATGGGGGGCTGGAGACATGCTGTTTCTATGCCTGGATTTTTATGTGGATACTGGGCATCTAACCATATGTGCTTATGTTTGTGGACCAAGCACTTTGTCCACTGAGCCATTTCCCCAGCCCTCACGCCTAGTTAGTTAACTGAACTCTGGGGATCAAACATAGGCCCCCCATGTTATTGTGGTAAACATTTTATTGACCTTGTAGTTACCATGGCCAGAGTAAGAATCTGTAGGAGACAAGAAAGTAGTTTGTTCAACACAACTAAGGAGCTGGTGCTAGTTCAAACCTTGGGAGTCTGACTCTGAGTAGTTTATTTTAGGCATATTTAAGCATAGCACAATTTGATAAAACCATTTCTAGTGATAATTAACTCAATCCTGTGTACACAATAAAGCTTAAGACATGGCTACATTGGAACTCCTTGTAAAGGACATGTGACATCTTCCATAATGGGTTCCACAGACTGACTGCATGTGATACCTTCCATAAAGGTAGGTTCTATAGATTGACAAGTTCACGATAAGGGTCTGGGGGAAGATTCAGGGTGGTTTCAGCCACACAAATAGAGCAAAATGTGGTGGTTTGAAAGAAAATGGCCCCCAAAGGGAATGGCACCATTAGGAGGTGTGGCCTTGTTGGAGGAAGTGTGTCACTGTGGGGGGGGGCTTTGAGGTTTTTCTCAAGTTTCACTCAGTGGGACAGTCAGTCAACTTCCTATTGCCTGCAAAATGTAGGACTCTCAGCTCCAGCATCACGTCTGCCTGCATGCTGCTACACTCCCTGTCATGATAATAATGAACTGAACCTCTGAAACTGTAAGTGAGCTACCTCAATTAAATATGGTTTTTTTTTTTCTTTAAGAGTTGCCATGGTTATGGTGTCTTTTCACAACAATAAAAACCCCAACTAAGATACCAGGCTATTAACCACATCTGCTCCCAGTCTTCTGTATGGATAACAGGTTATGCATCCCTTCCTTTAAAAGAACAGTCCTGTGTGTTTAGCACACCTGGTTCCCCTAGTGCTCATCTGTGAGCACAAGGATCTCTGTGCCTCCTACACAGACCCATATCCTCCGGCCAATGGGAGAGAGATATTTGAAAACATGTCAAGGGTGCTGTCCTCTATAGGGTCCAGCTCTGAAACGTACACAAGCTGGGAGCACACAACTGAAGCTTGGCTGGATCTACCTAGCAGCAACACTTGTGTGCTCTTCCTAGTGCCATGCATAGCTCTTGCCTTGGAGTTCATTTCTACACCCCTACCTCATCCCCTCCCCCCAAAAATCCCAGGAATGAATGGTAAGTTACCAGGTGTCCCTAGGAGCCTACTTCATTTTGTTCAAGGTCATGACAAACCATCCACTTATCTGACTCTTTGTTGGTTCTGAGTGGGAAGATTGTGCCATCTAACTCCTCCAAAGAAACCTCTTGAAACCCTTCTGTGTGATACTGATCTAAAGAGTTCTACAACCACCTAAATGTCCCACATATGTGGTCCACAACCCTGTGACAGTGTTGGTGGTATTCAACATCCTCTGCATTGTTCTGGCCTCAGGCTCTGCAGATTGAGTGAAGCAGGCAGCTCTGTTTCCTGTTTCTGCTTCCAATTTCCTTGAAGAATGAATGGCACTGATGGCCAAGAGGCAGAGCCAGATAAAAACTCAACAAAGTGACCTGGTGGGCGATTCCCATCTCTCTCTTCCAGGTGAGCAAGGTGAGTTGGCTGCACCACTGTCCCCACTTACTAAGCAATGAGGCAGGAGGATCAGCCTGAGATTAGTTGCTGGGACAACCCTGGGAGCTAGTCTTCTGAACAGCTGAGTTTGGTCTGAATTCTCTCTTTGAACCCCAGGCATCTAAGATCAGAGCTTTCCATGTCACAGCAAATCACCAAGTACTCCTTAACCAGATCCTAATGCATTGTTCTTTGAGAGTATGAGATCAGCTGTGCTTCATGAGACAGTTCAGGAGATGGAATAACCAGGTGAGTCTTTACTATCTTTTTGAAACATATGCCTGTGTTAGTGGGTAATTATTCAGTGTTAAAAGGACTTCATTAAAAGACTCCATCTTTTTCAGTGAGTTCCTCCCATGACAATCCTCAGGGAACCCTTTCCTAATGGTCCTCACATAGGCTGGACACTTGGTCTTGACTCCATCCTTGTTCCTAACCTCATCTGTCCAGCTCCTTGGTGACTCCTTCCTGTCTTTTCACTCCTGGGAAACCCCCAGAACTCTCTTCTCCACTGAGGCTGGACCACCTCAGCCATTTCTATCCCAAATCAGAACTATTGTCTCTGTTCTAGATGATGGACTTGACTTACAGTAAGGTTGTCTTGTGGGCTTCTGTTCTTTTTAGAAGCCACACTGTAAAGTGTGAGGATAACCTCTCAACATATGGTGGAAGAGTGTGTGTTCATGGTTTGTGTTATAGTGATGGGCACAGCTGTCAGAAGAGGTCAACACACACATTTTGTTTACAGGGTTGACCTTCCAGCCATTGTGCAGTAAAACAAAGTCATGGTTTTATAAGTTTTCAGAATGTAAAAGAATGCCTAGAAAAACTGCTTAGTTTAATTCTGTAACTCCCTGTGAGCGAATCAGATCTTCATATCAAGTCAAGAGTCATATAAATTAGATCACCGTGTGGGAGCAGTTTCTTATAAGCCCAGTACTTATGGAAGAGGTGTGTTGCTTTGTCTTAACATTTGTAGAGTAGGCAGGTAGGCTGTCATAAAGTTCTCCATTGCTGCTCACTTGAAAGGCTCCAGAGAACACCTTCATCTAAATGGATGTATCTAAGCTTATTTTAATAGAGACTATGTTTAATCATATGCCTTCATGTAAAGTGGGACTGAAGAACAAGAAGTACTGTGTATATCAAACAAACTTTAATCCCACCACCCGATAGGCAGAGGCAGGTGGATCTCTGTGAGCTGGCGGCCAGCCTGGTCTACAGACCGAGTGCCAGGACAGGCTCCAAACCTACAAAGAGGAAACCCATCTCGAAACCACCTCCCCAAAAGAAACAAAATCTCTAGGGAATAACACATACCAGGGG
Source organism: Phodopus roborovskii (assembly GCF_943737965.1). Taxonomy (NCBI): domain Eukaryota; kingdom Metazoa; phylum Chordata; class Mammalia; order Rodentia; family Cricetidae; genus Phodopus; species Phodopus roborovskii. Next base: position 48,900,497 of record NW_026126511.1, on the reverse strand, counting down.
TGTGGATGCACACTAGCAAACATGTTCTTAAGTACAAACATCGCAGTGTACATAGCTCTACTTCTTAAGGATTCCATAACCTCCCAAACAGGGATATCAATGGAAACGTGTTCCAAAACATGAGTCTGTGTGGATCACTTCTCATTCAAACCAGCACGGTCACTATCGTAAATGGCTGGGCAAGCCCTGGCACATGGTTTGGCTGACACTGTTTGCTGGCTGCCCAACAGCTATCGGGCTACAGGGGTGCCTTCCTTATAGAAGACAACTGCAGGCAGGCAGGGGGTCTGTGATAACCCAAGGCATTCCCTAACCGTTCTGTAAGTGGCTATTCCATTCCCACTTTTAGGTATTAGTTTAGATCTGGGCACATGAAATAGCTCTGGCCAATAGACAAGAGTGTTTGTTGGAGGACTTCTAGAAAGTCATTCTCCTCAATAAAGCACAAAAAGATGTCTTCTTGACATTGGGTTACTGTAGTTTAGAACTTGATGGATAAAACTGTGACAGCTACCCTAGGACAATGATGACACAGCCAGAGCCTAGGATGGCAGAGAATTCTTAAGATTTTTTTTTTCTTTTTGAATACTGAATTAACTCCTCTGGAACATTTTGACTTCTTGTTACATAAAAAAAAGTACTTAAGCCAGTGTTAGCTGTTAGCTGAGATTCCTGCAGCTTATTGCTGAGAGTGTTCTAAATAACTACATATTGGATCTTGGATCTCATTAAATTCTCACATCAGTGATATAAAGCAGGCTTTAGAAAAAAAAAAAACAAATAAAATAGCAAAATGCTCAAATATTTTTGCCAAGGTCACATGCCTGTAAATGGCATAGATGAATCCACAATCAGATCTGATTCCAAATTTGGTGTTTCTTCAGTGAAACCAGATGATGCACACACAAAAGCCTAGAGCAGGAAAACCTCCTGTCAATCATGCTGACATCCTTAACAAGTCAAAGACAACTACGCCATTGGCAGAAGAGACAAGCCACCTAACACAAGTGCTGCTCTGTCAGACTCTGTGATTGTCATAGAGTCACTTACTGGTTCCCAATTATGAGACCTCCCGTCTCCATCTATAATTTAGAAAGTGAACACATGTGCAAATAGGATGTGTACCCCGCTTTACACTGCTATGTGGTGTTGTGGAAGAGAGCACAGACTAGGCACTGGCCTCTTCTTAAGAAGTCTGCAGATATGTGGAATACCCGAAGGAACACATTCCAGAAAGCATCACTTACAGCATCACAGGTTCTGAGACTCAGAAGAAGAGCATGGGCCCTCAGACAGATGCGACCCATCAGTTGATAAACAACAACAAAATAGCTCATCTTCTGGGTATCAGGTTTATGAAATTGTTAATACTTTTTTTCTTACAACGATGGCAGCTTTAGGTATTACAATTATGGTAGGTCTGGAACTACCCAACAATTAGGATGAAAACACATTGGATCTAAGGGGAGCCCAAAGCTAGCTAGTCTCTGCAAGGTCTGAGGCAGGCGTGCAATGCAGTTGGCAGAAGGGCACTTGAGACACTGAGCCCAGACTTCTGAAGTCAAGTGGTTAAGCAAGGTCACCACCAAAGGAGAGATATCTCACTTGGGTCACATTGAAAATTAGTTTTGAAATTACTGATCTTTCTCTCTCTCTTCCTCTCCTTGCCCCCTACCCCGTGTGTGTGTGTGTGTGTGTGTGTGTGTGTGTGTGTGTGTGTGTGTGTGTGTGTGCCACAGAGTGCATGTGGGAGTCAGAGAACAACTTGCAGGAGGGAGTGGGTTCTTTCTACCTCCCATGTGGATCAAAGGAATCAAACTGAGGTTGTTGCGGTTGGCAGCAGACACCTTTACCCTGAGCCATCTTGATAACCCCAATATTACTGATTTCTTAAACCTCCAAGAATATATGTTTCTAAAATGGATATTCATACTCTCCTCTATCTTCACTCATTATGAAGGTCTGTGAAGCTAGCTATTTTATATTAATTAACTCACTGCATAGTATGTTGAACTGCTACATAGGAGACATGCAATATACACCTTCATCACCACCACTACCACTCCATCTAGCAAGTTAAGAATTCTTATTCCTGGTTTAATTGATGAATGGACAGGCTCCAAGAGACACTCAAAATGCTCACTCAGTAGCACAGTCTTGAAATCAGTTACAGTAAAAGGTAAAAACCCACAGGATTCTCATACAATCAGCAACCTAAATTCCCAATGCAAAAAGAATCCCTGAAAATGAAATATATAAATATATCTAGTTCCAGTGTCAGGAATGCTCATGGAGATGACCACTGTCTATCTGCGCACCACTGAAAGGTTGCCTGCAAGACCTACAGCTCAGAATTTTGAGGACCAACCCAGATGTCAATTGAGTCGGGCAGGGAAGTGGAGCCACCTCAGCACTATGATGTCATCTCAGAGAGACCAACCTAACTTCAAGTCTCATGAAGACAGGTGTTCTGAGGCCCTGCTGGCAGATGTGGGTCACTGAAGGGTAGGACTTAAAGTCTATTTCGGCCTCTGCCTATGGCTGTAACCCTCCAAGATTAGACAGGCCCAGCTGCATGTCCCACTACCATAGCTCAGTGATGCTTCCTATCATGATGGTGTACTATTCTGGCAGGGTATCCTACAGAGACATTCCTGGAGCCCAGATGGCGATGGGCAGGAACACCTTGCCCAGGACTGCTCAGTTATACTTAACTCTTGCCATCTATTTTACACCTAAGCCTCATATCAAAACCCTGGAGGTGAGTGTTCACTGGGATATCTTTCCCTCTTCCCAATGTGGCCACATTCAATGAATATCCCTCTTCTGTGTTTCACTGTTGTTTTGTTTCTTTACTTGGTTCACGGAAGACAAGTGAGTGATTTTGGCTTGTTAGGGCACTGATGCCCAGGCTCTGACCCTAAGTCCAGTAACAAAGGATTGTGCCCTCTCAAACCAAGAGCCAAATAAACTCTTATTCCTTGAAATGTCAGCATTTTGACACAAAGATGAGGAAAGTAGCTAGCATAGCAGTAAATAACTTAACATTCTGAGACATGTATCCAAAAATGTGGAACAATGAAGTAAGCTAGTAGCATATTTATCATCTCACATGCTTACTATCAACAGTTCTCAGATTATAACCCACCACTACAGGGCAAGCCCTATGAACAGTTCTAATGCAAAAAAAAAAAAAAAAAAAAAAAAGAAAAAGAAAACAAAAACAAACAACAACAACAAAAAACCACAGTGCAAAGAAATGGCCATCTTCAAATAAACAAATGAATAAATAAATGTATTGGGGGCTAAGGAGTGAACTTAGTGGTTGAGGGTGCTTTCTGTTCTTCCAGAGGACCCATGTTCGGTTCCCAGTACCCACATCACATTGGGTGGCTCACAACACCCTATAACTCCAGTTCCAGAGGACCTGGTGCCTTCCTTAGACCCCCAGGGGCGCGCATGCACGCACACACCACACACACACACACACACAGAGTATTTTTTTTTTAAAGACAAATACTTGGACATCACACCCATTATCTTTGTTATGCATGAGAGACTGATATAGGACTTAACTGTTATTGCCATCTTAAGTTTGCCAGAGTAAACTTCATCAGAATAATTGCAGAACTTAAAAATTATTAAAGCTGATTTTAAGACATTGCCCTAATTTCTGTCAATATAATCTGTTGCTGTCATTATAAAAAGCCACAGTCTCATGCAATGAGGTAATACTTCCTTATTTAGAAAAGCTGCTGGGTGATTCATAACCATAGTGGTAGTGACACACTTCAAATTATATGGAGAAAAAAAACGCAAATCCCTTTTAATTCTACCTTCGTTAACAGTGAAGGGTATTTCGTCCAGATCTCACCCGCTGATACAACCCAGATGAAAAAGAGATCCTTTCTTTATTACTTACAGAGAGCTGTAAATCAAATGGGGACCTCCATGGGGGTTGGGATAAAGGAGGAAAAGGAGGGAGGGTTCATTTGCTTATTAGGTTTCCATATAAAAACATTAAGAATAACAGGCAGTTTCAGTGTGCCCCAGCCGAAGCCTTGAATCAGTTGCTTCTGAAACATGAAAGACTTCTCTTATGGGCAAATTGCAATCAGCCTAACTTTCAGTGGTCTCGTGCACATGCATGCTGCCCTGACCGATGAGACGTTATTAATAAAGGAAGAGATGAGTATGAATTAAAGCAAGCCTTGCTTAATCACATTAATCCACAGCAAGTCAAAGGCTTCAATTTTCGAAATAATTTTGGGCTTAATGCCTCGGAGATGGGCAGCCTGCTCCATTGAGGAAGCAGCTGGTCCAATTTGAGCTCCATTGTGAGGGTAGAATTGTCAGGTCCTCATAGCAACACGGAAGCCTGACAGTTTTCAGGACGGGACCAGAAGTACAGAGACAAAGGAAATCGCGAGACATTGAAAGGGTCCTGAACAATGACAAGGCGGCCTTCTGCAGGGTGGATTATATATGATTACCAAACTCACTGCCGGCATGGGTGTTGTGCTCTCTCGGGCCCCTGCAGCTGCTGCAGGATGCACACTCAAGGACCCACTACCAGGAGTTACAGACTAGAAAAAGGCTGGCTTAAGGCAACAGAGCAGCAACCACTGTACAGTTGCCTCCCTCTGCTCATCTAGTCCACACACAGCAGTGTGCTAGTCATCAGACAGCTACTGTGGGACATCTTGTGACCGGCGTGCACAGTATATGACAGTTGCATGTCTGAGTACAAGGAACTTCCTCTCCAAGTGGGACTGTGGTTTTCATAACAAGATGGCTACCTATGTGATGAAACTAAAAATGTAGGTTAGAAGGAAACATGTTTCAAGCTGTGTGTCTGGATGTGTAACTCTAGCTGTGAGACACAGAAGTCAGTGTGTGTTCTCAGGGTCTTTCTGTCTTCAGGAATCAAACCACCATTCCAAGTCTCCTGTTTCAGAGCTTAGAAATCAAAGTGGACCAGCTCTGCATTGCTCGCAGAGCCCCCCAACACTCACACCGAGTAGCAAGGCTACTGAATGAGGGGGAACACCACAGACCCAGGGTCAAAAGCTCAGCTTAATTTCTTAAAGTTAGCTGTGACTATTGTCAGTGTTATGAGTGACTTCATCTTTGACCAAGGAAAAAGAAACGTTTTCTGCCATTTCCTTTCTCTTTAAGACTCCAATCTCCCAGAAGTCCCAAGTGCCAGAAAAAGAAAGCGTATTGAGACTCAGACAGCAGAAGTATTACTAACCCTCTCCAACAAGGCTTGTGCTGAGGAAATAAGGCCTGACCTGCTGACACAGATGACACATGTAATTGTCTCCACTCTTCTCTTTAGACAACTGTAGATGTCTGTTCCAAAACTCAGACCTGAGGGAATGACTGTGAAGTTATTTCATCTATTGTATAATATGTGTGTGTTCTCCTTGGGATGCTTGGCTAGGTGGGGTTATATTCAATCACTTTACTTTCATGGCTTGACCTTTTAGCACATAATGAGACATTTTTAGAAAAAGGATGCCTATCTATAGAAACAAGCAAAGAAAACATCAATTCTAGCATTTAGATGGAATGAAAATAGTAGATTTGTATATAATAACTTTGGTTAATTCTACTAACATGGTAGCTTTTGAAAGCTGTATAATAAATACATCCAAATAACATTAATTTTAATTAAGTGAAATTACTTTGCTGAGTCTTAAAGTATAGATGAATGGATGGATGGGTGGACAGATGAATAAGTAGGTGGATGGATAGAAGTGTTTATGGATGGATAAATGGATGGCTAACGGATGGATAGATGAACAGATGGATAAACAGAAAGATAAGTGTAAGCGTAGAAGGATAGAAGGGTAGATAGATAAAGGATATCTGGGAAGTTGGCTCAGAAGAGGGATAGATGGATGGATGAATGGATGAATGGATGGATGGATGGATGGACGGATGGATGGATGATATACGTAACAAATGGTGACATTGGTTGTTAGTTATCTAGGCATGCCTTATCTTAGGTAACAAAGAAAAGCTCACAGCTTCTCTAGATTGAGCTTGACCTAGGAGGTCATGCAGCTTAACCTCCCTCCTGGGTAAAGTCCCATAGTTTGACAAGAGTCGCTCTGGAATCTGCATCATGATTCTTAGGAAGGAGGATAGAGATATTTAAAAAAGCATTCACATCTAAATTCCTCCTAGTATACTGAAACCAGCTTCCTATTCTCTTTCTCCAGTGTTATTCCCTTAAAAAAATGCTAACGATCTTGCCTCTTGCCCGGCAGTTTTTCTAGTACTTAAAAACAAAAACAAAAACAAAACCTGCTACTGCTACCTCCCACTGCTCTCTCCTCTCCTACCACATTGAGACAAGCCTTTGAGGACAACAACATGTTAGATGACTTTTGGACTTAACAGAAAAACCAGTTTGTAATTCAGCAAATCTCAAACTCCAAAGTCATCCTTCTGTCACTGCTCTGTGATAACGGAAGTGGCCTTGTGAATGGTCCCTTAACATTATGGTCTGATATTAAGCTTCATCAGTAGAAGCCCATGGAGGAAGATGGGGGATGAAGGAAGTTTTCTTCTGGTTCTGAGGGTTTCGTGCCTCAGACTCCTGCATGGTAAGCTTGTTCCAGCCCTCATGTTTACAAAGTAGTTTGCTTTTAGGAGGCCCAGGAGGATCTATGAGGGTCACCTTCCAACATCGGGATAGGAAGTCATTCAGCTAATACACTGTGTTAATGCACCAGAATGTAAACCCCAGCTCTGCTTAAAATCATTTATGTTTTCTACAAACAAACATGAAAAATCACTGTAGGGGAATACAGATATAGATAGCTCAGTGGCTAAAAGCACATATTGCTCTTCCAGAGGACCCAAATTTGGTTCCTAGCACCCATGTTGGGCAGCTCACAACTCCCTGTAACTCCAAATCTAGGAGATCCAACATTTTTGGCCTTTTCAGACATCTGCTCTCATGTGCACACATACACACAATTAAAAATAATAAAAATAGACTCTAAAAATCTATCTAAATTCAAACTTCCTCGGTTTACAAGAATACTACACTCCAATTCACAGTGGGTAAACAGAAAATGTCATCTAGATGTGCATACTTACCCCCAGTCTCCTGACCACACTCTCCATTCAGCACAGCACTAGGTATGGTATCAGCAGTCCTCTTATGGTCATGGCTGGCAGGAGTTATAGCTCTGCTCATTCTGGGCAATGTCCCACATAAGAGGGACCATTCCAGGGATGCTAGCGAGGAAAGGATCAGAGTGTACACTTTCCAATATATAAAATGAAAATATTATGGAAGTACAGCTAGAAAAACGTGAAAATGTATCTACTTCAGTGGAGAACATGTTTCTATGGCCATGATGCTAACAAGGTTTACTGGTTTATTAAAAATATATTATTGATGCAGATAAGAGACAAAGAGACTGTAGTATATGGAGGAAGGTGGCAGGGAAAGCTAAGTTTATATGTTCAATTATAACCATCATTAACTTTGTTGTTTTATTATAAAACTTACATAAACTCACAGCAAAAGATTAAGCCAGTCAATGGATGGAAGGGGAGACCCTTGAGGCCCTAACCCTAGCTGAGGAACCATAGGCAATTGGTGGTTGCTGGCAGAAGGGAGTCATTTTTCTTCAGTGGTGTAGCCAATAAAGAACCCCACATGCCTGCTCATGCAAGCAACCCTAAATAATGTCAATGGATCATTTAGAGGAAGGGGAGAGAGGAAAAACCCATGGAAGTAAAAGGTCACTCCATGGTAAGATGAAGGAGTTCAGAGAGGGGAGGGAGTAAGAGTGGGTAATGCCAGTGAAACAACAGAATTATTTGTATGAATGAAATTGTCAAAGAATACATAAAAATGTTTTATGAAAAGAGACATCTCAGTGGGTAAAAGTGCTTGCAACAAAACATGATGACATAAGTTCAATCCCCAGAACATGCACAAGAAGGAAGGTGAGAATGGACTCCCAGCGTTACCCCTTCTCCTCCCCTGCACATCAGAGAAGAGGGAGAGCGACAGAGGCTTGGCACGCTCCCTTTCTTCTTCCTGGGTCTCCTTCCTGAAAAAGAATCTGAGTGTGACTGCTCATGTCTGCCCTGAAGCGCAGTCTTCCAAAGCCATATCTAAATTCAGAACATCGAAGGATGGACTTTTCTAGCTCTTTTAATTTCTCCCAAATGCCTTAGCATTGACTGTAATCTAGATACAATGCTGGGCTTTTCTCATCATTCAGTCACTATGGCCAGACGTGGATTAATGGAGGTGAAGGTAGGCTGGGTAAGGGTGAAAGGTGGGATGATTCATCAATAAGACATCAATTTCTATCTTGTGTCTCACACATAATAATTCACTATTTGGTCTCTTAGGTTGAGAATGCTCCATTTGGGGGTAGGGAAATGGCATAGCTTGCAAGAATAAGGATCTGAGTTCAAATCCCAAATCATTACTGATCACTGAGCATAGAGACAGTAGGATCTGGGTTTTTCTGGCTCCAGGTTCAGGAAATAAGGTAGAGAGAAATAGAGCAGGACACTTGACACATAAATATACAGTACACACTCTTTCTCAGGCATACACAGGTGGTGGGGGGTACAGAGAGATAGAGAGAAAGACAGACAGACAGAGAGAATATGTAGCCTTTAAAAGTATACTCAGGTGTTTATCAGATGTTTAAGTAGGTTTGCTATCCATAGGATAGCCCACATTCAGACTTGCCTGCTTGCTTCCTCATGAGATGTACCATGCAATATTTCTCTGCCCTTGTCATATCCAGTACACTGGGCATAGACATGATACTATCACTTTGTGTAGGCTGAATTATCTCAGCATGAATTCTCATAGACGGTGCCGTGTATCACAGCATATATCTAATTAGGAGATATTCTGCACATTGTCAGTTCTACACACAAAAGGATGCTCTATACATCATATGTAGGGTGACAGTAATCACAATTGTTAACTTAATGAAATGTAGAATCACCTGGGACAAGGACCTCTGGACATGCCTTGGGGGAGTTACACTGATTGAATTAACTGATTAGGGAAGATCCTGTCAGTTGTGGGTACCACCATTCCTTGGGCTGGGGTCCTGGACTGTATAAAATGGAAAAAGCAAGCTAAGCACATGCACTATCTCGTTCTAGTTGCTGACTGTGGGTACTAAGTGACCAGTTCCCTCAAACTGCTGCTGCTTTGACTTTCCTGCCAAGCTAGGATACATATTTTTTAACTTTTTATTTATTCTTTGTGTCTTTCATATCATGCATCTTGATCCCATTCATTTCCCCATCACTTTGTTTCTGCCCTCTGCCCTTGCAACCCCCCAATAAAATAAAATTTAAGAGGAAAAAAAGAAAAGGAAAAATGTCATCACTGAAGCTGTTGTATGACACAGTGGCTCACGCAGTAAACCCTTTTGTTCATACATCTTTTCTTGCAAATGTTTATTGCAGCCATTCGACTGGTTCAAGGCCTCTAGTTTCTGCTACACTTTTGATGTTGGGCCCTTAGTAGGACTCCTCTTGGATAACTTGTCGTTGCCCTGTGTCATGGAGGTCCTGCAGCTTTGGGTCTGTAGGACCCGCCCCTTCACATGCTCCAGCAAATCACAGATTGGGTGGGTGTTGGGGTGGGCCAGCTCTTAACCCTGGTTTTGGGCCTGGGCAGCTGCACCAGCTCCCCCCTGTCCTCACCACCAGGGGGAGCGCTCCAGCATTGCCTGGCTAGTTCACCCTTGCATACATTAGCAAGGGGTGGGGTTTTCACATCCTCAGGGTCCATTCTCCCACACTGGGACCTTCAGGAACAGCTGTACTGTGTTTCCCAGGTGAGGTTTAAGGGTCATTCTCCCAAGTGTTACAGCTGGGAGAGGCAGGGACAGCTTTCCCACTCTTATGACCTTAGGACCAGCTCTCCCACCCATCACAGGGGATGAGAGGGGGCATCTCTCCCCTGCCCACACCACCAAATGGCAGATGAGGGTAGGGCCAGATCACCCATGTTCACATTCTTAGGGCCAGTTCACTCGTACCCCTATCAATAGGGTCAGCTCTGATGTGTTGCCCCAGCTGTTGTCCTGCAGCTGGTAAGGGGGAGGGTTAGCTCCTTCACCCACCACAGATGGCAGGGGCCGGGTGGGTATATTCTTGAACTGTGAGCTGAAATAAAACTTTTCCTATTGAATTGTCTCTGTCGGGGAATTTTTCACAGCAACAGGAGAAGAAACTGAGACATGTAGAGATGCTAAGAGGAACTGGAAGATATAAGTGACCATAGATAGCAATAAATCTGTCAAGTGCTCTCAGCAGAGAGACCATCACCTGAGGACACCACTTCATCAGAGGTTGCTACGCAATGAGGTTTCTGACTCAACAGTTATCACTATGTGAACAGTAGACGAAAAGTTAAAAGCACAAGAAATAGGAGCTGCACACCATCAACACAACAACATGTAAGTGTTTAAAAAGAACGGTGATGCTCTAACCCATTCGCTTGCCCTTGAAGTCTTCATGTAGCCGCAGTAACGAACATGGAGATCTGGTACTCCTAGAGATTCCCTCACCCCCTTTCAATGATGATCTCTTACCTTACCCTGGTCTGCTGAAGCGCAGCGGTCACTGTGACTATAGACTACTTCAATTTTTCTGAATTAAATAATACAATATGTGCTTTTTCTTTGTTTGGTTTTTCCCACAGGAAAAATGTATTTGAGAATAACTGTTTTACGGCTCCCCCATGTTGCTGAAACCTTGATTTCCTCCACCCGCTTTTTTGCTGAGTAGTGTTTCACTGAATGGATATACCAACGTTTGCTTACACATTCACCTGTTGATAAATATTTAGGTGGTTTCTAGCTTGGGGTTGTTACAGAACTAGATACTATCAACATTTCTAAATGTAACATTTTAATCTAAATGTAAATCTTCATTTCTCTTTGGGAAATGTAGAGGAGTAGGCTTCCTTGGGCCATATGACTCATATGTATTAAACTTTATGTGACATTTCCAAATGGTTTTTGCCAAGTGGCCACATCATTCTGCATGGCAGAATGCAGGAGTTGCAGTTTGTCAACATCCTCATTAGTACTCAATGCAGACAGTCATTGTTTCCTAGCCTTTGGTAGGAGAGTATGTTCAAGTGTATATGGGGGCCATGGTACAAACGTAGAACTCAGAGGACAACCTTGTGTGTTTGTCCTCTCCTTCTATCTTTGGGTCTCTATTATCCCCTGAAGAGTATGCCCAGATAGCTGCCTTCATACTCCCAGGGATTCTCCTCCCATCTCAGTGAATGAGCATAGACTTGAGCTACTGTGTTAGGCTTTACTTGAGTGCTAGGGAATCCAATTAGGTCTCACCGAGCCATCTCCTTCCCTGACAGTGATTTTCTTCAACTTAGCTAGTCTAACAGAATGCTAGTAACAGATCAATGTGGTTTTTATTTACATTTCTCTGATGACTAACCATGTTGAGCATCTCAGGAAATATCTTATATGTTATCTGTAGGTCTTCTCTGATGACTTGATTCAGAGCTTTTGCCTACTTCCAAAAAGTTGTTAGTTTTTTATTACTAAGTTTCGAGCATTCTTCAAAAGGGTAAAGTGTTTATTCTTCTGTGGAGCAGAGGAAAAAATGGAACTTGCAGATGAACCTTTAGTCATTTCTGCCAAAGCCAGGAAAGTGAGGGTCTGAAATGAACAAAAGCTTCTGTTGCAGGGATGGAGTGAGATTCTTGCCAACTTCATGTTTGTGTGAAGAGCTTCCAGGCTGTGGGCAGGAACCCAGCTCACCTTTGAGCTTGGATACCTGGTCCACGCTACAGATTCCCACACTGTATCCCTCAGCCTTCTGGCCAATTCTCTCCTGTTGAGGAAAATTCCAAAGACCATGGTGAAGCAGGCCCTCAACTCTTCACACACAAATGAGCTAATGCTATGTGCAATGTCAAGCCCTCTTGTCAATGTTCATGCATTCAGAGACTCCTGGAGATGATCGCCGAAGGAACCTGGACTCCTCTGGCATCCTGCCCAGATGTTAGAACACAGCTGTTCCAATGTGGCTGCATGACTCCTGACTTGCTGATGGTGGCTCCCCCTCCATTACTGTGACAGTATCACAGGTGATGAACACAGAGCTGCCAACCACTACGGCAAAATTCTTTTATCTTTCTCTCTATAATTAAGTTTTGGTTAAAATTTAATTACATGAATATGGCAATGCATTCATTATGGATTATTTACTGTATTCCTTCAAAGGAAGGCAGAGTTTCTAATAAATAGAAATGTATCACCCCACCAAATGATATCACATTGCCTTTTAAAGATAATTTCACGTCTCTGGACATTAGCTAGAAGCAAGAAACAGCTGTTGATGGTAGAACTTATTTATTTATTTATTTATTTTGTTTTGTTTTAGCCTGGCTGTGCTAAAACTCATTAATTAAACTAGGTTGGTCTCAAAATCATAGAGACTACCTGCCTCCACCTCCTGAATGCTAGATTAAAGGCATGTGCCACCACACCTGGCTTACTTTTATATTAGTTATTGTTTATTCTTGAAAATTTTATACATGTATACAATGAAACATAATCATATCCACCTTCCATTTATTTCTCCCTCCAACTCTCCCAGTTACCCCACACAACACAGTTCCCATCTCAAGTTCATGTCCTATTTTAAAATAACCCATTAAGCCTAGGACTTTCTTTTATTCTTTGTAATAGAATCTTGCATTCTTGCATATCAATAGAAAGGTGCATACAGAGCAAAACAAATATTTCCAGACCTAACCCCTGATATACAACTTGGGTTCACACAGGAATGTACAGACCCCAGGAAACCTGAATCACTTCTGTTTGCTGGCACAATGCTACAAATCTACTTAATCTCCTTTGCTGCATTTAACAAATTCATGTGGTAGCCAAGAAGATGCTTTTCTCAAGTGGCAGCAAGATGATAGTCATGTTTGTTGCCCCTGGGTGGGTGCTGTGCCTCTTACTGCTCTGATGGATCCCTGAAATAACAACCTCTGTTGTCCATACACATGTATGTCCTGTGACCAAAACCTCACAGAATCAACATAAGTGACCCAGGAGTCGGTGGTAATATGTTTGGTTTTGTTTTGTTTTAAGAGGAAGGTCTATATCATAACATATTTCTGATTCTAAGTTCTGTTTCTTTAAGAAATGAAATTCCTTTAAACCTTTATTTTCCCAGTGAAGGGTCCACAAAGGACTATCGTACAATGGAACCATTTAAATGGCTCACTCTGCAGTGTGGTCTCTTTGAGCACAATTGTTTGGATGCATTCTACTCTTGCCCATTATATGAACACAACGTGTGGTGGCCAGTTGCATTCTGTGGGAACAATGTGCCGGCATTGGCTAGCACTTCGTTTTCAGCTGCCAATACAGACACTGGGGAAGCATTCAGACCTGGAGACAAATGACTGCTGAGGAACAGAGAGACGACCTGCGGGTGGGTTTCAGGGGATGTCTTATCTGTTCAGAGCCATTGTGTTCCAATCTGCATGTCTTCCAGAAAACTAAAAATAAGGGTGCCAGGAGGTGGGAGAAGGTTACCACTGTAAAACTGTGTCTCGACGGCTAGAAGTTGGATTATACTTGGATTCTAGGAAGGTAACATGAAACAACCCTCCTTCAGTTGGTTAGCTCTGCTAGGTATATGGAGATGGGATGCAATGGCTCAGTGCAGTCTGTTTAGAAAAATAGCATGAGCTGGGCATAGCAGTGCACATGTAATAGCAGCACCTGGGAGGCAGGGGAAGGAGGAGTGATAGTTTGGGGCCAACTTGGACTACAGAGTAAGTCCTTGTCACAATAAAAACAGTAAAAGAAAGGAAGAGGAGGAGGGAAGAAGAGAAAAGAAAATCACCTCTTAGAAGGAGTACTGGGTCCTAGAACTGTGTTAGACTCTCACTGTAGTCAAGGGAGAGCCTGGGACCATCTCACTTTTGAGACCTGAATTATTGTCTTTTCCTTCTTTCTCATGCAGAACTTGCTAGAGCACCTACTTGACCTAGAAACAATAGTTTACTGAGAACTTACTACACACCAGGCCCTGCTCTAAAGGACAGGGGAGGGAGGAGATAGATGTCAAGCAAGAATTAAAGTCCCAGGGCTAGGGTAATGATTAGTTGGTGAAGTGCTTGCCTTGCAAGCAGGAGGACTTACATGTTACAACTCCTGAAACCCATGTCAGTTCATGCTTGAAATTCCAGCTCTAGGTGACAGAGGCATGAAGATCCCTGGAGCTCAAAGGCCTGTTGGTCTAACCTAATTGGTGAGTTCCAAGCCAAATAAGAGACCCTATCTCAATGGAGGTCATCCGTGGACTTGCAGCTAAAACCTGAGGTTATTCTCTGACCTACGCATACACTGACCTGCACACACATGAACATGAAATCACCCGTATACATATAGAAAGAACTAGAGTAAGAAAGGCACCAATATGGCTGTGAGCATATGTAAAGAGAGAGGAGAAGGAGTGGGCATCACAGGAAGCCACCTCTTACATATAGGTCGATAATAGCCAGACCCAGGAGTAAATTCTCTCCGTATCTCCTCTACTCATTTTAGAAGTCATTTTTCAGCAATATACACTGCACTCAGATATCCTAAGTGTCAATAAAAGTGACTTCATGAAATGAGAATGAAGTGCCCTATTCTGTTTGAAAATGAATAAATGAATTGCTCGTTACAGTTCGCAGGCATGTTGTCTTCTCCATGAGGCCACAGAGTCTTTTAACATGACGCTGCCTGCTCATCCTCAAAGCTATTCATTTGCCTGTTTAAAGTATCCACTGTTTATTACACAGCACCAGGGCTTTGACAAGACTCCTACTCTAGCAGGAAAGGGCCACTGCAGTGTAGTAAACTCCATGAAGAAAGTCTGCCTGCCAGAGGAATGGGGTATGTGAGGGATACCCTCAACTCAGGGTTGATTGTGGGCTGAGGCATGGATCCTGGAGAGGGGAAGATAAATCAATACTTGATGCACTGAACAAGTCCACATCTGTGCTTCTGAAAGAAGGGATGAGGAATGCCTGGCTATGCGGTATTAATGGAAACGCTATACTGGATGGGTCACACTCCTGACATGCCTGTGAGGACACTACAGCAATACTCTTCTTCCTTGTTTGGAAGGTAAGGAAGGAACGATGGGAACCCCTACAGGAGTCAATCTTTGGTCTCTTAGCTGGTATAAGGGACTTTTAGGATGCAAACCCTAATTCTTGGAACACAGTTTGCATTTCTATAGCTCTCTATTGCTTTGTGGAACTGTGGCCATAAGGATAGGTCAGGTCAAATACTGGGCCCTGCTGCATTTCTCAGGGATGACTGGACCAGCTTCATCCCTGGAAAAGTGCAGCATGCAGCCTGAGTCACACGCTACTCCTGGGTCAGTGCCTAATGAAAGGACAGGCAGAGAGGAAAAAGCAAAACCTAGATACATCTACACTGCCTTATTGTCGCTCTCCAAAATTAACACTGTTTGTCTATGGGCTGTTGTCTTCAGGCACCACCCCATGCCCCTTTCACCCCCACCCCATGGTGTCTTTATAATAAGAACCTAAAGAAACTTCTCTTTCTGCTATTCTTCTGAATGGCAGAGAGTGTGTTTCACATTGTTTGGGACAGCCACCTAGAAGCATAATTACATGATTAAGCCCTATGTCCTCTCCAGGAAATGGCAGGAGCCATGATTACCCCACCCAGGAGGGGGTGGGGGTAAACAATATGCAATCAGGCTGTGGACAAGGTTTCCCACTGCAGCCCAGGACTAGGCTGGTCCTCATTAAAGGTGGAAGAGATACACTACTTATTCCTTCTATGTTCATATTAAGAAAGACAGCAAACTATAATCAGGACTATAATCAAGGCTGGAACAAAATACTGATTGCCCCTAATGACCTTATTATTCTACCATGGAATGTGTTATAAAAACTGGGCAATGTATTCCCATAGTTCTCTGAGTAGTGTACATATATGATGTATGTGTGGTTGATTGGGTTTAAATATGGTGCTCTGGGATAGAAGTCTCTCACCTCTATCTGTTCTGAAAGAGAACACATAGAAAAGCCAGGAAATAGAGTGTGAAGTCAAATAGAATATCCAGGGTCCACAACCAGACCAACAGAAGTATTAGCAAACAATAGGAGAGAGAGAGAGCAAGCCCAGAATACCACCCATTTTCAGGCCAATAGAAGTAAGTGAACAAGGTGTGAGTGATAACACTTAGCAGTTTGCAATGAAGAGCCTACTTTGAAGGCTTGAAAACATTTCTGGCATCATTCTGTCTGTTCTTCCAGGTATGAAGATATACAGATCACAGGGAAAGACAGTCTACACTATGCTAGTACATAATTGTAAACCCAAACAAGGAGACATTACTGTGTCTAACAACAAGGCCAAAATCCAGAATATAAAAACCTGTCAGTGGTCACACAAGGTTTGTGGGGCTGGGCATGAATAGAGAGAGATACAGGTAGGACATTCTAGAGCAGCGACACTATTCTTCATGGCATTATAATGGCTAATAATGTTCTTATATTCTGATCAAAGTTCAAAGATTGAAGATTCCCCCAGAAATGTGCGCGCGAGCACACACGCACACACACACACACAGAGAGAGAGAGAGAGAGAAAGAGAGAGAGAGAGAGTAGCCCATCAGCAAAACAAGTGTCAACAATGCCAGATGTGAGCAGGGTAGGTGGACAAGTGTTGGGAGAAGTTGGGTAACATGGGGAATCTATACACCTACCTCATGCTTCATTTTCCTGCAAGTTGTCATTTCTTAGGTAAAGTATGAACACATTTATGAAGGCAGAAACTGGTACTCTGTGTCACCACAATATCTGATGACTATATGAATAATCTTTAAAAGCATCTGTACCTGTGCTATATGCACATTAAGGATGCTGAATAAGTACTAATTTAGTGACATGCCATTTCAGACCACTGCACTAGTGGCCCAGGCTCAGTGGGGACAGACAGCTTTCATTTGCTAAATGTGATTCTTCATCCAAAGGAGCTTTCATTCTGTTGCAACTGGTCCAAATCACAGGGTGAACCTTCTGAATCCCTCGCTCACCTGCACATAGCTCTCAATTCTGCCATGCCTTTGGAAGGAGCCTACAATTATGGCGCGACCATTTGTCTTTGTTGTTTATTTTCAGTTCAAACTGGGAAATAAACCTCATAACTCAGTTATGTGTTCACCTCTGGCATGGTTGTGTGGTACAGACTCAAAGCAGGCAAGGCTCCCACATTTGGAACTTCTGCTCATCAAAAGGCATGTGCCCAACCAAGACCACAAGCAATAGAGCCCTGTCCAATGAGGGCTCACAGCAGGGGTAAGCCAGCCAGAGCAAAAAGCTGGCAGGGTATAGAGTGCTGCAATTTTGAATCCCCTGTCCATATTTCCTACTATGCATCCCCATGTCCCACAAAAGTTGCACTAGATCTCATGGGGTTCATGGACACAGATGAATATGTATAATTGCTATCCTCTCAAGGTAGTAGATGGCCATCCAAGCAAAGCCCACTGTGAGCTGTCTCAGGCAGAGCCTGGCTTCCTCTAGACTTCTCTGAAGTCACCAAGAGGCCCTTGCCTCTTGCTGCTCAGGACTCAAAAGTCCCTGGACTCTTCTCAAGCTATTTAATGTTTGTTTGTTTGTTTGTGTTTTCCATACTTAGGAAGCATGAGACCCCGACTTTAAAAGTATGTGTAAGAATCACCACCCTGGGCTCCCAACTGGATCCTTAAGCACTGCCAGGTTTAAGCATGTGGTTCTAACAAATGCCCAGTACACTGTGACTAGAGGTCTATGGTATGTGAGGCCATGCACAAGGGGTCATGGGAAAGATGAAAAGACACAGCACAACCTCAAGTAAGGGATAACTGATGGGAGCAGCCTTTACTCTGGTCAACTTACCAGCCAGCCCAGGGAAGCATTGCATTTGTTTGACTTGGGCAGACAGGAACATGTCTACCCAACCATGGAACTCTGCACAGTATCCACTTGTGCTTTCTCAGTCTTCTTAAGAGAAACACAGCAACAATGCTAATCAAAGACGCTGCAGTAGATGGGCCAGTACCAGTTCTAGCCATCACTTGTTGCTCACATGGTCTAGACAGACACTGTCCTACGTTCGTCTTCACAGTGGCCACAAAGTATGTGCCCTCTCTCTAGAGAGCTATTAAGAGAACCAAAGAAGCTGTTGTGGGAGGGGGTTGTGCATTTTTAGTGAGGCCGGGCATGTGGGGAACATACAACATAGTAGTCATTCTTCCCCTTCTCAAGCTCACATAGAAAGGCCACCTGGATGGGCTGGTGGCAACCTCATACCTCATTTGTAACTTCTACTGTGCATGCCAATGCTCACCGCTGCTGCACTGCTCTGGCTAGAGAGACCAGGGCCACTGACATGTGCAGTTGGAGAAATAAGACGATGTCATAGATTCGAGAGATGATCTCTAGGCCAAGGTGAGTCCCCTTCCAAATGGGACCCTATCTCTCATCAAACCTTGGGAAACCAGTCAGAGGGTGGAAGAATGGCCGCCTTTCTTCAACACTGTATCCAGGTTTTGAAAACTGTTTATAACGCTGTTGTAAATATAGGATGGTTGTATAGTTTTAACTATACAACAGAGAGGATAAGTCCAGATATCTGGGATGAAGGTGACCCAGAGGCTTGTCCCATGGAAGTGGAGATCCCATGGAAAGTTATTTCTGGTTCATGTCAGACCCTTGGGAGCTTATCCATCAGAAGTTTTCTTTGTTTTGTTTTGGTTTGGTTTTTTCCAATAAATTAGATAATAAAATTAAGTTGCTCCACATAGGCAACAGAAATTCAGAGAGCATGTTAATGTGCAAAAGGCCAGTGGTGATCAGTTCCTAGTGATGGATAAGCCAACTGCAGTACATCCAGAAAATAGAATATTATTCAACACTGAAAAGGGGGCATTGGTTGAGGCATGAACATTCATGAAGGATATCCTAGTTTGTTTCTCTGTTGCTATGAGGCACTGACCAAAAACAACTTGGGGAAGAAAACATTCATTTCATCTTATATTTCCACTACTGAGGGAAGTCAGGAAGGAACCTTGAGACAAGAACTAAAACAGAGAGCAGTGCTAGTGCTCACTGGCTTGTTCTGTTCCAATCACTTTATTACACAGCTCAGGCCCACCTACCCAGCGATAGCACTATCCACAGCAAACCAGATGCTCTCACATCAATCATATACCAAGAAAGTGCCCCATACCCTGGCCTACAGCTAGTCTGATGGAGGCAATCCCTCAGCTGAGGTCCTCTCTTCCCAGTAAGTCTAGTTTGTGTCAGGTTGAGCTGAAAAGGCTGCATACCTCATGCTTCCATCTTTAGAACATTCTGGAAAAGGCCAACCCACGCAGATAGGATCAAGTGCACTTTGGTGGTTGTCAAGGAGTAGAGGAGGGGGCTGAACAGGCAGAGTCCAGGCTTTCAGTGCTGTGGAACCATCCAATGCTATGCTGCCATGATGGGATAAGCCATTACAAATTTATCTAACCTATAAAATGTGTGGCTGAGTGGAAGTCTAATGTATCTTATCTGGGAAGGTGTATCCATGGTAACACATGCAGAGTTCTGGAGCAGGATATGGAAAATGGGGTGCTTGTAGGTGTGTGAAGGTGTGCTTGTAGGGGAGAGCACACCCTGAAGTCTCTACATTTCCCATTCAATTTTGATATGAAACTTCAATTGTTCAAAGAACACAAAAGTTTATGGTAAACACCAACTCTTGGAGACACCCACCCCCACCCCCGCACTTCACTCCCAGCACACAGCAGCCAAGCTTCCGGTACATGGCTTTGTCCACTTTAAACCCTGCATCACCGGGAACAAACAATTGTCCCTAAAACATTTCAATCTATCAAATACAGCCAAACAAGCCTTAAACAAGATAAGAGGTGAGTTGTTGTTGTTTTTCCTCATGCATAAAAAATACTCAGGTTCAGGCACATCCTCCCAGGGCAAGGTAGGTCCACTGACAACACATCTGACAACTCTCTACCTCCAGGACTATCAGTGAACACAGCTTCAAAGTACATAGGCTCACACACAGATGGGCCCAGGTCACTGGAGATCCTGTCACTTGTGTGAAAGATCTAGGACTCATGCAAGCGTAGCTGCTTTGTGTACAAGCCTGAAAACATGGCTGTTTTGGGTACAGCCCCTCCAGTGTGCTCCCAGGCTTGCTTTCTCTCTGCCCAGCCTCTCATTTGTAAGCGCCGAGTACTGTAGTGGAATTCTAGTAGAATTCTTATATCTAGGGTAAACATTAGAACAAAATAGTTGTTTTCTCTGTATCTAGGGCAAACATCAGAATGAATAGTTGTTTTCTAGAAGTACTTTGACCTTGAAGAAATCATTGTGGGAAACAGTGATTGTTTGCTGTTATCCATAGAGTTGTTTTTCTGAAGGAGCTCTACAGCCTTTGCATGACTTTGGTCACAAGACAGTACTGTATTCCTGGAGCATCTTGAATTATTGGGTACTGCAAAAGGACTAAAGTAACAGGGGTGTGATGATTTCCTTCACAAAACATACAGATCAGATCAGGGGCTTTGTTATGAGGAACAACTTTTGTATAACAATCAATAAGTACGCCCTTACATGACTGTCTGAGGTTCAGTTCATAGAGACTGTTCCTCCCTGTTGCCACAGGCCTAAATTCATCCTGAAGTGGCCTTCTTTCATCCATCATCCTGCACAACCCAGAACACCAACAGAGTACAGAGGATCCAACAGGTGCTGCTGTGTAGCAGGCCAGAGCATGGTGGTCTCTGGCCCTGTGTTAATGGACAAAGTAGATGCCTTCTGGGTCTTCAGGAAGTGTATGTGCCCAGAACAACATGGACAGTATGGAAGAAAGGCCCATCTTCCAGCTAGAGCATTTTGGATGTGGTTTCATGCTGGGCTAATGAGTAACATTTTTATCCATGGAACAGATTCTGATGCTTCATATAACTTTTAAAATTCGTCCTGGGATTAGCTGATAAAAACAGAAGCAGAAACCCACAGCTAAACACTGAGCCAAACTCCTGGAATCCAGTTGCAGAGAGGGAGAAGTGATGAGCAAAGGGGTCAAGACCAGGTTACAGAAACCCAGAGAAACAGCTGACCTGAACAAGGGGGAGCTCATGGACCCCAGACTGATAGCTGGGAAACCAGCATAGGACTGACCCAGATCCCCTGAACGTGGGTCTCGGAAGGCCTGGGCAATCTATGGGACCTCTGATCATGGAACCAAGGTGAACCCCTGGTACACAAAAGGACTTTGGGAGCACATTCCCCATAGGGGAATACTCCCTTAGCCTAGAGACACAGGGATGGGCCTAGGCCCCAAGCCAAATGACTTAACAGATTTTGATGATCCCTCCTGGAAGGTCTCACCCTCCCTGGGGAGTAGGTGGGGAATGGGATGGCAGTGGAGTCAGGAATGGGGGTGGAATGGGAGGATGGGAGGGAGAGGGAACTGGGATCAATATGTAAAATAATAAAAATAAATAAAATTTTAAAAAAATACTCATCAGGAGCTGGAAAATGAGAGACCACTCAGTTGGTGAAGTGCCTAATACAAAAGCATGAGGTCATGCATTTAATCCCAGAACCCACTCGAAAAAGCTAGGCATGCTGGCACATGCTTGTCATCCCAGCATTCAGAGGCACAGGAAGGGAGAGCCATTGGGTTCCATAGAAACCATTAACCTCATTTGATGAGAGTGACTCTTAAAGGAGGTGGGTGAGGCCTAGTGATAACACCCAAGGCCGTCTTCTGGCCTTTATGTACATTCATAAACATGAATGAATACACACATGTACACAGATTAAAAACAAAAACAAAAACAAACAAACAAACAAAAACAGGAGAGATGAATTCTAGGAACTGACTAACCAAAGAAAAAGAAATTTCTCATTTCCGTGGACCAGGGTCATCTAAGTGGCTCCAGAGGCTTGGCTGTGTTTGACAGGCAATTTTCAAAATTCTGGTTACTTTATGAAAGAAATTAACAGCTTTCATTAATAGGGTAGAGGCTAGAATGCATTGGGTGAGGCTTCTCTGCCAGCTGAGAGGACTCTGAGAATTGTGGGAGGTAGACACTGGTAAATGGCCATGACCCCTCTAGGGGCCACTCAGCTGCCTGGTTGCTTTCCTCCACAGTGGATGACTGTCACTCAGAAGGTGGGATAGTCATTGACCCAGATATTTATTTTTAATATAGCTTGCAGAGAACAACAACAAAGAAACCTTAACCTAAGGCTGTAAAAACTGTTAGTAATTTGGAAGTAATTAAGACCCAGGTCATCACATAAAACTGCCAGAGAAGCTGACTCCTGCCACAGTAAGGGTATCTTCTCATATGGCATTATGACTCCATTACATGTCATGTGAAAATTGCAGGGCAGGCCAATCCATCAGTGGATTTTGTAATTACATTTTAAGAAGTGCTTAACCTAGCAGCTTCCTCTTAATCTCCCTCCTAAATCTTTGAGAATATAATCCTGAGACAATGGATGAACAGCCCCTGTCCAGTTTGGACTTATAAAGGCTGCATCACTGATTGGTTCTTTCCATTTACATTCCACTTAAATGGTCCATTTCGAGAGTATCTTCAGAGATGCAAAAGTATCAAATATGCTTAACTACTTAGTTGGTGGCCTGGTGACCTCTGATCTGTGCCCTAACAAGGATTTAAATCATTCAAAAGAATGGGTCAGATCAAACGAGCCAGAGAAGGTCAAAATCTCAAGGTCACAGGGGGATGTATCCAGTGAGGAAAAAGTCATGAATCTCCTTTGCCACCCAAGGACATTCTCTTGGTCCATGGTGTGTGCTAGACTTCAGTTCTTTGATATTAACAAGAAAACTCTCCTCTTCTCTGACATTCACACTGGATTAAAGTATTTTAGCAAGACTCTAAACTGTGCGGGGAAAGTGGGTGAATTTGTTTCACCTTTGGGGACCTTAGGCATGGCAGAACCTTATATCCCTGAGACAAGGAGACCATATACCTCTGCCCGAGTCCATGGAAGAAGGACGTAGAGAATGACAAGGACACACCTGGACTCAGCAGTGTTGAGGAAGGTGGGTTTTACTTAGCCCGGTGGCTGTGCCTATTCATCAGGGCTAAGCAGCTGTGAGGGGACTCTTCCAGGTCAGGTGCTTAGGCTGTGCTGGTGGGAACCAGATGGGGAAGGGTGGGGTTGAGAGGATGATGTAAGGATGGCAGCACTCCTATGCAAGCTCTTCAGTCAGGCCCTCGACTCCATGTCCAGCTGCAACACCCTTGTCTTGAACACTGTCCACTGGGAAGCCCAGAACAGATGACCGTCCTCCATGGGGGTCACCTGCAGTTTCCATTTCTGGGATCAAGATGACTAAGGAAGGTGAGGACATTCAGGAGGAGGGAAGGGGAGCGGAGAGAGAACAATCAGGGTAAGCATGGTAAAATAGGTAGGGGGAGAAGGGGGAGAGTGAGAGAAACAAGGAGGGTGAATAAAAGCATGATGGGGGAGGGGAGACAGTGTCTGAGAGCCCTCATTCACATAACTCACAGCACTATATTGTCTCGGGGGTTCTGTTTTCAGGCATTTCTCTCTTGCTGTGACTAATTTATAAATTGATCTACCACCAACCTATATGCACAAGGAGAGCACAGGGTATGTGAACGAAAATTCCTGAGCATGAGCTGTGTCTAGCTATGAACAAAAACCTCCTGGAGAAGCATCTTTGCCTACAAAGACTGGTGGGCCTCTAGGTTCTCAGTGCTGTGGAGAGGCTAGAATTTTGTAGGTTTGGAGGCTAAGTACTTTATCTTGGGCTAGTTTGGGCCCTGGGGAACAGCCCCACTCTGTTTCTGAACTAACACCTCGTGATGACGAATAAAAACCTCATAGAAGCTATAAACTTAGCAGGGCACTAGCTTTCACCAATCCAAGAGTTTAAAATGTCATCAGATAACATCTTGGACCTATAAGATAGCTCCCTCTTCTTGTTGCACCCCCTCTCTGGTGTACCCACCAATGTATTTTAAAGTTGATTTATGACTGTCTTAATCCGGTAAAACTACAGAAACCCTATGAAACTGCTTCCATATGGAAACATGGCATGTGGGGTAACCTAAATCTGTGTTCCCAGGTCATGGTCATTAATAATGACTCCAGAGTAAACTATATCTTATTCTCTTTAAGACAAGAACTCTGGTTTTTACAACATGCACAAAGGTTTCAGTATCAGCTACAGTTTCCAGAATCCATGGGGGGTGTTGGCATGTATCCTGTACAAATTAGGGAGATTTTCTGTCATAAATTTTAGGGAGAGGGGAATTTAGCCCTAACAGAAAGATGGGCAAGGACCAATTGATGAAAATACCAATGTGTTAAGCTCCTCTACTCTAGAGCCATGATGGCAGGTCTCACCTGACAGGACAGAATAAAGTATTTAAAATCCTTCTGGGACTCAGCAAGGCTGTGATCCGGGAAGCCCTTCTCCACCAATCTCACTATTAGATCACTCACTGTCTCTCAGCCTCAGTTTCCCCAACTAACCAAACAAGGAGCCTCTGTATTCTCTAATCATTTTAAAGAACCACTATGAACAGACTATCCAGAAGGATTCCAACATACAGCAAGGGTCAAATTGTGACAGTTTGTATGTATCTTAAATCCATACTTCGCTGTGGGTGACAACCTCACAGCAGCTTCCTGGAGCCTCATGCTGTGGTCACCCACTTTGAAAACCAGTAGACTAGGAGCTGGCTAATGCCTCTTCCAGGCCTGAAATACTGTGCCATGACCATGGCCCAAGCCCAAAAGAACAGTGCAGTGGGATATTCACTGTGTCTCCTGTGGCACTGACCACGCCCATTGGGGGGTGGAGCCAGGGGAGGAAGTGACCTGTGGAAGGAGGTCTGAGGAGGAGCTGAATGAATGCTCTCTGGCTGGCGGGTCTCAGAGAGCAGAGCATCCGGTGGAACTTGCTGGTGTTCATCTGTCTAGGTTGTAAGTTATTTCTCCCTGAATAAACATCTATTCGGCCTATTTGTTTATCCTGATCCTTATTTAACCGCAATAGAACAGACAACCCAAAGGGATGCCACTTGTCAAGAAGCCAAGTTTATTGTTAGCGGTGACTAGGTTTTGAGCAAAATAAACTGTATTTTCATCCTCTACCTATGCTATGGTCATCTGGGCAATGGGGCTATTCACTGAATAGCTCATGCATGGGGTTAGAGGTCCTGGGCGTTACAACTGAAGGCTGAGGCTCCCTGGCCTCTGAACTTTCTTCCTCCTTGGTTTTTGTTTTTGAGAGGGAGAGAAAAAATATATTTTCATTCTGTTTGTGACAAGTTCAAGGCCCAATTTTATGTCTCAAATAAGGGGGACAAAAAGCTATCAAACTGCCTGTTGCAGGAGTGAACACCAAGATTCTTGCTTGTGGGGAGATGTGTCAATAACTTGGTAATTTTCCTTGATTGGCATTGACAAAGCTACAATGAGGCAGACTATGCACTGGGAGAGTGAATGCCGTCTGAGAGGGATTGAGAAGGAATTTTTCATTTCATTACCTATGAGCACTGCTCCAGCCCTTCCCTTCTTTGAAGAATGGAGCCGTTAACTCCTAGAAGAATTGCAGCACGGCACCTCCACCCAAACACTGCAGAAATTACCTTGAACTGAAAAGATACACTGAGTGCTTCGCATGGGCGGAGAAAGGCTGGTTCAATGCTCAGCTGGAACTCTGAAGCTTCAGGAGATGGTAACAGGTACTTGGGAATGATCCATAAGAGCCCAGAAATAGGTGGGAGAAAGGAGGGTTCAGGTCGCACCACATGAAGAGGCAGACACTGGTATAGGCACTGTGACCTAGACCTAGTCACCTTTCTTGCCTGCAGGGCAAGTCCCAGGTTTTCTAAGACACATCCGAGTTGAAGTATTTTCCTTTATAATTATTTTTGCATGTAGTTACCTAACTTAGAGAAGGTACATACTTCCTGTGGAGGCCAGAGGGCAACTTGTGTGAGCTGGTTTTCTTTTTCCTCCATGTGTGCTCTAGGGACTCAAGCCATAAACATCTTTACCCACTGAACCGTCTCCCAGCTCTGAAATAATTCTATTTTCAAGAAGAAATCAGGGAACTGAAGAGATGGTGCAGTGAGTAAAAGCACTCACTGTGCAAG
The DNA here is from genome assembly GCF_943737965.1 of Phodopus roborovskii. Taxonomy (NCBI): domain Eukaryota; kingdom Metazoa; phylum Chordata; class Mammalia; order Rodentia; family Cricetidae; genus Phodopus; species Phodopus roborovskii. Next base: position 48,874,226 of record NW_026126511.1, on the reverse strand, counting down.
AATGAGCGCCTGTGTTCAGCGCACAGAGAAATGCTGAGCCTGGCTGAGCACACCCATCACTCCAGCACTTTGGGACAGGGACAGAGAGCACTTTGGAGACAGGTGTTGGCTGGCCTAATGCACTCAATGAGCTCCAGGTTGAGTGAGAGACCCTTGTCATTAGAATACGGCAGAAAATAATAGGACAGGACACCTGAGGTCCTCATGTGCACATCCAGGCACACACACCACATAAACTCACATGTTATACACACACAAACATTAATAAAATAAAACTTAAAACAACGTAATCGCCACCATGCTGGTTTCACAAAGTAGTTTCACTTGTGCTTTTTAAGGGAGGAAACCAGCTGGGGAGGGTGCCTTGGGGACAAACACCACTGCAAGCTCACAGAAAACTGCATTCTCAGCTGCTCTCGGACACAGCTCCCATTGGGCACCTCTATGGGACAGTTTGCCTGCTGGTATGTATAGACCTTGGGCAGTTCTGGTAACCATATGAGCTCTGAGAGGGGAGGGTGGCCTGCTCCCTTTCTTGATTTTTGTTCTGTTGCCACTTGGCTGAGGAGACTTCAAAAGGCTTTTCGATAGAATGGTAAACATGGCATTGTTAGAAACATCTGTAAGCAAAATATGAGAAGACCTCACCCAGTGAATGCGCAGCCCAGGCTTCTTCACCAGCAATGTGGGGTTTGTACGTTTGGCTAATGTGCCGAAATTAACCCGAAGTGCTTACCCGTTGCAGAATGCCTTTTCATATTTTCATCTGCATGGTTGTTATTACAAAGTGTAAGAATAATTCTCTACCAGGGCATTGAGGACTCTGAATAGCTCAATTAGAATCAACGGAGTGAGACAACAGCATGCCAGCTAATCAGCGGGTTTGCATAACAATCCTTGGAGGGAGTGTGTGCAGAATGAATGGTGTGTGTGGAGTGTGTGTGTGTGTGTGTGTGTTTTGTATGTGCCACATGTGCATGAAGAGAAAACCAGGGCTCAACCCCTTAAAGCAAGCATAGAAGAACAAGGATTCATTAACCATAAAGAAGAAAGTTCCAGAAGACAGACTGAGATGATTATTTTCTTATGGTGTATTATCAGGATCCAGTATCATGTTTTTTGCATATAAACCATTCATAGTAACTAATGTATTCATATCTATCTATCTACCTATCTATCACTGTTATTTATTTATATATATGAAAATACCTCCACAGAAGGCAGACTCCTCAGAGCTATGCCACGCCAATTTGGGCTCTAGCAGAGAAAATTCTTGCAAATGGTTTTAGGAAGGGAATGTTGGCCACTGAGATTTCAGATCTTTGCACTGCAAGCAAGTCCTGGAGAGAGAATGGTTCCACAAGATCTGTTGGTCATGGGCAAGGCTTTCCCACACTGAAGCAGCGGCCATGTGCACTATCAGTCCTGAAACACCTGGGACAACCAAGAAAAGGCAGTGGCATGCCTGTAACCTAAGAGTTTGAGAATATGAGGCAGGAGGACTACAAATGCCCAGCCAGCCTGAGCTATAGTGGGACCATTTCAAAACAACAACACAACCCCCACAGCAGAGTGTTCCAGGTAAAAGAACACGTGGGCCTGTGCTACAGGCCCAACGTTTGACAAGCCTGAGGAAGGAAAATTTGGACACATATCCCAGTGGAATTAGTACTCTTAAAACTGGTCCGTGAGTGAAAAGGTACGTAAAGAAATCATATTACAATGGAATGTGGGGTCTATGTTGTAGATGGATGTTTCTGTCCTGCCCAGATCCCACAGCTGTTTAGCCCTCTTCCTTATAAGGGATCACATCTGCACCCTGAAGCCTTACCCTAAGGTGTGACTACTACTTCAAGTCTATTGACGAGACAAGATGCCACTACATTTCCACTTTTTTGTCTAAATAAGAGGGTTTAAAACCTGATACAAAAAGGATACACAATGATAACAAATATCAAGTATAGCCCAAGAGAAAGAAAGGTAAAAACATACACAAGTTTAGACCAAGAACCAGCAAGAGCAACATTATGCAAGAAATACATACTAAATGTTCAGGCCAAGGGTAATGGCATATAACAGAGATTACTCCAATAGCTGTCCTATTCTGGAAAGTCTAAGTCTTGTACCTAATATGCTCTAGCTAAGATAAGAGAGGATGTTAGCTGTGACTATCTAGTCTTCAACCTTATCAAAGACCTCAAAAGGAAAAAAATTACTAGGGTAAGTAGGAAGTGTAAGAGGATGACTTCCTAAAGGTGCAAGAAATGACAGAAACAGCCCAGCTAGCTTGGTGAGTAGAGCATGAGACTCTATCTCAGGGTCATGGGTTAGAGCCCCACATTGGGTGCCACATGTAGACGGATGTTTCTGTCCCTCCTGGGTCTCGTAGTCATCTAGTCCCAAATACTATGTGAAGGACGAAAGGTCTCCAGGGAAATGCAAGATGAAAGTCACAGCCTTTGGTGGAGCTGTGGAGGCCTACCTTCTGCCTCTCAGCATTGCAGGCCTAAACTCCATTATCATCCTCCAGTGCTACCCCAGGTTGACCCAACCAGCAGAGAATGAGCTTTGCAGACTAAACTCACTGGAGACCAAGATATGCATCAAGGATTGCACCTGACTCAATTTGAAATGAGAATTCGCCTGCCTAACTGACCTGGTCTCATTGTTATCTTCTGCCTGGAAATGACCTCCACAGAAGGTCAACAGACCAGAAGGTTTTCTACAGCAGAAGGAGCACAACAAGAAGCTAGTGGTAGCACTTAAGAATGTCATGGTTTTAGAGGCTGCATGTCTACCCAGAGCACTCTAGAGGTATCAGCAAAACCTCCCACTACTCACAAGCTCAACTCATGTTGGGGCCTTGGGCTTCCCCTTATATCATCAAGGCTTGCCAACTGTTGTTCTGGGTCCAGTAAGTCTAAAGCCAGTATCCTCCCACCCAAGTGATGGCCACTCCAATACCTCAACACAAACATATTTTTCTTCCTCTCCCAAGGAACTGCACTATTTAAAACACTGAAAGAAACATCAGCACCCAGTAATTTGTATAGCATAAGGCTCAGGTCACATGCAGGGATTAGGATACCCTGACATGCACCTATCACTGAATCTACTCCTAAGTGTCCCATTTGGATGTGTGAGAACCAAAGTTATGTTTTAAATCTTAATTACTGTACCTAAGGGATCCATAAAACAAAAAATTCCTCTAACCTATAAGTCCCTTGCCCAAGGACAGATACTTCCTGAAATGCTGGAGGCTGTTGCTTGTTTGCACTCCCCTAAACAAGTTTATTTGACTCAACTGCACTGGTGTGCTTGATCACATGTAGGCAGGAGGTGCATGGGTAGGAAAAGCATCAGGATATATGTTTGCCCCTGATTGGACCTGATGGGAAATAAAGACAGTGAGTGACCTTATGGGGTTGCCTTTTTAAGCCTCTGCAAAATGTGAATCGTTGTGATTTTCTGGGAACCCTGGAATGGTTCTGGCCAAAGTCCATCATCCTGGCCAGTATTTAATTAAAGCTTGCTTCGAATTTAGCTCAGAAACATGGTAGTGGTCTTCTTCTCAGCCAGTGGGATTCGCAGATGCCAGGCACCCTTACCTGTGGAAGCTGAATGAGGAGGCCCCCATAGGCTCATATATTTGAATACTTGGTCCCAGTTACTAAAATCGTTGAGAAAGATTAGGAGATGTGACTTTATTGGAGGAGTTTTGTCACTGAGGACAGGCTTTGAAGTTTCGAAAGACTCCTGTCATTCCCAGTGTGCCTCTCTGCTTCCTACTTGCAGATCAAGATGTGAGCTCTTAGCTTAGCTGCTACTGCTGCCATGTCTTTGACCCACCATCATGGACTCTAACCCTCTGAAACCATATGCCCAATTAGACACTTTCTTTTGCAAGTTGTATTGGTCATGGTGTTTTGTCACAGCCAATAGAAAAGGCACTGAGACACCACCTTCTTTCACTGTTGACTCACCTCTCTTTTCAGCGGCTAGTTGGTGTCTATGTCTCTCTCATATGTCCTACTGAACTCTGTCTCGGGTTTCAGTTGCCTACCATCTGCCTATTCCAGAAACACTGTGGGAATAGGAGGACACACCTTTTCTATACACATACTGCTTTTGCACTCAAACACACTTGCCTGTCTGCTGAAACTGTCCCCATGGCCTTCAGGAGCCTCTGACTCTATGGCAAGTGGCTCCTGACCTTTGTGTAGAGATACAGTGCATGAAAGCATTGCCATGGCATCATGTTAGGTGGCCTGAAGGGAGCAATGCAGGCTATGTTGGTCCTTTGGGTTGATGTTTGGACAACCCCTCCCTGCAGTCCGGGTACCAGACCCAATAACCAAATACAGCCTTAAGCGCAGGAGCACTGTCTGGCACAGGAGGGGCTCCAGCTCCCTCTCCATCAACAGAAACCTCTAGGAAACAGTCATGGCTATGGTTACAATTCCAGAGTTAACTAGATGCACAAGAATATGACTGACACTAATACCGATTAAAGGATATATACTAGTTCATCTCACTCTGAACCTTAACAAGCCATGCCACTCAGGATAACTTTGTATTTTTTTTCCCATTTGTTTTTCTTGTCCAGTCAATGCTGGGAGCACCACTGTGGGCTTCAAATAAGAATCTACATACCCCTTTCTCAGTCAAAATTCTTTAACTGGCTCCTTCCCATTATCACCCTATCTGGGTGCTTCATCCTACTCCTTTTTGGGATTTGAGGGTTCTACCACTCTTAAGCAAGAGGTACCTTTTACCCAGTCTAAGTTTTAAACTCACCACAACAATAATTTCCAAACAAAGAAAGTACTTTTCCTTTTGAATCTGGGTAGAACCCAACATCATCTCTTTGTATTCTAGAATCAGTTTCCATAACAACCACACCTTTTGTTCTGCCCTAAGTTGGCAGTCCTGTTGGGATAGAACAGACAACTCTCTCTCCCCCCGCCCACAACCCCTTGACTCCCATGTTCATGCTCTGTTGCAGCCTGATGTCAGCTGTTTGCATGGACTGAATCATACAGGAACTGGTCCTTCTTCCCTTTTAAATTCAAACATCTACAGGACAAAACACTTCCACATAGAAGTCATTTAAAAACACAGCAATATACTTTGAAGTTCAGCCAATGAACAGATCTGAAAGAGGAAGGAAGTGTGAATGGCTGAATGGAGGACAAGCAGGCTGTAGCAACAGCTGGGAAACTTACATCAAGGTCAATGGCATAAACTATGAGTGGAGAGCAACCAAGGTGGAATTCAGGCTATGAAGACACTGGGTGAGTCACATGAGCTCTCTGAGCTTCAATGATGCCTCTGTAGTTGATAGAGACTAGGATGCCATGTGATTGCACGAGAAAAAAAGAAGCAAAGACTTAAAAAGTACTTATTATATAGTGCTTAGCATACAGCAGAAATTCACATGACAATTATATTGTCAATGAGGAAAGTTCCTATGGCTACACAAACAAGCTATTATGGTATTAGAACTGGCTTTTGCCCTTTGCACAGTGAGGTTAATAGTATGGAGAGCAGGTATTTAAGTATCTCTTTACACGTGTGTGTGTGTGTGTGTGTGTGTGTGTGTGTGTGTGTGTATGCCATGATGTACATATTGGGTTTCATCTTTCCATCTTGTTTGAGACAGAATCTCTTCACTATTTCCTAAGCCCTGCTAGCTAGACCACTATCTTACATGGATTCTTTTGTTTCTTCCTCCCATCTCCTGGTAAGGGAAGCTGGGATTGCAGATGCTTTTACATGGATTCTGAAGATTCAAACTCAAGTCACCTAGTTTGTGAGCCAGTGACTTTACTCAGTTACCCATCTACCCAAGTCCTGTGGTTTTTCTTAGCAACCTTTTCCTCCAGAGCCATTATGCCATGTCTAGAATTACAGGAGAACATCTATTAATTTCCATTGCTAAGGCCTGAGAGAATACACCTCCAGGGCCCATTGGAATCTCCACTTTTAGCTCTACATAAGTATGTTTAATTTTGAAACAGAAGCAAAAACATATGGACTGACCATTGGAGAATGTAGTCCATGTTCCACATCCCTAGAGCAGGAATATTTCAATTCTTCCCTATGCGCAGGAAAAACAAGAACATATATTTTTATGGCACCTTCATGGCTGAAGTGGCATTCAAGGGCAAAAACATAATCAAAAGCAAAAACCTATGTTTTTGCCCACAAACCATTGTATCATCTTTTCACCAAGGTTCTACCATACTCCCTCAGGAGACCATGATTCCAGGTGTTCATCCATTCCCTCAAGCCCCTTGTTGTTGTTGTTTATTCCTCCATTTTTTTTAAAAAAAAATGTTTGCTTATAACAGGGTCTCACTAGTAGCTCCAAGAAGCCTAACCTATATAGTCCAAGCTGGCCTTTCATTCATGATCTTTCTGCCTTAGCCTCCCAAGAACTGGGATTACAGGCATGCCTGGCCCTCAAGCTTTTATCATTAAAATATAAACTATTCACATATTTAGAACATCATCTTTTTTTTTTTTTTTTTTTTTTTTTTTTTTTTTTTTGGTGCCGGGGGTTGAACTGAAGGCCTTGCACACATGAGGCAAGCCACCTACCACTGAAATGGATCCCCAGCCTTCTTTTTCCTTCCCCTTTATTTTTAGAACTCATGCTATAGATGAGCCTTGAACTTGTAGTCCTTCTGCCTCAGCCTCCTTAACATGTGGATGTAGAAGGCTGTACCACCAGGCCTAGATATATTTTTAAATACTACTTGTGTCAACATAGTAGACCACAGGCCTCCAGAAGTCCTCCTAACTAAGACCTTTTAGAATGGTGAACAAAATACACTGTTTAAAAATAAATAAATAATCAAACAAACAAACAAACAAATAAATAAATAAAAGCTGCCGTACCATGTTAGGTGTCAGGAAAACAAGGGAGCTGTTGAATGCCAGAAACCAACCCCAGAAGGAACTGGACTGAGTTGGAACCTGTCATGGGCATCTTCCTGTGTTGACCCCTCAGCAACATTCAGCACTTCTTTCGCTGCAGAGGGCTAGGAGGGAAGTACTTCCTACTCTGTAGTCCACATGGTATCTGCTAGAGCCACACACCCTTGCCCTTGGGGCACAAACATGTTCCTTGACACTTGGAAAACAAAACAATGGGAATAGCCATCGTGATGACCAATCTCGGTTGTCAACATGACTGCATCTGGGATCAACTAAAAGCAAAGCTACTGGGAGCTCCTGTGAGGGACTTTCTTGATGAAATTATTAGAAGCAGTGAAGCCACCTTAACTGGGCAGCACCTTCTGGCAGCCCAGATAGAAGGATGGCATAGAAGAAGGAAACTGCTTTTCGACTTCTGGCCCTCACTCTCACTGGCAAGTTCATCTATCCTGCTACTGCAGCATTCCCTCACTGATATTAGAAGCAATTTGCTCATAATTCTAGCATAGACTGAAGATGCACAGCTCTCCAGGAATCCCTGAGGCCTTCAACACCAGGTGGGGATTGAGGAGGTATCAGCCTTGTACCAGATTCTCCACCACTCCACTGTGAGACAGCCATTGTTCACCATATCATGTAAGACAACCTAATAAATCTCATATATATATATATATATATATGTGTGTGTGTGTGTGCATAAATGTATGTACATATATGTGTGTGTATATATGTATACATATATGTGTATGTATGTATATATGTGTGTACTTATTCATTTATTCCCGCCTTTAAGATTACATATATATATGTGTGTGTCTCTAAATGTGTATGTGTGTTATATATATATATATATATATATTCATTCTATCAGTTCTGTTCCTTTAGAGAACCTGACTAACATTAATACAGATGTGCTTTAGAAAACATTTATTTATAGACATCCAAGGAGAGGAACTTGGCCCGGGAGTGGTAATTGACAGAGCCGTTCATCACAGTATGGCTTCTCATAGTTTCCCTCTAGAATATGTCACTGCATGAGACATTTGACATGTGTGAAGACCACTGTAGCAACAGCCTTGTTTCTTCATACCTCCCTGTGTCCCTATGGTAGGAGGTGGGCACACGGTCTCTAGGCTAGACTGCGTGCCCCAGTCTGGTCAGTGGGGAATATTAAATGCAGTATGTAGAGAACAAGGCTCACACACTTGCTGTTCCAGGTCTTTACACATACCACTCACACCATTTACACATACCATTAGCTCACACCAGTCTGAGACACTCCCATTTCTCCAGCCAGCAGTGAGTGACCAGCAGCCAGCACTGACTGCCATATGAGGTCATCTGAGACCAGCTGGTCCTGAACTTTCCACAGGGTGACTAAGGTCCCATGAGTGAGACCAGTTGAGCCTTGAAGAAGGCCTACCAAGTTGAGCCCTGTCCAGTTTCCTGAGCTAAAAGCACAATTATTCCAATCAACTGTTAAGTGATTTTTTTTCCACAGCAAAAGAATGAAATACATTCCACAGGAAGTTCATCCACTATAGCTAAAATGGGAGAAGCAAGGAGGTATATTTACAGAAATTGTCTTTTAAAAGACAGGAAAAACATATTTTTAGATATATTTCCATTTCAGAGATATTGTCACCCACCAGCAAGGATGAGCCCTCCCCTGTAATTCCAGTGACTGAACTGTCCCTACCTGAGCAAACTTCTTTGTAGGTGGGATTGCGTGTGTAGCCTCCTGCAAAGCCCACTTGGGTTGAATACACACCTTTCAAGAGCCAGAACTTGCGCTCAGCACCCCAGAAGCAGCCCATTCCTGCAGAGAACAAAACAAAGATAAATCGTGTATCCAAAATAAAGTGGTCACTATGTATCACCATATCTATTGAGTAGAAGGGAGAAGCTCCTCCTGCCACCTGATGATCAAAAAGGCCCAAAGGATTCAATACTGAAGAATAATTTAGTGGCAGCAAGATGGCTCAGCAGGAAAAGGCTTGGTATGAAAGCCTGATGACTGGAGCTCCATCCCCAGAACCACAAAAGCCAGATACAATGGCTCACATCTGTAACCCCAGTATTCTTGTGACAAAATGGTGGTGGGAGGAGAACAGGACAGTCACCCTGAACCATGTGCAGAACAGCAGCTAACAAGAGGTAGAGGAAAGAACCAGTTCCCAGGAAGTTGTCCTCTGTCCTCTACATGCAAACATACACATGTAAACAATAATAAGTGAACATTTTGAAACTCCTTAACATAAATTAAAGATAAAAATATATACTTCTGAATAACATAATAACATGTAACTATTTTTATAGATTTTTTTTAAAAATTTATGTGCACTGGCCTTTTGCCTGCATGTCTATCTGTAATGAGGGTGTTGGGTACTCTGGAACTGGAGTTATAGTTATGAGCTGCCATATGGGTGCTAGGAATTGAACGCAGGTCCTCTGGAAAAGTAGCCAGTGCTCTTAACCTCTGAGCCTTCTCTCCAGCCCCAAGGGTAACTATTTTAAGAAGATTTCCACATTTACTTCATAAACTAATAGAAATTGGTGTAATCATCAGCTACAGGGTCATTGTAACAAAGATGTATAAGTCTGGGTTGATTGAAATGGGAAAACATACAAGATCAATAAAGATTGAGACAGTTATTGCCAATCAACAAAGCTAACAGATGTGTCAGCTTTGAAATTTTTTTTAAAGTTACAATAAATTTGCAAGTGATAAAGCAAGGCTCACCCAAAAGTCAAATTTTCTGAGTGGGCAGGGGGAGGCAGGGCAACTAAGGAACTGCAAGCAACCAACAAACTCAGTGGACAATTACTGTTTACACCAGCCACTAAATCCCTTTGGGCATCTAATGCAAACTAAGACCTGCTCTGCAATCCACACGTGCTCACAGCATAAAGGCCGCAATGCTCCTAACACAGGACCTCTACCTTCTTCCGGAAGATCCCCAACTGCTGAGTTCTGCTGCTCTCTGGCCCATTTCCACACATTACGCAAACAGGACTGCTCCCACTCCCAAGTTTTGCATGCCTTCAATAAGTCATAGGTGATTTTATTGGTTACATTTTTTGTTGCTGTAATAAAGTACCATGACCAAAGGCAAGTTTAAAAAAAAAAAAAAGAGTCCATTTTAGCTTACATTTCCAAAGAGTGATGAATCCATAATGGTGGGAAAGGTGTGATATCAGCAACAGGGAGCTGGGAGGTTATGTTTCAACCATACACAGGAATCCAAGAAGGACTGGAAGTGGGGTGAAGCTATAAAACCTCAAAGCCCTCTCCCAGCGATGTACTTCCCCCAACAAGGCTGCTCTTACTAAAAGTTCTGTAACCTCCACACACAGCACCATGCACTGGGGACCAAGTGTTCAAATAACCAAGTCTATTGGGAACAATTTTTTCATCCAAATCACCACACTAAGTCCTAGGTAAAACAAGTGGGTAAGCTAGTGTATGCTTTTGAGGCACAGACTACACTAGCTAGACTTTTCCACAACTGTAAGAACATATACTTCATGACATTCTTAACATTTGTTAATATTGCATTTCTAAAAAATTCAAAGCAACATGGTAACTAAAAAAGATGGTGGACAAAAAGTTCTACAGTATTCAGAAATATTATTCTTGCTAAAACAGGAGCAGGAATCTAACAAAAATAGGTTAATAGCTTTCAACAGGGATAAATCAAAATAATGAAATTCAATGCAGTGAAAATTACCATTATGTTGATAGTACAGCATGTATATGATTATATCATAATTATCTACAGCTAAATTAAAAAGGAAAAACACAATTATATGCATGCTTTTATTATAACTATAAAGAAATAATCATACCAAAATAGACTGGAGTGAAATATCCTAAAGTTGTAACCAAGGTTTTTATCAAGGTGAAGTATGTGGAAAGGCTTCTTTTTATTTTTTTAAAGTTTTCTGTCTCTTAGTATGGTGGCTCACACCTATAATCCCAGCACCAGAAAGGCTGGGGTAGTAAGATTTACTGCAAGTTCAGGGCCAGACTGGGCTACAGAGTGAAACCCTATGCTCTAAAAAGCATTTTCCCCCTGTAGTAGATTCCTATTAGTTTAAACATGTAAAATATAAACATTTTTTAAAAAACAGAATACATAAAAGCAGCATAAGACTATTTGTGCTTGGCGCTGACACGCCATCCTTCCTGTTGCTGAGTGAATTGTTTACTGGAAGGAAATATAAAAAGGTACTGAGCATCTTTAAAACTGAGTGCCCGTGTCTGTGGCACACAGGGTTACTGGTAAGCTGGTTTTCCTGCAGAGCCCCAGCTGAGCAAAAACAACAAGACATGGCTGGAGAAGAAAAGGGGAGCTGGGAAGCCCCACCCCACCCCACCTCACCCCACTCCCGAGGTACGGGAGTTGTATGGAGCTGTGGACACCTACTATGGAGAGTCTAACATCTGTGGGACCCTGTGAACAAAACAGTGCTGCACTGTGCCATGACTAACAGTAATGGCACACAGGGAGCCATGGATTTCCACAAACAGTACATTTTCAAAGGCTATTTGACCCCCGTCCCTCCCTGCTCTTTCAGTGCATGTCCAATGAGTCCCAGGCTGTCCAGGCCATCCAACTGTATGGTTCAGTGGTCTCCCTTTATTTGTGATTTCACTTTCTTATTAACAATCATTATCTAAAAATATCCAGTAGAAAATTCCAGAAATAATTCCCGGCTTAAAAGCTGTACCCCACCCATGTAGTGTGAGGAGATTTCACACCACTCCATTCTTTTTCCAGTCAGTACACGAGCCATCCCCTTGTCTAGTGTATCCATACTGTCTATGCCATCTACCCACTAGTAACTTTGCCATCTAAGAAATCAGATCAACAGTGGCAGTATTCCAGTGACAGTATTTGGAGAGACCTTATTGGCCTTAGGAGGCCTCAAAGTACAAGAGTGATAATCAAAGGAATTCCAATATACAGAATAGAAGCCATAGAATATGTGTATAGAGTGGCCTATTGCTTTAGCCGGATGAAGGGCCTTGAAGCATCCTCCACAGATAAGAGGTTTGACTGTTCATAAGTTTTTAAAGACAAGCTGTGGAAACTTGAATGAGATGTCCCCATGGCCTCAGACATTTAAATACTTGGTTCCCAGATGATAGAGCTATTTGGTGAGCCTTTGGAGGTGTGTTGTTATTGGAGGAAGTAAATCAGTAGAAGTGAGATTTTTTTTTTTTTTAAAGACTCACTGGGTGGTGGTGGTGCACACCTTTAATCCCAGCACTCAGGAGCAGAAGTAGGTAGATCTCTGAGTTCCAGGCCAGCTTGATCTACAGAGTAAGAGTAATAGACAGCCAAGACTATATAGAAAAACAAAAACAAACACACTATTCACAGTTTTCTCTCTTCCTTGTGCTTGAAATTCAAGCATTAAGCCCTAAGCTTCTTCTCTCAGCATCTAGTCTCTGTCTCCTGGGGCTCTGTTCACCAACATGGATTACAACCCTCTGCAACCTGGATGCCCATAAGCCCAAATAAACCCATTCTTTTAAAAGTTGCCTTGGTCATTGTATTTTATAACAGCAATAGAAAAATGACTAATATAGAAATCAGTACCAGGAGTGGGATTTTGTGGTAACAGACCTTATCATGCTGTTTCATAGAAAAATGTAAAAACTTTGGGATTTTGCACTAGAAGGTGATTGAACATAGTAAGCAAGGCTTAATGAGCAATCCTAGTAGTAGCTTAGAAGACAGAAGTGCTGAAAATCATGCAAACTGTGGAGACCCAGCTCAAGGGGCTTTAAAGGGGAGCAGTATCAGCAGATGTGCTAGAAATAATTATTGTGATATTTTGGCAGAGAATATGGCTGTCTGGTGTTATCCTAAGAACTTGCCCAAGTATCACACTCATTTCTTTGGTAGAGGAAACATTAAAACAGCCTAATATTTACTCTGTGGCATGGATATTAGTGATCACTCTTATGCAGATCTTGAAAAAGACCAAGTAGGACTAAAAGAAATATAAAATACAGTTTAATAAGAAAAGAGTGGTATAGCTAAGATTTGCAGCCAAGAAAGGCCTCATCTGCATTGGAATAAAGGGAATGGTGCCCTCATGGCAAGACTTCATCCATCTTAGCTTCCTACTTGTAAAAAGGCCTAAAGAATATTTCTGCTTACAAATAACAACAAAAAAGGAAAATGGCTGAAAATGTGATTCAAGGGAGTCAAGATCTGTCCCAAGCAAGTAGCCAAACTTGGCAGTGTTGCTCACATGCTTCTGGCTTTAGAGAAAGAAGGATACACAAACTGGTTGTTGAATCTTCCTCCATGATTAAGGAGCGCCACTGTGGCAGAGGAGTCTCTACACAGAGGCCCACCCAAGAAAGGCTGCTGCTGTGAAAGTGAAGCCTGTATTGCCTGAAGACCCCAAGATGTTAGAGATGCCAGAACCATAGGATATTTGCCAAAGAGAGCTGTTGACAGGGAGTGGGACCAGCCCCAAGAGTACTTGGTGTAATGCAAAGCTAGAAGGGTGGAGCCATCTAAGGCTTAGACACTAGATATGGAGCTATAAGATTTGAAGTTTGCCCTTCAAAGGTTCCATATTGCTTTGGACTAGGATTTCTTCACTATGCCTGCAATCCTCTCTTTTTGGAATAGTAAGGTATATTTTGCGCAATTATATGTTTGAAGTATGTAATTTTCTTTTTTATTTCACATAGGCTTACAATTAAGCAATTTCTTGAGTCTCAAAAGAGACTTTGAATTTTAGACTTTTATACAACGTTGATATTGTGAAAGACTTTTGAAGCTGAACTCAATGTATTTTCAATGTAAGATGGCCATGAGAATATGGGGGTCAGGGAGTGAAATCCATTACGTAGTTTGAATGAGAATCTCCCCCATTATCTAGGGTATTTGAATACTTGATCCTCAAGTTAATCACCAGCTTTGTGGGAGGCTTAAGAGGTATGACAGTGATGGTCTCTTATCTCTGGAACCACAAGCTCAAACCTTTCCTTCTACAGGTTGCCTTGGCCATGATGTCTTAACAGGACAGTAGAAAAGTAACTAGTGTATAAGCAAAACAGCAACTATAAGTAACAAGACAGTCAACACCCAAAAGTGGTGTTGCAGGGTATTGTAGTTGATTCCTAATTTTCTGAGAAATCACCATACTGATTTCCACAGCAGCTGTACAAGTCCGCACTCCCACCAGCAATGGTGGAGTGTTCCCCTTCACATCCTCTCCAGCATAAGCTATCATTGGTGTTTTTTATCTTGGCCATTCTTATTGGTGTAAGATGGAATCTCAGAGTGATTTTGATTTGCATTTGCCTGTTGACTAAGGATGTTGAGCATGTCCTTAAGTGTCTTTCCACCATTTGAGATTGTTTTGTTGAGAATTCTCTATTTAGGTCTGTACCCCGTTTTTAATTGGATTATTTGGTAGTTTTATATATACTTTCTTGAGGTCTTTGTATATTTTGAAGATTGGCCTTCTGTCAGATGTGGGGTTGGTGAATATCTTTTCCCATTCTGTAGGGAGCCTTTTTGCCTTGTTCATCCTGTTCTTCTCTTATAGAAGCTTCTCAGTTTCAGGAGGTTCATTTATTAATTGTTGCTCTCAGTGTCTAAGCTACTGGTGTTCTATTTAGGAAGTAGTCTCCTGTGCCTATATGTTCAAATATAGTTCCCATTTTCTCTTCTATGAGGCTCAGTGTGGATGGATTTATATTGAGGTCTTTGATCCATTTGGACTTGAGTTTTGTGCATGGTGATAGATATGGATCTATTTGCATTCTTCTACATGTTGACAGCCAGTTATACCAGCACCATTTGTTGAATATGCTTTCTTTTTTCCACTTTATATCTTTATCTTCTTTGTCAAAAATTAGGTGTTTATAGGTGTGTGGGTTGATATCAGGGTCATCCACTCCATTCCATTAGTCCTTCTGTCTGTTTTTATGACAATACCAAGTTGTTTTCATTACTATAGCTCTATAATAGAGCTTGAAGTCCAGGATGGTGATGCTCCCAGATGATCCTTTATTATACAGGGTTGTTTAAAGGAGGCACACTCACACCACAAGGACATTTGCTCAACTATGTTCATAGCAACATTATTCATAATAGCCAGAACTTGGAAAAAATCTAGATGATCCTCAACCAGGGAATGGATAAAGAATGTGCATTTACACAATGGAGTACTACTCAGTGGTAAGAAACAATGACATCCTAATAGGAAAAAAAAAAAAAAAAAAAAAAAAAAAAGGCATCCTGAGTGAGTTAACCCAAAACCAGAAAGACAAATATAGTATGTACTCACTCATTAGTGGATACCAGACATAAAGCAAAAGGCAAAAGATACCCAGCCTATAATTCCCAACCCTCCAGAACCCTCCAGAAACAGATGGAAGCAGATGCAGAAATCCACAACTAACCATTAGGCCGAGCTCTTTTTTTTTTTTTTTTTTTTTTTTAATCAAAGTGAGAGAGGAGCAATAATATGAACAAAGGAGTCAAGACCATGATGGGGAAACCCACAGAATCAGCTGACCCAAGCTAGTGAGAGATCACTGACTCAGGTCTGACAAATGGGGAACCTGCATAAAACTGAACTAGACTCCCTTAATATAGGTGACAATGGTGTGGCTGTGACAATAGACGAGGCCAAATGGCAGTGGTCCAAGATCTAACTCTAATGCACAAACTGACTCAGTGGAGCCCATTCTATATGGAGAGACCTTGCTCAGCCTAGGCACAAGGGGGTGTTGGGGGGGTGCCTTGGTCCTGCCTTAACAAGATGGAACAGACTTAGTAAACTTCCTAGGGGAGGCCATACCCTCTCCTAGGAGCAGCTGGGAGGTGGGATGATGGGGAAGTGGGAGGGAGTGGGAGAAGAGAAGGGAAGAGGGAACTTGGATTAAAATGTAAAAAATTAATTAGTAAGTTAAAAAATATTAAAAACAAAAAACAAATTATTGAAAACCCAAAACTATCAAGTGCCACACTATAGCCATGATTTAGTGATTTTTCTAAAAAAAAAAAAAAAAAAAAGAAGAAAGAAAACCAGTTGATTCCCTAATATTTAATAAGAAAGAAGACATGATCCCTGGTTAGGATAGAGTTTCCAGCTAGACAATGTTTCCCTGAGGAGCTGCATGTGCCAGAAATAATACCTTGGGAGATTAAAATAACGCTTGAGAATACTGGATCCAGCATAATGCAAACGTTCTATTACTTAGTTTTGAGTGTGTGTGCTTGTACATTTTATTTACTAGACTATCTGGAAATAAATTTTGTATGAGGTGTAAGGTAGGGTGTTGTGGGATATTTGTACACAGTAGGGATTCAATTTCATTTTTTAAATGCGGAGAACAAATATCCCAAATCAACAGTTACTTATTAAATAACCCATCTTCTCCAACACACCCAACATCAATAGGTATGTCTTTCTTTCAGGGGTCTCTGTTGTATTCTGTTCATCCGTCTGTCCTGGTACCTACACTATAGTCCTTTTCATTCATGTATTCAATGACTATGTAGTGTCAGCTAGATACTAGATGTGTTCTAAGCATTTGGAGTACATGAACGAAGAAACAGACCTTTTTCTAGGGTACAGACAAGGTGAATAAATACAAGCACAAAACTTGATAAACAGATGATACAGAGAGAGAAACAAGAACTTTAAAAAGTAAGAAGAGTAGAATGCTATGGCAGAGATGAGGGGTGAAGGGAGAGAGCAATTTAACAATGTGTAAAGTGGGCCCTAAAGAGATGCTGACTTCAAGCAAGAGGCAATCATTTAGATGCCTGGTTGAAGTCCCAAGGACCAGCAATGAGTCTTGTTACACTGAAGGAAACTGTGGCTTGAGTGAAGTGAGGATGACAAAGGAACCCAAGCAAGTGACAGTGTAAGGATTCTAGAATTTTACCTGAGAGAGCATTCTAGAATTCTACCTGAATAGAGGGGATGGTATGAGAAAACTTTTGTCTTGCTAGGATTCTCTGGCGGGCCTCTATATAGAACAGATAGGACAAACAGACATTGAGAACAGACAGGAAGATGGTTGTCAGGTGGGAGATTCTGGGTGGGATGTGTCTGTGGCAGAGATAGTCAAAAGGCATAATGTGACTCTAGAATATACACATATATATTCCATAACATGCACACATATATATTCCATATAAAATACATACATAATATATGTATTTGTATAGCTTGCATATGTACATGTACATATGTGTACCCATGTGTATGAGGCAAGATATTGAAATCAAGAGTCCTCACCTTCGTTTTTTGAGACAGGGTCTTCACTGAACCTGGTGCTCATGGGTTGGGCTGGGCTGGCTGGCCTAGGATCTCTAGGGATCTAGCAACCTTTGCCTCTCCAGTCCTGTAGCTACAGATGTGCACCAGCACACCTGACTTTTATATGGATTCTGATGATCTGAACTCAAGCATCTTGGTTGCAAGACAAGCACATTACTGACTGAGCATCTCCTCTGGTCCTTGAATATATTTAGAAGACAGAAAGTTTCTTGGCAGTAGGGGAGCACGGAGAGAGAGAGAGAGAGAGAGAGAGAGAGAGAGAGAGAGAGAGAGAGAGAGAGAGAGAGAGAGCGCACTAGGGCCAACTTTCACATTGCTAGTTGGTGGGGAGAGCACTGTGAACAGAGTCCAAATCCAAATGTATCAGAAAACATCAGGCATTCTAATCGCCCTCCTTTTAATGAGTCCTGATATCTGGCAGAGTGAATCTTCTTATATTACTCCTCAAAGTTTTCTTTGCTATTCTGGCTCTTTAATGTTGCCAATTTATTTTAATATCAGCTTGTCAAGTTCCATAAAATTATCCTCTTCAGATTTTTACTATAGCTACATTGAACTTACACATTAATTTTAAAGTATTTTTGGAATGTTAATAATATCGAGTATTTCTATCAATGAGTCTAATATCAACTTTCATTTATGCAAATTTTCTTGGCTATTCTTTGACACCATAATACATTTCTGCACCAGCTGACACATTTTTATTCTCACTATTCTATGTGTCCTGATTTGTGTTGCTCTTACAAATACCAAGCTCTTCTATTACATGTTCTCACCGCTTCCTACTGTAGCATAAGACTTTGGCTTTACTGGACTTCCTCTATCCTGAGAGCCCTGAAGAATCTCCTGCTAGTTCTACTGTTTGTCTCCAGGTTCTTCTTGGTTCTCCAAGATGAGAGTTTTATTCCCTCTCACCTTGCTGGTACCTTTGTACAATACTGAGTAAAATGAGTGATGTAAGATGATCTCCCATCCTTAACCAAGAAGCTATCTCTAAGTGACAACCACTTGCAAAGGAAAAACAAGGTTTTGTTTTTTGTTTTTCCTAATGGAGTCTCACTACATATATAAAACACACTTAAGGGTAGGTCCCGTGTGTAGTAGTAATGACCAACACAAAACAAACTCAATGGTGTCTTTGTAAGTCATATTTGTCTTGTATTGCCATGTTTGGGCAATTTTTATCTTACTGGCCTTTTGCCTGTATATTATGGCTTCTGATTTTGTGTTATTATGGGACTTGCTTTTTTGTATGTGAACATTTGTATTTATATGTGAATGTGTGTTTTGTGTGTTTCCTGGGCATTTTTGCTGTTTTGTTTAATTCTGGTTTATTTGATATTTTTTTCTTTCTTTTCTTAAGAGAAAGAAAGAAGGTATGGAGTTGGATGGCAGGGAGGGTCTAGGAGGAGATGGGAAGGGAGGGAAAAACTGTGATCAGAATTATGTCACATAAATTTTCAATAAAAAAAATGAAACAAAAAACACCTCACTGAGAATGCCTCATTAGACTATGACGTACATATGCATACTATGTGCATGCAATGCCCTCAAAGGGTAGAAGAGGGTGCAGGAGTCCCTGGAACTAGAGTTACAGAGGTTTCGAGTCATTACACCAGTGCTGGGAACTGAATCCAGGTCCTCTGCATGAGCAGTGAGGGTTCATAACTACTGAGCCATTTCTCCAGGCCCCCATGCTATTTCCTTTTACCACATGGATTAAGAGAACATAGTTTAAAAATGTGTGACAGTTCATTGTTCTATCTTTTCATCTTTATTTTTAATTTTATTGTATTGGGTTAGAAAATGAATTTTACCATATCCTGCTATAATTTATCTTGTAACCAGAACACAGTTTTTCTAAGTGTTCCACAAGCACTTCAGTACTATAAACATTTCTGTTCTAGTTTCCTTGTTGTTACTGTGATAAGAAACACTCTGACCAAAAGCAACTTAGGGAACAAAAGGCTTTATCTCAGCTTATACTCCCAGGTCAAGTCCATCACTGAGGGAAGTCAATGCAGAGACTTTAGCAAGAACTTGAAGCAGCAACCATGGAGGAATGCTACTTGCTGGCTCGATCCCAGATGTATATTTTCCTAGCTTTCTGAGAGAGCCAGGACCTCCTGCCCAGAGAATGACACCACCCAAAGTGGGCTGGCCCCGCCTATATCAATTAACAATCAAGGAAATACTCTATAGACATGACCACAGGCTTTTTTGGGTGACTATAGGCTATTTCAGGTTGACAGCTAAAGCCAACTAGGAAACTCTATGACTTGGGTGTTTCCCTGACACTGAAACATAATTATCACCGAGGCCTTTTCAAGATTCTAGCACATTAAGCTGTATGAAACGCCCTCTTACATCATACACTCTTTTGTTCTATTAGTTTCTGTACAATTGTTGGCTGTGTTGTTAGCGTGAGTTCCTTGCTGTTTCACCTTCTTGGCACTGTGCCTATGTTTACTATCTCTAATGGATGCTATTAAAAGACTTGTTCTCAAAATTATTTTTATTAACAACAGTGCCCCTGGGTTAACTTTCTTTGTGCGTATCTGGCATATCTTTTCCTCTTCTTTATTTTTAATTCCTCCATATGTCTTTGCTTTAGATATGCATCTTGTAAGCAATATGTAACAGTATTTGAAAATTTTATTTTATTATTAATAGTAGTATATTTACTCTTGTTTATATATTTTAAATTATTTATGGAGCCTTGTTTTGTTTTCTGCTTATGACCTCTTATTTTATGTGACAGTATTCTAGTTTGGGGTGTTTTTTATGTTTATTCCCCCTGCCCTGATGATTTGAAGACAAACAAACACACACACACACACACACACACACACACTTCTTTCACACATTTCCCTCAGCACATCTGGCATTACTCAGTATCCCATCTCCTCCTACACTCAAGTTCCTCCACACTGAACAGCCTCTTTCTCATTGCCATAGTCTAAATAAAGTTTAATTTTTATTTTGTAAACACAATCACACACCCTCCAGATACCCTTCCTCCCCCCCTCCCCAGTAAGGGCCACTTCTCCAATCACCCTTCGTCTCTGGAGTATCACAACACCCTGTGATTCTACTTGGGTCACCACCCAAGCCATCCCTTCAGCAGCCACTTGAGAGCCAGAATTTTTCAAAGCCTATGTTTCCTACATTCACCTTCTCTGTCACCTCTGTATTGTCACAGGCTGGGTCTCTGTTACCCCGAGCTTAAGAAGAATGATGGTGTTGAATGGGACATATTGTGGGCTTCTGGCTCACACTATGAGGTCTTGAAATGTCCATTTACCATCTAGAAGACAACTGCAACTAACATTGCAAACAATCAACTTGACTACCAAGTGATGCCAGCTATGGAGTGACAGGAGGTGCACAGAAATCCATTCCCTTGACTCCTCCTTTCCTCAAACTGTGACTTTAGCACTAACACCGGCAAGGAAATGAAATTATTCCCACAATGAACAGCCTGGTTACTTTATATGACAGGAAGAGAGAAGTGAGAGGAAGGAAGGGAGGGAGGAGAGATGGAGAGAGGGAGGGAGGGAAGAAGGGAAGTGGGGGGGGGAGGGAGGGGTGGGGGGAGGGAGGGAGGAAGGGAGGGAGGGAAGGAGGGAGGGAGGGAGGGAGGGAGAGAATTTGTCCTCATCGGCTGCCATCTGGGAGCATCAAAGAGCATCAATCGGCCTCTGCGCTTATTACGGACTTCCCTTGAACCCCATGAAGACATTACTTGAAGGAGGAGATGGAAGTTCAGATTGCTGAAGTCACTTGTCCAAAGACAGAATTCGAGAGCCAGGCCTTCGTGGAATTAAGAACTGCTGTTCCTTCTCTTGCGGCCACCCAAGACATGGCCTCAGACACTGGACTGTGGGAAGCTAAGCAGGGCTTCTAGTGAACTAGACATTGCTTCTGTGCTGCCTTCCTCTGCAGAGGATTCAGCACCACCCACTTAATTAGCACAGCCTGTGGCCCTGGGGAGAGTTTAAAGGGCACCCTACTGGGATTTCTTGTGTGAATCTCTTCTTAGAAGACACAAACAATGTCTGTTCCCTCTTCACATGGCCCCAGCAACAAACCAAACTACAACTGTACCACATTTCGCCCTACAGAACACTTGTGAGGGGTCACCCAACATGTATGATGGCCACACTAGCGGACCTTTTCACCAGTTAACCTCCCCCAGTCTTTAAACTCTTAACACCTAGAGGAGGCTGTCTGTGGGTACCACAGAACTACATATGGATGGCTAAGAGGGGTGCTGGGAATTTTGGGTGAGGGTCTAATGGCTCTCCCCACCCTCTCCTTCTCTGAGGGAACACAAATCAACAGGTCCAATCCTGATGACTTTGCCAACCAGGGACAGTTAATCTGATGAAGATGGTGGCTGCTCAGAGGACAATATTATATAACAGAATTGCATTCCCAATGGCTATCAGTGAGAATATACATGGAGTATACACTGTATGTTGCATACCTCCAAGGCCCTTCTCACTAAGTTCCCTGTCCTCTTGAAAGGGACAAGTGACACCCAAAGGAGACCTCTCACAAGGCACCCCAGGGATCCTCAAGCCCAGCCACAAGTGGCAGCTTGAACTTTGGCTCTAAAGAACTAGGCAAGGTTGGTCAGGGACAGCAGCAACTCTGTGAGCCCTAGTGTCAGAAACTGCTTGTCTGGTCAAAACAGTGCTAATCCAAAGGAAGAGAGGACAGGAAAGGAGGAGTTTGAAGATGGGTTTTGACTCTCAGGGAAGATGAGAGTGTGATGAAAATGGAATTATTCCCTTTGTTTTGCACAGTGACTTTAGTTCTTACACATTGTGTTAAGGTCTCAGCAAGATGCCTCCCTTACCACAACTCCTACTTGAAAGTACAAAATTTAAAAATACTTTTTGCTAATTAGAGATGCCATACAGCAAGTAGGAGCTGATTGATATTTTTAATATTTGATGATGACTAATTACTTTCTGTCCACATCCGTTCCTAATGCTGCTTGAACCTGATGAAGCATTCTTGCCAGGCTCCCCTCTGATGGAATGCATGCCCAGATGTGCGCATGTTTGCACCACTCAGCCTCAGCATCAGGGTTAGGCACTTCTGGGTTTTCACTGCTGCCATGCTCCAGCCCTTCCCTAGAATTGCTCCCCTAAGTATTTAACAAAAAGGTTCAAGAGCTACAACCCCAAGACTGGAAGGACTCTGCCTCTAATCTAGCTTAGATGCCTTGCGAATGTTCAAAACTCCTCATGCATCCTGGCAATTGGTTGTCTAGTGGATGCTCGAAGGAGCCTGATTTTTCTCTGTAGCTCTAACAACAGATGGAAAGCTCTTCCTCCATGAAATTAAAGTCCTGGAATGTCCCTCTGTCCCTCTAATCTCTTTTGAGGCCACAAAGAACAAAGCCTCTCCTTATGACAACCTGATGACTCACTGGCTTGTGATGACAGCTCTGAGAACTTGATGGTATTCCCCTATGCCATGTGGACTACAGGTCCTCACACCTGCTCCTCACTAGACACTATTGGGTCCAAGGCCATCTGCTTTTCTCAAGATGTACCCCAGTGAGTCTGTAGCCTTTAAAGGACAGTGGAGCCATGGATGCTTCCCCAGGATTGATGTGAGGAGGCCCTGAATTCCCCTGAACAGAATGCCCCAGGCACATGGAAGCCTGGCTCTGCAACCAGACAGAACATGTCTCCAGGTATCTGGAGAGCCAGTGGTATCAAGATGAAACAGAGGACAGCAAAGGATTTGACAAACACAGATTCTCAATTCCAGTGATGCCAACAGCTCTAGAGGAAGTGAGGCTGACTAAGAGCACAGGGTACCAGCACAACCTGACAAGTTTCCTCAGCATCTGGCTGGGGCCAAAGATGAGCCCAGAGAAACCAGAACCAACACTCAGTGTGGCAAAGAGCATCCCTTACTCCTCTTCTGCTCCCCAGATGTATCTATCACAGGCTCTGCACTCTGCAAGGTACTAACAAGTTGGTTTTCCCTTTGAGAGGGGGTAGGAGATCTATGGAATGTCAATGAACAAATTGCCATGACATTTGCAACGAATGCCAGTTACCACAGAGGGATTCACTCAGTTCCAGCTCCCTCCTAAGGGAGTGCAGGGCATACGGAGGTGGGAATTAGGCCCCAGATGGAGACATTTTCCCAAAGCCATCTGCAACTACCAAGTGCCCCTCTGTTTAGCTTTCTTAAAAAGCAGTAAAGTGGCAGAAGACATCTTGGGCCCAGCATCAATGGCTCCCCCTCTCTCAGAAGAAAGAAGACAGCTGGCAGGGTCAGTGAGACGCCACTCTTTTCAGTGCACAGGTGGTGAGATGGAGGCAGGGACAACACAGCTGACAAGCTGAGTGTTTGCATGGGGCTGAGCAGCATCAGGGTGACCCCTTGTGACCTGCACAGGCAGGCACCATTTTTCTCTACAAAGTTGGTAAAAAAAAAAAAAATCAGCGTTATGAGTCTCTGCAGTCAGCTCAGTTCAAATGCCATGCCAGGAATCCAAGAGCAGGCCACAAGCAGCCAAGTAACCTGGTGCTCTGCGAACTCTTACCTCTGAGTCACCATACACCCGCCGCACCATGTGTCAAGTAGTCATTTACACTCAGTTTCTTCCTTCACTTTTCCTAGTTCTCCGTATCTTCTCTAAGGGACAGATCCTTACAGCACTGTTTGGTATTCAGTAAGTGGTCAATAACTGTTCATTAAATGCAGTAAAGCTGCAGGACAGGAAAGCAGGGTACAGAAACCAGCGGCATTTCCATACATCATGGGTGACCTAGATTTTAAAGCATCCCACTCAACAAGAGCCACAAAAGTGAATGAATGATACAAAGAAAAGATATAAAACACAAAGGAAAAAATTGAAATAGACACCAAAAGCAACAACATACTTCAAGCTCACATATTAGAACTAATAGTTTTAAAATGTCCAAACTACCCAAAGTGACTGATAGGTTCAATGAAATTCTCCACCAAGCCCTAAAATCATATCATACTACAAAAGACCACAGCCAAAGCCAACATGAGAAATAAGATAAAAAAAAAAATAAGTTATGGGCAGCATAATACCAAACTTCAAAATGTACTACAAAACAACACTGACCAAAACAGCATGACCCTCGTGTAACAGCAGACACATTAGCCTATGGAACAGGACAGAGAAACCCAAGGTAACTCCATACAGTAACAGTCAACTGAGTTCTTAACAAAGGCACCAAGAAAATGAGTGAAGATGGGACAATCTGTCAATAAACAGATGGAAAAGTAAATAGCCATGAAAGTTTCCCCCTGAAGGAAAAATCCACTCAAAGAGGATGGATCAGAGGTAAATCCAAAATCAGAAACCTCAACACTGCTGGAGGGAAACACAGGGACGCTGCAGGACATGGACATGAACAGCCAATTCTTGGATAAGACCTCAAAAGCATAAATGAAAGCAGAAAGAGATAAATGGGTTTATATTAAAGTAAACTGCTTCTGTATCGCCACAGCGTGAAGAGACAGCCAGCATGATGGCATAAATGTTTACAAACTATTCCTCATCTGATTAAGGATTAACAATCAGAATAAATGTAGAGCTCAAACAGCTCAATAGTAGTTAACGATGATGATGGTAATGATGACGATGGTGGTGATGATTTTTAAATGGACAAATTGTCTGAGTGGACATTTCTCAAAAGAAGACACACAAGGCCACAAGTATATGAAAACATGCCCAACCTCATTAACTGTTAGGGAAATGCAAATCAAAATCTGACTGGAGCTAGAATTCTATAATCAAGAAGACAAAAAATGGTGATGACAATGTAGAGAATGGCAGCCTTGTGTGTGCTGTAGAATATGGACTGCAGAGATGGTTCCGTGCTTGAAAGGGCTTGCTGCAGAACACTAGGTACTGGTGACAGGAGGATCACTGGGTCCTGATGGCCACCAGAGTAGCTGAAAAATGGAGAGGTCAAGGAAATGAGTGACAGAGGACACCAAATGGCTCCTGCACACTGGTTCTTATGCATAACTCCCAATTCATATCCCCCACAAACACAGAATGGAAGTTGGTACCACCATCATAGACCACAATATGGCGGCTCCTCAATGATCCAGCAATTCTACTAGGTATTATCTAGGTATTATCCAAAGGAATTGGAATTAATGTGCTAAAGGGATGTCTGTGTTCCTGTGCTCATTGGAGGACTGTTCAAGACAATCAAGAAATGTAATTACCCAATGTTCATGGTAGCTTAGTGAATAGAGAAAATTTGTTGTATATGTTTATACAATACCCTAAGCAGAATCCTATTTAGCCATGAAAATAATGAAATCTGAGGACTAGAGCAGTAACTTAAGGGTTAAGATCACTGGTTCAATTCCAGTACACACATGGTGGCTCATGACTGCATGTAACTCCAGTTCCAGGGGATCTGATGCCCTTTTTGACCTCCTTTGGCATTAAGCATGCAACATGATGCACAAACACAGAAGCAGGCAAAACATCCTTATGGATAAAATAAATAGATCTAAAATTAAATTTAAATTAAAGGAAAATGAAATCCTTTAATTTATAACAACATGGTAGAGTGCATATTACATGAAATAGGGCAGTATAATGTAAATTATATTGGTAAAAATGTCATATGTTGTTTGCACTTGTTGAAAATGGACTCTGGAATGAGAATGGCCTCTTGTCTCCAACTTGAGCGTGTTATATCAAGTGTGCTCCAAGACTCTTTGTCCTGGAACAAGCTGGGTCCTGGCCCTATAGCAGTAAGAATGTACAACAGTTGAAAAGATATTAGGACAATGCATCCTTGATCTCCAAGCAATAGCAGGCTGTAAATTAGCATCTTGCTAACCACTGCATATTTAATTCGTGTGTGTGTGTGTGTGTGTGTGTGTTCAAATGTGTGCAATGCACATGTATGCATATTTGTAGATACCCGAGGACAACATTGGGTGTCATTCCTTGAGTACAGTCTACTTTGTATTTTGAGACAGGGTCTCTCATTAGCCTGAAGCTTAACAATCAGGCTTAGGCTTGCCAGCCAGGGAGCCACAGAGATCCACCTGCCCTGAGCTGGGCTTATAGGTATGTGTCACCATGCTCAGTGTCCTTTCCATAGGTGCTGGGAATCTAACTCAAGGGTCTCATACTTGGTAAGGCAAGCCCTTTACTCACTGAGCTCTCTCTCTAGCCCCCTCCCATAGTTTACTAAACCTTTCAAACTATTTTTTATTAATTTTTAAAAAAATATAATTATGGTATATAATGTGTTAACTTATGTATCCACTATGGAGTGGTTAAATCAAGCTAATTAACATATCACCCCCTATATTTACCAATTTTGGGGGGGTAAGTTAACCTGATATTTAATCTCTAACAATTTCCTGGTATCCATTATGTCTTTTAGATGTGACTATTTTACATAAGAGTGACATTTTACACTCTCTGACAAGTGTCCCTCCACCTTTCTTTTGCACCCCAGCCCCAGACCCTGGCATCCACTATTCTACTCTCTGCTTCTATGAGATCACCTTTTCTAGATTCCTCATGTGAGATGATGGTGGCACCAGCCTTCTGTGCCTGGTTTACCAACTGAGTGTAATGCCCTTCAGGCTCCTTCATGTTACGCTAATGACGGAGCTTCCTTCGGGCATTAATGCTGATTCTAGTTACATATTTTTTAACCCATTCATCCACTGATAGGACTTTCAAGGTGATACTTATGTTGCCTCTCTTGGAAAATTTAAGCAGTAAAGAAGGCCAGGAGAGATGTGGAGGAGCAATACTTGTACTTTACTGGGGCCTGGGAAGGTGCAAATGTTCTGGAAAACAAAATGGCAGTGCCTAAACACCTTCAAAGAATCCCCAACAGGGTATTCTATCCTGGGTATAGTCACCAGAAGAACTCAAACCAAGGATTCAAAGAGGTCTGTACTTGTGTTCCTCTCAGCACTATTGAAAACAGCAAGAGGCAGACGCCATGCAGGTACTTGTGGATGGCTAAAATAGATAGGTAGACTGTGGTCCATACATACAATAGGGTATTATAACTCAGCCTTAGAAAGGAAGACATGTAGCATACACTGTGACATGGATGGACTGTGAGATAGTCTGTTGTGTGAAACAAGCTAGTCACAAACAGGTATTGTTTCATTCCACACCTAGACACCTACAACAGTCAGACTGATGGAGACAGAGGCATGATGGGAATTACCAGGGGCTAGGGAAAGTGGGTTGAGGACAGGTGTTTAACAGACACAGAACGTCAGTCTGGGATGCAGGATGGTAAAGACTCCTAACACTGAATGTATTTACCAACATGGAACTGGATGCTTCAAACTATTAAAACAGGAACTTTTGTATGCATAATTTTACCAAACAAATTATATCATACAACTGATTTTACTTCATGTTACTGTTAGAAAAAACACCAAACCAAATATATTTTAATGCTTTGAATACAATTATTTGGGTATATGTGTGTATATGTTCATGTGTTGTGGCACATGTATGCCACAACAGCATATGTGGAATTCAGAGGACAATATGTGGGAGTTGGTTCTCTCCTTTCACCGTGTGGGTCCCAGGGATTGAACTCAGGTCCTCGCTCAGGCTTGATGGCAAGCGCCTTTACCATCTCACCAGCCCTTATTTTTCTTTGATCTAGCAGAGTTATGTTGCTTTACTATGCCTTGTACATATTTTCATGTGTTTTACAATCAAGACTGAGAAATAGCTGAGGATAATACCAGCAAGGGAAAGAATGTCATGTTGTAAATTACCTGGACTTGACACACTGCATTCAGTTTTCTTCAGAGAAGCTAGCTAGGGGCTTCAGGTCCAGCTCAGTGGTAGCATGCTTGCCAGGCATACACAAATCCCCAGTACTTAGAAATAAAAGGTTAGTTTGGTTTACTTAGGCTGAATAATCAATTTAGTTTTTGCTATTGTCTACATCTGTTTACTGTCTGTGAAATGTGAGTGTGGAGAAAAACAATAGAAATACAACTGCTCCCCTGGCCTGTTTTTTACTTTATTTTTTTTATTTTTTTTCATGCTTTCTCAGAAATTTAAGAAATGTCTGCCACATCTGTCAAATAAATTGATCCTTTCCTATTATAAGAAATGAAAAGGGGCCCGTCCCTGTGGACCAGCGCATCCAGAGTCTGCCTGCATCCAAGTCCCACCTCCACTCACGGGAGGGGGTAAGCGTGGGCCTGCTTCTGGCCCCCATTCCAGAGCCCTGCTTGGAGCCTCCTGAGTCCTGGGGACTGTGCAAGCACAGGGGAACCTGTCCCAGAAGACCAGCCCATCCAGAGTTTGCCAGAGCCCTAGTCCCGCCACCACTCACTGGAAGAGGAGAGCCATTGGAGAACCTTGGTCCCATATCCACCAGGAGAGGGAGAGTCCCCACCAGTATGCACTGGAAGAAGGGATGGGTAGACAACACTATAAGTACACAGTCAACAAAAGAAAGATCAATATGATGTACCAGAGTCTACGGACTCCACACCAGCAAAACCTGAACATCTCAATACAGATGAAGCAGAAGAGAACAACCCTGAAAACAATTTCATGAGGATGATAGAGACCCTAAAA
This sequence comes from Phodopus roborovskii, assembly GCF_943737965.1. Classification (NCBI taxonomy): domain Eukaryota; kingdom Metazoa; phylum Chordata; class Mammalia; order Rodentia; family Cricetidae; genus Phodopus; species Phodopus roborovskii. The sequence goes on along the minus strand of NW_026126511.1, from coordinate 48,845,326 downwards.
CAGGAATTGAGAAAACCCTCTAAAGAAATGGAAGAAAAGAAAAACCAAAAATTGCAAGAAACAATTTAAACAGTACAAGGTTTGAAAGCTGAAATAGACAAATAAAAAACAAACAAAAAAGCAAAAACAAATAAACAAACAAACAAAAAACCACAACACACAGTCTGAGGGAATGCTGGAAACAGGAAAGCTGGGTAAATGATCGGAGACTGCAGATACAAATATAACCAACAGAATACAAGAGATGAAAGAGAGAAACTCATGCATTGAAGATACACTAGGAAAAATAGATTCATCGACCAAAGAAAAATCTTCAGTCCAACAAATCCCTAATACAAAATGTCCAGGAAATATGACACTTTGAAAAGGCCAAACCTAAGAATAATACATATAGAAGAAGGTGAAAAAACCCACCTCAAAGGTGCAGAAAATATATTGAACAAAATCATAGAAGAAAACTTTCCCAACCTAAAAATAGACATGCAAATGAAAGTACAAGAAGCTTACTGAACATCAAATAGAGTGGACCACAAAAACATTAGTCAAAACACCAAACATACAGAATAAAGAAAGAGAATAATTAAGAGCAGCAAAGGAAAAAGGTCAAGTAATGTATAAAGGCAAACTTATCAGAATTACACCTGACTTCTCCATGGAAACTCTGAAGGCCAGAAGGTACAGGATAGATACTCTACCAATACTAAGAGACCACAGATGCCAGCCCAGACTACTATACCTAGCAAAGCTGTCAATCACTATAGATGGAGAAAGCAAGATATCTCATGGAGGGGAGGGAGACAGATTTAAACAATACATATTAACTAATCCATCACTACAGAAAGTTCTGCAAGGAAAACTCCAGGAAACACAGGCAATAGATAATTCCACTTTATCAACAGCCCCCCCAAAAAATGGGGTGAAGTCCACACACAATACCAACAACAACAAGTCCAAAATAAACAAGAATTAACAATCAATGGTCCAATATTAATGTTCTTAACTTGCCTATAAAAAGACATAGAAAGACACAGGCTAATAGAATGGATATGAAGACAGAATCCATCCTTCTGCTACATACAAGAAACACACCTCAACTTTAAAGACAGACGTTATCTCAGAATTAAGGGGAAAGATTTTTCAAACAAATGGGCCCAAGAAACAAGCGGTGTAGCAATCCTAATATCTAACAAATTAAACTTTAAAATCAATCAAAAGAGATGAAGAAGGTTGTTTCTTATTCATCACAGAAGAAACCCATCAAGATGAAGTCTCAATTCTGAACATCTATGCCCCAAATACAAAGGCACCACTTTTGTAAAAGAAACATTACTAAAACTCAAATCATACATAAAACCCCACACACTTATAGCGGGAGATTTCAACACCCCACTCTCAACACTAGACAGGACCACCAGACAGAACCTTAACAATGAAACAAAGGAACTAACAGAAGTTATAACCCAATTGGGTTTAATAGACATTTACAGAACATTCCATGCAAACACAAAAGAATATATCTTCTTCTCAGTGCCACATGGAAACTCTAAAATCGACCACATACTCAGCAATATAGCACACCTCAATAGGTACAAAAAAATTGGAAGAACCCCCTGTATCATATCAGACAACCATGCTTTAAAATTAGAATTCAAGAACACAAATTGCAGAAACCCTACAAACTCATGGAAATTGAACAATGTGCAATTGCATCATATCTGGGTCAAAGAAGAAATAAAAAACTTCCTAGAATTCAATAAGAATGAAGACACAACATGCCCAAACTTATGGGACACTTTGAAAGCAGTGCTAAGAGGAAAGTTCATAGCATTCAGTGCCCACATGAAGAAACTGGAGAATAGTAACACTAGAGAATTAACAGCACAGTTGAAAGTTCTAGAACAAAAAGAAACAAAGTCACCCCAGAAGAGTAGATGCTAGGAAATAATCAAATTGAGGGCTAAAATCAATAAAGTAGAAACTAGGAAGATAATAAAAAGAAACAATGTAACAAGAGTTGGTTCTTCAAGAAAACAAGATAGACAAAACTTTATCCAAATTGAACAAAAGATGGAGAATATGCAAATTAACAAACTCAGAAATGAAAGGGGAGGGGGACATAATAATGGGCACTGAGGAAATCCAGAGAATGTTCAAGTCATACTTTGAAAACCTGTACTTCACAAAATTTGAAAATTCAAAGGAAATGAACAATTTTCTGGATAGATAACACTCGCCAAAATTAAATAAAAGAAAAGATAAGCAATTTAAATAGACCTATCACACCTAATGAAATAGAAGCCACACAAAGACACAACTAAGAAAGATAACTACAGACCAATATCCCCTACGAACATTGATGCGAAAATACTCAATAAAATACTGGCAAATCGATTCCAAGAACACATCAGAGAAATCATCCAACATGACCAAGTTGGCTTCGTCCCAGGGATGCAGGGATGGCTCAATGTATGAAAATTCATCAATGTAATCCACCATACAAACAAACTGAAAAAGAAAAACCATATGATCATCTCACTAGATGCTGAAAAAGCCTTTGACAAAATCCAATACCCCTTCATGATAAAGGTCGTGGAGAGATCAGAAATGACAGGAACACATCTAAACATAATAAAAGCAATAAACAGCAAACCAACAGCCAACATCAAACTAAATGGAGACAAACTCAATGTGATTCCTCTAAAATCAGGAACAAGACAAGGCTGTCCACTCTCTCCATATCTCTTCAATATTGTACTTGAAGTTCTAGCTAGAGCAATAAAAAACAAAAAACAAAACAAAACAAACAAACAAACAAAAAAACCCAAAACAAAAGGAGATCAAGGTGATACAAATTGGAAAGGAAGGAGTTAAACTTTCACTATTTGCAGATGATATGATAGTTTACATAAGTGATCCAAAAAACTCTACCAGAGAACTCCTACAGCTGATACACACCTTCAGCAAAGTGGCAGGATACAAGATTAACTTAAAAAAAAAATCAGTAGCCCTACTATATACAGACAATAAAGGGACTAAGATAGGAATCAGAGAAACATCACCCTTTAAAAAAGCTACAAACAACATAAAATATCTTAGGGTAACACTAACCAAACAAGTGAAAGACCTATATAATAAGAACTTTGAGTCTTTAAAGAAAAGTATTAAAGAAGATACCAGAAAATGCAGAAATCTCCTATGCTCTTGGATAGGTAGGATCAACATAGTAAAAATGGCAATCTTGCCAAAAGCAATCTACAGATTCAACTCAATCCCCATCAAAATTCCAGCACAATTCTTCACAGACCTTCAAAGAGCAATATTCAACTTTATATGGAAAAACAAAAGACCCAGGATAACAAAAACAACCCTGTACAATAAAGGAACTTCCAGAGGCATCAACATCCCTGGCGTCGAGCTCTATTATAGAGCTAGAGTCCTGAAAACAGCTTTAGTATCGGTGCAAAAATAGACAGGTAGACCAATGGAATCAAATTGAAAACTCTAATATTAATCCACATACCTACGAACACCTGATTTTTGACAAAGAAGCTAAAATTATACAATGGAAAACAGAAAGCATGCATCTTCAACAAATGATGCTGGCATAACTGGATGCTGGTGTGTAGAAGTGAAAGTGGGAGGTACCCTTGAACAACTTGGTACAGGAGACAGCTTCCTGAATATAACTCCAGTAGCACAGACACTGAGATCAACAATTAATAAATGGGACCTCCTCAAACTGAAAAGTTTCTGTAAGGCAAAGGACACAGTCAACAAGACAAAACAGCTGCCCACAGAATAAAAAAAAGATATTCACCAATCCTACATCTGACAGAGGGCTGATTTGCAAATTATACAAAAGAACTCAAGAAGCTAGTTACCAAAACACCAAATAATCCAATTAAAAAAGTGGGGTACAGAACTAAATAGAGAATTCTCAATAGAGGAATCCAAAATGGCTGAAAGACACTTAAGAAAGTGTTCAACACCCTTAGCCATCAGGGAAATGCATATCAAAACAACTCTGAGATGTCATCTTATTCCTATCAGAATGGCTAAAATCAAAAACACAAAAGACAGTTTATGCTGGAGAGGATGTGGAGAAAGGGAAACACTCCTCCACTGCAGGCAGGAGTGCAAACTTGTACAGCCACTTTGGAAGTCAGAATGGCAGTTCCTCAGGAAAATAGGAATCAGTCTACCACAAGATCCAGCAATTCCAGTCTTAGGCATATAGCCAAAAGATGCACATTCATAGACGCATTATTTGTAATAGCCAGAACCTGGAAGCAACCTAAATGCCCCTCAACTGAAGAATGCATGGATAAAATGTAGTACATTTACACAATGGAGTACTACTCAGTGGGGAAAATAAAAAAAAATGGAATCCTGAAATTCTCAGGGAAAAGGATGGAACTAGAAGAAACCATCCTGAGTGAGGTAACCCAGTCACAAAAAGACAAACAGTATGTACTCATTCACATATGGATTTTAGGCATAGAGCAAAGAATTATCAGCCTACAATCCACACTGCCAGAAAAGCTAGAAACAAGGACACTAAGAGACACATACATAGTCCCCTGGAGAAGGGGAAAGGGACAAGATATCCCGAGCAAATTGGGAGCATGGGGTGAGGGGAGAGGGATTTAAGAGAAAAGTATGGGAGAGAAGAACATGAGGGAGCAGGAAGATTAAGTCAGGGGAAGAATAAAGGAGAGCAAGAAAAGAGATACCATAATAGAAGGAGCCATTATAGATTTAAAGAGAAATCTGTGCTATGGAAATGTACAGAGATCTATAAGGATGACCCCAACTAACAATATAAGCAATAGTGGAGAGGCTATCTTAAATGTCCTTCGCCAATAATGAAATTGATGACTACCTTATATGCTATCCTAGAGTCTTCATCCAGTAGCTGATGGAAGCAGAAGCAGACACCCACAACTAAACACTAACCCGAACTCCTAGAATCCAGTTGCAGAAGGGGAGGAGGGATGAGCAAAGGAGTCAAGATCAGGCTGGAGAAACCCACAGAAACAACTGCCCTGAACAAGGGGGAGCTCATGGACCCCAGTGTGATAGCTGGGAAACCAGCACAGGACAGACCCAGAACCCCTGAATGTGTTAGGGAGGACTGGGCAGTCTATGGGGCTTCTGGTAGTGGGTCAGTATTTATCCCTAGTATAGAATTGGACTTTGGGAGCCCATTCCACATAGAGGGTTACTCTCTCAGCCTAGAAACAAAGTTTAGGGCCTAGGCCCTGCCCCAAAATGATATGACAGACTTTGAAGATCCCCCATGGAAGCCCTCACCCTCCCTAGGGAGCATAAAAGGGATAGAGTGGGGGGTTGGGGGGCATGGGAGGAGGAAAGGGTAAGGGAACTGATATTGACATGTAAAACAAGCTTGTTTCAAATTTAAATAAAAATTTAAAAATAAAAAAAGAACAGGAGTTCTTTTGTTGGGTGGGGCTTAGGGGCAAAGGGGGATGATAATATTCATAACCAGCTTGTTTCATGGTTGAGGCCAAAGCTCTCTGGTGGGCATGGGAGGAAGCCTTGGCTGGACTAGTTCAGTCCGGTGTGAGGGGGCTTTGCCAAAAGGTCAGTACTGGGACCTGAGTGATGGAAAGCTAGTTCTCAGCTGTGACACAAGGCTGTCACTCTCAGTGTCCTTGAGACAATGATCTTGTCTGGTTTAAGAAGGAGAGATGTCAGAACCAATGGAGCTGAATGAACCTGGGCAGGAAAGGGTGGCTCAACAGACCCTCTAGTGACCCAATGAGCAGTGCTTTGGTGAGCTCAAGTCCCCTTTGCCCCATGAGGCGTTCTCTACAATAGTCTGGCCCAAGTCATTCTGCTCTTGTTCTCCCCTGTAGGTGGACTTTTCTTTCCCATCTTCCACTTCCCAAATAACCAACATGGAGAATCAATATGAATTACAAATGCTTGGTTGATAGCTCAGGCTTATTACTAACTAGCTCTTACAACTTAAATTAACCCATTGCTATTAATCTATATTCTGCCACATGATGTTATCTCTCTTCATCTTGCACCTCCTGTTTCCTGTGTGTCTCTATGGCGACTCCTCTGACACTGCCCTTCTTCTTCCCAGTGTCCTTAGTCTGGTTCACCTGCCTAACCTTATCCTGTCCAGTTGTTGGCCAGCCATCTTCTTTATTAACCCAATTACAGAGACATATATTCACAAAGTGTAAAGGAATGTTACATACTTCCCTTTTCATTCCATAGATGGCACAAAAGAGGGGCAGGAAACTTGTCTAGTAGCACCCTAGAATTCTGTGGCACAATTCCACTGGGACTCCCCAGACCTTCCTGGATCTCTCCCCAGCTGGTCTATTCAGAGAACCTACCTCTGGGCCCTTCTACACATTGCAAATAACTGCAAATGGTAGAAAAGTAATGTCTACACCAATAAAGTATTACTGTCATCTCACTCCCGCCCAAAACCCAAAACCATCCTTCAAATACAGACAATTCCCACCCTGAACTCTAGTTCCCACACCCTACCAGGATGTCCCACCTACAGTCCACAGGCCCATGAAAGCTATGAAGGCAGCCCATCCCAAAATTCTAAAATCACACAACATACATTTATTTATTTATTTATTTATTTATTTTAAATTGAGTGCATGGTTCTTATACAAGAACTCTGTAGAAGACAGCATTGTGTCACTATCTCAAAAACTGGCAATGCCTGTAAGAATCATGTCTCTTCTCCCCACTGCAGACAAGCTTCCTCTCTCAAAACAACATGGATGCCCCTCCCCAGTCACAGCAGAGGCCCAGGTTCGGAGGCCTCTGGCCCTAACCCTCTGTCACCAGGCCTGTCTGTCTACATCCAGGAATAAAATGGAAGTCAAGATCATCAACATGTGAAAAAGATAATGAAAAACAAACCTGTCTTAAAATACACTTCCAAAGCTAGGGATGTAATTGGAAGAGGTTTGTCTAGCAAGCAGGAAGTCCTGGACTCTATCTCCTATACTGCATAAGCTGTACATGATGACAGTGACACAGGCCTATAATCCTGGTACTACGAAGTTGGAGGGAGAAGGATCATGAGTTCAAGATCATGCTTATCCTCTGCTACTAGTTACTCAGTGAGTTCAAAGCCAATCTGGGATATATGAGATCCTGTCTCAAAAAAAAAAAAAAAAAAAAAAAAAAAAAAAAAAAAAAAAAAGGCTCCAATGACCAAGGACTGTCCTATAAGGCGCTTCAGGACCTGCCTCTAATTACCCATTATTTCTCCATCTTGGAAGCTTGCTCCAGTTCTCAGCTTGCTGGCCCATCAGTCTTGTGGACATAGATGGACTGCTTAATTACAAACATTTTCCATCATTCGCCCCAGCCTTTCCTCTGGAATGTGTGGCTGCCACTCTTCTGCTCCCAGACACAGCTTCAGTAGTTTTCAGTCAAGGTTCAGGGAGAAACCCGCCACACCAGGATTTGATTATTTACCAACATAATGTTGGCTGTGAGCCAGCAAGACACCAATACATTTTCCTTTGAAGCCTGACATATTGCCTGCTGTTCCTAAGTCTGTTTTCTCGGCTGGCCAACAAATAACCAGGACTGTTTAAAGAAAAAAAAAAAAAATCACAATTTGAGGTTTTGCAGGGAGGTGTTGTTCTTGTGATGGGCTCCTCATAGAGACACTGATCTCATTCTCGAAAGCTGATAAAGGTGTCCCCAGGAGTGGGACACATCCCTGGGCCTCTGACACATGCTGGTCCCCACACCTCTTTGATCTGTTTTTCTGTACATTACTCCAGGAAAGGTCTGCAAAGGACTGGCCTGAGTGTCAACAGTAGCAGGTGGTGAGGGTATCAGCATGTCCCCCAGTGTCTTAGACTGCATGTGCTCTTCTTGTTGAAGGGCCCCCAAGGCAATCTGACATAAATAACAGGCCTCTCAGAGGTTGGTTGTCCCAAAAAGCTACTGTCAGGCTATCGAGAACCTGAGGGACAATAAGGGACAGGAGCTGCTGCCACTTCCTAACAATTCTGCCACATTAAAGTTCTCCTGGTAGGATCCTACCTCTGAACAGCCTAGATGTGGACTTTGAAATAAGAAGATAAAAAAGTTTTGAATATGAAATAATATCTTAAGAATAGGTTTAGGGCTGAGTATAGTGGTGCACACCTTTAATCCCAAAACTTGGGAGGCAGAGGCAGGTTAATCTCTGAGTTCAAGGTCAGCCTGATCAACAAGGTGAGTTCCAAAATAGCCAGGGTTATACAGAAAAACCCTGTCACAAATAAAGCAAGCAAACAATAACAACAACAAAAGAAAAACAAAAAATAAAAACAAAACCTCTGAGTTCAGAGCCTCAGCGCTCACATTTAAAACAAACAAACATGTAGGCATGGTAGAACATGCCTGCAACCCCAGCCACTAGGGAGAGTAAAGATAGGAGGATCCCCAGAGCTTACTGGCCAGGCAGCCTAACTAACTGGTGAGCTTCAGGTTCAGTGAGAGACCATGTCTCTAAAGATCAAGTTGAGCACCACAGAGGAAGACACTTAACACAAACTCCTGACCTCCTCATGCACCCCACATACATACACATGCACCATACACACAAATTAAAAAAAAAAAGCAAAAGCAAATAATTTTGTTATTTGGAGCCACAATAAACTCTCACTAATTGGACGGAAGTCTATTTAACCCCTGCCCTGTGTGGATTAGAAATGTATGGTTTGAATCCTTGCAGTGATGGAGAGCTCATCGGCTCACATCACTGGACAGTATTAGTACAATATGAAAAGTACAAGTTTAGTCAGTTCCCCAACTCCACTGAAGGGCCTTACAATAGGTTTTAGAAATAGGAACTGACTTTTAATTTGAGGGCATTCAGGAAGAGGGGCAGATCTGTAGTGAGGAAGGTCTTCCACGTTGGCCCTAGCAGAGGAGCTGATACATGTAAGGACATAACCACTGGCTTGCAACCTTCTTAAACCTCAGTCTACATAACTTAGTTTATTAGTTTTCAATGTCAACCTCATTCCATATGCATTTAAACATTATATCCCAGTAACCTAAACTGAACCCTATAAGCTTATATCTTATTTTAATATAATGTCTAGTTCTTTTCTTTAAAAAAAAAAAAGTTTAATTAAGACAGGGATCTTATTTTCTCACTCTACAACCCAGGTTGACATGGAACTTGTAATCCTCTTGTCTCAAGCCCCTTCAGACAGGTGTGTACCCTGTGTGAAGTTTTGACATTGTTTTCAAGGGCAAGCTTTCATAGTTGGGAGTGTCAGAGTGTGGGTGGAAAATAGATGTTCAAAGACTGTACTTTAAAGTTTTGTTTTGTTTTGTTGTTTTGGTTTTTCGAGACAGGGTTTCTCTGTGGCTTTGGAACCTGTCCTGGAACTAGCTCTTGTAGACCAAGCTGGTCTCAAATTCACAGAGATCCACCTGCCTCTGTCTCCCAAGTGCTGGTACTAAAGACGTGCACCACCACCGCCAAGCTTAAATTTTTTTTTTATTTATGTGTATGGATGTGTGCCTATGTGTAAGTATATATATGCATGTGAGTACAGGTATGCACGTGTGGAGGCCAGAGAAGGCATCAGATCCTCCTGGAGCTGCAATTACAGGCAGTTGTGAACTACCTGACATGAGCGCTGGGAACCAAATTCGGGTCCTCTGCAAGAGAACTGTGCTCTTACCCAGTGAGAAACCTCTCTAGCGACTAAAGTTTCCAATAACTCATCTTTCAATTCTAGCTTGTGACTAGACATGCCCTTTCCTTTACTGCCTATGCCTCTCCATTAATAAGCTTTTATTTTATTTGTTCTAATGGATCCTCTTGAGGCCTGTGGAGTGTTTTCCATAGATGTCTGGACTGACAACACTCCCCCAATCCCAGAAGGCTACAGCCTGATGCTCTGCTGGACAGAGTGGCCCACAGCCATCAGCTGTCACGTTCATTAAGGTAATGGGAGCAGAGAAAACCTTCCTGAGACAGACATGGAGGGCTAGCCAAAGATGCTCTCATACGGGAGAAAGTAGGCTATCAGTTTGGCCTGATCTTTAATCTCCAGATGAGATGCTTCAGTGGATCTGCCCACTTCCCAGGACCTCTGTGCGGATTGGAGAGGCACGGCCACAGGGTGCTCTCAGACATCACAGACAGAGGCATTGCATAATGCAAGATGTACAGTTTTATTGTTGCTGAGTGTGAGCTCCTTCTAACCTGAAAGTGAACATCAAGGGCACACCTGAGGAGCACCAGGGACCAGGGCCTGTGGTCACCCTTGTTAACATTGGCCCAGCCTTCAGATGAAGGCAGAGGGGGAAGACCTAGAGGAAAAGTTCACAGACGGGCCACAGAAGACAGAATAAAAATGTCTTCAGTTAAAGATAACTAGCAAAGACTAAACGACAGGAACTGTTTAAGGAGCCATCTCTGATCCCTGAGCACAACACACTTCTGTAGTTTTCACACCAGAGTGGGCCTTGATCCCTCCAAGCTGATCTAAAAGCCTAACTGTAGCTCAGCAGTCACCAGCAGAGTGGATTAAACCAAAAAGCTTCCATGTAGACATCATTCTACTTGACATGTTCAAATCTTCTGCCACTACATGAAGTGACACTATTTTGGCAAAATATATTGAGACCTCCAAGGTTGAAGGAGGAGTTTGGACAGGTAAGAAGCGCCCCTGTTGCCCTGGGTAACTGACAGGCAGACAGATGCAGCCAGTGCTGGCCCTGTTATTTGCTACTCAAATCAAAGGGGGGGGGGGGGAGATGGGAGCAGACTTTCACTCCAAACAGCATTTTCCCAGCAAAAGCTGCATTTCAAGTGTCCTTCAGAGCACTCTGGGAATGCACAGGAGCTTACGAATCAATTTACTAAATTGGCTTGGCTGGAAATCATGCTTTTGTGTGTGGATCTGGCTGAAAGGTATTTTTTTTAACTCCATTGGGCCCTAGTGGGGCTCCCTCAAGCAGTGCAGAAAAAGGGGGCATCAGGAAGAGGATGTTAGCTCCAAGCCAAGTAGAGTCCAGCTCAAACCCGAGTTCCAAAGGCCCAGCAGCCCTGGATAAGTCACATGACCTCTCTGAGACTATGGCCTAGCTAGCCCACCAGCCTTTTGAAGTACTGGCAGGATAAGTGCCCTGTATATCTGAGTCAAGGGCCATCTCAATCCGACCTTTTCAGTACAGCTATAAGCAACCCAGGATGGCAGGAGTTCTCCCCCACGATATCCATTCTCTCATCTACCATAGGCCAGGTGGACAAGTAACATAAAAGGAACAGGGCTTTGGAAACCTCGCTGAGCTACGACTGCATAAACTTAACCAAATTGGGAACTTCATTTCAGCAGCAGAGAGCCAAGCTGCACAAACAAAGAGAATTGTTAGATGTCAGGCTTTTGCTATTTTCAGTTCTGTTGAATTCTGTCCTTTAGAATTTGTGAACTTGAAGAATTCTGCAAGCAGTCCATCTCCTTTTGTTTGTTTGTTGTTTGGTTTTTTTTTTTTTTTTTAAGGAAGGCCTCAAATGCATAGCAGTCCTCCTACCTTTGACTTCCAAGTGCTGGGATTGTAGGCATTGCTACCACACCTGGCTCTGAACCATCTTTCTGTCACATCACACCTATTCAGCCAATCATAGCACAATATCCAGGCTCACTATGACACTTGAGGCTGAGGTCTTGAGTAGGTAGGAGGCTGAACAAAGGGCCCAGACCTAAAAAGGTCTCAGGATTCACTCAACAGAAAGCTAAGAAGTCTCTCGGTAAGGTCTTAGTAAACCTCTGGAAAGCAATATGGAAAGGAAAAGACAAGGAATGCCCTGATGTTTCCAACTCTGAGGTCAATGTGTGTTAGTTCCCAGTGCACTGCAAGAGACCTGTTAGGACAGGCCTGTGTCATTCCTCTCTCTCAACAAGGTATTTATTAGTCATCACTGTGTCAAAAAAAAAAAAAAAAAAAAAAAAAAAAACCAAAAAACACATCATTGCTCATGGCTTGAGTCCATGATTGCTTGGCCCATCATGATGGCTTGGCCCATGCTAGTGAGGCACAACATCATAATGTGGAGGCTATGGCACAGCTGAGCTGCTAATCTCATGATGGCTGGTAAGCAGAGGTGGATGAGGACAGACTAAGGTCCCAAGAGAAGAGAGCAGCCTTCCCTGAGAGGACCTCAGAACATTGTGCTAGAGAGAAGAGTCCAGAGACAGGAGCAAAGAAAGGCAGAAGAGAGCTGGTGTGAAGAAGGGAAGGAGGAGAGGAGGTAAGGAAGGCAAAGAGCTGCCATCAGCAGGGACATCTGGAAGGCAATGTGAGAGATAGACATATGGCAGTGGAAACGTGGACATTGCTAAATGGTTCAGAATTTGTCAAAAATAATGGAATCAATAAATAAAAATGTTTAAAAACCACAACTGTAATTTTTAGGTATGTAACCAAAAACTGGACTCGGCTCTGCTTGAAATATTTTTAATTAATTTAATTTAATTTTCTACCAATGGATGTGCTCAATTTACGGAGAAGAAAGAGACCATCCAGTTAGAATGGGGTGGCAATAATGACTCCAAACAACTTGACAAAAGTTGTACATCTATGTGAAAAAGAAAGAAAAGCTTAAACCCTCAATTAATTAGGTTAATTCACATTGTGGACGAAAGAAATTGCAAACTTACAGTATGATAATCTGGGCTGTCAAAGTTAGACAAGAAAACATACTGATTCTACAAAGTATTCCTGGGCCCAGAAATTACTAAGAACTCAAGAGTTTTCTTGGCTGTAACGACTTGTAAATATCTAGAAGAGCCCAGATTTTGAAGCCCTGAGGACACTTACTACAGCTAAGAAAGTTGGCAGGAAGCATTGCACAGTATTTGGGTTTTCTTTCTGAGTTGATATCTTACCAAATACAGCCATCTGTGTTCCCTCTGGGAAAGGTTCAACCGTTCTGTTGCCACTGACATGGTGTTTGGCTGGAAAAAGAAAGAAAGAAATGTAAGTTTAAGTGTAAAGTTTGACATGCATACTAACACATGTCATTAAATGTGTCAGTGAGCCTGTTTCTCTTCAGGAGTTAGGAACACACCAAAGCTTACCCTTTTAAGAGACTTTCAATCACCTGGTTTCTTTAGAGCTGTGTGTGTACACGCACTTGCGTTTACACATTCAAGGGTACATATGGGGTTGAAGAAGCAGACATGCATATGGGTACATGTATATGCAGTGGCCAGAAGTTAGCCTTGGATATCATTCTTCAACTGTGATCCACTTTGTTTTTGTGTTTTGTTTCTGCTTTGTTTTGTTTTGAAGCAGGGCCTCTCACTGCCCTAGACCTCACCAGCTTAGCAAGACTGGCTTGGTCGGGGAGCCCAAGAGATCACACCTGTCTCTGCCTCCCCAGCACAGGGATCAAAAGCACATGCTACCAAATCCAGCTTCTTACAAGGGTTCTGGGAATGACACTCAGGCTTGCAGGGGAAGCACTCCACTGACGGGGCCATCTCCCTAGCCCTTTACTTAGGTTTCAATCGATGACAAGGCAGCTTAGACAGAAAACTCTGGCATGTTGTTTTATAAATGAATGTGTCAGGGTCCAAGTTCTTACAGGTAGGGAAAACTGAAAAATGCTGGACCCCTGGTTAGAGGGTTCCCACTGAAGCTGACCACCCCAGAGAACAAGGGAATCCCTGAAATCCAGGTTGAGGAGGGGTGCCTCCTCCTGATGACGCCCAACAATCAGCATATTGATAAAGTTGGTATTTAAGCAAGAAGTGCAGCTGGAGGCCATGACATTCCACTATGATTCAAGCACTTACCCAGGGACTACTGGAGACCCACAGGCATCCCGTGTTTATCAGCAACCCTTCAGCCCTGAAGTCCCACCACCAGTATGAAGTAGAGACATAATGAGCCTCCAGGTTAGGGCGTCCAACATATACTTGTTATCAAGACCCCCCCCCAAGCAGAGAACTCTGGAGAACGCTACATCTGAGCGCATTTGATAATGTCCTTGGTGATGTTCAAAGATGAGTATTTACATAGAAGGGATGGCTACATCATGACATTCAGCCTCCTTGTGTCTTTATGGTCACACTATGTCTACTAAGCTCTGGGAAAGAGCAACAAGAATATAAGCTGAGTGAGTGCCAAAGGATCTTGGTGGGCCACAAAACTATCTGAGCCAGGTGTGATGAGGTATGACACTAGATTGAGATGGGGACCATGTTACATAAGACCTTAAGGTCTTATCCAAACCAGGGATTCTTTGCACCCTTTGCAGCATTGCCTGGGTGATGTAGACCCTGCAAGTCTGCAAGGCCCCTTTTAGTTCACCAGATTTCATAAGTTCATCTCAAGGTTTTCTGTTGGTTTGCAAGTAACAAAATCAGAGAAAAGGGAAGGGAACAGCCCAGAGTAGAGACAGACAGCTGGAAGGCTCAGCAGCTTGCAGTGACCCTCACCCACTATTGGACATAATCAATAGAGACATGATGGAAGGTCTCAGATAACCCTGACTGGTTCGTTTATATAGTTAAGCTCCCTGTATCCTTGTAAACACATGGAGTACAAGGCTCTGCCTTGTGAGTAGCTCCAGCCCATCTTGGAATGTCACTTTTACCTATGCCAAGAAATCAGAAACTCCTTCCTTTAACCCACTAACCTCACCTGTAATAGTTTAACCTGAGGGAAAATGTATGTGGTTAAAAAAAAAAGAGTGTATAGAGAACAGAATGTAAAGTTCCACTTGTCATAAGTAAACCTCACAAACTGCTTAGCAATAACATTCACAACTTTATCAAATGCAGCTGTTCCCTCTGGATTGGACATGACCATCACCATATTGAGTCAGAGTAGCTGTGATAACAAGCACATTACCCTCAAGGATCCAGGCTTATTAGCCTTCCTTCATGGCTTAGGAGCCTTCAGGAGATCTTCAAGAGGTATTTCTCCCCATGGTTATGTAAGGGGGAAGCCGACTTAGTGAAGAATTCCAGTAGTGCCACTGCCTAAAAGTTGACCAAGAGACTCTCAGTGGGGCAGCTTTTCATGAGTCCTCCATGCTGTTGGTGGGATTCTCAGTGATCTAGTTAACCTATTTTACTGTGGGTAGATCCAGTAGACTTTCTGGGTCACCAAGCTAGACTTGTATGAAGTCCTTTCTTGGCTTGTTGATGCCCTCTCTACCTGGGCTCCACGGATGTGACAATAACATATCTGAAGCACCACTTAGAGAAATGAAGAAATATAGCTGCAGTACTGGCAGGAGGAAACATTTTTATTCATGTAGACTACAAGGACAATGCACTGAAATGAGGATATTGAGAGGAACGTGAAAACAGTGAATGTGCATGGTATTTCTTTTTATTCAGTACTGTCTTTGTCACTGTTAGATTCTTATTGTCTAGGATGAAAACACTCCAAATTTTAAAGCCCCACAAAACCATAGATTTCTCTGTATACTTTTTCCTTTAGCAATTGGTTTTCTGGGCAGGCCAAGGTTAATCTATAGTCCAGATGAAGCTCACATTTATAATAGAAGGTGTGTCTTCTGTGACATTTTGGTGGCATAGGAGATGGTTCCAGACCTGACTGCCTGCATCACACTGCCTTAGGAACAAGCCACCATGTCTCCCACATCATTCCTTCCTTTCCCCCACCTACCTCTTGGCTTGCTTCTTGCTCCTGTACCACCCACAGGTACTGCGTCCCTAAGTCTATCTAACTTCCCTTTACCGTATAAACTGGCCTCGTCTCAGTGCCCTTGACCTCCCTGTCTGGCCTCCAGTGACTGCCTTTCTGTGTCCCTTGCCCATTCACTCTTCTCAGTGTAACCACAGCTATCTTTCAATATGAGAAAACTACATTATATGACATAAACTCCCAAGCACCCTCCCGCGTCCATCAAAATTGTTTTTGCCAATTAAAAAAAATATCTGAGCAATCAGCTTCAGGGAGGAATGAGTCATTTGGCTCAGTCTCAGAGTCTCAGTGTGTCAGGGTGGGAAGGCAAAATGGAACAGGGTGCCCTCATCATGGCAGCAAGGAAGCAGAGAGAGCACACAGACAAATATAATCCATACGGTCATATGTCACAACAATATTTGAATCACAGTAGACCATAGTTGATGGTGGTCTAAGATTTCATTGCAAAGTTAGTGATGCCTTGGCCAAGTTTAGTTTGTGTGAACTTAAAGAATGATGTTTAGTAATCCATTTTATAGACTGTCATCCATGAAATAATATAGCACTATGGGTGTTTTGCGTGCTTACGTGCGCGCACGAATGTGTGTGTGTGTCTATTTACTGGATCAAATTAGATACATCTTTCATTTTGGCTTGAAGAGACTTTTAAATGCCATTTACTTCATTTATTAGCTTAACAAATACTGAAAACCTCTGTGTCACTGCATGCTGGGATCATGAGATGATAAGATGAAGGATGTGGCCATTGTCCTCCTGAGCTTACCATTCACTGGGAGATTTGGTCTTTGTCCATGCAGTAATACAAATGTTTGTTGTATCTCTAGTGATCAAGGTAGAAGTGCCTGTAGTGGAGGGAGAAGAGGCTTGGTAGCCAGTCCTTACAGGTCCTTGAAGTCTACCGGAAGTATTGACGCTAGCCTCAGAGTAACGGGAAGCCAGCAGAGATGGGGGACATGCAGTTAATCTTGACTGTCAACTTGATTGTATTGAGATTTGCTTAGAAGTCTCATAAAGCGTGCCTCTGGGTGTATCTGTGTTGAGTACATGTGGAGACCAGGGGACAAACTCAGCTGTCATTCCTCAAGTGCCACCTGTTTTATTTTTGAGACATTGTCTTTTACTGGCCTGGAAGACACCAATTAGCTTAGGCTGGCCGGCCAGTGAGCCCCAGAGATCCACCTATAAGAGCCTCTCCAGCACTAGAGATGTAAGTACACACTACCACATCTGGCTTTTCTAAGTGCCTTCACTTCTTTATGCATGCAAGGCAAGTACTTCAATAACTAAGCCATTTGCGCAGTCCTGTAGTATCTTAAAAAAAAAAAAAAGAATATGCATCCCACATATAAAGGTAAACATGCAAAACTGACACTCAGAAACAGTGATGCAGCAGGGGGCCTAGAGAGCAGGGAGTCAACGTCTCACCCTTATATATTGGAGCCTCCTTCACAACCGCTTATTTCCTCACCTCTGGGAAGACTGCAGTGCTGAAGGAAGTACTCATGAAAATGTTCCACACTGGACAGGAAGGAGGAAATCTTCCCTGGCTCTAAAGAGATGTCCCTATCTCATCTTTCATTCCAGAGCCTGAGGCCCAAAGATAACTTTTTCTATAAATTGATTTTGCATTTTCTTCTGGAATAAGATCATTGAGTCTTACGTCAGCCCTGTGGCAGTATTTGCAACATTAGCAAGAGAGAGAAGGGACCGGCTAGGGGTGACAGGCAGAGCTCTGGAAGGAGGTTCTGTAATCTTGACCCTGTCTCATATCCAGGCCGTATGACCTTTACATATCACTTAACCTCTGTGAGACTTTTCCTCATTTGTAAAACTCTCTACATTATGCATTCCCTCATTTGAACTACCTCATGGGTGGCTTTGAGAATGACATTAGATATGTAAAGCCTGGCACACTGTAAGTATTGCACAACTGCCAGGCTAGCATTGGAATCTGCGTGGGAGCTTTCTATTGGAAAAACTAGATCTGAAGCAGGAAATGGTGTATCTCCTCCTCCACACCCGAACTCATGGCAGACATCACTAATCACTCTTCCCATTCTCTTGTCCCAAGTATAACCTCAAAATCCTTTCTTACTATAACCACCCAGAGAGTCAGTTATCATTCAGAGACAGAACATGGAACAAAACACCTGTCATTCCTGGCCTGAGTGAATGAAAGATGGGACCAAAAAGGGAGGGGGTAATTGTTTTCTTCCTCACTTCTGCCAATAAACTGCAGTCAAATCCCCTCAATAATTTACCAAATTCACTGCAGTACTACTCTCTCATCTATGGAGGCTGGAATCCAAGTGGATGCTTCCAACTTCAGACAGGCACAACCTCATATAGACTGTATTTTACTCTATACAATCAGCAGTCTTGCTATATAGTACTAGAATTAATCTGCCCTTCCATCTTTATGGGTATTGAGGGACGGCGTAGTTTTTGGTTTGGTTTGAATTTGCTTTTTGAGTTTTCCTTTTTTGCCTGGTGTCTCCTTTGAATCATTATTTATGAATTCTGAGACCATGGTAAAGTAAAATAAGGGTTACTTTAATCCAGGTACCTCAGTACTGCAAACATCAATCTGATAGCCAAGATGGCTGCCAAGTGGTTAATGGACAGGAAACCAGACAAAAGGATGGTCCATATCCTAGGCAAGGCAGAGTGTAATGGTGTGATATTTCATCATGTCCCTCAGGACAGTGCACAGCTTAAAACTCTTTGTTTATTTTTAGAATTTTTTGTTTAATTGTTTTGGGCTACAGTTGATCCCAGGTCACTAAAAACCTCAAAAGGCAAAATTTCAAATAAAAATCAATACAATGTACAGCTTTAGAATAAGGAGAGATTAGTGTGTGCATGGGGTGGGCGGTTTATAAGGAACATGAGTTCTTTAAAACCCAGACATGACACCACATAGGATGATGTAGAGGCAGGAGTTCAATTTCAACCTTAACAATATAGATAATCTGATGTCAGACTGGACTATAAAAGATACTATCGTAACAAACAAAACCCAGCAACAAAGTATTTGTCCCTGGAAGTGAAAAGAGCATCCCCCACCATTAAAAATCGGCTATAGCAACATATCTAAGTTTTCTGGGAACCACAGAGTCAGACATCCTTTAAACATACTGTTTAGGGGTTAACTACACCAGCATTTGTAAATGGCAGCTTTCACAAACTTATACTCCAAAATCAGTGGCATGATTCACCACAAGAAATCAGCTATCTCACCAAACAGAAAAACCACACATTAGCTAGGCCCTCACTATTGATTACTAAAGGGAAGGACAGGAGGGCTGACAGGCAGAGACCTCTATGGCCCAGTCACAGCAGGGTAGAGGCCTCCAATCTGGCTGGCTGAGTACATGCCCTGCCCCTGCTCCCCGCTCAGTGGGGGCCCTTCCAAAGCCATGTGTGCAGCTCATGGTGATGATGTGTCCTCTGTCAAGGATATATGAGGATGGGAGTGTGTTTTCATCCATTCTGTAAGCCTCCTAGTTGAAGATCACGAAGGTTAATGTAAGCAAGAGTCAGAGTCAACTCTGATGTGCATTTTGAAAGGGGCTCTGGGGACATGTCCAAGGCTTCAGAAGAAGGCGCTGATGCCACTGGATTTTGTTCTGTGAAAGTCTAAGATGCTCCAAATACGATGGCAGCTTCCTTTCTTAAACAAAGGACAACCAACACTACCTACTAGCATGTCTGCAGTAATTCAGATCCATGCAGAACCACCCAGCCCTAAGCCTCCTGCCTTGTATTTAAAGTATGATGGCTAAAACACATATCTTATGAATAAAGAGGATGGCAAATGGCTGGGAAATACAGGCTGGAGAGCAGACCCAACCCCTTAGGCTCCTCCTGACTGACAAGTCAATGGGATATTGCCCAGTTAGAGGGTCTAAGAACAATAGCTCAGCCTCTGGAACTCTGAGTCCACACAAGGCATAGGTATTTTGGACCTGACTATGCCCACAAAAAGAACTTGCCACCAAGTACTGACCTCACTTCCCACCACAGACACTGAGGAAACAGGAATGGAAGCTGAAAGCAGGACAAGAGTTTAACATCTAGGCCTCCATGTTGTGTCGCCTCTTTTGCCAACAATTCACCTTTAAGGCAGAGTCCTTACCCATTGGCACATGAATCATCTAGTGGCTGCCTCAGACCTGATAACGTAAAGCTGGTTCACCTCAAGTTTGCCTACCCTCTCTTTCCTTCTTCAGGACTGGAAATACAGAGTGGCCAGGAATGCAGACTCTTGCTGACAGGTTACTCCATGAGTAAAAATTACCCCATGATAAGTATTCTAAGTTATCCTCACACACAAGAGAATTGAATGACTTGGTTGAGCAATAAACAACCCCAGAACTACCCTTGGGTCCCCTCTACAACATCAAGAACCAGACCTGAAATAATGATCAACCCTACCATTGTCTACCAAGATTGCCAGACTGTATGCAATTGACTTCATTTCATTCCTTCCTCAAGCACTTGTCAATATTCCCAAACACAGGATTTAGAATATAAGCCATCTGCTTCCCAATGTCACCACATTCAGTGAGAAATTCTTTTCTTACTCCATGTTTTCAGACCTTCGAAATGATACGTGGTAGAAACTGTTTTGTTGTGACAATACCTTCATCCCCATAAAATATCCTGATAAAAGCAATTTGAGAGGAAGGGGATTGATTTGCCCTATAATTCCAGGTTATATTACTTCACCGTAGGGCAGTCTCAGTGGCAAGTTCTTGACACAGCTGGTCACATCACATCTACAGTTGTGAGGGCTGAAGTTGTGTTTTAAGTTTAAATTACTGTACTAAGAGACCTATAAAACAACGTCTATAACATATAAGCCCCACTTGCCCAAGGACAGATAACTTCCTGAAATGCTGGGGGTTGTTGTTCATATAAGATAAGCCCCGTGTTTTCACTCCTTTAAACAAGATTGGTTGCCCCAACTGCATAGGGTGGGCTTGACCACATGCAGGCAGAAGGCATGTGGCCAGGAGAAGGCATGTAGACAGGAGTACTCAGGATGTATGTTTGCCTCCTACTGGACAAAGGCAGGAAGTATGTATCCTTGTGGGTCTTGCCTTTATAAGCACCTGACTAATGTAATTTGCCACCATTCTCTGGGAATACCAGGTATGGCACTGGTCAATGTCCATAATCCTGGCCAGTGTTTAGTGATGCTTTCGTCAAATTTGGCTCAAAAACTGTGACCGTGGTCTTCTTCTTACCTGGGAGGATTAACACAGTCAAGAGCAGAGAGGAATACATGCTGCTACTTGTTTGTTTGCCAGTTAGATCTCTGCTGGCTTTCTTCACTCTTAACACAGTGAAGGGCCCAACCCATGAAACGGTCTCCTCACTTCCATCAATTATGGAGACAAACCCCAGACATGCTCACATGAAAATCTCATCTAGGTAACTCCTGCCTCAACTGAGAATCCCTTCTGAAGTGATTCTAGGTTGTGTCAGCTGATGGTTAAATTTAACCAGCACCCCAGCTTCTAATGAGAATGGTGATCAACATTCTCATTGGTCCTGGGGTAGAAAGAATAGTCTGCTGATCTCCCAAAACAAAAGTCTCCCAACCCCTCCCCTTCACTCTTCCCTGCTCCTCTGGTTCACACATTCAGGGCATCTGGAGGGAGTAAGCGGGGCTCATGCAATCCCCAATCTAATTTTGGACAAGTCTCTTCCATTTTCAGTGGAGGAATCCCTCCAAAACACTGACCAGACCCTGCCTCGGGTCCCCTCCACAACATCAAGGACAGTTTATATGTCACCCAGATGTGAGACAGGGACCCTGGGGGAGGAGAGAGAATAGTCTCTAGCCAGGCATGCCCATGGGCACTGGAGTCCTATCTACTTTTGGCAATTTGTTCTTGGAGTTTGTGGTTATAGTGTTTGGGGAATAGCTAACAATAATAAGAACAAAAAATTAGATAGGACATTCTGAGATAGAAGGTTACATAGTCATTTCTAAAGTATTAGCATATGTGGTTTTCCTATGGCATCACAAAGTGAAGCGAATAGGGCTAGGAGCTGGGTAGTGGTGGCAGCACACACCTTTAGTCCCAGCACTCTGAAGGCAGAGGCAGGTGGATCTCTGTGAGTTCAAGGCCAACCTGGCCTACAAAGCAAGTTCCAAGACAGCCAGGGCTGATACACAAAGACACCCTGTCTTGAAAAAAACCAGAAAGAAAAAGAAAATAAAAGAATAAAGAAAAGAAGAATAGGGCTAGGAGAGCAGATTACATAGTTTCTACTCAGTAACCAAAGAACAAAGGTCCAGAAAAATGACAACAGGACAGTGGCTGCTGCCATTTGCTAGATTACTGGGGATTTTTCTTCCTTCCTCACACAATTGTGGACTCTAGCTTTGCTTCTTGTTGTTGTCCTGAGAAGCATTTAGTTGATAATCAGCCAACTAAAAATAAAAGGAAAAACATTAAAAAAAACACTATTTTAAAAATCAAAATGCTTTCTTCTGGACTCAGCCTCATCAACAGAGAAGGCAGCAGGCCTGTCAGTATGAAAATTATCAGCAGGTCCGTGTGCTGCCTGCCCTCCCCCCCCCCCTGTCAGAACTCACCAGGCCCTTCCTCTCTAGGATCCAGGCACCCATGAATAGGTGTTGCCCTAAGAGATGGAGCTCAGCTGCTCAGGGACTAGCAATGGAAGCAGCTGGGTGGCCAGGCTATTTGCTTCTGCCTGATGTGGGCCAAGACATTGCTCCAGACTCGGGCAGGGCTGTCGAGTTCATTAGTTCATAAACTGAAGAGGCAGGCATGTACAGGAAAGATGAATAAGGTTGATGTGGGGCCGGCAGGGGGGCAGGCACAGAACCATCCCAGCATGGCATGTCACAGCAGAGGAATTCATCCTCTAGCCAAGCAAGTTGGGAAGCTTATGGGTTGCTGGTTCTCTGCCAGGCTCTGTGCTTCATGTCAGTGACACAAGAGAAAAATGCAGTGTCTTTCTGTCATCACCCTTTATCAGCTAGCACTGACAGCACCCTCCTCAGGACACCTAGTCATACCCATGTAACCCAGCAGGCTGTTGCTCTTAAAGCTCCCTGTTCTGGTGTGGTCTCCAGAGCACCCAAGCTCCCAGGCTCACCCCCATCACCCCAGGAAATGCATTCTATCGTCATCCCTTTCACTTTGGTGATATTTTTATTAGTCACCACATTGAACCACAACTAACTTCTGTACTTGGAGGTGCATATATTATAGAATGGAAAAATGTCCTGGCTCCATGAAATCCCCCCTCATTAACACAAGTAATTCCTATGACTATCCAGATCAGATCATCTTGGAGTTGGGGAGATGGCTCAGTTAGAAGAGTGCCTGCCATCCAAGCATGAGGACCTGAGTTCAGATGCCTGGCACTCATATAAAGAAAGCCAAGCACGGTTACACCCATCTGTGCTGGTTGCACATCATGCCTGATGCAAAGTTATTCACTTTCTCCCTGGTATTTGTCCGGGAAATCAGTTTGGGCATATTAAAATAACAGCTTCACAACACAGTCTAGTCCTTGAAATGTAATAAAGGTACAGGGACCTCAGAGGCATCTTCTCATCCAATCACCAGGCACACTATTTCCTTGGAGCCTAACCGCCGCTTCTTGTACACACTGAACTCGGTTTCCACTAACATTTCCACAAGACACTGCAGAGGAGGCAGTTCACAGTTCACTGACACCCCCGAGAATTCTGCTGATCTTGTCCTTCTTCTCTGTGAACATGCCAGCAGCTTGAGCAGGTTACTCTTCCCCTTGATGGCACATGGGCTGCTTGAAGGTGGTATATGGTGCTGTCGGCTGCCAGTCAGCAGCTGAGCAGGAGTGGCCGGAGACTCCCCACCCCCACCCGCCCACTCTGACAGTGATAAATGGTCACCCTGATGCTACTCAGCTGAGTCTCTGGGGCCCAGCCCTCCCCCATGCAATCTGTTCTTGTGGATAACCCCTTCCCCACGGTATCTCTGGCAGTACTGGGCAGCATTCCACTTAGGTATGGACAGAGTAGACCTGGCTGGCTCTGTGGCTGCTATTTTCTTCCACAAGAAAGGCATTCCATTCTGGCATTACTTTGTGCTGGAAGCGCAGACTATAGTGATACAAACATCATAGCAAACTCGTCTCCACTCATTCACCTTCACGCAGGGAATGAAACAGATACAGCTACAATATGTGACTTTCAGGAAGACAAATAGTGTTGGGTGTGAACACAATGCTGGCTTTGTACACTTGGCCTCTGTTAAATGAAAAGGCTCCCAGTTTCTGAAGTCATTGTCTGGGGAGATCAGAAGGGAAGAAAAGATGCTGAGAAGAATGAAGAATTGATAAATAGGTGGGACACCAGCAAGGTTCAGCAAAGACTGGACCTGTAAGATGAGATACTGGTCCTTTGCTTATGGATAAATGTTAAGTGCAGGGGTCATATATAAAAAGAGCACCAGCAACATTCTGCTGTAAAAAAAAAAAAAAAAAAAAAAATCTTGTGGTGTACATGTTCCCTCTTATGGAACAAGGGAGGGAAAGTATAGGAGAGCATTACAACACACACACACACACACACACAGAGAGAGAGAGAGAGAGAGAGAGAGAGAGAGAGAGAGAGAGAGAGAGAGAGAGAGAGAGATCTTTAGAATTGACTCTTCCTGGAGACAGAGCACCTTTGAATTGGCTGCCCTGAAGACACTGTCTAAGTACCTAGCCTTTGGACAAAGCAGGTTGCATTCATGACTAATTAGAAGTGAAATAATTCAGAACATACCAATATTGAGAAACACAATGAACAAAAATCTTCAACCATGGTTCTAGAAGTGACACAGAAGGGCCTTTTGCGATCATTTTTACTTGTCTTTCTATACTAATCAGAACATCTAAGCTTTCTACACATGGATCTGGGCATCGAACTGCAGGAAGGGACAGAGGTAAGGGTGAAGTGCTGAGTGTCCATTACCTTCCTTGTATGTATGCTCAAGCAAACACTGTGGGAAATGTCCTCAGGACTTGCTGGACCTCTGCTGAAGGAAATGGGGTCAATACTTGAAAATGCAAGACTCAAGAAAGACAAAGGCAGGAGCCTTTCATAGGACCTACACTGGGTCCAAGCTAATGTCTGTATCTGCAGGGCCATCAAACTTCCATATAGATATGCCTGGTGAGGGTTCAAAATGGATTGGGGATTTGGAAAAGCCTGATTTAGACGCTACAGCCGCAGACATGGAGCAGATAACTGTGACCTGTCAAACCTTAGCTACAAAAGGGAGTTACAAGCCCAGCAGAAAATTTGATTTTGAGTAGAGTTATAGCTTGATAGATTTGCCAGGTTCTTAGTGCTAAGAGAAAATTACAGTAATCAGTGCTCTCTGCCACTGTCCTGTCCCCAAAGACTGATAGCTCAGAGTATAAACTACTGTGGGGAAAGTTTCTGGGACACAGCCAAGGAGACACAGGGAAGTCCCAAACCTAAAAATGAGTCACACCTTGAAAGCAAGTTTATAAGGCCTGGGACACAGGACACATTTCCTATGAACATGTGGCATATATGGTGGTGAAACATCCTACATGGGCCTACTTAGCCTGTGGTAAGTCTTCAACGTTAACTATGCCAATGATTCTGGCCACTGTTTATGAAATATTTTTGTAGTGCGAGAATACATTCTAAGTTCTCCTACGTAGCATCAAGAAAAACACCCTCCATACTAATAACTTGCCAAGCTGACCGGCTATTAACCTAACTATAGAAACAAATCTCAGGCCTGTTGGAAACAGATTCCCTCCCAGCTTTGGGTGGAAATCACTTGCTTTAAAACAACCACAATTTGGATGCAGCACATGTTTCCAGTTCTAAAATCCAGTTCCATGTTGGGGTATGGAGCTCAGGGTCTCTCAGAAAGCTGGAACCCTGGTGCCAGCCAGGTTGTGGTGGGGTTTAGTGAGCTTGAGGACAGATACTCTCCAAGTGCATAGCCCCGTCTTCTCTGCTCTGCTCTACTCTGCTCTGTCAGGAGGTGGGGGGGGGGGGAGCTGGCTGCCCTTTCCTTGAGTGTGAGCTCGGCCTAGTGGCAACTCTGTTGGATTGAACACAGCGGGAGGTCAGCTCTGGACACAGGCAGCCACTATCATCTGTCTTAAGTACCCTCTTGTTCTCTCCTGGGTGGCTCACAATAGGGGGTATCTGATGCCATGCGATGAGGCAGCCCTGTGAGGAGGCCCATGTGACAAGACACTGAGGCCTTATGAAAAGTCACAGGAGTGACACCAGCGAGGTACAGAGCAATGACACACAGCAGCCTCCTGAGGGACTCTGACCTGGGGAACCCAGCTGGGCCACATACAGATTCCTGACCTCAAAACACCATGAGGTAATAGGCAGTTGATGTTTTAAGTTGTGAGCTTTGGAAATGCTTACTACTCAGAAATATAAAAGTAAAATAGTCATATGTCCTAATGAAAGAAACAATGCAATTTTTAAATTTTTTTCAAAGAAAAATGAATTAATAGGCCAAGAAAGCAAATTATTTTTTATAAAGCTAATTTCCATAGGGGAAAAAAAATTTCCAGTCTCATGGTTCACAAATCAACGTCTGGAACAGGAGCCATTTCTAAGCTGGAAACACTAGCTATGTGATTTATTTTCTCCACAGATGTGCCCCACCCCGCTCCCATTGTGCAGGGCATTGCTAAAGCAGGTGCTTCTGGACCACAGTAGGGATGGTAGGGGAAATACCCAAGCCCAGCTTCCAGTGCTTTCTCGATGATTTTGGCAATTTTTGTTCATTTGTGTTATCTGGGAGATTGTTAGTGGCTTCTCCCGCTGCTTTGTTTGGGGGAGTCTAGCTCTGCTGTGAGGGGCTTGGAAAAACAATGAAGAAAAATGCTTTCCCAGAATGCCCAGGGACGCTAAACTTAAATTCATGCCAAAGGCCCTACTACAATAGGGGGAGGAGGATTTTGGTAGAGTTTTGCTTCATTGGCTGGTTATTTAGTTGAATCTGAGAGATGTTTTTTCCACTTTGTTCATATGAAAATATAAAGCTGGTTAGATTGCTTTTTACTCAGAGTGGTACACTGACATCTCATTGCTTATGTAAAAGAAGAAAAACCAAGTCTGAAAGCTTTAATTGTGGTTGGCATTGGGAGGGGTTTTCAGGTGAATGCTCAGCAGTTTCTCCCACACATCATGAAAATGAGGATAAAAAATCACAGGTGACAAAAGTCTCCTCTCAAAGGGTCCTTACCAGAAATCCTTGCACAACAGTCTGGGTCCAATTAGGCAATGGGAACCACACAGTAGACCAACCAGAAGGAAGTCTCATGTCCAGAATATTAACTATGATGAAAGAGTTACTATTTGGGTTAAGGAACTTTGCCATGGTATCCTAAGGTAAGGGACCAGAGAAAATTACCCTTGGAAAAGGAGGGCTTCAGCAGGAACTCTTTAAAGAGTTTCTTCCTCAGGAGGATAACCACTAACCCTGTGCAGCTGAGTCCAGGTCAAGGCTTTAGAGCATCTACAGAGGTTCCGGCACAGCCTGCAAGCCTGGGCAGCACAGTCTCTGGTCTCCCATGGAATGGTTATCATCCAGCAGAGTCTAAGAAGATAGGAACTGTGTTCTAGAACCATGGCTGGGCAGGATATGCTGGATGTCCTCGTGCCTACACCAACTTTAACTCCATAAGTCAGGAGAGACTTTTTCTAGCAGTGGTCTCTGGTTCCCTTTCCCAAAAGCACTTTATCCTGGGATCATGTGAACTGAGCAACACCCAAAAAATCCCTGTGTTTATTTCAGGGCTTATGCAAAGGGCTATATAAATGGAAGCAAGCAACAACAAAAACACACCTTTTGAGGTGCAGCTCGCCTACGGAGCAAAAAAAAATATATTAGAAAATTTAACATAGCAAACTTTATGATCATAGATTTTCCCTGGAAATTTCTGGATACATTTAGAGAAGAGAGTAGTCCTAGGTTGACTACTTCAGGAAAGAGAGGAAGGAGGAAAATTTCTCAGCTCATAAATACTGCATGACCATGATGTCAAAGAACTATAGACACTTCCCTGTGAACACAAACACAAACCCTCTAAGAATACTGAATGCAGGAACAGAGCAGAGGGTTAAGAAGCATAGTCCAGTGGGTTGATCCAGGAACTTGTCCTTTTGACATCCAGAAAGCTCAGGAATAGAATTTACTCCTTGATAATAGACTAAAAATGTGTGTGTGTGTGTGTGTGTGTGTGTGTGTGTGTGTGTGTGTGTGTTAGTTTCTTGCTGAAAGACTACATTTCCCAGTTTCCCCTGCAGACTACAGAAGCCATTTCTGCTCCTAGAAGGAGTCACATCTCATCTTCTCCTGTGGGTATTTTGGCAATCCACATGCATGGGTGACAGAGATGCTCCCTACCTGTGAATAAACATGGTCCTACATAAGGTCTCTCTCTCTCTCTCTCTCTCTCTCTCTCTCTCTCTCTCTCTCTCTCTCTCTCTCCTATCTCTGTTTCTCTACAGCTGCCATTTTAACAATCTAATGGGAAAAAATCCAGATCTTCTCAATCAATTCTTGAAACCATGTGACAGAATTCAGTGAGGTTCTTGGTAAACTCAGATGGAAGCTTAATGAAGGATGCCTTAAGAAAAAAACCTACATATGATGCATTAAGGGCAAAAATTAATGTTCTTATCCTTAAATCTGGAACAAGGGAAGACTGTGGTTACATTTCATTTCTGTATTCAGCATGGCAAAGAAAGTTCCTGTCACTTCTCTAGTAGAACAGAATCACTACAGAGTTACCTCAGAGAGAAATAGCCAGAGAATGAATCCACTGTAATAAGAAACAAGGTGTTAAAGAACCTTTTAAGCGTAATGTTAAAACAATAATAGCACTAAAAGACTGACCCCCAACTAACAATTTGAGCAACAGTGGAAAGGCTACCATAAATGCCCTTCCCTGATAATGAGATTGATGACTAACTTATCCACCATCATAGAGCCCTTATTTAGTAGCTGATGGAAACAGAAACAGACACCCACAGCTAAACACTGAGCTGAACTGGAATCCAGATGCAGAGAGGGAGGACAAGACCAGGCTGGAGAAACCCACAGAGACAGCTGACCTGAACAAGGAGGAGCTACTGGGCCCCAGACTGATAGCTGGGAATCCAGCATTGGATGGACTCAGACCCCCTGAACATGGGTCTCAGTTAGAAGGCCTGGGCAGTCTAAGGGACCTCTGACAGTGGAATCAGGATGTATCCCTGGTGCACGAAAGGACTTTGGGAGCACATTCCCCATAGAGGAATACTTCCTTAACCTAGAGGCAGGAGGGAGGGCCTAGTCCCTACTCCAAATGACTTCACAGATTTTGTTGACCCCTCCTGGAAGGCATCACCCTCCCTGTGGAGTGGGGGGGGGAATGGAATAGGAGGGTGGTGGTGGGATATGGGAGGGAGGTAGAGAGAGGGAGAGAGGAACGGAGAGAGGGGGGAGAGGGAACTGGGATCAATATGTAAAATAAGAAAAATAAATAAATAAATAAAAACCAAAAACAATAATAGCATAAAACTATTCTTGCTGATAAAAACAGTATGATATAAATTTTCCTTTGTGTGTGGGATGGTCTTCTTGAAGGGTGGTAGTGTAAGTCGGGCCTCTTCACAGAATCCTGACTGCATCATCCCTCATGAGGCCTCTAGCATACAACAGGGAGGAGCTCAGAAGGAAGCTGGCCTGGTGCTAAAGAAGTCAAGCTCTCTCTCTCTCCATCTCCTTTCTTTCATATTGTGGTTATAATGTGATATATCCACCACAGATTCATGTGTATGAACAGTTGGTCTCCAGCTGATGGCACTGTTTAGGGAAGCTGTGGAGTCTAGTTGGCTAACATTAGTTTGAAAGGGTGGGGATTGAGGGTTATGGGCCAGCTCTGTCTCTGACCTGGGTTCATTCCCCCTGCCTCTCCCTGCTTCCTGATCTGCCAATGAGTCCCTGCTGCTCCCATTGCCACCAGCAGAGCTGTGGGACATTGCCATGTCTTGCCCACTGTGAAGCCTGAGCTTCTGTGGGGTAGTTCACCTGAGCAAGGAGGAAAGTAACTAACACACTGTGTGTCTTTCTAAATTCTGCACATAGTAATAGTATTTGGTGGAAATTTTCACTCCAGGGACACCCAAGAGTGGGTACAATGCAAACCCTTCAAGACCATGCAGAAACCTTGGGCCAGGTCCCAGGCAGGTCACTGTGGATCACCTGGTTATGCTATTTTCATGAACACACTGGAAGACTGGCAGCTGGTTGCATCTTTTTTTTTTTTTTTTTTTTTTTGTCAGAGAAAGGACGATAAAGCAGTCTTCTGTGGCATAATGGCAGGGACCCATGTCTTTCTAACCCATCAGTAATGAAAAGTAGAGCTAAAGTTGAAACCTGATGTAAGTCCCAGTTGAAAAGAACACACCGGGAAATTGTTCGAAAACAAAAGCAATCCCTCTGCCAACACTAAAAAGCATGAATTTACAGGCTCAACCTTCAGAATGGCTGATGACAGCTCATACAAAGAGATCTAAGCCTGGTATTTTTACAGAAACCAAAGCAAGACCTTTCTCTCTATACAGAGCTCAAAGATAAATGACATATAGGATTTAAATCTAACATTTTCACGGAAGAGACAATAGTCTCCCAGCAAGCCTGACCTTATTTCACGCAGAGGCAGCTGCCCACTCACTCACTGTTACCTCTCCCACCCCTTGCTTCCCAGCCACCAGTGCCCCAAAATCCCTCTAGGTGACAAAGCTTCTGCCAGCAGTGGAACCTTTAAATCAGACATGCTTTTAAGGGAATGAGCGGAGACAATTTACCCACAGGTAAATAAGTGGTCATCACCCAACATTCCTATCACAGGTGTTGGCAAAATGGTCAGCCAGTGAGATCCAGTTTATCTCCTGGCTTTGTATGGCCATGGTCTGTCCATGAGCTGAAGTTTTGTATTTTCTGTCCTTTTTTTTTTTTTTTTTTTTTTTTTTTTTTATGGTTGAAAGACAATCAGGAAGAAAAATGGTTCTTGACACATGAAAATTCTATGAGATTTAAGTGAAGTGTTACTGGAGCAATGACACACTCACTTTGGTATATACTGTCTATGCTGCCTTCATTCTACAATCGCAGACATGAGCAACTGTGACCAAGAATGTATGGCCTCCAGAACCTAAAACATTGAACATCTGGATCTTTATAAAAACTGTTTGCCAACCCTGTCCTAGATCAGCTTGAGAAGAATATTAGGATGTGATGGATGTTTGGATGCAGGGATCAAGATTCTTGGAGAAGGAAGAGTCCTCCTATGGACAGGGCTATGTGAGAAAGATCTGAAGCACAGAAGTCAAACTCGGCTCACCATGCCCATATCCAACTCAGACCTGGATCGTTAGAAAGGGAACATCAATTGGACCCCCATATAGTATAGGTAGAATGTGCTATAGCTTTGGGTTCTGGTCCCAACTAGAATGTTGCCTTTGAACAGATCATGTGACCCCTCTAAACTTCAATTTCCTCATCTCAAGAAATAACTGGTAATAAAGATCCCTCTCTCAGGTCAGTGTGAAAGGGGGTAAGGGGATGGCTCCTATGGAAATGCCCAGCTGGGCAGCAAGGTTCAGCTTTGAAAGATGAGTGGGTTTCCATGCAGCTCTGAGGTGAGGAAGAGAGCTGAATGCCACTTCAGCCCATGGTCAAGGGGGAAAACATCCGGCAGAAAATGCAGCCAAGGGACCAGATCCTGGCATGCAATCATTCCTTCACACTCCTTCTAGCTATCAGTTTCCCCTTTCTGCCCATGCCCCGCTTCTGAATGACTTCCCAAGTCTCTCATGATTACTCCTTGGCCCACCATAGTTACAAGGGTTAAACTGTGCCCACAGCTCTCATGGATCCCCCATATAGCATCTTCAGAGCATCTATTCTGAGTCAGAAACAGGGTTTTCACCTCACTTCCATCTATCTGCCATCAGATTAACCTACTTGTCTCCCTTACCCCCCAAATGCTTAAGTAACATCATTGGTGGGGGAGAGAGCCCTAGACCATCTAGCTGCTGAGGAAGAATGGAATGAGATTCCTGGGACTTTGGGAAATTTATAATGAATTCTAATGTCTGTCAGACCCTGGCTGCCATGCATGCTGATGAACCACCTTGCAGCCAGCTGTCTACCCCGTCACTGATTGTCTTCAGAGGATTGGTGTTCACTGAGGTTAGAACCGTCTCCAGAGAGGGAACTGTCAAAGGCTCTGCAGAAGGCAATGACAGCCCTTTAGCCTTGAGATAGAAAGCATCATGGCAAGGGTTGTGAATATTTACCAAAAGCCAAAGGAACATGAGGAAAGAACAGTTGAGAACCAGGTTTCCGGCAACAATGATCATAAGACCGCTCTTACCAACTGCTTATCCTCATGTTTTATTCAATAGCGCTTAATTTTTAGCCTCTGTTCACCCTTCCTTTCTCTTCTTCCACACAGTAGGTGATGACATCAAGCTTCATTCTGTTAAGTTTGAGCATCAGATTTACAAAGGGATAACCTAGGCATGAGTCCTAGTGGCACAAGTTTACTAGTTACATGATCGACAGCTGTGTGTGCTTTGACCTATTACTGAACAATTCTGATTCTAGTCTCTCCATCTATCAGGCACCATCCTGTTTAATGTGCCAGGGTTGGTATGTGGGCTGGGTAAAGAAAACAGACCTAATAGTCTCAGATATTCAGGCAAACCTAATGGCTTACTGTTGCTGTTTTTAAAAGGTTGTCTTTTAAAATGCTAGGTTAGAATTTGAAAGTACTAAAAACTTTCAAATCCTATGTAGCAATTCACATCAGTTACCTTCAACTTGAAAAGAGGAGGGAAGAAAAGAAATGTAAGACAGACATGCCATCCGCAGCTTGGCTACCTCCAGCTCTCTGTTCAGCACTTGGACTTTACTCAATGTGGATTTCTAAACCATAAGTTAGTTTTTATTTTTGCTCTGGCCATGACAGTTTCAAGCCTCAGGACTCTGGTCTACCCTTGATTGTGGCCACATTGACTACCCATCCCCCCACCATTGCTGTGACTTCTCTGCTGTAGTATCCATCTAGGTAGGCACTAGTAACAGTAGACTTCAGGCGGTGACCCAGTACTCTGCCAGTCTTGTGTCCTGATCCATTGCTCTTATTTTGTCCCTGGGCACAAGGGACCAAAGTTCCACATGATTCGATACGTTGCAGGCCTTCCTTCTGCTAGTTCCCACAGCTGTTTCTAATGCTTCCAGCATCTGTTGTAATGCTGGCCTTAAAAAAAAAAAAAAGAAAGAAAGAAAGAAAACAAAAACAAAACAAAACACATACTCATGACCAAGACAGAAAGAATAAGACTTTAGATAAATTAAACCATTTGATGAGGGTTTGTAACATGGTGGCCTCTGGTCCTAGATGACACTGTAAAGGAAAATATTAGAGACAGGTGAGGCTGCCAGTTGAATCATGAAGTGTGTTTAAAGACCTCAAGACTACATCTTATGATTCAAAGGCACATTAATGAAAAGGAGCAAAAACAAAAAATACCAGACCTCAGTCAGATAAGCTTCAGCATACACTCAGTACCTGGGGGTCTCAAACACAGAACATGGCAGACCATTAAAACAATCCATTTGGTACAGGCCTAGGTCAGGGCATAACAATGGTATGTTTAAAGTATACAAATGAGGGGCTGGGAAGATGTCTCAATGGGTAGAGTACTTGCCTTGCAAGCATAAGAACCTGAGTTCAATTCCCAGATCATGGGTAAAACAAGAGAGCTGGGAGTAGTGGTGGCATGTGCTTGTAATGCCAACACCAGGGAGGCAGAGACAAACGGAGCTTTAGAGTTGCTAGGCCAGATAGCCCAGACTACTTAGTGAGTTCCAGAACACTGAGAGACTTTGTCTCAGAAAAAAAAAAAAAGAAAAAAGAAAAAGATAGGTGGACAATGTCTCAGAAACAATATCAAAGCTGCCTTCTGACCTCCACATGGAAGTACATACACACACACACTCCCCCCCCCCAAAAAAAAGTGTATAATGAATGGAAGCCATTTGAGGCAGAAATTGTAAAAATAAAAAATTACTATCTTAGGCTACTATAACCCCTTCTGTCTACTGGTTGAAGATCAAAAGGTCCAGCTGTACCTCAAAGCTGCTGTGGCTTTGGCTCCTCTTTGAGTTACTTAGGTTTTTGCCTATAAAGCCTGAGGAGGACTCAGTGTGATTACTGGGGTCTTTTCTGACCTAGTATTATCCTATAAGAACATTTACAATACACAGTCTCATCATATACAAATCGCTATGTGTCAGGCAGCCTCTATGCCTGTCAAAGAGGCTCATATCCTGGTGGAACTCATGTATTTGCATAACCTTTCTCCCTGAGTATATTCTAACTGATAGAATAGGGCATTAAGGCAACCCCACTCCTGAAACTAAACTACAGAAAATTGTAACTCAATCTTGATAGCTGACACTCTCTCTTGCATGCATTGTTGAAGAAAGGTAACACACTGGGATCTGTGTGACAAGGAATTGAGAACAGATATGGGTAGCAGCCAAGAAGACCTAAGACCCTCGATCCAAAGTGCTTAATAAAACTGGATCTATCCAACATCCACACCAGTGAGCTTGAAGGATCCCTTCCCAGTGGATCCTTCAAGATAAGACCTCTATCCTGCCTAGCACATTAGTGAACCCTGAAGTAGAGGAGAAAACTGAGTGTATCTAGGACCATGAACCCCAAAAACTGATCATTTATGTGTGTTCTTTTAGGGTGCCAAATTATAGGATAATTTATCAAACCATAGATAACTAATGCATAGGGTTGTTTATATCCCTGAACTCAAATCTGCATCTTTGCTATTTATTTTGCATATTCTTGGACATTCTATAAATAAAATGAGCAATTATCTGGAACTTGGCTTAAGAACCAGAGAGAAAAAAAAAAGACCCAGGAAACTTGACTCCACTGCATAGTATCAAAGATAAAACAGGCAAGCTACTGAAAACTCTTGTTCTTCCCTACCCACACTCCAGCTTCAAAGTGTTGGAGTTCCATATGGAAGTTGTCAAAGGTTCATGTACCAAGAAAATGGCACTGCTCTCTCCACCAAACTCTGATACTTCACTTACATATCTGCATTTTTAAGAGAAGTAAATATATCTCCCCATCTATTCTCAGACAAAAATTGACACTGGCCAAAGGCACCACCCACATGGAAGAAGAAAAGTTGTTTACTTCAGGAGCATGGCCCATAGGTGAGAGGCAATGCCTCTGATGCTCCTCGTGAGACACTTAAACTTGATACCGGAATGTTCCTCTGGCTCCACCTCTGGCGCTCTGGATTGAACCTTATCTCACCAGCTTTATCACGTCCAGCTAGTTTATTTCCTATACCAGTGACCAATCTTCTGACCCTACCCTCACCCTCTCTGAGCTTCCCTGCATCCCATCCCAACATGAGCAATGGTTTCTATAGCTGTACATCATCTTTAAGATGAATCTCATAGCCTATACCTCAACCTGGGGTCCTTTCTAAAGGTCTGTCCATGGCTGTTTTCCATCCATGTTTCCTCTCCCTGTTGATCTCTCCTTCTAGCCACACAGCATGCTATCATATGAACAAGCCAAGATGTCACTCACAAGGCCTTTGCACTGCTGTTCCAGCTACTTGAACATTCTTCCTGCTGAAGGTTACCTATCTCACTTCTCATTTCAAGTTTCTACTCAAGGATTAGTTCCACAGAGAAGTCTCCATGGCCTAATCTTTGTTCAACAGAATCTACTCTTCCCCTTCTCATACCTTCTTCTTTTTAGTTTACTCCATAGTATTTGATCATAGTTAAATCTACAGTATATTCTGTGCTTACTGGCTCTGTTCTGTCCCTTCCCATGTCCCACTGAGTGTGTAGGCTCTGTTCATCTTGCCTTTTCCTATCCACAATGCCTAGGATAGCATCTTGTGTTCAGTGTTTTGCTGTACTGACTATGTATTTCATTAACAATCCCAGAAAAGAAGGCTAAAATGGAAAGTCATCATGGTAGACATCATAGGTAAAAAATCAAAGAAAAGGATATTTTCCAACTACTTGGCAATATTTGGAAGTAGTAAATAACCAGGGAAAGTATTTAAAGCATATCTCAATCTACCAACTTCTTAAAACACTTGGCTTACCATTCTTTTCTGAAACACAGTCAACAGAAAGAAACTAAAACACAATCTCCAACAGTGCCCAGCACTAAACAAATATGTTAAGTGCACTCAACTGTGACATAAGGCAAGATGGATCTGTAGTTCACATGATTACTGTAAAAGTAGTTTGGCTCCCAGGATCCATACAAATGCTGGGTACAGTGGTATACATCTGTACCTCTAGTGCTGGAGGGTTGGAGGCAGACAGATAAATCCAGTGTTTCTTCTGCTGGTCAACCAGTTTAACCAAAATAATAAACTCAAAGAAACTGTCTCAAAAAAAAAAAAAAAAAAAAAAAAAACAAGATGAACAACAATGGAGGAAGACTCACAGTATTGGCTCTGGCATGCGTGCGTGCACACACACACACACACATACACACACACACACACACACACATACACACACACATACACACACACACACATACACACACACACACACACACACACACACACGGGGGGAGGGGGGCACAAGCACAGGAGAGCACAATCTCATACACATGTACACATACACATAAGGAAGGTAGGTTCATAGGTTGGTAAGTAGATCTGGTCTCTGACTCTGGTTCCAGGCAGCTCCTCAAACCCTCAGAATTTCTGAGTGAAAGGGGTAAGAGGTACATCTTATGTGACACATAACAAGCCTCCCAATCCTTGGGTTTTTGCTAATGAGGACCAGAGATTTGGGGGGGGGGAGAGGGGAAGGCTTCCAGGGGAGAACCAATCAAGTGATTAGGAGGTTGGAATTTCTAGTCCCACCTCCTGACCTTTAGGGAAGAATAAGGACAATAAGACACCAGCCATGCCTAGAGAGTGAAGTCTCCATAGAAACCCCAAACAATGGGTGTGGAGAACATCTGGGAAGGTGATGCCCAAAGGAAGGCACAGAGGTTTTGCAGCTCTTTCCTAGCCCCAACCTCTCATGTTTTCTCATGTGTCTTGTCCTGAATTGTATCCTATACAATAAACTAACACATATGTGAAGCACTTCCCTGAGTTCCATAAGCAAACACGGACCCTGAGGAGGGATGGTGAGAACTACTACCAGAAGCAGAGGTGACATCTGAGACTTGTAGCTGGCATAAAAAATGGGGCAGTCTTCTGGGACTGGAACCTAATGTATGAAATCTGACAGGAGCCCTGGGGACTTAGGGACAGGTTTAGGGAGAGCTGCTGGAAACCCAGCTGGTGTGTGCCGAGAGTTAGAAAATGCTTTGGTATGGGAAATCCACATATTTCTTGTCAGAAATGTTTTGTGAGTGTAGAAAAAAACAGGAATTTTCCTCCCTTAGAACAACGTGATGGTCATATTTCTGCACATTTAAAAACTTCCTTGGGAAGAGGCACTAGTGCAGAGAGACCAGCAGGCACTTAGAGGTGGCTGAAGCATCAATATCAAACCAAATCTCATGCCAACCCTCAAAGTGGCAGGGCTCCCACCTTATATGTGAGAAATGTGTTCCTGAGAAAATTGGAACCAGGATTTGAACCCGGGTCTTTTCAAAGCCAGAGGCAGATTCCTATCTCATAGGCCCCATTAGGATAACAGTGTATTCAGGCCTTGACTACAGACTAAGAATGTCACTCTAGAAAACAGCACGATACAAGTCAACAAAAGCCTTCATGAGGACCAAGGAGATGGTTTACTGATCAAGCACTTAGATGAGGATCTGAGTTTAGATTCCCAGAACCTGTGTGAACCTGGGCATAATGGCAAACAAGGGTAATCCCTGTGCTCCTAGGGTGATTTGGGAGGTGGAGCCAGAAGAATCACTGGAAGCTCACAGATCGGCTTAGACTAGTGTAGCAAATATCAGCAGACTGTCTCCAGGTGCAAATCAAGCTAAACAAACCACCAGCTAAGCTCATTCTCTGACCTCCACACACATGTGTGCATGACATGTGTGCGTCTACACTAATACACACAAATGTGTACATGCGCACACACAGAAGGCTTCTCTGCTTGGGGCAGCAGGTATAAGCAGTGGGTTCAGATACTGTGTTACCATGCTCCACTCAACCACTGAGCTCTTCGTCTAACATGGCAGGCATCTCAATTGAATCCCAACCTTGAAAACTCAAGAGCTTCCAATTCACCGTGGATCAACCAACAGTGTTCTGGGTTTCAATAAAAGAAACAGCACATGAGCCCCTCAAGTGACTGTGAGCTTTGCCTTCCCTCCCATTCTGTGATGGATTAAAGTGCCTGTTACCATCATTGGTCCAGCCACTCAGCTGAGTATTAATCCATCAGCAAAGCATATCTGTTACATCTTCATTGCTACTCAAGTAAGCTTCTTCATATTCAGTGGTATTTTCTGTGATACAAAATTAGCAGCTTTGTAGTTAATAGGTTCTTCACATTGCTTTCCTGCTTGGAATGTTGTGATTGTTCAACAGCTCAGATTCATTTGGTTTTTACTGTCTGAGTATGTGAAATTAAGCAAATCTATAGGGAGTGTATACCCCAGAGTCTTTGGATTTTCACACTCTCCGCTCAAGGACAATTCAGACATTTAAAATGTCATGGATAATTAGCCAGCCTCTTTATAAATAAGATTTTTTTTTTTTTTTGCTCTGATAGAATCACAAAGTTTGCCAGCCTCCGGCATAAATGTACTCATTAGGAAGAGATCAGATATTCTTTAAAAAGTTGTTTATGTTTTTGCAAAAATAGAGCTAGGCAAAGGGGTGGGAAGGACACAAGCCAAGAGGTAGAGACGCCAGTGGCTAGACCAAAGAGAAGATGAATCTAGACCTAGAGGCTCTCAGGATGTAGATCTAGAGCTGCCCACAATCTAGACTAGAGACAGCCAGGTTCTAGATCTAGCAGTGCTTGAGGTCTAGACTAAAAGTGCACAGGGCCTAGGTCTAGAAGTGCCCAAGGTCTATACCTAAAGATATCTAGGGTCTGGACCTAGGGATGCCCAGGCTCTGACCTGAGAGATACCCAAGATACAGAACTCAGATCTAGCACTATGAAATCCTGAAGAGATCAGGCCTTTATTACTGTTTTCTTATCTGTGAACACTACCTCCAATTCTTAAAATCCTCATCAAACTATAAGGACCCAGTTGAGAGGAGTGTGAAATAGATCCTAGGCAGGTGACATGAACTCCATGAGTGAGGTCCAAGGCATCCATAACTTTTCTTCTTTGCAACTCTGGTATTAAGCTATTCCAGAACTGTGCATAGATACACTGCTAAAAAGGTTCAGCAGTAAAATATCTGTCAACATCAGATGTAAACCAGGAGTATTACTCACTTTTTGTTGTTGTTGTTGTGATAAAGTACTACACACAAAAGCAATTTAGGGAAGACAGTTTATTTGGCTTATGGTACCAGAGGGCAAAGGCGCCATCATGTTGGGGAGGCACAGGCACAAATGGCAGGCATGGCCGTAGGGGCAGCAAGATGAGGGGTTACGTCTTAAACAAAAAGTATGAAACTGAGAGAGTGATGCTGATATGGCTCAAAGCCTGCTCTCAGTGACACACTTCCTCCAGCAAGGCTGTACCATCTAAACTTCTCCCAAACCCATCACTCAAACCACCACACTGTTACAAAAAAGAAAGAAAGAAACCTTCTTTTGTGTACCTAGTGGAACACACCATATTATTAAAACATGTAGCAAACAGTCAATGTGAATACACACAAAGAATAGCTGTTGCCATGGCTACTGAAATGTGGCTACTTCCTTCCCAATTAGAGGTTGGTCCTAAGATAACTGTGAAGCTCTATGCACCTAACAAAAAGTGGCTAACATCACTTGCTATACAAGAATGAGAACCTGATTTCAGATCCTAGCATCCACACTAAAATAGAAAAAAGAAAAAAAAGCCAGACATGGCCATGCACATGTCTGTAATCTCAACATTGTGGGACTGAAGAAAAGAGGACGCCTGAGGTGTGCTGGTCACCAGCCTAGCTCTAGGTTCAGGGAAACACCCTGTCTCAAAAGAACAAGTGGGAGGGCAGGCCTAGTTCACACACTGGCACACACATAAATGCCACATCAAACACAAACACACACAAAGTTAAAAATGTATCAAAACCCAGAAAAAAGTTAAAAGCAACTGAGTATCTGAGGAGATGGCTCAGTCAGTTAAGTGCTTACATTATAAGCATAAGAAACTGAATTCAATCCCCAGAAATACCAGCTCCCACCAAGTGTGGTAGCACAACACTTGTCATCCTAGTGCTGGGGAGGCAGAGACAGATGAATCTTTGGGGCTCACTAGTCTACTTGGCAAGTCCAAGGCCAGAGAAAGACCCTGCATCAATAATTAAATAAATGAGTAAATAAATAAAGTGAATGGTGGCTGAGGATCAACAGCATGCAATGTTGACCTTTGGTACCGACATACATGCACATGGCATATGTAAATACACATGAGCAAACACACATGCACTCCTGTTCTCTCTCTCTCTCTCTCTCTCTCTCTCTCTCTCTCTCTCTCTCACACACACACACACACACACACACTTAACTAAACAAGCAAATGTAGTGTGAGCATCCTCATTTTGAAAGATCCTATTTGGTACCCACACAACCATCAAGGTACTTTGCCAGTTGCCTCTGGGTTATTATGCTGTTCTGTGTGTGATAATTAAGAGCTGTTTCTGTTCTAGAAACCAACCCCTCCCCAGTGAACTGGCCAGCTCAACCTATTCAGCCTTGAAAAGGCCTGGCATGTGTCATGTCACTGTTACTGGCTAATTGTGAAATGTCCCTCACAGGCTGGAGTGTTTGAAGAGTTGGTCCCTCTTTGATGATACTGTTTTAGGATGGTGATGGAACCTTGGGACCATGGGGCCTAAATAGCATCTTAAGCAACTCTGAGGCTTATAAACCATTCTACTGCTAGCCACTGAAATATGAGGAATCCTAGCTGTACCTTCCCATTACCAAGAACTCTGCCGTGCCTTCCTCACCTTGATGGTGTAAACTTCCTGAAACTGTGCCAGAATAAACCTTCTGACTCTTAAGCTGTGCTGACAAGCTTTGTCACAGTGACAAAGAAAGCAGCTGATACATGTACCATGCTCCAGGCTCAGTGAGCTTAGCTTGTGGGTCACTGCAGGCAGCAGTATAGATTTACAGAGTCCAGTATAAAACCCAGCACCATAGGAACTTACTGAGAGAAAATGAAGTCATTTCTGACTGTTTCCTATGAAGGAGTCAAACAGATGAGAAATAACTTGGAAATGCAGCATGGAATGGCTGTTAGCTTCCACTGCAACACAAATCTGTGAGTACCGGGAGCTTGAGCAGGAATTCCATTCTGAACTGGGCCTGATACAATGTTAACAGGACCTTGGTCAAGCCACTTTACATCACTCATATAAATGTGGTTTAGAGTATGAAGGTCTGTTTTTGCAGACATATCTAGATCACCTTTACAGAGATGGGTGTGTGTATGGAGGCTGACAGCTGAGCTCCTGACACAGAGAAAGAGGCATACAGTCATTCAACCAAGGCTGGGGGGTGGTGGTGCACACCTTTAATCCCAGTACTCGGGAGGCAGAAGCAGGTGGATCTCTGTGAGTCCAAGGCCAGCCTGGTCTACAGAGCTAGTTCCAGGACAGGTTCCAAAGCAATACAGAGAAACCCTGTCTCAAAACAAAACAAACAACAACAACAAAACAGTCATTCAACCAAATACCTGAGCCAACAGTGGCCACTCAGGCTAGAACCTCTTGTCCTGAACCCTATTCCTTCAGGTGCTACACGGCTCAGGCAAGTTTGGGCTGGGCTCCCTTCTGGGAGATGTTGTAATCTGAGATTAACAAATGCTTCTGATTTTTCAAAGAGAGA
The DNA here is from genome assembly GCF_943737965.1 of Phodopus roborovskii. Taxonomy (NCBI): domain Eukaryota; kingdom Metazoa; phylum Chordata; class Mammalia; order Rodentia; family Cricetidae; genus Phodopus; species Phodopus roborovskii. Next base: position 48,803,519 of record NW_026126511.1, on the reverse strand, counting down.
TTCAAGAACTCTTCCACAGGCATGCTTCTCCCAAAACTTCTGTTCTTGTCCTGAATTTTAAAACTACGATGTGACATTTTAACATATGGCAAAGAGAGATGAATTTGAGATCGCTTCAAACTACTTAAAAAGATCTGCATTAAGCAGAGACTTCCATTACTACAGTTCTAATAAGTCCTGGTTTCATCTGGGCTATCAGCGACAGAGTAAGTAATTACCTTTCAACTTAGGCTGTTCCAGCCCATTAGGCCAATACTGATGACTCAGAAAAGGCGTCCATAGCTAACTGCAGATAAAAGATGAAATGGAATGGAAGAAAATGCTGTGGCCTTGGCCTGCCCACACACATCTATTGTGAGGGATGAATCAGAAACAAATAAATGTGATAGGGTGATAAGGCTTCAAATGTATATATTCAAAATAGGAAGTAGAGTCACAACTACCAAGGTAAAAACAGAGAAAAATGCCTCCACTATGTCACATATTTGAAAAACCTTCAATCACCAGCGAAAGTGTTTAACTGTGTATGAACATCGTATCCAAATGGAACCAATCATCCTCAAAGTGAAGGTATATATGCAGCAGGTATTCATTCAACAAGCCAGTCAATATAGGAGGCTCCTTGCTAGGTGCTGGCAGTTTGTGAAATATGATTCTCTTCAAGAGAGACAGGGCAGTCATGGTAGCCACACCTCAGTGTAGGGATTTTCCAATAAACACAATTACTTGAAAGTTCTATAACTTTTATTTTAACCAAGAATCACAGATACAATTAGCTTGTACATGTTACTCCTAAGTTATATTTCTGGCCTTTGGAGAATGGAAGTGTGGTCATGGTGACTTGTTAACCGTGTGCACCAAGTTGGGGAGATCAGAGTAACAACCTTAAAACTAGAACCACAATATCCACAATTCCCTGTTAGAGTGCATGGAAGAAATAAGCAGCTCTAGAGAAGACCACCGGGGAGGAACACTGCTCAAGACAAGCCAGGAAGGTTTAGGAGGCAGCGTGGTCACCATGGTGTCTTATGAGTGCCTGGTATTAGGAGTAAAGCTGGAAGTGAACCTTGGCAGATTCCATGGCAGGCGAGGGTGACCAAGGCGGGGGACAAACATGCCAGGCAGACAGCGCTGAAGTGAGAAGTTTTACGAGAAAGGGAAGGGAGGGAGGAAAGAGAAAAGAGACACAGAGACTGGGGGGGTATGCAGAAGAAAAGAGGGAGACAGGAAAATCCCAGGGGAACAGTGGGAAAGAGACAGGGAAAGACATAAATGAGTAGAGGGTTTCTTTTAAAAGGTCCTCAGCACCTGGGCTGACCAGGGTACTGCCTGAATGCATTCTGCCAGGTGACAGGGACAGGCCACCATAATGCCTGATTCCTTCCACCTGGGTCTCCTACTTGTTCCTACAGGGAAGCAGGGGTACTATGAGCTGGGAGGACATCTGGAGAAGGGGTAGTACCAGCCAGAGAACTATCGGGAGGCCTAGAAGTTTGAGTGGAACCACCATGGGAAAGCATGGCATATACCCCCAGACAGCCTGGCTGCTGTCACCCTCCTGACTGCTGTCCAGCCTGAGTCCTCCCTCACCTGTGCTCTGCTCACCCAGGAGGCCTTCCATCAGCCCACTTTCTCTCTGTCACACCACCAGGAACTTTTCTATCTGTGTCCCTCCTGTTCTTTCTCCTTTTGAGGGTGGGGTATGGGTCCATCCCATTCCCCAACTTTACCAAGTACCAAGTACCCAGTACCTTTTCTAACACACAAAGCATGAGGGCTAGCCCTGGTTCCTTCCCCAGTTCACCCTAGGCTAGTTCTCCCCTCAGAAGCCTGCCCAAAATGGATTCCTGACTGGAGGAGGCTGAATACTGTTACCCAAGCTCATGGAGCTGTCTCCCATAGCCTCACACACAACCCAGGTCAATTTTAGTGAAGACAAATGTTGCCATGTGCAACTTAAATAGAAATGCAATCATTTTCTGATGCAAATGTTCAACATGGGACAGACAAGGAACACAGATGACTGCAGGAAAAAGCATAGGAATGACAGGGAAGCTGTGACGATGAGGGCTGCAGACTGAGCTAGTCAAGGCAGGATCTGGAAGACACAGCATCTTGAAAACTGGAGCCTGGCTGCAAGCCCAGAAAAGAGACAAGCGGGAAGCTTCCTGGGCATGGGGCCCACGGAGGGGGCAGCATACGTTTGCTGGTACTTGGGAGATGCCTAGAGAGCAGTTAAAGCTTTTGGGCAATACCTGGAGGCATTCCAAGGAAACTGAGTTTTCAAGGTCAGGGTTCAAAGAGAGACATCGAGGCCCCTGTGAACATGGGGTGAATCAGCCGCTGATAAGATTTCCGTCTGACTAGACCAAGTTGTATCACGAGTCTGCACTGTGTCCTGATCTTCTGTTAACCCCTCAGCTTCTTTGCCTCCACAGTCTCTTGACTTCACAAGGACTGGGTTATGTGATGTAGCTGAGGCTGCCTTTAGACTCACACAGCAAAGAACAAAGACTCCTGGCAGGCATAGAGCCTGCAGCAAAGAGGCATCCTGCCATTTAGCTGTCTTCTATCTGAAGAGCTAAAGAACCACATATTGTAAGCAGAGGTATTAAGATTTAAAATAAAACACACTGTACTGAGAGACTATGAGCAGAGGGGCTCAAAATGATGGCTGTAGAAAAAAAAAGCCGCCCCCAAAATGGCTTCCACTTTCCATCTGGAATGTTCTTTCTGTGCCCCTCTCCCCAGCATTCACCTTCCAGACTCTCAAGAGACCTAGCTTGAAGGTCATCTCACTTTTCTGCTGTCTTTGTTGTGACCATTTCTAGCTGGTCAGTGGCACTGGGGATAATTTAGTCACCCCATTTATCAATATAATTTCTTCAAGATCCACTCAGCTTTGTACCTCAGTATCCTGGCCTGGCATGTCACAGGCTCCTGTTTTTATAAGGACTTATAAAAGTTTTGGTGCTAGAGGTTGGGATTGAACCCAGGGACTTGCATATGCCTAGCAAGTGCTCTACTCCCAACAGGTAGTGCCTAACTGTGGTGGTCTAAATAAGAATGGTTCCCATAGACTCACAGATTTGAATGCTTAGTTAAAAAGGATTTAAGAGGTGTGGCCTTGTTGGAGGAAGTGTATCACTGAGGGTTCAGAAGCCTAAGCCAGGCCAAGAGTCTCTCTCTTCCTGCTGCCTATAATTCCAGATGTAGAACTCTAAGCTACTTCTCCAGCATCATATCTGCATGCATGCTGCCATGTTTCCTGCCTTGATGACAACGGACTAAACCTTGAAACTGTAAGCCAGTCCCAATTAAATGCTTTCTTTTGTAAGAGTGACCATGGTCATGGTGTCTCTTTACAGCAAAGAACAGTGACTACCACACCAACAAATGAATGAAAGATCTGTGGAAGATGAAGCAAGCCACTGGCTCTCTTGCAGCTTAGTGACTATGTTTCCTTTCCCTCTCTGGGAAATTAGCTCTTCCTACAATTTTGGCCTCTCTTTGGGAACTTCTCTCTGGCTTTCTTCTCTGACACCATATTGACCCATTCTTTTTGCACCTCCACCCCTAGCCTGAATTCAAGTCCATCTTCCATATCAACTGGCTGTCCACTGACACACTTCCTGATCTCTGCCCTTAGTTGATATTCTATTCTCTAGCCAATGTCCATCTTCTCTTAGCCATCCTTCCTCATCACCTCAGCTACCCCAGCTGGAATATTCTGCCCCAGCTCTAGAGTCAACAGTAGAATGAAGTCCCACAACTATGTCCTTCAGAAGAGTCCCTCCAGTCTCAGTCATCTCTTTCTGGTCCTTTCCAAGGTTCTCTAAGCTCCTTTAGAGCTAGCATCATCTCCTGAGCAGGGTAACACACATTTCCCCCTCCTCCTCCAGGCCGCCAACTGTCTTTGTTCTCACAGTGTGACAGATCTCTGCCACAATTCCTTCCATTCCTCCAAACCCAGCCACAGTGGAGCATCCCTTGTCCACTGGGAAGATGTTTATCAGACGTTATTTATTGTTTTTATTGTCACTATAATTGCATGTGACACTATACAATCCCTGTCCTATAACTTAAGTTCTTTTGTTCTTATTGCCTTCCTTAAAGTCTTTGGACCTAAGATATTGTGTCCTCCTTCCTGATGGAAGATAGAGAAGCATCCATAACATTATTTAAGAAGGGCCTTAGCAGACTACACAATAGAGCGCACTATAGTTTCAAGCAATGGTTTAACAGGGCTATGCTGTTGTTAAAGTGATGGACTCTGCACCAGCGCTGCTATCAGCCAGACAAATTGCAGAGGCACTTTAAAGATGATTCTCAAAGTGTTCTCACATGGTTGAGCTAATGATTTTGCCTTTTCCCAAAGTCTCATCTTGTGTAATTAGCTGGGTGCTTCTGTATTGGTGGTTTGCAGTGTCTGCCCATGCTGTCAAATGTGCAGTAGTTTGATGGCTGGGCAACAGTGGTGTTGACAACTTTAAGAGTATATTTCTTTCCTACAGTTCTATACACTAATAATAATTTGTTCATTATTTAATGTCTCATCAACAAAGACATAAAGTCCTTGTTTTCTCTCACAGCAACTAGAAGGGAGGGCACTCCTAAAGAGTCCTGATACAAAGACACAGCATACAAGGAGCTACTCGTTTTCTTAAAGGTTTATTTTCCAAATGCAATGTTTAAAACAGAGTTAACTCTCTTAAAATGTTAGCATTCGCGGTTTTTACAGGGTCATGGAGTTCAGAGAGATAAGAAGAGATAGGCAGGGGAATGGTCAACAATACAGAGAGACCAAATGTTTCTAAAACACATTGAAATAGTGTGTGTGCTTGCTCCCTGCACCTTCAGCAGAGTGGTACAGATATAGGAGAATAGCTGGAATATGAGGAGGTTGGGGCAGGGGTGGCAATCTTCTCAACTAAAGTAACAGTAATAGCGAGGCACTCAAAGAGCCTGCAGGGTCCAGTTTTTTTAACCAGGCAAAGGCTAGGCAAACATCAATTCTCATGATCCCTGTGTAGCATCCTGCTGGAGGTGCTAGTCAGCACAATAAGGCAAGAAAGGAATAAAACACAAAGGAAACAGGCAAATGGTATCAGTGTTCACAAAAGGCATACTCATTGTCTCAGTCCATGAAGACTGTAAGAGCAAGCTGTTAGAGGTGGCTTATAGACAACCAAAATGTAGTTCTCGCCCTAAATCCAGAATGAAGGCACCATCTGCTGTGTGTGGGGAGGTTCCTCTTCTGGCTCATAGGTGGTTGTCTTTTCATATGCCCTCAAGTAACTAAAGGGGTAGGGATAATTATGAGGTCTTTTTCATTCAAATGAAGGGGAAGCATTGGATTGGTCACTTTTGGATCACATGACCACATCTGACAGAGACAGCTTTGGAAAGGAAGGGCTTGTTTTGTCTCATGATTTCAGAGGTACAGTAGGCAGAGTGGTTCCATACTTGGTGGCAGCAGCAGGGAGTGGCAGGTTGTTCACATGGCAACAGACCAAGAATCCAAAAGAACAGGCTAGAACCAAGGACAACTATCACCCTACTCAAAGATCCTTCTCTAGTCGTCCATTTCCACCAGTTAGACCCCACCCACTCCCTTTGAAGGACCTAGCATTTCAAATATGAGCTTGCGGAGATATTTCAGTCAGCAATAACAAGCATGTATCTCCAAACCCCGCCTCCCAACACCATCACACTGAGTGTTAGGATTTCCCAGTTCTTTGTTTTGACCAAAGACTGCTCTTAGGACCTCCAGTCATCTGGGCAAGCATGCATATGGAGCCACATCTCTAGCAGAAGTCAGGATTTCAACACGTGAGTTTTGAAGAACACACACAGTCTATGAGAGTCTACATAGACATACCAAAGAATAAACAAAAACATTACTAGAAGTAAATGAGCTTAACAAGTCTGAGGAGACAAGGTTAACACAGGAAAAACAAATGAATTTATCTATTAATGAGTGGCTATAAATGAAGGGAGATGGAGATACTGCTTATGACATTGAATAAAATAAGTTTGGTCCAGATTTGTCTTTCCATCTTCCTCAGCAACATCTTTTGAAGGACACATCCATCATTTTTCTTGAACACCTTCTTATTTTAAGTCCTAAGAATCATTTGCAGTCTTCAAAAGTCAGAAAGGCCCCTCCAACACTTTCCTCAAGTATGACAACTTCATGCTTCACATTTGGGTTACGGATGTATTTTGAGTTAATGCCATAAAAGACGTAAGGTAAATAGTTCTAAAATAAGAAAATTGGCCAGTGAGATAGCTCAGCAGGTAAAGGCACCTTCTACCCAAGCCTCCTCAGGTCAAATTCAGTGATGTGCACCTGTAATCCCAGCATCTTACAGTGAAACAGGAGATGAGAACCAGAGAATCACCCTAACACAGCTAGCCTGGAGCATGCAACATAGCAGAAACAAAAGAGATGCTCCTCAACAAAGAGGAGGAGGACCAGGTCCTGAAAGTCATCTTCTCAACTCCAGAAATGTGAACTTGTGCTCACACCTCTCCCTTTCTCCCTCCCTCTCTTTACCTCTCTCTCTCTCTCTCTCTCTCTCTCTCTCTCTCTCTCTCTCTTTCTCTCTCTCTCTCTCTCTCTCTGTCTCTCTCTCTGTCTCAGACACACACACACACAATAATAAATTTTAAAAACTAAAATAAAAGAAACAAATAGTGAAGGATCCAAGCAGCAATACCATGACAAACAGAAGCAGGCCAGAAGCAGGAAGTCCACACAGAGGTGTGAATCCCAGCCTCCCTTCTGCAGCACCAATGAGATTTCCAGTTTCCTATTGGATGAATTCACTAGTTGGTCGGTTAAGGCTCCTTAAAAAAAAATGAAGGAACAAGTTAGTTACCAAGCACAGCCAGATTTTGCATTCTACCACTGACTTTAACAAAAGCAACTGGAATTTTACTAGGAGTTTGTCTGTTATGTGGAATTGGTGGTATATGTGTATGCTATATGCATATACCCAATGCTTGTACATGCAAAGCAAAGGGCAGAGGAGGATTCTGGTGTCTGCCTCTATAACCCTCTGCCTTATTCTTTTAGACAGGGGCTCCCACTGAACCTGAAGTTCTCCTTTTCAGCTGTACTGGCTGACCAGTGGGATTGGCCTATCTTACCCCTTGACAATGAAGTTATAGTTATATGAACAATCATGATCAGATATTTTACATGGGTTCTGGGTTCTAGGGATTCTAACTAAGGTCCTCATGCTCACACCACAAGAGTTCTTACCAACTGAGCCATCTCCCTTACTCCCTATAGGTTTGTACATCAGTCTCAATTTGAATATTTAGAAGACAGAACTATCGCCAGCCACTGGGAGAAACGGAGATGAGAAACATTTCATGAATGCAAAGTATTTAGAACATTGCCTTTGTTAGACTCTACCTCTAAAGACATGCACATACCACACAGTGATTCAGAACAAGCAATTCCTCAACATTCTTATCATGAACACATGCACTGAAGTCAGTTAGCATTACCAGTGACTGGAAGCAATATGCCAGGTGGATTGTTACATACTTGGCATCGTCAAGATGCCATTGTCTTCCAAGTGGATGATTTATTCTGGCAAAGGCCCTACTGTTTGTCACTCTGGGGGAGTGTGGGAGACTTCTACTTGGGTGGAGGGTGTACTGTGTAAGTTTTAAGACCCTTGAGCAGCAAACACTGGTGCAAGATTTCAGAAGAGAAGTAGTTTCAAATTCCAACTGAAGCCCTTCCTCGATGTGTGACATCAGGCCAGTAGCCTCACCTTCTGGAGCCTCATTATCCTGACCCTGACTTATAAGATGGAACACAAATGCTTCATCAACCAGCCCCCCCACACACACACACGCACACACAGACACACACTAGTTCAAGCACTGTTTAAATATTTAATTGATGCTGCCTCTCTCTTCTCTACTTTCCAAACATCATGCTGTAGAATTCTCTCCAGCGACTGGGGTGGTTTTCTAACAGTGACAATTGTGTCATGTTCAGAAGATAGCATTACCCAACTATGAACCCCAGACAATGACAGTCCTGAAGGTGGTGCCTGCAGCAAATGGGACACGATAGGATTGGTGGGGCAAGGAAAGGCTGCTAGGAGAGGGAAACTCATTCTTTTGGAGGGTATGACCACTGATAGATGCTTCATTGTGGGGCCACACATGCAACTATAGATGGGCAGCACTAAATGGATTTAGTGGTTTACCAGAACACAAAAGAGAAGAACAAGGTGACGATGTTGGGAGGCAGATGTGTTGTGGAGGGCATGGAGGGACTAGGAAGAGGGATATGATAGTAGGCGTGATCATATTTCATTGTATAAGTGTATGAAATTCTCAAGAATAAAGAAAATGTTCTTTTTAGTCACTGTGATGTCTGTCACAATGGCACATTCAACATGAAAGCAAGGGCAATCCAGGGATATATAAAGACCCACACAGGGACAGCTCAGCTGGCTGGGGACATCACTCCTGTGAGGTGGAGGACTAGGAACAGAGTGAACAATATCCTTTGTTATTGCCAAGCTTGAAACTCTGCACAGAAAATAACACAAATTTACAGAACAGGGGCTGCTCATTAGTAAAGAAACTGTAGTTAAGACGCACTTGATGCTCACAACCATTCCTCAAGATTGTCATCCTGACTTCAAAGCACAGGTTCATAATAAAAAAAAAAAAAATGGCTAATTCCTTGATTTCTTTTTCCATTTTCCTGTGTGTGCTCATGGTATGCATGTGTGTCTACATATGATGCGCAGGTGTATGTGTACATGTGTGCATGTCCATGTGGAAGCCCAAGGTTAATGTTGGTAAATCATCCTGGATTGCCCATCCACCTTATTCACTGAGGCAGGGTCTCGTAATCAAACCAAGAGCTCACAGACATGGCTAGTCTTGCTAGCCAGCTTCTGGAGCTAAAATTACAGGCAGGCCGCCACACCCAGCTGAAATTTTTTATTTTTTATTTTTTTTTTTTTGTAGGTAGGAAAACTGAAGTATATGGAGCACAAAGGACTTGTCCAGAGTCTCAAAGCTAGTAAGCCACAAAGATGGGACTCTAACCCAGACTTCCAGGGTCTAACACCCACACTGCCCATTAAGAAGGGCAGCAGTCCCATGTGCCTGTGTGGTCACCTCATCGTAAACGGCAGCAGGACACACAGGGGTCCTCCATAGGCACCAGCACCATTCTTGCCCTCAGAGGAGGGGGTGGATGCATGTGAAACCACAATTACTCACTGAGTTGCATGCCTTCTCATTGTTTATCTCACAATTAGAACGGGGGACCAGCTTTGAACACAAGGCTTTGAACACTGTGAGGGTTCCCAGTGCGGCTGTCCTGGACAGCACAGCACAGAGGCTGGGGTACAGGGGAGATGGTGCCTAGTCTCCCCTGCCTCCTCCTGTCCTTTGAATTAACATGCTGGAATTACTGAAGCAAAAGCCCAGCTAATCTCCCGGCTGGCGTGACTGTCATTATCATGCCGTGCACACATGCATATTCAGCCAGATTTAAGGGAAGAAGTGAGCCTCCCTCATGGCACTGCTGATAAACAGCCCCCCAAGTCCCCCCTTTTTCCCCTGTGCTCAGCCCAAGAACATTTAGAGACCTTGTCATACTTAAAAGTGATTTGCCCATAAGTCTTTTATATGTTAATAACCTTGTACACTGAATATTTCATACTGGGGATGACGATTTGATTGGTCTCCCCATGACTCCCAGCACAATAGGAATGGCTTCAGCTTTCTCCAGTGCCTCTGGACACCAATCTTCACATTCAAGCTCACCTGGCTGGCTGTGTCATACAGTACACTTATTTCCAAACAAAACATTTTAATTCCTGGTTGGGAGAGAGGCTGGTGGTGGGTAGTACTGGAAGAGGATAAAGAAGTGGAAGGAGGACAGGGGGGAAGATTTTCCTGATCCAGATACACTAGTTGCCCACTTTTCTCCAGCTGGTGCAGGCTGATTTACATGGTCCTTGCTCTGCTCACAAGTTGACTAGATGTGTCTGGGTGTGTCTCCACCCTGGGAACACACTGAGAAGGGCTAGCAGAGAAGGGCTGGAAAGAAGCTAGCACCCCGAGTGAGCATCCACCTAGATCAGTGGGTCTCAACCTTCCTAATGCAGCAACCCTTTAATACAGTTACTCATGTGGCGGCCCCCAACCGTAAAATCACGTCACTGCTACTTCATAACTGTAATTTTGCTACTACCATGAATCATAATGTAAATATCCAATATGTAGGGTATCTGATGTGCAACCCCTACCCCAAAGGGAGTCAAGCCTCTGCTTTTGATGCTCACAGTAAGCATCCAGGATTGAGATTTAAGGGCTTGGCTACTTTGAGAAAGGAATAGTAGTCCTTCATGAGTTCATTCATTCCTGCAACTTGGGAAACCAAACCTGGAAAAGCCTGCAACCACCACCCTACCTGCCCACCCCATTCCACCTTATGTGACTAGCTTGGCTCTTCTGAGTGGAGGCAGGGTCATGGGTGCATCCCTTTCCCAAGAGACCTTCCTTGTCCACATCAGCCTAGGAATTTTTGTATTCCCTAAGGTATATATCACAGTGTTTTATGCCCCAACTGCAAAATCATGGCCCTGATGCAGATCCTAGCTACACTATGGATCGATCTGGGGTGAGGGGATTAGTTTCCAGATGTGTTGTTCCTCAGCTGGAAGGAGATGACAATAGCACATACTCTCGGGAGATTCTGTTTTCTTTTTAAGTTTAGGATGGTATTGGGTCCTAGTCAGCAATGACTCTACCCTCCCTGCCACCACCCATTGAGTGAGTCTTTGCTCGGCACCTCCAATTTAAAGATAAGGAAGCTGAGGGTCTCACATATTCCGTCCTGCTTTCAAGACTATAGGTCTTGATTTTGGACTTAGGACAGACTGTGAAGACCCACAGAGCTCTGCAGACTAACAGAAAGAAAACCACTGTGTACCAACTGCCACTCACTGCCCAACACATGGCTCAGAAGGGACTCTCTGCTCTGCCCCCTACCACCCTGCTCCTACTCCCTTGCTTAGGCAAGGTTTGCTAGGGAATATGACTTGATCTTATTTAATCACATCTCATAGGTCCTGTTCTTATGTATGCTTGAACTTTGGGGAGCAAGGATTTTGTTTTGTTTTGTTATAAAGTATAGGGACTGGAGGGCTTAGTGCTTAAGCCATCCAAGTTCAGTTGCAAAGACCCAAGCTCAGTTCCCAACACCCATATCTGATAGCTCACAGATGCCTATAACTCTTACTCCAAAAGTCTAATGCCCTCTTATGTCCTCCTTGGGTACCAACACTCACATGCACATACCACAACACAGATACACATTTGCACATATTTTTAAATTTAAAAGGGAATTTTAAAAAAAGCAAAAAAAAAAAAAAAAAAAAAAAAGTGCTTAAGCCAGAGACAGTGCATATACTATTAAACAGACCAGTGTTAGTTCTCATCAAAGTCAGTGCAAAACAAATGCATCTGATGTAATGATATGAAGTCTAACTAGAGGCCTGTGCTCAAAAATACAACACAAAACAAGAGCCAATTGCACTGTCCTTGGTTCAGTGCTCCAGTCTGAGATGCACACCAGCATCACCTGAGAGCATCTGAAAAATATCACCACTGAGGCCTCAGTCCTGAGAGTCTAAGTTCATGGTCAAGGATGGAGAGTCCAGCATCAGAATGCTTTCCCAAGAAGTTACTCCAGCAATTCTTAAGCATATCTTGGCTTAAGTTTCCAATTTCAAAGTCCACGCTATTCTAGAGGAAAGAAAAGCTCATGTATTTCAAGTGCTTCCATGTCTAAAGCATTGTACTCCAGTTCAAGGGCAGTATATTATAAACTTTGAAAGTAAAAATTGTGATAGGCTTTAGATACAAGTCTATAATATCAAGCACTTTGTTGTTGTTTTCAGTTGGGAGAGCCATAGAGAGGAGAGGCTAAGTTTTAAACCAGCACAGCATTAAACTTGCAAGAGGCTCAAGAATTCAATGGTCCACCTCTGGTTCCACTACACAACCCAAGAATGGAAGTACACAACCCTTGCCAAAATATCCAGAAAAGACTGGCTGGCTGCAGCCCTGGGACACTAGGCATGGGGAAGAATTTATGAGAAGTCGAACAGAGAGACCAGGGGAGACTAGACTAGGACTCCATTACACTGTAAATGCTCAGAGTTCCGGAGTAGTGGAAGAAACACCTACACCAACCTTATTCTCGCATTTTCATTACACCTGTTAAGAGTATGCACCTTTAAGGACAACATGTGGGATTTTTGAGAAAATGAAAAAATAAAATCTTCAGAGAAGGACCTAGAAAATCTAGCAGAACTAACAAAAGGCAGAGGAAAATGACCCTTTCTTGGATTTCCATGAGGGGACCCTGCAGTGTGTTTTCCCTGTCGGCTCAGGGTCTGGTGCACAGAAAGGTTACTTCTATTAATACACTAGGATCTTCAGCTGCCAGCACAGGCAGGCTCTGGGGGCCACCATAATGGTATTTGTGTTGTGCCTTGTGTCTTCATGGAGCTACCTACTGCCATTCAGGCAGACAGTGTCCATCTAGGCAGGGACTGAGGGTCCTCTAAGATGCTAACCAGTCCCCTAATAATGCCCCTGGATCAAGGCATTCCCCGGGCCTTCTTCTTGATAAACAGATGCGTCTTTGATCTGAAACATCATTGTCATGCTATAGAATTCTGTCTCTACTCCATGCCACACCGATTTCACAGTTACTCTTCCATATTGCTGCTTTATCTGGGTTTACAGTATGGCACCAATGCAGGCCTTTTTCTCTACAATTCTGAATGCGCAAATAGCATCCCTGTAGGTCAATGGTTAAAAACATCCAGCCGTATGTACAACAATTACCAGAAGCCACTGCTACCTATCAGCACATGCAGCTGTTCTCACAGAAGCACTGAGGTAGGTGCTGGCATCAAGAGGAAAGGGTGTGGCAAAAGAATGAAGGATACCCCAGGTTCTCAGTCCATGGACTCCAATGCCAAGACACTGTCTCAATCCATTTAGGGTGCAGTAGCAAACTGCCGCAGACTTACAAGGGTGGTTTACAACAGCTGAAGTTTGGTTCTTAGTTCGGAAGAGTGAAAGCTCAAAGTCAGGAGGACATTCAGTCAGTTTCTGGGAAGAGCACTCTTCTGGGCTATACCAGCCTCTGGCTGTAGTATCACACGGCCCCAAAGACTGAACATTCCTGGACTCCTTTCCTGAGGCACAGACTTTAGTGGTGAGGGCTCCACCCTCAGGTCCTGTTAGCATCCAGGCACATCTTGGCCCCACCCCTTGGAGACCTGGCAGAGTGTGTCAACCCTCTACACATGGCAACCAGAGCCATGGCTCTATGCAGATGCAAAGAGACAAGTTCTGCCCACTCCAGCTCTTTCTTTCCCACTGTTCCTCTGAAGAGGCAGGCAGGTCTTTGCCTCTCTCTTTTTCTCCTCCTCCTCCTTCCTCCTCTCTCTCTCTCTCTCTCTCTCTCTCTCTCTCTCTCTCTCTCTCTCTCTCTCTCTCTCCCTTCCTGTCTCTTAGTCCCTGCCCTTCCCCCAAGAAATCTTTCCACATAAGGTTTGTCTGCATGTCATGTTTGTCCCTCACCTACCATGGGATCTGCCAAGGACTCTCTCATGCCACATATCATAACAGGTTCTGTGGTAGTTTGAATGAAAATGTCCCCTATAGGCTAACAGGGAGTTGCAACACTAGGAGATGTGGCCTTGCTGGAGGAGGTGTGGCCGTGTATGAGGAAGTGTGTCACTGAGGGTGGGCTTTGGGGTTTCATATACTCAAGTCGGGCCCAGTGTCACTCTCTCTTCCTGCTGCCTGATGATTCAAATACATTACTTCTCCAGCACCATGTCTGCCTGCACATTACCATGCTTCCCACCCCATGGTCACAGTGTCTCTTCACAGCAATAGGAACTCTAACCATCTTTCAAAAGCATCACATGTTAACACCTCAGTGGGAAGCTGTTCAGCCATTCAGTGCATGGCAGGTACTACAAGCACTTCCATCATGCATAACTCTGCCATGAATGAGAACTCTAACCAGCCCATGTGACCTTGAGTCAGCCACTTAAAATCTCCAGCCTTAGTATCCCCAGCAGCAGGCGGTTCTGAGAGCTCACCTCAGGAAAGCTGTTAGAAATAAATGAGTATTAGCACAAGGCCCACAGTAGAGAGCCTCAAGAGCAATTGCTGTAGCAGGGGCTATTAACTCTGGGTGTGTCTTGGCATTTGTGTGTTGGACACTGGGCTCTTGGTGCTAGCCTCTTGGCCATTTACTCTGTAGAGGTTTTTCATGCTTTTTGCATTAACTCTATTTAGTTCAAATGGTCTTGATTGAGAAAGTTATCAGATTCTGCATTTCTATGTGTGTACCTGTTCTTGTGTGAGCATGTGTATATACATGTATGTGTGCTGCACATGTGTGTGGAGGTGTAGAGTCAACATTGGTAGTCTTCTTATATTTGGGGGGGGGGTTGTTCTTTGAGACAGGGTCTTTCTGTGTAGCCCCAGATGTCTAGAATTTGCTATGTAGACCAGACTGCCCTGAGTTCATAGAAATCTCCCAAGTGCTGGAACTAAAGGCATGTGACACCATGCCTGGCTTCTTCTTACTTTTTGAGTCGTTAGCTGAATCTGAAACTTACTGATTCTGGTACAGTGGCTAGCCAGTGAGCTCCATCAACTAGCCTGTCAAGCTCCCCAGTGCTGTGATTCTGGGCACACCCACCACACCTAGCTTTTGTAACTGTGTCCTGGGCCTTCACATCCTCATGCTTATAAGGCAAGCATTTTACTGCCTGAGTCATCTCTCCAGTTCCCAGAGTCTGCATTTCTGCTTCTCTGCCCTTCAGAAGCCCATTGCCTACCCCTGTCCTTCCTCCAAGATAGGAATTTCCATCTCTCCTCTCTCCCAGGATCTCTGAGCACCACAGAAGGGCAGGTCAGAAACACAGAAATACTAGGAACACCTTGAGCCAAGGAAATGGCAACAGCACCAATCAGAGCTTCTCCCTGTGGCAGCCGAAGCTATGGAGTTGGAAGCAGACATATCACATAAGCAGTAATACCACTGGCCTTTGGGGCCCTGCAGGAGAAACAAACAAACACACCTTTTGCAGTCACTCTCACCTCTACTTGACTCTTTATGACCACCAAGAAAATTATGGGTTTCCTCTTCACCACAGTGTGACATGACCCTCACAGTAGTCCACCACAACACAGCCACTAACAGCCCCCAGTTCCTCCATGATCACACCACAGCTCAGCAGCAGGGCCCCCACCAAGATCAGACAGCTGTGAGCTAAAGCAGAAGCTCCGGTGGCAACCATGGGTGTTAGACACTCAGAGTAACAACAGGGTGTGCTTGTGACACACCCCTACCTGAGCCCTCAGTTCCCGCCAGTGCCCTCTTTAGTCAGCAGTGAAGCTGCACCTGGGCTCAGGGCTACTCTGTTGCTGTGGACAGCTTCTTATGTACAGCGAACTCAGCTGCTTCATGTATTCTTTAATCACACAGAAGTCCCACACCACATCCTCCTAGATTCTGAGGTGGGGGGAGGGTGCACTTTCTTCATGTGCTTTGGTTTGTCCACCTGTCTACTGTCCTATCAGTCTGTACCAGGTAGGTCAAATGAGCAGCAGGCTCATGTTTTCAACATGGAGAGCCTGAGGCCAGTGTAAATGGACAGACCTGTCACAGCAGGCACAGGGCCAGAATTCACACGTGGATGCCTTGGAAGCTGTGTTCCAGCTCTGTGCTTCCCTAATAAGCAAAGGCATTCTACCCGGCTCCAGATGCATCCCAGGCACACACAAGCCAGTCTGCCACACTCTTCTCTGAGCTTCCATGACTCCATGCTCTCTTGGCTGATCACTTCTTTCACAAAGAGGATTCCCAGTATCACTGGCTTGTTGATGCTCTGTAAAGGGGGCTTCCAAATATTGTCCAAATTGTTTTATAAGAACGGTTTATTTTTCTCTCATCTTCAAACAACCCAGCTGAAAGCTACATAAAACCTGCCCTACTTAGGGCTTCTGAGAAGGCTAGGGTTTGCATGTGGTAAATCAAATTGAGAGTTACTCAGGGACTCATCACCCAAATACGTAATGAAGATGATCCATCAGTACCACAGCCAGGGAGACAGCATGTCAGGCGTGGGGGAGGGGTGGGGGGGGAGAGACCAGGAATTAAATGAGGAAGCAGATGATATTTAATTATATAAATATTCGCAGCAATGCTCTAAGGAATGGAGTTATTGGCTTGCTGGGCGGCCCCTTATTGAACCAGGCAGCAAAGATTTATACCACAAGTTCATGTTTTCATTAGACTTCGTCCTGCCTGGGCTTGAAAAGTGAGCCCTGGAAGCTGGGTGTTCATAAGCGGTGCTGTAATCTGGTACCTTTAAAAGAGAAGGCAGATAGTGCCTCTTTTTCACCTGATATTTACATTTTGTGAGTGTTAGTATTTGGCGTAATTATGTACAGAGAATTAGCAATGTTAATTAATGCTGCACACAAATACAGTCCTAATTACTTCCATTTACTCCAGAACCTAAGTGAATTTATAAATTTGTTTATTTGGAATTCAAGTGACTTTTTAGGGTCACCTTTTATTTTAATCAAATCTATTTGCCCATCCCCTCCTAATTGGCCTATACCAGCAGAGGAAAGGAGAAAGTCCAACAAGAAAGCTTGCTACACAATTACCTAGAATTCAAGCTAACCAGGACCCCCTGCCTCACCCATGCAATGGAAGGATGAGGTCACTTTAAGGGCGAGCTACTGGTCCCATTGAGCCATGCTACTAATCACTTGTTGGCTTTTTTTCTTGTAATATTTTTAGCTCACTTCACCATAACAGAGCGGTAGCCCAGGGAGAATTTCAAATAAACTGCATTCCCACATTCATTTGACAAAATGTGAGCAATGAGAAGAAGAAAAGCACTTGGTTCCAGCACCCTGCTAAGAATAAGACTGCCGACTCTTCTAAGAGCTTTAAAAATACTTGGAGTTATAAAGGCGAAAAATAAGAGAAACTTCATGAACATTTTCTCTAAAAGTTTAACAAAGAAAAGTCCATTAGGAACTAATATCCCAGAAGGTAAGGCCACCACCCACTTTGACCACTTCTACTCAGTACAGCATTGGAAGTCATAGCCAGGGCAATTAGGCAAAAGGAAGAAATGAAGAACATCCAAATATGTGTCAGTTTGTCTCTGTTTGCAGATGACATGAGATACATTACATACAGATGGAACATTCTACAAAATATGTTGGAAAATGAATTCAGCAAAGTTACAAGATATAAGATTAACATATAAGGTTCAGCTTGAAAGAAAAACATTCTGAAAAATTCAAGTAATTCCATTTATAATATGTACAAAAGATAAAACACTAAAAATAATTTGAAGTTAAAGTTGATGAACTCACTAATTGAAACTATAAACACTAGTGAAAGAAATTAATCAATGAACAAACTACAAATCACCGGAGTGTTATACCATGTTCATGGACTGCCAGAACTAATGTTGTGAAAATACCAATGATCAATATTCTTAAAATACCACAAAGGAACCTACATATTCAGAGCAATTCCCATCAAAATACCAATTAATATTCTTTGCAGAAAGAAAAATAATCTCAAAATTCCTATGGATCCACAAAAGACCAAAGCTACCTTAAACAAAAAGAACAAAGCCAAAGGCATTGCATCAACTGACCTCAAAATATACTATAGCTACAGTGACCAACAGAGCAGGGTAGTGGCACAAAGAACAGACAGCGCAGAAAAAGGCCCACCCCCACACCCAACTGTTGCTGTTGTGTTTGTTTTTATAGAAGCAACAAGAATTCATATAGAAGAAAAGAGAGTCTCTTCAATAATGGGTCCAAGAAAAAAATCAGACATCCTAAACTGGAGAAACTCAATCCTATCTTTTACTCACCATATAGAAAAGATTAACTCAAGATGAATAGATACCTTTCATGCAATCCATGAAACTACAGGGGAGGATTGGGGGAGCTTCATAATATTAACTGGACAAAGAATTTTTTTCTTTAGAAAATAATTCAAAGACACAGATAACAAGAGCAAAAACAGAAATGTGGACGTAAATGTTTTGACATCCAAAGAGGGAAGGGAAATAATTAACTTAAAGAAACTACAGATGAGGGAAACATATGGGCAGCATATATCTATGAGGGTTAATATCTAAAATACAATAGGATTTGAAGCAACTCAACAATTTTTAATAATAACCAAAAAATCGACAAAGAACCATGCTAATCAACATAGGTAAAGAAAGATTCACTTTGACTCAGAGTTTCAGAAAGTTTCCATCCATCGTGGCAAGGACAGCTGGGTGGGGCAGCTCAATTCACAGAACCTGAGACTATTCACATCACAATGGACCAAAAGAAAAAAAATCATTATGACAGAAACCAGGATGGGCACAGCTTTTGATGCCCATCACAGCCTACTTCTTACCAGCCAGGCCTTACCTCCTTATAAAGGTTTCACAGTTTTCCAAAATAGTATTTCTGTCTTGGAACCCAGTATTAAAAGCACTTGAGGAACTTTTTAGATTTAAGCCATAACAAAGCTAAGTAACATTTCTCAAAAGAGAAGATACAAAATGGCCAATAGATACTGTCTTAGTTAGGGTTTCTATTGCTGTGAAGAGAGACCATGACAACAGCAACTCTTAGAAAGGAAAACATTATTTTGAGAAGGCTTGCTTATAGTTCAGAGATTTAGTCCATTATTGTCATGCCAAGAAGCAAGGAAACACACAGGCAGACATGGTGCTGGAGCTGAGTCCTTACATCTTGATCCAAAGGTAACGGGAAGTGAACTGAGACACTGCCTGTGTCTTGAGCATATATAAGACCTCAAAGCCCACACCCACAGTGACACACTTCCTCCAACAACATCACACCTTCAATAAGGCCACACCTGACAGTGCCACTCTTTCTGGGGGGCCATTTTCTTTCAAACTACCACAGATATTCGACATCTCTGGTTACTGTTGTTGGTTGTTTTTTGTTTGTTGTTTTCTCTTTTTACTCTTTTGGCTTTTAGGGAGGGCCACCACCACCCAGCTCCCAAACAAATCACACAGAGGCTTATTCTTTCTTAAGAATGTCAGGCCTTAGCTTTTAACTTAAATTATCCTATCCGTCTTTTGCCTCTGGGCTTTTACCTTTCTCTATTTCTGTATAACTTTCCTTCCCTTTTTACTCTGTTTCTGGCTGTGTAGTTGGGTGGCTAACCCCTTCTTTTCTTGCTCTGTGACCTCTCTTCTTGCTCTTAGATCATCTTCTCCCAGACTTCTCCTCCTATTTATTCTCTCTGCCTGCCAGACCCTCCTATCCTTTTTCCTGTCTCATTCTTAGTGGTTCAGCTCTTTATTAGAACATCAGGTGTTTTACACAGGCACAGTAACACATCTGCACAGAGTTAAACAAATGCAACCTCAAAGAATGCAACACATCTTGGCTACACTAAAATAAATGTTCCACAGCATAAACAAATGTAACACATCTTAAAATAATATTCTACAACGTTACCAAGGAAATACAAACCTGACCAGATATTGCCATATTCTTATTAGAGTGACTACTAGCAGAAAGATAGAAGATGGGCTAATGCTGTAGGAGAGCAATTCAATTGCCCATCATACTTGAGGCTCTGTGTCCAATCTTCAGCATCACCTTCCCTCCCTCAAAGGCAAGTGCTATGAAGATGTGCAGACAAGGGAACCCTTACAAACTGCTGATGGGAATAGCAGGACAGTCCTCTTTGGAAAGTGTACCATGCAAAGGTCTCTTAAAAATTAAATATAGGACTTCCACACAGTCCAGGAATCTTATAAGTAGGCCAATACTTGATGGGAATGCAATCAGTGTGTTGAAGTGAAATCAGCACTTCTGTATGTATCGCATCACTATCAGCAACTACAAGGAAGGCATCTGTTCACCTGACAACAACTGGATTTCTCTTTAACGTGATGTGCATCTCCAGTGGAATACTACTCAGTTATAAACACTCTAGGCAAAGATTGCCTTTAAGAAAAGGGCACAGAGAACAAGAGCAACAATGGACACACGGGATTACATCTAGCTTACAAGCTTCTGCCTGCCAAATCACAGCAACATGGATGGACACAGAAAACATTAATATTATGGAAAATAAGCCAGGCACAAATGACAAAGAGTACAGGATTTCCCTGTGTGGGACAGAAGAAAGTCAATCTCACAGGCACTTTCAAGCTCCAGATTCAGTGAGAGACACCATCTCCAAAAAACAAGATGGATGGTTCCTGAGAAATGTGCACACACATGCACATACACTAAAACAAATCCAGGGCCAATAAAATGGTTCATAAGGTAAAAGCATTTGCCATCAAAGCTGAATTAAATCCCAAGAATCCACACAGTAAAAGGAGAGAACCAGCCCCTGCAAGTTGTTCTTTGACCACCACATGTGTACCCACATACATACATACATACATACAAGCACATATAAAAGTAAATTAAAGAACAAATAAATTGATATACAAAATTAGCATCCTCCAAATCCAGTACTTAGCGCCCGGAAGCCGTAGGAAGCATTGCCTTGGTTAGATACTTGGCAGGCTTCTATCTTTCTATGAATCATTCCCATCTCGGCATTTCAATCCAAACAGCAAACTAACAAGAATTTTTCTGAAAAAATAAAAGATTTTAATACAAAGAACTTAAGAAACTAGAAATAAAACTACAAAATAGTCCAATTAAAAAGTGGGGTATAGAGAATATCATTTATAAGTGGATACCACACATAAAGCAAAAGGTACCCAGCCTACAAGACATAACCCCAGAGAAGCTAGAGCCCTCTTCCAGAAACAGATGGAAGCAGATGCAGAAATCCACAACTAACCAATGGGCCAAGCTCCTAGAGTATAATCAAAGTGAAGGAGGAGAGATAATACAAACAAAAGAGTAAAGACCATGATGGGGAAACCCACAGAATCAGTTGACCTGAGCTAGTGGAACATCACTGACTCTGGTCTGACAAATGAGGAACCTGCATACAACTGAACTAGACTCCCTTAATATAGATGACAATGGTGTGACTGGGACAATACATGAGGCCAATGGCAGTGGTTCAAGATCTAACACTAATGCACTATGGAGCCCATTCTATAAGGAGAGATACCTGGTCTAGACACAAGGGTGTAGGGATGAAGAGATGCCTTGGTCCTGCCTCAACTAGATGATGGAACAGACTTAGTAGATTTCCTAGGAGAGGCCTTACCCTCTCCATGGGAGGACGCAGGAGTGAAGGGAGTGGGAGGAGAGGAGGGAAGGGGAACTGGGATTGGAATGTAAAAATAAATAAAAAAGCTAAAATTAGTATATACAAAAAAAAAAAAACAGATTTTTAAAAGGTACTACCAACTGAGTCCTGCCTTTGCCTCCTGAGTAATGGGTTTATAAATGTGTACCACCATGCCCAGTCTATCTGGTGCTGGACACCAAAACTGGGGCTTTCAACAGGATAAGCTGCATCCCCAGTCCCAAAATGTGTTCCTTTAGTGTATTCCATGGTATGTAAAGAACAGAACTCTATTGAAAGGCAGCAGAGCATCACAAGGTTCCAGAAAAGAGATATGCTTCCTCCACTAGCCCAGGGCACAGGGTTTTGGGAGTGCTTACTAGCTCTTGCTAGAAAGGACTTGGGCTTCCCCCAAACCAGGCCCATGCTTTACTGTCTGGGGTGAAAGCTAGTAATGCTTCCTCTTCTCCAATACAGAATTCAACCTACCTAGGAAGAGCTGGGGCATGCACAGCCTCTGACTGCAAACCTCACATTTGCACCCATTTGGCATCCTTTGACCTCCAGGTCCCTGTGTACTGACTGTCCCGACCATGCCCAGGCCACTTCTCAGAACCTCAATACTGACACATATCCCAACTCCACATTACCCACCTTGTGGCTGCTGCCCTGCTCACATACAACCCTCACTAATACAAGACTCCTTCCTCTGGCTGGCAGTCTCTAGGGTTCCACGGTCCACAACCAATGTTCAGAAAGACTTTTGGGTTGTCCCTCAAAACAAACCCAGAATCCTATCACTTCCTTGAATGACAGCCACGCCACTCTCATGGCCAGCATCACTGCACTCATCTACTAGCTGGCTTTCCTGACTCCATCTCAGTCTAAGATCAATACATTCTTCAAGGGGGTCAGTCATCCTCTGATCAAACCTTTCAGTAAAGTGCTGTCTCACAACTGGATCCAAAAACCCATACCACAACTTTCATAATACTATATACAATCTGCTACCCATTTCTCCCCCACCTAACTCCCCAAACCTCCTCTCTGAATCAGCCTTATGACTCTACCTTTAGGCCACCACTGTCTTAGAATCTAATGTGATACACATCTTAATGTCCATAAGCTGACACTACACAGTCCCATTCAGCTGAATATAAAATCCATGATGGCAGAATATTTTAACTTTGTTTCCTACTATATCTCAGTGCCTTCAACAGCACCTGGAAGTCAGTGTAGTTGTCAATGAACACTTCTTGGTGAATGAATGATTCTGACAGATGATGTATTACCTGTGTCTCTCTCACAAGCACATGTACACATGCGCACGCACACACAGACAATCTCTCTCTCTCTCTCTCTCTCTCTCTCCCTCCCTTTATTTCTATCACACTATCCAAAAGTAAACTTGAGGCATCATAAACTTGCATCCAAAACACTTTGCACACATCTCACAAAAACAAAGACCTCCTATCCCAACACACATGTAAACAGGAGGCCGACAGTTCAATACCTAACATACCCATTGACATGCAGAATCCCCAGTTGTCTCAAAAATGCTCTTTATAGGTACTTGGCTGCCTATTTTCTCACTTGCTACACTTGTTGTCACACTTCTCTGTATGTCACATCACTCCTGGATGGCAGCTGCCCTGTGGAGCTATGTGCCTCCGACCCTACAATATCCCAACTCTGTAGTGAGTAAAGCCATGCTCGCACCAGGCTAAGGCTGCATCCAACCTCCCTACTTCCTGTCAGGAATGCAAGAAAGGAGAATACTCTTCCCTCGTCCTTGTTGGCCTCATACTCAACTGTCCTGGTATTCTTTTGGGAGCCAGTGATTGAGTGCTGGTCAGTGTGTTATGACTGTAAACTTTGAGCACTTCTGAACTGGCTAATTGACATGCCTCTGCAAGGGTGCTTCTCCAACACCCCCCCCCATCACTTAATGCTTGCATTGCAGTTTTTAATTTCCATGGTCATAACTGTTTGTTCTAAATCTCAGATCCACCATCTCACCAATACTTTCTTTCAGTGGAAAATGCAATCAAGAACAAGATGTGGTGTTGGAGATGCTCAGAATTACATCAAGGGCATCATGGCTTCTAGACTCTTCTCATTGACATGACTAGGAATTGAGTATGTGTGTGTGTGTGTGTGTGTGTGTGTGTGTGTGTGTGTGTGTGTGTGTCTGTGTCTGTGTCTGTGTGTCTGTGTGAGAGAGTGACAGAGATACAGAGACAGAGAGACACAGACACACACACACACACACAGAGAGAGAGAGAGAGAGAGAGAGAGAGAGAGAGAGAGAGAGAGAGAGACATGTGTATGCCAAGATGCATACGTGGAAGTCAGAGGACAGTTTCAAGTTTGGGTCTTCCCCCTGTTCCTTGCCTAAAGACTCCTTTGTTGCTCACTACTGCATACACTAGCTGGCCCTCAGGCTCCCAGGGAATCATCTGTCTCTGCCTGTCTTCTCATCATAGGAGACACACACACACACACACACACACACACACACACACCGCCCCATATACCTTTATGTAAGTTCTTAGGAGTCTAACTCAGTGCTTACAACTGCACAGCAAGTGCTTTACCCATTGAAACATTACCCCACCCCTGGGCATGTTTTGGATATGAGTGTCTACACTGATACTTTCCATTCAGATTCAGTACTGTGAAACAGACACACACACCTGTGTAAAAATCTTGGTACACACAAAATGGTTTCAGAATTTCACCATTAACATCCCCCCAACAACACTGTCATTTAAAATGTCAATGTTCCTCTGAAAGGTCTCTTGACATTAGACTATCTGCAGTGTGGGGATCTTTGTTTTAATATAAGATTTTTTTAAGCCAGAAGAAAGGAGCTCAAAGGTCCCCACCACAAAGGAAGAGTGACTCTTCAAGAAGATGCAAATTACCTTATTTGACTGTTACACATTGCATATGTACTGATTTAGCCTGGAGTCACATATATGCATACAATTTAAAAAAAAATCAAAGCCTCTCAAAATATCTCCTTGGCAAGCCTATCAATGGAAAAGATTTTTAATTAGTTCTGTTAACCTTAATCTCTTGAAATATGAATATAACACCCATCTGTGTGTACTTATAAGAATGGGGTCCTATTAAAGTTCATCTTCATGTTCAGTTTTCCTGTACCTGTAGTATTTAAATAGGTGATGGGAAGCTTTTTGGTCAACATTAAAGAATATGTAAACTAGGATTTTGATTTCCATAGAAACAATAAAGATCACTATTTCCAAGAAAAAGTAAAATCTTTTTTCAGTATATACATAATTTTCTTTAAATGAACTTACAATTAATGTGTGACCCAGTCTTTAACATCATTCCAGAAGCTGCTTCACTGAATACACAAGCATATCATTCCCATAAAATCCAAGTGTAGCCTTGAAGTTGGCATCCCATGGAAGCTGGCACCTGATTTGAGTAACCTCTGACAAGGGAACAGCTAACATGGCCTTGGTGAGAATCATAAGTGATTTGTCTCCAGGCTCTTCAGCAAAGTTCTCCGGCTCCCTACCCAATAAGATTTAACTAGTGAGTTTTTGACCATTTCTCATCTGTCAAGGTTAGAGCTTACCTGTCACTGAATTTTGTGGCCAATCCATGAGGAGTTGAGGGCCCTGAACCATTATTTCCTCTTTCTTGTTACTATCTATGAGGAAGGCTGAGCACATGTCTGTGGTGGTTCAGATTTAAACTCTGATGAATACTCCAATTTACCAGTAATAGGGTATGAATAATGATGCCTAAATACTCCCCTTCTGAGTTTCTTTCTATATGATGTTAGATGTCAATAGCTGATGTCAGAACCTGAGGCTGAAAATGAAGACATAGAATTGAAAGCCAACCTCATGATCTCTTTGTAGAATGCTACCTAATTTTGTTATGGTGACCTATCCTTCATGGAAAGAATAGGACCTAGATCAACAAAGGGTATTATGTGCTTGGATGGTGGACAGTCTCCAACTAGGAACTGATGTTGTTAACATCCACGTTGGTCATGATGTTTTATCACAGCAACAGGAAAGTTGCTAATACACTGACTACCATTCCACCATATGGGCATCTTGTTCATCTGCTCATCCATCAATAGACACTGGGTTAGACCCACCTTTTTGGTGATCATGAATAATGCTGCTGTATGTGGGGAGCAGGGAACTATAACAGCATCCTTCGCCAGGCATAACATTGTCTCTCCTTGATATAATTTTCAGAGGTATTTCTTTACTAAACAGGTTGCCCAGACAATTTTTTTTAATGAAGAGAAATGATTGTTGTGCTGATTTCCCAGTCTATCTGCTACCCTGTCCCTGACTTCAGGCATTTGGACTGAGCTGCTTCTACTTGGGATTCATTAGAACCTCATGACTCAGACCAGTGACTCATCCTCCTGTCAAGGAGGTGGAAACTAGGCGAAAAGAAATTGACACACGTAAGTTCTTGGTCTGAGTCATGAAGACAAACCCCACCAGTGATTTCACATTTGTTATATTTAGACTTTTATGACTCAATTCAGTTTTATTTTGCTTTCTTCTACATATGTATATGTATATATATATGTATATATATACACACACACACATAGATGTATGTATGTATGTATCCATATATATATGTACATGTGTCTCTGTGTTGTTTTATGTACACACATATGCATATATTTATACATAGTCTATTTTCTAATTTTCAAGGTGAATTCAAATTTTCTGAACTTTCAAGAGCATTTTCCTGCTCATTGTATATATATACAAAATGTCTAATACTGATCTAATGAAGTGAGCTGAGATTCCAAGGGATGCAGCAGACTAATTAAAACCAAGGACAGTTTTCTATGCACTCTCAGTTCTATTTTGAATAAAATCTCATCTCACAGCAAATTGGCCACCAAGAATCAAGGAAACAAAGGTCATCTGATAGAGTAAGGATGGTGGGAGGTTCACACAACTGTGTGCTTTATGTACATACTAAATAAGACATGGTCTTTTTATTGAATCTCATATAGAAAATGAAACATAAAACTGAGAGGTTCTTTTCCTTGATCTAAATATCACTATCAATTTATGCCCATCCTGAATTCTAGCCAGACCAGTACCCTGACCCAACTCAAGCCCAATGGAACATTCTCCATTCCAATCTCTTCCTTTTACATCCTTCCAACCAGTAAGTTTACTCCAAACCTTGACATTCCATGTGAAGACAGTATTCATCCATTCCCTGCCTCCTTGTTTATGGCTCCCAAACACACACACACACTCAAGCACACACGCACGCCCATGCGCATGCGTATATACATACTAGAAACTAGTATGGACTCTATCAAACCTCTAGCACTAGTCATGGCAAGGTCATATAACAGATTGCCTGGTCTCTCAGGCTGACTTGAACCATTTGGCAAGATCTCAAATTATGCAGCCACATGAGTCTGTTTGTCCCACACTGTCCCTATATGCATCATTAAGAAATCAGTCATATTGCCTGCCTCAGGCTCAAGGGGCAGCTGGAAAAGCACCAGACAGGGACACAGCTAACCAGAAGGCCAAGGAAAAGAGCAACAAGAGCAGAAACAAAGGGCTGCATGTTTAAACCTTATGCACATTTCATGTAGTGACTTCTGAACAGGGGTGAGAACATGCTGGCACTTCTGATAGAAGTCAAATTACCAAGTCAGACAGAAAAAAAAAACTCACGGATATCTGTCAATCAAACCAGGCCATAATTGCTATGTGAGCCTGCTTTTATTATTATTATTGTTTGTATCTAGAGATTTAGGGTCATATATTAACACATTAATTGAAATTTTGGTCATAATTATCATGTATTAAGCTGTTGATTACATGGTTGCATTTTGAAATTTTTAATTGGTTTGTTTCAATTGATAAAAGGTAATTTGTTTGGGGATGATGCTTCAAGTTATGTATTTAATTATCATTGAATAGATAATTAATATAGAGGAGCAATAGTAAATAATGGCTATGGTAATTATCAGGGAAGCATACATATTTGTACTAATAGGACAGATGAATTTTCTCTCTCAAGTTGCTTTGGTCTTGTTCTGTGCTATGGTGCTGGTCCACAGACTTCACAGACCTAATTAGTGACATCTCTGTCTCATCTGCTTCCTATTATTTAAAAGGAGTTGGAAAGCTGTAAGGACAATGGGCATGCTAAAAGCTGCATTGTAGCTTCGTTTCCCCTTTTGCAGATTGCTCAGAGAGTGTTCCTGCATCTTTTGAGACAGGGTCTCTCACTGAACCTAGAGCTCGCCATATTAGCCAGATTGGCTAACAAGCCCCCAGGCTCCTTCTCTGCCCTCTCATTACACCCAGCACTAAGGTTATAGAAGTGTACTGCCAAACTTTGTTCACATGGGTGTTAAGGATCCATGCTTGCACAGCAAGTACTTCACCCACTGAGCCATCTTACCAGCTCTCAACAAAATGCTGTATTAATTTGTTCCTGAGTCCCCAATGTTACAGCATAAGGAGACTAAACAGTTCCCATCAGGGTGTGTCCTGGATTGCTTTATGTCAACTTGGCACAAGCTAAAGTCATCTGAAAGGGGGGAGCCTCAACTGAGAAAATGCCTCCAAGAGATCAGGCTGTAGACAAGCCTGTAGGGCATTCTCTTAATTAGTGAAGTTTGTGGGAGGATCCAGCTCATTATGGGTGGTGCCATCCCTGGACTGATGGTCCTGGACTCTATAAGAAAGCAGGATTAGCAAACCATAAGGAGTAAGCCAGTAAGCAACATTCCTTCATGGCCTCTGCATCAGCTCCTGCCTCCAGGTTCTTGTCCTGTTTGAGTTCCTATCCTGACATCCTTCATAATGGACTATGATGTGGAAGTACAAGCCAAATAAATCCTTTCCTCCCCAACTTTCTTTAAGGCCATGATGCTTCATCACAGCAACAGAAACCCTAAGATAGGGTACAACTGAATTCAATGGAAACCATAGTTACCAATGGGTTGAGCATCATCCATCCATCAATCTCAGGTAAAGTTGGCAAAACACTGAGTGTTTTATCCTTCACCTACAACTGAAAAGGGCTCCTGGCCCCAAAGAAATAAGCATGAGCATTAAGGATTTGATTTTAAACTCGGGCCTGTCTTCACAAATCATTGTTTTGAATCAGCATCTCCCAGGTGTGTAGCATCTAGGACAGGAGACAGCAAGAGCCAGCAGATGGCTCCCAGTGGTAATGCAATTGTTCTTGTACATACATTAAGGGAACCAAGGGCTGCCCTTGCAGCTGTCCTTCGTGGCCCTGCTTTCTGACTGCATCTCCCCTCATTACATACCTATCCCTTGGCCTTCCTCTATCAGAAGAGGGGGTGGCCTGTTCTCCACAGATAAACAGCAGTTCCCCGCTGCCTCCACAGATAACCAGAACTCACTCCATTTAAAAGATCCAAATAAAATAAAGGAGGCCACAGGACTAAATTCTTAGTTTGACAAATGTAAAGACTGGCATAGAGTGGAAATGTCCAGAATTCAAAATGAGTTATAAAAAGGCTGTGGAGAGACTCTACAACTTTTTCTTAATTTGTATGGTAAAGTCATTGAGCCTGGAGGTCAATAAGCTCATCTGAAAATCTAGAAGATAGGAGAAATATCTTGTTTCTTTAGTGTAGTTCTAGAATTCATTTTAAAAAATATTTTCCAAAAATAAAATGTAAAGAATAGTAATAATTTATTCTCTTTTTATATGTCTTTATTTTATGTACATATACACATGTGGATATATGTGTCTGTGTGTGCATGCACATGGCTGACACCTGGGCTTCAGAATGATGAACTGGCTTGTACCCACCTATCCTAGTTAGAGTTTCTATTGCTGTGAAAACATCATGACCAAAAGTAACAGGGAAGGGGAGGGTTTACTTCAGCTTAGAACTTCTCTGAGGGAAGTCAGGGCAGGAACTCAAGCAGGGCAGGAACCTGGAGGCAGGAGCTGATGCAGAGGTATGGAGTGGTGCTGCTTCCTGGCTTGCTCAGCCTGCTTTATTATACCATCTGACCCATGAAGGCACCACCCACAGTGTGTGGGGACCCTCGCACTTCAATCATTAATTTAGAAATTGCCCTACATACTTACTACAGGCTAATCTTACAAAGATATTTTCTCAGTTGAAGTTCTTTTCTTCTCATATATGTCAGTTTGTATCAAGTTGACAAAAAACCCACCAGCACACTGTTTAATCTGCTGGTTGGAGATGAGATGCAAGGCAGAGTTTGAATATGTTAATCTTCTGCTTTCCCAGATTGCAGGCTCTCTAAATAAAGAGCAATTTTAAAGATTCAATTCCTGTCTCCGCTCATTGGCATTTTCAAGTAGCAGAAAGCAAGATCAGGTATTCTAGTTACAAATGTTCAGCATTCATTTCCCAAGAGAAGCTCTGACCACCACCATGGTTAGGGAGCTGGCTCTCTGCACACAGACCAGGAGAGTGCTTAATCGACACAGTGAGAGCCAAAGGATGGGGAGGAGTGTAGTGTAATGCTGTCTTCTAGACCTGATGTGACCATTCTACTCAGCAGCTATGTTTACCTGCACAAGAATGACCATGTCAACATTCCAGCAAAGATGAGGGAGGGGCTCGTGAGGCCCCACCCCAAACTGAAGAGCTCTTGGCAATCAATGGTTGCTGAAGGAGTTACTTTTCTTCAGTGGTGTAGGTACTGCTGTGGCCCATTCTCTAGGCAATACCATCTCCAATCCATGCTCATGAAAGCAACTCTACTTAAAGTCAGTGGGTCATTTAACAAAGAGGAGAAGGTAGAGAAGTAGGAAGGAAGAGGCACTGGGAAGGAGTTGGAGGGTAACAAGAGAGGCTGGGGTGTTAATTTGACTTTTTAAAAATGCATTATATACATGTATGAAATCGCTATGGAATAAAGAAAAGGAGTGGCTTTTATCAGAGGATCTACCTCACACTGTTAATGAAGATCCACCCCCATCCCAGTGTTTCCAGAAATGGAGTCTTGATCAAAACACTTCTCTGAAAACACTGTGAGGGTGTGAGCAGCACTCTAAGGAAATGGAGAGTCAGTCCTGCCGTTCCTTCAGCATCCAGTCTCACTACACTCAGTCCAAGGTCAGCCAGGGCACCTGGACGGCCATCACAGCAGTCCATGGCAGTGCCCCTTTGGAAGTCACCACAGAATTGACAATTTTATAAAGACCCAAATTAGGGCTTCTGGTGATAGGGGAGATGTGCTTGTTCATCCCAGCCTACCAAAGCCCCTGCTCATCCTTGGAGTTTTGCTTAATAGCCTGGCACTGGGGACAGCTGTGGAGGTCAGGAGTCTGCCTGTGTTCTGAGCCAGCAAAGTAAGTTTCCAGGAGGGGCAGAGAGACGGGGTCATCTTCATTTCTCTGGCACACAGAGCCTCAGATCCTCCAGGCAGCTTGAGCTTCATGAGTGGACCTGGTAGACCAGGAGCAGCTGAGGTTTGTTCTTCCACAGCCTGCCCTGTGACACCCATGACTCTCTACCATTTACTATTTACATAACAGTGCCAGAAATTGGAGATCAGTAGCCAAGAGGGCCCCATGCCTGAGCCTCCTGGGTTTATGACCTTTTTGGTGCTCTCTCTTCTTGTGTCAGATTTGGACTGTGTCCCAACAGCATCCATTAGAGGGGAAGGTTGTGTCGCTCCTGGTTTAGGTCACAGCAACACTAACCCACTCACTCATTCACTCACTCATGGTTCACTCACTCACAGGAGAGTCACCCTGGTAGCAAACAGTGAGGCCAGGTGAGACAGCAGGTAACATCGGAACCAAGTGAAGAAGCCAGAGAGAAAATGCTCCCCTGGTCATTTTGAACACACCTAGTCTCTGTTTCCATCTTTTCAAGTTGGGGTGAGAACCAGACTGTTCCACTTTGCTGAACTATACATATCCTTTCCTGGGCGAACTGTGAACACCTTAAACCCAGCGATGCCAAACTCACACGCTAGCTCCCAAATGCCTCCTATTCAACCCCCATCTGCACTGGTTTCCCCATCCCCCCCAAGAATGCAACCCCAAACCCAATGCCCCTCAGGCCCCCAGCCAATCAGTACTAGGCCCTGGCCACCTCTCTTTCTTGGTGCTTCTTCCTCTCTGCTCATAACTCAGAGTAAGCCCAGCTGACATCCCACACACCATGTACAAGTTTTTGAGTTATGATTTTGTTTTTGTTTAAGA
The DNA here is from genome assembly GCF_943737965.1 of Phodopus roborovskii. Classification (NCBI taxonomy): domain Eukaryota; kingdom Metazoa; phylum Chordata; class Mammalia; order Rodentia; family Cricetidae; genus Phodopus; species Phodopus roborovskii. Next base: position 48,771,904 of record NW_026126511.1, on the reverse strand, counting down.
TTGGGTCTCACTCTGTAGCCTAGGCTGAACTCAAGCCTGACGCCATTCGGACTTCAGCCTTCCTGAGGGCTGAAATAACAAGTAAGGCTGGTTGGCAGTTTTCAAAAGGCAATCTCCCTATACCGAGCTTTGCTTTTCTGAGAGAAACACAGATCTTCCAGAAAGGATGTCTAGACTTAAAACCCAATGCTTGCTTTCTATCTTCCATCACTGCAGTCTAGGGGCTCTAGACAAAAATCCAGGCTCAGTCCAAACAGCTGATAACCTTTCACAAAAGACCAAGGCCTCCCCAGACAGTCTGGCTTAATGGGACTGCAGTGTGAGCTTTAACAATAATGATAGCTTAATTGAGATATAATTCACATTCACAGTACAGCCCTGTGGTTTTAGGCTGTTCCCAAGGATGTACAATACATGCACGTCATGTTCCACTTTAGAATGTCTTTATCACCCCCAGAGAAGCACCATCCTCGCAAGCAATGACTCCCCATTTCTCACAGGTCCCAGCCCCAGGCAGCCACTAGTCTACTTTCTGTCTCTAAGGACTTCCAGCTGGAGTCATTTAATTAACAGTTCTCCAGTGACTCAAAGCCATCGCCATCACCATGGTGAGTATCTCGGCACATCCCTGCTCAGGCTCCTGGGCTGTGCCTGGCCAGGGATGCCTTCCTTCTGCTCCCATGTTTGACAGCCTCCCCACACTCTGAGTGCACTCTCATTATGCCCTCCTCCAGTAAACCCCAGACTAGCGCTCCTCTGTCAACTTACCTCACCCTCCCCCCAGTTCCTACATTGCTAGTGGCAAACACCCCAAGCTAACAGTGGCCTCTTTCTTCAATGCCACTGTCCTTCGCTGCTGTCGGATCACGCTGCCTCACACACTCTGACTGGTCCTCTGTGGGTCCTTACCACATACCTCTTGACAGAAGGCACAACTTTCACTTAACATGACCATGGGACAGCACCTTATGCATAGTAGGTGCTTAGCATACATACTTCAAATAAGCAACATCATAGTCTGACTGTGAATTTCCTCTTTTGAGACAAGCTTTCACATTGAAGAACACTATTTTCTCTGTAGCTCCTATAGACTAATCCTTCATGATTCCTTTAAAGACAATGAAGCAATGCTATTTAGTCTTTCAGGATATGCCAAACACCATTCCAGCACACACATGCACACAGAGAGATGTATGTACATTTGTGGAAGAGGCTGTTCTGTTTTGAAGGTAAGGTCTTATGTGGGTGAGGAAGTAAGTACTTAACCCCATATCCTCCTGCCTCTACCTCCAAGTGCTGGCTGTGTATGACTTTGGAACTTCCATAACCATGAGCAGGGACAGTTATAACACCATACACAATTATTAACCCACCATCCTATGAAACACCATTCCTTCAACATTTCAGCAAGTCCCCAAGCAAGGAATTGTATTTAAATGAAGGACTTTGAAAATGAACAGACCCCAGGTTTGCTTCCTCAGAATAAAGAGCCAATATCCAAGAAGGTGTGTGTCCTGCACTTGATATGGACACCACAGGGAGTGGAAGAACCCGAGTCAGTGAAGTTGAGTTGAATGTGTATTGTTGACATGAGCATAGCCATGTCAAAAATCCTAGTGCCTCAGTCCCATGGGAATGGCAAGGCTGTTTCCCATATGGACCAGGCTCAGAGGGATGGCAAAGCCTTCTTCAGAGGTCTGAGCCTAAGGAAATGACTAGCGTGTACAAGAACTAGCAACTGCAGCTTTCTCCTCTGGACATTTACAGCCTGAGACTGTTGTAGGGACCTCTCTGACCAAGGCTGGGAACCCTTCCCCCTGTGCTGTGCATAGTAAACACAGTGAGGGCCAAGGCTCCAGTGAGAGGAGGTAATACTCCACTGGGATGTGTACACCTCACCTGACCCCAGATTTTCTGAATCTGTGTGTCCGTCCTTTCTTCATGACAACACAGGACCGAGTTAGGATTACAGGGCAGGCAGAAGAGATGCATTTACAGGCAGCTCACACTTCAACTCAAACACAGGCACGTTCCACAATCCAAACACTGCCTCCGTGGATGGAGGAACGCTCCTGAAAATCACATTCAGAGCCTCATCTAACCCGAATCCCTCATTCCATCCATTATCACTGGCTCTGCCCCGGCATGGAGATATTCTTTCCATTCATTATTTTATTTCTATTGTTTGTTTTAAATACAGAAATAAATGCCAGTCTGGGATACAGAACAGGTGCCCCTGCTTTTGGGCCACTCTCTGCTAGAACTGTCTGCCTTGCCACTGTCACTTGAGTTTGACTCAGCTCTGTCAGTGAAAAATTAGACTTCATTTCAGTATGCTAATAGCAATCTCTCCAAAACAATGTAATCAAGGCCTCATGTGCACCTATAATTTCACCCTTGACATAAGCCTGACAGCTATTTATTGTCTGAAAGAGAAAGAAGGGAGGAGGGGGAAGGAGGAGGGAGAGGGGACTCCAACATGCCCCCTCCCCCAAAACAAATCCAGCAGCTTTATGTTTGAAGGCAGAGTCTTTGCAAAGTCCAAAAAAAAAAAAAAAAAAAAAAAAAAGGCAATAATCATGGGGTTTACATATGTCTTGTCTTAAGCAATCAAGACAGAGAGTTAACAGAGAAGCGCATGTTCAGATGCGCCAATTCCCAAACTGCCCACCTCTGATGAGCCAGCTGTGAGCGGCAATTGTCACATTATAATTTAGGCAAAGGGGGGAAAAAGGCATCAGAATACACACTGGATCAACATAATTATTCACAGCAGGATACTGCAGAATTAATTTAGCCAATCAGAATGATACTTGGGGGCTGGGCACATTGCAGAGATCAAGGAGAGAAAGCTGGGAGCAGAAAGGGGAGGGGGAAGGGAGTGCTGGTTTCTGAACCTCTCTCTCATTCCGGATCATCTGATCTGGATGCTTTTCAATGCTTGTACATGTGATGTTGTTTCTTGTTCCTTTATTTATAAACACCCGCCTGTGCAGCACTCACACCATGGCAGCCTCTAGGGAGGGACTTTAGAGACACTAGTGGTGGCACTACCAGGACCCTGGGATAGGAACTAGTATTGCCCTCCCTCGTCATGCTGAAGTTCAGAGAGGCCCCAACACTTGCCAGGGAAGCACAGGAGAAGGGTATAGCCAGACATGGAACCCAGCAGGCTGGCTTCACATGTGACATGATTAACCAGCATGGTGAAAGGACCTGGTACCTTACAAAGCAATTAGAGACTTGGCATCATAGCTGGAGACATCACCCATCACTCTGTGTAGCCACAGCTTACATTCCTCTAAGCTGCTTCTCCCAAACTGGGCAAGGTTGTGGCCCTGCTGGAAGCAGTCAGTCGATGTACTGTAGAGACACCAACTTCCCAGTCCTAGAACTTAGTTTAATATGGGAAGAGCAGTAACCCTGGGCAGGGGTGTGCTCACAGGGCCCATGAGGGGTCAGCCTCAGCACTGGGGTAGCTAGCACCTGTCCTCCCTTCTCTAGGAAGACAGAAAAGCATCAAACAGAAACCCAGAAAAGTAGATCAGAAAGGAAAAGTGGGGTGCTCTGAGAGTTAGGGTTCAATCTAGCGCCTGGCATTTGTATTTTTACAAAGGAACCAATAAGAGACTCAAGGTCACCTGGAAACCTCTCTCCTGTATTCCTATTTGCAGAGTCAGATTGGCTCCATCAGGCATAAGGCAATTTTAGACTGCAGTGGTCCTCTTGCCAGCCTGCTGGATTCTGAAGGCAGCCATCAGAGGAGGCCTGAGGAACCCTGGTTCCTTTGTAAAGTTGGGCTTCAGCTTGCATTTGCTGTGTCTAGAAACAGGAAATGGCAGGGAGTGGACAGGATTTTATGTCTCGTCATAATGTTTGATCTATGCCACTGTCAATGAGAACTGTGATTTAATCCATAAGGCTACAGAGGCTTGGGATGAAAGGGGAATACGGACAAATCCTGATTAACAATCGCTGTAACACCAAAGCAGGTTACCATGGCAACGGGCCTGAAATTATACAACAAACTGGGATGGCATACCAGGCATATAACTCCGGGAAGGGCCCTCCGCTGAAAATGTTTGGCTTTCTGCAGGCTCTTAAAATTAAGATGTGTGTGCCGTGCTTTCAATGGGCATTGGCTTTCCTCTCTTTCCTCAACGCTCCCTCTTCAGTGGGCCCCACATAAAATGAAGGTGAAACACACATGCTTAGTGACTGACCAAGCGCAGCTCAGCTTCCTCTCCCTCAGAAAGAGAAGACAAAACAAAAGGATGGGAAAGGGGCTTCCTACCCCAGCATCCTTCCTGGGTTCAGGAACCCAGAGAGCCAAGCATGGCCCCATGAGGCAGAGTTTCCAGTGACCAGAAGTAAAACAAGGCACAAGAAAGGGTTGAGAAGGTGCCTTCTCTGTTCCCGAGACTGTTAAGATTTTATTGAGATTTTTTTTTCTTTAAAGAGCTTGATTTTGCTGGGTGATGGTGGCACAGGCCTTTAATCCCAGCACTTGGGAATCAGAGGCAGGTAGATCTCTGTGAGCTCGAGGCCAGCATGGTCTACAGAGTGAGTCCTAGGACAGCCAAGGCTACACAAAGAAACCCTGTCTCAAAAACCAAAAGGGGGGAAAAGAGCATGGGTTTTTAAATATTTTTCCCCCAGAATTTGCTCAGAATAACACCCAAGAGGATACATAGAGGGGACTGTACACTGGCAGAGAGCCTGCTTGGAAAATTATGGCCAGCGGTGTGACTGACTTCACAGATGGCCCTTAGAAATAAGTCTCATCAAGTAGCCTACAAAAACAAAATCAAACAAACAGAAACAACCTCCACAGCATTTAAGTACCCAACTTGACAGCCTGTATCATACTGAGGGATTGCATCTGTTGACCCTAGAAACAAATGGGGGATGGGGGCCGACATCTCTGTGGGGAAAAAGTACCTGCTATGCCAGGCTGAGGACCTGAGTACAAACCTCTAGCACCTACACAAAAAGCAGGTACACACAAGTGCAACTATAATCCCAGTTTGGGAGGCAGAGGCAGAAGGATCCCTGGAACTCATGGACCAGATAGACTAGTAGAATTGGTGAGCTCCAGTTTCAGTGAGAGACCCTACCTCAAAAGTAAAATATAGATTGGCTGGGGAAGACACTTGGCATTGACCTCTGGCCTCAACACACAATAACACAACTAGCATTCAGGAACACAACCACAACACACACATTCATGAACATATTCAACAACACACACACAACATACAGAGAGAGAGAGAGACCCAAAAGGCATACTATAAAAAGAATTAAAGATCTCAAAAAGGGGCTGGAGAGATGGCTCAGAGGTTAAGAGCATTGGCTGCTCTTCCAGAGGTCCTGAGTTCATTTCCTGGCAACTACATGGTGGCTTACAGCCATCTATATTGAGATCTGATGCCCTCTTTGGGCATTCAGGCAAACATGCAGAAAGAATGCTGTACACATGATAAATAAATAACATCTTTTTTAAAAAAAGATGTCAAAAAGGGCTTTCTGAAACTTAAGCACTGCTGATACTTGATATTCTTCTTCTAAGATGTAGAGTAAAAGGGACAGGCAAAGAAACACACCCTGACCCTAACCCTAACCCTGACCCTCAAACCAGACCAAAATGTTAAAAGGGGTCAGTGAAAAAACACACTCTGGCTCTAAAACCAGAGCCAAAGACACACACACACACACACACACACACACACACACACACACACACACACACACAAAACCAGAGCCAGACACACACACACACACACACACACACACACACACACACACACACACCATGACCAAATCAGCATGAAAACCAACCAGTCCCTAGGCATGAAATCCAGCCAATCTCTGAGCTTGTCCAAGCTCAGGGATTGAAAGCCAACCAACTCCCACCTTAAAAATGTTCACCCTAGAAAAACTCCACCCCTAAGCAACCCTGTATAAGCCCTGTACATATTCAGCTTGAAGTTACCTTTTCTACCCTGACAGAAGCAGCCATTTTCCTGGATTCCTCCCTCCCAACAAATCTCTTGAATGAGGTTTGGTGGTACCTTTCACCTGAGTGGAGTGGGGCAGAGAAGTAATAACTTTCCATGGAGTAGAGCAGAGCTGTAATGGCTCTCACCAAAGCAGGAGCAGAACTGCAACATCTTTGCCAGAAAATTTGCTTAGAAGAGCAGAGCTGTAACACTTACAGGTATTGCCTGGCTTCCAGTGGCCAAGATACCTTTCTCTCCAGAGCTGTAACACTTACATAAGGCATGAGTTCCTTCAGCCAAGCAACAGTCCTACAATTTCAACTGTTCATTTCTCCAAGAATTTGGCGATTGCTGTCAGTCACGGAAGAGCAATTAGGCCCATCAATAAAGAACCTGACTTTGAGGCAGTAGAATTTGGGAACTGGCTCAGCCTTTAAAACCTCAATCAGGTCAGAAACCTCTGGAACTCAGTTTCCCTATATGCTTGCCTAGAAAAGCTTCTGGAATCAGCCACATAACACTGCATAAGGAAAGCCATGATTAAACTTACTGACTGATAATTTCCTTGGTTTGGTTCCTACTCCATGCTAGAAATGACCATGATAATCCTGGGGTGACATAATAATCTGAAATACTGCCTCTAACAAATTTGATTTGTTACTTTAACTTTACATCAAAACAAACTGACAAAAATTAACCTTTTAAAGCAAGCATTTGCTTTGCTAAGAGTAGATTTCTTCACTTTGGCCCCATCTGTATCCTCTGAGAGACACAAAACAGTACTGGGTACTTAAGAATCATGACACAAGTGACAAATTTGATAGGTCAGAGGGCTGGGCTGTCATTCCCCAGAGCCCAGCTCTCAATGGTCTTTGTCTCTATCCAGTGACCTCCCTGCCATGTAGTGAGCTGGGAGAGAGCTGGGAGAGAAATGGGCCTCTGCAGTGATGGCATGTGTCATATCATCATAGTTTTGCTGTTTTGAGTACATACGCTTTGAGTTCAAGTCTCAACTCGTCACTTGTTGGGGTGTGATCCAGTAGGAATGAGGGACATCTTTGTGCCTCAGTTTTCTCCTTGGGTTATTGTGAGGACCGTATTGCTAAGGGTGTGGCACACACAGTGAGTGCTGGCGAGTCTTAGCTTTGGTTTCTATGGGTATTCAGATCCCAGGGCCCTAGCCTGGTGACCAGTGGGAACAGCAGTGTTTTTTTGTGGATCTCAGGGAAGTCCCTATATTCTTTAGTCACTCACTGCCTCTTGCTATCTATCATTCGAGCCCTGCACATGATCTGCTTGTTCATTTCTACAAGTCCACTTCTTAACATCTCTTACCCTGAATCTCTGTAGCCCCCTCTCTCCCTATTTTTATTTGCATCCTTAATTATGCTTAATCCCTTCAAACTAAATTATTTTTATTTACTTTTTGACAATTTTACACATGTAAATAATGTATCTTGATCACATTCACTCCCAGCTCCCTGTTGTCTTCCCAGGCAGCCCCAACACATCTCTTCCCTCCTTCATGTCTGCTCATTTTCCATCTTATTATTCTATTTTATATTTGTAATCTCTGAGACCAATCAGTGCTGCCTGTTGGAATGTCTCTTGACCTTGACGACTTGATCTTACTGCATCTTGTGTGGGTCACCATAGCTGCAGTGAGTTCATGAGTGGAACTGTCCTGTTATTTCCAGAAGCCAGCTCTAGATTTTATTGTTATTGTTATTGATTGAATGGAGTTTTATGTCCCTTTGGTTTTTTGTTTGTTTGTTTGTTTGTTTTTTAAGTCTGAGGAGTAGTTCACGTTTCCCTCTTAACGAAATTAGCCTGTCTTGTTCTGGTCACTTTGTTCATGGTTTCTATATCCATGGCTTCTGATGAGAAAAGTATCACCTATATCCCTGCTGTAGGAAGAGCCCTGTCAGAAACAGGGAAATTGAGGAAATGGGTAAGACAAGAGTGTTCTCTTGGGGCTTCTGTGTCAGGCCCTTAGCTGCTGCCTCAACAACCTCCTACAGACTATGTACCACAGTTGACACAAGGGCAAGCTAGACATGCATGGGGAATACAGTACCTGAGCACTGAAAAAAAAAAAAAAAAAAAAAAAAAAGAATTAGCAACAAAGTTCAAAAACCTTTGAAGTTCTATGTAAATGATGGAACTGGCGATATGCTAATCCAAACATGACCCATTGTCATTTGAGAGATCAATGGGTCTCTCTAACTAGCCACCCCCAACAAACACACACAAAACTGGGGCAGGTCCTTAGACCTTCATTGAAGATGTTCCCCCCCCACCCCTGAACATAAAAGCCAAGGAGAAGCTTCCCTGTCAAGTCCCCCATATCCTTTACCACAACTGCTCACTCTCTGTAAGACCTGAGCATAAAGCCTCACGGTCTTCCTCTCCCTTTGGTCCCCACTGAAGAAGACACCCTGTGTTGTCTGAAGTTTCCCCAGTAAGTCTGTGCTTTCTTCCTGGTCATATTTTTGTTTCAGGTGCCCCACTACAAGCCCAGCAGTGGCCACAAGAGGAATCCACCCTCACCTACACACATCAATGGAATTAACAGAGGCTTTTATGCACAACCTTCAGGGATAAAACCACCTTGTATATTTTAGGCCAAAGACGCGCTGATCAACTCCTGTGTTGTGCTAACACTAAAAACTGCTAGTTTTTTATTATTATTATTATTAAAAGTATAGAGAATATTTTTATATCCTATATCCAGAGAATTTTTTATTTATTTTTTTCTTATTTTACATATCGACCCCAGCTCAGTCCCTCTCCCTCCTTCCCTTCCTCCTTCCCATGCCCCCTGACCACCCTCTCATCCCACTGCCCCCCCACTCCACAGGGAGGGTGGTGCCTTCCAGGAGGGGTCAACAAAATCTGTGAAGTCATTTGGAGTAGGGACTAGGCCCTCCCTCCTGCCTCTAGGTTAAGGGAGTATCCCTCTATGGGGAACATGCTCCCAAAGTCCTTTTGTGTACCAGGAATACATCCTGGTTCCACTGTCAGAGGTCCCTTAGACTGCCCAGGCCTTCTAACTGAGACCATGTTCAGGGGGTCTGAGTCAGTTCAATGCTGGATCCCCAGCTATCAGTCTGGGGGCCCAGTAGCTCCTCCTTGTTCAGATCAGCTGTCTCTGTGGGTTTCTGTAGCCTGGTTTTGTCCTCCCTCTCTGCATCTGGATTCCAGTTCAGCTCAGTGTTTAGCTGTGGCTGTCTGTTTCTGTTTCCATCAGCTACTAAATAAGGGCTCTATGATGGTGGATAAGTTAGTCATCAATCTCATTATCAGGGAAGGGCATTTATGGTAGCCTTTCCACTGTTGCTGAAATTGTTAGTTGGAGTCAGTCTTGTAGGTCTCTAACCAGAGAATTTCTTTCACTTACTAATTGTACATTTTTTTTAATTTTTATTATTTATGTATGTATGTCTATGTATGTGGGAGTGTGCATGTGAGTGCAGGGCTCACAAAGGCCAGAAGAGGACATTGGATCCCCTGCTGCTAGAGGTACAGAAAACAGCCATCTACATTGGTGCTCAGAACTTAATTTCTGGTCCTCTAAAAAAAAGCAGTAAATATTCTTAACCACTGAGCCATCTCTCCAGCTCCATAATCATGTTTTCTTAAGTATATAGACAAGTCTGGCCCAAGTAGCATCATAGTGTTCTCAGTGCCAAGAGTGATGGATCATAAGCCACAAACTCAAATTATCCTTTCTATTGTGGTAGTAATGAAAACCTTTCAAATAATGGGCTCTTGGGTCTCAAAAGGACAGAGCAGGTGCAGAGGAGATAGCTTTATCAGTGAAGCACTTTCCTCCCAAGCATGGGGAACTGATCTCAATTCCCAGAACCCATGTATAGAAAGCCAGGTATGTCAAGTGCTGGGGAGTCAGACGGGAGAACCCTTGGGGTTCTCTGGGTAACCAGTCTAGACTAATTGGTAAGCTCTAGATCAATGAGAGATCCTGTCTCAAAAAAAGTAAAGGGAACAGAGAAGTGAATAGAGATACTGATGAACAACACCCAAGGTTATCCTCTGACCTTGACCTATACACACACACACACACACACACACACACACACACACACACACAGGATAGAGAGGATCAATGGGCTAACCACACTCAACTTATTCTTTGGACCCAATACAGACATTGCCTAGCGTCTGCCTACATAAGGATCCCACGAGGCCATGGTCATCTCAGCAGCTGGCCAACTGCTTAGGACACCACTACTGTTTAAGTCACTCCAAATCTCTCCTCAAGCACCTTCCCCTCTGCTAGCACATCTGTGATAGTGTGGCTATTTTGCTATGGTGTAATTCCACCTATTCTCCCCATAGATAGGTGCAGTGCTTTGTTCTGGTTTCTATGCAACTGGTTTTATCCAGATATAATTGTGAAAAACTAAACAAAACAGTGGTGAGCAAGCTCCCTTCCCAGGGATGATTCGGGTGGGGGGAACGGGGGGAACATTTTTTAGAGCCTTTTATTGCACTCAAAATGCAAATACTATAATTTAGCCCCATGGGGAAACACACCACATTGTTACAATTCAGATTACCTGCTATATTGAATCAAAGGGTGTCACTAAAATGGTAACATATTTGAGAAGTAGTGACATGAAGACAGCTTTCTAATTTCTGATTCAGGAGTAGGGACAATGGTTGTACTGTGGAAATCACTGATCCTATGTGTCTCCTAAGCCACAGGCTGCTAACCACAGGCACTGCAGGAAGGATCTGTCCCCATCCACACATTGTGACTAAAGTCCCTCTTGAGGTAGCTCCAGTCCCTTTTACTGACACCAGCTCACACCATGAAAACCTCCAAGGAAGTTCTACCTTCACTGGTCTACCCTATCTCCTTGCTAGGGAGTACACCCCATCAACATGCTCTCCGATTCCTCTCTCACCACTAAGCAAAGCATTCCAGAAACAGGCCTAGTTCTGACACACTGGGGTTTTGTCTACATACAACACTGTCACCCCACAAATGAGCCTTAAACTGAGAGCTACATGGTAATCTCTACTGCCTTACACAGTACCTGTGTGGCCTTCGCCATGTTGCCCCTTTGATAATGTTTGCTCTTATGAGAACTGAGGACAAAAGAGATAAGGATGCCTTTGCTATTTCCTTTTTCCCCCTTGGGTTCCAATAAAACAATGAATAAACACATCCTTTGAAAATTTTGAATTCAGGCTTACTTCTTTTATCTTACATAGTGACTGTATTCACATAATGGTTTTTAAACTTCTAGGCAGGAAGTTGCCTAGGGGCTGTCTTTCTGAGCTTGTGGAAATGGTGAGCTAAGGTTGGAATGCAATGGCTGGAGAAGGGCACACTCTCTAATCTTGAGACATCAGTGAAGACAAGAAACAAGGCAGCAGTCATAGGTGGGCAGAGGTCTCTTGTTAACCCTGATCTGGGTGTGGCACCAGGATCAACTAGAAGAGGCCACTGCATGCATTCCACCACTGCAGCAGATCAGAGCCCTTGACTCCATCAGCCTGTTTCCACAATGTATGAAGAATCATGCCTAAATAATAAGCAGTATACACTTTCTAGTCCTTTCAAAAGTCATAAACCACAACCCTGTAGAGATGTCATTTTCATTCAGTATCTAATAAGACAAAGCTTTGATCTCGTGCTTGCATATTCCTGTCTGAGACCACAGGTACACATTTGTCACAGAGAACTTATAAGGGTCAGAGGACAAGTTTGGGTGTCAACCCTCACCTTGCATGTTGTTGAAAATGGGGTCTCTTGCTGTTTATCCCTGCACAAACCTGGCAGGCTGCCTGAAACATTCTTGGAATTCTCCTGTCTCCGTCCTCAATCTCTGGGATCTTAGACTAGTGCTACCACACTCGGCTCTACTGCATTCTGGGGATTTGAACTCAGGCCCTCACATTTGCATTGGAAGCTTTACCCACTAAGCCTGATAGAACCTTATTTTTGTGTCTGGAGAGAAAGGAATGGGGAGGCGGCAGTGAGCTCAGGGTCAGCAAATCTGTAGAGTACAGTGGCCCTTCGGGGGTTGGAAAAAGAAAAGATAGACCTTGAAACTAGAATCATTTCTCCCCAAGATTCAAGTTTCTGAAGCCTGTTGAGACGGGTAAAGGTTGTGCTGGGGTAGGGAAGAAAACAAGGCCCTTTTGGAAGGTCTGGAAGCAAGAAGCAGCCTGCTCCGGAGCCAAGTTGCCATGTGTGGACCTGCAGGCCTTCCTGACAGACAGAGAGAAAGATGCCCCAAGTGGCTCAAGATGGCAGCCAGGCCTACTCTCCATGCAGCCTTTCCTGCCAGTATGTCAGCGGAAAGCCCTGAGCTGGGCACAGCCCACCCTCCCTCATTATCCTCTACACAGCAGACCCATGTGGACCCATGTGTTGTTTTCTTCTAAGTCAGATATGTCACATGCCATGCTTGCTTTGATGGCCTAAAATCCAAAACCAACTTCAGAATGCAATACATGGAGTTCTGGAAGTTGCTGTGCGGTGGTCCCAGCCTCCCCCCACCTATTTCTACAAAATCCTGGCATGACTACCACACCTTCTGAGCATCCGAAGGTTTTTCGCTTGGTGATGATCCGATGCAATATTTGAAGATTTTGCTTTCTGCATGGTTGGTGATGCCTTTCTGAGAAAATCCCACATGTTTTTAAGGCCTCTGAGCAGTGTTTGCCAGTGTGGGCATAAACAAGTGTGTACTGGACTGAGCCATGTGAAATTATTGCTATCCAGATCTCCTAGCTCGCAAAAATGACAGTCCATGCCTAGGTTTACCCAGCACAGAGGCCTACAAATTCATGGGATATGGCTGCGACATAAATTCAGCTGTTGTATGTGGTGCATTTTGGGAATGAAAGCCACACCTGTGTTTTACTGCAGTACGAATATAAGTGTGATAATATGCATGAAACACTTAATAGAATACCAGGAACATGCACCAAGTCCTTACACAACTAAGGTCACCAATATAACCTGTGGCAATATGACTTCCAATGGTTTTCAACACCATGGACTAACACAAGAAGCTCCTGAGGTAGAGCAGTACTGATGGGACTGTTAGACCAAGTGCACTGGGATGCCTTCTGCCATCCTAGTGTCCAAGTGTGGGTATTTAAATGCATTGCCTTTCATCTCATGGCTTTTCTCTGAAATCATCTGAAGTCAGCACCCCTGTCCCCTGGCAACATGGAGGCTCAAACAGTTGTTCACATTATGGGACAAGCTTCTGTAAGGTTCTTACAAAGACACAGCCCAGTAATTAAAGTGCTTGCCACACAAGTGCAAGTATGAGTGAAACATCAACACCAAAGGTTAAGTACCTGGCCCTAAAACAAGGGTGCCCATCGAATTCATCTTTGACTGCTGTGATTTCTTCTCTACTTTCCTCTCCACCTTCAAGCAAAGGTGAGGTCAAATGTCACACAAAATTTAAATGCAACTGTGAGATTTGTTCATTTAAGTTCCTCTGTTCCCTTGGCAACGGCTCTAACTCTCATAGCCTGCCTCAGATACAGAATACTCCAGCAAGAGTTCTCTGGGGTTGATTTCTTAGAAAGCCCACAGTTGGAGAACTGTTTGTAAAATAGAATTTGAACAGAACATGTAATGACATTGACACTGTTAAATAATAAATTCAAGTGGGCTCTTTGCAGACATATTTCAACTAGATATTTGGTTTGGCTGTCATGTTCTGTCAGAGGAAGCTTTGTCCTCCTGAATATCCCACTGCTATCTCTGGAAAACGCCCAGGGCTTTTCTTGGGTCACTGTGAGGCTTAAGAACTCAGATGCAAAGCACACAGTCACTGTGGTCCACTGACTGTGCAGTTGCCATGAGCCACAAGAACAATTACTCCAAGGTCCATGCAAGACAGTGAACTGCAAACCCAAAGGCTCTTGTCTCCTGACTTTCTTGGGAGATTAAAAGACAGGTATTTACCCCAAATAGGGAGGTGACAGACCAAAACTGTCTTGTCCAGCCTGGTGGACAAGAACCATTTTCCAGGGCTCCAGGGTAACTTAAGGGCAGATACACCATAGTAAAGTTCCACCTTCAATCAACATTTTATCTCCTCTGTGTGTGTGTGTGTGTGTGTGTGTGTGTATGTGTGCATGTGTGCATGCTCCTGTGCAGGTAGATACACGCATGGGTGTGAGTGTGCGTGCAGATATGTGTTTGTACATGCAGAATCAGAAAACAACTTCAGATGCCATTCCCCAAATATCATGTTTTTCTTGTTTGAGCCCACAGTTTCTTACTGACATGGAATATGCCAATTAGACTGGGCTGACTGGCTAGAGAACCCCCCACCCCCACCCCCACCAACCTGGAATGTGCTCATCTCTGTCTCCCCAGCAGGAGGATTACAACCCTGGGTCACCAGAGCCAGCTTTTAAAATGTGGGTTCTAAGAACTGAATCCAGGTCCTTGTGCTTGCAAGACAAAGCATTCACCAACTCCCTAGAGCTTTACCTCATGCATGTTTTAAAATTTTTAAAACCCATGTGTAGCTGAGGCAAGAGAGACTACAGGTCATAACCTCAGAAGAAGGTCAGAAGGTTGTAAGGGAGTCTTAGAGCCCTTCTTCTTCCCCCAAGGGGTATTGTTAGGAGCCTCATTACCACAGGCCTATCTGCTATATGGTTCTGTTTATCTCACTCCCATTACTATGGGTCTGGGTCTCTTGTAAGTCATTAGAGCCACTCTGTCCCATAATGAAGGGTGTCATGTTAAGCTGGAAGGACACACTAGAATGCTCAAGTAGTAGGTAAAAACTGACAGTGTGAGCATTGTCACACAGACAGGTTATACTGTCACTGTACTTGAGAGCAACAGTGATACAGATAGGAATTAACACTCCCACTTTGCATCAACCAGTGTCCCAAGGAGCTCTACATGCACTCTGATGACTCCAGCAAGAGTCACACTGGTGATGTCAAGTGTGGCCTGTCCCAGCTGGTGGGCCCCAGATCCAGGCCCAGGCTGTGGGGAGCTAAATCTTTCCTTGTTTCTTCGATAAGAGCAACCAATTTGTGCCTAGAATTTCATGACAGCCACTCCCAACAGCAAAGCAGAGACACAGCGAGGGAAGCATAAACACATGTGCAGGGCGGCTCAGACACATGTTATTCCAGGTCAGAATCAGAAGAGGTGGGTGAATATGTAAAAACGTGCATTCATGTAAGAGTCCATCTCAGAGGATCACCTCTGTGACAGCTTCGGTATTTCTCCTTCTCCAGCACACCCCTTCCCATCAGCCATTGAGCCACACCCCTTCACATCAGCCATTGAGCCACACCCCTTCACATCAGCCATTGAGCCACACCCCTTCACATCAGCCATTGAGCCACACCCCTTCACGTAAACCACTGAGCCACACCCCTTCACATCAGCCATTGAGCCACACCCCTTCACATCAGCCATTGAGCCACACCCCTTCACATCAGCCATTGAGCCACACCCCTTCACATCAACCATAGAGCTTGGAGCTGAGAGCCAGCTGTATGATGTCAGTGACTTTTCCAACTTGGGCCTGCTGAAGCTCAGGTGTGGACAAGCTCAGAGGTGATGGGATGGGCTACACACGTGGTGAAGAGCGAGCCCATGTCTGAATCCAGGCTAGCAGACCTTATTATGTGTGGCAAAGGGAAATGTCTGAGATTAGGTTGTGATTTCACCATGGCCCCACCTTCATGGCATGCAGGCAAAATCATGACCAAGATTATCTTATCTAAATGCCTTCTTGGTAGAGAGCCTGGGAGTCAGAGCACCCGTGTGGGACCTCCTGTTTCTAACGTGTCAACAACTATGAATGTCAGAGAGCAGTCATGAGGGTTCGATGCACTGCAATGCACAGTGGCTGATGCTCCATCAGCAATGCCCCCCAGCTTGCAACCACTGTTTCTAATGGTCCTTGAGAAAGCATGGTTCAAAAGGTGCCCTTCAGGCAGGTGAGTTGGTGCACACCTGTAAGCCCAGCACAGGAAGATCAAGTGTTCAAAACAATGTGTGTGGGGGGGGATATACCCTAATAACACAGGCTGGAGAACCACAAACATCTTTCTAAACTATCTATACCCAATGACTTTCCAACCCTGAGTGTTGGGCAGTGCTAGGCTTTTAAAAGGCACTCTCAGACCAGCTAAAGCTAGGTCCTTATTATGAGAGAAGGACAATTTCTACAAGGCCAGGCCTGCTGTAGAAACTTCCAGTCTCCCAGTGCAAGTGTCTATAGATAGATGGCTCTACAGCAGTTCTCCTAAGTATGGAATCTACAGAGGCTGGAAGTCCAAATGCTATTGATGAGTACTCACTCCATGACCTGTCTATCCTGTGACTGTGATGCTGGGTGAACACAGACTTTGTGAGTCTGGCACTTGGCAGCATACTCATTAACTACCATGTAGGCTTATTGTTGGGCTTCTACATGTCTTGGGAGTTCATTCATGTTACAAAGTCAGGCTATTGAAACAGTAGCCTTGCATGTCTCATATATGGCTTGGAAACTGAGAGAAGACAGCTTTTTGTTCTTGGGTGGGTCATGGAACACTCTCCTTTCTGAGAGTTTGTCTGTCCTAAAATCTCAGTGTGGTGACATTATTAAGAGGCGTATTTCTTGAAGGTAATTTGGCTCCAAGGGTGAGGCCCTCATGATAGCATCAGTGCCTTTCTGAGAGCTTCCCTTCTCAGCTCAGCAGCAAAGGGTTCATCTGCAACTCAGGAAGCAGTTATCACCAGAAGCTACAAGTGCTTGAACCTCTGATACCACAACTCCATAACTGCAAGGAATAAACACCTGCTGTATGAGCCTCCTGAGCTCTGATACAGCATCCCACACTAAGATGTCACTATAACCAGGCTCTGATGCTACTGAGAGCCATGCCACTAGCAAATCTGAGCAAGGCCTGGCACGGCCACAGTCATGCAAGGATCTGGCACCAATGATGGCAGAGAGGCCACTGGAGGGTCCAAATTTGGGATAATTAATCTTGTCCACTTGATGAGGTTGATACCCCATTTATCTTCTATTTCGATTACAGATCATCACTGAAACAAACCTCTAGGCATGTCTGTGAGGGAGACTCTAGGTTGGGTTAACTGAGGCGGAAAGACTGTGGACTCCACAGCTGGGGCACGAAGTAAAAAGGAGACTGTGAGCTGAGCACCAGCATCCATCTCTCTCTGCTTCCTGACTGTAGACACAGTGTGACCAGCTGCTTCCTGGTCTGTTGCCATATCTTTCCCTCCATGATGTACTGTGCCCTCAAAGTGTAAAGTAACCCTTCCCTCCTCCATCCCTCCCTTCCTTCCTTAAGGTGTTTCTTATTAGAAAGGTAGCCAATACAAAGCTTGTTTTGTGAATGGAGACTTCACTTCCTCTGGCCCAACTCCCTATTCACAGAATGATCAAGACCTATGTCACATCAATGAAGAGCACACTCAGATGAATGGAAAATGGCAATCAGCCTTGAGCATTTGATTGACAAATTGGACAGTTTCACTCTGAGAAACTCTGAGAGACAATGCATATCAATCTTCCCTGGGTTTCCCTTTTTAATCAGTTGAGAAACCAAAACCCACAGTAAGAAATCACATAGAAGGTTTATCAACATTGTTCCCATCTTCCTCTACCAAGCCAATGTTTTCGATTAGAATAACTGCTTTTCCAGACACCCACAGCTAAACACTGATCCGAACTCTTGGAATCCAGTTGCAGACAGGGAGGAGTGATGAACGAAGAGGTCAAGACCAGGCTAGATAAACCCACAGAAACAGCTGACCTGAACAAGGGGGAGCTCATGGACCCCAGTCTGATAGCTGGGAAACCATCATAGGACCAACCCAGATTCCCTGAATGTGGTGTTAGTTGGGAGGACTGGGCAGTCTACGGGGCCTCTGGTAATGGATCAGTATTTATCCCTAGTATAGGAATGGACTTTGGGAGCCCATTCCACATAGAGGGATACTCTCTCAGCCTAGACACATGGGGGAGGGCCTGGGCCCTGCTCCAAATGATATGACAGACTTTGAAGACTCCCCATGGAAGGCCTCAACCTCCCTGGGGAGTGCAGAAAGGGGGATGGGATGGGAGTTGGGGGAGGGGGGATGGGAGGATGGGAGGGAGTGGGAACTGGGATTGATATGTAAAACAAGCTTGTTTCAAATTTAAATTTTAAAAATTATTTTTAAAAAATAACTACTTTTCCCATTACAAGGAAATGGTAAACACTAGAAGCTGTTGCTAGCTGAATAAGAGAGAAAGCAGGGTTTATGTGTCTTGGAAAGGGCATCCACCAAGTCCCTTTTGTCTGGGTCAGCCTAATGTTTTGCCCTCCAGGTCACAACACATGCAGCAATGGAGTCTCTGGGCTTGCTGCCAGGTGACACTTGTCACAGGCAGTGGGGGACATCTTCTGAGTCAATGGTTATATGCATGTAAACTAGAATCTCTGTGTGGGGTCTGGAGTTCCAGACCACTAATCAATGGCAAATAACTCCTTCTCTGAGAGGTCAGAAGTATACATCAAGAAACTCAGCAGCCCCTCCTTCACGTTGCTGCTGCCCAGACATGTGCAAACACTATTCTACCAGTACAGAGTGTCTGCCCTGTGACCACCTCTCTCTTTGCAAGCTAATTGCTACCTGCCTGAATCCTGCCTAAGTGAAAACAATTAAATGCTACTTCATCTCTCTCCTCTGTTCAGCCTGCTTTGACCCCTCAACTGAAAATCATTTCCACCCTGCTTAAATTTCCACTGATTTTGTGCTGCGTGTAAAACATCTGGCCTTCCATGTTGCACTGTGCATGTGAACTCACATATGCCCCTTTTCTGCAGGGCCGGCTTCAGGAGGGAAGACTCCTTATCCAGGGTGCGTAATAGGTCCATCGGGAAGGAAATAAACAGGAAACAAAGGGACAAAGGAAGAAGCCGGAGCCTGTGTCCTTTCCAATAACTTTTATGGTTCTGGAATTGGTGAAAACAAGCTGAGCTTGCTCCACAGACCATTAACATTTCCATACCCATGCTCAGCCTGCTAATAAAAGCATGCACAGGATTCTGAAAGGACCTATAAGAAAGATTTTATATCCTGGTTTTAGCATCTCTGGCATCTGTGGCATCTAAAACCCGAAAAGGCAATTCCTCTGAGGTGTTGTTAGCTTTCTATGTGCCTTCAAAGCCACAGAGACAATGTGCTGGACTCTGCTAAGAATGCTAGTTTCCTTTCCAGCTGCTGCAACACACACGCGCACACACACGCACGCACACACACACACACACACACACACACACACACACACACACACCTTAGCTACCACTGGAATTGTCATTTGCTTTGTATACACTGTGAGAGCCACAGCTCCATACAATATTGGTGATGTCCACTTCCCTGCAGGATATCAAAAGAGCCCTCCAAAGTTTGTATGCGCAGTTCCATGTGAGTGTGGTTTGACATGGACATTATTTTTCTAGTGAAATGCCTCATCCACAAAGGCAACCCAATTTTTATCTAATAGTTTCCCAGTGAAGAAAGGTCTAGGGGCAATAATCCAAATAGTAACAGCCCTTATTTTACCCATGCTGAGAGAAAAAGGATTGTGCCTGTGGTGCCCTGAAGTATGAAATAATATTCACAAATATGGTGGGATTTAACATATCAAGAATCTCAGGATAGGAATTAAGATTCCATTGCTATTTCCATCAGCCAGAATTTGAGCTCTCACCTTTCCCTGAACTGTTTTTATCTATTATGGTAGAATTCAGTCAGCCTCTGAGGCAAAGCATAACCCTGCACCATGAACAGTCAGCATTTCTTTCCTGGCCTTTACCAGGACAATGATCTAACAGGTATAGGGTGGTGCTCTACACTATGCTAAATGTTAACCATCCATGATAATGCCAGCAATGCAGCTCAGTCACTGTGATCAGCTGAAATACATCCCATGTGCCCCACCCCCATCCATATTCCCTGTCACACCTAAGGGTTATCAATACTGCCAGCATATAGATGGGTAAGGACATATGTATGCATGTTCTAAGATCCATATTACTACTGCAGACATTACACATATGCATGTATGTATCTCTAGATGAAGAAAAGGGAAATGCAGGACATGGAGCTAGTGTTGGCTGAGTGTTCATTCTACGCAAGCCAGAGTCAGAGTTTCACCAGATGAGGTGTGGACACAGATTCAACTCAACTGCTTACAGACATACAGTCCTTTACTTTTGGGACCTCTTGTAGCTAGGATAGAGAACTGAAAGGTGGACTCAATACTGCCATTAGCAACTCCTCTACCATTCTGACGTGCACCATCCAAGCCAATGGAACCTGGGCTCTGGTTCTGTCTGTGTCCATCTCAGGCTTCCTTTCTGGCACCAGAACTTTCCTTTCCTCCCCAGGATCCTGCATCTTCTTTTCTTTTCTGATTTTTAAATTTGTTGTCTCATTTTTATTAACTCTTTGAGATCATATAATGCATTTTGATCATATTTTCCTTCCTTCCCCCAACTTCACCCACATCCACTCAGACACACCCAACAATGTGTCTTTTTTTTATGATTCATCTGGTCCAGTTTGTGCTGCCCATATTCTCTTGACTCATGGGGCCTTTCTCTAGAGTATGGTCAGTCTAGCAAGGGAAACATCCTTAAAGAAAACAGACTCTCCCACTCTGTGAAGCTATTGGTTGCCAATAGCGCCTCAGCTAAGAGTGAGACTTCGTGCCCACCTCCCTTCTCCATTCTGTGTCTTCACACTCATGGATTATCTGAACATAAGCCAGCAGACAAGAATAGGAGATGGGCACGGGCTCAATGGTATACCAAGGAAACATTATTTCAAGTCATTTCTTCACTTCATTATTTTATGCATGCCTCACTTCATTCAACTCTCTTTAAAGTCAAGTACATTTTCCAAATCTTTCTTATTGTGGGACCTGTGTCTACCCACATCTCTACCTGTAGGACACAGCACTACATCATTTCCAGAAAAGACAAAGAGGAGAGGAACTGCAATGTCAAGAAAGGTGTGATAGATGATGTCTTAGCTCCAGCAGTAAATTGACACACCCAGAGTCTCTGGGAAGAGGAAATCTCAGGCGAGGAATTGCCTCCATCGATTGGCCTGTGGCCATGTCTGTGTCTGTGAAGCGTTTTCTTTATTGCTAATTCATGTATGATGGCCCAGGCCACTGCAGGTGGTGCCAACCACAGGCATGTGAGCCTAGGTAAAAGAGTAGACTGAGAAAGCCTTGGAAGCCAAGCCAGTAAGTAGGATTCCTCCACAATCTCTGCTTGAGCTCCTGCCCTGACTTCCCTTAGTGATGATGGGCTATGACAGGGCCATGTAAGTACATAAATCCTTTACTCCACCAAGCTGCTTTTGGTCATGGAGTGTATTATAGCAACAGAAATCAAACCAGAAGAGGGGAGAAACCACAGAAAATGCACGTTGGGCTGCCTGTTAAGAAATGCCTGGAGTGGGAAAAGTGCTTGCCATGCAAGGTAAGGACTCAGCTGTGGAACCCCAGGAGCCATAAAAAGCCAGATGCAGTACAGTGTATCTGTAATCCCAGCACTCCTACAGCAAAATGGGAGCCAGACACAAGGTAACTCCTGGAAGCCTGAGGGTCAGCTAGCCTAGTATTCACAGTAGTAAACAAGAGACCCTGTCTCAAATAAGATATTAGGCAAAGACCATCACTTGAAGTTGTCCTCTGACCTCCACACACATAATGCCATGGCACACATGTGCATATATACACACACAAGATAACACACTAGTAGAAAAAGGAAGATATTGCCTAGTCCAAAGGCCCAAGAAACACAGCCAAGATATTTGGAAGTTACCCAAGGAGACAGGCTGTCTTCCTGAGCACCTGCCCTGCAAAGTCAATGGAAAATACAATTAACATAACAGGCTTTGAACACCACTCACTGTTGCAAGCCCATTGCATAATAAGCACATACCGAGAAGGAAGAACCACGTGACAAAGACCTTTATTGCAAGTGGAGAGGAACCAGGTGCAATGTGACAGCCCTGTCCCTTCAGGAAGACCTGCTGAACAATACCTCAAAGGTTCCACCTCAGAAGAATTGGCTAATGTGAGTGGTTCAGAGTATAGCAGTCAAAATATGGGCATTCCAGTGATGCCAACAGACCTTGAATCTACATATGTTAATGTTTGTCCTGTTGGAATTTTAAGAAGGAACTTTAAAGGTCTCTGAGAACCATCTGGCAATAGTAAGCACCAATCTCTGTCCTCCTCTCCCAAAATCTACCATGGTCCACAGGCAGACCCTGGCATGCTATGGCTTAGGAACAAATCCCTTTGAAAAACCTGGGCAGGTCGCACATAATCCCATCTAAAGAAATTATCCCACATGTGTGCAATACAAAAGCCAACCTTCTAGAACCTCTGGGGGAACAAAATACCCCAAATCCAATAGGACTTAAATATCTATATATCATAAAGATAAAAAAATTTAAGTTTTCATATCTGTTTTCCTTACCTGTACTTATCCAAACTCTAGCATTCTTAAATCATTGATCTTTCCTATTTAACTACAGACTTTTAACTTTGAATTGAGCTAGCTATGGCAACCCAATCCTTTCTTATCAATTAAAAAAGAAGTGCCTGAATCCAAGTAACAAAAATTGATATTGTTTTGATGTTAAGAAAAAGGCTTCAGGAAGTGTGCCTGAATTTTGGGGTCCTGATGTAGGATGTCCTTCTGTAGGCTGAGTATATGTATTGCTTTTATTGGTTGATAAATAAAGCTGTTTCAGCCAATGGCCAGGCAAAGTATACCTAGGTGAGAATTGTAAACAAAGATAAAGAGAGAAGGAAAGCGAGGTTAAAGGAGACACCATTAGCTGCCGAAGGAGTAACATGCCGGAACATCACCGGTGAGCCACAGCCTCGTGGCAATAGATAGATTAATAGAAGTGTGTTGATTTAATTGTGAGAGCTAATCAGTATATGCCTGAGCCATTGGCTAAACAACTGTATTATATTAGCCTGGTGGGCAGAGAGAAAACTGGTCCAGTGGGGCTGAAAAGATGGAGAAAATTCTCCCTTCTACAGAGTCCCTCTATGGTTAGCAGATGATACAGGAGAAATGAGGCTCCCCCCTAGGGTTCTTAGTCTCATTAATAAAAGAATTTAAGAATAGACTCCAACAGAGACTCGGGACAACTTCATTCTCAGGACAACTTCATTAGGGTTTAAAAAGAGGGAAAACTCCATGGCAGACAAGCTACAAATAAACCTTCTACTCCAAGGAGAAGCATAAAGGAGAGAAGGAAAACTATTGTGCCATTTAAGCTGGCATAAATAGAGGTTAGACACATGATGGACAAATAGACACATAGTGGACAAGCAGACACATGGTGGAGAGGGGGCTTTAGAAAAAGAATAAGAAAGTCAAAAATGGTGGCAAAGCCCAAAGTATTAGGGAAAGCATGCTCAGAACAGATAGAGGAAGAAGAAAAGGAAAGCCACACTTTTCTGAATAATGCGGAAAATCAGGCAGACTTATGAAGCAGTATAGCTGCAGTTCCACAAGCCACTGCACTTAGGAAAGGAATTTGAGGAAGGAAAAGCACAATATCTCATTGAAGGATTAATTATTCTGCCCATCTCTTTAGCATGGCTTAAGATGAACCTGCCTTCCTAGAGGTGGTCCTTAGCTAAATGACTGACCGCGGGATCAATCTGTAATGTTAGGTCTTCAGCCAGTGAAGATTTTTTTTTCTACTCTAACAAGACCTCTAGAAATTATCAGTTCTTATACTAACATCTTTTCACTGTACCTGAGACACTCTACTCTGGCTGAAGCTACCCTTGAGAAACAAACCAAACCATTAAAATGACCACTAAACACAAACACAACCTCTAAACCATGGTTCAAAACAGAGTTACTTAAAGAAAGATGGGTACCAATGGTTCAGACCCCATTCATTCCTCCATGCCATCAAAGCTTTCTCATGGCTCTGACAGCTTCATGCCAGAGCATCCCAGGCTTGATCTTGAGAAGAATGAGTGACCTCCTTGTTTCAACATTTCCATGATGAGAGGACAGACAGTTCCCACCATGGTCAGGGTCACTGACAGTGGTCTCAAGGACACTGATACCACAGTGGAAGCCATTTCTACAGTCACACCAACAGTCAGTAGAGCCCTGCCTCACCCATGCTCTTTCCCTGAAGGCATTCCAAGTCTAACCATAGACAGTACAGGACATGGAGACCAGAAAGTCTGCCAGCAATCAAGAGCTGCCCCCAAAAAAGCTCCAGCCCTCCATGCTCCCTAGAACAATCTGTTACAATTACTGGACTCTTCTGGAAAATCTAGAAGGCTAAGGCAGTCAACTGGGGTCACTCATGACTGACAAAGAGCAGCAAGTGCTTTAGAGTAGGAAGGGAAGTACTGAGTTGCATCAGGGTCTCTTGTTGAAGTGTACACTTTCCTTTACTCTCACAATTTAATATCTCTATTTAATGACAAAATGAATTATCCTCCAAAATAGCAAATGTTCACTACCTTGCTAAATAATAAAATACATTTTCCCAGCACACAAACTGATCACTTTACTCTTACACCAGAACTGATGTGATTTTACATGTCATGAATTATTCATGTCACTCAATTTAATTCAATTATTTTTACTGAATTCATATCTAATCCATAAAAAAAATGTTTAACTCAACCACCCCCAAAATCACGTCTGTATCCTTGAATAATAGATTTCTTGCAAAATTTCAAGGAAGATAAGTGGCTATCTGGTTGGAAATGGCAAGGAAGATCACAATCACAATGATGAAAATAATTTTAACTATTTAGCCATACCTCCCGTTCTATTTACTGACTGATGTCTCATGGAAGATAGCCTATTTAATATCAAACTAGAATCAGAGCAGCAGGGAGAATGTCTCAGATCCAATTACAGCACCAAAGCTGTTTAGCTTTTTGCAGAATTCATACCTAGAGCAGACAAGCCGTCTAAATGTGGCAGCACCACACCCAACAAAAAATTCAAGCTGGGACTTGCTGGAAAAAAAAAAGAGTCCCTGAATGGCCCATGGAAAAGCATCTTTTGCCTCTCCCTAGACAGAAACCCTTTGGTGCCCACACTATCATACCAGCCTCCAAGTCCAGCCTTTTCTTAACACTTACCTCCCTGGAAATTTTGACAAATTCACTAATGGTCTTCCACTTTTCTCCCCATCTGCCTGTCCATCCTAAACCCTGGCATCATTTGGGGCCACCGTAATGTCCATTAAAAGACCCTATGGCCTCTAAGGTCCTCTATATCTTTGACTTCCCTTTGCCTATACCAAACATGTACCCCCTCCACCTCTGAGGCCCCAGGGCTAATAGGTCATTATTTATGTTGCCTTCTATGGTATTCCCATCACACCTGCTCTCTGCCAACATCACATTTCCAGTGCCTCAGCCCTACTGTTTCCTGATGTGCTTTCCTTTCCAGTCAGAGCATAATTCGATTACTTTCTCTCTCTTTTTTAAAACAGGCCAGAGATTAGTTGCTTGGCTTGCTTCTTGCTTGCCTGCCTGCCTGCCTCATGTATCTCAGCCTGACCTCAAATTCTATATAGCTAAAAATGACCCTGAACTTCTGAGCCTTCTGCCTGTACTTCTCAAGGGTGGGATTACAGATATGCACCACTGCACCCAGTTTATAGGATGCTGGAGATGGAACCTAGAGCTTCATACATCCTAGGCAAGCACTCTACTGAGCTACATGCCCATCCTGAGACATCTTTTATGTTTTTAAATCCATCGTGCCATGCCTGCTCCTTACCCCTGAGCTCCCACTGAGTGGACTAGTCTAAGCAGAACAGGCTGCATCTTCCACTGAGCCCTGGTCTCCTTCCTTTTGGCTTCCTCCTTTGATCATTTTTCTCTACCAGCTTCAGGAAGCTGCCTCAACTTTTAGAGGGACTTGACTTGTGTGCTTGACAGATAATTTTATTTATTTATTTATTTATTTATTTATTTAGGTAAGAGTTGTGCCTGTATAACTTGTTTGTTAATGGCACCTGCTGCATGCTGGGTAATGCCATTAGCTCTTTCGGTGTTACTATGGTAACACATGGAGTTTTCTTTTTAGAACGGTGCCATTCCT
Source organism: Phodopus roborovskii (assembly GCF_943737965.1). NCBI lineage: Eukaryota > Metazoa > Chordata > Mammalia > Rodentia > Cricetidae > Phodopus > Phodopus roborovskii. The sequence goes on along the minus strand of NW_026126511.1, from coordinate 48,745,727 downwards.
ATGATGTTCACAGTCCCACCTTTCTGATAAATTCATGTCTTCAGTGACCAAAGGCAGAACTCTGTATTTCTACGGAAATTGAGAGTTGGAGTTAGAATGCAGATATCCTAAAGTGGTTTAAGAACATGGTGTTGGAGTAAAATATCCCCCACAGACTTATATTTTTGAAACTTGACCCCCCCCCAGCTGGTGGTAGTATTTGAGAGACTGTGGAACCTTTCAGAAGGGGCTCTGGGGAAGGGTGTGCTTTGAGATTTATCACCAGCCTTATTTCCAGTCCCATCTCTACTTCTTGATCCATAGAAATGTAGGCAAGCAGGTCCACAATTTCCCAACACAATGGGGCCTCCATGCCTTCCTGTTTAGTGGACTGTGCCCCCTCAAACTGTAAATCAAAGCAAATCTTCACTCCCTCATGCTGCAACCACATCCAGGCCACCAAGTCCCTGGACCATCTGAGACCTGTCTCTCCTTCTACCCCAACCTATGGAGCACAGCTTGAGAACTCAGCAGCTATGGGTTGGTGCAGTGACAAGCATGGACTCATCCTTTCTCCAGGCTCAAAACAGCCCCCTTTCCACCTCCTCTTTCTCAAACCTTTATGTGCCTCAGGATCTCATACCATCATCTCACTCCAACCTTGCAGAAAAAGCTAGGAACCACCCACCATCACTAGATTCACTCATGCCAAGAACCTCATGGCACCCATATTATCACAGTGCCATTTTTAAATTGTTAGTTTTCACTGAATTATCCTAAAATTCTGAGCATGACTTGAATGCAAACAAAGGTTCCTATCTCTCTCTCTCTCTCTCTCTCTCTCTCTGTGTGTGTGTGTGTGTGTGTGTGTGTGTGTGTGTGTGTGTGTGTGTGTGTGTGGTACTTATTGGTATATTGCTACATGCTTCTAATCCATCAGCCTCTTCATATCTGGCTCTAGTAATTTTGCCCTTCAATAGAGGAATTCTTTCCTGGCCAGACTCGGGCAAGAGAATTGGGGAAATCAATTCCCAACTAATCCAGTCTCCTAACAGTGTCTCCCATTGGTCAACACATCAGAGATAGAGCCTGAAAGCCCTTTGGTGTATGTGTAGCTCATCCAGGCACAGATGGTACAGAGGGAACTGGAAAATCCAATGGAAAGTGACTTTCAGAAGAATTGATTAAGTAAAACCAAAACTGATGCTCAGCAATGCTGAGGGCTCTATGGGACTTGAAAACAATGAACCTGTAGTCTGTGGTCACACTTCCATTCTCATAACTGCACTCTCCTACTGCCTCTTCTAGCCTATGAGTAGTAAAACTGAAGCACTGCTCGCCCCCATTGTTTTCTCTGGACCCTGGCCACGCCTTTGTAGGTAGTTCCTTTCCTGAACTGCTGCCGTTATTCACTCTGAGAGCACATCTTCTACAATTCCCAACCTGCCCCCAGGAGCTTAGGATACCCTGTGTGTGTGGGGAAGGACTCCAAAGTTCATTGTCTCCAATATTCTACCCAAGTTACAATTCTAAAACATAGCCCTCCAGTCACTTTGCCTCTTCTGCACATGGGCTCGGCTTCACTGACCATCTGGAATTTTCCAAGAATTGAACACTCAACACTTTTTTTTTTTTTTAAATCTGCCACAACATCCCTGAACAGGGCTGAATGTGAGTCATCTTGAGGACCCACATGCTGATCAGAGAACCAAACACACACAGAGACACCTTACCCCAATTGCTCCTCATGTAAGAGGCACCCACACTTGAGGCATTCAACCCACACCACCAGTACAGAATGAATGCAACGGTTCTTCTGTCACTTCCTCCAGATGCTAAGGAATGTGACCAACAAAAATAACAAATGACAGGCCCTGCTGGGTCCTGTCATCTTGTTCAACAAGATTCTTTTTTTTTTTTTTTCCAAAAAGGCCTGTTCACATTTTATTATAAAGATTTGCATTTATGGACAAATTATATATCACCATTAGAATTTTCCAGAAATAATAACCCCAGATAATGGGTCTCCATGGAGCTAATAGCCTCAATTCTCCCAGTGATCTTAAAGGGTGCTTATGCAAATATAACTTTGCATTATAAGGAGGCAGAATTATAGTCTATATAGATGTCCAAGAAGCTAAAAAGGTAGCTCCCAGGTCCCCCATGCTCATAAGAGGCCCCCAAAGTCCTGGAAGCAGAGGTATTTCCTCTGTAGTCTCCAAAACACTGCTTTAAGCATCTATAAACTACCAAAGTCAGAACAAAAGTTTCAAATTGAGGACTGTGTCAAAGATGACATATTGGAATAGAAGAGGAAACAGTGGGAAATGAGAACATCAAGACGGCTACTGCTTAGCTGTGGAAAATTTCAGAGGCTACACTCAAGCATTTGGACTTTGTTATAATGGTAATGGGAACTCACAGAAGTCTCCTGAGAGGAGATATAGCTGGACCCACAGTACTCCCTCAATGAACTCATAAATCGCAAGTAGGCATGACCTCTGCTGTTACTGATATCATCCCACGGAGTTGTTGTCCCCTTACATATACTCATGGTCATGGCATACCCACAACTGAATATCCCCACCAAGGCTATCCAAGCAATGAATGCAGACTCATAAAATTCAGTGTATGTCAAAGATTCCCTAGCCTCTGTCCTGCATCCCTACCACCCTGAGGGGACAGGGAAGCAGAAATAAAACAGTGGGGACTCTCCCTAAAACTTAAACTTTTGACTCAGCACCTGCATCTTTCTTGATGGAGGAAATTAAACATCTCTTCAGAGTGATGAAGGATTTGTTTGTATTTACACTCTGCCCTGGTCAAGATGACATACCATATTTGTGTGACTGCAAACAGGAGCAGGAACCTAGGATCTTTCACTGTTGAGGTAATCAGAGATTCTTTCATAAAAATGAGGGTAAATTTAGGTTTACTCTGATGGTTTCTTAACTGGCTCATCAGAGCAAATAGCCCAAGATATGAAAAGTTTAAACATTTTAAGGGTAGCAAGGAACTCTCATAGCTATGGCAACAAAGAACTTGGAATATATTTGCTTGTTCTTAAAGATACCAACATCAGTATCTTTGAATTGCTGTTTGTCTATAAGCTGTATTTATGAGTGGCAGACACAATCCCAGTAGCTAAGGTCCCTTCTGACACCCAGAGTGCAGATCCTAGAGCCAGAACCCACCTGCCCATAACTCTTTTAACTAAACACATCATGCTGGCCTCTGCTGGGTTACGAGCCCTGTAGACCCAGCTAGGGAAAGGTATAGATTTTTCAGGTTAACTTTGCTGCCCCTTCTAAGGACTCTTCTATGTGGGTCAGTTTCCCATTACTGTGACACAAGCAACTTATGGGGGGGGGTGTTTTGCCCACAGTTTCTGAGGTTTAGGTCCTTCGTCCTCAGCTCCACTGAGTCTGGGTGCATGGTGAGGCAAGGATGTGCTGGTGAGAACACTGTGTGGCAGGGGCTGCTTGCCTCTGGACAGCTAGGAAGCAGAGAGAATGCCTGTGCTCTGAGCTTGTGCATTTCATTTATTCCACGAAGGCCCCCAGCCAATGGGCTGTGTGCCCACATTCAGGATGGTTCTTTTCATTTAGTTAACTCTCTCTGGAATCACTATCAGACACACCCTGACATGTGTTTTACTAATCCTGCTGCTTCTTGTCCACTCAGAGCACAACCAACAGGAACCATCATGCTTCTCTGTCTGGGGAATACTTGTCCCTTCCCTAGGCCTGGGGAGGCCTTTCTTCCAGTCTCTCTCCAGACTGCCCCTTCTTGCCCCATCTTCTGCCATGGGCTTCAGCTCCCAACAAAGCAGGACTGCTTCTTTAGGAGAGAGGCTGCGGCTCTGTTTAGGAGGCGTTTAAAGAAAGGACACTTGGAAGTCTAAGACAGAGAGAATCAGTCTCCAAGTGACACTTCAGGGAAGATTCACACAGAGACAGTTTGGGCAGAGACCAGAATGGTCTACACTTCTCAGGCTGCACTAGATAACATGCCACCTTTCTCTCTGCATGCCACCCATAATGAAGCAGTAGCTAATTACAGTGCAGCCTAGGGAAGCCCATGGAGCTGGACTGTATCATGTAGGACGGATTGTGCACAGAAGAGTTGGTTTCCAAATACATGAAAGGCTGTCCCATGTTAGAATCAGTCTTTGGACTGAACAACCCTTGAAGGTTTAAAAAAAAAAAAAAAAAAAAAAAAAAAAAAACGTGGGATGCAAATAGGAAAGAAACAGAAGGGAAGATCACTGTGGTGATATATTATTTATGATTTTTTAAAGCTTGCCTGAAGATCAGAAAAGCAAAGCAGTCAGCCACTAGCTTTTACCTCTATCTCAGCTCAGACCAAAGGGGTGATCCTCAAAACTGCTCCTGACTTCACTGCTCCTCAGATTCACTCAGACTGCTATGCTCTCCTCAGCGTGACTAGAGACTTCAATGTCTTCCTATTCTCAATGTGGCTAGAGAATGAATGCTAGCTCTGAGACCCTGTTCCTGGCTTAAATACCCCTCATTAAATACCTCACATTAAAGGTGTGTGATCCCAAGTGCTAAGATCAAAGGCATGAGCTCTGCTACTCTTGTGTAGGCCATGGTGGCCTTGAACTAACAGAGATCCATCTACTTCTTAATCTTGAGTCCTGGGATTAAAGGTGTGTACCACCACTGTTTGGTCTCTATAACTTGAGGCTGATTTTGCTTTCTGAATCTTCAGGCAAGCTTTAATAAATCATAAATAATATATCACCAGAGACCACAGTATCACAGCTCAGGAAACAGCTTGCTGGAGATAGCCCAGGCCAGGGGCTGGAGAGAGAAAAGCATCTCCGCTTAAAGTCTGAGGAAGGCACTTGACAAAGATGCTTCTGAACAGATGGAAGGACCAGAGGAGTGATTCTCCTGGTGAAAATACAGAAGCCATGCTCCATCGGGAGAGTGTGAAAAAGCCCAGGGCACATTTCCAGAGGTTCTTCCAGAGGTGTTCAACATGCCAAGCTGGTGAGAAGAGGGCTTATGTGTATGGCTCCTCTAAACAAACCTTAACTTTTCTGCAGTGAGACTAGCATGATTGACTGTCTTTTGGCTCCAGACACCCTCCCCATGGGAATTCTGCCAGCTAATAAGCTAGGAGAGACTACAGGAAGAGCCCCAGGCCCACAGAATCTACAGCCTGAAAAGAAATCATCCAGAGGTAATTAAAAATGATATAAAACAGAGACAGGAAAAACGTGTCTGCTATAATCGTGTGCATATGTGTGCATACACATCATATGTGTAAAGGCAAGCACACACATGCCAGTGTGCGTGCTGACATTAGAGGACCACCTCAGGTGTCAGTCCTGACCTGGTTTGGGAAAGTCTCTTTTCATTGTTCTTCCACTGTACATGGAAGTCAGCTGCCACCAGCTCCCAGACATATCCATGTCTCCATCTGGTCTCTCCATAGCAGCCCTGGGATTGTAGAAGACTAAACAATGCTTCATGTGAGTTCTGGAGAGTGAAACTCTGACCCATCTCTCTACTCTGTGTCTCTCATAATCAGAATGAAAATTTCATTAGGATATAGGCCAAGCCTTGCTTTGTTTCAAACCCATCCTCAAACAGCATATTCATGAAATAATGTGGAAAGACAAAGGACCAGAGATGAGCCTCAGTCAAGATAATATGGCACCACTGGCCAGGAGTTCAGGTACTGTGGGATGTGTGGATGTATGTGTGCTGTAGTCAGCTTCCTGCCAAGAGCCTTGGAATGAAAATCCCAGGATCTTGAGAAACAGCAGCATTCACCCCACTAAGGAAGAGCATGGTCCCCTTGCCCTAATGTCCTAGTTAAGTTTTCTATTGCAGTGATGAACACCATGACCAAAAGCAAGTTGTGAAAGAAGGGGTTTATTTGTCCTACACCTGCACACCACAGCCTATCACTGAAGGGAGTCAGGACAGGAACTCAGGAGGGGCTGGAACCTGAAGGCAGGAACTAGTGTAGGGACCATGGAGGAAACTGCTCACTGGCTTCCTCCTCACAGATGGCTAGGCCTGCTCACAGAACACAGGATCACCAGCCTGGGCCCTCCTCCACTGATGGCTAATTAGGAAAATGCCCTACAGTTAGATCTTATAGAGCATTTTTTTCAACTGAGGTTCCCTCTTTTCAGATGACTCTAGCTTGTGTCAAGTTGACATAAGACTAGCCAGCACACCTAACTCTGTAGATGTCGAAGCTGAACTTGATTCCAACTTACCAATTTTTCACTTGCTCCTGTTGCTAAACCCTAAGATAGCAAAAGCTATGTTGCCAATAGTTTGGACTGCAGGATAGTGCCCAAACATTTTCCTGGATAGTTCCACTGTCCAAAAGATGTCCAATGAGATTCATGAAATTCATGACTTTACTTCTTCACTAAAATTCCTCATCATACAAACAGAGCTATAGAACTCTTCCTTCCTTCACTTGTTTCAGATGCATAAGATTGGGTGTCAATGCTGTGCCTTAAGAAACAAAGCAGCTGGGTGGTGGTGACACACGCCTTTAATCCCAGCTCTTGTGAGGCAGAGGCAAGTGGAGCTCTGTGAGTTCAAGGATGGCCTGGTCTACAGAGAAAGGTCCAGAACAGCCAGGACTACACAGAGAAACCCTGTGTCAAAAAAGAAAGAAAGAAAGAAAGAAAGAAAGAAAGAAAGAAAGAAAGAAAGAAAGAAAGGAACAAAAAGAAGAAGAAGAAGAAGAAGAAGAAGAAGAAGAAAGAAAGAAAGAAAGAAAGAAAGAAAGAAAGAAAGAAACAAAGACAGCATGGATGTTCTTAGCTTGCCAATGCTCTGACTACTGTTTAAGTCACTCTGAGATGAAGCACTAGGAAGGGAAAGCGTTAACACTGGCTTGGCCTCCAATATCCAATAGGGTTCCTCTGCCAAAGTACTTACTTTAAAGGCAGTCACTACATTCACTTCGTCTCCTGGCCTTAATTTAGGTTTTGCTCTGCTCAACAATTTCAATGCCAAGAGGAAGAGACTGAGTGAGAAAGGGGACGCACTGGTCTGAACCTGGAGAGTTGATCTAATTGAACTGAAAAAAATGAAAACCCTCCTCCATCTGCTCGGCACACCTGCTGATGGAGCACAACCACAGGTAGGGAGGAAATCCATCAGAGACCAGTTATAAATAGACTTTTATTTCATCTGTTAAGAGCTTGGCAGCCGAGGTGGGAGGGCTGCCTACGCGCTGGCAGCCAGGAAAAAGCACTGTGCTGCTTTTATGCTTCAGTGGAAGGATTGGAGAGAAAGAGAATTAAAAAAAAAAAAAAAAAAAAACAATGAAAACTAAAGTGGAATAAAATAAAATGAGGCAAAATCCCCAGAAGCTGATGTGACCACCAAGCACCATGCAGTTTAAAAACATCAGACATTGCTGGCGAAGGGTGAGGTGACCTGAAGACTGCTCATGCCCCCTCCTAGGAACTGAGTGGAGACAGACGGGTTCACCCATCACTTTTAGAATAAGGCTGACATGTGACAACCATCTTTTGGTTATTTATAAGATGAATCATGAAAAGAGAACATGGCTCTGGGTTTGGTTTTCACACTGCCCTACCTCCAGCCGATGTACTATTAGCATTTGATGGCTGATGCTACAGAGAGGGTCATCTTTCTTCAGGGACGTGCATGGCACCTGGTAGGCTGCCCATGCTCCAGTGGCTGGCTCTATACCCATGCACATGCCAGCAGCACTAATTAGACTCAGTAATTTTTTTCGGGGGAAGGGAGTTGAAGTTGGGAGGGAGAGATGAGTGAAGGGTCTAAGAGGAATTGGATCAAAACACATTGTATACATGCATAAAATTGTAATGGATGGTTAATTTTGGTCAAATTATGTATGCAACTAAAATGTAAGACAGGAATGGGAAAATACGTCCATGAAGAAGAAATGGGTATGTCAGAGGACCATTCTAGACAGAGACGTTTGGGTTCCTCCTCCTCCCAGGTAAGTGAGAAGCAGCTGCTCTCCACATCCTGCTGCCTCCAGAATGGGCCTCACAGCCAGGTCAGCAACCAGCAGTAAACTGGGGGAACCAGCTGCAAGGGAACACATGAAATGGTCCACTGGAAACAACGGCTGCCCAAGGTGGCCTGATTGGATCTAGAGACTCAGGGGCAAAGTGTCAGTGCTTCTATTTCTAAATACGGCCCTGGAGAAAGAGGTGAGGGAGGAAGGGGGGTTAAATTTATCTCACTTGTAGAAGTGTAGGCTCTGAGAAACCTCCCTCATCCCCAAGAACATTAAGGGTATCATCAAGAAGATAATGACCCGCTATTCAGTCGCCACCAAGGACAACAAGAGAAATGGGATTGACTGTGTCAAGGGAGAACTAGGTTAAATGGAAGAGCTTCCTGGCAGCAAAGGTTATTAAACACCGGGAAGGGAAAGCAGTGGAGACTAGGGGTGCTCCCTGGAGGTCCTTTCAAAAAGCAGAATAGCTTGCCAACTACCTGGGGTCACTTAGGAGCAGTTCTGCCAGCTCCTTCGGTCTTGATCTGGGAGCTAACTCATCCCTTGGCCCAGCCAAGGGACAGCTACTGTCATTTTTCTGTAATGAGCTCTCAGAAGGAGAATAAACATTAAGAAAATGGAAAAAAGAAAAAACACTCTTGGAGCTAAAACTCACTTTTCTTTATTTAAAGAGTACATTGAATTTTTGTTTTCTTTCTTTTTCTCCTCCCCTATATGTTTCCAGAAACAGCCAAGCTGCATCCTCACAGATCTGTTCTTCTACAGCATTAACAGGAACAGGGGGGAGGGGGCAGAGATGTCGAGGGTGTTTTGAGCTGACTCTGCAGCCATGACCTACTGTGTGCCTCTATGTCAAGTGCTGCTCATCTCAGGAAGCTGGGGCTCGACTGGAGAGTCTCACTCACGTAGCCACAAAGAGTCCAACCCAATGACCTCTTCACTATACAACTGTAAAGCAGTGCATGTTTTTTAACTGGGTGTGCTTATGTGTGCTGTGTATACTGTGGAAGTGGTCATGGAGGCCAGAGAGGGTATCGGCCCCCAGAGGTAAAGTTATGAGCAATGTGGGTGCTGGGAACCCAACTCAGATCTTCCAGAAAGGCAGAACCTGTTTTTAATTGCTGAGCCATCTCTCCAGCCTCTTTTTTTTTTTTTTGAAATAGCTGTTTGTGTGTGTGTGTGTGTGTGTGTGTGTGTGTGTGTGTGTGTGCCTGTGTGTGTGCACATAATGAAACACAGGACAGAGCTACAAGAAAATGAGAGCTAGAAAGATGGCTCAGTGGTATGTAAACATATGCACATACACACAGAGAGATATATTTATGTATGCATATTATATAAATATTCAAGATGATCTCATACTCTCTAAGTCCATGTTCTCTCTATTGTCGCCTTCTGTAAGGAGAAAAACAAGCCAGAGAGTGAACACATCTACACCCAACCTTCTTCCTCAGCTATCACAGCAGCAGTGACATGCCAGGCGAGGTCTACCTATCTGTTGTCCTTCTGCACTCCAGTGAGGGGCTCTGATAGGATGACTCAGATTGGATTGCATGAATGGGTGGATGACCTAGGACTTAGCAAAGGATACATGCGCCCTATTGGAGAAGCAGGAGTGGCAGCATCTTGGCCTAGGGAGACTGCTCAGTTGGGGTAAAGTGCTTACCTTGTAAGCTTGAGAGCCTAAGTTTGATCTAGAACCCACTTAAAGAAGGGGGAAAAATAAAATTAAAAAACAACAACAACAACAACAACAAAAACAGGTCAGGTAGGGTGGTGGGCATTGATACTCTCAGTACAGAGGAGACAAAGATCAGTGGATTTCTTTGGCTCACTGGCCAGTCAGACTAGCCTACTTTGTGGTTTTCAGGACAATAAAAGACTATCTAACCCCAAGCATGTACAGTGCCTGAGGAAAGACACCCAAGAAAATCCATAGGCTTTTCCTCCATAGGAGTAGGAAAAACCTACTCCTTAAGTATGGCGCCCGCGTGCCTAATAAGAACTTCCACTGAAAATTTAACAAACTCTTAAAAAAGGGTTTTACAAACAAAAGAACAGAGACAAGCAAGGTTTCTTGGTAGCAGCATTTTTTTCTCGGGTGGACTCTGCTTTGCAAGAGACAAGCAGATAATTGCACAGCTCCTTTAAGTGAAGTTTCCTGACTCAGCATAAGCGTCAAAAAAACCGCACAACTTTAAAAAAAGCACTGCTAACAATTCATTGGTGTGTATGAGAACTGACAATGACAATGACCACATCTCCAAGCCGGCAGCATGCTGCTGGATGGCAGCGCAGACCAAGGCAGTGAGCACAGCTCTCAGTGCTGCCGATAAAATAGCCACCACCATCTTTGATAGACCGTGGCTAACACAGCTATGACTTTCGTTTTTGCAATGTTGTTGTTTACCAGATAAAAGACTCTTGGCCAGGAAAAGATCAAGATTTACAGTAAAGACAGATTCACATTTAAAAAAAAAAAAAGTGCTAAAGGTTTACATTGTGTTTTAAAACATACGTAGGCTTGGGAGAGAAAAAAAAAATAAAATGGTTTTAAAAATCCAGAGAGGAGCTGGTGGCACACGCCTTTAATCCCAGAGGCAAGCAGATCTCTGTGATTTCCAAGTAAACCTGGTATACAGAGTGAATTCCAGGACATATAAGAGTTACACAGAGAAACCCTGTCTCAAAAAATAAAAAAGAAACAGATTAATAAAAAAGCCACAGATAGAGAGAATCTGGATACTGTACGGTATTATATTGTCTTTGTATTGTTTGATTGCTGAGGAAACAACAACTGTTAAAGGAAATGCTGCTGGATTAATTCAATTTATATATTTTAAAAATGCTTAGACTTCAAAATTTAAGTCTAAGGACAAGTTACTGGGGAAAAGGATTTCTATTTTTGTTTCCACAGAAAATGAAAAGTTGTGGATTCCTTCCAGACTAATGTGGTTTGAGCAAGCCAGACCCCCTGAAACAGAGTACCAGGAGATCCTACATTCAAAACAGCTGAACAAAGCAAGCCTTACAGACTACAGCCAGGATTTCTGCATCTTCTTAGGACCCCATGACAGCGCCCCCTACCAGCAGGAAGCAGTTTGGAAAGAACGACGCCCAAATTCCCAAATATTGTCTATAAATGTTTGTTTTCATTTAAATGGGGTTGGTTAATGGTTAATGGTTAATGAACACAACCAATATTTTTAAAGGTAAAAAGGGGATTATGGTATAGATATGAAAACTTTGTATTGGAATGGATTTTCCTTTATTGATACAAATTTAATGTCAATTTTGTGATATGTATATTTCTCCTCTTATTTAGGTATTGTGTTTATATAGCTCATTTAGAAATGTAATGTATAATGTAGTACAGATTACAGATAATTACCTATGATAGTCAAAGCTTAGAGTTAAGTTAGTTTTTCAAGATACACAGAGATGTATTTGAGATAGATAGGCATTCTTCAAATCTTTCAAAGACCTACAGAAAATGGCATTTAAAATGGTTTAGGGTTTTTCTTGACAATGATACATAATGCTCCTGGCAATACCACCTGCATCAGAAAGGAAGATGGACATCGAAGAAACGAGTTATGGAGTTTGCTTTCAACATGGCAAGACTAGCCATTTGGACAAGATACTACTCTTGTCTGAACTCTTAGACTTTATGGTGTATACACTGGACATGCAGGACCCCAGGAAAGTGACTGCTGATTCAAGATGGACATTGCTACAGAGTTCCAGCTTCATGGAAGAGTCTGCCAGACAATCTGCAGGACACAGAGAAAAGTGACTGACCAACTGCCAATACAGGTGGACAGTTTAAAGTTTCCTGCTTTGCTGAAGAGCCTGCCAGACACACTATGGCCTATGGGCTGAAGATGGAAGGTTACAGAAAAACTTCAGGTGACTGACCAGGCAGTGAGTTGTCTCTGTCATTTCTAGAGTTTATATATTATCCTTCTGTGGTCTTTGAAGGATTTGAAGACAGATAGTTATGGTTATAGTTTTCATTAGTTAGGATTAAAGATAAGTTACATATAGGACTTTAGACTCAATAAGATAGAATAGATGATGGAATATTTTCTTAAATCTTGCTAAATATTAATGGACTAAATAGTGTTAACTGTGATTCTTATTTGATAACTGTTGTGTGATATATTTTGCTATGTTAAGGTTAAAACTCTTCTTTTTATTTTAGACAGAAAAGAGGAGATGATAGGAGATGTAATTCTGTAAATATGTTTCTCACACAGGTTAATGAATAAAGAATAGGAAAGGAAGATAGGAGGGACTAGGAGACAAGGAGGAAAGAGGAAGTAGTAAGGAGGAGTCAGCATGGAGAGACCGGGGGAGACCAGACGCAGGCCCCATTCCCCGGTAAGATGAAAGCACGTGGAAATACATAGATTAACAGAAATGGGTTAATACTTAAGACACAGCTAGCGGATAAGAAACTAGTACCTGGCCAACAGCATTATATCAAATACAGAGTCTCAGTGTATTATTTGGGGCGGCAGCGGGACAAGACCAGCAGCGGGAGGAAAAACCAACTTCTTACAATACACACATGCACAAACTTTCATGTGTACCTACACACACACACACACATACACACACACACACATTCACACTCACACACACACTCACACACACTCACAGATACTCACACACACGCTCACACACTCACACATACACACACACATACACACTCACACACATACACTCACATAGCATATGCATGCACATAGCACTGTATTATTCTCCTATTGAACCCCTTACAGAACAATGGTTAAAAGACAGCAAGAAAATGGAGTTGAAGCACTAACCGTGTCACCGAAAAGGCTGCACTTCTCTGAGCTACAATTTTCTTACCTGTGGGTGGGTGTATCTGTCTATCTGTCTGACTGTAGCTTAGATAACATGAGAAAGGCAGAATCTACAATTACATGTAACATTATTTTAGCATACTCTTTATGAAGACTTACACTGTGACACAAAAGAGAGATGTACAAAGATGCTAACATGGGGGTAAGAATTCAGCAAGTGCAGGGGGGAGGGGAGGACACCCAGGACTCAGGGAGAAAAGGACCTTTCCCAGGTCCCCACCTTTCTGTCTATGGCTCACTCACAGAACTGAGTAGGGATCAAGTTCAAAAGTGTCAAGATGCACCATGGGAGACCCAGGCTCTACCTTTAGGGAGGGCAATCCTGCCATATCCTGTCTGGAAGACTGGCCCAGAAAGCTTAGGTTGGCAAGCCCTGGCTCCCACCAGTTATTAATTCCCACTCAGAATTTATTGATGACTGCAGCTAACTGTCTTGTCTCCAAGATCCCTATTGAATGATAAAGAAAGTTCCTGTTAAAACTGTATGAAGTTTTAAAAAGCTTCAAAAACAGATTTCTACAGTAATCAGCAAGTGAACAGAGGGGCAGTGCCCAGTGCAACAAGTCCACCGCCCTACCCCATCTCGTCTGTGTCCTCCCTGTGTTCTTTTGTTTTGCAAAGAGATTTGGGAGATTAAGAGGGTTTTGTTTGGGTGGGAGGGCAGCACCCTGGGTGAGTAAGTGCTACTTGATTGCACAACAAAAGACAAGCAAGAGCTGCAGCCACAACTCAGCCCCACTGGCTCCAACAGTTTGCTTTTCTCAATTAATTTATTTTGTTAGAAGAACTAAGAGGAGAAGGGAATAGCACCCTCAGCACAGAGTACACTCACTATGTAGAAACGGTCGAGAGCAAATCAAACTCATATTTCTTCTAAGGGCAGGAAGCTCCAGTTTGGTGAGCTGCAAGTGGACTGGGCAGGGCCTAGTGGTGCTGGTGCTTTAAAACTCCACAAGAGCCATAGGCTCTATGATTGGCTCCTGGGAAGCAGGAATCTACCCAATATGTCAACAAACTGACTGTCTCTATGTGGAAAATTCAAAACTTTGTTCCCTAACTATTAAGGGGATACAACTTCAGTACACTGGAAGAAATGTTAGTTAGTCCACTTTGAGTATGGACAAAAATTGTCTCTGAAAACAAAGTCACTTTGGTATTTTAAACATATGTCATAGTTTTTTTCAAAAGTCACCACAAAGATTACATGCTATATGCCTGTAATCCCACACTTGGGCATTAGAGATAGGAGAATCACAAGTTCAAGACCACCCTGGTTCCAGGCTGGCCTGGACTACACGAGATCACATCCCAAAATTTAAAAAAAGTCACCACCAAGAAAAATGAAATATATAACAAAGATTGAGAAGACATTTTCAATTCGCAATTCATATAATAAAAGACTCATTGCAAAGCATGCTACAAATTTATAAGGACAAAGCAGGCAAGGGAAAACCTATGTAAAGGCCATATTATATATAGGAAAGGAAATATAAATTACTGATATAGAAAATACTCTAACCCACTGAGCAAACAAGTACAGACAAAAGCAGAAACAAAATATACTCTGGCCACCAGACTGGCTCAAATTTAAAGCTGGCAGGTGTGGATGAAGATGAAGCGAGCTGTTTCCTCCCCAGCACACATGTAGGATGGGGACAGCTGCCTAGAAATATAAGTCTGTGCTACAGAGGAAGTTGCCATCTTCAACAGTGAGGCCCCAAGTCCAGATCTTACCCAAAATGGCCCACATACACGCAGGTGACATGTCAGGGAGACAGCATCCTTAGCACTAGGCAAAGGCCCAAGTATCCATCCACCAAGCAACAGATGGACTGCAATGGGCCCATGCTGTCAGCAAAGATAAATCTCTAAAATATCTAACCAGATTTGCAACAGAGGAGATAGCCAAGGCGTGGCACCATTTTAAAGCTAGTGTAAGCTGTGTGTAACATAAATGTCACATTTTATACAGCTGTGTGTGGAGCAAACACTATAAAGTATGTATCAGAAAGTCCCCAACCTCAAGGCTTTAGTTTATATCTCAAATGATTTTACTTCCTAAAAAAATAAAAAATTCCTGAGCAAAATAAATACAGCCATGTATTGATGTGGGATAAAGGGTAACCGGGCAGTCATTCTGACTTATTTTCTGTGTTTGAAGTTTTTCTTAATTAAAAATGTTTTAAGCATTTTAAGAAGATACTCACACAGTCTATTGGCGTGTGCAGCTGAAAAGCATCGTTATCCATCATCACATGTGCTTGGGGGAGCTAAACTAGATAATTATCACTCATGCCTGTGTCGGGCCTATCAGCTAAATAGCTTCCAGGCATGTTACTCCATTTGGTATTCTTGCCAACCCTTGGATACAGGTATTAAGACAGTCATTTTACTGACAGGAAACATCTACCATTAGAGTTTGAGGATTTTTTTCCCCAAGATCACTCAATAATGGACATTGCCAGGGACAGACACCCAGAGAGATCTAAGACTTATCACCTCAGACACACACATCATCTGTGAGGTCTGGTTCTCCATGTGAAAGAAGAGCCTATTCAGCAAATAAAGTCCTCTGACAGTGATGTGCTTACTGCGTCCAGTCTGATCCACCTCTTTCCTGATGAGCCTTTCTAACACGCTAGCTGCTGCCTCTAAAATAAGCGGTAAACATCATCTCACATCTCAGGATGTGTTGATGAGGAGGGGAACAGACAACCTGTCCAGGTAGGATTTCCCAAACACTGGGGAAGGTGGCTGAGTGGATAAAGCACTGGCTACATGTGGGCTGGAGTTGGTATCCAGAGAATCCACTTAAAAGCTAGGTGGGTGTGGCAGCTTCCCTGTAATCCCAGTGTTTGCCAGGCCAGATCATAAGATTCCCTAGGGCAAGCTGGCTAAGTAGACCAGCTACATCTCCCAACTCAGGCAGCTACATGTTGCAGTAAAGACAGTGAGTGAAAAGCAGCCAGGAAGACATTCAACATTGACCTTAGGCCTCAACCCCATGTGTGCACACATGTATGTACATCCACAAACATGAACAGCCACACATTTGCATGCACCCAAAACATTCATTCGTGCATGCGCGTGCGCACACACACACAATGTTCCTTAGTTAAGAACACTATGAAAACTTCCAAAGTTAATAAAGTAGAAACTGTTATTTTAACTTTTGATGTCTTTTACTTGGTGTGCTAGTGACTATAGGCCCACACTCGAATCCCAGGGAAGTGAGAAATAAGAGCAGTCTCAGTTCCCGCTTTGAGGTACTGAGGCAGGAGATTTGTTGCTCTTACAGGGAACCTGGAGTCAGTTTCCAGAATCCACAGGGTGGCTCAAAATCTGTAACTAGTTCCAGAACATCCTATGCCCTCTTCTGACCTCCACAGGAACCAGACAAGCACATGGTGCACACACATACAGGAAGTAAAAATATTCATGCATGTAA
This sequence comes from Phodopus roborovskii, assembly GCF_943737965.1. Classification (NCBI taxonomy): domain Eukaryota; kingdom Metazoa; phylum Chordata; class Mammalia; order Rodentia; family Cricetidae; genus Phodopus; species Phodopus roborovskii. Next base: position 48,729,383 of record NW_026126511.1, on the reverse strand, counting down.
AGGAAAATCTATAAAAATTAATGACACATACACAAAAAAATATAGCATTGCATCAACATCAGCTGAATTTAAGGACTATATTGCCCAGGCCCTGTTCAGGTTATTGCATCAAGTTCAAAAGCAACCACAAAAAAATAACAGTATTGGGGCTGGAGAGGTGGCTCAGTGGTTAAGAGCATTGGCTATTCTTCCAAAGAACCCAGGGTTCAATTCCCCAGCACCCACATGGTAGCTCACAACTGTCTGCAATTCCAGTTCCAAGGGATGTGACATCCTCTCACAGACATTCATACAAACAAACACCAATGAACATAAAATAAAAATATGTAAATCATTTAAAATATTAGAAAGTAAATAATTACATCACCTACTGGAGGCCATGCTTCACTCCACCCAGCCATGAAGCAGGCCCCTCCCACCCTGGGTTGTCCATGAGAGTTGATGAGGATCATGGACTTCTCCCTGCCTCACAGAGGTAAGAAGGTACCCGCTTCCCACATGGCTCAGTGTGGAATACTTGAAAAAGAAGCTGAAGCGCATAATAAAGTGCCCAAAGTATCTAAGATAGAGTCAAAATCACTAGTCCTACCAAAAACAAAATAAAATAATCTTCCCTTATACCAGAGATGGTTAAGAAGACCTAATCCAGCCTAGCAAAATGGCATAGTAGGTAAAGGGAACTTTTTAACAAGCTTGATGAACTTAGTTCCATACACATAACCCACAGAGTGGAAAGAGAAAACCAACTCCCACAAGTAGTCCTCTGACCTACACACACAAACACAACACACACACACACACACACACACACACACACAAACTCACACCCTAAAATTTAAGAATGCCAATGACCAGGTGACTTGGTGTTGAGGCTATCTGACACACTGAAAAGCATCAGCACAAAATGTATAGTTAAAAATTATAAACATACAGGAAATATGGGAAAGAAAGAGCACCTCAGCAAAGAGGGGACAAATGAACTGTAGTAGCAAACTCAAGCTCACGGGATAGGTTCAATGGCAAACAAATGAATCTGTGAACCTGAAGATCCAAATAATAGAAAAAGAAAGAAAAAATAACCAATATATTAGAGAGGAGTCTGGGGTGATGTCTCAGTGGTTAGAAATCACACTGCTTTTGCAAAGGAACTGACTTCAGTTCCCAGCACCCATGTTGAATGGCTTACAACCACCTGTAACTCCAGAGGGATACAATTCCTCTGGCCTCTATAAGCACCTGCATTCATGGAAACATATAGATAGACACACATATATATATGCAATTTAAACAAATATGAGGAGATAGTAGTGTAATAAAAGTTCTAACACTCATATCCTAGAAGTACGTGAAGAAATAATGGTTGAAAATTTACCAAATTCAGAAAAAGAGGTAACCTATATATTCAAGAAAATGAATGAGTCTAGAATAGAACAAACCCAAACAAATGTAGGATAAGACACATCTTAATCGAACTCCTTGAAAGGCTAGAATTCTATAACCACAAAGATATCCTTCAGGAAGAGCTACACAGCATGCTGTATTTGAACACCCAGGATCCATGTAAAAAGCTTGACAGTGATGCGTCTATAACCCAGAGCTGGGGTTGGAGGGAAAAGAAACAGGTGATTTCCTGGAGTTTTCTGGACACCAACCTAGTCATTCAGTGAGTTCCAGGTTCAATAAGAGTCCAAGACTCAAAAATTAAGGTGCAGAGCAATTGAAGAAGACACCCAATGTCAACCTCTGGCCTCCATATGTACACAAACCTACACTCACACATGCATCTACCTACACAAGCTTGAAAGAATGCTACACATACACACACACACACACACACAGAGAGAGAGAGAGAGAGAGAGAGAGAGAGAGAGAGAGAGAGAGAGAGAGAGAGAGAGAGAACATGTTCTTCGAAGGTAAAAGGGAAATCCAGATAGTCCCATTAACAGACTGAGGAAAAAGAAGAAAGCTGCTGCCAGCAGACCCACCTCAAAGCATGGTGCAGAAAATTCTCCAAACAGAAGAGGGACTTGATGTGACAAATGAACTTTGACTGGAATAGCCTAGGACAGCCTATTATTTTATCAGGGTGGTGGCCAGATAAATAATCCAGAGAAAAACAACACAAAATAATTAGACTTATCATTGTAGTACTTGAACTTATTCCCACACAAAGCTAGACTGGCCTTTTCGAGTTCTCAGTCCAGACTTTCTATCAAATCGCTGCACTTTGAGGTTCCAAACCCTGCCTATGAATCCAGAAATTCTGCTCTAAGAGATAAATCCCCAAAAACTGAAAATAAGATCTCAAAGACACTCTCGTACATCTGAGTCCACACAGACTCATTCACACCAGATGAAAGTTAGGAAGTCTTCATTAAGAGGAAAAATGAAGTTAGGCACAGTGGAATATTACAGTCCTCAAAAAGCAGGAAATGCTGACACCTGCTACCTTAGAGACCATGAGCCAGTCACATAATAAAGAACATTCTGGCTGTACTTACACAAGGGGCTAAAGAAGTCAGGCTGTCAGCAATATGAGGCAGAACAACACAGGAAACACAAAGTCCCTCTTACTGAGTATAGAGTTCCAGTTTTGCAAGATGAAAACATTTCTGAGGCTGGATCATAGCAATGGGATCACCTAAGTGTCAATGTAGTCAGTGTAGAAAAGAATGAAATGATAAATTACCTGTAATTCATATTTTACCATAATTAAAAATGTTTTTTTCAAAAGTAAATTAATGTCTCCCATTTACCCAGTGTTACCCATGCAAGAGATGCTATTATGCTAAGTACTCTATGTACATGCCCTCATTGTTCCTCCCTACAGCCTTTGCAGGAGATACCATGACCCTTGTTTACAGATGGAAAGCTGGGTGTTCAGAACTTAACCAGAGCCCCAAGCCTATAGGACAGAGCCAAACTCTCCAGTCAGGCTGTTGAAGCTCTGCAGGACATTTTCTCTCTGTGTGCATGATGGGGAAGACGGCTTCAAGGGAAGAGTTCCTCTGAGCATGAAGGAGTTGAACACACTTGATCTTTTCTAATGGACAACGGAGTGCAGAATATATAGCTTGGAGTGAATTAAGAGGAGGGACATGAGTGATGGTGATATGTGGGGAGAAAAGGACGGCATGGATACAGAGGGGCTGTGCCTTCCATGGTTCCAGATGCATCACTGCTGGAGTGCCTAGACTCTAGAGGGACAGACTCTGAACCATGGGCCACCTTTGAAGCAGAGAGAATGAAGGACACTGAGTGGCTAGCTGGGGAAAAGTCGGGACTCATTTTTCCTTGGGGCTTTTATTCTACATAGTCTTCCGTGGTGGCCTTGGGGAACTTTAACATAGTCATGATAAATGGAGAGCTAAACTCCATTCCCCTCTAAATTCATAACCAGCAACATACCATCAAGATTCAAAACAAGCAAACTGATTTTTTTCTATTTCAAGCATGAGGGGAAAAATGAAATGAGAACCAGGCTCCTCATTCCTTCTGTGGGACATACTAAGTGGCCATGGCTTGCCCATCCCTATGCTGGTCTTCCTGATGGAATTACATGAGAGCTTTTGGCCCACTATAGGGAGATAAACACTCATCAGTTATTTGTGTCCACTCCCACACCCAGCCACAGTGGGAATTAATCATGTGTCATTTCTCTGACCAGAGCAGGCCTTCTGGGTGTTGAACATTAAACACCTGTGACTGAGCCTCTGCCCATCAGCCATGTCAGGGCCACTGTCACAGCCTCTTTACTCACCCCTAACTCATGTGGTGTCTAACCCCTCTTCAGACCCTACTCCTCCACTTCACTTACATGAGAGAACAACCATACAGAATAAAGTTAAGTCACCGAGATCAATGCCAGGGATGGAACAAGCCAACCCTCCTACCCCTGCATAATACACAGGAGAGACTCGTTGCTCCTTTTGAAGAACACCACTGCCTTGCAAACATACTTTCAGAGACCATGGTGGCTTAGCCAGGCCAGAGTAGCCTGTTGGTCCTCATCTACAGGACAACAGAAAACAAAGCAAACATAAAAAGTCTGTTCTAAACATCCACTGTTTGTTCTGAGTGAAAGCTGCATCTTTGAGAGTTCAATGAACCTGTTGGAACACAAGTGGTTCTGATATGTGTTCAGTGGGCCTGACCCGCTCATCTAATTCCCTGCAGTGTTGGCCTCACATGTGTACATTAAGACTGAAGTGCTTTGGTCATGGAAATGTGGCATCCAAAACAGTAGTGAAAGCCATACTTCTGAAACTGGGTAGACTAGAATAAACCTCCATTTCATTTTCAGAACAGCGTTCTAGAATATGTATATTGTACAATAAAAGTGAACACCCTTTAATATACTGAAATGAACCCCATAACAACATTGTTTTTTTCTGTCTGGGCCTTTTGAGCTTGCTTTTAAATCTATTCTCTTTTCCATTTGCTAATATCCTTCCTTCCCAGTTACTCAGAATAACTCCACTGGTAAAATATTAGCATACATAAGTGGATTCTCAGTAAACATTTGTTGAATAAATGAATGAATAATTATAAAGTACTGGGTGAAAGCCGCCTGAGAGGTTTGCATTCAATTACAGAACAACGTGCTCAGATATTTAGGTGCCTACACTAAAATGGAACTTAAGACTAGTCATGGCACAGTAAAATATTAACCATTTCTGTCTTAATAAAATAGAACACAATTCCAAGTGTGATACATGTGTGCCTGGGGAAGGCTTCGTTTAAAATCAGACCACAGTCTTTAGATACATTAAGAATTAAACTACTAATGCTATTATTATGATGCGGAACTAGTAATAAATGTCAATGTATTTGTTGTATAAAGGATCAAAGGGAAAGAAGTGTATATTCAGTTGAACTGCTAATTTTGGAAAACTTTATCAATACAATTTCTATATGAAAAACTTATTTGAGGGAGAGTTACTAATACCCAGGTAACAGCAAACACCATAACAGGGAACTTTTTTCGTTTTAAGATACATAGCATGCAGGCCAGAGAGAATGTATTGGTAAGAAACTTTATTGGGTAAAGCGACTAATATTTAGCAAATCTGAAGCACAGTTAGAATATAAAATACAGTTTTACTACTATCAAAAAAAAAGTATTTCTTAAGATGTATTCAACATCTTTGGGTTTTTTTTAATTTGCTTTACTTTTAGTATTTTGGTCAAAATAATTGGTCATATAATAGTTTGGATCGAGTTTGCTCTTTTACTGAATTCGCTGCAGAAAAGCTAAGAGATAAGCTTGCAAATAACAATTCTTTTAACTTGAAGGGGAGAAAATGCTCTTAAACCAAATAAGCTGCACACTTAGCAATCCACAGTGGCAAAGGGTGTATTAAATGGCTGTGAAGCTAAGAAGATGGTCAGGGACTGAGCTGATCCACCGCACTGTCTTTTCACTCCTTGTGGTTTCAACATGGACTTGAACGCCCTGCGACTGGTCATGAAAGCGCCCCTTTGCAGTGCCCATCGCTCTGTCCCACTTGGCATCCATTTTCAGAATATCAACAAAAGAGTGGATGAAAGGGCTTATACAACAAAGGTGGTCATGTTCGAAACACACATAAACACTATGCGACTTCGCTTTATTAAACATCAAAACGTTGATTAGTTTGTTTAAGAGGTGGGAGAAAATACTTTAGCTTTTAACTTCACACACCTGCACTAACGTGCTTTAAAATCATATTTGCGCACTAAATGTCATCTCCAGGATGGCTGGTGTGTCTCTATACTTTTATAAAAACCATCCTCAACAATCGATCGTTGAAAGCGCGCATTGACAGGAAACAATGAACAATTTGTTCTTGTCAAAGGATCACAAATCGATGGTTACAAACTCAAAACAAAAGCACTGGTCTCGGAACATCTTTCAGACTATGCCAAATGATCGGCAGTTATATGAATATAGCCAATTTCCAGTATCCTCTCAGTCCACAAAAATCAAAAGAAAGTGAGGATTTTGCAGGGACTCGCCATCTAATCCCACAGCTCCAAATCTCTTTTTTAGAAATAGGATACTTACTGGCAATAAGGGTGGTCCATAAAAACCCATCCCTGCCCGTGAACCTCCCCTATTATAACATTGGTGTTTAAGAGCAAAACTCTTACACAATCCACCACAACCAGGCCTCATAGCAAGTATTTATTAATAAGAAATTAGAAAAGTATATCTAAGTAAAACACTGGGTAGAATTTTAAAAGATCAATTAACTTTCTACATTAAAAAAAAAAACATTTTGAGAAGAGTCAAGATAAGAATTGTTAAATAAAACCTTAGTCAAGTCAAAACTGGTAACATTTTTCCCTTCAGCTATTTCATATACAGCTCACAGCTTCTCACCCAAAAGCTTTACATTTCTATTCTTTACCACTCCAGCCATTTCTGCCAACATCATAAAAATTACCTTTGCTCATTTCCTCCTCACAACGCGAATTCACTGACCACAAACATCTCTGCACAGACACCTCCCCACCCACCTCCCCACCCACCTCCCCAAAATGGTTCAAGTAACACACACACACACACACACACACACACACACACACACACACACGCACGCACGCACACAAGAACGCACATACACAGACACACACACACACACATTAAAAAAAAAAAAAAATAATGACCAAGCTCACAGTTCCTGTTTGCCCTTCAAGCGAAGTCGGGTGTCTTCAGCTTGCTTTTCTGGTCTTCGGTATTGTCACTAATTGCTGGGGGTGTAGTTTAGGACGGCATGAAGCTGCAGAAATCAAAGCTGTGGCTTTAAGAGGCCGTTTTCTCAAACACAAGGATGAAACAACTTTGACTCAGATTCCCTGGTCAGGTTGCCATAAAAATCTTAGAAAGACTCCATGAAAACTTAATATCTAGAAATTGGGGGGTGGGAATTAAGTAAAATGAAAGTATTTAAGTCTAGAAGCTGCCACTCCGAACATAACTCCAAGGATATTTGATTTGATTTGAAAGCAGGTTTGTATTGATGAGCAAAGTTTACTCTATAGAAAACTACAATGCTCCCTAATTAAAACTCTCCTTGCCATCTTCTACATTAATTCTGTTTCTCACGGTCATGGTCACACATGCAAAAATAAAATAAATACATTATTTCCCAAATGCATGGACACTGGGGAGAATGCCTTTTTTGAAACAGGCTTTTTTTTTCCCTGAACGCTGGTGACTAAATGTCATAGTAAGAGCCAACACTCTCCAACAGCCCAAGAGACTTCAAAAGCCTTCCAAGTTTGAAAACCAAAAAGTTGTGAGGTTTCCTGTATCCCGGGACATTTTTTCTTTCTGTAGCTCAAGCCGAGAAACAGACAAAAGAGGCTGATGTGACTGAGCTCTGCCAAGTCTTGCCTTTTAAAAATTTCCTCAGCTCTCTCTCCCTTTCTCTCTCTCTCTCTCTCTCTCTCTCTCTCTCTCTCTCTCTTTCATCTCTCCTCCCTCTCTCTCTCCCTCTCTCTCTCTCTCTCTCTCTCTCTCTCTCTCTCTCTCTCTCTCTCTCTCTCTCTCTCTTTCCCTCCCAGTATGGCAACCTTCCGAGCAGTCTTGGCAGAGATCCAGGCTATGCCAGTCTGTCTGAATTCTTGTCTCCAAAGGATGTCCTTTTTAGATCAATTAATACATCTGAAAACAGGAAGCTGTGGAGCAGTACCCAGATCCTGGCATGACAGCACCGGCTGCTGCCAAATCACCTTACAGATTTCCTAGTGCCCTACCTTTCCCAGGCATCACTAGCATGTTCCCTGCAATGAGCTAACATGTTCGCTGCTTAGAGATGGGGAAATCTGTTCTCTAGAAATGTCCATATGTGACATGTGCTCAACCTGCAAAAATGCTGAGCTCCCTATGAGGGAAGATGGATGGCTCTTTAGGAGCACCACATACTGTCATTCCCTTTATAACATTTGCTTCTCCTTGCCCAGCTGCAAAGAATCATGGAAAAATAGAGACGGGAGGCATCATCCTCTCAAGAATGAACATGGCTCTGGTTGATCACTTACTCTTATTTTTAAGAAGCTGCATGTAAACTATATTTGCCCAAAATTCTGCTGGAAAGGAAGGAAAAAGAATAAATCTTTTCAAAACAGAAATATCAAGGAAAGGGAAAAACAAAACCATTAGTGTGGTTAGTAAGATATATGTATACATAGGTGGCCATATCGTAACACCTGAGTTCCAGCAATCATTTGTTTTCTAAATATGTGGTAATATAACTGAATAAGCATACACAGGTTATTTTAATTTGTAGCATTGTGCACTTTTAAAAACAAAATGGACAGTCAGAACTTCACTCTTTTACCTGGCTGAAGAAAGCTTCTTGCTTGACTGGTTGGCAGCATCAATAGTGGAGACTTAGTACACCTATGCTCTGGAATGACTGGCTTTCATGGAAAGAACCAAGAAGTCTGAGTTCTCTTCCTTGGGTCTGTTGCTTTCTCATTTAGATAACTTCAAGGCCACAAATTTGCTTAAACTATTCAAACCTGATTTTCTCATCTACTAAGAAGGACCAGAAAGTCATGAGTGACTCTCCCTCTGGGCTCCTAAAATATCTGTTCATATTCAGGCCACCAACTAGATGTGGCATCATCACAGACAAGGCTATGTGTTCCTTACCTAAGAAAAATGAAAGTCTTCCAAAAGCCTCTATATGATGCTGTTCAGCATATCTACTGAGTGGACAAGTCAGGAGAAGAAAGCACACAAACATCACTCTGAAGTTCTATAAAACTGCATGCTATGATTAAAAAAAAAACAAACTGGCAGATCAAGAGGATGCTATAGAATCACCAGGAGGGTCAAATTAAAGCACTAAAGAAACCAGGCAACATGCTAGCTATCCCTTCCAACGGGGTTAGTGAAACAAGGGCAGGATCTCAGCAGATTTAGATTCACAATCAAACAGTTGCCACCAAAGACAAAGAGGATCTTAAAAGCAGCAAGGGAAGGGCCTTATCATTACAAAGGAACTTAAATAACTAAACAAAAGGATTCCTCGGGAAACAGAGACTAGAAAGAAGTGGGTCAACCACTGGTTGCCCATAAAAATTTGCTGATAGACTATTGCTGAAGACACGATCAGGAGACAGATAATCATGTTGGTGCTGACATAGAAACTTCCTACCTGCTAGCTGTGCAGACTGCCAGAGGAAGAAAAGCATTGACAGTCTTACCAGCTGTGAACCCTGTGAACTATAATAGTGACCAGCATGGCAAGTTATACATACCACCGCAACAGTGGCATGAATGCTATGAGAGCAACCAATCGCTTTCTTATTGGATTGAGTCCCACTCAACAAAAGGGAACTCATGCCTAGAATTGTAAACTGGACCAAGAACCCATAGCTAGGGATGTCTTAGGCCCTAGGAGAGAAGCTAATATTATTACGTTGCTACATGGGCATAGTATCAAACTGCCTTTTGAATACTTTATTTGTACACCCAGAGATTAGTGTAGCTCTCACCCCTCATCTGAGAAGCTTCTTTTTTCTAGAAGGCCTTGTCTACCTGAGTCAGCCCAAAAGCTCCAATTCCAAACCTCATAGTTGCAGCCCTGCTTTTATATTTCACAATGGGAATTATGTTCCAACATGTGTTTTGTGGGAACACTGAAGCAACGGTAACAGCCAAAGAAGAAATGACAACGATTAAGGAAGAGGCAAGGGAACAGAACAAAAATCAAAACACCCAGACAAACATGAGGATGTGGCCAACCTCCACCTGAACTGGCCACATGGCCAGTATCTAAAAGAGAAGCCACCCCAGGAATTGACGAGCATGTGAGGAGCATGGGAATGCTGGGGGACACAAAATGATTACAAAAACAATACTGCAGGTTCTCCAATAATTAAAAATGGTTGTGGAGGCACATGTCTGTCATCCCCAGCACAATGGAGGTGAAGTAGGAGGATTGGGGTATTGAGAGCATTCTGAGCTACACAATTTTAAAAAAAAAATTTAAAAATAGGAAAAGCAATGATTCAGCAACCCCTCCACTGGGTAACTAACTAGTGAAACTACATTGAATTGATGATGTTAATTATACAGTATTCACAATAGCCAAGATATGAAGTCAATGGGGCCTATCAACAAATAAAGAAAATAAGATGGAAGAAGACAAAGCCTTTAAAAGGGAGAAAATGCTGTGACTATAACAGAGTGGATGAACCTGGAAAGTACCCAGTGAAATAAAATAGACACAAAATAATGGACACCTATCACTCATTTCAATGTGAGCCCTTCAAAGGACACAAAATCAGAGAGTATAACACTGGTTCCTAGGGCTGAGATGGTAGAGAGGGAGGGATTAAGGAAGACTGTCAAAGCACACAACCATTCAATAAAATCAACAAGGGAAGTTGAGGTGCCCTCCTGCTTCACATGGCAGCTGGAGTTCTGAACAACACACAGTGCTGGCAAAGAGCCAAGGGTAACCCCCAACACATACATACAATAAGCAAGTGAGGTGATGTGTGCTAACAGTTTGTCTAGACCACTGTAGAGAATGTGCATATTTCAAAACTCATCTTGTCCTCCCATAGTTATATTTCTATGCCAATTTCAAAAAAAATAATAAAATTATAATAACACCACAGACTAATGAGATCCTAGCTGAATCCTGCAATATACACAAAAGATTGCCAACTTTGGCCAAGTGTGTTGTACCCTCCGAACACAAGGCCTGTTTAATGCCAGCAATTGGGCAATACAACACATCACGTTGGCAGAATGGGCACAGAAAGGCATTTACAAAATGGGCTTTGTGAATTCAAAAATAAAAGAAACATATAGTCAACTGATTGGAGAAGAGGATTTGGCTAACTAGTGAAGGGCAGCTGTGAAGTAATAGCTGACATCACAATGAATGACATGGAAGCCCTGGGCAGGATAGAAGGAGCAGGCAGAGTAAGACTACCCCTATATGGATGGCAGATCTTACATACATATATCAAATTATGGGGTGTGTGTGTGTGTGTGTGTGTATGTGTGCACACATGCGCATCTTACATACATATATTAAATTATGGGGTGTGTGTGTGTGCGCATCTTACATACATATATCAAATTATGGGGTGTATGTGTGTGTGCGTGCGCATCTTACATACATATATCAAATTATGGTGTGTGTGTGTGTGTGTGTGTGTGTGTGTGGATGTGTGTGTGCGCGCGCGTGTGCATCTTACATACATATATCAAATTATGGGGTGTGTGTGTGTGTTTGTGTGTGTGTGTGTGTGTGTGTGTGTGTGTGTATCTAACATGAAAACCTAATAGAACAATGTATAAAACTAAGGAATGAGTTCAGATATAAAACCAGCCCACAGCCTACAAACATCAGCCACATTTCTATACATTGACAGTAAACAATCTGAGAGTAAAATTAAGAAAACTATCATATTTACAGTAGGAAAAAAAAAGAAAATACTAAAGAATAGAGCTGAGGATATGATCTCAGCAGTAGAGCACACATTTAGCAAATGTATAACAGGCCCCAGGTTTCATCCCTGGTAGCACAAAAAAAAAAAAAAAAAAAAAAAATAAGTGAGTGTAAGCAAAGGCCTGTGCACTCAACAGCACAAACACTAGAAGAAACTGTTGAAGACCTCCTGCCATGTTCACTAACTGAAAATTAACCCTGTGGGGCCCACAGTGCTCTCCACACTAGTGGATGCAACCCAGTGGAAAACCTGTCTGAAATCCCAGGTGATTTCTTCACAGATATCAGCAGGTTGGTCCTAAAAATCATATGGAAATGCAAAGGCCCAGTACATCCAAAAATCACCTTTAAAATGAAAAATCTAAAGTGTAGGCCTCACATTTCCAATTTCAAAACTCAGAGCTATGTTACAGCAATCCAGACAGTGTGGTGCTAACATACAAATGGCCCCTGTGATCCAGAGAGTAAACTAGGAGTTACACCGCTATCATCAACTGACTTTAAGCAGGCTGCACAGAAAAACTGAAATGGAACAGAGTGGTCATGTCACACATGCAGCTGGGACAACTGAACCTTCACATGTGAAAAAATGAAGTGGACTCCAACCTTATGCCAAGTACAAAAGTTTACTCAAAACGTACCCCAGAATGTTACAGGAAAACATGGGCATACACCTTTCAATTGTGATGGTTTCTTAAGTATGATCCCCACAAAAGAACCACCCAAAACAGGAGAGGGAGAGAAGAAGTAGGGGGAGAGAAAGGGAAGGAGGGGAAGAGGGAGGGATAGAAGGAGGGGGCAAAGGAATAGGAAAGAGGAAGAGGGGGAAGAAAATTAATTGTTTTCTGTAATGGAGGTGAAATAACCTACAGAACAGGAAAAACTTGTAAACCACATATCTGATAAAGGTCAATTATTCAGAATATGGGTTTGCTAATTTGTTTTGCTGCTTTGTTTTCAGTCTTAAGAACCCACAATAAGGGGCTGGAGAGATGGCTTGGCCATTGAGAGAACTCACTGACCTTGCAGAGGACCTGAGTTCTATTCCCACTGAAATCCACTTTGGTGGCTCATAACCACCTCTAACTCCAGCTCTGCGGACTCAGATGCCCTCTTCTGGCCTCCATGGGCACTGCCCCCGTGTGTGTGTGCACTCACGCATGTGCAGTTGAAAAAAAAAAGTCTTTTAAAAAATTAAACATAAAGCTTCTTTTGAGCCAGCCATCCACTCCTGGAACTTTATACCTCATCTGCACAAAAACTTGTGCACAGATGTTTAGAGCAGCATTATTCACATCAGACAGAGTAAGGACAACTGAAGAAGCCATGAGCTAACCAAGCATGACATGAACACAAGAAGGGATATTACTCAGCAATGAAAAGGAATGAGGCCCTTATACACTCTACAACATGGATTAGACATGGAAGTGAGGCTGAGCCAAAGAAGCCAGGAAAGAAGGTGTCGGTATTCTACGGCTCTGTTTATATGGTTAAGTCCACAATGGGCAAATCTGGAGATGGGGAAAAGCTTCATGGTTGCCATGGTCTGAACAGAAGAATGAGTGGCCGCAAATCAGTTTGGAGCCAGAGATATACAAGCGGGGAGGGGGTTGAGCTAAAAGTCTTGTGCGTGGCTTCTGTTTTCTCATTTTTAAAATGTTCCATCCATCTTCAGTGTCCACAAGTGCCATGACCAGTCACCTTGAAATAGCCCTGGTGGCCCTTTGGGCCTGTTACACAGAGGTCTTGCCAAACACCAGCTAAGACTCTGCCCTCTAAAATCTACTCTGGGATCCTCTAGAATCTACTCCTGGTATCCACCCAGTAGCTTCTAGTTTCTGGTGCCACTTCAGCCACTTAGTTTGGTCCCAGCAGACTTCACCATTCCCAACTCCATCTACACGAGGCTCCACTGGCACTCTTAGGGGCCCGTCTCCTTGGAGAACACCTATCCTGGCTACCAGGCACTAATGAAATCCAAGTGTTGACAGCCAGCACCTCATGCACCATGTCCTCTCTTCCCAGAACACCTCATGCTCCAAACATAGCATCCTGGCAGCTCCCCAGGTTCCTTCAGTGCTGACCCACAACTTACTTACCTCTGTACCCTAGAATTCTCTTCTACCACAGTATTTCATCCCAGCCTCCCATATAGACAGGACTCTGTCCTCTGTGCAGTGTGGGACACTGAGCACATTCATAAATGTCACTTCCCTCCCCATTTGCACATGACTTGCTGGTGGCTGTGAAGCCTTCTGATTTCAGCAGTCAGACAGAAAGCCCCAGAATCCAGTGGTTGCTCAGTCTACGAAGCTGGGTGTCTCATCTGGTCTTCAGTATATGTCAGGATCCTGAAGAAGTCAGCTCTAATGACAGTGTAGGGATGGACTTGCCAGCAGAGTGAGGGCAAGCAAGCAAAGAGAGAAAGTGTCTTTCTCCCTTATCTTCTAAGTAGGTTGGCACTAGAAGGTGTGGCCCAGATTTAGGGTGGGTCTTCCCACCTCAAATGATCCCCATTTAAGGTGAGTCTTCCAATCTCAAGTGATATGTATTTTAAGGTGGGTCTTCCAAGTTCAAGTGATATGGATTTAAGGTGGGACATCCTACCTCAAATTGTCCTGTTAACTAAAAATCCTTCACAGGTGTGCCCAGTGACTTGGGTTTATTTATAGTTAATTCCAGATGTAGTCAAGTTGACAACCAAGAATACCCATCACAATGGCTTACAGAAAATTCTTTCAGCTCACTTCTTATACTGTAGGTTAATTTTAAAGAGATGTGTATATTAAACATACAACATCACTTACCAGAAATATCAAATTTATTAACAAACAAAGATGTCATCAAATTCTCCAAGTGGAGAGTTATCTGTATGTTCAAGACCCTCCTGTCACAGAAAGGAGGAAAGGAGAGAAGCCTGGGAGAGAAGGCTAAGCAGCCCAATACTGGGCAAATTCCTTCATCCTGATGGAGTTAGAAGAGTGAAGATGATTGAGAAGGAATGCTTCCCTCTCTGTACCTTAGTGACATAAGTACCATGCTGTGTCTCTCTCACTCTAGGAGAGGTCAGTCCTTAGCAAACTCTAAAAACAGGCAATAAATCCAACAAGAACTGAAATTTGCCTAGCATCGACCATGCACTGTGCTCTACAGCAGAACCCTCCTTCAACACTTCCATCTTCCTGATAATACTTCCAACTCATGAATTACATTATTAGTGTGCCGGATATATGGTGTGTGTGTGTGTGTGTGTGTGTGTGTGTGTGTGTGTGTGTGTGCTGGGTGTGAATGTGTCTGAGTCAGATTTGTGTGCAGATGCTTAAGTTTGTAGGTTTGTGTGGAGAGATTCTGGGTGACGGGGTACATGTGTAAGTGTGTATACATGCATGTGGAAAGCAGAGCACAGCCTTGCATGTCATTCTGTAACAGGGCCCCAGACCTTAGCACAACTGTCTCCATAATGGAAGTACCATTTAGTCCATAAAACTCAGCACATGTACTGCACCATCGCCGAGATAAAAAACAAATACCTACTCCATCCAAGTCCACAGTTCTGGAAAAGTCTCTAAATGTACTAACCTTGCTATTTGGCTTCTGTAGTTCTGCTTCTGGCTAATGGTTCTTGTTAATTGAGATGTATCAACCCAGGATGTGGCTTTGTGCTTAAAAGTTCTCCCTGAAAAAGGCTTACAGCTACAATGGGATCCTGAATACCCAGTGTAGTTGCCTGCTGGCTAATAAAGACTTTCTATTGCTTAAACCCAAGTCTGAGTGGTCTTCTCTGGTGGATCGCCCATAATATTTCCTCAGGCACCTTTATTTGAGATGGGCTCTCTCATTAGCTTGGAGCTTCCCAGGTAAGAAGGCTAGCTGGCCAGTGAGCACTTCCTGTCTCCACTGCCCCATAGAATCACCAGGATTGCGAGTGACACACCTAGCTTTTTATGTGGGTTCTGGGGAAGCTGCACTTGGGTCCTGACAACTCTGAGGCAAATGCTTCCAAATAAGCTGTCACCCTAGGTCTCATAAAAAAAAAAAAAATACCACTACCCCACTTTTCAGACCAAGCAACCCTGGCCAACCTGCCCAATGTTCTATGATTTGCTAGGACAGCAGGGCTGACAAGTAGAGCTGACAGTTGGCAATCCACCTCCAGGCTGTATACTCTGTCTCCTCTGGGGTGTTACCCTGGGAAGAGTGCTGCCTGTCATTTGTTTCCTGAACTGAAGGCAGGGCCAAAAGAGTGAGGCAAGAATCCAGGTACCAGATCCCAGCTGGGTCTGGAGGGCTTCTTGCCATTTGCTTGAGCAGCAGAGGGCAGCAGAGCTTGTGGGGCAAGAGTGACTTCCCCACTCAGTCTTCTGGCCAGCAAGCTATCACCTTAAGAACAAAGTCAGGCCAGCCATGCAGTCTTCTCTGAGGCAGAGAGAGCTGGGAAACATCCTTAAAATTCTAGAAGAAAGCAGAACCAAGACATCAGAAGGAATTGGGGTACCCAAAAGCAGCCCCTCAGAACATAGGGCCCCACTCCCAGTGGGGGGGACTCTGAGATGCTTGGGCCATCCCCATACCACAAAGCCCATGGTGTCACACCTTCCAGGAGAATAAAATCTGGCTGTACCTTGCCCTAAGTCCCTTCTTGTTAATTTCTAAACACTTGGACAGGACTAGTATGTAATTATCAGAAAATGAACTTTAAAATTAAAATTAGGCAATACATTGCACTGCTATGTCCAAGCTGCTGACAATATGAAACACCTTAAATACCATTAATCCACAGACATCAAAATTATTTTATTGCCTCGAATCATCTAAAATGAATGTTTGGGATCAGAGCAGGCATAGGGGGGGCGTAGCATATAGCAGAGAAAACTATCAGGATAGCCGAGGTGGGGAGAAAAAAAAAAAAAAAAAGGCCACAAAGAAAATACCCTTGCATGGTTAAAAAAGAACCACTCAAAAATAAATAAATAACTGGCCTGGAACCACTCGATTTGATATTTAACTCAGGCTTTGTTAAATAAGCAGAAAGAAGATTTCGTAAGTTTGTGATTCCTTCTTGAAGAAAATGTGATTTCTTATTTCCCCAGAGAGAAGCTTCAAGAATGCCAGCAGGCTTCTCTGGTATCAAATGTTTCCCTGTTATTGTGAGTAAATTATATTTGGATCAAAATCAGATGGATTAAACTTAAAATACCCAGGAGGTTTTTCAAAACTACAAGGAAATATGTCATGTGCCCCAAAACAGCATTGCCATGTAACAGCCCTTTGGCAATGTCTCCGCACTGGAACAGCAGCAGCAGGGAATCAAAACTCACCTGAGTTTTCCACTTCCCTGAATTCAAAATAACTCTGCAAGCCTAGACTGCTGCTTGTGGTTACTTAGATAAAAGTCTGCAATCTTTGGTGTCTTTAAAAATCTTCAAAATATGGCTCTTCTGATATTCAGGTAGAGAAAGGCTTGGTGCAGGGGTGGGGTGATCTCTTAAATTTTCAGGGAGAAACCCTGATTTTTGTTTTTATCTACAAAGCCTCCCTGGAATTAAAATAGCAGCCAGGAAGAAGGGAACTGTAATGAAACACACACTGTCCCTCGTGATGGGTCAAGGTCACTATGAAGCTGTGACTTGGCAGCAGCCTCCCTAGAGGCATGCATCTGTCTCAATGAGAGAGGGAGAAATGGACAGCAGCTTCCTTCACAGAACCAGGCAGCAGCAGTGGTGAGTGGTCCTCCAACAGTCCTTAGGTGAATCTGCACATCTGAGAGGAGCCAGGCCCGGTGCTGGTCTCTTTCCTATCTCATCCCCAGAAACACCCACAGGAAGCTGTTGCCACTGTCTCCAGTTCAGAAAAAGACAAACTGAGGCAGATTCAGCCAAGGTCACACAGCTAATGGGGCTGTGAAGAATGGTTTAGACACTATCCAGAGCCCAAGTGCCTGTTTGTTCACTAAACCAACGACCCCTCATTAGAGCACCCACTTCTGGGGCTGGGGAGAAAGTCCAGTCAGTAAAGTGCTTGCCTCACTAATATGAGGACCTGAGTTCAATTCCTATGCTCATAGCCATAATCCCAGTGCTAAAGAGACTTGAGGCTAGAGACAGCTGGATCCCTGGGCTTGCTGGCCAGATATTCTAGCCTGCTTGGCAATCCCCAGACCAGTAAGAGACCCTGTCACGAACAAAAAGAACAAGGTAGATGCACCTGAGAAATGGCACTGGAGGTTATCTTATGGCATCCAAATACATGTGTACACAACTGTACACATGCACCTATGCACAAATAATACAAAGGGAATCAACTCCCAATATCACCCTCTGTATGGACCAACCGCTATGTGTGGTCATAACAAGTCCTGCAGAGCAGTAACAAGCAGGCACTGCTTCCAGCATGAGTTCAGAGAGTAAAGTGGTGCCCTGGGGAGAAACCTATGAACAGCATAGGAGCCAGTGAAGGCAATAAATCCAGGGGCTCATATCACCGTGTGGTCTCCGTGGCAGATCCTCAGGTACTGATAAGCTTGCAAAGGTTCTGTGCAGAACTTATTAAGTCATAAAATCATCTCTTGATTCTCAATCATAAAACAATGTCTATTTTATGTTAACACAGCCTTGGGGAGACTGCAGATAACTGAGGTGATGGGAGAGGTCATTCTGTATGTTTCTCATACTGGTTAATAATAAAGCACTGTTGGCCAATAGGAAAGGGAGACAGGAGGGACTAGGAGATAAGGAGAAAAGAGGAAGTAAGGAGGAGTCAAGATGGAGAGTCTGAAGAAAGCAGTATGCCGCCGGCTCCCCGGTAAGAGAAAAACATAGATCAGCAGAAATGGGTTAATAATTAAGACAGAGCTAGCTGATAAGAAACTAGTAACTGGCCAACAGGATAATATCAAATACAGAGTCTCTGTGCATTATTTTGGCCTGGTGGCGTGGCGGCGGGACAAAACCAAGCGGCAGGCAGAAAAACCCGTACACGTTACAGATGGCGCCCACGTGGCTACTAAGAACTTCCACTTAAAATTTAACAAAAGCTTAAAAAAGGGTTTTAGAAACAAAAGAACAGAGACAAGCAAGGTTTCTTGGTAGCAGCATTTTTCTCAGTTGAACTCTGCTTTGCTAGAGACAAGCAGATATTTGCGCAGCTCCTTTAAGGGAAGATTCCTGACTCAGCATAAATGGCAAAAAACCGCACAGCTTTTAAATAACTCTGCTAACAATTTATTGGTGTGTATGAGAGATGGCAATGGCAGTGACCACATCTCCAAGCCGGCAGCATGCTTTCTGGGTGGCAGCGCAGACCAAGGTGGTGAGCACAGCTCTCAGTGCTGGCGGTAAAAGTACCCGCCACCATCTTTGGTAAACCGCAGCGGAAACAAAGACTTTAATTTTAACAATGTTGTTGTTTAACAGATAAAGACTCATGGCCAGACGAAGATAAAGATTTACAGTAAAGACAGATTCATATTAAGAAAAACCTCTAAAGGTTTACAGTGTGTTTTAAAATATACGTAGACATGAAAAAAAAAATGGTTTTAAAGAGACAAAGAGGAACTGGGTGTTGTAGCACACGCCTTTAATCCCAGCACTCAGGAGACAGAGGCAAGCAGATCTCTGTGATTTGCAAAGTAAACCTGGTATGCAGAGTAAATTCCAGGACAGATAAGAGTTACAAGGAGAAACCCTGTCTCAAAAAATAGAAAAGAAACAGAATAATAAAAAGCCACAGATGGAGAAAATTTGTATACTGTATGGTATTATATTGTCTTTGTATTGTTTGACTGCTGAGGAAATAACAACTGTTAAAACAAATGCTGCTGAATTAATTCAATGTATATATTTTGAAAATGCTTTGACTCCAACATTTAAGTTCAAGGACAAGTTACTGGGAAAAAGGATTTCTATTTTTGTTTCCACAGAAAATAACAGGCTGTGGATTCCTTCCAGACTAATGTGGTTTGATCAAGCCAGGCCCCCTGAAACAGTCGCTGATGATCCAACATTCAAAACAGCTTGGACAAACCAGCCTTGCAGACTACAGCCAAGATTTCTGCAACTTCTTAGGATCCCCATGACAGCGCCCCCTATCAGCAGGAAGTAGTTTGGGAACGAACGACGCCCAAATTCCCAAATATTGTTTATAAATGTTTGTTTTCATTTAAATGGACTTGGTTATAAATGGTTAATGATCATAGTCAATTCTTTTTCAAGGTAAAAAGGGAATTATGGTATAGATATGAATACTTTGTTTTGGAATGGATTTTCATTTATTGATACAATTTAAGGTCAATGTTGTGATATGTATATTTCTCTTCTTGCTTATGTATTGTGTTTATATAGCTCATTTTAAAATGTAACGTATAATTTAGTACAGATTTTACATAGTTACCTATAATAGTCAAAACTTATAGCTAAGTTAGTTAGGTTTTCTAGATATACAGAGATGTATTTGAGATAGATAGGCATTCTTCAAACCTTTCAAAGACCTACAGAATATGGCATTTAAAATGGTTTAGGGTTTTTCTTGACAGTGAGACATAACTGTTCCTGGCAACGCCACCTGGGTCAGAAAGGAAGATGGACATAGAAGAAACGTGTTATGGAGTTTGCTTTCAATATGGCAAGACTAGCCATGTGGACAAGATACTGCTCTTGTCTGGACTGTTTGACTTTGTGCTATATAAACTGGACATGCAGGGCCCACAGAAAAGTGATTGCTGATTCACGATGGACATTGCTACAGAGTTCCTGCTTCATGGAAGAGTCTGCGAGACAGTATGCAGGACACAGAGAAAAGTGACTGATAAACTGCCAATACAAGAAGACAGTTTAAAGTTTCCTGCATTGCTGAAGAGTCTGCCAGACACACTATGGCCTATGGGCTGAAGATGGAAGATTACAAAAGAACTTTGGGTGACCAGGCAGTGAGTTGTCTCTGTCATTTCTAGAGTTTATACTATCCTTCTGTGGTCTTTGAGGGACTTGAAGACAGAGAGTTATGGTTACAGTTTTCCTTAGTATTAAAGATAAGTTACTTAGACTTTAGACACACAAAGATATGATAGATGATGGAATATTTTCTTCAAATCTTGCTAAATGTTAATGGACTAAATAGTGTTAACTGTGATTCTTATTTGATAACTGTTATGTGATATATTTTGCTATGTTAAGGTTAAAACCCTTCTTTTTATTTAGACAGAAAAGAGGAGATGATGGGAGAGGTCATTCTGTATGTTTCTCATACTGGTTAATAATAAAGCACTGTTGGCCAATAGGAAAGGGAGACAGGAGGGACTAGGAGATAAGGAGAAAAGAGGAAGTAAGGAGGAGTCAAGATGGAGAGTCTGAAGAAAGCAGTATGCCGCCGGCTCCCCGGTAAGAGAAAAACATAGATCAGCAGAAATGGGTTAATAATTAAGACAGAGCTAGCCGATAAGAAAGTAGTACCTGGCCAATAGCATAATATCAAATACAGAGTCTCTGTGTATTATTTGGGGCTGGCGGCGTGGCGGAGGGACAAGAGCAGGTGGCGGGCAGAAAAACCTGTACACGTTACACTGAGGTTCTTTTTAAAGATCTTTTCTGCAGTCTTCATTTCCTGCACCCACCAGTATGTCTCCGTATTTGTAGAAAGATATCCCTTCCCCAAGTAGTAAACGCAAATAGTAACACAGAGGCTAAGAGCTCAGAGCTCTTCTAAACAACAGTTTAGAAAGCCAGCCATTGGACACACATGAGCAGTTAGAACCAAATGTCTATAAACATATGACTTGTGCTACCTGGGAAGCTGGGAGCAGAGCACCCTGTTTGTGGTGATCCATTTGTACTAATATCTGTTGACCTGTGAGCGTACACACACACACACACACACACACACAAAGGATTTTATCAAACAAATTTCAAATGCAACATCATAATAGAGTCTAAGTGTAGTCTTTTTGCTTTCGGTTAACTCGTAGGTACTGTGTAATGTGACAAAGAACAGGTATGTGAGAGATTCAAACAAATGAGGCCTCACCAGACTTAGAAAGCTAAGTCACTGTTGTAAAGTTAAGTCATTGTTGAGATGCTAAGGACATCTCAAATAGTGAAGAAAGTAAGAGGAAAGTCCAACTGGGCTCACTGAAGGAAGAGACTGGAATAAAAGGAAAATCAAAGATGAGGAGAGGTTGTCATCGAGAAGGGAGACAGGTGTGGAGAACAGACCAACAAGCTGCAATGGCATGTGTGTGGAGATGCCAGACTTGTTATCTCCGCCAATTAGCATCCAATAAGCACAAACTGCAATGGTTCATATTCCTGTGACTAAAGCATCTTCACTCATTTACTAACTTCCCAATTGTCAGGCAAAGCAAGAAACTCATTACAGCTAAATGGAGTAACATTCTCTTAGGTGGCAAGGGGGGAGAGGGGAGATAAGATATAATAAATACTATTTAACAAATCTATGCCTATAGAGTTCGGGGCCACTGGACCCTTTCCAGTCACCAGAGTCATGTGTCTTTTCAGTCTGCCAACACTCTGAAGGACAGCAATGCAAACCAATAACTCGTCTAGGGTGACAGTCAGGTACAGTGTTAATATGAGTTTTTACATCATAATCACCCAACATGCAGTACAAATGCAGAATGGAAGGGGCTTTGAGGGGTAGCTGCAGTCTCCATACATCTCCCTGTGTTCCTTGCAGGCTACAGCCTGACAATGACTTGGGTTCTGGGTCCATGCATGTATGGCATGAAACAGATGACATCAATCAAGCAAATAACTGGCTGCAAAGATGGGAGAGAAATCAGAAGAATAAGTTTCTAAAACTGCAAAGGATTTTAAAAAACCTTTGCTGTAGAAGCCCAAACGATAAATGCTTCAGCTCAGGCTTTTTGGGTGAGATGGCTTCACTCACAGCTACCCGGTTCTGTCATTGGACTTCAGAAATGAACATAGACAACAAAAACAAATAAGCATGCATGGGTTTCAATACAGCCTGCTTTATAGAAAGGTGGTAGAAAATGCACTTGTGAAACACTCCCAGGGAGATGGCAGAAGGGAATGGCTGCAGATCGGTATAGCAGAAACCTGGAGCCTCAGAATGCTAAAGGGCACCTTAGAGATGATCTGGCCTCTTGGCTCCTAAGAATGGGGAAGCATACAGTACTGGAAGTTTCAGCATTGTAATAAGGCAAGAAAAATAAAGGGCACCCAGATAAAAACTGTATATCCAGGTGACATGGTATCTGTATAGGAAATACCAAGAAGTTTATAAAAAATAGGGTTTAGTTTTTTGGTTTTTTTTTTTTTTTTTTTTTTTTTTTTTTTTATCCTAGAGCTAACAAGGCCCAGCATCTCCAAAGTCAGCATTCAAAAACTCATATGTAGTATGAAAACTACATGAAAACCAAAATTAAAGACTCATTAGCATTTGCAAACACTTCAAAGAACATGCAAAATTTAAGTCTGAACTTAACAAACATGGTGAGTTCTATGCACTAGAAATAACAAAAACTAAAAACCAAGCCAAATCTGAATATACATGAGACAAGCTGTGGCCCTAGACTGAAAGACACAGCAAAGTTATCAATTCTCTCCAAATTGATCTCTAGGTTTAATGCAATTCCTGTAAAAGTCCTAGCACAGATTTTCTGTAGGCATGGGCAAGATTACTCTAAATTTTATACGGAAAAGCATAGGCCTTGTATGAAACAAAATATAATAAAGTGGTAGGAGCTATTCCACCCAGCATTATGGCTCCCTATTATTACAGCAAAGGAGACAATGGGCACTAACAGAGACCCACAGACCAGTGGGGAAGCATAAAGAGCAACAAGCACATCTCACAACTATGGCCATGTGGTTTGTGATGGTTGTTTAATTTTTGAGACAGAATCTAGCTATGGAGCCCAGGCTGACCTAAACTCACTATACAGCCCAGGCTGGCCTTGAACTTACAACCCTCTTACCTTTGCCTCCTTCATGCTAGGATTCCGGGTGTGTGCCACCATGCCCAGGGATTTTTGAAACAAATACAAAAACAAATCAACAGAGATGCATTCAACAAACACTGATGTAGCACTTGAACATCTATGGATCAGACAGAACGGTTGAGGAAGGCAGTGAGCTGTGCCCAGCCAATCTCCCCATTGTGCTCCCTAAGGACAGACCTGAGGCCTGAAATCCTTCTACACACATAGCTGTGCCAGGATTATGCCTTATGTGACATGATGCAACTTCCCATGCTGCAAGCTCAGTGTGTGTTCTTTCCTTTTGTTTGAGAATGTCCCTTGACACCTGTCCAACCCTACTATCTATCACCCAGCAGGAAGGGACACAGCCCCTTCACTGCAGTATGAAAATCAAGTTCATAAACAAATTGTCCTATGTGGGCGGCCAGGGGAGATCAGCTGGCTATGGAGACATACATGTGCTTCTGAAACTGATCTTGCTGTCTCTGCTCCATAAAACAGGGCATTATTCTACCTAGTGCTTAACTGTTGCATTGTACTTGGTGAGCCTGATACTAATTTGCCAATGTGTATTGCTGCTGGTAGGCATGTGGTGGTCTTTGCTTGGACCGGGACCTTCACCTGAGATTGACAACCAGTTTACAGTGCTCTTCTTAAAAGCATAAGCCCAACTTCCACCCTAGCCTGAAACAAAATCCAGTCAGAATACATCATGCCTTAAATATAGAATTAAACTAGAAAAAGCTTAGAAACAATGTACAGAAGAGCTTTAGGGTTGAGTTCTTAGTCTTGGCACAAAAAGGATATGCCAAAACAGGACTCATCAAAACCACAAATCCTGCTGCGGGAGACCTTAGTAGAAAGAAACCAAAGCAAGCTATAGGCTCCCAGCATGCCAACCGTCTGACATGGTGGTACAGCGTCATCTACAAACATGTCAGGCTGTATTCACAGTCCCCTGGGATGCAAGTGGCTCAGGGGATTTTGTTGTTGTTGTTGTTGTTGTTTGGGGGAGGGGCACACTGAACAAGCAGGCAGTGCCATTCCCCAAAATCAAACCTGGTTTCTTCTCAGTACACTCAAGAGTCTTTAATTCAGGCTTCTTTTTTTTTTTTTGGCTGTGAATCCCCTCAAAGCTCTGTACTTCCATGAGGCTTCCCTTTGGATACCATCTCTCCAAACAACAGTTTTTCAGTAGGCCAAAGAATAACTGGCATCCTCATTTGAACAATATTTTTCCTAACTGTTAGCAAAGCCTTTGACCCAAGCAATCTATCAGTTAACTGACAGTACAAAAAAATATTTTTAATCAAAAGTAGAATATGAAAAACTTGGAAAAGTTAACCCAACACTGACATCACTTAATTATAGTAATGTTAAAAATTCCTTTTAGCATGCATTCCAGGAGACATTCTCTGTTCCTCAGTTTTATTATTCATCTTCCTAAGTGTAATATCATCAGGACATCTCCAGCTTCACTAGAGCCAGCCTTTGCTGTTGTATAGTGTGAATTTAATAAACTCATTCAGGAAAGGTAGAAGATCAGAAACAAACCCCACTGTGAAACTCCAGTTACTCACATAAAGCCAACAGAAAAATAAAGAACCAAGCCAGGCATGATTGCTCATGCCTATAAATCCCAACACTGGGGAGGCTGAGGCAGGAGGATCACTGTCAGCTCAAAACTAGCCTGAGCTACACAGTGAGTCTGAGGTCAGCCTAGGCAACAGAACAAGACTTTGTCTCTCCCCACTCCAAATAAATAAATAAATAAATAAATAAATAAGTATAGAATTAGGGTGAAAGAGAGGAAGGACTGATAAGATCATATATGTCCTCCTCAACTTTGTCACCTGTCATGACAGGCCCAGCTTACAGAGAAGATTTCACTTGACCCCATACCAAATATCATGAGCCAACATTGCCACACATCTCACCAAAGGGGAAGAATGTTAGCACAGAACATCAGGTAAGTCAGTAGCTAGAATCCAGAAGTCTGGCTATGCCAGCAGGGCACTGTTGGCAAGCTAGGGGATCAGAAAACACAGGAACAAACTTATCTAGGACTGAATGCCAAACAAAGGCAGAAAGTCTACCTTCTCCACAAAGAGAAACTCTGGAAAAAGGGCCAGTGAGAGAGATGGGGAAGCTAGGCACACAGCCCCTCCTGTGAAGAGGAAAGTGGGCTCTGGGACTGAGTGTTTGAATGTAAATGGTGATAGGAGGTGGGGAGTGTGGCTGCATCATGCTTTCTAGTCCCCTGCTTTCTCTTCTCCTCCCGATGCCTCTCTCACTCACCCTTGTCAAGTCCACACAGCAACATTTGAATGCTCGGCTTTTCCATTTCCCAACACCCACAGGATGTACAGTGTTGCTGCACCAGGATGCATGCATTCAAACATGACAAGGAGATGGCCATACAGTAAAATGGCTGAACTGCAGGATGATGTACTCAGCCTCTAAAGCAGACTGGAACAGCCTGTCCCATGAAGCCACTACTGCATTAACTCCCTGAGCTAGGGAAGGAGATGTGGCAGGCCAATAAACTGTCATGTGTCACAGGACAAGTGGCATGGTCCACTCCTAACCCACATATTTCCATCTAGCGGCAGAAATTCTATATAGCCAGTAATGTTTTCAGATGTGATGTACAATTCAGTATCATGGAGCCCAGAAACTCAACACCCTGTCTATCCGGACTTCTTCAGTCCAGTTTTCCACATTGCTCATCCTGATAGGTGTGAGTGTGCAAGCACATAGCATGTACGCACAGGTGCAATTACAGATGTGTGCATGTGTATATGGGAGCTGGAAAACAACATTAGGTGTCCTCCTCTCTCAGCCCCATCCTATTTGGGGGAACAAAGTTTGTCACTCAATGTGGAGCTCACTGATTAGCTAGACTGGCTGGCCAGCTAGACCACAGGATCCTCCTGTTTGCACTTCTCAAGTACCAGGATTATATGTGTGCAATGTCACATCTGGCCTTTTACATTGGGGCTGGGGATCTGAACCCATGCCCTAACACTTGTGTAGCAAGCACTGATCCACACCCTCAGCTTTCACTGTAGCATT
Organism: Phodopus roborovskii; assembly: GCF_943737965.1. Classification (NCBI taxonomy): domain Eukaryota; kingdom Metazoa; phylum Chordata; class Mammalia; order Rodentia; family Cricetidae; genus Phodopus; species Phodopus roborovskii. The sequence goes on along the minus strand of NW_026126511.1, from coordinate 48,702,887 downwards.
TCTTGACTACCTGCTAGTAGCCATGATGTATCTCATGTATGTGTTTATAATTTTTCACACTGTTCCTGGTGGCCACTCCCCAATAACATGTTATTCAACAAATAATCATTGCCCTACAGTGTCCCAGAACCAAGGATTAAGCCCTTGAGCATCTGCTGTCTAATACTATGTGTTTATACACAGAGCTACAGTGGTCTCTGGCCCAGAAGGAACTTACAAGAGAAAAAGCTAGAGGAGCATCTTCAAGAAGATTAACAATGCCTCACCACACCCTGACAGCCTGCTGCACAATTCAGTATTTCAGCCATCATCAGAGGAACCCCAGTTTTAATTAGCTCAAGGTGGCAGGACCAGACAGACAGGGGCCATTCCTGGGAAAGGAACTGATCACCTACTGAAAGCCACCAGGACCCATGGGGAGGCAAAAACAGAGAACACCTCAGCAAAGAGGCCTCCACTCTGTGCTTGCTGAGGCCTGGTATCCATTCACTCCCCCAAACCTGTGCCTAGCCTTCTGCTTCTTCACTCAGCCCGGCTCCCAGAGGTCACCACAAGTGTCCTTGCTCTCCCTTCTCCAACCATTTCCAAATAGAGATGCAGGTCCAAGCCAGTTGACAATTCTGAGCTTGCCCCCTGACCTACATATACCCCCACTGTAGGTGCCTAGAAAGTCTCTGCTTGGGGTTCAGAGATGGGGGACCGACCCTTAGTCCTGGCCAAAAGTAAAGCTCACCATGGGGAGGTGTAAAGAAACTGGCTGGGATCCATCGATAATGCTGGGGCAGCAACTTAGAGGACGTGGGCCAGACAAAGGGATGGCTGCATGGCACCCTTGCACCTCAGTGCTCACATGATGAACACACAGAAAGGGCCACCTTTTTTTTTTGTATTTGTTTCCAGACATTAACCATTCTCTGCCCAGTATCCATAGCCATAACTGAATGTTTGGTGTGGGCACCGTCCTTTGTAAGGCACTATAGATCTGAGCAAACAGGAGTAACACACGGCTTCTCTCCCCGGGAGCTCATTAATGCATACAGAGAAAAGGCACAGATTTGGTAACTGGGCAGCAGAACATCTAAGAAGCAATGAGACTACGGATGGGAAGGAGTCTGGGGCAGCTCGCGAGGGTCTGCCAGTAGAGTTAAAAGCAGCCACTTAGGCCCTAGGGAGGAGGGACTGGTTTACAGGAGAAACAGAATTCAAGCCAGGAAAATTTTGAAGAAAGAGTAAAATAAGGAATAGTGGGAAATACAACACTTTACCTATGCAAGCATTTAATGAAGAAATAAATCAGAAGATCGGAGTAGTAATCCACAAGGATACAGTCACGTGGACGAGCGCAGAGGCGGAACACTGAATCCTGTCAGGCAGAAGATGGGCTCCGTGGGGGCCGAGTGGGAAAAGAGGCTGGGGAGGGAGGTAAAGATCAGAAGGTGGGAGGTGGGAAATGCCTTTCCCCAGCGGGGGCGGCAGGGAAACAGAAGGTTCTGGAAGAAAGCATAAAACAATCTAAGAGCTCTGGGCAGGATGCGAGAAGAAAAATAACAGTTCTGTGTCCTACAATTTAGAAATTAATCACACACTAGGGAATTTTTTTTCTAAAAGGAGAACAGCTTCCTATCGTTTTCTTTTTTTAAAAAAAAAAATCTATGTACACCCGTCACATAAAAGGAACACATAATGCCTTCTACACCACAGTGGAAGGAATCCGTCCCCAAAGGTCCTTCCTTTGTATAAATCATGCCACCACAATCGACGCTTCAATAAAAATGAATATTTATGAAATGTAAAATGACTTGGATTAACTTATTCCAATTTCACCCTCTAAATTTAGATTTAAAAAAAAAAATCACGCCAAAATGTAGATTTTGATTACAAAAGCAAGGGGGGCAGGGAATATATATATATATATATATACTTGACAAGAAAGAGAGCAATTTCTTTTAAGTTGAAGTATGACAAAGGATGACAGAAAGGTGGCTGGTTGGGCTAAAAACAACGGTGCTATCTTCAAAGTAGCTGTTTAATTCAACAACAAAGCCACATTAGACAAAGCAAGTTGTTTAAAACAACACAAAGTATAAACCCTAAATAGCCCAACCACCCTCATTTCATGGCACAGCCCAAAGCCAGCCTTTCCTTTCTTAGCTATCTTTACAAGCTTCCTCGGGCATATGGATTGTTAGCTTGCTCCCTGTCCACACAAAAGTCAGCATGCCACTCTGGCCTGGCCTTTGCAGCTACTCTATCTTGGCAATCTCTCCGTTCCTAGAGATGCCCCATCTTTTGTGCCCCTATGCTCTATCCTTGGGGCTGAACCATCACTTGTTTAACTAGCCCCTGTTGATGGGCACCTGTGATGCTTCCAATCTCTGTCTACTGCAGATGAAGCTCCAGTGAACAGCCTGGTGCAGTCCTCATTTGGCATGTATGTGAGCAAATCTGGAAGGCAAATTCCCAGAAATTGAATTCCTGAGATCGAAGGTAAATGTGCATTTAAATTTTTGGTAGATGCAGCCAAGTTGTCTTCCATAGGAGTGGAGCCAGCTGACACCCTCTAACAACACACAAAAGTGCATCTCTCTCTCTCTCTCTCTCTCTCTCTCTCTCTCTCTCTCTCTCTTTCTGTCTCTCTCTTTCTCTCTCCCCCTCCCTCCCTCTCTACTACCCTCTCTTTCTACTGATGGAATGGATCATTGTTTCTGGATGTTTGCCAATCTGAAAAATGAAACTGGTATTTGCATTTTCCTCACTGAGTGAACTTGAGTGTCTTTTTATGTGTTTAAGAACCAACTGTACTTCCTTGGGGGTAAATTGTTCAAAACCTCTGCCTGATTTGTAATCATTGCTGACATCTTCTTACAAATTTCTAGAACCTCCTGCCCTATTGGGGAAACTAGTCCTTGCCTTTTTTGGTACATGCTGCTGTACCCTAGGCTGTCTTCTGATTTTGCTTCTGTGATTTTTGTCACACAAAAGGCTTTTTTAAAGTTTGTATTTAATGTGTATGGATGTTTTGTCTGCTTTTAAGTCAGTGCACTGTGTCCATACAATGCTGCCAGAGGCCAGAAGAAGGTGTTGAACCCCTTGGAACTGGAGTTACAAGTGGTTGTGAGTCACCGTGTGGGTACTGGAAACTGAGCCCAGTCCTCTGGAAGAGCAGCAAGCGCTCTTAACTACCACACAGACTTTTAATGTGATCTGATTATCAGTCTCTTGATTTTCTAGCTGTTAGTACAAAGGCCTTCCTCACATAATTATAAATAAATTCTACTTTCCCATACACATTGTTTCATTTTTTGATCTTAACTAAAGAGAGCAAGCAAGGTGTTACACATTGGTAATCCCAGAACTCTGAAAACTGCAGCTGGAAGATTGCTACAAGTTAAAAGCCAACTTGGGTTACACAGTGAGTTCAAGACCAACCTGAGATGAACATTAAAATTATATCAAAACCAGCATACACACATACATGCACACACACACATGGTAAGAGAGGTTATAGCAGAAACTCTAGAACATAGTGCATATACCAGCCCTACAATATGACCTTGGATAAGTTATCTAACTTCCTAGCCTGTTTTTACATCCATAATGAGGATACTGATGGTTAATGAATCACCACATTATTGTGAAAATTAAATGTATTAATGTAGTTTCACATGATGCCTGGTATATAATACACCAAAAGTGTGGGCTATTACCATCATGTCTGCTTGAGATTTAACTTGTTTGAAGATGTGATGACCAGAAATAGCATCCGTCTAACCCACAAAGCTCCCTAGCTGTCCCAACACCATTTTCCCCACCCCCCACCGACCTGAGATGCCACTTTCACCATACATCATGTTCCTGTGTGTACCTAAGAGCTCCTGATTTTTCCTCCTTCCTTTGTACAGCTCCAATCAACTGCCTTATCAGTCTGACAAACTACCAGTTACCCAAGCCAGTCTCCTCATGTTTCCATCCATTCAAGATGGCCCAGAGAATGAAACATTAAAAAAGCCTTGAAGGTTTGAATCTTACCTTCTTGCAAAATGTAAACCTACCACTAGGCTGCAGTTGCTAAAAGAGTACAACTGTCTTGCAGAATACAAAAAAAGGAAGGACTGAATCTAAGATGACAAGGTTAGCTCCAAAAGCATTTGGTAACAGTACACATGTGACTAGACAAAACAAGCCTAACCAGGCAGGCCTTGTCATCTAAAAGGGGGCACATTGGCCATACAGCTTTTGAGACAATCTGGTACAGTTAACAACAGACTTAGGTGGATGATATAGAGGCATGAGGAGGGTTAAAGATGCAATGTAAAAGAGTATAATTTTTGAACTAGGAATATGAAGTCCATAACTTTCAAAGACACGGTCACCAAAACTCACTAGATACAGTAAGGCACACTGGTGTTGGAACCAAGGGCAAATCTAAGCAAATTCCCTAGTGTCCCCTACTTATAGCTACTCACTTTAGACCCCTCCCCACCAGAGACCCTCCAGCCTGCCATGTGGGTGGGAGACACAATACAAGATGGCTGCCCATACTTCCCTTTTTACTTAACTTTAAAAGTCACTGATTGTTGGGCGGTGGTGGCAGTGCGTGCCTTTAATCCCAGGACTCAGGAGGCAGAAGCAGGTGGATCTCCATGAGTTTCGAGGGCAGCCTGGTCTACAAAGCAAGTGTCAGAATAGGCTCCAAAGCTACAGAGAAACCCTGTCTTAAAAAAAAAAAAAAAAAAAAAAAAAAAAAAAAAAAGTCACTGATTTCGGAGGCTGTGCAGCTGCATGATATATTAAAAGTCTCCTCCCATTTTGCTACAGATAATGCCTGTTATGTGCAGGCTGTGACAATCACTGTGTTTATGGCTTCAAAGAAAACTCAGCCTCACATCCTCTATGTTGTATTCAACCATATTTCTACTTTGCCTGGGCACTTAAGAAATGTTTGTCTGAACTGAGGAGCACAAGGTTAATGGCTTAGCAAAATCTCCTAGCCTCTTCCCCTCCCCCTCCAAGTCTGAAGAGATCAAGATAAGATATTTTCACTGTCTACAAGAGCATCCAATGGTCTTGTGATTACGTGCCAGGTGAATGGATCACCCGATTAATGACGCCCCACTCCAAACTATCAGAGAAATGCCTAGAAGACCACAGTGATCTGTTATTTACTAACCTAAACCCCTCTCCTGCACCCTCTCTGCCTGAAGATAAACAGACCCCCCCCCAAGGAAAACAAAAACAAAAACAAAAAAACCTGTGCTGGGTTAAGAGAGTTTACCAGGCCACCTTCTGGCTCTGCTAGCTTACCAAATAAATCTACTTGTTCCCAAACACTCTCATGCACAAATACTAGGATCCCTTTCCAAGTGGGAAGTAAATGAGCTTGGATTCTATACCCAGGCCAGTGAGAACGTGTCAAGGATGAATACCCCCACGAGCGGAGGCTAGAAATACTACTACAATAGGACTACCAACCAGCCCCGCAATCTGAATTCAATTCAGAGTCCTAAGTGGTACAAAAAGTAACTGAGTCCCACATGTAACCAGCTGATCTTCCCAAGGGCACCGGGGTCAAATGTGTGCACACAGATACCTCTAGGAGGTCTCACCCACAGAACAAGGAGTTCCTGTGAACCGAGGAGAAAGGCCAGCAAGCCTTTGAAATAACTAGAAACTGAGGAGGATTCTGGCAACCAGTTCTGGCCTAACATTCTACTTCAAAACACAAGTTCGCATCACTAGGTCTCCCTCCAGCACTCCCTGAGAACAGGCAATAAATAGCCTGACTCTCCTGACCGCCTAGGTGAGAACGGAGACTAAGGCAGGGCTCACAATGCCCTCTTCCTAGCTCCAAATATGGAGCTGCAAGCCTGCAGCCCAGCTAAGTCAGATCCCGACGCTACATTATTTCAGAACGCCCTGTTTTGTCCTTAGAGACTCAAACAAAGAGAAGCACTGAGACTGGAGACTGCCTCACCGAGAGCCCACCCCTCACCGATGTTGGGGGAGGGCGGGCGAAGGCGGCTGCCTCTCCGCGCACGCGCAAACCCCGACTTGGGATCCGCCCGAGGCCCCACGCGGCTTCTTCCAGAAGAGGGCAACGCGCAAGCTCAGTGCGCATGCTCAGCGCTCGTGCTGCCCTACCTGCCACGGGGATGGGCTCCGCGCGGCCGGGCAAGGCTTCTTGCGGACCGATGACCTTCGAAGCCGAGTCGCCCATCCTCGTTACCGGGATGGGACTGGAGAGGAGCTGGAGAGCCCTTCTGGCGGTAGAGAGCATGGGCGGCGTGTCCGTCCCGTGGGCCGACCTCCAGGCCTGGCTGTCTCAGGGACAAAGTTTCCTCAGTACGAGAAGCGGCTCGGGCCAAAAATTATGCTGGCTGGGCGCCGCCGCGGGGTGTAAAGTTCCTGCCCCTGCAGTTTCACCACCTCTGCGGCCGGGGTTCCCGGGCGCCCAGGAAGGGCTTAGCCAAGCAGGGTTTGCAGAGCGTTTCTTGTGCTCAGTCAACCACAAAGCAGAAAAAGGAAATCAGTGTGTGCATGAAAAGGCAGCGAGCTCAAAGGCAGACTGACTGTAAGGATGGATGGATGGATGGATGGGTAGCTAGGAAATGAGTCTGCTTCTGTTGGAACTGTCTTGACAAGTCGAATTGACCAAAGACCAAAGCACAATTCTCAGTACCACAAAGGATTACGTACACAACGTGAAATATATATATATATATTATGCATATGTAAATACATTCTTTGACCCATGCAGGCTCAAATACATTGTCAACGCTGTTTCGGTGAAGTTAATGGTACAGTTGGATCAGTCTTCTGAAATCATGAGAGACAATATTCCTAGAACCAATCTCGCCTTAATCTTTAGGTGGCTAGGGCCAGATGAGTGACTTGAGACGTCCGTCTAGGAGATTTTGGTTTACACACGCTGCCAAAATGGGCGGATAGTGTATGAAGGAAGGAACAGGATTAGCACCCACAGGGATTTGAAGCTTTGAGCCTAAGCTCCTCCATGGGTTTAGTTACCACTTTGTGTTCATGTGGGGCTGTAATAGAAGGACAGGAGGATTAGTGTGGTGTATAGAATGTTGCCAGACATACAACATTAAACAGATTAAGGTGTTTACCTTATATTGTAGAAGTCCCCTGGGCCAACTTGTATCAACAGTTTACTTTTGATTTGTTTTTGCCATGAAATTATGCCAAGCAGGTTCTTTCTATAAGGCCTTAGCTGTAATCATCCCAAAGTGTTCCTTCCAGCCTTGAAGAGGGCCTGGTCACTAAAGAGAAAAAAAGAAAATCAGCAAAGAAAATATGTTGTACTTTTAATTGATTACCTTTTGATACATACTGACTTGCTTTTTCTGTTTTGTGGTTGATGGAACATGGAAAACATGCAAGAAATACTGCGTAACTAAATACTGTGACTGCGTAACAGAAGAATTTGTAATGTTAAGGGAAATTACTTGTGTAATGTTAGGTACCCCAGAACCACAGTCCATAAACATTCAGTATGTAAGATTTATAAAAATGAAAGCATTTCTACTTACCCAATAAGGGAAAATGAGAAAAAATAAAAGAAATGTTTAAAATTTTATTGTTCAGAGTAGTGAGATCCTGCTAAAGTTTCTCTCCTGCCTTTTGGTCCTGGAAATCCAACTCAGATTATCAGGTTTGGTGGCAGGCACCTTTACCTGCTGGAGCCATCTCTCTAGCCCCATTTTAAACATTTTTAAGTGTTCTTTGTATATTATTTCAGTGTTCTCAAGAACCCTAATGGTTATGCTATACTCATGAAAACAAACATCTTTGAAGGAAAGAAGTATCTCCATTTCTTTAAAGTTTCCTTTAAACAATGGTTTCTTCCCTCATTTACCAAAATAGCTGTGATGGTTGAGTTGTTTGCTTGCCTGTTTGTTCATTACAGGTTTCTCTATATAACCCTGGCTAGCATGGAATTCACAGAGATCCACCTGCCTCTGCCTCCCAATACCTAGGATTAAAGGTGTGGGCCATATTCAACCTCTATATTTTGTTTTTGTTTGTTTGTTTGTTTGTTTTGTTTTTTGAGGAGAAAAATAATTAAGCCACTTTCAAGGCTAAGCCTTGCTTTTCTCCATATTCTCCAAAGGCTTCCTTCTGAGCTACCCTCCATATTTTCTGACACGTGCTGATTTATTGTCTTGTAATTATGCTCAGGCTTTCTGACAAAGTCTAACCATTTATATCCTTCAAGACACAGTCAACACATTCTCTTTGGAACAACAAAGATTCTCAAAACACTACCAGTTCAAGAAGACAGATTATTTCTCTTAAGTATGTCAACCTCAAAGGAAACAGTCTCCCACTAAGCAGAGCCCAGCTCTTCTTCCATAGTGAGTGGGCTAGAGAGAGCTCACGCTCTTTCTTCTGGGACCTTAGTCAAGTCTCAGAACCCACATAAAAATGCTAAGGCGTTGTTGTAATGTCCAGCACAGTGAAACCACCAAATAAAGGTTTACTGGCCATCAAACTAATCTTGGAGTGGGGACAGAGAGATAAGCAAACAACCAAAAAAGCAAGCTAATTTAATGTGCCAGGAGGGCAGGGATCTTTGAACTAACATAGTTATAAACTGCCTAGACTGACACAGAACTAGGTAATTGACTTTGGGGGAAGATTAAGGGTAGTTCCTAATAAACAAAACCCTCCTTGGGAAAGATTTCTATTCTGGGAAACAGAAACCTGCTTTTATGCTCATTTATCTGATAATAGTCCTTCTGTTTACCCTGCCAAAGTCCCTCTGTAGGATAATGTCATCAGCACTGCCATTTTGAGGGCCACTTTGACCCTGACACTTGGAATCCCTAGCACTGGAGAGGCAGTGACAGGTAGATCCTTGAGGTTTACTACCAAGCCAACTTAGCCTACTTGGTGAGCTCCAGGCCAGGAGGACATACTTCAAAAATAAATAAATAAATAAATAAATAAATAAATAAATAAATAAAATACAAGAACAAGATGGATGGCACACCTGAGGAATGGAGAAATGACACCCAGTGTTGACCAAATGGATATGCAGAAACAAAACAGGAAAAATAAGCATGATGGTGCAAGTCCACAATCCCAGTATTTGGGAGGGAGAGGCAAGAGGATTAAACATGCAAGGCCGGCCTTAGCTATACAGTGAGCTTGAGGCCAGGCTGGGCTACATGAGCTCTATATATAAACCAGAAAACAGCTTATACCATTTGGAAGAAGTCAATACGTGAAGAACATTTTCATCTAGCATGGATTAGAAAGTCTTAATTACCAATATCAAGCAGTGTTTGCCAATTTACTTTAATATGCATCTGCATTACTGCTACTCACAGATTCTGATAAAGCCTCCCTTCCTTTATGAGATAGCTAACTGTGTCCCACCACAGGCCAAGCATCACTGGGATCATGCTCATGGAAGACTCAAGCCTTCTCAGGAAGAAAATGCTAGTGACTCAGAGAGGGCACACAAGAGCCAGCACGTGCCAGGCATTTAGTTCTCACCTCTACTCTTTATTAAACTGTAAATATAGCAAGTATACCCTGGCACACTCAAACAGATAAGGTTTCACTTCCCTGGATAGAGAGACACCCTTATAAGTGAATAAATAAAAAGCTTAAGTGACATTTACATTTGCATACTTATAACCAAGTGGCTTTATATATGGCCTGCCTCCAGAAGATACAGAGCTCTCTGAAGAATTTAATTAATTGCATGGATTATTTTACTGAATTTTTAAGAGGAAGGTGAAATAAGAATAGGCTTCATTACTAAACAGTAAGTTCCTGTTAGCTCTGCATGCTTCACTTTTAACTTGCTCCAACCCATTTCCAAAGTTTTGTAGGTAAAGAAACTCAGGCTCAAAGAGGTGCCCAAACAAACAGCTACTGAGAAAGAGAACCTGGACTCAAGTCTGAGCTTTCCAAAGTCCCAAGGTCAAGATTACACCTTTACCCAAAAAAAAAAAAAAAAAAAAAAAAAAAGCCTCAGCTCTTCAAGGCTGACTTTGACTTTGACGTTTGGATGTTTATGGAACACAGAACAGAAGGATTTGGTTAAAAGGTCAAAGCTCCCCTCCAGGGTTCTCCCCAAGAGACAAGCATGTGTCTCCCACCATTCTTTTAACTTTTTAACTCATGTTTGGACACTAGCAGAGCCATCAGGTTCAAACTATGCCTGTCCTTCCAGGGGAGGATGACTAGGTGTGGTCATGTGCAGTTCTTTGTAGCTTGAAGGTCATGACCTTAGAAGCAAGGGGCACACTCCCTTTTTGTCGCCTCACCTAATGGCTGACACAGAGCTGTGGGACTAAGAACCAGAGCTCAGCAACCAACAGGGTCTCTTTATATAGCCCTGGCATCCTGGAACTAGTTTTGCAGACCAGGTTGGCCTTGAACTCAGAGATACCCCTGCCTCTATGTCCCAAGTACTGGGATCAGAGGTGTGCACCACCACTACTTAGCTAGGAGATTTATTATTATTATTAGTGTGTGTGTGTGTGTGTGTGTGTGTGTGTGTGTGTGTGCGCGCGCGCGCGCACCTGAATGAGTTTATGTGTACCATATGGATACAGGTGCTCATGTATCCAGGGACATCGGATCTCCTGGAACTGGAGTTACAGGCAGTTGTAAATCATCTGATATGGGCAATGAGAATCAAACCCAAAACCGCTCCACAAGGGCAGTAAGTGCTCTTATTATCCCCACACACACACACCCCAGGCTTATTCTCCAGCCCCTGAATCACATTTCAGATCCAGGCCTAGTGGTATGCTCCTATAATACCAGCTACCTTGTTATTGAAATTGAAGGATTATAAATTCTAGGCATGTCTGGACTACAGAGTGGGTTTTAATCCAATCTGAACAACTTCCTGAGAACCTATTGCAAAAGGATGTAGTGGCAGTAGTAGTCAGAGCATCCTGAAGGGCAGAGGCTGCATCTCCAGGAGCAAAAGACCAAGGCTGTTATTTACCACCATTGTGTGAGTGCTCCCCAAATAAATTCTGTTAATTCATTCTCTCTCTCTCTCTCTCTCTCTCTCTCTCTCTCTCTGTGTGTGTGTGTGTGTGTGTGTGTGTGTGTGTGTGTACTTCCTTTAACCAGTCTTCAAAACGAGATGGGAGGAAGATAGCTGGGATATAGCACAATTGTTGAGTGCTTGCTGGCCTTCATGAAGGCTAGGTTCACTCCCCAGTACTGCCAAAAATAAATTAATAAATAAATGCACAATCACTTGGTATTATTTGTTTAATTGGGGAGTTTATTATTGGGCATTATTTGTTTTCTTTTGAAACAAGAACTTACTACATAGCCCTGGATGACCTGTAACTCCCTATAAATACCAGGCTGGTCTTGAACTCACAGTGGCTGAGCACCATCACACCCCACTGTTTTGTTGATTTTCCTTGTTGACCATTAAATAAATTAAGATGAGAAACTTCCTGGAATACTTCCTCCCATGTAGAGGTTAGTTGTGAGTGCAATGACATTTAACTATATAATGAGTGGAGATAACATATTCTCCACAAGACAGTAAGCTCTCTATATGCAGGCAGGAAAGGTGTCAGTATTTGATGATTACTGCTTCCCAAAAGCCCACTGCATGTCAGATAGCACATATTGATCCAACATTGGCTGAAGGACTGCATGGACCAGTCTCAGCATCTCCTGACCATCTGCGTGAATCCATCTCTGTTTTCTCCATCACCATAGGATTCTCAGTGGGCTAGATACATATAGTATTCCTCCCACACTCAGAGGTAGGTGGACCATGGTCTAAGGATAGCCTGGACTATGTAGGAAGGAAAGGAGGAAGGAAAGAGGGAGGGAGGAAGGGAGGGAGGACAGATGCCTCAGCTCTTATTTCATTATCTGCATGCCCTCAGATTTATATAAAATTTCCTCTCTCTCTCTCTCATGCGCACACACACACACACACACACACAGAGACAGAGACAGAGACAGAGACTGAGAATCCCAAAAGAATGTGACAGATACAGTCTATATAAAACTGTAATTTAGGCTGCTGAGATGGTTCAGATAAAATGTTTGCCATGCAAACCTGATGTCCTGGGCTTAATGCCTGGAAACCCCTGTGGAAGAAGAATACTGACTCCTAAAAGCTGTCTTCTGCCCTCCACAGGCACATATACACACGTGTTCACACACACACACACACACACACACACACACACATATTAATAATAATAATGATTAATTAATTTATCAATATTATCTCTTCTCTGATTATTTACTAAAAATACAGAACAATGAAACAAAATGATCCCAGAGAGCACACAGGCTACCTAACATAGCTACTGTTGACTGCTGATACTGTCTTTAAAGAAAGGATGAGCCCAGAGCACTGGAGGCTCTCACAATATTTGTGGATGAACTGAGCAGAGAGCAAGGAGAATCAGCCTCCAAAGGAAGAACTAGACAGTAACCTGGTTTGGGATTAACCAGTTCTGTGACCTTTGACAAGGTATTTACTGTGTCATCTTTTTTCTCGTGTGACACAGAAGAGAGAAATCACAGGTTCTCTAAACTTGTTGAATCACAAACATTCTAAGCCAAGAGAGTGTTTTGTGATCTGTCCATCAGCAGGTGGTTCTTAGGTTCACCAGTCTAAAGGTGGCATTAAAAAGCTACCTGCTGCATGCAGCTGCCAGGATCTTCTCACATAAGACAATGCTCCCAAGCACAGGAATTCTCTGGAAACTGCTAAATGACTGAGACAGAGAGGAGATGACGGTGGGACATCTCATTGAAACCTGTTTTAAGTAAAATGTTTTCTTTTTTGTTTTGTTTTTTGAGACAGGATTTCTCTATATTGCTTTGGAGCCTCTCCTGGCACTCGCTCTGTAGACCAGGCTGGTCTCCAACTCATGGAGATCAGCCTGCTTCTGCCTCCCAAGTGCTGGGATTAAAGGCATGGGCCACCACTGCCCAGCAAAATACACTAATTTCAATCATTATTTTTATTGTGTGTGTGTGTGTGTGTGTGTGTGTGTGTGTGTGTGAGACGCGCTCTCGCGCACGGGCATATTAGGTAGAAAAAGAGATGAGGAAGTAGCTGGTTATGGTGGCCCATTCCTGTCATCCCAACACTTGGGAGGCTGGTGTAGAAGGATTGCTTGGAGTTTCAGGCCATCCTGTGGACTCCATAATGACTTTTAGACCAGTCTGGGGTATAGTGTGAAATACTGTCTAAACACAAAACAATAGAGGAAAGGGGGAGGGAAGAAACATAGCAAAGCACACCCACACGGAACTCTCTAGACAGTGAGCAGATGTTTGCTTTCTTCATCCTTCTCTCACAACTATTAATAGCTTTTTCTCTTTTTTTTTAACTCAGAAAAAGATAAAGTAGTTTAATGACTCATTTATTAAATAGTTTGAACTCAGGGCACTTGATAAGCGGTTAATGAACTTTTGTTGGCTTTCTAATTACAAACACATTATCATTACTTGAGAAAGATCAGAGCTGAGAGGAGGAGCAGGAGCTGCCTCATTCTGCACTCCCATCCAGTCATATCCAGAGGGTCCTGTCAGCTTCCTGTTGAGACTAAACCTTCCCCCTGAGACTAAACCTCAGGCCAGTTTGGCCCACCCTGGGAGACTTCGATCGCCTGTCCGTGACATCATACATACTCTTCCCTTCCAGTCCAACACTACTCCAGTTTCCCTCCTCCCTTTCAAGATTGGAGACCGGGCAAGATGAAGAAACAGGTCCACTGTCTAGCAGCTGGATTACCAGTCTATCTACAGGTTACACTGCCAGCTCTACCAATGGCAGACTCGAAGCTGCTATCCTGTCAAACTTCTAGGACATGACACCTAGACACTGGACTCCTCTACCAGAGAAGTCCCTGGCTGCAGGGAAGCCCTTCACCCCTGGAAACCTAGGCACACTTTTGTCTTCCATCAGAGATTTTAAAACTTTTTCTACATGTGATCCCTTCTCACCCAAGAAATATTTAAATGAACCGAGGTATATAGATATGTAAAAATACTTCTACAGATCAAATATTTACTGATAATTGTCAAAGAATGTACTTTAAAGCAATTCTTTGATATATAAATATTTACATTTTATTAAAAACAAAAGCAAACTTGCATGAGACGATGTACTTGTTCGTTTTTTTTACATGAAGAATTGAATCTTTCCTGGTTAATTTGATATTATAGGATTCAGAATGTTTTCGACAGCTTCCAGAATTGACAGACATTTTGACTTTATAATCATCAATGCTGAGAACACTAGTTCACAGAAACACACAGTACAAAATGGCAGAAGTATGTTTAAGGGATTTTCAGGAATTAGAAATTCTGTTCAATTCCAAACAAAAACATATTTAACAATGTTTTATGAAATGTAAGTCAGCCACTTAAACAGTAATGGTTATAACCATATATTCCGATGTAATATAATACAAAAGATAAACTAACTTGACCCTTATACTCTGAAGAATGATGGCATGAAAATCCTGCAAGTCTTTGATTACCAAAATTAAGCCAGTTTCTATGAGAGCAGACAACTGTATACATAGTTAAAAAAAAAAAAAAACACATACATAACATGCAAATGTCTCTAATCTGAGCTGAGATGTTGCAGCAGTGTTTGTTGGTACTATGGGCATATGCATAAGAGGTGTTATATGTGAGTGTGTTCTGTGTTCATGATTGCAGTAAAGCCACACATGCAACATGGACTAGGGCTTGCATGCACTCACTATGTATCTGATTTTGAATTTATTTTCTGCCCTTGAGCATTCAGAAACCTTTTACCATATATATTAAACCCACATGATGAGGTTGTGACCCACAGTTTAAGAAGCTGAGTTCTGGGGTCAAAATGAATTTATCTAATTTCTTTCTAAGGTGTTCCTAAGTCCAGAAGGAACACATGTATGCATTCATGCTCACATCTATGCATACCAGTGGGTCTCTTCTGCAGCCCGCCTCCCTCCAAAGTCCTTTACCTAGGAAGAGCACAAAACTGATCTCCAGGTACACACTGCCAGCAGACAATCCCCTGAGAACATCTGATTCCGTTACCGGATTGCCAGCATCTGTGGGGACCTCTCCCAAGGCAGACCATCTAGTCCTGTACTCTTGGGACACATCTAGCTTCTTGACAAACTGATGGAGCAGTCGGATACCTCTCTCCCCAATTGGATTGCAAAAAAAATCTCTTTTGGGAGACAGGGTCATGCTAGGCAGCTGCTTTATTGCTACCAAAAAAACGGAGTCATTGGTAGCTCTCTGCCTTAAATTTTGAGTTATCTTAGCCACCTACAGGGATACATACAGATGCATCGCTGTCCTATTAGAATCACAGGAAAGAAGACTGAAAGGAAAAAATCCACCTCTCTCTCTCTCTCTCTCTCTCTGTGTGTGTGTGTGTGTGTGTGTGTGTGTGTGTGTGTGTACATGCACGCACACTGTGTATAATTTGCTTTTTTAATTTTTGAAATAGGATGTGCTGACTAGTTTTATGTCAACTTGACACAAGCAATGGTCACCAGAGAGAAGGTAGCCTCAATTGAAATAAATACCTCTGTAATATTGGACTGTAAGCAAATCTGTAGAACGTTTTCTTAATTAGTGATTGATGTGGCAGGGTCCAGCTCATTGTGGGTGGTACCTCCTGGGACAGTGGTCCTGAGTTTATAACAAAGCAGCTGAAAACGCCACAAGGAGCAAGCCAGTAAGCATCTCCCTTCCATGTGCTTAGCATCAGCTCCTGCCTCCATGTTCCTGCTCTGTTTGAGTTTTTGCCCTGACTTCTTTAATGACGAACTGTGATATGGAATGTAAGTTAAATACACTCTTTCCTTTCCAACTTGCTTTAGTCATGGTATTTCATCCAGTAGTAACCCTGACTAAAACACAGTCTCATTATAACTCTGGCTGTCCTGAAACTCACTTTGTAGACTAGAGTGGCCTCACACTCACAACAACCCCCCTGCCTCTGACTTCTGAATACTGGAATGAAAGACATACACCACCATGCCCGGCTACTTTGCATTTTTTCCCATTACACTTTTCAATTTTAAAATCTCCCAGAGTAAATAAACAAACACTTTGTTTAACAAAATAAATAAGTGCCAAGATGAACCACCATATCTTAGTGAAAAGGAAGAGTAAGGAACCCATTTGGATCAGTTCAGGGTTTTCTCTCTCAGTCACACACACCAAATGACCTTGCTAATCTTTATCCCATTACTCTATTCATAGCTGAAAGAGAAAGATAACATTTCTGCTTCAGGTTTATCAAGAATTGCTATCCCTTCAGATGAACTCTATGCTTTAAGTAGTTAATTGTCCAATTTTAGTTTATATTTCAAAGGGATCAGGTTCTCTGTTTGGGGGAGTTTGTTTTATTCAATTCTTATCAGCATACAAATATTTCTAAGCTGATAGCCAGCATTACAGGACACGTTATGCTCTCAGCATTATGAAAGAGTCTTTTGTGTATTTCTTTATACCCAATTCAACTTTTTTCCCCCTTTGTTTCTTTTAGTCAGGGTCTTGCTATGTAGCCCAGGCTGGCCAGGAGCTCTTGATCCTCTGGCCTTTGCTCCTGAGTACCGCAACTGTAGGAGTGCACTATCATGCCTGGCCTGCTTCAAGTTTTATTCAGATGCTTTTCTTAATGAGCTGATATATATATATATATATATATATATATATATATATGGAAGATGGCTCAGTAAGATAAAGTGTTTTATGACAGCATGAGGACCTGAGTCCAAATCCTCAGCATTTACCTAAAAAGCTGGTGTGGTGTCCACGTACAGCTACAATCCCAGCACTGTAAGGGGTGGAGGTAGGAGGAGCAATTTGACTTTCTACCTGCCAGTCTAGCTGCAGGCTCAGTTAAAAAAAATCTTGCCTCAAGGAAGACAGTAGAGAGTGACAGAGTTAGATGATCAGTATCCACCTCTGGCCTCCAAGCACATGCACACAAATGGAATTTTCAAGTAGGCTTATGTGTAATTCCTTATGTCTCCAAATAATAAAAACCCATCAGTATATTCCAAACACTTTATATGGTACTAAATGTTCAATGTAAAAAAGAAAACAACCAGGTAAACACAATGGCTGGTGTCTTCCCAGACGACAATACATTTAGGCTTATTTTCAAAACTTTTTAATCAAATGACTTCAACTCTGGTTTTGACATGCAAATGAATGATAAAGCACATCTTACTTTATAAATTTCGCAGTTGCTCACAGTATTCGCTTTATTTTCCTTATATCACCCACAGATTGTACAGAGATATTTTCTAGGCTGCGATTATGTTTCCACCAGCGCTTCTCCTTGAAATGGTGACCTTAGCTCATGAACACAAAGAGAGAAGACTCCATCTTTGCCTTGAGTCTTCCATGCATTTTCCCACGTCTAGCAAGCTGTGCTTCGGGTGCCATATGCTTCCACAAGCCGCTCAGAAGGTTTAATTGAGACTTAAGCACTCAACAAATATTTGTGGAATTAAATTGAGTTTCAGTGATTACTCTGTAATTCTTAAAGCATGGAGACATTAGAAGGTTTAAAAAAAAAAAAAAGATGGTGTTTTCACTACAAAAATCTGTCCAAACCCATCAAGGATGTCAGGTGATAGTGAGGGGCTGTTGTTGGTTATTTGGGTTTTGTTAAAGAGAAGCCTTTTGATTGTTCTCCAATCGATGCTTTTTAAAGCCCTAGATTTCTAGGCTGTCTCGGTTGGAGATAAATTCACTTCCGTAAGCCCTCTGGTGGCTCTTACTTGTAACTACACCATCTACTCAGCAGACAAGCCCAGTGACTATGAGCTCCTTTCTTTCACCGCCATCTCTTAAGGGGTGTGTTTTGATGAACTGGTACCCAAGGAATGCATAGGCATTAAATTCCAAGAACAATCGTAATGGTTCTAACCCCACTTTAAAATAAAAGCAACACCATAAAGACTGTTGGTAGTGGGAGGAGAGAAGCCTAAGAGTGTATTCTATTCACGAAATAAGGCAAACTGTATTGAATGGTCTATAACATACCAAAGTAGTGTGCCTAGATGCTGAGGTTATAGAAACCAGCCTGAGGAGGCCTGTGCTCTCAAGAAACACAGGCCAAATGACGAAATCACTAGATGTGCCACAGTAGAGATGGGAAACCCACCAGCTACATCTCTTTCAACCTATACCCAACTCCTACAGCTGGCTCCCCTCGGAAATATGCAACATACACTAAAATAGAATTTCTCTTTCAGAATCAGCACACAAGACAATGGAACTGCAAGTGTGGTGTACACATTGACATCCCAGCTTACACAAAACCAAGAATGCTCACATCTATGTAATGCTTAACCCTCAAGGTCATGGTGATGCCCCAGAGTTGAATCGTGGCTGGGAGACCAAGGACTATGTTGGTAAACAAGCTCCCAGATACAGCCTTAATTTAGCCAAAGGTTGCCTCCACCAAGCTCTTGAAGGAGAGAGGACAAGAAAGGGGGCATAGAGCCTGCTTACCAGGCCAGAGCCACCCAGGCTCTACCTTCATCCCTACAGAATGGAGTGTTACTTCACTACCACCTAAAGAAGGCAGAGAAGGCTCTGAGAGGCATGAAGCTTGAGGTCATTTCAGAAGATCTGATAGACTTTCACAGCCTAGAACAGGAAGAGGCTTGTTTGTTTCACGTAAGGGTAAAGTATAATGAAAGCAAGACCCACCTGGTAGGTGCAGGAAACTCAGCAGGAAGGAAGAAAGCAATAAAGCTACAACTGCCGAGTTCAACAGGAACCAGAGAAGTGGCACATCCCTGTAATCCCAGCATCTGGGATGCAGAGGCAGAGAGTTGGCAGTTTATGCCAAGCTGGGTTGCATAGTGAGGTTACAAACAACAACAAAAAGTAGGCAGGGGCCTCCCCCAGGGGGTTGTGTGTGACTGATACATTCTGAGGGTGCCCCACTAGTAATGAATGGAGCCACTAAGTGATTTTAAAGTAGGACAATGATACAATGCCACAATTGTTTGTGTTTTCAGAAGCAACAGAGGTGCTGTGTTGAAAGGGTACATAAGAGGATGTAGAAAGCCCACTAGGTTGCTCATACACTCCAGACTGGACTTTATGAAGCATTCAGGTGAAGAAGCAGAGATGGGACTGCAGAGATAATTGAGCAAAATAAGAGGCCTTTATGACTTGGACATAAAGGACTTGACATAACACTAGGGCTGTAGCTCAGTGGTAGAGTGTTTGCCTAATACGCCCAAGAAGACTTATGTCAGAAAGAGAATATGCAAGAATTTTAGATGACTCCCAGATTTGTGGTCTATCGACCAAGAAGGACGACCTCAGAGATTCTCCAGGCATTTTGTTCTGAGAGAGACAACAGGCTGGGTAGACAAGCATGAAGAGCCACAGAGTTAATGAGTCTGGTTCATGGAAGAAGTCATACCAGTGTCCCTGTGGGGCAGTGCTAATTCACCACAGGTGGCAGGATGTGCAGGTCTGAGACACTGCAGGAGGTCAAGGCAAAGGTAGAGACTTGGAACAGATCAAAAGCAATTTTTATGAGAAAAGAAAGTGTTCAATGGTGACCCAACCCCTGCAGTGCCCACACTGAGATATGCACAGTAAGAAGTTGAAGGAAGAAAGGAGCACTGTCCTGTACATGCAGTGCATTCAGACAACCCAGCAGAAAGGTAAACAGCTGAGAATCTTCTGCAGAGTCTAGAAACCCCTCTGGAGCGGGCACGTGGGAGGCTCAGGGAGGGGGCAGATCCAGAATCACAAGGATGCTATGTAGCGTTCTAAAAATAAGAATTTCCATCAAGTGTGTCTGACTGCATGAACATCCCATAGCCAATCAGAGCAATTGTCATCCTCACCCTGAGCTGGCTGTCACTTCTCATCTTCACCCTTGACTAGAGCACTGAGCTCTGGCTCCAGCCAGAGCTAGGGACGCAGATGAGAAGGGACTGGGGAGCCTGCAGGTGAGAAAATGTGCCTCTGTCTTTTTCTGACTCTCTCAAACCACAGGGAGATCCTACACAATGTCTCCCTGGGGAAATAACAGCATGATTCTTCAGATGGACCTTTAAATTAAAAGGCTACCTGATTCTTTATGGGGTGAGAGGATTGTTTCTCTTTCATCAATAAGTCAATTTGTTCCCTCTCATCTTCCATCCTATTCCATTTTAAAAGAAATTCATTCCAGTTAATATGAAAATGAGAGACCAGAAATTAGGAAGGATGCTTACGGAAGCCATTGTAGTGATTCACTGAATCTGTCTGTTGCTTGAGGTTTCAATAATACACTTATTTTTCTGTCATTTAAATACTCTTGACATCCATCTGCTCATGGAACCAAGCACAACATCTTAGCATTATACAGGATGTGCTAATGGCAGGAGACTGAGCCTTCTATTAATATTAAAAGCTCTTTGTCACTTTCAGAGAATCAGTAGGGACTATCCTTAAGGGTGGGGTGATAGGGTGGGGTGATATCCATGTAAGAATAATATTGGCATGAATCTGACCCCTGGGAGGGAGCAGTCTCAGCCCACAGGTCAGTTAAGGTTCAGTTTTACACATCACAGAGAGAGAGACAGAGACAGAGACAGTGAGACAGAGAGATACACAGGTTCTGAGCTAACCTTAGATGGAAAAATAAACAAAAAATAGAAACTTCCCAAATAAGACCAAATTTGCATCTGTTTTGTTTTATAAAACAGCATCTCAGGTAGACCAGGCTGGCCACCAACTTGTTATATAGTCCAGGCTGGCCTTAAACTCTGGTCCTCCTGCAAAAGCCAACCTAGTGCTGTTGTGAACCATTGTGTCCAACTCCAGATAAGACCAACTTCTTCCAATAAAACATTTGAGACTAGGGCCAGAGAGATTGCCTCACAGGTAAAAGTGTTTACCCTCCCTAAGCCCGATGACCGGAGTTTGATTTCTGGAACCCATGTGGTAGAACAAGAGAAGTGATTGATGCAAGTTGCCCTCTGACCTGTATGTGTATACTGTGGCATGCGTGTTCCCACACACAGTTAAATAACAAGAACCAAATTTTTAAATATTTGACAACTAACATTATTTTTCAACATTATTTTGGTCGTCCCCTATTCTTTTTTATTTTCCTTTTTTATTTTTTCTTCTCTATTCTTGATAGATTTGAAATGAATTTATCGATTTTTTTTGAAACAGGATCTTATTATGCATCCCTGGGTGACCTGAAACTCATCAAGTAGACCAGGCTGGCCTCAAATCACAGAGCTCCATCTGCCTCTATCTCTCCAGCATGCTAGAATTAAAGGTGTGTGTCAGCACACCTGGTTCAGATTTGTCAGTATTCCTAAAAAAGTCCTCTGATGGGTTGATTGGGATCATTTCCTACTTGTGTGTACACTGGCTTCCCACTTTTTTTTCCCCTTCCTGAATTTTAGCATATCTGTATGCAGCTCTACATTTGACTGACATTCATTCATTGTTATTTCACATCATCTTGCTGCACTTAAAATGTGTCCAAAAGAACAAGTTAGAGGGTTGTGTTTATTGGAACACTTAAGAAGTGGAATTATTTCTATCATGGCATTAAAAAAAAAAATCACAGGATGCAGTGGTCACCTTTTGTTGTGAAGAAATGGCTCCTGCCATAATTGTATTTTGGTTGCTTTGTGGAAATACTCAGAAAATCTTAATGCAACCACAGCAAATGTAGCTCTTTGGAAAGCACAGCCTTCAGATCAATCTAATTTTCTTCTAGAGCAAGGTAGCTGGCTGCTAGACAAGGGCAAAGAATTTGGTATGAAATAGCAGGATTTCAGGAAACCTTTATTCTGATGGATGTGGTCCTGTCACAGAGAACACTGCATGCATTCTGAGGCTGGGTACATTGCCGTGGAAGACACACCTGCAAAGAGACTATCTTCTTCAACTCTGTGCTTATTTTAATTAAATTAAGAGAAAAACCATCTGTAGCAAATATGCACTTTATAGAACCAAATAGTAGTTTTTTAAACTTTGTCATTAATATGTGTGAACAAGCATGCCACAGTCCACGTATAGAGGTCAGAGGTCAACTTTGTAGTCAGGTCTTTTCCTTGCAACACTTATATGGGTTCCAGAGGTCAAACTCAGTCATCAGGTTTGTATGGTAAGCACCTTTCCATGATCCTGCCTCCACATGGGAACATGAGGTAACCTCGCTTCATGTTTTCCAGGTTTTGGTCATTCAAATTTGCCTCCAAAATAAATCACCTCTGATTCCCTTTGAGGTGAGAGCTGTGGTTTGTGAAGGGCTTTTGTTTGTTTGTTTGTTTCTTGTTGTTTGCATCAACACTATAGAACATGTATGCTCAGAAGAAGATGTGAACATGAGGCCTCTTTTTAGAAATTATTAAGGATTTCAAGATAGTGACACTAGATAAGTGCTGGGCCCTGTGTGGCTGCATACAATGCACACTCATGATGAAGTTGGTCTTGCATTTACTGAACAGAGAACTGGCTACTTCCTTCCATAATTTCCCCAGTATTTTGGAAATAAAGGGGGCTGCCTAATCCCCCAGCCTCATCACAGGTCAGAGTGCAAGATCCTTCACAGGTGGAACAAATTTTCACTTATTCTAAACCACCACTCTTTGGTATTATAGCAGTGTGAAACAGTCCAGCTACTATCCCTCCCCAATTGTCTCCAGGCCTACCTCCCAACACACTGGAACCAGATGGAACTTCAGGAATTTAAAAGCACCAGTTCTCTTGAATGAAGAGAAAGGACATCCTGTTTGCTTGTGGATGCTTTAAGTTCCTTCAAGAAGAGTCACAGCATTTTACTTCCAAATGTCTTGGATGGATCATGAATTAACCAAATTCCTTCACCTTATAGAACATCAACAATTCTAAGTGATTCCTCCTATTTCTGGCTAGAGGAGGAAATCAGAAAAGAGTGATAAAAACATGCTTTTGAGGAGCATGCCAAGTCCTAGTTCAGCCATAAAGACAGAACTCACCAAGAGTCTCAAAATATGAGCAAGAGAAGGAGCCTCGGGGATCTTACTTCAGGGAGGTGAGATCAGAGGCCTTTCCACCTCCCCATTCCAACCATGGCACAATGGGACCCACTAGCACAGTCTTAGAGAACTGCCCTCCCCCATGAAAGACAGAAATTCCCACACAAGCTCCCTATCATTTCCTCACTGGCTTCCCAGGCTGTAGAAGTGCATTTGTTCAGGTTGCTACACGCTATTGGGTGACTGTCCAAACCCCTAGGAAAAGAAGTTTGATTCTCTGAGGAACACACAACCTATGTGCCCTGTCTTCTTCTAGCTGCACACTCTCTGTTGCTCCCAAGACTGGCTGCCATACTGCCGTACTCCACCTTTTGAAAAGAAAGGTGTGTAGCTGCTCTGGATATGGTTTGTACCCATTCGAGTTCAGGTGCTGCAAGTTTGGTCCTCAGTATAGTGAGGATGGGAGGGGGGGCTTTAAGAGGTGGGGCCTATGGCCAAGTAATTAGGCTATTGTCAGTGCTGCTCCCAGAAGAAAACACTGGGCTCACAGGGGCCCCATGGGAAGAGTTGTTAGGAAAAAACTCCTCTGAGACTTCCTGTCTTACCCTGTGATCCCTCTTTCTTATGCTGCCATTATTATTATTTCTTTCACCAGGAAGCCATCATCAGGGGGGGATGGACAATTCAGTCACCCAATCTGGACTTTTTAGTCTCCAAGCTGTGAGCTAAAATCCTTTTTTGTTTGTTTGTTTGTCTATTTGTTTTTTGTTTTTTGAGACAGGATTACTCTGTATTGTTTTGGAACCTGTCCTGGAACTTGCTCTGTAGACTAGGCTGACCTCAAACTCAAAGAGATCCACCTGCCTCTGCCTCCTAAGTTCTGGTATTGAAGGCATTTGCCACTAATGCCTGGCTTAATCCTTTTTCTTTATAGCATGGTTCATACTCTGGTATTTTGTTACAGCAACAGAAAATAGAGTCACACAAGAAGTAACGTAAGTTGAACAACTACTGTGTGCCAAAGAGGACCATACCTAAAATGTCCTCATTTATCCCTTTTCATAACACTGTAGCATAGACATTGTTGTCTTTTTCACCAGCCTGATGAATTCTTCCAAACACAAGATGTAAATACCCTGGCAGAGCATTTTTCACCCAATGACCTACCACAGCTTGGCTTTTGTTTCCTGAAAAGTATGTGGAAATCCTACCCTGAAGAGTAACCTTTGGAAGTAGATTCAATTGGTCATAATGGGGAACTGTGTGGGCCTTGTAACTAATATACCTGATGGTGTCCTGGACTAATGATGTAAAAGAGTTGGCCATATGAAGATGGAAGCATGTTTGAGTTTTAGAACTCTAAGCCTATGAGTGTCAAGGCCACCATTATCACCTCAAGTGTGACAGAGATTCTGTAGACAAGTGTGGAAGCCCTCAGCTTGGCTTCACTGGGGTTGTACTGCAGTTGACAATTCCAATGTCAGACCCTCTTTTGTGTTGGAACTGGCCCTCCATGCTCCCATATCAACCTTCTACAGTCTACTTCTGTCATCTACTGTCTACTGAGAACAAAGACCCAGGCATGAATTGTGGGTGGTCTTTTCTAATCATTATGCCTTATGGATTGTAGAATCCCTAATACACAGGGTCTGTCAACCTACAAGATTCACATGTGAGGACTGAACAGAGCAGCCCCAGCTGTCTTCAAGTTTAATGACAAGTTCAAGAACACCCCAGAATAACCCTCTCCATGCTCTTGTCAGCCAGAGTAACAATGTGGCCCAAAGAAGATTTTGTGCATGTGTTCTGTGTTTTACAGCGACACTCTAATGGAGAGGCTACAGAGCTTGCCCTGCTCGTTTCTTCACAGTTTATTATGTGGAAAAACATGAGCCTTCTGTTTTCCTGCATTGTTAACTTGGCACCTCATTTCACGTATGGGACTTGCATTAAAATACACTACCCTCTGGGAGTTAATCAGCCATTTAGAGAGTAAAAGTACTTTACAATCTGAAGACTCTTGGAGCTCATCTTCTGTGACGAATAATGCTGTAGGCCAGGTGTACAGAGACTTCTGAGCTCCATGCCTGGTCCTTCAACCCTCTCTCAAACAACACAATGATATTGGGAAAGATCCCCTTCTAAGGTGTTAAGATGCTGAAGCTCAAATGACACACTCGGTCATAGGGATGGTAATAGAACCCCATCTCTCTGACTCAAATTAGAATATTTTCCACCTAACTCATTCATACATTCTTTCATTTTAATTGACAATACTCATTATATAAAATGTATGGCATGATGTTTTGAAATATGCAAATGTTGTGGAATAGCTAAATCAAGTTACTTAGCATATACATTATCTCACATTTTAATTTTTGTGACAAGAACATAGGAAAAAGTCAAGGGTTTTTAAGGAACTCTTCAGATTCTCCAAGCAATAGAACTTTAAGGAAAATAACATCTTCCCCTACAAAGTACTTAGAATTATTTGTTGTTGTTTTTAACTCTTTGGAAATCTTACAAGTGTATACACTCTCAGCTCTGGGTGATGTTCTTCATATTCAGCCTAGGGAAGGCTACACAGTGACTGATGCACATCCATTTTGGGGATGCCGCTTTGAAGATGTAGGTCTTCAGAGATGGACCAAGAAACCATCTCTTCATCACTGCCTCCACTGGCAATCTTTGAAACAGGTGACCAAACTGAGCATTAATGTTTTGGTGTGTCTTAGTCTCTTATCTATTGCTGTGAAGACCACTATGACCTCAGCAACTCTTATAAAGGAAAATATTTAGTTAGGGGCTGGTTTACTGTTTCAGAGGTTTAGTCCATTATCTTCATGTCAGAGAGCATGGCAGCATGCATGGCACTGGAGCAGTAGCTGAGAATAATATATCCTGATCTACAAACTGGGGCTGGAGAGATGGCTCAGCAATTAAGAGCACTGGCTGCTCTTCCAGAGGACCTGGGTTCAATTCCCAGCAACCACATGGCAGCTCACAACTGTCTGTAACTCCAGTTCCAGGAGATCTGGCAACCTCACACAGTCATCTATGCAGGCAAAACACCAAAGCACATAAAATTAAAAAAAAAAAATTAAAAGACAGACAGAGAGAGAACACTGGGCTGGGTGCGGGCTTTTGAAAAAACCTCAAAGTCCACCAAGTGACCACTTATACCAACAAGACCATACCTCCTAATCCTTCTAATCCTATCAAAGAGTCCCACTCCCTGGTAAGTAAGGGCTTTAGTTAGGGTTTCTATTGCTGTGATGAAACACCATGACCAGAAAGCAAGTTCATTATCAAAGGAAGTCAGAACAGGGATCCTGGAGGCAGAGGCTGATACAGAGGCCATGGAGGTGTGCTGCTTACTGGCTTGCTTCCCCTGTCTTTCTCAGCCTACTTTTTTGTAGAACCCAGAGCCACAGGCCACATCCACAATGAGCTGGGCCCTCCCTCATTAATCATTAATTAAGAAAATGCCTTAAAGACCTGCCTACAACCCGATGTTATGGAGACATTTTCTTAAGCTAGATTCTCTCCTCCCTGATGACTGTAGCTTGTGCCAAGTTGACATAAGACTATCCAGCACACTAAGCATTCAAATATTTGAACCTATGGAGTCCATATTTATTCAAAGTACCACACAGTGCAATGAGCATAAGTGCAATGAACAGTGCCTACAAGGACAGCAGATGTGGAACCACATAGGAAGGATCTGAAACCTGCTCCTCCCCTTGCCAGTTGACCTTGAGTGACCTCTCTAAGCCCATCTTCTCCTTTCTACAATGAGACCATTACCTATCTCATGGGGTGCTGTTGTAATTTGAATATGTCCTGTTCCCCTAGAGGCTCAAATGTTTGAAGACTTGGTCCACAGAGGATGGCAATGTTTAAGGTTGTGAAATCTTCGGAGGCAGAACCTTGCTAGAGGAAGTGGGTCACTGAAGGAAGTATACTGCATTCTATTTCCAGTCTTTCCCCCCCCCTGCTTCTAAGTGTCTCCATAGCCAAGAGACAACCCTGCTGCCAAGCTTTCCCCAACATGATGAACTGCACCTTCAAATCACAGGCCAGGATAAGCCCATACCTCCTTTCTTCTTGTCAGGTATTTGGTCACAGCCACAAGAAAAGTAAGTAATACAAGTGCCTACCGTGGATAAATAAGAACCAGGGAAAACCAATAGGCTGATGGATGTTTATTTGGGGAGAAATCACTTGCACCAGAAACAGATGACTGTCCCAAGGATGCCTCTGGATGCTCTCTGACTCCGACCAGGCAGCAAGAGAGTGAGCTGGGGTCCAGGACCCCAGATTAGCTCCCCAGGTAGTGCCTGCCCCATGCCCCAATGGGCGTGGTCAGTGCAACAGGTGCGGGTCGGGTAGATATCTCACTACAAGTGCCTATAAGAATTAAACTTGGAGCCAGGTGTTGGTGGTGCACATCTTTAATCCCAGCACTCAGGAGGCAGAGGCAGGTAGATCTCTGTAAGTTCCCAAGGCCAGCCTGGTCTACAGAGTTAGTTCCAGGATAGGCTTCAAAGAAATACAGAGAAATCCTGTCTCAAAAAACAAACTAACAATAAATTAAATTTTAAAAAAATGCTTTGACTCCAAAATTTAAGTTCAAGGACAAGTTACTGGGGAAAAGGATTTCTATTTTTGTTTCCACAGAAAATGAAAAGATGTGGATTCCTTCCAGACTAATGTGGTTTGATCACGCCAGACCGCCTGAAACAGAGTACAAACTGATCCTACATTCAAAACAGCTGGACAAAACAGCCCTACAGACTACAGCCAGGATATCTGAATCTTCTTCGAATCCCCCAAGACAGCGCCCCTTACCAGCAGGAAGTAGTTTGGAAAGAACGACTCCCAAATTCCCAAATATTGTGTATAAATGTTTGTTTTCATTTAATTGGACCAAACTAACAATAATAATAAAAGTAAATTAACTTGGGTTCTATATATGGCATTTACATAAGGTCAATGCATAATAAATCATGACCAGCATTTTCAATTAAACCAGTCTGTGCCCAAAATGTTATGAATAGTAACACTATCACCAATAATCATACAACTTCAAAAACACTCATTCCCCAGACCCCCAATCATTGTTCACTTGGTAGAGTGTTTGCTTAGCATTCATGAAACCATATCAAGTTCCATACCTAGTACCATATAAACTGAGTGTAGAGATGCACACTTGTCATACTAAGTACTCCAGAGGTGAAGGCAGAGAGTTAGAAGTTCAAGGACATCCTCAGCTACATATCAAGTTTGAGGCCAGCCTAGACTCAGAAAGCACATGCATCCAGATGTTACACTCTGATATCTGTTAGATGAGCTCATGGCCTGAGTCAGGCTTCAGTGTTTTTTGCATTCTCCTAGGCTAACTGCATTCCAGATATGTCTCAGTGGCACACAGCAAGGTCAGTCCTTACAATAGTTGCAGGAATGAAATAATGCCATACTGAAGTCTTGATCATTACTAGTCTATTAATTATTGCTCCATAGAATAAGTCTCCAGAAAGTGGGGTGGGGGCTTGTGTTAACAAATTGCAAGCATATCTTGAAGACGAACCAGCCAGTAATCATTAAGGTTCTCTTCCCCTCTGCAGAGATGACACTACCAGAGAGGAATTGCTTAGATATTTATTGCAGTTTTACACAGTCAACTGACTGACTAGGATTCATAGCCTAAGAAAATTTTTTTCTCATGATGTATATTTCTTTTTCATTATGCTAGCAATATCTGTTCCTTGTAGAAAAACTAGAAATTGCTGACAAGCAAAAATAAAACTTAAATCACACGTAATTCAACTACCCAGAGATAAACACTGCTAATATTTTTGGTGAACATTCCTTTAAATTACATTGTGTATTTATCTATTTTTGTACAAACAGAATCACATTATACATGCAACATTACAACATAGTTTATTGACTGAGTAATACCAGTGACATCTCTCTGTGTGGATAAATGTTCTCGCATAGGGCTGTTTTCCTCCAATGATGCATAGCAGTCTTTTTTTTTTTTTAATCACCCATATTTAAACAATCCTGAACTGTTGAACCCTCCAGTTGCTTCAAAATCATGTTCAGGGTACTATAAGGGCACCTGGGAAGAGTGTGTTTAGGAAGAAGCCCTTCAAGGACAAGATGACACAATAGGCTCTTGGGACGGAAGAGACCTTCAAGGACAAGAAAAGAACAATACAAATGCTAAAAGGAAAGGATAGTGGCCAGAATAAGGACAAGGAAGAAGAGGATGCTGCACAGAGGAAGTAAAAGACAAAGAGGCTGTAGAACAGTGTGCGACCTGGCACTTATTCTACATAATACTGTACTCTATTCTTGAAACTAAGAGGGTGTAGAGCCAGGGAGATGGCTCAGTCAGTAGAGGGCTTGATTCACAAGCATGATGGCCTGAGTTCAAATCCCCAGAACCACATACAAAGTCAGGTTGGTTATGTATCTGCAATCCCAGGGCTAGGATGCAGAGTCAGGCAGATCCTCAGAGTTCCTTGGCCAGACACACAGACACAGACAGACAGACAGACAGACAGACACACACACACACACACACACACACATATGCACACACATGAGAATTAAGAGACTAGAAATGGTGGTGCACACCTTAATCTCAGCACTTGGAAGGCAGAGGCAGGCAGAGCTCTAGATTCAAGGCTAGCCTAGTCTGCATACTAAGTACCAGGCCAGCCAGAGCTACATAAGATCCTGTCTCAAAAATAAAAATAAGAAGAATTAACAGAAGTTGTTGGAGGAGAGCTCATCACAAAGGAAGGAGGGGCTTCTGACCCCCAAAATACATACCATTTGCTAACCAATAATCATCCAGAGTCAACAGCATGATCTTCAAAATCTGTAAGTGCAACATCACAAAATTGTCTCAAAAACTCTTAGGTTCCCACTGACACCCACACGAGTCACAGTCACCACTGAGCCACTTTACCCAGCCCATAAATACCAGGCTATGTACACTTTTACAGAAACTATACACCCACTGTACAGCACCCCACTCCCCCAGTTAAACCTGAAGCTACTTTCTGGAAGCCTGAACATACCAGCCAAATACCACTAATCACAAGAGCAAAAGAAGCAGAAGCCAGAGCCCGTCTCTGCAGGTCTAGTTTGGGCAACTGGGTGGACAGAAGTGCTTTCACGGTCTTCTTTTCCTTCGTGTCCCACATGGTCATTTGCTTTTTGGTTTCAAAGTCCTTGCAGCCCCTCTCTGTAACAGCTCAGAATTCATTCTACCTACATTGAGCCTCAAACACATCAACAGCATTTTTTATTATTGTTGTTGTCATGATTTCTGTCCACTTGTCTTTCACAAATCCAAGAAAGGAGGAACTACTGGGGAGGTAGTTGCCTTCCAGTGTGGAAGGGCTATTGCCAGCCCATTTTCTGCACAGCTCTCTGTGCCTTCTGATGGCATGGTGGCCTCTGGTTCCAAGTGCAACTTGCAGCTCCCTCATCCTGACTTACATTCCTCCTTCTCCACTCTTGCCCTCTTCCCTCACAGCAGCGAGAGTTAAAGCAGCCACCCACTGCCTTGTGGGCCTTAACTACTTACTGCCTCATGCCTTCTACAGGTATGGGTCCCTTGTAGTCAGTGGCAGGATGTTCTCAGGTCATCTTCTTGCCCCTGGTAACATAAATACGAATGCTTGAGTCACCTGCTGGTGAAAACACCCAGCTTATTAGCAGGTCAAACTGCTCTTGGATGTGATGGAGCCTGCAGGATTAACAGAAAGGAGTCACACATTGATGGATGCCTTATGAGAAACGTCTTATGGAAATTAAACCACAAGAAAGCTTTCCACATGGCTTCCCAAGCATGGCGTTGTATGAGTCCATCAGACCATCAAGCAGGGGATCGTTCACCACAGTCTCTCTTACAGTCTGCATAGCATACTCTGGAACACCTTTTTTTTTTCTCCCTTTGTATGTGTGCCTATGTGCATATGTGGGTTCATGTATGTGTTCAGGTATGCTAGCATATGTGTGCACATTCATGTGGAGGCCAGAGGTTGACACTGTTGTCTTCCTCAGATATTTCTCCTCTTTGTTTGTTCAGTGAGTCTCCCACTGAACCTGGAACTCATCAATTCCACCAGGCTGCCTGAGTGGCAAGCCCTGCAGAGCCTCCTTTCAGGCTCCCCAGCACTGAGATTGCAGGCATATGCCAGCGCACCCGAGTATTTATATGGATGTTCTGGATCCAAACTCAAGCCCTAATGCTCTCATGGAGAACACTGACTGACTAAGCCATGTCCCCAGAACCCAACCACACCCTCTATTTTTGAGACAGGGTCTGGTTAAGTAGCCCAAGTTGGCTTCAAACTCATGATCCTCCTGCCTCTGCCTCCTGGGCGATAGATTTCCAGGCCTATCACAGCACTCTCAGTGTCTGCTAACAGATCTAATATGGTCAGAAGCTAGACACCATACCATATAATCTGAAGTAGACCTCACAACAAAGAATCTAAACATAAAAGACCCAGGAAAACCGTTTGGCATTAACTCTTGATGGGCAACAATTGGTAAAATTTTATATCAAAATACAGCCGAGGGTTACCACATGTTTGACAGCCTTTCATGACCATCAAAGGTTTCTCCTAATGACTCAAAGTGCTGAAAATGTTCCATCTCAAAACTCTAAAGGAAAGAGCGAGCTCTAAAATCAAAGTGAGTCCTTAAGTTGCATCTGTTTGGAGCTATTAGACTCTCTATAATGAGACCCAACACTGCCATTCTCCTGTGTGCGCATGCTCTAGAGACTGTAGTTTCTTATAAATATTTTACTAGAAAAAAAAATGCAAAGTGAATGAGATGTGGAATGTCATGATGTGCTCCCAGATGAAACCAGAAACTGACATGCAATTCTGTCAGCAAAAGTACAATTCACGGGAGAGAGAGGTTGTGGAAAGCAAACAAAATATTTGTATCTTTAACAGGAGAGATGAGGGGCTGGAAATGTGGCTCAATGGTAATGTGTTGCCTAGCATACTAGAAGGCAGAAGGGAGAGGTACAGAGAGACACTTAGCTATGGTAGCTTGAATTCTAACTTGAAAATAATGTTGGATGCAACCTTAACAATTCCACCAAAGCCAGCACAAAAGGAAAGAACTTTCTCTGTATCCCAAATACCTGCCATGAAACAACAATCTACATGATTAGGCAGGGTAATGTATGTTCAGTTGCTCTAATAAGTCCATTTAAGCATTGGAAAGATGGCTCTGTGGGTAGAAGTGCTTACCATTAAGCCTGACAACCTGAATTCAATCCCTGGGACATATATACTAAAAGGAGAGAACAAATTTTCCACAAGTTGTCCTTAAACCTTCATATAAGCACTGTGTCATGTGTGCATGAGTATACACACACACACACACAGAGAGAGAGAGAGAGAGAGAGAGAGAGAGAGAGAGAAAAGAAAAAATCTAAATGCCCATTTCATATTTCAGAATGGCAGCTTCTAATAGCTGAGGATTTGTGTTATCTTCCACATTTTAAATGATTTTTTGACAAATGGTACTAATGGTTTGTTCTTTCAGTATTTTTACTATTAAATATTTATGTTAATATTAAGTTAATAAAAAACAGGTATTTATTACATGCATGATTTTCTATACCAAAAAAAAGCCTTTAGACAAATTGAATCATCACAGCACATGCCAATTTATTATTTTTGTTTTGTTTTGTTTTTTCAAGACATGGTTTCTCTGTGGCTTTGGAGGCTCTCCTTGAACTAGCTCTAGACCAGGCTGGTCTCGAACTCACAGAAATCTGCCTGCCTCTGTCTCCCGAGTGCTATTTTATACCCACTCTTGTGACCTTTAAATTAATAAGTATGAAGGATGCTATAAACCCAGGGAAAGTATGACTTGAGAAATTTCTGAGGATTCCTGGTGATTTCTCTTCTTAATTCTTGAATATCCATAGCTATCTGGAGTTTGGAAGCAAGAATTTCCCGCCCCTCAAAACATCAGGAAGTTTGCATCATGGACCAGTTTAGTAGTCAGGTGACTTTCATCACCTGTGGGTAAACAAGCAGGCCTGTCCTTTCAAGGAATGCATGCTGTGGGTGAAGAAGGGGGAAGGGGAGAAAAATAAGGTAACAGAATAGATGTATCTATCATAAAGACAGAGAGGGGGATCAGCCAGGGTAGGAAGAGGTCCATTGAGAAAAGGCAGGGAGGGTAGATGGGCGCAGTGGTGAAAACAAAAACTTTGTGAGACCCATGACTTTATATGCTAACATTAAAAATCTGTTTTAAAAAACAGACTGTGGTAGCACATTCCTTTGATCCTAACACTTGGAGGCAGAGGCTGGCAGATCTGAGTTCAAGGTCAGCCTGATCTACAAATTGAGTTCCAGGACAGACAGGGCTATATAGAGAAACCCTATCTCGAAAAGGAAAGACAAAACAATTTTTAAAATAGCATTTTCCCTTTCTGCTTTGCAAATATATTGCCACTTCTCTAAATTAGACCAAATTTTTCATAATGAATAAGATACCATCTTAGTCTGGATTCCCCAGAAAACAGAGCCTGAGGAAGGGTTGGCTCCTAGAACTTCACCAGGCAGATGAAGTCCTTGAGCTCTAGCAGTGATTCTCAACCTGTGGGTTGAGACACCCTTGGGAGTCACATATCAGATACCCTGCATATCAGATATTTAC
This sequence comes from Phodopus roborovskii, assembly GCF_943737965.1. NCBI lineage: Eukaryota > Metazoa > Chordata > Mammalia > Rodentia > Cricetidae > Phodopus > Phodopus roborovskii. Next base: position 48,669,150 of record NW_026126511.1, on the reverse strand, counting down.
ATTATAATTCACAACAGTAGCAAAGTTACAGTTATGAAGCAGCAAGATAATTTTATGGTTGGGGTCACCACAGCAATGAACTGTGTTAAAGGGTCGAAGCATCAGGAAGATTGAGTGCATTATTAGTGAAAGAAAAGGGAAGAAAACCAGGAGGAGTGGAAAGCTGTGCTAGAAGCCACACCCAATAGGGCTGGCCCACTTCATAAACTATCATACATACCCAAGGGCTATCCGTCTCCTATTTATTCTTACTTCTTCAGTTTTATTTTCTTATTGGAAACTCTGTTATCTGAACCTATAGCCTTTCTCTTCTAACTTTAAGGTCTCTCACTCACTCACTACTAATGTCTGGCTGTGGGTCTCTGTATTTGTTCCCATCTGCTGCAGGAGGAAGCTTCTCTGATGATGGCTGAACGAGGCACTGATCTGTGAGTATAGCAGAGTGTCATTAGGAGTCATTTTATATTACTTTTTTTTCTTTTTTAAAGACCAGTATTATTTTGTTTTACCCTGGGTCCCTGGGCTGTCTGGTCTCAGGTTCTTGAGGCTCCATCTCTATGTTTAGTTTCTGTGAACTGGCTTGGGACCAGCCATGGGATGGATACATAGCTGGATCCTCCTCAGCTCCAAGGTTTTTGGACACAGCTTCAGTGTCCTTCTCAAGACTCTAGAGTTTCATATGGGGCCAGTTTTTGCTGCTGGTCTCCACATGAGGTATGTAACACACCACATGGTATCCCATCCAAATCCTAAATGAAGGTAAAGGCAAAGACTGGTTTTTCAGTGATTGGTCATGGTATCTTACATTAGTTTGAAACACTGAAGGTTTTCATTTTTAAGGTTGAGTGTGTGTGTGTGTGTGTGTGTGTGTGTGTGTGTGTGTGTGTGTGTACACGCACAAGCACATGTCTGTGGAGGCCAGAAGAGGATTTTGGTTTCCCTCAAACTTGAATTACAGTGTAAGTGCTGGGACTGAACTCGGGTCCTCTATTAGAGGAGCAAGCATGATTTGGAACAATCTTTACCGTTTTTTGACAGGAGTCGGTGGGATAAACTTGCTCCCCTCTGTGGTGGCTAATCTTCATTGTTAAGTTCACTGAATTTAGAATCACCTAGAAAACATACTTCTGGGCATATGTATGTTTAACTGGAGAGGGAAGAGCCACTCTGAATGTAGGTGGCACCATCCCATGAGCTGGGATCCCAGACTCAATGACAAAAGTAAGCTAGGCAGGAATGTCTCTGTCTGCTTCCTGACTGTGGATGGAATGTGACCAGCTGCCTCATACACCTGTCACCACGGCTTCTCTGCCATGATGGGCTGTACTCTCCAACTGTGAGCCAAATTGGGCTGCTTTCAGCCGGCATTTTGTCACTCCAATGACAAAACTAACGCATCCTCCAAATGCCTGTTGTGAAGTTCTAAGCCCCCAGCATTTAGTAGCTAGTCAGGCTTGAAGGACAACAATTGAGAATGGACTTCATAATCAGCTCTGGACTCCATCTTCCCTGTCTATGCTTACAAAGTGGTTATAAGAAAGGGGAAACATCACAATGGCTGCTCTTTAGAATTACAACCACCATGTGAAAAGACAGCTATGGACTAGGCAAAAGGAGGGAGGTGGAGGTGACAGGGATTGGCTGAGACCCATCAAGGCCGTTTCCCCCTGGTAAGCATGTCCAAACTTATGGATTTATTTGTGCGCTCTCTCTCTCTCTCTCTCTCTCTCTCTCTCTCTCTCTCTGTCTCTCTCTCTCTCTCTCTCTCCTTTTAATCTGTTCTGTTCCATTGTTTTTGGCCAAATAATGGGACCTGATTTACATCTTTGCCCTAGGTGGGAACATGACTTCCCAACTGCTAGGGAGGCTCTCTAGGAAAGAAGGAAAATGGCACTGTCTTCCTTCATCCAAATGGATCTGTCAATCATCTAAGCAGGAAAACACCCTCTGGGAAAACTATCTGTTTCGGAGGCTCTAGGAAATACTATAGAGCCCACCTAACATGTAGGGTGTACAATGGTCTTTCTGGCCATTGTCCACTGTCACCCTATGAGAATGGTTTCCTCCACAGTGGCCCCTTTGGTCTTTGCCCACCCTCACCCTTGAGAATACCATCTGTTGTTTTGTAATAAGCTCCTCTTCTACAATGTGTTCTTGTCTGGATCAGTTTGATGGAGAGCACAAGGACCGGAGAGCTGAGGACAAGCTACAGTGAGACCCAGTAACACTGTTACCTGGGGACAATGCCTTTAAAGAAATAACTAAGGTGGTCTGACAAGATGGCTCAGTAGATAAAGGTGCTTGCTGCCAAGCCTGATGACCTGAATCCCACATGGTTTTAGGAGAAAACCAATTCCCAAAATTTATCCTCTGACCTCTATACACATGCTGTGACATGGGTACACACACATAGACACACATGGGTACACACACAAGTAATTAATGTGTTTATACAATTAAAAACAAGGGTTAAAGTAAAATGTGAATAAATGAGTAGGTCCTCATATTAGTTATATTCTTATAGAAAAAGACATGGGGACACCGACTTGGAACAATCATATGAGAAACAGAAACAAGATGGCCACCAACAAGCCAAGTCAGACCAGCCAAGCCCTTGGTCTTGAATTGCCACTCCTCAGACCTAGAGGAAGCTAAATTTTTATTGTTTCACCCATTCCAGCTACAGCACAGAGATAGAGCAGAGCTCTACCAAGCCAAATCCCACCCCGATGTATTTTCAAATCTGTCAATCATTTGCATTCCCTTTGAGATCAGTCCCTAAAGGAAGCAAATTATTACCTCTCTGAGTCTACCCAAATGAATGGCCCTTCTTCATTTCTTTAATCAAAATGAGAGTCCCCAGTAAAGCATGTTTTTGCTGGTAGGCCGTAACATAATCAAATAGGCACTATATGTTTTAATGAATAATTTATATATTGTGCTGGTATTAGCTTGGCAATTATCTTCCTACCGCTTGCTGGGACCTAGCCACAATTATTAATATGTTAGTGTGCTGATTATTAAGATTTCAGAGCAACTTCAATCAAGCCAATAAAAGAAATGAAAAAATAAATTATAATATGTTCTATAAAAATACAAGAACATTTGTAGGATCCACAGATCCTAATTTAAAAAAAAAATTAAACGGCAAAGCAGAAAAGTGAAATTGGCTGGAATATCAAACATTCACATAACTGTTGTGATGAGCATTGACTACATAATCATTGCTTTGTTCAATTCAGTTGCTGTTTCGAGGATTGTTGTGTGTGGGGGGGGGAATCATGTGAACTGAACAAAATACACTTAAAGTGATCAAAGATGAGAACCAGAAAACAGCAAACAGCCTGGTCTGTGCTAGCAGAGGACGAGCCCTGTCCTGTGAATATGGCTTGATCAGATGCATGGATTCCGACAGCACGCTCCGTGTACTGTGCAGTCTGACCTACTGCTCCCAGCCCTCCATTCGCTGTACCCAGGCCTCAGTGTTTCATCCGGAGGCCTTGAACTATTGCCACCATGCCTTGTGTTTTACATCCTGTTAATTACCTTCGCCATTTCTCTGTTCCTATGTGGTATTTTGAATGACATCCACATTCATTCATGCGCCTTTGTTGGTGGACCCACATCCTCAATGTATTTATTGACCATGCAGAACAGACACAGACTCAGGAGGTAGGACCTATGCTTGTCTGCATTTCCTGCTGACAGTGAACAGAGACAAGATTTACCACATCAAGTCACTTCATCCGTACTTGTAAGACCTTCTGCCCATGTTTCCTTCACATAAGGCAAACTTTCAGTAAGAAAATGGATAAATTGTGGCATGTTCACATAGGATAAAACTACAAATGAATGCATGATACTGGCGAATATCACTCATATAATGTTGGGTAAAAGAAGCTAGACATGAGCAGGTAACATATTGGATAATGTTTTGTAGAAATGATGTGCTGAGGCAGACAGAACTAAGCTGCAAGGCAGAAGCCATCAAAATGGTGGTCAGTGGGAATAAGAGTCAAGGGGGCACACAGCTAGCTCCATGCTGCAGCCCGCAGCGGTCTGCATTCTCTTCAGAGACCTCCATTCAGGTGAAGTAGAGACTGGTGACTGTCAAAAAGCACTCCATGGCAAGTCTGCATTAGACAACTAGAGAACTGGCTCCGCCCCTTGTTCATTGTTGCTAGGGGTGAACTAGCCAGGGCAATGCTGGTGAGCTCCCCCTGGTGGTGAGGATAGGGGAGAGCTGGAGGGCTGACCCATCCTGCAACTACCCAGGCCCAGAACCAGGCTTATGTGTTGGCCCACACCAACCTCCACCCCATCTGTGATCAGTTGGAGCATGTGAAGGGGCTGGTCCTGCAGACCCATGACTACAGGATCTCCATGACACAGGTTAAAACAGGATATCCAAGAGGAGTTCCAGCATTGATAGTATAGCAGAAACCAGAAGCCTAGAACCAAATCAATAACTCTTCGCAATGAACACTTACAAGTAAAGATATATGGACAAAGAAATTCATTGCATGTTTTAAATATTATCTCACAAGTGAAAAAAAGAAAAAAGAAAAAGAATTATTTTACAAGTCTCCAGCAGTTAAGAGTATTTGTTGCTTTTGCAGCAGATCCTGTGCTGAGAATCAGTCGCCAGCCATGGTGGCTCACAACCATCTGTAACTCCAGTTCCAAAAGATCTGATGCCTTCTTCTGACTCCCACAGGCACCAGGCACACAAGTAGTGCATGCACACACACGCACGCGTGCACACACACACACACACACACACACACGTGCGCGCGCATGCGCGCACACTTGCAATACATTCATACACACAAATTAAATACAATAGTAATAGTGACAATTATTAGAACTTGTTTTAGAGCTGGTTGTGATGTGTACACCTTGAGTGCTGGGCACTCCAGAGGACAAGACAGATGGATCTTTGAGGGTGAAAGATCAGCTTAGTCACCACTCCAATAATTTAAAACAATGTTAATGATAATTCCTCAGGTAGAAGGAAAACTGGTTAGGGAAAAACATTGAATCTACATACAGAAAAGAAGGATAATGGATAAATAATAAATGAAGTTCAAATAAGAATCCTTTCTACTAATCTTTACTTTTCTAACAGACAAGTATTGAGATTGAGATCAATAATAGTAACAATGTATTGCATTATTACATCATATTGGCAAAGGAAATGTAGAAGCTGCTTTTGTAAAGAAAGAGTCTTCATGGGCAAAAGTGTTTACCTGAAGGTGGATTCTGGCATATATACACACACACATACATATATCTTAATTTGGTTATATTACAAAAGAAAGAATGAAAAAACAAATGAGCAAATGAAATCCTAGCCACTAGGGTAAAGGTTAACAACTGAACTGTCATTTATACCTCCTGGGAGAGGGGGAAATCAGTTTTCTCCACAGAGTGACATTGGGTACATCAACCATTCCAGGGAAGGCCTCATGATCAGGAGTAGTTGACCAACATATAACACAGTTTTTTGTTTGTTTGTTGTCTGCTTTTGTTTGGTTACAGTTTGATGGGGGTTTTTTCTGTTTTTTAAACATTGTTTTCTTGGTAGGGGGTTGTTATATTGGGTTTTGAGGTTTCTTTTTAAATAAATAACTTAAAGTTGAGTGGGTAGGGGAGGGAAGAGGGTATGGAATGACTTGGGGAGGGGAAGAATATGATCAAGTATATTTAAATTTAAAACTTGTTTTTAAAATATAATAATAAAACATAAGTTCAAGGCTAAAAATAAAAGATCATCTTAGTCTATATAGTGAGGTCCAAGTCAGCCAGGTTTATATAGTAAGAAGAAGGAGAGGGAGGGGAGGAAAGAAAAGGAGAGAGAGTCTGTGTGTTTTAATACAACTTTAATCACACCCTTGAGGGAGGGAGGGAGGGTTTAGAGTGTGCGCTGTTCTTGCAGAGAACCTGAGTCCAGTTTGCAACACCCAAGTCAGGAAGCTCACCTGTAACTCCAGACCCAGAAGATTCTTGCTCTCTAGCATCCTCCATAGGCGCCACACTCACATGCACAGACCTACATATGTACACATTATTAAAAATAGAAATAAAAGACATGTTTTGCTTTGCCCTCATTTGTTTCTACAGGCTCATAAGGTCTGGAGAAATTCTGATTGCAATAGAAAAAAATGAGTAATTATTACTATAAAAAGAAGACCTACGTTTCGAGTGTGAACAAGTTTTCTAGTCTTGGAGATTCTCAGGAAATTGTACGTTTACAATTAGGAAAGAGTAAGGCCAAGCATTCAGACCTCAGGCATGGCTTGCTGCTATTTTAACATTCTTATAAATAACGCTATAAAAAGATAGGCTGGGTGTGGTGACTCACACCTGTATGGAGCACTTAGGAGGTGAGGCAAGAGGATCAGAAGTTGAAAGTTAGCCTCAGTTACCTAGTGAATTTCAGATTAGCCTGGGATACTTGAGACCAAGTTTCCAAAGAAAAAGAGGGGGAGGGGGAGGGCAGGAGAGAAGGAGGGAGGGAGGGGGAGGGAATTGTCTCTATGTAAATTGTCGTTACAGAACATTTTCTTAATTGTACTGAAAACCTTTTTTTCTAAGATTTAGTTATCTTTATTTCCCTTGTGTGAGTGGCTTGCCTGAATGCATGCAGGTGCATGGTGTGTATGGCTGGTGCCCTTGGAAAGCAGAAGAGGCTGTTGGATCCCCTGGGAACTGGGGTTACAGGTGGCTGTGGGCTGTCATGTGGGAAGAGCAGCCAATGCTCTTAACCATTGAGCCGGCTCTCCACCCCACGTGCAGAATTCCTGACTCTCCACTGACACAGCACTTTAACCAGACTCACCTGGGTGAGGAATGAAGAGCCCCTCCCACCCCTGTTCTCATTATTCTCTGCCTCATTATCCAGGCTCATGGTGACTGGAGAGTAGGCAGGAGGGTGGGAGCTGGTTGAATACATGGGGTCCTGGGGTGCTGACCACATTCTCTTTCTTCAGCCACCGGCACAAATGGGTGCATTTGCTGAGAGAATCCACTAAGCTGAGCTCCGGGGTAGGTCACATTTGGACAGTTTTGCTCAAATGCCATTGAGGTGTGGCCCACCAATTCAAAGCCCTTCTATCATTGATGATGACTGAGTTCCCAGTTTTCCTGGTTTCCACAAAACCAGACAGAAGTAGGAGCTCTCTGTGACCAGCACAAGGACAGGGGTTACATTGCTGGATGTGCTGACTATGGTCACTCGTGCTGTTTAGGCTGATCGTAGACTCCTCAATGTCACTGGTTGGTTTTAACCTGCACTCACCCCAACCTGGAAGTGAAAAGTCACAGGAAGTTGGGTCAAATCAACAAAAACAGTGACACTGGTATTTAAAAGCAGCAAAGGGTATAGGGATAATATAAACTCCAAAGAGAACAACAGCTGATTGAAGCAAATGTGTTTTGAAATTATATCCATTAGCTGATGAAGAAAACTGCTCTTCAAAAATTGCCCTGTCTAGGCTCAGAGGTTAAGAGCCTTTACTGCTCTTCCAGAGGTACCAGATTCAGTTCTCAGCACCCATGGTGGGTGGCTAACACCTGGAACTCCAGCTCCAAGGGATTCCTACTCTTCTGGACCCTGAGGGCACCTGCACTCACAGGCACAGACCCACATGCAGATACACACATATGTAGGAAATTTATAATAATAAAAGTAAGTTTAAAAAAATTATTCAAGCAGACTGAAGCGATGTAGAAGTGATTGAGAGCATGGGTCGCTTGTCTGGATGACCCATGTGGTGGCTTCCAAACATCTGGAACTCCAGTTCCAGGGGATCCAACAACTCTTCCGACCTCTGAGGCATTACACAAACATACATTTGGGCAAAACACCCACAAACATAAAAGAAAAAATTCAGTCATTCCATCTATTTTGGTACCCACAAAGCCAGAGACACCAAATGGATGTGCCCCTAAGTAAGAAATAACGACTTTTAAATACAGAAAAGAGACACCTCATTTAACCATCTGCACCAAAAAAGCATATACAAGTCTACTCTACCAGATGAGTTAAAATAAATAAATAAAATTTTCAATATTCCCTTAAAGAACAACACAAAGAGGAAATCAATTAAAATTTAGAGTAGAATTCATTCAATAATTTAAGATTCATAATTAATTGGTAGAATTGAAAGTCTTCACATTTATACATCAACCTAGATACATTGTATTTAAAAATAATTCTACAGGTCCAAGCTGTAAAGTCACAATTAAACAGGACGAAGATGGTGACCACGTTCCGTTCTATCGACCAAAACCAGGCCTCTCCTAACCTGATTAGAGCCACACTCAATCACGGCATGACAGGCATGAAAGGAATCTATAGTCTACCCTTGATTTCAAACAAGGGCTTAGGAAAATGGTTCGGAATATAAAATTATGGAAAACATTACAGTACTTCAAAGCAAAGCGAGTTCAATTAGGCTTAGTTTGATAATTGCCGAAAACAAAGAGCCCGCCTCACAGCATGGCTGGGATAAAATCCAGCAGTAAGTCCGGTTGATCCAAATTAAAACCGCCCTATCTACCATCCCACATGAATCCTTTTATCTGAAAGCTACAGAGAACAAAGAATTTCAATTCCACGCAGAATTACACAGGGCTGGTCTCTTTTCATCGGGGTTCGTTTTGGCGAAAACCTGCTGATGTATGTTTCGAGTTGCTATTTTTAAAATACAGCACGTAAAGACTTTGAGATAAAAGCCCAACAGACTAACAGATACCAGCAAAAGTTAGTGTTCCTGCATCATCGACAGATTCACAGAATCCGTTTCTGCTTTCCCCCCACCGCAGGAGTCATGCGAGAACAAATGTCACAGTCTTACAGCCAAATTCTCTGAATCATTGATTCCGGAGAAAGGGAACATAGAAACTGGCCTGTTACAAAATAGCCCCAAATGTTTAAATAAGTTGGGAACATTGTATATGAATGTGCTCTTGCTATGTTAATTTTCAAAGGGTAGAAAGGCAGAAGAAAGAGGTGGGAACAGGGTATGCAGGCCTTGGTCCTGCCTTAGCCCATGCTCATCCATCACCAAAGTCTCTCCTGCATCTCCATCACACTCCCCACTGCACTAGCATTGACCCACGCATACATATCCATACACCTACAAAATGTTAGTGCATCTACAAAATTCGACTGAGTTGTTTTTAAAAATTAGTACCTATGTGAAAATCACTCAATCCCACTAACAATAAAAGAAAAAAAACTAAGACATCCATTAAATGGAACTTCTGTTTACCAAATAAGCACAATGTACAATGGGAAAAAAATAAGTTAGAGTGGCAAGAAAGTTTTGAGAGCCCCTCTGGAAACATCTTCACTGGAAGTACCAAGTGAAAGTACTCTTTCAAAAGCCAGTTTGACCGTATAATATTATGTGTAATTTGATATTACTTCTTTTTAAATTTGTGTTTATTCTTTGCATGTCTGTATGAATGATGTGTCTGAGTACAGGTGTGCTCCAGCACACATAAGGAAGTCAAAGAACAGCATCCAAGACTCTGTGTGTGCGTGTGTGTGTGTGTGTGTGATGTGTGTGAGTGTAGTGTGCTCCAGCATACATATGGAGGTCAGGGGACAGGTTTCAGGAGCCAGTGTGTGTGTGTGTGTGTGTGTGTGTGTGTGTGTGTGTGTGTATGTAGTGTGTAGATATGGAGGTCACAGGACCGCTTTCAGGAGTCAGATCTTCCCTTCTACTGAAGGATCCAGGGATTGGACTCAGGTCATCAAGCATTTTTGCCCACTAATCTTAACTGCCCCACATTGACACTATTTCTAAGAATTATTAAAATCATTGCAATCAAAGCTATGAACAAACATTTATGTAGCAGGGCTATAGTATATTAAGTTAAAATGGCCACTCTTAGCAGAAGCCTTATAAAAATCCAGCAAAAGAAAATACGACAGCTGGGCATGGTAGTGCAGACCTTTAATCCTAGCACTCTGAAGGCAGAAGCAGGGAGATGTGTGTGAGTTCAGATCAGCTTGGTTTATATAGTAAGTTCCAGGACAGCCACAACTGAGACCCTGTCTCAGAGAAAAAAACAAGGAAGAAAGGGAAGGAGGGAGGAAGGGAGGGACGGACGGACGGACGGGCAGAGGAAGGAAAAAGGAGGAAAGAAATTGTGACAAGCCTAGCTGTAATGGTGGTGGCCACAAGAGCAGCCAGAGCATGCTGAACACTGCAGGCAGCCAGGGCTAGAGATATAGATAGCTCAGTGGTAAGGCACTTGTACAGTATATAGGAGGCTCTAGGCTCCATCCCCAGCACCAACCAAAGTTTTACAGGTAACTCATATTTTGCATATATTGATTGACAGGTCTCTAGAGGAAGATCAGACATTCCTAAATCAGCTGGTGACTAAATCCAAGGCTATGGGCACAGAGCACATGAGAAAGGGCAATCTGCCTATTCATAGTGCCCTGCAAAGTTGCTGGTGCCGCATTTAGAAAATATATTGAGTGTTTAATAATATATATGCAATAAGGAATTCAAGAAATACAGAAAATATAAAATAAAGTTAAAGTCTGGCCTGTACACAAATACACGAAATAAATCATTATTACTATTAAAGTACACACAGTCCCTGAAGTTCTCTCTGCACACATAGACTAGACAGAGAAGTACTTTTATAACAATAGGCTTATAATATAACTTCCATTTTTATTAAAAAGCATTACATTTAATTTTACTTTAATTTAACAGGAGGAATAGAAAATGAAGAGAAACCAAAGGGATTGCTGATGTCTAGATAAATACTCATCACTAGAGATAGCTTTCCATAAAATAGCCCTCCAAGGTTAAGCAAAAAAGAGGTCCGAGTTGTTCAGTTTAAAATCTGTACAGGTGTCAACTTTAGACACCATTAATATTATCTACAATGGAAAAAAAAGAAAGAAAACCTCTTCTAACATTTTAAAAATACATTATTAGTGCATGACAGGGAACACATGCCATAGCTTGTGTGTGGAGGCCAGAGGACAACTCTGTGGAGTCAGTTCTCTCCTGACCTGGGGATCAGACTCAGGTCACCAAGCTTGTGAGGCAAGCATCTTTACCTGCTGAGCCATCTCATAACCTTGAACACGCATACCCATATTTTCTCTGTTCTTCCTTCCTTCCTTCCTTTCTTTTATGTTTTTGAGATAATTTCACTATGTAGCCTTGACTGACCTGGAATTTATTATGCAGACAAAGCTGACCTCGAATTCCCAGAGATCAGCCTGCCTCTACCTCCCAAATACTGTATATCCTATATTTCCTTTTGCTTTCTTCTTTTTTGTAAGCAATATTAGTCTCCCTGGATTGGAAGCATATAGAATGCCATTTATATTCAGGTTTATCATCCTAATTTTTTGAGCTGTTTGGTCTTCATTTTATATTCAAGTTAAGTGTACTTATATGACAAAACCTTCTAAGAAGACATGAGTCAAGAGCCCCTGTCTTTGGTTTGAGATTTCAAGGTGATACAGCACTGACATAGTACATACACTTACTTGAATATAAAATGAAGACAAAACATCTCAGAGAGTTAGGAATTGCCAGTATATTTACTGTCAGTAAATACACACATTTACACAACTGGAATCACAGCATATTCAAAAGTGGACACAATCACCATCTTCAAATTGCAGAAGAATGACTGTCAACTTAAAACTATATACCTAGAAAAATGATTTTCTAGGGCTTGGGGTACTTCAAATAAATGATAATGATATCCATTACAGTGGCAGTTCTTTTCTAAAGAGACTCTGTGTGTGTGTGTGTGTGTGTGTGTGTGTGTGTTACATGGATCCATACGTATATCTGTGTGCATGCATGTGAAGGCCAGAGGGCAGCACTGGGTGTCTCCCTTCGTGACTCCGACTTTAATGTTTGAGGTAGGATCTCTCCCTGAACCTGTAGCTTATTGATTCTGTAAGGCTGGCTGGCCACTAGGCCTCCAAGGACCCACCCCCACATCCCAGCAACTGAGGTTACAAACACCATGTCTCAATTTTTACGGGTGTTTGAGACCCAGATTCAGGTCCTTATCTTGCATGGGGGCTAGGCACTTCATTGACTAAGCCATCTTCCCTGCCTCAAAAGAACCTTCCAAAATGTGAATTTTAAGAAGGACACACCCTAGAAGCATGGTCTGCAACGCAGGAAAAGAGAGGGAGTGAGGTTGTTACATGAGCTTCCTGGCCTGGCAGGTCCGGCCGCTCTTCTCAGCCCCAAAGAAACACATGGATGCTATATTAGTTATAAAGCTGTTGGCTGTTGGCTTGGGTTTCTTATTGGCTAACTCTTTCCTAATTATTAACCCATTTCTGTCAAATCTATGTGTTTCCATGTGGTCTTATCTTACCGGGGAATGCCGGACCTGCAACTCCTTTGCCTGCTGCACGATGACTGCTCAGTGTCTCCGCAGAGAAGAGAGCGATTTCCTGTTTGTCCCTGCTTATATCCTCTTTCTGCCCAGCTATTTTCACTTCCTGTCTGGCCAACCAGCCCAATCAGTGTTTTATTCTTTAACCAATAAGAGAAACATATACAGAGGAACATTCTCCATCAGGAGGGAGGGAGGGATTGATGGCAGGAGGCAGGGACAGAGGGAGGAAAAGGAAAGAAAATGGTAGCACAGAGACAAGTGTAAACTGATACTTTCTGCTAAAGGTGAAAGCCTTCCCAACTCTTTTAAATAGTTTTCTAATTGCTGTGGCAAAATTCTTGACTGAAGCAACTTAAAGTTGGAAAAGTTTGTTTTGGATCACATTCCAGAAGGCACAATCCAGGGTGGAGTGGGAGGCATGGTGGCTAGGTTAGTACCATCAGTGGGAGGCATGGTGGCTAGGTTGGCACCATCAGTGGGAGGCATGGTGGCTAGGTTGGCACCATCAGTGGGAGGCATGGTGGTTAGGTTGGCACCATCAGTGGGAGGCATGGTGGCTAGGTTGGCACCATCAGTGGGAGGCATGGTGGCTAGGTTGGCACCATCAACCAGTGGTGGCGGCAGCTTATAGTGAGGCTTCTTCACATCTTGATGGATCAGGAAGTGGGAATGCTAGACCAGAGGTAGGCAGGGCTAAAGCTGTCAAAGGCCCTGGTGGTCCACATCTCCTAGTCAGTCCCCATGTCCCAGAGTTTCCATCACCTTTCAAAATAGCAGCACCAGCTGGATACCAAACGTTCACACACACAAGCCTTAGGGGGGCATTTCACATGCAAAACACAGCATCAACTTATTATACAAAGGCTGGCATGGCCTTGAGCCTTACATCAGATGAGGAAAATGGGGGGAAGGGGGTGATCCTCTTGGAGTTTTATGAAAGCCTCCTTCCTTAAGGGATAGCAGCCCCATCCTGAAATTACCTGGTGACTGACTATAAGTCACCAATCAAAAAGATACTCAGTCATTTTGAGGATTCGTGTATCAAAATAAATAAATAAACAAATGAAATGAAATGAAATAGCATAGCACCCAAGAATGGAAGTAGATTCAGGCATGCGACCTAACCCTGGTTCTGTGTACCCCCTGCAGAAGACAGAAATGTGCCCCAAACTTGAGGCAAACTCTTTAAGGAGATGCCTTTATGCTTCCTATTTCTGGGACCAGGAGACAAAGACAGAAAGGAAAGGGGTGCTTGGGGCGGGTTCTGTTGGCAGTGAAGTCTTTGTGGCCCTTTTACCCTGTCAAACATGGTTCACAATGAAAACTACCAACATGGTGCCAGAATGCCATCCCGTGCTTAGTAATTGGTCCAGTCCACCATTAAACTGTGTGCCTCTGTTTTCCAGGGTGACACCGCATCAGTTTGCAGGCTTCCATTGGACCTCACCAGCTATCAAAAGCAAGAACAGCCTCGCTGTCACAGGTGTCAATGTGCTATAACTGAGCTAAGAAACAATGCCAGTTCTTTCTCTGCCATCTTTTGAGACGTTAACATAACAATGCCTTTTCCTCCTTACATAACTGGCTTCCTCATTCCTTCATTCTCTTTACTAGCTACTTTTCTCACTGCTGTGACAAAACATTTGAGAACAGCAACTTAAGTAAGAGGGAATGGTATTGTTGGCTCGTGGTTTAAAGGCACAGTCTGTAGCAGTGGAGAAATCATCCAGATATCTGCAGCATGGGGTGGCTGGTCACACTGCACCTACGGTCAAGAACCAGGAAGAGGTGAATTCTGGTCCTCAGCTTGCTTCCTCCCTTTTATTTGACCTGGGGCCCCAGTTCATGAAATTGTGCCATGGGTGGGTTAGGGTGAGTCCTCCCACCTCAAGTAACTTAATCTAGAAGCTCCCTCACATACAAGTTCAGAGGTGTGTCTCCATGGTGATTCTAGAGACTATCAGGTTGTCAATCAGTATTAACCATCATATTTCTTCCCTTCGTTTGCACACAATCTTTTCCACATTTGGAAGAGACACTAGGCTTGCCCACTCTGGTCATTTAGGTTGCAGGCATCAGTATGAGTCTAGCAGAGTCTCCTGCTGTAGATTATTATTGTAAGGTGTGTTACTTTTGTTTATGTTGCATCTGTTTAAGTCTGTGAAGCTGTGATTCTTTGCCTGTCTAAAACACCTGATGGTCTAATAAAGAGCTGAATGGCCAATAGTGAGGCAGGAGAAAGGATAGGTAAGGCTGGCAGGAAGAGAGGATAAATAGAAGGAGACATCTGGAAGAAAAAAAAGGAAGAAGAAGAAAAAGAAGCAAGATCCACCCAGCCATGGAGAATGAGTAAAAACAAGATACCCAGAAGAAAAGGAAGAAGCGCAAAGGCAAAAGGTAGGTGGGGTAATTTAAGAAAAGCTGGCTAGAAACAAGACACGCTAAGGCCCAACATTTATAAGTAATATTAAGCCTCTGTGTATGATTTATTTGGGATCTGGGTGGCAGACCCCCAAAAGAGAAAAAGAGTTAAAGAGTAGAAAACAACTAGCAACATTTTGGTGCCTAATATGGGGCTAGAGTAAAAGAAAAAAACAACAGTCACCCCTTAGACAGTCATTTGAGACTGGCAGGTAAGGTAACAGAAGCAAAGAGCTGATGGGCTGAATCTAGCCCCCAGGCAACAACTACGTTCATCAGTAACCCAAATTTTGCCAGTCAGGGTGGAGGCACACTCCACTACCCCCAGGCCTTTAGGACTCATGGCATAAGGTTTAAAAACACCCAGCTCCTTGTTTAGGAATCATCTTGCTCCCAACACTTGTAGTTATAACCCTGGTCCTGTGACCACTGCATCAGGTAGGGGGAAAAAAGAGGTGATAAGGGGGAGAAACACAGTCATTATACCAGTGTGCCTGTCCTTGGCAAGAATTGCATGGTTATATCCGCATTCTTCCTATCCCAATTTCCCGAGGGGGTAGGCTAGGACTGTGACAAACGGTGAGCCCATACCTCCTGCCTTTCTCTCTCCCCATTTTAGATGACCAGTGTTTCATTGCCTACTCTACTTTATTCCATACAGAAATGACAGAGACAGGGTGAAAGGTGGAACAAGAAGGGTTCAATCACTCTTTATACAAGAAACTCACTTTGACCAGGCAGTGGTGGCGCATGCCTTTAATCCCAGCACTAGGGAGGCAGAGGCAGGTGGATCTCAAAGTGAGTTCCAGGACAGCCAGGGCTACACAGAGAAACCCTACCTTGAAAAACAAAAGAAAGGAAGAAAGAAAGAAAGAAAGAAAGAAAGAAAGAAAGGAAGGAAGGAAGGAAGGACGAAAGGAAGGAAGGAAGAAAGAAAGAAAGAAAGAAGGAAGGAAGGAAGGAAGGAAGGAAGGAAAGAAGGAAAGAAGAAAGAAAGAAATCCACTTTGGAAGTAATACTAATCCATTATTCATGAGGGGGAGCCACACTTATCTATGGGTATAAGTATTTAGAATACATTATAAAATAATATTGGTTTAGGAAAATGGCAGTAATAGGTTCTCCTCTAGGGTCCATGATCTCTCCAGTCATGGGTTGTTGGCTAGGTTTACAGTACCAGGCATAAATTCCTTCCCAGGCCTTAAGTGCAATTAGACAATTTTAATCAGCAAATAGACAATTGCTAATCAGATCGTTTTTAATGCCAGTACTCTTCATTTGAGAAGGAAGTCATTCCTCATCCTTCTGAGGAGAGTAATTCTGATATCCAGCTTCACTCTGCCCTCTTACTTCTGTCTCTCTCAATATTAGAACTTGGATGCTTGGTCACACATCTCTAGCAATGCAGCATCTCTAACCCAAGACACTCCATCAGAGACATCCAGGCACAGTTCTCTATGATACATTGTCAAAAGCAAGGCCAGACTGGAATGGGAGTCAAGAAAGTAGATGTAATTCAATCACTAAAGTCCCTCCTGAAGAACAACAACAAAGTGGGCATCCAGGGCTAAAACTGAACAAACATCACCATGGAGCTTCCCCCAAGGAGTCCACACACTCCATTTAACAATGGTGTTTATGGATCATTATTTAGAGTTCTCTGTGGATCTGGCCCCCCTTTAAGAGCCGTGGGGTTAGGAGATCTTTCTCAGTTGGTGTTTATTGAGTACCTACTATGTGCCTGCTGCTGTGCCCAGAGCTGTGAGAGACTAATGAGTGCTCAACATCTTCAGTCTTTCAGAACCTACCATTTGGGGGATAAGAGGAGTGTCCCAAGACCATGGTAGAATGACTCAAAGCAGGAGATAAGCGCTCTTCTCTGAGCTTACACTGTGTCTGAAGATTGGATCAGCCTGATTAAACCTGCTGGGCAGCCCCTGAGAGGTCATTCTAAGCAACTCTTCACACCAAAGCCCTACGCATAAATGCCTGTTTGTGAAGCAGCCACTGCCGGCAGTTAACTGTTAACTGCAACTGACACTATAAAAATGGGAAATTATTGAGCTTTTTGTTGTAAAAGGTTTTTGAACCACCTATTAGCCCAGCCAATTTTCTTGCTGAAGCATGTAAAATTGTCATTTTGAGTCACCCTGTATCAGCCACAGGCTCACTAAAGCTACTTTAGTACAAGAGGGTAAAAGTTGAGTTTCTAGCCAGCAGGAGGTGGGAACACCCAACCCCACTACCATCCTAGGTCCCCTAAAAGTTGATGTGTACCTGTCACTCATAAATCACAGTCAACATTTATAAACATAATTTCAGATTGGACAGGCATCCAGTGTGAAAGAAATATGGAAAAAACTTTGGGTTCAAAATCCATCCCTGCTGCTGTTAGCACTGGGACCTTGTTCCATGAATCTCTCCTCTGAGGAATGGATAGTAGAAAACCTGCCTAGAAGGTTGTTTGAGGGTCAGTGTCAAGTTATAAGGAAGGCATAGGGTGCTAAGCAGTGGTCAGCAGCTATGAATGTCCCTCCCTTCTACGTTCAGGAAGTTTTGTTCTTCTCTGGCCCTACTGCAACCCACAACTTCAATATTCTAGGATGTCATTCATTTGGTATTTAGAAAAACTTTGATGGGTGCACAGTGATGTTGAAATTTAGAAGGTAGAGAGAATATTGAGATGGACGAGGGCTTAAAGAAACACACACAAACACTGGGGTCACAAGGCTCTTCATAGAAGAGGAGGCAGAAAAATTGTAAGAGCCAGAGGTAGTGGATGTCTACAGTGAAATGGTATTTACAGAACATGACAGCACCTCTGTATGAGTGAGCTCACAGTGGCTATGACTGCATACATGAGACCTGCACGTGATCAAACCAGACAAAATCCCAGCATGAACAAGAGGTGAAGTCCAAACCCCATCTAAAGAGCTCTTGGCAACTGATGGCTGCTGAAAGAGGGAGAATCAGTTTCTTAGGGATGCAGCTCCCCAGAGGATGCCCTCAGCATGCCCCCGGCAAATGGTCCTATAGCCAAGCACATACAGGCAGCACTAAGTGGGACTCAGTGGGTTGAGAGAGAGCAGACAGGGGTAAAGGACATGAAGTTGGGAGGAAAGTGGTGGGTGGGATAAGAGAGGAATTGTAGGGGAGAAGGGGGTGTTTTTTATCAAGATGTATTATATGTATTATGAAATTTTCAAGCAATAAAAAAAATTAGAGCCAAAGCTTAGCAAGTGTTCAAGCTTTGGTTGGCTTGCAAAAAAGGGAAGGACAAAGTGAAGGGTGCCTGTGCCAGCAAAACTGAGAGGTGGAAGCAGAAGCAACATTGTGTGGTTGAAGACTACAGCCTGTTGCAGGTAAGAAAGAAAGCAAGGGGACTGGTTGGGAAGACCTGTGCACCAAGCACCTGTGTGGACACTGGTAGGCCGAACACAGCATTCAGTCCTCCCAAAAAGCCTATTAAATGGGAGTATTTATTCCATCCCACAATTATTTATGGGTCATTGTGTTCCTTGCAAGGACCTAAAAGACAGTAAATGGGGGAAAGTCTGTGTAACCAACAAGTAGCAGAACTAGAACACACAACTACAACCTATGCAAAGCACTAAGCTTATGTTTCTCCAGTTACACATTGCTACCTCCACAGAGGGAGTGATGATGTGAGAGTGTGCAGCATTCAGGGAGAGTTGTAAGGCTTGGGCTCACACGATTATGGTGGCTGGGAAGTCCCTACAGCCTGCAGTCCGCAAGTTATAGTCCCAGAGAAATCAGGGGTACAGTTCAGACAGCTAACAGGCAAGGACCTAACACTTAGGATTTTAGTCTGAGTCCACAGACCCAAGAAACCAGGCATACTGAAGACAGGTAGGTATGCATGTTCCAGCATAAAAGTCAGGCAGAACTCCATCTACCCTTATCCACCCTTTTGTTCTATTCAAGCCTCCAACAGATAGGAAGAGACCACTCATACTGGAGAAAGCAGACACACAGAAATAATGGTTAGCCAGATACCTGGGCATCTCATAGCCCAGGCAGGTTGACAGAGAAAATAAAGCATCACAGGGTAGATTGCAGCTGTTAGACAGCTGTTAGATATATTTCAAAGGAAGCCATCAGAATGCCTAGATAAAAAGTAGTTGTTTACCCTATTTCCTTTATATCGAATTTTAAATACATGGCTAAGCCATGTAAAGGGACATCATTTATCAATGGTTTTAAATGACAATATAATACAATTTCTGATAATCCAGACTGAAAGGAATGTGTCAATCAGATGTAACACCCAATCCTTCACTGAGTCTACTGAATGCAGAAAAAAGAAATGTTTTATAAGGACATTATGTTCTGATTAATAAAATTGGGGAAATGATGCTAGGACAGTAGATTAGCTAAAAATATTCTAACCATGTTAAATTAGCTAAATTTGATGAGTAAACTATGCTAAAGAAAGAGAATATTCCTTACTCCTAGGAAATAAAAACTGTAATATGAAAGGATAAGGCCTGAGCTGTTTGTCATCATGAACAGATAGGTATATAGACACAGATAATACATACATACATATATGTATAGATGATAGAGACACGATATATAGGCAGGTAAGTAGATAGAAACATATGATTTATAGATGTGTAGATTATATAGACAGATAAGATAGATGCATAAACATTGATGATAGATTATAGATACAAACTACATATATTATAGATAGATTAGTATATACATACATATGGAGATGATATATTCAGATAGATACATGCATACACACACATATATAAATGTAGGTAGATAATAGATGAGAGATCGGTGGATAGATAGGTGATAGGTGACAGGTTAAAATAGATTAAACCTTGTCAGGTATTATTTATACTTATTGTTCCTCAACCTCTACAATTTTCAGTTTTTCTCAGTAAAATTTCAAAAATGAATAATGTGATATTTGTGGTCATTTTCATTTTTAAAAATTGAGAATTAATGCCTGGGTCAAATATTTGAGGCCTAAAGATAAACTGTTTTAAATAAAAATCTAGCTTTATACTTTTTCTTTTAGAAAAATAAAATGTATTGAAGACTAGGAAGAAAGTAGGACACTTAATGAGTATTTGAAGTCTTCTGTGCTCTTTACAGATTTTCACACTTAATCTCCAAAAAAACTCTACAGAATAGACTTATCTTCAGTTTCCAAATCCCGAAACTGGGCTTCAAGGACCCAAACAAAGCTCCTAAGGTAGGAAGTACAAACTGGGTTTGAATCTAGATTGGATCAATATTCAGAGTGGCATGCTGAATGTTCATCATTAAATGTTTATTCAGGGTGAAAATACCACAACCATCTTATAATTTATATATAAAATAAAGATGTATTTAATATAATATATTACCTTTGATACTAAACATTCTTTTCCTAGCTCATTCTAAAATTACATCTGTCACTGAATGCTAGTTTTATACATGTCCCCTTGGAAGATTTGATGGACAAGCTGAATCATGAAACCAAGGAAAAGGAGTGCCAGCCAAAAGTCATGGCCACACAGTATGCAAATACATATGCACACACCATATGTACATACATATGTATACACAGTATACACACACACACATATATATATATATATATATTTCTACCTATATTTTACATACAATATTGGACCCTTGCTCTGTTGGTTAGTCAGACTTTCTAAAATCAGAAAACAAACACAGATATATAGAGAAAGGGTTTCAGCAAGGAATTGGCTCAAAGGGAAGCCCAAAAATTCTATAATCTACTGTGTAGATGCTGGCCCAGCAAAGCCAGAGGTGTAAATCCAGTCCTGAGCTGGATGTGGTGGCACAGACCAGTTTTGCCAGCACTGAGGAGAAGGAAGCAGGAGGATCAGGAGTTCAAGGCTATTCTTTAGCTATAAAGCAGTTTCAGGGCCAGCCTGGGTACATGGAAACCTGTATCAAAAGGCCAATTTAATAATAATAAATAGTATTCAGAGAGCCAGGAGGGCAGGTTGTGTAAGTTACAAAGACCTGGACTAGTGAGATGACTCAGGGGGTAAAAGTACTTGATGCCAAAAAGCCTGGTAACGAGTTTGATCCCTGAAATCCACATTGTAAAAGGAGAGAACCAACTCCTACAAGCTATCCTCTGACTTCAACACACACACACACATACACACTACACAAAATAATAAATAGTCAACCCACAGTTCAGAGAATCAAGTGCAGGTGTTTGGGGACCAGAGACATCCAGGCTCCAGAAGAGAAAGCAAAGCCATTCTTCCCTGGCATCTTTGTTTAATCAGGACCTCAACAAGCTGGATGATGCTCCTCTACATCAGACCCTTTTTACTCAATAAGTCCATCTCTTCGAGAAACATCTCCCAGCACACCCAGAAGCCTTGCCAGCTAATCTGATCCCAAGAAAGCTGACACAAATTAGCCAACCAATTCCCTACTAGCCCAGACCCTTATACTCTTCAGTTTGGAACAGAGTCCTTCCAACCCTTCAAATATTATCAGGGACAATAGGAGCTCAGGTCCCAGACAAATGGGGACCACCCAATGCCCCAGTTCCTCAGGTATCTTCTCCCAACAGTGTGTTCCACTGGGCTGATTTCCCTTGTCATGTTCACTGTTGTAATTCCCAAAAGATTTGAATGATGTGAAACTGTGTGATATGGAGACCACAGAGGATCACGCTGAATGTGAAAAGAAATGTCAGTTAAGGCAGACTCCACTTCATCCTTCCCCTGCTATGGTGGTGGCATTTGGGAATTTTCCTATTACTCATTTAGATTCCAATCTCTGAGCCTTCCCTCTCCTGTCTTCCAGCTCCTAAAGTCAAACAGATTTTTCTCAGCAAAATAACCCTCAGTTACTACCAGGGACAGACTGGTATGTGGGCTACAGCAGATGTACCCGACAAGTTCTACAGGCATTTTAAAGGGTTCGGTGTCAAGATAAAATTTGTCTAATGTAGCATTTCCTCTCAAGTGCAATTTATCTTCCCTTAGATGTCGAACTCCTTATAAATATTAGATATCCCTCTTTTTTTTTTTTTTTTTTAATCACAAACCTAGTTATTTTACCCTTGTTCAGGACAAGCTTCAGAATTAAATTGACTCACTTCCACTTGTCAATTCAGTTTTCCTCTCCCTTTGCATTGGAATTCGGTGTGTATCTGACATTTTGAAAAACAATGTCAATTGGAATTTAGCATTTCTGTGGAAGCCATTTGTCCCCAAATGCCTTTTAGCATATCTCCTGGTGGACTTATGTCCTAGGAAACCAGTACTGACTACAAAGCCTGCCTGTTTGTGCCCCAGATACAACTCTCTCGAGTCATGACGCCTTTGCTGGGCCCCAGCAAAAAGTCCCACCCAGCTTCTAAGCCCAATGGTTGTACAGTATTGGCACTCAGAAGCTGTCACCTGTGCCACACCGCTTGATGTGGCAACCCAGGAGAAGGAGGGGCCAGAGCACAGGACCACAAACAGCTCATGTCACAGTGGGGTGTCCAATGAGACTGACAAAGCCAGGGCCTCCTCCCAGGACCTAGGAAGACCGGTGTGTAAACAATGACGTCAGGAGTCGGAAGCCTTGCGGGATCTGCAGATCAGAAACACTCACTGACTGGATGGTGGCTGAGGCAGACGCTGTGACAAAGAGGGACAACGCCTTCTTTGGGTTCTGATCTTTTTACAAGACTTTAAAAGGGGCTGAGGCCAAACCTGCCCGCCTATTTGTGATTAAAAAATATATATATTAAAAAGGCCCCACCAACAGGCGGCTTCCTGTGAAGCATCCCCCAGCTTCCCAACTGAAATGAGTCACCCCTCCCAGTATGCTGCAGCACTTGTATGCCTTATTTACAACCGTTGAAATATCCGATGTGGAAGTGTTTTGTAAACTGAAAAGCATTACACAAATGTCAGGTGTTAGGGGCTTGGCAGGGGAGCAATAGATAATGCATCTCTCCCATTCCAGAGTCAGGAACCAATTTGAGAGACTCGGGAGCCAGACGGAGAGTGACAGTCAGACTTATTGCGGATAACAGCTGGCTTGGAATCGGGGCACCATGAACTCACTCGGGGCTTCTCCCCTGAGTGAGAATCATCCACTCAGTGAAGGAGATTGCGTTCATGGTGGAGACAGGCTGACTAAGAGCCTGTGTTCGCTAACAGTGCCATTCTCCAGAAAAGGCCTGAGTGGGGAACAGAGCCAGGAGTGTAGAATCACAAAGAGAAACAGAAGGTATGCTCGGAGAGAGTCCTACGCTGCTGTCCCCTATGTATGCATAGTAGACTCTGGGATACATACCAAGAACATACAAGGAGACCTCAGGGGACTTGCAATCCAGGAGAAACTACTGTCAATCCAACTGTGATGGAGGCTCTAGCGGCAGCAGGGACGGGTTGATTCTGCCTTGGTGTGTTGGAAAGGCTTCACAGAGCTGGTGATAATCGAGTTGGCTCTCTGAGTATGCATAGAAGCTCAGCAGATGGAGAAGAGAAGAAAGGGAATTATTGCCACTAAAGGAGGCAGCAGAGCAAAGCCAGGAAAGATCAACCCCTTTATAAGATGAAATGAGACACAAATAAATGAACACCAGCGGCCACCAGAGATAGGAAACTGGATATTATCACCCTGCCTTACTTACACCAGGGCTGAAGGTCCAGCTTGATGGTGCAGCTTTTTATGTAACAAAAACAAGTAGTTTTCCTTTCTAATTCTCTACCACATTTCCGGAAGGTTTTCTGGGTTTGGGTTTGAGGTTACCCTTATTTTGTTTGTTTGTTTGTTTGTTTGTTTTGACAAGGTCTCACTATGTAACCCTGGCTAGCCTGGAACACACAGAGATCCACTGGCCTCTCACTCCTGAGTGCTGAGATTAAAGGCATGCCTTGTTTGGGGTCGTTTGCCTTGTCTTGTTTTGAGTTTTGTTGTTGTCTGGGACAGAAAACAGTATAGTCCAGGTGCCTCACTCCTGTAGTGCTTTCAAGTACTGGGGTTCAAGACATAAACCACCTTACCTAGCTCCTCTTTTTTATTTAAATTTTTTTTATCATTTGGTGTGTATGAGTGTTTTTCCACTGTATTTATGTGTGCACTATATGTGTGCCTGATACCTGTGGAGCTCAGAAGAGGTGTTGGGTACCATGGAACCGGAGTTCCAGATGGCTGGGAAATGGTGTATAGGTGTATTGGTCCTCTGCAAGAACACCATGTGCCCTCGACTGTGGAACCAACTCTCCAGGCCCTGCTTTTCCTTCACACAAATAAATAAATCTTGAAAACTGTCTTGAAAAGGGCACCTGTGTGAAATCAGACACAGTCATGGGATTCTTTAACAAAATGCACAGTTGTGGGGCTGGAGAGATAGCTCAATAGTTAAGAACACTTACTGCTCTTGCAGAGGACCCTCTTCCCAGCACCCACATGGGAAGACTCACAACTACCTGCAACTCCAGCTCCAGGAGATCTACCGCCCTCTTCTGGCCTCCATGAAGTCCTGCATACATGTCACATATACTCATACACATATATTAAGATTTTTATTTTTTTTAAAAAAAGTACAATGTCATAGACAATAGAAAATGAGAGCATATATAATTTTTAATCCTATTTTCTCACTCATTTAAGCGAACTGTGTCCTATATATATTCAATCAATATGTGGGAAATGTTCCAGAGTGGAATCTGCCATATGTGCTACTCCCTGTCTATCGAAAAGCAAGGTGTTTGACTGCTCCCTCACAACTTACACCTTCAGGATCCCTGTACATTGGGTGTCAGAGGGATGTTTCGAAGTAGCAGCCTTTGCTTTAGAGAGTGGTATTGAATCCATTTGTTACCTATTTTTTTTCAAAAGAGCTTTCTAAAATCCTAGCACAGTCCTTGACTATGAAGTCCTAGATGTCAGAGTCACTCTCTCCCCTAAGCAGAACCTCAGGACATTTGCCTCACATATGCATCTGTCCCCACAACCTGGACTTGTTCATCAGCTCAGGAGTTATCTGTGAAACACCACAACTCAGCTGGGCTTCACACCAGCCCCTCACTAAGCCAGCAGCTACTGGAACTCTTGACCAGAATATTTCTAAATGTCAGCCTGTCCTCACCCTCCACATGACTGCCACTTGTGTTCCCAGGAGCCTTTTGTTCTGGTTATGACTCAGAGTGCTGAAGTACACAGAAAGAAATAACACACACACACACACACACACACACACACACACACGTAACAAAATGTCAAGAGTCTAATACAGCAAAGAATTACACACACAAAAAAAAATTAAGGCACTAAATTGGTAAGTGGATAAACAAACTGTTTGCTGAAATTAAATATTAGTGATTAACAAACAGGTAAAAGTTTTACCATCTCAAGTAAGCAAAGCAATACAAAGTGAAACAATGAAAATAAGATCTGTCAAGAAAGATATTTGAAGCCAGGCATTGGT
Organism: Phodopus roborovskii; assembly: GCF_943737965.1. NCBI lineage: Eukaryota > Metazoa > Chordata > Mammalia > Rodentia > Cricetidae > Phodopus > Phodopus roborovskii. The sequence goes on along the minus strand of NW_026126511.1, from coordinate 48,643,862 downwards.
GGCACATGCCTTTAGTCCCAGTACTCGCGAGGCAGAGGCAGGTGAATCTCTGTGAGTTCGATGCTAGCCTGGTCTCCAGAGCTAGTTCCAGGAGAGGTTCCAAAGCAATACAGAGAAACCCTGTCTCAGAAAGAAAGGAAGGAAGGAAGAAGGAAAGGAAGAAAGAAAGAAAGAAAGAAAGAAAGAAAGAAAGAAAGAAAGAAAGAAAGAAAGAATTTGAAAGACAATCTCCATAGATGTCAAGATTTGGAAGGACAGATATTCTTGTACACTTCAGATAAATTGGTATGATCTTTGGTGAGAGCAACATTAGAATAAATGCTTCCAACTTTTAGATTCTAATGATAAAATTGGAATCAATGTATGCACAAGGGGACATATCATTATTCATGTTACTAAACTACAAAACAATAGCAGTAGCCTTAATATCTCTTGTTTTTACCTGTTTGTTGACATGGGGTCTTCACCATGTAGCCCACCCATGCTTGCCTCAAACTCTCTTGCCTCAGTCTCCACTTAATGTCTATTTCTTTATACGTTGTGTTATCTTTTCTTTTCCTTTTCTCTCTTGGAGATTTAACCAGGGCCTCGTGCTTGCTAGGTAAGCACCTACCACTAAATTACAACCTTCTTTCGTATTTTTCACTTTGAGACAAGGCCTCTCTAAGTTACCCAGTTTGACTTTGAACCCATTCTGTAGATCAGGCTGCCCTGAAACTGTGCTCCTCCTGCCTCAGTCTCTCTAGTAGCTGGGATTATAAACCTATGCCACCAGGCCCAGTTCAATGTTACCATTGTTGGGTTTTGTTTTGTTTTGTTTTGTTTTGTTTTAACAAATGATTAAGTAAATTAGTACTGACTATGCTGATAAAGATTTTAATGTACAACAAAATGTATCTGTGTGTGTGTGTATGTGTGTATATATATATATATATATGTATATATATATATAGAGAGATAGAGAGAGAGAGAGAGAGAGAGCATACTTATCCAAATAAAGTTATGCCTAGAGAAAGGACAGGAGGGGATAAGCTAAAATTCCAGGGACAGTTGGGTGCAGTTACCTTCATTTTCCTGTTCAAATTGCCTTTAATAAGAATGTGTTATATCTATGGTAGGAATGAAAGTTTTAAAAGACACTAGAATCTGGAATCAAGAATTCTGGCTTCTCATTTAAATTCTGCCACTAAAAGAATTATCGGGCTTCCAATAATGTATGTCATCTCTCTAAGTGTAATTTTTCTTTTCTGGAAGTCTCTGTAATATGCCAGTGTGACCAATCTAAGCTGGTTGTTATAATCCCTTTCCCTGTAAGCTCACAGATGGAGCATATGCCCAGATGGAGAAGGCAGGGTCTCATGTTTATCAAGTTGCTTTAGGGGACCAGTACGTTCCCACTCATCATCCCTTACTTGCTGGTTCAGGTGCTATCAGTTTGAGGTGATTCAGCCCTCCCTCAGATCCAGCTTCTCTAAATCCTGGACGAGATGGATTCTTAGCTCTATGACAAAAGCATACTTGTCCCTCCTGTGGGAGATCTATACCACAAAGTCAAATGTGTAAGAGCTGCCATAGATCTGGCCTATCCCCATAGATGCCAGCTCAGACCTCTGGGTACCTTCTTGTCCTGACCCTCCTAGACTTCACATTTATATACCTGACTCAAGATCAACCACAAAGACATCTCCCAGAGCTTCATAAGGTCAAATATGCACAATAATGAAATATACACATAGCTAGTGGCTTTGCTTCTCTGGCTGAACTATGACTGATACAAGAATGAGGTGAGGTTTATTAATCAAAGTTCACATTTCCACCTAGAAGATTTGGGGATTTATTTGCTAGAGTTTAAGGTTCCTTCTAGCCCTTGAGTAAAAGAATATAAAATAAACCCAAAATCTCTGCATCCAGAGTCAGTTGAAAATCTAGAGAATCGTCATTTCTATGCAAAGCTCACAACTGTGCTAGTTGGATGGTTAAGGAAGTGACCAACATACAGGGCTATTTTACTCCCTTTCAAAATCTCATGAAAAGATAAAAAAAATGTGAAAGATATAAACACAAAGGCCAAGAAATGAATAGGGTGCCAAGAGAGGCTGGAAGACATAATATAAACGAGATAGTGGTGTTAAAGTTTGAATAGTAAATGTCCTGACAGGTTCATGTAATTGAATTGTAAGTCCCCAGCTGGTGGCACTTTTGGAGGAGGTTATGGAAAATTAAGCAAGGGTGAGGCAGAATTAGCATAGCATAGATCCAATATCCACCAATGACAATGGGACTTGGCTGAAGCAAGTGGGTCACTGAGTTGCTCCAAAGCCTGTACCTGGCCCCCCAGTTCCTTCCTTGCTCACAACTTGTATTTGGTTCTCTCTGCTTCCTGTCTGCCATTAGGAGAGCAGCCTCTTTGTCCAATACCCTCACCAAGATACTTTGTATCAACAGGAAATCAATAGAAACAAGGACTACTGGTTGAATTCTCTGAAACTGTGAATCAAAGTAACTCTTCCTTTTAAGTTGTTCAGTTAGCATTTAGTCACAAGTAGGCAGAAGTAACTAACACAAGCAATGACTAATGAATGAAAACAAAGGAAAAGCAATCTAGAATACGGAAAGATTTTAGTGTGGACTTTGAGAACCCAGGGAACTCGATGCACAGCTGTGGGGAATGGCCCTAGCACCTGAGAAAGGATTAAATACCTGTGCAATAAACACACAGACAACCCATTCCAGCTCCCCAGCTCCTACAGTGAGCAGACCAACTGCATCTGGGACTGCTCTGCAGTCAAAACCTTGGAGGAAATTCTCCTTTTTCAATTTTTAAAAATTTGAATAAAATATACTTAACATAAAATATTCCCGTCCTGAGGTGCTGAGATAGTTCAATGGGTAAAAGAGATTGCTACCAAACCTGTTGATCTGAATTCAATCCCTGGTAGCCTCATGGTACAAGGGGAGAATCAACTGACTCAAACTCTGTCCTTTACATAGTCATACATGTGTGCATGTCCCCACATGTATGTGTGTGCTTGCACACAAACAGATACACTAAATAAGTAAATAAATAAATGTAAAAAATACATCTTGGGGCTAGCAAGATGACTAAGTGGTTAAGAGCCCTAGTTCTAGCAGATCCAGATTTGAATCCCAGCACTCACATGGCAGCTCACAACCACCTATAACTCCAGTTTTAGGTATCCAACACCCTCTTCTGACCACCAAGAATACCAGGTAAGCAAGTGTGCATATATACATGTAAACAAAATAATCACATGCATAAATTAAATAAATAAGTATAAAAATGTCTAAATATATCATCTTAACTCTTTTTAAGCATATAGTTCAATGTCAACTGTTGTTACCATCTCTGGCATTCTTTTTTTATCTCATAAAGCCAAAACTCTACCATTGAATAATAACTTCCAATTCTCTTCCTAGCCCTTGGCAAACACTTTCTCCCTATCTCCCTATCTGTCTCTGTCATTTCTGACTACTCCAGATATCTTGTGTAAGGCGGCAGTACAGTCATCTCTGTTGTGACTGGTTAGTTCTGGTAGCACAGTGTCCCCAAGCTCTACCCTCCTGCAGCATATGACAGTGCCTCCTTTTCCATTGTACATACAAACATAGGATTTCATCTTAATAATGGCAGAAACAGTATTGAGATTTGTGGATTATTTTTGGTTTGTTTCCTTTTTTTTTTTCCCATGGTAGTGATTTGTGATCCAATACTCTCTTTGCCATGCTGGGCAGTAGCCATGACTATATAATTTCTGGTCAGTCAGTCTATAGCACAGGTAAACAACCAACACTTCACAGAACACTGTGTTGCTAAGCTCTTGTGTTTATAGGCTGGATATGCTGAATTCACTTTTGAGGTCTGATGGTCTCAATTTGCAGTGTATGTGTGAGAACATGGCCCCATTCTGACTCAAAGAACATCACATTATCCCACATTTGGTTTAATCAGTAATCTGTTAATCAAACCTTAGATTGCTTTCATGTTTTAGCTATTGTGACTAACTCTGTTATGAACATATGTGCACAAACATCTCTTCATGATACTGATTTAGGCTGGGTATGTGCCTATGAGTAGACTTGAAATACATCCCAATTCTGTGTTCTCATTTTTTGAGGAATTGTCACACTGATTTACATAGCAGCTACTCATTTCACATTCTCATATATGTACCAGGCTCATAATTGCTCTACAGCATTAACTACATTCACTGTTTTCTGGGTATATTTTGATTGTTTGTTTGTTTGTTTGTTAAAATAGGGTCTCACTGTGTATGCTTGCCTAAAACTCACTCTGTAGACCAGGTTAGCTTCAAACTCAATGGAGATCAATCTGCCTCTGCTTTCCAAGGGTCAGGACTAGAGGCTGTGCCACCCATCACTCCTGGATCTGTTTTTTAAATAAGAGCCATCCTAACGAAGGGCCCAGACATTCACCAAGTCCCCTGCTTTGGCAGCCATGACAGGCTGTAGAAAAGACCCAGCAAAATGTAGGTCCCTGACTCAGCAGGATGTGCTGAGCCCCCTGACCTTGCCCAACCTTGTCCTAATTACTAGGAAGAAACTACCAGATACCCTCCATGTGGTAAGGGAACCAACAAGAAGTTAGATGATGGCTTTGGATGTACCTTACTGATAATAGTGGAATGCAGTAGGTAGCAATGACCCTTGGGTGGCCTCAAGGCATAGCAACCTTTCTGTAGCTGCAGCTGACCAATCAGCTCAGGACAGATTCCCCCATCCCAGAGTTGTACCGATCCTGAGACTGTTGCTATGCAACTACCAGGCCCCCAGACACCCCCTTTGCTCTACTCCCAATATATGCCCTGCCACACAGTGACTTGGAGTCCCTCCTACTCCACTCACTGTGTTGGATGGACAGAGGACCCGAGTTAACTCTTATTAAAAAGACTGTTTGCTTTTGCATTGAATATGGTCTCTTGGTAGTTTGGGGATTTCAGAGTCAGGGCACAACACTAACGAATAAAGAATATGTTTTTGTAAATTCTCTGTTTCTGTGAAAAATGTCATGACCACAAGTAACTTAAGGGAAAGAAAGGGGTTGATTTTTACTTAGAATCCAGAGGCATAACAGCAGCGATGGCAAGACAATAGGAGCAGGAAGCAGAAAGATCACATTTCCTGTGCACATAGGAAGCAGAGAACAAGAACAGGAAGTAGGGCAAGGCCGTGAATCCCCAAAGCTGCCCTCAGTGACATATTTCCTCCAAGTCTCTATTTCCTAAAAGTCCTTTAACCTCCCCAAACAGCAGCACCAAAGGTTCAAACGCATGAACCCGTGGGGAACACTTCTCCTTCAAACCAGGCATGAGAATCCTGGAAAGACAGGAAAAAGAGGGGAAAAGATGACAGGCTGCCGAGGAAGGGACAAAAATCCATCAACCTGACATGAGACAGAGCAGTCAAATCAGAGACGAGAAGCAAACTGCGGGAGGGGGGACACCATTTCCAGTCCAGCACTATTCCCAGGTTGGAAGTGAACAGAGCACTTTTGAGTGGCCACTCCCAAGGCCACTGATCACAATCCCTTTTGGACACTCCCTGAAAGACAGAATGTAGAAAATAGTGAAGGTACCAAACAAGAGTGGAGGCATGGGCTCAGAAGATGGACCAAATGCCACCCAGGAGAGCAGAGACACAAATGTTCTGGGAATTACCCCCAAGAGAAGTGTGGCTTCGAGTGTGCAAATGCCATGCCTGAGATACAAAGGATATGGAGAAAAGAATCTGAACAAAGGGCGAGTCACTGTCTCCAGTGAACAGCAAAGTGGTAACGACATTAGTGGGTCCATAGAGAATACAGCCGAGGTCAGTAGTTTGCATACCGGTCAACATGTTTTCATGGTCACAATAAGGTATGTGAGGCTTGCCAGCTTGAAGCTTACAGAATCTACAGATAGAGAAGTCATGGGGAGATTTGAAGTGGTTGATCAATGAAGTGTAGCCATCCTCAAAGGGGCAGAAGGCTAAGGTAGGAGACACGGAATGAGGCTTCTTTTTACAAAACAAAGACTCAGTGAACCAAGTCAAGAGTTAAAAATTAAGAGTGTCTGGGCCAGTGCACCAAAACTGACCCCGAGTTTGATCCCTAGGATCCACATGGTAGAAGGGGAAAATGGACTCTGTAAATGGTCCTCTGACCACCTCTCAAGCACTATGGCACACACCCAAGCATAAAAAATAAACAAATGTAATTTTAAAAACTACCTCTAAAAGAAAATGAAGTATGCCATTTAAAGCTATCTAGGTGACACCATGTAAAACCCAGTATGGCGACACATGCCAGTAATCCCAGCAGTCAGGAAGGAGAGGCAGTAGGCAGGCAGATCTCTGTAAGTTCAAATCCAGCCTGGTCTACAAGGAGGAGGACAGCGTCCAAAGCCACAGAGAAACCCTGTCTCAAAAAAACAAAAAACAAAACAAAAAGTTCACAGTCATGCTCAGCCACAAAGTAAATTGGAAGGCAGCCTGAGCTATAGGAGACCCTGTCTCAAACAAAAAAGAAAAGAACAGGGAGAAAATTGGGGGAGGGTATGGATCTTTAGTGTCAGAAGGAGCCTCAGAGACAGAACTGGAACCCAAGGAGAAGCAAATTGTTCCTAGCATTTGCTATTATGCAATCAAGGCCTAATTTTGGTATCCGTCTGTTTTCACATGCAAATCCGGGTGACCTCAAGCAGTAAATCAGTAAGTATTTGTCATTCACCTTGAGTTGAGCTGCAGGCCTTAAGAGGTTCACCACGGGGCAGCCCTTTGCCCCTAGAGCTCACACCATTGCCTTGGAAAATTGAGAGGAATTTAAAGTAAACCGACAGTGACTTGACCTGAGAAAGCAGATTGTACTGCCATTTTTCTCCTTCTGTCTGTATTTTCCTTAGGCTCGGGGCTAGGGGTGGGAGCTGGGGGTGGGGGGTGACTTCTCACAGTTCTAGTGACTGAAAAGTCCAAGATGGAGGAGCCAGCAGATTTGGTGTCTGGGGAAAGAGGAGAGAGGAGAGGAGGGAAGTAGGGGATGTGTGGGAGGAGCCACAACACACAGACCAAGCCTGTGTACACACTTAGCATACAGCAGTAGGACTTAGCTAAGAAACTGCTGCGTATAGAAGGAACAAGACCGTGTGTGTATATGTTCATTTGTACATGCATGTGTACATGTGTGTGTACAGGAAATGTGTGAAGATGTGCCCATATAGTTGCAGAAACCAGAGGTAGATGTTCCGTGTCCTTCTCGATTGTTACTGTGTTTTAGATTTATTTATATTTATTTTATGTGCACGGTGTTTTCCCTGCATGTATATCTGTGTACCGCATGTGTGCAGGGCCTGCAGAGGCCAGAAGAGGGATCAGGTCCTCTGTAACTGCAGTCGCAGACTATTAACTGCCATGTGAGTGTTGGGAACTGAACCTGGGTTCTCTGAAAGAGGGGCAAGTGCTCTTAACTGCTGAGCTATCTCTCCAGGCCCTCCTCAATTGTGCTTTATCTTATTTTAAGACAAGTCTCTCGGTGAACCTGAAATTCATCAATTTTGGCTAGTGGCTGGACAGAGAGCCCTGGGGAATCTTCCTGTCTCCATTTCCCCAGGCTGAAATCATAGACTCACTGCCATACCAGCTTTTTATATGGGTTCATGAGAGCTGAACTTGGGTTCTCATGCCTGGGTGGCAAGCATTTTGCCACCGGAACCAGCTCCCCAGCCCTGAAGTTTCAGCATCTTCTCGGTCCAATCATCTCCCTTGGCCCTATTCATGGACTCCCAGGCCTAGAGGATGGATAGCTGCATTGTGTGACCTGCAGGAAGCCTTTTTGTCTATAAACATACCCTCTGTAGTAATGGGAACATATTCTAGCTGGTGAGGGACAGGCCCCGAGGTCACCTCCAGACTATTTATCTGAATGACTTCTGGCAAGGCACTTAGGTCCATGTTGGCCAAGGCTGTGGGATTCAGCATGTCTGAGGCCTAGGGAATAGGGCCTTCCTTCCCCTGTCACCAGCATTCAGCCCTTATTCAGGCCTACTTTGTGGGGGAAACAGCAGCAATCTCATTAGGGAAAACAGGATCACTGTATGCAATTCAAGTTCAAACACCCCGACTTCCAGCTGAACTGATTCAAAGTCGTCTCCAAAGAGGACTCCAAAATGCTTTGCACAATCTGAGTAAATCCTCCCAATTCATGCTCAGCCATTTCCTAATCCTTTCCTGATCACGGATGACTCTGGCCCAGCACAAACCCTAACAAGTGCCTTCGAGACTCCCTCATCACTCAAAAGCCCTCTCCTCTGCACAGACTATTTAATGGCCTCTTGCCTGCTTGTGCCAACCCTAGTCACTTGTCTCTGGTTTTCCTGTTTAGTAACAGAGCCTGAGCTTAAGGGCCCTTCTGTGATCAAGGAGACCTCTTGATCTATCCGTGACATGGATATGCCAGCTATCTGTGATTGAGGACAGCTCCAGAGCCACAGACATCTTCAAGTCTAAGGATGTGATAAAGGAAGATGGAGGAGCTTCGCTGCCTCCTGGCAGTTTGAGGAAGTGGTACAGGTGAAGATCATATTAGGTCCTTTTTCTCACTGCTGTGACCAAAGCAACTTAAGGGAGTGGAGGTTAATTTTTGTCTCACAACTTGAGGGCACAGTGTATCACAGCACCAGGAACATAAGATGGCTGGTCACATCATGTCCACAGTCAGGAAGCAGAGAGAGACCGATGCTGGTGTTCAGCTTGCTTTCTCCTTCCTATTCTGTCTGGGAGCCCAGTCTATGAGATGGTGCCACCATTTTCCTGGTGAGAGTTCCCTCCTGAGTTAAACCTCTCCCTCTGCAGACAGGCCCAGACACAATGTGTCTCCTAGATGATTCTAAATGCAGCCACACTGACAATGAAAATGAGCCATCACAAAGATGTGGACCCCAAGGAGGACAGAAGACTGAAAATCAATCAAAATCAATGTTCAAGTCACTGGTTTAAGCTGGGCGTAGTGGGTCACGACTATAATTCCAACATACAGGAAACTGAGGCAGGAGAATCACCATGAGTTCAAGGCTAATCTGGACTGCAGAATGAATTTAAAGCCGATGCTGAGGGGCTCATCCAAACAAACACACATGAAAAAGAGAGGTTTGGTAGAATATTACTTTAAGGTGTGTGACTTTTGTTTATGCTGCATTTGTTTAACTCTGTGAAGCTGTGATTCTTTGCCTGTCTGGAACACCTGATGGTCCTAATAAAGAACTGAATGGTCAATAGCAAGTCAGGAGCAAGGGTAGTTGGGGCTGGAAGGCAGAGAGTATAAATAGAGTATTGTGCAGACTCCTGGGGCACAGCAGGGTGGTCATCAGAATTACTTGTAGCCTTTCTTCAAATCTCACACAGTCCTACCTGTCCGTCCCCACATTCCCACATTCTCATTCCACAAGAGATAGTGCTAAAGTCAGGGTCAATGTCTCATAATCTCCTTTTGAATAACAAAATTATCTGAGAACTCTTCTCCTACATAATTCTGATTGTTTACCTATATGACCTGTCTCTTCCAGGTTAGCATAAATTCCTTGTGCTAGGTTGACCTGAATTTTAGAGTCCCTCTGTGACCCCTAGTCAAGGATATGGTTCTATTTTTAATTACTGGCTCCCATCTGGTTACCATTAACAATGATGAGCCTACAGCTGTGTGTTGCTTTTGCAAACCTTTAATCCCAGCACTCGGGAGGCAGAGGCAGGCAAATCTCTGTGTGTTCCAGGCCAGCCTGGTCTACAGAGTAAGTTCCAGGACAGCCAGTGCTACACAGATAAATAAATAAATCCAATGGTGAGCCTAGTACTAAGCACACATGTAGACTAAAGTTTTAGAATCTGCCCTATATTCTTCATCTCTTGGTGCCACTTACTTGGCTCTTGTTGGATGACTGCTCAGGTCTTTGCTGGACTTCTGGAGCTGACCCTGACAAGCCTTCATTTGTGATGTCCACTGAGCCTTGTTTATACCAACATGTGTTAGCACATACCTGATTAAAGAGCCTAAGGTCAAATTTTTCTCATCCCTAGTCCTGGTCAAGGTTATGTACTGCCTCATTGGACCCAGTATGACAGATGAACATATCCTGGGACTCTAGATTCTAGTGAGTGAGTGAATCTTTGCAGAAGGAATCATGGGAGCTTCTTCTTTTTTTCCAACAAAAGAATTATAATATATACAAGCATTAAGAACATACCAAGCCATGCCAGGCAGTGATGGTACATGCCTTTAATCCCAGCACTCAGGAGGCATAGGCAGGTGGATCTCTGAGCTGGAGGACAGCCTGGTCTACAGAGCAAGTTCCAGGACAACTAGGGCTACACAGAGAAACCCTGTCTCAAAGAACAAATATATATGGAGAGAGAGAGAGAAACACAACCGGTGTCAACGTCTCAACTCCACACTCAAAAACACACATGCATGTATCCCACTCTCACATACATGTGAGACCAATAACTGAGGCACTGAGTACCTAGTGAACTGCCGAGTATACTCCAGGAAATCAAGGAATTTGTATTTAAGATGTATGTGGGTAGTATGCAATGAGTGTCTGGAAGGGTGTATTAACTAAGGAGATGTGATTGCCAGAACATTCCACACAAAATGGCAAAAAACAGAAAACTGATCCCTCTGTGTAAGTGAGGGTCCTGCAATGGAGTAAGATTGACTCAATATGTCCAGACCTCCCCTATGTATCACCTTGTTCAATACAAGCAAGAGGTTTCCTTTCCCAGGTCACTAGACTGTCTCAACCATCCTGAGGCAACCACGGAGACAGGAGAAGGCCACACACTGACAAAGCCTCTCAGCCAATCCCCATGGCAAAGAAGGCAGAGTTACCTTGATTCTCCTTAACCAATCAGGATCTACCACTTGGGTAGAGTGTATTTTGTCCCAACCTCAAAATAGCATCCTCAAGCTAAATCGGGTAATGCTGCGAGCAGCAGAGAAGGGAGAGATGGATGCTGGTGGAGGGCCCTGCATGGACCCCCAGGCACCTTGAGCAAACCTGAAGTTGTTAGCTGGAACATCTTGCCCCCCGCCCAGTTGTTACTGGTACTCTTCCTGTTTTGCCAACACACATCTGCTGGGGAGGAGCTGAGCCTGAAAACCCTGTTGTTTTCCACTGTGCTGTGAGTCAGTATATAAGTCCACTCCTTACTCAAAATGCATTCGGCATTGCTGTTGAATAAGAGACAGACCCTCTGTCTGTCTCTTATTTCAATCTCTAGGCCTTTGCCTGATTGGTGGAACAGATTGTAGTGCGGGTGCTACATGCTGGGTTAGCTGCTCACCCTTGTCCCTAACAGAGAATGAGGGAGCAAATCAGTATGCCGGCCTCCACTTCTGATGACAGCACAGAAGTTAACACCCAAAGACTGGAATGTTTTTGGAGAAGGGCAGCGTGAAGATGAGCACAGCAAACTCACTGTTGGGTTTGAAGTGACAAGCCATATGCATTGATGGTCGATGGTAAGTTTTGGATCTTTCCGGTAACCCATGCACAAGCGAAACCACAACTAATTGGTCCCCTGGATTTTCACAACCCCATGCCACATCTCTTTGGAGCTCTGAAACACTGCATGGTTATTGATTAGCCATTAGTGATTCCCTCTGTCCCTGCATGTGTATTTCCTCTTCCTGTTTAGGGTAGCAGCCTCCAAATGACTGGAAATGGGGCTGAGCAGGTGCAGATCGGAAGATAAAACATTCTTCTTAATGTGAGAAATTAATTTGTGGCTCTAAATGCCTCAAACTCCAAATGAAAAAAAAAATTCCATTCTCCCAGCATTCAAAATATAACACAGGCTTTATTTGAATAAAACAAAAAACTCTATCTGGGGGAGAGAGAAAAAAGGACTTAGGTTGCTAAAATGTCAATCTTACCATGCTGTTAAGGCAAAGCAGGTTTAATTGCATCCAAATCTGCATAGAATCATTTCTGAGTGGGATGCACAGGAGCCTAAAGGTCTAAGATTGCAGGCTTGACAAGATACTTAAAGAAAGAGAGAAGAGTGTAATGGGAAGGGGCAGGGAGACAGGCTGTGGCTTGCAGTCCCATCACATACAGCAGGCACTGCCAGAGCGGAAACATGCTGAACTCGCCTCTTGAGTCTATGAAAATGTCACAGAAAATTGAGTCTAGACTCTTTTCCCAAAAGTATTGCCCTCTAGAACACAGCCTCACTGGCTATTTGTGTGCCCACTTTCCAGAGCTGTGCCAAAAGACCCAGGGATCTCAACTTTAAAAGAGGAAAGATTTGGACAGGGTGTGGTGGTGCATGCCTTTAATCCCAGCACTCGGGACGCACAGACAAACGAATCTCTGTGAGTTTGAGGCCAGCCTGGTCTGCAGATTGAGTTCCATGACAGCCAGGACTGCTTCACAGAGAAACCCTGTCTCAGAAACAAACAAATGAATAAATGAGGGAAGATTTAGTATAATTCATCATCACAGAGGTTGTCAGTCCACGGCTAGTTGACTTCCCTGCTTTGGGAGCTGTAATGAGTCAAGGAGCACGTGGCTGCTCACCTCAGAGTGGCCAAGAAGTAAAGAAAGGAAAGATGTCAGGGTCCCAGTGTCCTCTTCAAGAGCATGCCCCCAGTGACCCAAGTTCCTCCCACTAGTCCCCACCGTTCCTAAGGTTTCACCCACTCCTGATAGTGCCACAGGCTGGGGACCCAACCATCAGCATCCATGCTTTTGGAGGATATTTCCAAACTTTAACATCCCATGAAGGATTCACGAGAAATGACCTGGAATTTTCCACTTCTTCGATGCCAAAATAGAGCTAAGGTAAAGGTCTCATCTGCCGTGATCCAACGAGCCAGCAGTGACTCAATTTTACAAGTTAGAGCAACACTGCTTTCCCAAAGTTAAGTTCCTAAGCAATTAACTAAAAATGAAAGACAGTTCAGAGTCCTTGGGAAATTTGCCTAGAATTACCTATTTTCTCATCTCTTAGTTCTCCACACTGTGTGTGTGTGTGTGTGTGTGTGTGTGTGTGTGTGTGTGTGTGTGTACAGACTGGGATTATGGCTCCTTGGTTAAACTTCTGCCATGCAGGCATGAGTAGTAGAGATCAGAGCCCTATAAACCCATGTCTATGCCATGTAAGTGTGGTGGCCCATTTTAATTCCAACCCTAAAACCATCTATCAGAGATCCCCAGAGCAAACAAACAAACAAAATGTCAGTAATCTTTGCATTTAACTGAGAGTCCATGTCAATGAGTAAGGTGGGAGAGCAACTGAGATTGATTCCTGGTGTCAACTTCCCTCTGTCCTCCACATGCTTGTGCATACATGTTCACACATGCTTATTCATGGATGTGCCCAGACACATGCAAAAACATGTACTATACATGCATGCACCCATACACAGGTGCACACACATATTCAAAACATGCATTCATGCACACACACACACACACCATGCCAAAAAAAAAAAAAAAAAAGTAAAATTAAGGAAGAAAAGAAAATGCAAGTCTCTGAACACATGGAAGCCCGGCAGGCATACCAGCTTCCAGGAGCTGTTGCAAGGGAGCATGTCTGTCACGAAGTGTCCCTGTCAAGGGCACATGTTAGCAGAGCAATTGCTCTGCCCGAGGGCCTATAAACAGATGTTGTGAGGAAAGAACAAGACAAGCCAGAAGACTAATCTATCTATGAACACAAAGGGATGCATCTCAAAGAGGACCCTGCCAGCCCACAGCTGGCCACAGAAGTTCTCAGTCCCTGCTCCAGGCTGCTCTGCCTGAGCCTCACTCCCATGCCTGACTTTTCTCTCCCTTCTATGCAAAGCAGACTGTTTGAGGGACTTGATTCTTGCACTATACGACTTCTCATTCTTGTGTTGAGTGTTCTGAAATCTTCCAGTTCATCAAGAAAGAGCCAGGGGATGGGGTAGGGCTGATGACTCCTGCAATAAAGTGCTTGCCATATGAGAATAAGAACCTGTGACCACCAGAACCCACAGACAAAAGCTGGGCAGACATATCGCTAGAGAGGAGAGATGGGAGCATCCCTGAAGGTTGCTGGCCAGCCAGTCTGGACAAATTGATGAGCTCCAGTTTCAATGATTAGGCCTTGTCTGAAAATATAAGATAATGATTGAAAGAAGAAACACACACACATATAGACACATATACACACACACACACAGACACACAGACACACACACTGATTTTCACTGCCCACATACCCACAAATGATCTAGTGGAAAACATATCAGATGACAGAAACAGGCAGTAAACTGAAATTGAAGTATCAGTATCTTGAAGAATCAGAGTGATGATCTAAGACAGGGAGACACATAAATACTCCAGATTAAGTCCATTTTCCATCAGGCCAATGCTGGGGATTCCAACGTTGACTGCAGAGGTCGGAAAAGTTCAACTAGCTCCCAGATCAGTCTGCAAGACCCTCAGAAGAAACTCTAAGTCAGGGCACCATGAAGACAACACAAAGAACCTCATGAATCAAGGATTGTATACTGTGGAATGAAACCTAAATAAGACAGAGATATCAAGATGGCTCAGAGGGTAAAAGTACTTATTCCCAAGGCTGACAACCTGAGTTTTATCCTTGGAACCCACATGATGGAGGGAGAGAACTGACTTGCAACTTGTCCTCTGACCCCCACACATAATGCTTTGGCACACACACACACATGCTAAATAAATGTAACATTAAAATGTAAAGAACTATGTACAGTGTAGTGTGGTTTCAGTTATTCATGATCAATTCTGATTCAAAAATACTAGTTGAAAGAATGGATGATTCCAGAGCAAGAATAATCCCAAGGGATTTGGAGGGGTAGGTGGGGGGGTAGATTGTTGTTTGCTTGTTGAAACAGGTCTCATACAGTCCAGGTTGGCATCAAACTTGCTGTGTAGCAGAGGATGGCTTTGAACTCTTGATCCTCCAGTCTCCACTTCCCAAGGGCTAGAATTACAGGCATGAGTCACCACATCCGGTTCATGTAGTGCTGAGAATGGAACACAGGGTTTTGTGCATGCTAAGCAAGTGCTCTACTAACTAAGGCCACATCCCCCAGCCAAAGTTCAAATTGTATATCTTGTTTTAACTTTGTGATGAAACCCTACACCCTTCCACTCTTGCCTGGGACATGAATTGACCTTTGTCTAGGGAATGTACCCTGTACACACTAGTCTCTCATTGGTCACTTAGTCTTAGTAATCAGATCAATTGTCTAGTATCTCAGTACTTGTGAGTACCCAACAATGACTGCAAAGTCGAGGAGTCATAATGCTGGCATTTGTTGTAGTGTATTGTTTCAATTACTCTATTTGAAACTTGATCATAAGTATGTCTGCTGAGGAAGAAAATATTATCTCTACAGCCTGTGGTACTAGCTATAGTTTCAAGCATTCTCTGTGGTTATATTTATTTCACCCAGAGAAGAGGGGATAGTGTGTAGGGTTAACTTAAACAACAGGAAGCCCATGGCAGGGCTCTTAGAGTAACTTCCAATCTTTCCTCATTAAGGCATGGATGGAAACCCTTAATCAGATGTGACAAAGCACAGCCTTTGTCTGGTCCTGGACAGTTCATTTTCTCCTCTCTGCTAATCTCTGTGTGGTAGGCTGTGTTCTTGTTCTGTGCCGTTCTGTGCTGGAATGGTTGCTTCCTGGTGTCGTAGTGCTTAGTATTCATTTCAGAAAATATCTGTCTCTTTCTGTCGGCTTTTTAAATAATCTTCACCGAGGACACTTAAAGGAGAGCAAGTGCCTGCTTTTGTGCTGGTCGTTCACTGTGAATCACTCAGGACTGGTCATTTTCCCTCACAATATTCACATTCACGAGTCGTCGTCCTCCCCCCTCGATTTTCTCCCTCTCTCCCTGCCTCCCTCCACTTTGTAATACTGTGTTCTCCGGAGTACTAAAAGAGGACTGGGAACTTACAATTTTGCTGCTTTTGCCAGGAAGTGATTTTCAAATCCAAATAGAAATCGCTTTCCTCCCCACACGGCAGAAACACTGCCAATCTGAAGCCTTTGACAAGCCCCGCCTGCCAACAGCAGCCCTGAGACCCATGACTTGAGCAGTTCACATCCCCCATCGTGTTCGAACAAACTTGTCAGATTTTCTTCTGCCCTTGGTAGGCTCCCCTTGCACCCTGACCTGATAAAACAGGGTAATTATATCAAAGACTAAATTAAGACCAGGAACATCTCAAGGACACATGGTCTTAGATCACCAATCTTTTTTTTTTTTTTTTTTTTTTTCCCTGCCTCAAATGCCCCTTTGACTTTATAGGGGTTAGTGGAGAAGCTCTGCCAACAGAACATTCTCTCATGACTCTGTTTAGATCTACATATGATACCTACATATGAACCACCTGACAAGCTCCCTGTGGGGAGTGTCTGGACCCTGGATCAAAAGAACAGGACAGTCCCACGTACAAATCTAAAACAGTTGTCTGTGTGAGTCAACAAGCAGAATTTGTTCTTGGCTAAAACAGAGAGCTGCTGGATATTTTTTCCTTGGTGCTGTAATTCTAATTCCCTTCTCCTACCCATTTCCCACCATCCTTCTTTCTCTTCACCTAGAACAGCTGATATATGAACAGTGAACATTAAGGAGAGAGTTGGGTTGCAGGCAATACTCTATTTAAGAACAAAATTAAGTTTTTTAATACTCATTAATATTTTTACATGGGAGATCAGTTCTCAGACTCAGAGGAATTTGACAGATAGTGAGACCCATTGCCCACTGGCACCTTCATCTCTCACACACACAGAGGACACTAACCTCCAAAATCAGCAGGCTGGAAACTCAATTCCCAGTGTTGGGACATGGCGATGCTGAGTGATGGTTAGGCTGTGAGGGCTCTGCCTTTATGAATGGATGACTACTGCTGTCACAGGAACACATTAATTGTCATGAGTAGATCCTTTCCATCTCTGTCACGTGCACACTATATGCCCTCTGCCTTCTACCATGGGATGGCATAGCAAGATCCTTAACTAGATGTAGGCTCTTTAATCTAGGACTTAATCTTTAGAACCATGATAAATAAATCTGTGTTCTTTATAAATTGCTTAGTCTCAAATATCCCTGCTATAGATACACAATGCAGACTAAAGCAGAGGGGTTTTGTTCCTTAAAAACGAGAATCTTTGAGACAATGCCTCTCACCTTAGCCACTCACTCACTATTATGGCCTGAATCCAAGATGTCACTCATAGACACCTAGTTCGAATACGTGGTTCCCAGATTCTCGTGCTATTTTGAAGGCTATGGGACCTTTAGGAGGTAGAATATGTGGGAGAGGTCTTTGAAGATTCTAATCCCTGGTTCTGGCTGGTGTTCTCTGCTCGCTGGTCCACACCATGTGAACTACCACAAACTGATAACTTCCACTGCCATGTCTCCCCCACTGTAACGGATTGAAACCATGAGGCAAATTAAACTTCTCCTCCCTTCCACTGCCTCTGTTAGGTATGGTGTCACAGCACAAAACAAGTGGCTAACATAGCCACAGTTGATGCTGTCACTCCTGTGTCAGAGGTTACAATGAAAGCCATCTCAGTGAAAGCAGGGAGCCCAGAGTCAGCACCCTATGGAGAGCAAATTAGAACCCCAAAAGTACATCATACAAACTTGTAGTGACATTTGTTAGCCGGGTAATGTTCTAGTGAATGTCTTTCAACCAACTGTCCTGGGGGAACAGAACCCCTCTCCCCAAGCATTTGCCAGTTTCTGTAGCATAAATAGTTCCTTGTTGCTGCTTTTAACATGAGAGTGAAGAACTGAGTTTGCAGAAGATGCTCACAGCTGGCTTGTTAGAGCTAGGACAGCATCCATGCACCCTGTGTCTTTGGGGCTTGTAAGGACCTCCCCACTCCCTTTCATGACTTCGTTCTCATTAGCGCATTGTTGAATTAAAATTTTGGGGTTCTGTTGTTGTGATAAAACACCATGACCAAAAGCAACTCTTAGAAGAAAGAGAGAATTTTTGGCTTATGGCTCCAGGGGGTTAGATCATAATGGCAGTGAAGGCATGGCATCAAAAGCAAGAAACTGGCTGATCACATTTCAGCCTCACACAGGAATCAGAGAAAGGACCAAGTAGGGCGTGACTATAAAACATGGCCCACCCGCCATGTTATGCTTCCTCAGTTAGGCAGCAATTCCTGAAGGTTCCCAAAAACTGCCACCAACTGGGGACCAAGTATTTAAATGCAGGCACCTGTGGGAGCCACTTCTCATTCAATCCACAGTTGAGTGTTATTAGTTCTGACTTTTACTTTGAACCAGTTCAGATTTCTTCAAGAAAAGGCACGGCATAGTTGCTTTCTTTAAATACAGCCTTGGACTGGTGAGATGGCTCAGTGGTAAAGGTACCTGCCACCAAGCCTTGATGACCACAGCTCCATCCTCAGGACCCACATGGTAGAAGGAAAGAAGTGAGTACACAAAATTCCCTTCTAGTCTCCACATGCACACCAAGGGACATGTGCACACACCCTATAAGCACACGTACAACTAAGTGAATAAATGTAATAATAAGAACATTAAAATACAGCCTCTCTGAGACCTGGAGTCTCAAGTTCTCAATCAGCAAAATAGTAATATTATTATTGTCTCATGTAACAATCCATGGTGGCTAAATATTGTGCCACAATGGCAAGAACATGGGATTTGCCATCGAGCTGAGCTGTGGTGGATAGACCTCTATTGACAGAATGCAGATAATGAACCTTAGATTACCTTCCACACATGCTGGGTCAGTTGTTCCCAGTAATCAGGCTCAGTGTTGGCCACATCCATGAAAACCAAAGCTAGTAAAGCCTCCCAAATAGATATCACACCTTTCTCAGGCCCAAGATCCCTTTCCTGAAGAATCGCAGTGCCACCTCAGCTATAGATGGAGGCAGCACACACCTTGCCCTGGCTTAAGGAGACCCTTCTCCACACCAGGGTCCAGACCATGGGACCACAAGTCCTTTATTCCCAAGTCTACATTGAATGGGGCTCTTGTCACTTTAGGTTTTGTTTGTAAGTCACAAATGTCTCTAGGCATTGTTTTCCTCTGTGGACTTCCATGAAGCATGTGCACCCATCAACAGTAGGAAGCAATGTCCTTCACTGGTATGCAGTGGGTGTATCAAGAGAGTCACCTGTTCAAGCTCAGCTTCAGCACAAACCCTTCTAATGCCTATCTCTCTGGTGTCTTGATAACAAGCTTCCAAGAAACTGAGTGAGCCTGGCCAAGTTTTCCCCTCACTCTCTTCAGTCCCACTGTTCCTCACCCTTGGCTTGGAAGACACTCAGTCCTAGGCCCTATTAGCCTTTGAGAACCAATAAACCAACATTAGTATGAATAAATGTCCCACTCCTGGCCTGTGAGGAGAGCCTTCAAGACTAGACTAAGCCTACATCTCACAGCCTCCTCAGTAGTCTCTTTCATTTGGGACAAGACCCTTCCAAAGCTCTTAGTCATATATGTCTGCTCTACACATTGCCAGTGACTTTTGTATTGCTGTGATAGACTACCTGAGCAAAGAAAGTCATGGAGGAAGGGTTTGTTTGACCCTCCAGTTTAGAAACTGCAGCTTACTTGGGCAAAGCATCATAGCAGCAGCGAGTTGAAGAGTTCTCCAGTGAACTGCAGATAAGCAGTAGAAAAGGAATTTACATCGCAGGTGACAGAAAACAATGGAGAAACACAGTAAGAGGACCAGGGCAAGACAAAGCCCCAGGCATTAGCCCTAGATAAACTCCAACTGAGCCACATCTCCTAAACTTTTTACCACTTCCCAAAACATCACCTGTTATGGGAGGTGTGCAAAATACATTCAAAACACAAGCCTGCAGGGGTACTTTATAACCACAACACATTTGAAAGGTTTTTTTTTTTAACATGTTTGTGGAGTGCAATATGACATTTCAGTATACAAATACAATGTGTAGAGGTGATCAGATCAAGGTTATTGGTATATCCCTTCATCTCAAACACTTCTCACTTCTTTGTGTTGAAACACACTCCAAAGCCTCTCTACTAGTTACTTTGAAATATTCACTGATTGTTAACATAGTTTCCTACTGGGCCTTAGAACACCAGGAGTTATCCCCTCCTGCCCAGTTGTACCTTCTTTCTCCCCACTAGCCATTCTCCTTCCCAGCCCCTCAAAGACACTGTTCTACTGCATCCTTCTGGTAAATCACCTCCTTAAAGATTCTATATGTGAGAGCTGTAGGATTTTTTTTTTTTTTGGCTTTCCCAGTCTGGCTTATTTCGCTTAACACAATGCCCTCCAGAAATCTGAGCCACAGATTTCTTTAAGAGAAATCTCACCCAAAAGTCCGAAAACAGATTTTAAAAATAGAATTGTCCCTTGACGGCTTCTTTTTAAGTCTTTTTTAGTTCTCATATATATATATATATTTTTTTTTTTTTAAATGAGAACTTAAAACTGGTTGGATTACAATGACAGTCCAAGAGCTCCATCCAGATTTGGTTTGATCCTTCACTGGTAGGTGAGGACTTGACACCGGTCTTCAAAAACCTAAGTCTTGGTGAGCAGAGTTTAAAAATGGCTACTCATCAAAGGAATTGGAGAGCTAGGGGCAAGAAAAGCAATGAGGGTCTCCAGCAGCTACTCAGGTCACACAAGAAAGAGGAAGACCTGAGCCAGCCTTACACATGCTTTGAGACTCATATACACTAGGACAGATTGGATGTGGGAGTCACAAAAGAGAACAAAGATACCTCTGATTTTCCAAGTTTATATGATGAAGAAAATTAAGTTGCCACCCATAGAAAGAGTTCTTGGGAAGAGAAGGAATTATATACCCAGTTCAGGGCATTCTGTATATTTTGTTTGCTCTAATTTAGCTAGGGGAGGTCACTGACCAGAAGGCAAAAGGCCCAAACAATGGCCTTGTCATTCCTTATGAGTACACAGCCAGGAGACACAGATCACAAAAGTACATGCCAGTTGCAAGGGAATGAGACCCTAGGCTATGAGATCTACTCACCCCATAGTCATTGGCAAACGGAAAAGTTCATTCTTCCAAATGAAAAGGATTTCTCTCTGCAGACAGAGCACTTCTTGGGACATGCACCAACAGCAGTACTGGGTTCGGGCTGAGCACTGTCAGATCACAGAGTTGGTGGATGTTGACTGAAGACATACTATATCGAGGTAAACCTAGAGAAGTGAAATCGCTGGCTCCCCTTAGCAGGCACCATGTGTTCTCCTGAGTGAGCCCATTTGTTTATCTCTGAGTGGCCCACAGGCAGTTACTTCAGGCAGCTATGACTGGAGACTCTGTGCTCCATGACCCAAGTTGGATACACTTGGCTGCCATAGTTCAAAAGCTGCTCCAGGAAGTTCTTCTGGTGCCAATCTTCTTTCTCCCTCTGTTTGTCACTGGATCACCAGGGAAGGCAGATGGTGCCCTGCAAACACATCTATAAACCAGGCAAATGTGACTCGTGTTGATCATGGAAAGCCAGCATCAGGCACGGCATCACCAGGGACCACTCAGTGGATGATAGTGGGAAGGAAAGCAAACTTCTGCTCAACCCAGAAGAAACCTCAGTGGCTGTACACCTAGGTCTGAAGCCCTCCTTCCCCCATCATCAGCTGTACCCCAGTTTACACATTTTTCAAAGGGGAATATAATGAATCCCTCCTAAGCTTGAGTACAAGCATGGAGAGAGAGGCACATGGGTGTATCAATGCATGCCCTGTAAGTATTGACTAACTTTAGATCCCATTCCACCAAGGAGTAGGCTGCCCAGGATTAAGAGGTGCTCTATCACATGACTTTTCACTTAGGATTTCAGCACCTTGGTCAGTTACAATTGGGGTTCAGTATGAGTTGGGAGGAGATTTTCTGTTGTTGCTGTTGATTTGGTTTTGGTTTTGTGAGACAGGGTCACATTATGTCGCCTTGGCTGACCTGAAACTCGCTGTATAGACCAGGGTGGCCTCGAACTCAAGGAGATATACCTGCCTCTGTTTCTGGGTGCTGGGATTAAAGGTGTATGTCACCACACCCTGATGGAGGAGACTGTTTTGCACACTCTAAAGCCACTTTCATGACTCAGCTGGAATTAGGGAGTCTAGCATCTCCATCACACTCCCTCTGCCAGCATTCATGGGGCACCTCTATATATGAAATATCATTCTCCATGGTGAGGAATTCTAACCCACAGACAGTACATCCAATGTGGCCAGGCTCGAAAAGACCCTGGGAGGGGGACACTGAACAGGTTACATGCACTTTTGGACCCAGAGTTTCCTTTCTCTCTGTCTAAGGAACTGGAAGATCTTTAAACCTCTCCAAGCTGCTTGACCAAGCATGTCTCCAGACCTGCTCCAGAAAACACACCCTGCCAAGCAGGGTGCTGCTTACAAGATCTTTTTAATTTTTTCTTTCCATTTCCACTCTATTTCCTAACCAAGAAATGAACAACCCCAAGAGAAAAATCAGCTCTCCTTTCTCCACCTCTCTCTGTCTGTCTCCACCCCTCCCATCTCCCTCAGATTCCTTCTTGCCCTCCCTTCTTTCTCCTCTCTCCCCACCACCTCAAGCTTTTATCATTTTAAGCTGCACGCACGCCATTCTTCAGGGGATTAAAGTCAAATTTAGTCTTCTGCAATTGTTATTACCTACCCCTTGGCTTATGAGATGCATTTGCCTGCATTTGTAATGCATCAATAACTTCCCCTCTCCTCCACTGGAAAACAATGCATTATATTAAATAGCCTGTGTCTAGCCTTGTATTGAAACAGACGATAAATTAGGACTTCCAGCTCTTGGTTTTTTACTGATTCCTAAACCTGCCAGTTACATGCCTGTCCGCCCCGCTGAACATTCTCTCTGAAGCCGAGAATGCACAAAGCTCTTGTTCACTGGCCCTCCTGTCTCCATCACTGCTGCCTGCTGTCAGTTTCACACCACCAAGCAGATTGTAATTGGCAGGATGAGGTGCAGGAATAGGCAACAGTATGAATATGCGGTTTTCAACACACACACACAATCCCCCACAACACACACACACACACACACACAGAGAGAGAGAGAGAGAGAGAGAGAGAGAGAGAGAGAGAGAGAGAGAGAGAGAGAGCCTGTCTTACAACCTTTTACAGACTTGGGGACTTGGCATGGGAAGATGTGATCAGAATTACAAGGGCCTGCCTGAGTTCTCCAGCCCACGGATTAGAAGCTGAGAAAGGAAACACAGTACAATCAGCTGGCAATGTCAACCTGATCCACAGTAGGGCCTGCTTGGTCCTGGACAGATGATGTGGCTTTAGAAGTACACAGTGCTGGGAATGGGCCCTGAGACCTGAGATCTACAAAGTGTCCCAAGGGTCAGCATGTCCTGTGGGCAGTCCTAGAATGAATGGCAGAACACTAGAAGGAGGAATCTAGCTCACAGAATCTTATCAGAGAAATGAAATTCCACCATCCATCTGGCTGCCTCGGTCATTTTACTTGTTTAGATACAGAGTCACATGTCTTCAGGCTGTTCTCAAACTCACTATGTAGCTGAGGAGGACCCTAAGCTTCTGACCCTCCTGAGTGCTGAGATTGCAGGCCTGATTTCTGCAGAGCTAGGATCTAACCCAGGACTTTGAGCATGCTAGGTAAGCACTCTACCACCTGAGCCACACCCTCAGTCCATCACTGCCCAGTGACTGGGTCACCCAGCAGGGCTTCTCATCATTGGTACTACTGGCCTTTTACTCTCTTTGCTGGAAAGGCATTGTGTACATTTGTAGGATAGTCCCCCAGCAACCCTGGCCTCTGCTCACCAGATGCCAGTAGCATCAAAACTATCTCTAGGGGGCTGGAGAGATGGTACCACAATTAACACCACTTTCTGTTGTTCCAGAAGACCCAAGTTCATTTCCAGGACCCACATCAGGGGTCTCACAACCATCTGTAACTCCAGCTCCCAGGGATCTGATGCTTCTGGCCTCCACAGGCACTTGCACTCATGTTCATATATCCACACACAGTCACGTACATAGTTTCATGTAATTAAAAAAATAATAAAATGTTTAATAAAAAAAACTCTCTTCAGACACTGTGGAACAGCCCTTGCAGGGCACAACTGCTCCACAACAGTAGAGATGTGTCTAGTCTCCATCAGCACACAGTCACAGCACTTCAGAACCAATAAGGACACATTGTTCCCCTCGTCCAAGGGCTTGAAATCAAGGATCAAGGTGGTGGCAGGTCTGGCTTCCTCTGAGGCCCCTCCTGGTTGGCCGATGGCTGCCCTCTTGTGCCTCTTTGTGTGGCCATTTCCCTCACTTAGGCACACCATTGTGTCCCACCCTCTCCTTGGAAGGATACCAATCTCACTGGATTAATTCTCCCCTGATGGAATCATTTTAACTTAACCTCTGCACAGGCTTGTCTGCAAACACAATCACATTTGGACATATCAGAAGTTGGAAATTCAACTGACAAGTTGGGGCGGGGAGGGTGGTGGTACACAACTTAGCCCATCATAAGAAGGGAAGGCAAAAAGACAGAAGGGGGAGTTTGTCATGGAGAGGGCACACGCCTCTCAGGCCCACAACACTGTGAAGGATCAGTAACTCGTGACAGACTCTGGCAGCTTGTCCCTTAAACTGAGGGCTGGTGGCAGGCATATCCCAAGCAAGTTGAAAGTGACACGTTTCTTCTTTCAGAAAGAGGGACTCTTGAGGCTTACTGGAAAACACACTTGTTAAACTGGGGTCATTTGACTGTTTTGGACTAAAATTCAAGCAGCCCCACAGTTGTTAGAATTAAAAACAGTAATTTTCACATCAGGCAGACAGGGCCTCTGACCCCTAGTCCTGTATGAACATTAATAGTTTAAAAATAAATAGCAAAATGAGTAGATTTCTCCCACTGTGAAGGAGTTCTGGACTACAGTCTGATTTAAATCCTCATCTTCATGAAGTGTGGAGACGCTTGGGGCCCCCACAGAAATCCACATGGAAGACAGAACGGCTGCACTGAAAATGCACAAGGGATCTTGGACAAGTACTAGTTTTGACCCCCACAGTTCTGTTCACCTGGCTCTCATACAGCTTGAATGGCAAAGCAGTCTTCTTCAACCAGTGTGGGGGTGGTGGGAGCCCACTCTTTGGCCTTGGGTTCTGGCAGTGACTCTAAAAATGTACAGTCAAGAGAAGGTCACCAGGCCATCCTTCCCAGATAAAGCGGGTCAAACCTGAAGCCTACACAGGAGACTGGGTTCTCTGAAGATAGATGAGTCCCCAGTGCTTACTCAACACCCAGTCTAGTTACAAAGTGAGCTACAGGTTGGTAGGAGATTCCATTTCAAAGAAAACAGGGAACCAGATGAGAAACAACACTCAAAGTCACCATCTTGTCTCCACCTACACACACACACACACACACACACACACACACACACACACACACACACACAAAGACTTCAAAACTCCTATTCTATTCTCCTTTGGACTTCTAAGTCTGAACTTCTCCAATGGATGCTTGTCTTTGCAGCAAAGATTCATTAACATGGGGGAAAAGATTATTTTTTAAAAGCAGACAGAAAACTGTAGTCTCTGTCAATCACTAGCTCTTGCAAGGAGTGTTTGCTTATTTTTAAATCCTTTCTATTTCTAGAATGTGCAAAACACTAAGAGGAAAAACCACTTCCTGGGTGCTGCCCAGCCCAAAGCTGCAAAACTCTTCTTCTTGGGGAAGGAATGGCCTCCAGCAGGACTCAAAACACATTGCATAAACCTGGGTCAGAGCAGCTAGGGTGTGTCTCTGAGCTGGCAGCAGTCACAAGCTGTTGGCTCCCAGCCATGACAAGCAAACACAGAAACTGAATCACATGGGCTAGAAAGATAGCTCAGTGGTTAAGAACACATGCTCCAGAGGACACATGTTTAGTTCCCAACAACCACATTAGGTGGTTCTCAGTCACTTGAGGGAGACCCGACAAGGGTACCAGATATCGTGTGCAAAAGCACACACAAGCATACACACACACACACACACACACACACACACACACACACACACACGACTAAACAATAAATAAATCTTTTTTTTTTTTTTAAGAACAGATCACAATCTGGCCTGGTGTCATTACTTTTGTTACCTCTGACAATAAAAATGTGAGGATTGAATCCTGTATGTCTAATTATTTAATGTTACAAACCTATTAGTCCACAATGACCTGAAAATATCATTTTATTTCTATAGCCTTTCTAGAGATATCTGAGAGGACTGGTCTGCAGGGAGGGTAGGTATCAGTTTAATGTCAACAACAGTTACTATAATTGTGTTGTTTATTAGACACAAGTTCTGCTACTAAAACAACATCCACATTTATTTCTCATGGCAGCCATTGCTCTGATTTCACAGGAGAGGAAACTGAGGCACCAAGAAGATGAATTGATTTTCCGATAATGTACAACTGACTGGCCATGGGGATAAAATGATAATACAGGCACCTTTGTCCAAATCCTTGTTAGCAATCACCTCTGATATAGACTCTGCAATAAAATCTAAAACAAGTCAATTCCTGTGTAAGTGATAAAGTGTTTGGAGGGACAAAAAGCATAAAATAATTAACACCAAACCTGAGAAAGTAAGTCCCTGTGGGGGAGAGAAGGTTGGGAAGTATATGGTAATCACTCATGTCAGGTTTCCCAAGACTGAATATGCTGCATGCTCTGAAGTTTTGTTTATTATGTACAGTATTCTGTCTGCATGTATCCCTGCAGGCCAGAAGAGGTTGTGAAACATCATATGGTTGCTGGGAATTGAACTCAGGACTTCTGGAAGAGCAGCAAGTGTGCTTATCCTCTGAGCCATCTCTCCAGCCCATGCTGCATGCTCTAAACTAGTGAATGATATAGGTGGGTGTGCAATTTGCTACTGGGTGTATTACACAAATTTCTTCTTTTTAAAAAATAAAATATTTATTATTTTCTGTATAGGGGTGTTTTGCCTACATGTATATATGTGTGCTGTATGTGTGTCTGGTGCCTGCAGAATCTAGAGAAGGTGTCAGATCCCCTGGGATTGGAACTACAGATGGTTGTGAGTTACCATGTGGGTGCTGGGAATCAAACCCAGGTCTTTTAGAAGAGCAGCCAGTGCTCTTAACCACTGAACCATCTCTCCAGCCCCACATAATTTTGTATACACATATATGTACATATTGTAAGAGTAGCTTAAGCTGCCAAACAATAGCACCCAGGGTTGAGTAAGCAGGGACAGCCATCCTCCAGCTAGAACATGATGCAGGGGAAGGGAGGTTACAAAGACCTCAAGTCTCTTCCTGCAGTCCAGAGTCTAAGATTCTACCTTAAGTCACCTTCTAGAATTCTCAGGAATGAAGAAGGCCATATAGCCTGAGATTTTGAACCAACACTTCTAAGAAAGCACTGAAAAATTAGCATTTAACTCACAGAATTAAGAAATTATGTGACTTACTCTGAGAATTTTCACTGAATGTGGTTTATGTCTTAATCCAGTGTGGTAACACAAGACATACTCAAGGAACCTGGTGGACTAAAATGTTGAACTACGGTGGACAAGAAGTGGTTTTTAACTACCAGTTACCTAGAAATTGACCAGCCCGTGTCCTATCCTTCTTACCATATATTTGATATCAGGAAATTCAACAGTCTTGAGGATTATTCAACAGTGCTGTGGTCAACTGTGTGTGACTCATCACATTCCCTCATGGGAAGGTGGCTTCTGGGATCCTGTGGATGACTCTCAGCCCAGTGAGGAGGGCACTGAGAAGTTGCCCTGCCTCTTCTGAGACAGGTGGACTTGACTCTTGACAGCCATGACCTCCAAGAGGAAGCAGGCTCCTCCCAGTCTTCTGGGCCCTGTGTAGTAGGGTTGTATAAGCATTGTCATCAGTTCTCTGTTCCAAGGGGAAAATATCATTAGGAACTTTATTGTAAGATGATTGTGAATTTAGAAGTCATGTCTGGGGCTCCTAAGGTTATGCAATGCTTCAAGGAATTTATCCAGCAAGACTGACCCAGGGAGTTAAAAGGTGCCCCAATGCCCTCATCTGAAATACCCCCTACATCTGTGCCTACAACAGAGTTAAATGGCAATACCTCTGGAGTCCATGGATAGCAACCCAGAGATGAGTTTCCCTCCATGTGGGATCTATGTGCACAGGTTTTCTTTCAAAAGACTTCTTATGTGTCTGGAGAGATGGCTAGTGGTTAAATTAGCACACACATGGCAGTTAACAACCATCTTTAACTTCATTTCCAATGCCTTTCTCTGGCCTCCACAGTCACTGCACAAACATACAGGCAGGCATGCCCATACACATAAACTAAAAATAATTCTTAAAAAAAAAGAACTCTTAGCAAAATGACAGGCTGTCTAGAAACATAGCTATAAATGAGAGCCAGTCAATACCTTGGGGAAAGTACAGTACTAATATTGAGAAGAAATCTAAATCAGGGTTTTGCATGGAGGAACAATAGTTGGATAATCCACCAACATCTAACTGGCCAAGAGTTACTAGGACAGCCCTATGATGGCTAGTTATGATGCCTAACTTGGTATAGTGACTCTCAGTGAACCTCTGAATAGTCTTTTAAGATGTACATGCTAGACTATACCCAAGACCAATTACATGAGAATTTCTGTATCAGTATTTTTGAAAAGGTCTCCAAGTGGTTGCTAGGGTGGCTTGGATTGAAAACTGCTGCCTGGGTTAACAAAACTTCATTACCTGAAGAGCTAAATACTGCTTTTAAAGTAATTTGATTTTTTTTTAACCTCAAGCACCAGAAGAGTCCTGTTGGTCTGGTAACATTTCCAAACAACAGCAACTGATGAACTGCTACTAATGTTCAGGACCTGGAATTAGACATGACTCCTGTACATCAGATTCATCTCCCTAGACAGAGGCTTGTATCATAGATTTCTGAGAATAAGGTCTGAGCAAACAAGAATCAGAGCTAGGTTGGCCTCAGCTGGGCATGCAATGCTGCAGAAGAGAAGAAAGACAAATGGACAGGTTCATTTCCACATCCATGCAAATGTTTACTAAGTGTGCAGTAACTGGGCTAGGTGCTGGAGAGTATGAGATTAAGAAAAGGTGATGGATGACTCCATAGGAACTGACAGTCTAGTGGAGTGAAGGAAAGGGAGATGAAACTTTCCATCAAGGATGACAGGTAGCACAGAATGACAGGCAGGGACTCCTGGAGTCAGAGTTTCCAAGCCAACGGACAAGAATGAGAAAGAGCATGCCCAGTCTTGTGAAACCAAGTAACAGGAAACACTGAAAGAGTAGGCAAGGGACTGATTATAAAGACCCTTGGGTGTCAGCTCAAGACATTGGATGTAACCTTCAATGATGGGGGTTGCTGAAAGGTTTCAAGGAGAGAACTGGCATGGTTAGAATCTCATGGAATCTCGTTCTAATGATGCATCTGACTGTTCAAAATGTAGTCCCCAGCACGACCAGCATGGTCCCAGAGCTTGTTCAAAACACAGATCCCAAACACACCAAACCAAAACCCATGTGTTTGTGTAAGCCATGGGTGGATGTCAATTGACTTCCTCAATTTTAATTTTTGAAATGAAGTCTCTCACTTAATCTAGATCTCAACAATGATCAGCTAGGTGGGCTGGCCAATGAGCTATAAGAATCCACCTTCTCTGCCATTGCAGCCCCACCAGCATGGGGATTACAGAGATGCCCTGCCAGTCCCTGTCTTTACATAGGTCCTTATATTTGTGCACCAGGCACTTTACTATTTCCCCAGCCCCAGGATCTATACTTTAGACAAAGTGTCCAGATTCAGTTGTACATGGAAATTAGAGACACATCAGTAAAGAGGTAAGCTTCTCATTTGAAAGATGTGATGCTTTTTGAAGTCTACTTACAAGACAATAATAAACTTTAAGCCTTCTCATCAAACAGCATCTTAGCAGCTGCCACTGTCTCTACTTATAGACTAAATATACTTCTAAAATATCTGTGCAATAAGCTCCTGGAGTACAATGAAGTGACAGAGAAGCAATAATATGGACAAATGAGTCAAGAGCATGATGGGGAAACCCACAGAATTAGCTGACCTAAGCTAGTGAGAGATCACTGACTTGGGTCTGACAAATGGAACCTGAATAAGATCTAACTAGACTCTCTTAATATAGGTGGCAATGGTGAATCTGGGACAATATATGAGGCCACTGGCAGTGGGTCCAAGATCTAACTCTAATGCACAAACTGACTTAGTGGGTCCCATTCTATATGGAGAGATACCTTGCCCAGCCTGGACAGAGGGGTGTGAGGGTGGAGTGTTGCCTTGGTCCTGCCTCAATGAGATGATGGGACAGACTTAGTAGACTTCCTAGGGGAGGCCTTTCCCTCTCCAAGGAGCAGATGAACTGTGGAGTGGGGGAAAGTGGGGGAGCAGGAGGAGAGGAGGGAGAGGAAACTGGGGATGGAATGTAAAAAATAAATTAATTAAAATATACAGGCAATGAGTGAAATATTGAAGCAATTCTTGTTGCAGTCATAACTATGGTCTGATAAGCACAGGCCATTGCACTAAAATATACAATGTTTTGGGTATGTTCTGAGTGTGTCCCTCAAGGGTTCTTGTGTTGGAACCTTGGTCCCAGTGTACTGATGTGAAAGGTGATAGGACCTTTTAAAGTTGAGTTCTAGTGAAGGTAATTAGGTCACAGGGGACACTGCTCTAGGATGATGCTCTGGGATGATGGTTAGTAAAAGAGCCATACTAGCATGGCCATGGTCTCTCCCTGGCTTCCTGCATCACCAGGTGACCTTTTCTCTCAAATATATATTCAAGCCATGATACATTCCTCATAATGTGCTACACCCCAAGGCCTTCACCAGAACCAGTAACATGCCCTCTGAACATTCCTCCTCAAAAACTGAGCTCTCTTTCACAAAGTTCCAAGTCATATATATTTTGTTATAGCAAGGATAAATAGACTAATACAATATCTATTGTAGAGGAAAGCTCCCTGGATCTGGTGTTTGGATAATGAGATGTGGACTTTCCCTCACTTACCTCAAAGCTCTTGAATAAGATGGGCACAGCCCTGGTGGGGGCACTCATCAAACCAATTACAATCAAGTGTGGATGCTATAGTAGCTGGTATGGTGCACTGAGCAGTTGAACTGGAAGTGGCTGTGTCTTGATGTGGTCTCTACTGCAGAAAATCCCCTTGGATGACATGCAGTATTGACAAGGGGACTCAACCAGACAACACAGACTGAGACCTGGGGAACACTCTTTCATCTGGAAAATGCATGGCCTTCTCCCTAGAACAGAATCTGGAAGAATTTTGGGAGGGGGGTGTGGTCTACTAGGTAAGAAGTGGGGGGGGCTAAAAGGACAAACAAGCAATTAATCTATAAATAAGCACAAGTGTACCTCATCTTTAACAATCAGTGTTATTGAATAGGGCTTACAAATTGGGCTTGGGTTAAATGAAAACTATTTTAAGCCCATTTGGGGAATTTTCTATTTAAAGGAATCCTTTGTGGATAATCACCCACTAATGAAGCTTTTGTTAAATCTAGAATTCTACAAGGCTGAAGTTCCCAAACTGACTGTTCCAGGAACATCGCCACCAAGATGCTTGTCTGTGCCTGGAAACAGTGTCTAGGGGTAGAGGAACCCACTCTAAAAAGCAATCGGACCTGCCCTTGGGGAAATGGGTGGGCAGGCAGGAAAAGAAAAGAAAAAGTCATAGCAAGTGGGAGTGGCAGGTGCTGGTGGAAAAAGACAGGTGTCTTGATGGACAGCATAGGAGGTGGGCCAAAAAAAAGCTGAGTATCTTAGGGTTTCTGTTGTTGCTATGATACGCCATGACCAGAAAGCACTCTGAGGAGAAAAGGCTTTATTTGGCTTACACTTCAACATTGCTGTTCATCACTGAAGAGAGTCAGGACAGGACTTCAAACAGTACAGGGTCCTGGAGGCAGGAGCTGATACAGAAGCCATTGAGGGGTACTACTTACTGGCTTGCTTCTCAGCCTACTTTCTTATAGGACCCAGGACCAGCATCCCAGGAATGGCACCACCCATCATGGGCTGGGCCCTCTGTCATTGATCACTAATTGAGAAAATGCCTTGCAGCTGGAGCTCATGGAGGCATTTCCTCAACTGAGGTTACTTCCTCTCTGATGACTCTAGTCTGTGTCAGGTTGACACACAAAGCCAGCCAGTACACTGAATAACTAGAGCCAGAAAGATGCTCAGACATAAAGGTGCTTGCTGCCAAGCCTGAGGATCTGAGTTTGATTCCCAGGACCCATATGGTAAGAGAGAACTGACTCCCAGAAGTTGTCCTCTGACCTCCATGAGTACATCATGGCATGCATGCATATACACACACATTTACACATACACAAATACACATACAAATGCACATATGTGTGCATATATATGCATAAATGTAAAAAACAATTAGCTCCAAAGGGCGAGTGGCCAAAAGAATGGGGAGATATTGCTTGAATCATGATTAATCCCTCTCTTCCCTACTTCAAGACCTCTAGTGCTAAGATGCATCATGGATGGGAAAGGGGCTCATAAGGCCCAATCCCTCCCTGAAGGACTGTAGGTAGTTAATGGCTGTTTGTGCAATGGATGGTGGGGTTTCTTCAGTGGTGTAGCCACTGACAAATCGACAGTACTCCAGTAAATAACTCCCCACCCATGCTCATGAAAACAACCCCAATTAAACTCAATGGCTCACAAGGTGGTAGGGGCAGGGGGATGCACAGGAGGAGGAGGAGGGAGACCTATTGGAAGAACAATTTTGGTAGGAGAAGG
The DNA here is from genome assembly GCF_943737965.1 of Phodopus roborovskii. Lineage (NCBI taxonomy): Eukaryota > Metazoa > Chordata > Mammalia > Rodentia > Cricetidae > Phodopus > Phodopus roborovskii. The sequence continues at coordinate 48,610,977 of NW_026126511.1, read as the reverse complement.
AATTCAGTGAAATAGGTTCCTGGGTGACAAAGACCAAACTTTAGGGTTATCAAAATGTTTCAGACTTAAATTCAATCCCTAGGATTCACAGAAAAAAAAAGTCAGTTGTGATGGCAGGCATTAGTAACCCCAACACTCCTACTTCAAGATGGAAAGCAGAGACAGGAGAACTGCCCAGAAGCTCATAAGCCAACTAGCTTAGAGTATGTAGCACCACACAAAAGAGATGGACCCTGCCTCAAAAGGGTGGGAGGCAAGACCGACTCCTCAAAATTGTCCTCTGATCCCCCACATACACACAATGATGATAATAAATATGCACTAAAGAACAAAAAGTGGTTATATGAATATATAGGATTGTCGAAGTATTTTTTAAATCCTGAGTGCTGATAGCTGCAGTGTTTTTGAAATGCTAGTAATTCAATTACCTGTGGGGCATCTGTGAGTTCTTAACTAGCTAGAGAAGCATTCTAGTGGGAAGCAATGGGAGACACGAGTAATTTAGTGTTAATTGAATAATCCTGCATATCTTGACTCTCACTGCCAAAAGCAGACAGCCTCTGTGCTGTGTTTCCTGGAATGCATTCCCAGAAAAGATGGAGTCCAGATGGGAAATTGAAAGATGGGGAAAGCTAGGTAATTTGGAAAGGGAGGTAGGAAAAGGCAATCAGAGCCGAATCCAGAGGCATAACTACTTAGACTGTCTTTAAGTAATCGAGTGTAAGTCATGGACTTCAAACTAAAATAGCTATCAAGTGAGAGCCTGGTGTAGAATCTCTAAAAAAAGTATACAGGATGAGTAGGTGGAGAGTGAGAAGGCTCTAGTGCCCAAGAGTCATTTAGGATTATCACACTTGGCCACAAAATAGAGTATACCCTCTTTATAGCCCAAGTCTGAATACCAAAGAAATTGTCCATTCCTTTAAACGAAGTCTGAGTCTCCAGTGGGGTGGGGGTTGAGAATTTCTGTGTTGCTTTCATAGTTTACACAGGTGGCTAGGTGGCTATCTTAGTCAATAGAGTACTCGTAAGCACCTGAGCTCAATCCCAGGAACATGTGTAAAAATGCATGGCATGGAGCTGGAGAGATGGTTCAATGGTTAGGAATACTTGCTGCTTTTCCAGAGAACTGGGTTCATTTCTTAGCACCCACATGGCAGCTCACAACCACCTGTGACTCTAGGCCCAGAGAATCTCTTCTGACATCTGCAGGCACCAAATATGCATGAGATGCACAGACACACAATTTTTTTTAAAGTCCAGGTGTGGTGGCACATGCTTACAATCCCACAATTATGGAGACACAGTCAGCAGGATTCCCAGTACTCAGTGGCCAGCTAGTCTAACCAAATTGGTGAATGTCAAGACAATGAAAGCTCCTGCTTCAAAGGAAATTGTTGACCCAAAGTTGTCTCTGGCCTCCTCGTGTGCATACAAACATTTGTGTGTGCCCACATACACATGTACACAACCATAAAAATTAAAGGGTTTGCATGGCATAAGAAGATGGGGGAGAAAGTCAGAGTGGTAGCACATGCCTAAGAGCCTATCCAAAAAGCAGCCAGAACAGTCATGAGTTTGGGTCCACCCTGAGCCTTGTAGCAACACCCTGTCTCAAATTTTAAAAGATTAAGTAGACATAGAGAAATGATATAGTTTGATAAGTCAAATAAATTCTAAATATGCAAAGCAAGGCAAGTCTCAATTTAAATAAGTTGGAATTTAAAAAAAAATACTATGAGATCTCAGGGACATTATTTGATACTGCCATGACACCCATAAGCTGATGGACACAGAGGTCTTTTCAAAAGGGACATTCTGGGTGGTGTAGGATTTGGGGGATAGGGTAAACAGAAGTTTCCACATGTGTAGAGGTAAACCCCCTCCTTTCTACTTCCAGTCTTTTCCTCTATCAGATCCCTGGGAAGGTCTTAGAAAAGTGGAAGATGCAAATGTATCAGGCCAGTGAATCAGCAAAGAAATCAGAGGATGAATGAGAAGCCAATAGACGAGCTTATGGAAGGGTCAGAAAGGGGTTAAGTGGAGTTGGGAGAGGTTCTATTTAGATTGCAACCAAGATCAGCACTAGCTATTTCACCAAAGCTTTTAAGAGTCCATGTAACTTAGCAACTGACCTATGTTTGGGTTTTGTTTTCCTTTTTTTCCCATGTCAATTTCTCAGTAGTAACTATCAGGGGTAAAAATGCTTAGGGTAGTGTGTTAACTAAGTGATGGCAAGCAAAGAATTGAAATATGCCCTGTGCAGAATGTCACAGTAGTAACAAGACAGGGCAGGAAATAAGAGATAACAAAAAAGTCCAATTCTTGGGATCCTCAGAAAAACAAAATGAGGTTTCACACTGTCAAAAATGGCCTTAGGAACATGTCACAGACCAAGGTCCCCAGTAGGACCTTTGGAAATCAGCATCAAACCAGATAGCCTGGTCTTCAGAAACTCTGCATCTGTATCCCACATTCCCTGGGCCAGTGTCTCCCCAGGACTGAAGGGGATAGGAAAGAATTTATGCTCTTTTACCTGTCCCCAGGCTCCATAAGAACCCCGGCTTCCCTCCCCAGCATATTCATTCTTTTTTAGGGGACGTTTTGGTAGACCAAAGATGGAGGGTTCTCTGTTAGAAATGAGGCCCTGGAATGACAGTCATGTCATATTTTGAGAAACACACACACACAAACATGTGTCCTGGACCACTCCTGCCTGGGAGGTGAGCAGCAGGCATTCACTCTAGCAGTAGTAGGGACAGCTCCCAGGTTTCTCAGTCCTCACTGGAAAGAACGAATAGGCAGATCAGCACCACGCTGGTGGACAGCTCATAGCGGGCTTTTCTTTGCTGTCTGCCCAGACAAGGCTTCCACAGGCCATGGGACCAGGCAGGAGTACTGCTCACACTTGGCCCACACCCTCCCAGGACATCCACATAACTTCATTTTAGAGAGGTGGGTGCCTGAGCAGGTATGGCAGTCTGTGCCGCTTTAGACCTTCATGAGGCCACCAGAAAATCCAAGCCTGTTGTTTTGTTAAATAATGGTCTCATGATGGCTCCCTCTGCTCCAGGTATCACCTCCACACTCAAGAAAAACAAAGCAGAAGTAACTTTATAGCATTGTCGACTCTATTAGGAACACAGGCCTTCCTTGAAAATCCCAGTTAGACCTCACCAGCTAGGGCTGTCAGATGACTACTGTTAGCTATAAAGGAGGTTGGAAGTGTATCTAGATTTCCCACACTTTGTCATAAGATGAACAGAAGGAGGGCTGGAGAGATTGGCTCAGTGGTTAAGAGTACCTGTTGATCTTTCAGAGGATGTGGGTTCCATTCCTGGCACCCACTTGGTAGTTCACAACCCTTTTTAACTCTGGTTTCCAGGGAATCTGATGTCCTCTTCTGACCAAGTACATATGCAGTACATACATAGAAATGCAGCCAAAGCATTCACACATAAAACAAGGTAAATGAATCTAACTTAAAGATTTTAATATATGTTTAAGAGAATAACATAATCACATGGTGTGTCCTTTATAAGCCTCCACATCATGAGTATTCTCTCTCTCTCTCTCTCTCTCTCTCTCTCTCTCTCTCTCTCTCTCTCTCTCTCCCCCCATCACTCCAGCTTGTTTCCTGAACTTCCTCCTTGCTGCCTGGGGCCTCTGGGCCTGTCTTGAGTCTCAGCCTGTAAAGTGATTCTGGGAAAGAGAAATAATTGGTGGGACTCCTGCTAAGCTGTGAGCCCCCAGAGTGGTGTGGGTCCAATGTGTTGGTCCAGATGGAGCCATCCAGGAAAAATCATGAGGAAGGGCAGTCCCCTGATGATAGAAAACGGATGCATTAAGGAAGGGGCATCCTTCAGGAAGTGATCCATCATCCATGACATTAAAATGGAGCTGTGAAGAGCTAAAGGACAAGGACATACAGAAGGAGCTTCCTGGACAGTACCCAGAAAATGAAACCGGATGAGCTCTTTCTGTCCTATCTGGATCCGCTGCTTCTATCCACAGCCTCAGAGACCCCTTCCAGATCACAGGCTTGCCTAAAACTGGAGCTCTAATCCTTTAGCCTGATTAGATTCTCTTTTTGCTGCCTGACCTTTGCTCTCATAAGGAGCAACCTTACAATCCACACTCCCTTGTCTGTTGAGTAAGAAAATTCAGCCTGTCATTTAAGTCATTTACCTTGTCATCTTTGTTCCAAATCTTTGGATCCCTTTATAAGGATGTTTTTATTGGACTGATTAAAGTGACCAGATGTTTCTCCCTTCATTTTGGCATGGACTCCAGTCTATGTCTTGTTATAGTACCAGAGCCTTAGGCTAGGGATGAATAGGAAATAAAAAGCTCCAGAGCTGGAGAGATGGTTCAGTAGCTAAAAAGTACTTGCTGCTCTTCCAAAGGACCCAAGTTCAGGTCCTAGTACTTATGTCAGGTAGCTCTCAACCACCTGTCACTCCAGCTCCAGGAGATCTGGTGCCCTCTTCTAGCCTCTGAGGGTACCCTTCACCTCTGAGGATGACATACACACACACACACACACACACACACACTGCACATACACACTTCATACAGATACACATACTTAAAAGAGAAATAAATCATAAGTATAAATACATAAAAATAGACCAGAGTTCTCTCCTGCACATGGTTCTCATCAGCCCATGGGGTTTCCTCCATGGACAACCCTTCTTTAGCCACAGAGTTTTACATAGTTTGCAAGCCAAATCCCTATTGATTACTTCACTGAAACCCAACAAGATACAAAATGGGGAACCAATTTTCCCTCCCTCTTGAGAATTAGTCCCCTCTACTACCACCTAAGTGAAACCCATTCACTGGGCTGGGGGTGTAGCTCAGTGGCAGGGTGCCTACCTGGCTTGTGTGAGGTCCTGGGATCTATCCTCAGCACTAGAAAACAACAAAACAAAACAACACATCATTCTAGTGTCTTCCATATGTCTCAGCTCTTGAGACCTTAAGTTTTTAGACAGTTTGTGCCCACAAGGAAATAAATCCAAGTCCAAAAAAGACCAAGAAGCCATTCCCATCCAGGGAAACACAGCCAATGAAGACCATGGTGTCCTTTGCTCCAACACAAAGCAATAGCGGATAGCATGCTAAGTCAATTCCTAACTTAAAAACACATAAGCACACAGAGCTTAAATGGAAAGCATATGAGGCCCCCTCAAACCCACTGTAGGGCTGGGATGTAGGACTCCCAGGTCTCCAGCCTAGAAAGAGGTGACTGGGGCCTGAGGAGATGACTCAGTTTGTAAGGACCCAAGCTTCATCCCTGAGGACCCAGGTGAGAAAGTTGGGTGTGATGTTGCCAACCTGTAGTCCTGGCTCTAGAGAGATGGAGGCAGAGATGGGAAAGCCAGCCTAGCTCAGCCATCTATCCAGCCCCTAATTTATTTTTTAATAAAATAAAAATGTAGCTGGTATCTCCAAAACAATATCCAAGGTTGCCCTTTTGGCCTCAGTCTGCAAATGGATACCCCAACACACAGGAGTGTGTACTCACACTCGTGTACACAGAGGGAGAGAGAGAGAGAGAGAGAGAGAGAGAGAGAGAGAGAGAGAGAGACTGTTGTTTCTAAATCATTTAATGTGTATTATTTTGTTAACTGTCAGAACTGGCTATGGGAGTCCATACATTGCCTCTATACTTTAGGCATCTCAGAGTGGCTGGCAAGGAACAAACAGAGCCAGGATTTTGCTGGATCCTCCATGGCTTCTCTCTCATACATCACAAATCCCTCCATGGGACACCATAACCCTCTGCACATCCAGACTGTGCTGTGCAGCTCCTCCAGGCAGTCCTGGAGAAACCAAGTCCTGTACTTGGGACATGTGCAGGTCACCCACAGACACTGGAGCTGTTGTGGCTGCCACCGCAGCAGACATCCTGGTGGCCTTGCCAAAGTCTAGCCCTCAGTAGGGGAGGTGAGACAGATGGTGGTATTAGGAGATGGTGGCAGGGGGGCAGCTGGGGTCCTTCAATGAACAACAGCCAGAACGAGAGGATGGGTGAGGCTTGACAACTGGGAGGGGCCTGAGCTGGATCTGGAACCCTGACCTACTCACCCCAGGGCAGTTTTTATGTTTGAATCACAAACACGCTTCACAGTGGTGCACACATTGACTTGAACTTTATTCCTTGTTCTTAAAGTCCAGGACTGAGTCACCTTATACAGGAGACTCAGAAGAGTAGGTTTGTCTCATGGAGGCACTCGTTGCTCAGGTGAATTCCACCTTCCTGGAAATGTAAGGTAGTCATTGTCTGTTTTTGTGCTATGAGCATGAAATAAGGCAGGAGCAGGTTCAGGATGTGAAGGCAGCTGAGACTGAACCCTGGCTTTCTGGGATTAGTATAGCCCTTCAAAATTGTTCCAAAGTGACACAAGGACACCTGGCTTGGTGTTCTTTTATAAGCCCATCACCGGATGCTACACCAAGGGAGGGAAGAAAGGAATGGCATTTTAGATGAGGCACTTCCTTATTGCCAAGAACAAATCCCAGCCAGAAGGGCTAGCCCATCCACAACCAAGAGTCCTAGTTAAAGGTAAGTCTGGGTAGCATTTACCAGTGAGCTGGCTGATTTTATGTCAATTTGACACAAGCTAGAGTCACCTGAAAGTCACACCTCAGTTGAAAAAATGCTTCCATTGGATCCATTTTCTTAATTTGTGATTGATGAGGAAGAGCCCGTCAATGTGGTGGTTCTACCCCTGGGCTGTTGGGCCTGGGGGTCTATAAGAAAGCAGGCTGAGGAAGCCATGAGAAGCAAGCCAGTAAGCAGCACTCCTACATGGCTTCTACTTCGGCTCCTTCCTCCAGGTTCCTGCCAGGTTTGAGTAAGTCAAATAGACCCTTTCCTCCCCAACTCTCTTTTTGGCCATGGTGTTTCATCACAGCAATAGAAACCGTAACTAAGACACTCAGTATCTACTTCTGCTGTTCACCATCTTAACTAAACTTCTGTTAAGAATTGTAATCAGGTGGTGGCGCACGCATTTAATCCCAGCACTTGGGAGACAGAGGCAAGACAGAACCTGAGTTAGAGGCCAGTCTGGTCTACAGATCGAGTTCCAGAACAGCCAAGGATACACAGAGAAAACCTGTCGTGAAACACAAAACAACAGCAACAAAAAGAAAGACTTGGGAAACCTCAAGCCAAACAAAATCTCCTCATGGAGTGGGAAGGTGGGCAGAGTCCCGCCTCTATCTGGAGAGCTATTGGTAGATAATTAACTTTTCATTCTAACTTAAAACTTATTTTTAAGCCAGACAGTGGTGGCACATGCTTTTAATCCCAACACTTGGGAGGCAGAGGCAGGCAGACCTATTTGAGGTTAAGGCCAGCCTGGTCTATATAATGATCTCCAAGCCAGTCATGGCTACATAGTGAGATCCTGTCTCTAAATAAATAAACTAACAAACATGTTTACTTTTTTAACTTCTAATTATTTTAAAGGGCTTAAAGGGCTAAGGACCCACCCTCCAAGCAGAGAAGGAGATTCTTTGGGAACCAGGTCACAAAGAAGCGGCTTCGTTAATGCCATCTTTTGGAGCCCTCTCCTTGGCTTTTGGCCTGGGGGCAGGCAGTCTTCGTCCCCAGTTCTGCTTCTTTCCCTTTTCCCTGATCTAATTTCAGGGTCCCACAGATGTACCCCGATGGCTTTTGCTGCTTGCTCTTTTGCTTCAAACTCCACAAAGGCAAATCCCTTAGGACCCACAGGAGACTTGGCATGTGGAGTACTTACGCAAACCACATTGCCACACTTCCCAAATACTCTTTCAATCCAGCTATGAGCAACATTTTTTGGAAGTAACTACTAGATAAATCAGAAGTGGCATGAACATAGTTTAAGAATTTAAAATTCATACCCTTTATCAACAAATGGAAACTAGAATTTAAAAAAAAAAAAAAGCTCAGTTGGAAGAGTGCTTGTTTACCACACATGAGACTCAGGGTTTGATTCCCAGTGCCACATAAGACGGGATGTGGTGGCTCATGTCATCTTACCACTTGGGAGGTAGAGGCAGGGGAATCAGGACTTTGTGGTCATCCTTGGTTACACAGCAAGTTTGAGGCCAGTCCGGGCTACATCAGAGACCCTATCTCAGAAAAGTACATAGCCAAATAAATAAATACATTAAAACAAAACTAAACTGAAAACAGGGGTCAAAGTTGCATCTCTCCCCAGTTTAAAGAATCAAGGAACTGTGTGGCCTTCATCACCCCACTCCCAGAACCCTGATATGATAGCCTCAATACAGAACTGTATTAAATACCTCTGAGACACAGAATAATGCAGTTCTGCATGGGTTCAGTTCTTGACTCTGCTTGTTTGGTTAACCATTTCAGCCATTTTTAATTATAACATTAAGTACTTTCCAATTATTGTGCAGTGGGCACCACTGCTCATCTCCAGTACCTGATGCTGCATCTTACTCTCTCTGTACTCTTAATCTGATTTACCCCTTCCATTCTCAAGACCACAGAGCTGGGACAGCAGTCCCTGCATAGAGGGCCAGCCCTGCCACCCAACCCACAGAAAGCACCTGAGAAATGTCCCCAGCTATGTTCTGTTTCTCAGCAGTTGCTTTGTCAAGCACCTCTGTTATCCCCATGAGAGACAGAGACCTGAAGATGCTGTCCCACAGAGGGGAAGCAAAATGAGCAAAAAGAGAGTCAGGACTGGAGAGATGACTCCACCATGAAGAATGCACACTGCTCTCTTGCAGAGGACTTGAGTTCCATTCCTGGCATCCACATCAGGTGACTCACAACCACCTGGACTCCAGACCAAGGAGCTCCAATGCCATCTTCTGGCCTCTACAGGTACCTTAACTCATGTGCACATACCCATAGATAGATGCACAGGCATACACATTTTAAAGTCTTAAAACAAAATAGCTAAGTCAAGGAAGGACATCAAGGATCACCAAAGGCTTCACATAAGCAGCTGTCATGCAGAGAGCAAGAGTGGACCCTAGAAGTGCATGATGTAGGCATTCCAGCTGACAAGCCACAAAGCTAAGATATAGAGAGGTGAGAAAGTTCACCGTGGCTCACATGCAGCGACAGGCTCTGAAGACCAGCTTGTCCTGTGGTACTGTCTGTACCCTTTGCATCCACACACAAACCATATTATCTGACAGATGCTACACTTCAAGTTAGTGTGTGTGACAGAGCATACAACGACCTCCACCAAAATGCCAGCATTCCTCAGTGCTGACTTCACCAAGCCCAATACATTCTCACTGCGTGTGCTAAGCAGTCACTAATTTAATTACTTAATTAGACAGCAGATTTATAATGCATTAATAAGCCAGTTATACTTAATTATTACTATTAATAGCAGCATAATAAGAATCGTATGTGGCAGGAAATAGCCCCAGTGTGAAAGTCCTCTCCCTGCTCCTAGAACACTGCCTGACCAGGAACATGCATTCAGTGAGTACCTCCTGAACAGCTTACTTCTGATTACACTTATGTCATTCAAATGTCCTTGGTGTGCTTATTGGGTTTTTTTGTTTGTTGGTTGGTTTGTTTTTTGCTTTGCTTTTTTAATGATTTATTCATTTTTATTTTATGTGCATTGGTGTTTTGCCTGCATGCATGTCTGTGTGAAGGTGTGAGATCCCCTGAAGGTAGGGTTACAGGCAGTTTTAGGCTGCCATGTGAGTACTGAGGATTGAACCCAGGTCTTCTTGCAGAACAGTCAGTGCTCTTAACTGCTGAACCATCTCTCCAGACCCTTATTTTGCTTTTCAATACAGGCTTTCTTTGTATAGCCTCTGGGTCTAGCTCTGTAGACCAGGCTGGCCTGGAACTCAAAGAGATCCATCTGCCTGTCTCCTGAGTACTGAGTACTGAGATTAAAGGTGTGTGCCACCACTGCTCAGCTGTTCTTAATGTTATAATTAGTGTTGTAGTTTGAGTATCTCCAGGTGTCTGGCCTCACAATGAATTACCAGGCTCCAACAGTGACAGGATATAAGTTCTTTCCTAACACTGCCATCAATTAAAGAAAACCAAGAATCACGAGAAAAGTTGTTTACCAACAACCTTAGAAAACTTCCACCTTAGGCAAGGAATGTGGGGAACCTGGGCAAGAGTGTAGAGTAAGATGATGGGGCTCAGCAGCCTAATTAATAAAAGTGGACCAGCAACTGGAGAGGGAAGAACCTGTTAAAAGAGAAGTTAGAACAAGTCTAAAACCAGTGAGCCACTTAGGATCTCTAGTCACTGATGCAGCTATAATGCAGCCTGTGTTCCTTCCAGCTGGAACACACTAGAAGAAATTGTGCTAACCCATCTTTTCCTGAAACACAGCCTGGCTTCCTCTATCTTGCAAGGAAGGACCTAGTCTCTTTTGTAACAGTCAGTCTTGGTAAGAAACGATGGAATATAAGCCAGGTCACCAAGGACAGATACAAAGAGGCAATTCATAAAGCCATCAGCAAGATTAGAAAAAAACAGTGAAGGATGATGTGGTGCCCAGGGCTGCCATCCCTGAGGACTCATTACCAACCCTGGATCCAAAGGGACATGGGAAGATACTAGTAGCTAAAACAAGAAGAAACAGCTATTTGGAGGTGGTAGAGTGTTTTCTAACAGGAAGAGCTGTGGCCTTTGGTCCTTTGGCCCTTTGGTCCAGGCTGCTGCAGCTGGCAGGAAAATAAAGACCCTGTCACTCCCCCTGGTGGTGCCTCCTATTGGTCAAATCTGAGCCAGAGGGTGAGGATGGCCCTGAAGGACAAGCAGGATAGAGGACAGAGGGCAGATGAAGGGAGCAAAGGTGCCCACACATTGGTGAGCGCAGCAGGCCTGTCTACTTGCCTGAACCACATGGAGGCTTCCACTCAGTCGATGGCTTTCATCTGGAGTTAACCAGTGGCAATGGTGAGAAAGAAGCTGAGGCATTTGAGGGGTCATCTCCAGCTGGCTGTGCCCCTCAGTTTAGGCAGGTTGACCACTTAACTACATGCTCATCCCCCAACCGCTGTCTCCCCTCAGTCCAGTCCTGTTATCACACAATGATATATAAAATGATATATGTTTCTTCTTGGATGTTGTCTCTACCCAGTTTTTAGTGGAAATTATTGTGAAGCAAGAGTTTCATTTGTTTGTTTATTTCTGCAGCAGTGGGGATTGAACCTAGGACCTTGCAATTGCTGAACAAGTGTTCCACCACAAGGCTAGACCCCAAGATATCTTTTTGCTTTTTATTTTGGGATAGACTTCTCTCTAAGTGGCCCAGGCTGGTCCTGAACTTGAGATCCTCCTGCCTCAGCCTCTCCTGGGTGGGTAGTATTAAAGGCCTGTGCCACCAGGCCTGACTCAAAGCTAGAGGTTATTCATAAAATCTGTTTTTGCATTTTCCAAAGGTTGTTGGAATGCAGACATTCCCTGTGTGAGTGACACTGCTAATATTATGGTGAGAAAAAAAAACAAAAACAAAAATAAAAACATGAATCAGAGAACTTCTGTTCTCCAAAACTCCAGGACTCTACCCCTCAACTCCCAGTGCCAAGCTTAAGGAAATGTTTCCTAAGGTAAGGTTGAAAGCAAACTGCTCATTAAGTAAATACACACAGAGGGAATGTCAGTGTGAACACTGCTCATTCTGTAAGAACTGAGGTCATCAGTGTGAACACTGCACAGTTTGTATGAACTGAGGGCATCAGTGTAACACTGCTCATCCTGTGTGAACTGAGGGACATCAATGTGAACACTGCTCAGTTTATATGAACTGAGGGCATCAGTTACACTCTCACCTTGTACGGAGGACACATGTGACCTCTCTCTGTAAGAACTGAGGGACATCAGTGTGAACACTGCTCATCCTGTGTGAACTGAGGGACATCAGTGTGAACACTGCTCATTCTGTAAGAACTGAGGGACATCAGTGTGAACACTGCTGTTTGTATGAACTGAGGGACATCAGTGTGAACATTAGTCATTCAATATGAACTGAAGGACTGTCAGTATGAAGGACTGAAATTTTTACCATGTCGTCTACATCTTTATAAAGAATTGTCATGGCTCCTCATGCATAAATTCTAGGTTCTCTGAGATACATCTCCAGTCAGCTCTGTCTTTCCTCATTCTCTCCAAATGAACACCCTGTCTTCCACTGCCCCCAGTCCATGTCCTAACCCTTCCTTCTCTGTGGCCCTGTACATTTCTACCTAAAAGATGCTTTTATTTTATTTTTTTCAAATTCTACTTGACAGCCAAAGACTTCACAGAATGTGTATTTTTTAATATCCACAAACTGGAGACAACCCAAATGCCCATCACTGGGGAAATGACTAAATGGTGACAAATCCATACTCAGCAACAAAGAATATGCAAAATGAGTTCAAGGAACAATATAAATAAAAATCCAAAATCTTACATTGAATAAAGAAGTCGTACTTTAAAAAGAGGGGTACATACTGCATAGCGTTACTCAGGAAAAATTAGAAAATATAAGCTAAGTTATGGTATCAGAAAGAAGACCATCGAGTACAATAAAGAGGGTCATGTGATCTTTGGAGGCTGTGAATATGTTGGTTAATTGTGATGTTTTCATTGGTACATATATTGGTAAACCCAGAGAATTGAATGACTTAACTACAGGCAGTTTATTGTGTACCAACTATACCTCAAAAAAAATGTAGATATACATAGATATCACAAAAGCTCAAATCAGCCATGATCTGTAAAAATTATTTCAGCAATTCAATAAAGGTTATGATGTATGTGAAATACTAAGTTCCCCAAGAAACCAACAAAAGGCACAAATAAGCCAGTGGGAAATGGGTACAGAGCATAGAGAGGTAACATTTGATACAAATGATAAGCTTGACTGAATTTTTCTGCCTCAACAGAATGTAAAAATGCCCTCTCTTCACTGAGGAGCCACGACATCTGTAGTGATCATCCTGACAGAGGATGCTCTCATGAACATAATAACCACACCCCAGCATCCCAGCTACAACCCAGCATCCAATCACACCGTAGCATCCTTGCCACACTCCAGCTCTTCCACCCACATCCCTCTGACTTCAGCATCCCAGGTGCTACCTGATATGTCAGGGCACCAGATGCTGTGGGTGCAACTGAAGCCCTGTTCCACACTTATTCGTCCTTGAACTGCATTCTCTCTCCTCGGTTGTTAACTGGAATATTTGCATATCCCTTCCATTGCATTTAAATTACTCTAGCCCTGGGAAAAAAAAAAAAAAGAGGTTTCCTCTAACTCCTGGGCCAGCACAGAGCGCTGATGGGACTGATGGCTCTACAGTCCTTTACATGAGCAGCATACCTAGCCTTCTCCCACAATTCACGTTCCTTGCAGGCCTGCAGGCTGCTGTTTGTGCCTGCCACCTCAGCCCAACCATGACTGCCCACCCTGCACCCAAAATCATATCCCACTGCAGTCCAGCAAAACACTTCTAAATACATTCTTACTCCCTTCTAACAAGCATCTAAAACATAAGATGATATCACCATCTGTACATTGATGACCCCTGTTGTGAATGCATAGAAGCTAAACCTGGCAGTGTGATCCCTGGCCTGGAGGCTGAGTTCATCAAAAAGACAATAGAAGCCTTCTGCCTCTGCCCTCCCCCTGCACACACACAGACCACCAACTCTGACACTCAGAGCTGCAGACCAACCCACTGAACTCCCTCGGGGATTTCCTGTCCTAGGCTTCTGCCAGGCTGATGTTTGCCCATAGCGGACCAAAACACTCAGTCTCCAGCTCTCAGGGAGACCTAGAGCTGAGCTAGGCAGGGCCTAGAGATAGGGAGGGCAAGCTGAGGGAGGGCCCGACCTGTGAAGAAAACCACAGAGGGAAAAAAGAGGAAGAGAAGCAGGAGCAGCCACAGGAAAGGCAGAACAAAGAGAAAAACTGGGAAACCCAGGATACACAAAACATGCACTTCATATACTATTGAGCAAGTACCTGCTGGATGAGAAATAAAGATTTCTCCAGAAAGCAAACAATGCCACATATGAAAAGAAAGGAGTCCTGTCGACCTATCTTCACCTACTGCCCGTGAATCCCGCCATCCAACCAGCCCCCTCTTCACTCAGAGCCTGCAAAAGGGCCCCTGAATAGAGCCATGAGCCATGTGTGGCCATCTCTCCAAGCAGACTCTGAAAAGACCCAAGGGAAGAAGTTCCACTTTGCTTGGCCCTGAAGTTCTGCCTGTACACAGACCTGTAACTGAGGCTTCTGTGTCAAAAAGTACCAACACTCCTGCTTTATAAATGTAGCCATTGGAGGCCCCAGGAGACATGGTAGCTTGTTATAAATTCAATATAAAAGGTCCCCACAGGTTCATGCTTTAAATAGTCCCCATTTGGGAGCACTATTTAGGAAGGCAATGCCATTTTAAGAGGTAAGGCCTAGTGGAGGAAGTTGGTCATGGAAGGCAGATGCTTGTATGTATATTATCCCAGGCCACTTCCTGGCTTGTTCTCTACTTCTCAGATGTGGGTGAAGTGATTAGCTCTCTCACACCATTGGTTCCTGCCAGGATGATGTTCTGCCTGAGCATATGGAGCAGAGTGATGAACTCATGGCCTTGTGCATGCTAGGTCAATACTCTACATCTTAGGAAGAAATATCTGCTGACTTTCTCAAAATCTTCCCAACTTAAGACAACTTAAGATTCAGCCTCCGGGGGATGACTGCCCCCCCACACACACACACACAAAGGCTGCCAACTCCAGCCCACATTTCAGGGTTAAGTTCTCCACAGATCCCGTTGCCATGGCAGTAGGGGCTCTTGTCACCATCTGAAAACCCAGAAGAGGAAAATAAGAGGGTTCAGCTCTTTGACTCAAGAGCTGACCAGTTCTGCAAGATAAACTTAGCCTGGCTCTTGAATCAGGATTAGAAATTGGAGACAGATAATGGCACTCGCAGGCCCTGGGATCATTAGCTTTCGCTCCAAGAAGTTCAGCTTACTCTGCAGACATGATCTCATGGTCCTCCACGGGCCATTCGTGAGAGACCAGAGAAGAGATAGAGATGGTCCCCACAGAATTAGCCCCACCCAAATGTCTGAATACCCCTTCAACTTCTGCCTGGCCTAGAAAGCAAATAGCAATTTAACTGAGGATCTTGGTTTGATTCTTCAAATTTACAAGATGGAGAAACAAACAAGACACAGTATAGAGCATTAGAGCTCAGGGGGCATTTCTGCTTCAAGACCCATTCCCAGCACAGCCCATGCCATCTGGAGGAGCAAATGAGCCCAAGAGATTAAGTAAACCGAAGAGACAGATATAATACCCTCATTTAAAGTCACCTGTAGGTATCATGGCTACCCTCCCTGGTACCGGTGAGGAATAGTTTCCACACACCCATACAATGCTCAAAGTGTCCTTTGTTTAGTGCTTTGATATGAAGCCTTTAGAAAATGGCTCAGTCGTGAGAGTGCTAATCAATGGGATTAGTACTCTCCTGTAAGAAAGAGACCCCCCTAGGCCAGGGTGGTGAGATAAGCTTGTAATCCAAGCACTTGAGAGGCTAAAGCAGGAGAGTTACAAGTTCCAAGACAGCCTGGGCTACATAGTAAGGCCCTATATAGAAAGAGAGAGAGAGAGAAAGGAAGGAAGGAAAGTATGGTAACACATACCTAATAATCCCAGCACTTAGAAGGTAGAGGAAAAATAATAGGATCAATGCTATCTTTGGTTAATTCAAGAATAGCTTAACAAGGCTACATAAGACCCTGTCTCATAAATAACTAACTAGGAAGCTGGAAAGTTGGCTCACTGGTTAAGAGCACTTGGTGCTCTTGCAGATGTCCCAGGTTCAATTCCCGGCATTTACGTGGCAACTCACAGCCATTCAGAACTCCAGTTCCAGGGGATCTGATGTCTTTTTTTTTTTTTTTTTTTTTTTTTTTTTTTTTTAGACAAGGTTTCCTCTGTATTGCTTTGGAGCATATCCTAGAACTGGCTCTGTAGACCAGGCTGACCTCAAACTGACAGAGATCTGCCTGCCTCTGCCTCCCGAGTTCTGGGATTAAAGGCATGCACCACCAACACCTTCTCTGACCTTGGCTGGGCACCAGACATGCACATGGTGCACAGACATAAATATACATAAAATAATAAATCTTTTGAAATGTCATATAAAATAAATAGATATATAAGTAAGAGGCTCCAGAAAGCTTATCTACCCACTTTGCCATGTGAGGAGCAAGTAAGAAGCCATCATATGAGTCAGTGAGCCTTCAGCAAACAGGGAATCTGCAGGTATTTCTCATCCTCCACATCCATGGCAAATAAAAGGCTATTGCTATAAGCTATCTGCTTTGCAGTGTTCCATTACACTCACCTAAATGGATAGGCACTTGGTGACTCCACCACAGATATAGTAAAAAGAAAAAATGCCGGTTTGAATCAAGTTGATCTGGGCTCAAAGTTCAGTTCTTTTTACACAGAATAGCTGTGTGCTTTTGGGCAAGTTAAGTAATACTCCCCTTTTTGTGGCGTTTATACAATCTAAGGGAACACCCTTCCTTTATACTTTGACACACCACCAGTGCTTGCATTATGAACATTCTTAACACTTGGTTCTACATTCTGCAACTCCTGCTCACCAGGACTAGGAGTTAAGAACATGACATGAGTCTTATTGGCAGAGAAGCCTGTAGCACATTCCCTAATAGGACCACATCTCAATGCCCATTGTGACTACCCCTGCCACCATGAAAGTAAATCACAGAGCCCTCATTTTGGCAGTGTGCTGTTTAGTAGCCAGTCTCCCAGGCTAGAGCTGGGGCCAAGAAGTGCAGTGCTGTTTGACCATCTGTGGGTCAGCACTCTCAGCCCAAATGGCACAGGAAATTTAATTTGAAATTCTCAATAAGCTCAGCCTCAGACAGCCTAGAAACAGTCTGAGATTGAGATTCTAGAGATTGTTAGCCTGAGATATATATATTAGGTTGGAGAGATGGCTCAGTGGGTAAATTAATTCCCACACAGCCTGAAGAACTGAATTCAGATTCCCAGAACCCATGGAAAGCCAGACATGTTAGCATGTTCGGTAAAACCCAATCTTAGGTGAAGGTAGAGGCAGGAAGATCTCCAGGAATTTGCAGGCCAGCCATAGCTAGCTCATACAGTGACAGACAAGATGGAAGGCAAACCAACACTAGAAGTTGTCTTCTGACCTTCACATGCACACCACAGCACACACAAACCTCCATACACACACACACACACACACACACACACACACACACACACAAATGCCACACATGAAAACAAATAAAACGCTTGAACACAGTAGACACCATCTAATGAGGGTTCAACCAAGAACTATGCATATCAAGAATAAGCTATATACCTGCTTTGTAAGAATCCATCCCAAAGTTAGTAAGTAGCTAACAAGGAGCTGACTAATAGTCTAATTTCTAAGGCTATGGTCATCCACACTTAACAAATCCTTCAGTGCCCAAAAGGCCTGAGTTAGAGCCTAAGTGGAGCCAGCACTTGGGAGGCAGAGGCAGGTGAATCTCTGTGAGTTCGAGGCCAGTCTGCTCTAGAGTGAGTTCCAGGATAGCCAAGTTTGCCCAGAGAAATCCTGTCTTGAAAAACAAACAAAACAAAAAGATCCCTAAGTGGCGCTTTTTTTTTGGGGGGGGGGTGCGGTGGCAGGAGAATGGATAAGGCTAATAGATTTAGGATGGGGAAGATGTCCAGAGAACATCTATCCTGTCCTCCTAAGGTCCCTATGACATGACAGAGTATGATTCCACCAAAGTTTCCCCTGGAGAACTTGGGCTGACTTACAGAGCAAAGTTTTCACCCAGCAAGGCAGAGAGAGAGCCCCTTTGACTGACCTTCCCAACCTACATACTCTAGCACCTCCCCTAGGCCCAGAATCAATTGGAGCAGAACTGCATACAAATGGCTCAGAGGAGTGGCCTATGGACCTCCACACCCCTGCTTCTGTGAATGTCAATGTTCCACAAGGCCCTCTGTGGCAGTCTTTTACAAGCAGGTGCCTCTGACCTGATGAAGATGGCAGCTTTTTTTTTTTTTTTTTAAGTTTTATTATTTTGCTCAGAGTGTCTCTTTCTACAGCCCTGCAATGACTGGTGTGGTTTCATCCACCTCAGTGACTAGCGGGAAACCTTGGAAGGATAAGGTGAATTGCATACCCTTAACTTACACCCTCATTAAGGCAGTTACAGGACTCCTAGGCTATCTACTTCTGTCTCATTATTCCAAATGGGGTAACACCTTGCAATGCTTCTGTGACCACAAAATGACAATGGCTCTGGGAGATGATCATCTAACAGAATTATTACTGGGCCAGAGAAATGGCTCGCTGGTTAAAGTGCCTGCAACACAAGCCTGAGGAACTGAGTTAGATCCCTGAGAATCCCCATAAAGGGAGAAGGAAAGATCCGATTCTACAAAGTTCTCTCTGCCCTCCACATGGGCATGTGGTACACACACACACACACACACACACACACACACACACACACCAGATACATAATAATAACAAAAAAATAATTCTTGAAATTATCTGTAACTTTTATAATACTGCCAATGACAGAGATAGGGTCTGAAACCTCTCCATCCATTTTTGCCCCCAAATTTCCTTTCTTTTCTAGGTCTAATTTATGATTCTCAAAAACTAATTTCCTAATAAGACAGATCTTCTCTTGTCCAAAGAATTGTTAGCACCTTCTGTGAGCTGGTTTCATAGCTAAAAGTGGCCTTTTGCTTTTCTATGGACTTCTCCCAACCTAAGAACAGGCAAAGTGTTTCTGCTTGCATTGTGTTCCAGCATGTGTTCATTAGTTCATGAACAGAGGACCACATTGAGATCCATCTATCTGTTGTTGTTGTTGCTGTTGTTGTTGTTGTTGAAACAGGGCCTCTCACTGGCCTGAAACTTGCCAAGTAGGGTTGGCTGGCTGGCCAGTGAGCTCCATGGAGCACCCTGCCTCTGCCTTCCAGAGCTAAGTTATAAGCATGTGCCAGAACACTTAGTCCTTCTTTCTTCACATGGGTTCTGGGGATTGGCATGTTCTCATGCTTGGAAAACACTTGACAAACAGAACCACCTCTTCCCTCAATATGATGATTCTTTTAAACAAGTGTGTGTGTGTGTGTGTGTGTGTGTGTGTGTGTGTGTGTGTGTGTGTAGGTGGGTGTGCATTTCACAAATCGTGTGTGTGGAGGTCAGAAGACAACTTGAGGGAATCAGCTCTCCCTTTACATCACATGGGTTCCCAGGGATCAAACCCAGCCTTTCAGGTTTGCCAGTAGAAACCTTTACCCACTGAACCATCTCACCAGCTTCAGTGTGATCTATTGGGTTTTATCATCAGATCTCTTAGGAGTGTGAAGGTGTCTCCCTGCAGCTTCTTTTGCTCTTCAGGCCCTATATCTGTCTTTCCCCATAATTTCCACCTGATATTGTATCAGTTGTATAAGAGTATGGAGAATCAAGCAGCTTCTAAACATGGCTTCATACACTTTCTACCACCCCTGGGAGACAGGCAATACTCCAGAGCCAAAAAGAGGAAGGCATTGTTGCAGCTAACAGAACATCAGTCAGAATGCCTTGCAGAGAAGGCTTGACATGCTATCCTCTCTATGTGCCCCTGGGGAACAATTAATAACTTTAGTTCCAAGGAAATCTTGGGTATGTATAATCTCAGGCCCTAAGGCCTTCTCTTTAGGGAGTTTGGTTCTAGAAAACTAAAAGATGCCTTTCCTTCCAAAACAAACAAACTTGCAGTAGTAGAAAGTTCCCATTTGCAACTTTTAGTGGCACAGAGAAGAAATGCCACAAAATATGGTTAAGATGAGTCTGAGCAGCGCACAGTGGTGTAGGACTGGAACCCAGCACTTGAGAGATGGAGGCAGGAAAATCAGGAGTTCAAGGTCATCCCCAGCTAATAATGAGTTCAAGGCTATACTGGGATACATAAGACCCTGTCTCAAAAATAACAAAAATGAATTAAGCTATGGGCTAGAGAGATGGCTAAGTGGTTAAGAGCTCATATTAGTCTTGCAGAGAACCCCAGGTCACTTCTTAGCACCCATATTTGGCAGTTCCATCCACCTGGAACTCTAGCTCCAGGGGATCCATTGCCCTCTCAGGAACCTCCATTCGTATCCACAGCCATATCTAATGTATAAAGTCTCAAGCTAGCAGATTTTGCTTTCTAACTATTACCCCAATTTAGGGTGACCTCACACGTGTGGCCTAAAATGTCAGGAATGGCAGATGAACTACGGGGAGCAGAGGCTTCATAGATTATTTGGGGCACTGCACAAGTGGTTATGTAACAATTCAGGCTTGCGCTATATCTTTGACAAATGATGCATACCTGCCTCCTGAATGGCACAGAGTTTACTAGGATGTATTCTGCTAAAGGATATGGAAAACTCTCTCGGGGCTGGAGAGATGGCTGGCTTGGTAGTCAAAAGCATTGGCTTCTCTGGCAGAAGACTGAGTTCAGATTCCAGCACCTATGAGGAAGTTTACAACCATCTGTAATTCCAGTTCCAGGGAATCTGATGCTCTTCTAGCCTTCTTGGGTATCAGATGCACAGATATACATATTTTAAAACATGTTCATACTGAGCTTGACAGGGTCACAGAGGACCCAGGCTCCTGTCATCTCCCTGCCTTGTATCTTTGGTGTTGGCTCTTCTAAGGCTGGCACCAGGAATTCCCGTTCTCTCATTCAGATCCTTCCCCATCACTCTGCCCTTGCTAGAGACCTCCTAGCACTGACTCCAGTCAGGGAGAAAGGCTGAACCACTCTGGAATGAAGGTGAAGTCAGGTTCCAGAGGCGAGGCATGCAGCCATGTGGAAATGGGAGATACATGAACAAAACTGAGGTCCCATCAGAAAAGGATGGGAAATAAAGTGACCGTTACACAGCTGACTAGGACACAATAAGATTCCTGTCACAGGGCAGCCTGCCTGTATGGACATTGTCTGTACATAAGCTGTGCTACGGCTCATGCCCCGTTGGCAACTAAATACAACCATCTCTCCTGAGAGCTCCCTCCATCCAGCTGATGCGGTGATAAAGCAAGAGAGGGTTGTAAAGGTAACTGGAGGGTAGGTGGAGATTCTTCATACAACTCCACAGACTTCTGCAGCTTTCTTTTTTTAATTTCAATTTTTTAAATAAAAAATAAATTTATTTTACATACCAATCCCAGCTCCCTCTCCCTCCTGCCCTCCCACTCCCCACACCATCTCCCACCCCACCCCACCCCCATCCACTCCTCAGAGAGGGCAAGGCCTCCCATGGGAAATTACCAAAGTCTGTCCCATCATTTAGGGCAGGACTGAGGCCCTCCTTCTGTATCTAGGCTGAGCAAGGTATGGCATCTTTCTGAAATGCCCAGCTGGGGTAGAAGTGTGGGAGGGTGGGCTACTAGCTGTTTCCCACAGCACTGTGGCTATCTGATAAATCAAGAATGTCACTATGAGTATCCCTAGCCTGTTAAACTAATGGAAGAAGAAAAGAGGTTTTCCAGATGCAAAAATGGCCAAAGTCACATTCATGGACAACCATTGCCTGACACTTCTATCTGCATCATCATCAGCAGCAGCAGGTCAGTCTTGACTAGACACAGTGATGAGGAATCAGAAATGCTAATTCCTTTCCATCAGAGACTTCATAGGGACTTCCTTTAATTATCGTGTCCTACTCTACTTAGGATAATTTCCTGTAAGAGTGTCCATTTGTATGTAACATACACTCCCCTGAGACTTAATAAATGAAGATGACCCAGTTGGTGAAGAATTAGAACTATGCCCACGATGGCCTTCCTTAGATGTGCACTGTCCAATTTGTCTTTACTGTATAATCTGGGTCAACTGTGAGTGTCTGGGGAGTCTTAGAGATCTCTTCCACCTTGACTTAATTGTTCTTGAATTCCTACTCAGTGGGTGGTAACATCCCACTGAGTTGAGACATCATGTCAACAAAATTCCTGGCCATGCTCTTTCAGGAATCTAACTCTCTGCCAACAATACTTTAGTGTTCATCTATGTTTTCCTTGGGATCCAATGCTTCTTAGCCAGTCTTTGTGTAGAAAGCAGAGATCATGTGTTCCATAAGGAGAAAAAAACATGCTTAGACCTAGAGAAATAGGCTAGGTGTGGGGAAAGGGCGGAAAGGCTGCAAAATTCTGCCTTTGTGTGGTAAAATAGGGCAGAAAAGGCTGGAGAAAGCAAATACTTATTCCAAGCCCCAGGGGGAAACCCAAAAGAGTCTGAGTGAGATCCCTGGTGCTGAGCCTTCGTTAACACTCGTGTTCAGGACTCCCCAGTGTAAACAGCGACAGGCAGCCTCCGGGGTGCTGTCTTCGGTGCTGAAGTGACACAGCTTGGCGCCTGGAACAGGCAGTCTCAGCTAGGACATTCCCAAGCTACTCCATGCCCCACTTCCAATTTAGCTTTGGAGTCGGTGCACTCCTCCTCCTTGGAACTTGGATGCTATTTTCAAAATTGGGGCAAAATCCCTTAAATCCCCTCTCGTTCCTCTACTGCCACCATCTAACTCAGCTCTCAAAGGCACAGAAAGGAGATTTTTGAAGCTTCAAGGACTGTGTCAGGACCAGTGATGTGTGTGGCTCAGTGTAATGGCATCTGCTTCCAAACTTGACACCCTGGGTTTTAATTCCAGAAATGAAATGGTGGAAGGAGATAACCAAATTCCCCAAGTTGTCCCCTGACTGCTACTGCACATACACATGAACACCCAAATTTAAAAGTCTGCCAAAAAGTTAAGAATTGTATCATCCAAATTAGCAGGCCAGACTGGCCATTCACAACCCAAAGATTCATTATCTATGTCTTCTTTTCCCTGCTGGTGGCTCCTTGGACCCCTTGCCTCCAGTGTAACTCTCCCATACCAAGCCTCTTAAACAGCTCACTTTCTAGGACCACTCTTAGAAGAAAGTCTAGGAAGGCAGACTTTCAGAGAATTGAAAGGGATTCTGCCAATTGAGACAACAAATGGGAAAAAGTTTCTCAAGGTTTATAACATCACACTGTGGGCAGCTTCCTATTGTCCCACACATGACAGGGCTGGTTGCTATCATCATTGGGCAATGTTGTGTGAATTATAAAAAGGGAAATATATTTCATTTATTACAAGCCAAAATTAAATGGTCTTAATTAAAAGGAAACACAAAATGCTTGTCTGAAAAATATAGAAAACCCATAGATCCTAGTCTGAAACTATCTCAAATCCAGTTTGGTTGATGGGTAGTGCTTTGCAAACTAGCCATCTACATGCCAAGACTCCAGCTAGATTCCCTGAGCCTGGAGATTGTCTGGAGGACCTAGGAGTGGATCTTGAAAAGTTTGTCTGGCTAACAAAAGGGAAATGTAAAAGTCTGGATCATTTCTGTGCATTTTTTGCTTTTGTTTTGAGGTTCTGCAGCTCAATTCACAGAGCGCGTAGAGGGTTCATGAGCTACAGCCCCAGCCAACAGCAGAGGTTTTGAGGTTAGAAGACAATGCTCCCAATCCTACTCTGACTCTATTTTATGTCATTGTCGTCTGCATGAGAAATGGCTCCCACAGGCTCATGTGTTTGAACACTTGATTCCCTCAGCTGGTGGACCTTTGTAGGGCAGGATTTTTTAAGACTGTGGCACAGGAGTCAAAAGTCGATTGTGGGGGACAGGCCTTGTAGCAGAGAGCCATTTCAGGGTCTGGTCTGGCTCTCTGCTTTCTGAGCCACCAAGACAGTGGTTCTCAACCTGAGGGGTTGCAGTCCCTTTGGGGTCACATACCAGATAATTAAATTATGATTCATAACAGTAGCCAAATTACAATTATGGAGTGGCACTGAAATAGTTTTATGGTTGGGGGTAACCACAGAATGAAGAGCTGTATTAAAGGGTCAGAGCATTGGGAAAATTGGGAACCACTTCACCAAGACAAGAGCTGGACCCCACTGCTGTGCCCCTAGCCATCAAGGTAGCCCTGCCATGATGGAGTATATAACCTTAAACTGTAAGCCAAAACAAACCCCTTTTTCCATGATTGGAAGTTGCTTCTACCAAATACTCTAGTACAGAGAGAAAAGAAGAAATGAATACAATGTGTTCCTAGAATAATCACATTCAACTTCATTTCCCTTGTAATAAGAATAATAAGTATACCAATCCTACTTACTTTGCAGATATATTGAGGAGACATAAAAGTGCACTCTACCAATGCAAATCACAGTTAAATGGTGTGTTTTCTCACTGTCTAGTTGCAATGCCTATACTAGGATGTAAGAGTTGTGAGGGCAGGCTGGATCCTCTTGGCAGACAACCAATGTGGAGCTCAGGATCATGTCCGGGGAGGCAGGTATGCAGGGCATTTAGATTCCAAAAGAGACCTGCCTTAGGGGAGAAAAATATATATACCAAGTTTGACCTCAGGGGCCAGTTCTATCCAAGCCATCCCTGGGGTTTAGGGCTGAGAGTACAAAGGGAAAAGATGGCTTTCACAGGAGGAGTTGGCCCAGCACACTGGCTCCAGATGGGATTTCAGCTGGAGGCATACAGAAGCAGCTGAGCCCAAAGAACACTGAGGTTTTCTGGACCTGCTCTCTGGCTGGCAGATGAACTGCATCAAGGAGAAATGGAGGACAGGTGGTGTGGACAGAAGGGAAGGGAGACAGGATTAGAAGAAGCAAGGAAGAGGTCGCAATAGAGGGTCACATCCCAAATCTTTCACTTGGGTGGAAATTTTCAACAAAAACATCGCTGGATGCCACTGGATCTTCATGAACAGAACAATTTTCAGAACAAGCACCATGATAGTTTATTGAGTTGGATGAAAACTTTTCAAGTGTCCCGATCCCCCATTTTTGTTTTACAGATAAAAGGATGGCCAAGAGAAGTGAAGTTCAGTCGGTAAATGAGTCCCTTGAAGAAACAGAACTGGGATTCAGGACACCTGATTCTCAGGTCAGCGTGTTCCTTGCTGTCAATAATTGAATAGAGAGGCCTGGGAGAAACAGTACCAACAGCAAAAGTTTTTTGTCACTTGTCTTACAAGTGAGAGAACCAGAAGTCAATTACCAGAACCCATGTTTTATTTAACTATTGTTTGTTTGGTTGGTTGTTAAAGAGGGCTCAGAGAGATGGCTCAGTGATTAAGGGCACAGCGGTTTGGTGGGAGATGTTATTTTGTATATGTTTCTCATATTGGTTAATGAATAAAGCACTGTTGACCAATGGGAAAGGAGATAGGAGGGACTAGGAGACAAGGAGGAAAGAGGAAGTAGGGAGGAGAGTCAAGATGGAGAGCCTGGAGAGAACAGAACCGCCATTCCTCCTCTCTCGGTAAGACCACGTGGAAATACATAGAAATGGGTTAATAATTAAGACAGAGCTAGCCGATAAGAAACTAGCACCTGGCCAACAGCATAATATCAAATACAGAGTCTCTGTGCATTATTTGGGGCTGGCGTGGCGGTGGGACAAGACCAGCGGCGGCAGGCGGAAAAACCATACGCGTTACAGCGGTTCTATCAGAAGACCCAGGTTCAGTCCCCAGTACCTACACAACCCTCTATAACCCCGGTTCAGAGAATCCATGCCCTCTTCTGACCTCTGCAGGCACTGCACACAAGTGGCACACTTTCATACATGCAGGCACTCATTGACATAAAATAAAAATAGTAAATAAAAATGTTTTAGAAGGGTGGGGATCATAACACACAATTGTAATCCAAGATCTGGCAAGCCAGAGACAGATGGGTTCCTGAGGCTCAATGGCTGTTATGTAAAAGGAGTTTTCTTGGGCAAACAAAATACACACACACACATCTACTCACCCCAGGTAAGGAGCTCATGACAGACCAAAGTATAGATGCCACCAAAGTCCAACCTGGTGCACTTACTTACAGAAGTATGGATAAGGGATTTTTTACAGGAACAGAAAGTTCATCTCCAAAACCTACCCTAACAGGGGTTGCAGTTCACAAAAAAACCAGGAACCTGGAGCACACTGCACTGCACAGTCTACAGATACCTCAACACGTTGAGGAGTGTCCTTTCTAAGTGACTCTAGTCTCAACCTCTTCCAGGCAGCTCAGCTAGTTTCTGCTCAGAGTCTTCCTGACTGAGAGTGACTCTCACCCCTTTCATTGCTTACTCTGAGAGGGTGGGGTCCAGTGAATCGGTCCGTTTCAGGAACTTCCTGACACTATTTTGAGTTGTTTATCTTACTGTTTAGGGATCTTCACTGCAGAATGGAATATTTCAGTCTCACAGGAATCTGTTACATAACACTGGCCAATCAGCCTTGCCTACCCGATTAATTCCAGGCCTATGAGAGACTTCATTTCAAAAAACAAAAAAGTGAACAACACCCGAAGAATAAAAGCTTGTTGTCCTACAGTCTCCGCATACATATGTACATGGAGTATACATACATGTGCACACACAAAAACAATAACAACTGAATGGAAAGAATAGTGAAACTACTGCAACAGCTAAGCACAACACTATAGAAACTTAAACAATGAGAAGGTTTTGTTTTCTTATTTCCATTCATGTAAGTCACAATATGAACATGACATGGCTTGGGTTCTCTGGAACGCAGCCTGATGGGGGAGATTTGCACACTGGAAGGTTGTAGGTGAGTACATTTGGAGCAGCATCTGGGCAGAGGGGTTGTCATAGTCCCAGTGGAATCTTTAGATAAGCTGCCATTATACACAGCTGTAATTCTAGCTCTTGGGAGGCTAAGGCAAGAAGATCATGAACTCAAGCTGTAAAGAAACTATGTAAAAGACTATGTAAATAGATTTTATCTGGGGTTGAGGGCCCAGTGCTATGAATGGGGGGGAGGATGAGGAAGTTAAAATATTTTAGCCACAAGGGACTCTAGCACCCAATTAGAGATGCCCAGCTCTTTTACCTAGCAATGACATCATTTAATGTGAAATGGAACTTCTGGTGAGGCATCTCTATCTAGACAAGAGCAATTCCTAAAGAATCCAGAGGCTGGGCCTCAACAGCCACGTACCAGAAACTCAAAGGATGGAAACTTTGGAACCAAAGGAAACCTCAGCAAACCACAGCACCATACCCCTTGGTTTGGGATGGGAGGGGCCATAGCCTTTGCCACCTGATCATTCAGGGAGTCATCTATCTTTGTTTCAACCAGGTCTTACCTCTGGTTCTAAAGTTTTTCTGAACCCAGAAAATTCTTCAGAGGACAGTGATGTAGTGCCCGATCCTGTGTGTGTGTGTGTGTGTGTGTGTGTGTGTGTGTGTGATATGGAGTGAACAGCAGAGAACCATCTTAGGAAACATATCTTGTGTTTTGCTTTAGTTTTTGTTTGCTTGTTTGTTTGTTCGTCTGTGTTTTAGTTGGGTTTATTTTGTTAAGAGGGGGTCTCTATGTCATTCAGGCTATCCAGGAATCCCATACATATTGCGGACTGGCCTCAAACTCATGAGCTTCTACCTCAGCCTCCCTAATGCTAGGATGACAGGCATGCACCACCCCATCTAGACTTTGAGTCACCATTTGTGACTGTTCTGTCCCTCCCAAAGTCAACCTATTCCTCACAGCCACAAAAGAAAGAATAGAACTCTGAGTATTCAGTTCTAGATGCCAGATCTATTCAAATAACTCCAGCTCTCTACAAGTCAGCTCAATGCAGAAGGGTTTTGTATTCTTCCAAGGGATGACCTATGGCTTTCTGTTGAACAGAGGGACTATTCCTGATAACCTCTGACCGTTTCCTCAGTTCTTCCCAGAGGAACTGATAAAGACCCCTATCCAGAGCATCACCTGGGAAGATCTATTTGAGCCACTGTTTTGAAAGAGGTGATTCTTTCTGGAGTGAGCTTGGCTTCAGGGAAAGTATCATGTAGAAGAGACTCAAAGAGCACACATCGCCCAGCCTGCTGAAGGCTCTTCCTTTGGGGCCTTCAATCCATGGAATGAGGAGTTGTCACCATGTTCAAGATGCTCCTAACAGTCATGCAGCAGTCTCACTGCAGTGAGTGAAGCCACGTGATCCACCTACCCAGCCCTTGGCTCCAGCAATAAACTAGGGATAACCCATTTGTTATTCTTGTGAGTGCTCATGAGACTGAGTCATTCTTTCTAGTGTCCATTATTACACAAGATTCTGGATTTTATTTGATCATATTCAGACACATGCCCATGACTCTTTTTTAAGTTTCTATTTTATTTTTAATTACATGCATATTTATGTGTGTAGAAAAGCCTGTCTAACACAGGCTTGTAATCCTAACACTTGAGAAGGTAGAGACAGGAGGATCCTTATGGTTTATTGTCCAGCTAGCTTACCCAAATCAGTGAGTCCCAGGCCAGTGAAAGGCCTTGTCTCAAAAACTAAGGTGGTTGGCCCTAAAGAATGACAGCCAAAATTGTACTCTGACCTCCACAATCACATGCACACATTGCTCACACACCTAAACACATGGACACACAAATACACACACACACACAAACTTACTTTAACTGTATGATTTTAAATTATTTTTAGATTTATAAGATGTGTGTGTTTTGCCTGCATGTATGTATGGGCACCGTGTGTGTGCCTGGTGCCCTGGCAGTCAGAAGAAAATGTGTGATTGCCTAGAACTGCAGTTATGGGTTGTGAGTCACAATGTGGTACTGGGAGTTGAACTTGGATCCTTGGAAAGGACAAGTACTCTAAACCCCTAGGCCATCTCCCCAGTCCCTTGACTTGAGATATTAGGTGATAATCTAAATGCATTATATAATTTATATAAATGCATGTACATTGGGGACACACACATTTTTACTGATGTAGAACCTAGTCAAAAATGTAAGCAGTGGGGCTGTGAAGATGGCTTGGTGATTTGTTGACCATACAAGTGTGAGAACCACAGTTTGGGTCCCCAGACCCACTTAAAACCTGGACAGGAATGGCAGCCTCCTGTAATTGCAACACAAGTGACAAACTCTGGCTTTGGGGAGAGATCCTGTCTCGATAGATAAAGTAGACAGCAATCAAGAAAGCCACCTGACAACAATTTCAGGCCTACACTTATCCACACACAACACACACACACACACACACACACACACACACACACACACGTTGGAGGAAGACAAGCTATTGTCATAAATCCCATAAATTAATCTTCATGATCACCCTGTGGTACTGTTTTTTAGGAAAGAAAATGGAAACTCAGGAAGGCAAAAATGCCAAAAAGACCATAAGCTACAGATGTATAGAAAAATAAGGGCCAGCCAGTTATGAAACTTGGGTGAGCAATTCAGGAAGCTATCTGGGAACTAAAAGGCAAATTCCAGACTGATCACCACTGAGTCAGTCGTGAGCTCTGCCCCCATTCAATTCCCAGAAGATTATGTCAGGAAAGCCTGCCCCAAAGCAGCACTTACCCCACCAGGCTAAAAGATGTTGCCTGGATCCTTAGAGCACAAACATCACCCCTGATGAGAAAAGCCAGGCATCAGCCATAGACATTCTAAAGACGCTGTCACCATCAGCACCAACAAAAACACATATCACCTTTGTGTGTAGGTCTGAAACCGGAAGCAAGCCCCCAATCCCAGTTTAACTATGGCAACACAAAGGGCATCTGATCCCGGCAAAAGCTAAGGCATTTCAAATCCATGACTTTGTAGGCTGCAGTGTTTAAAAGAAAAGTGTACCCCCACCCTGTGTACACACAACTACTACTACATAATGGGCAGAACTAGTCATTGGAAGAATGAAACCTATTTCACTCTGCAGCGATCCGGTCTGCCTCCCCCAGCTCAGAAATGTGCTGTGCTCAGCGTTTCTGCGCCGATGCTGCATCCCTGGTTAGAAAAAGGCAGGGGCGGCTGCAGCAGCAGCAGCAGCCACAGCACAGGCTCCAGGGGGTGGGGATCAGATTGCACCATTTCTACCTCTTTGGCTACAGAAGCACCAAGTTACAAGGAGGGTGAGAATGTAGTCCAGAAGCTGCTGGGCTATGTCACTCTGAAGGTGGTAAGTAATATGCTATTTGCTGGGGCATCAACTGAGTAAAATTGTGTGTGTGTGTGTGTGTGTGTGTGTGTGACAGGCACTTACATTTTCATGGCACAGAAATACATATGTATCTGTGAATGCAGAAAATAAATAGGACATGGTGTTTTTGAGCAAGAGAGTCAGAGTAGCCGTGTGTTCTGGGGTTCAGAGAGATGAAACCCTAAGATTCCAGAGCTATTAAAGGGCCGATCTAGAACCTAGGGTCCTGATTCCCAGCACAAGATTCTCACATGGGGGATATGATAGCCATCCTTGGGCCAAGTAACCATAATCCTGGGCATGAAACGAAAGACTGCAGCCACAATGTGAATGTCACTGGGACACATCTCCCTGCTTGCAGTGAACATAAAAACTATTTTAGACTAACTGCAACTTGGGACACAATAGCAAAACAACAGCAGCGTTGGCTGTAAATTGCCTCGCCCTCATGGCCCCTTGTCCCTTCAGGTTATTCTCTGGATCGAAATACAACATACTTCCAGTCCCTGGGAATCTTCTCAGCAAGTAAGCCATAGCTGGGGCTCAAGACCTTGCCATATCCATAGCTTCCCCGACTCAGCCCATAGACTGCATGCTTGCCAAATGCCAACCATATACCAGGCATGATGCAAGTCACCCTCCAGTTTCTGTTTTATTTATCTTATGGTTATACCAGGGATTTCTCACATGCTGACTGAGATACACTCAACAACCCCAGTGCTCACATTCGCTAGCTCAAGGCTCAGCACAGCATCCTGAGGCCTTAATACCCTGTTACCCAAGTAGGAAGACTGAGACCAGGGAAGGTTTAAAAGTATGAGCTGTTTAAGCCTTTTCCAAATTCCTATTTTCCATAAGAATCATAGTTTTTTTTTAAGATATTTTCTCCGATTTCCTTAACCAGTATGATCTTTGACTCTAAAATGGAAGAGAATATTCTCTCCTTAATAAAAAGCAATTATCTCCAGCATTGTGGTTCAAACGTGCAAACAGCAGAACGCTGAAAACTTTCACTCTCAATTAGGCATGGAATATGCCATGGCATGGGGTCCTCCAGTCTGTCTCATATTTTTCTGGGTTGTTTCAAGTCAACATGATGAAATATATTTCAGAAACTTGACCACATCCATCAGCCAGGTCTATAGCTGTGGGAGCTAGATAAGTTACTCTCCTTCCTGGTGCCTCCATCTTTTCTCATTGATAACCTGACGACTAAAACTAAGTAATTTTTTTTTCTCCTCCCTCTGAGCACTGAAATAGCATTCACTCCTTTCTCCTTAATCAAGCATATCTCGTGTTCCTGGGGCATGGTAGATGCACTGTTGATGCTGGAAAGGCGTTTCACCAAACCTGGAGGAAATGTTATTTGCTGACAGTTCTGTCAAGTCCCCTCCATGCTACCAAGTGTCTTCCGTCATTGCTTCCTAACACATAGAGCTGTCCCCACACTAAGAGGTCTGCGTCCTCTCTTGCTCTTTTCTATAGTATCACTGAGTGTGTGTACTCAATAAGCCACAGTGCCAAACAGCTTTCATGCATGACGTCATTTAACCCCAACAGTAATCCTATTCAGTAGATAATATGATTAGCCTGACTTACCGATAAAGAAACTGGCAACTTATCCAAAATGGCATGGTTGAAAAATAATGGGGACAGTTCCTGTTTGGGATGATGGAAATGTCTGGAAATGGATAAAGGGGTAGTTGGATGACATTTGGGAATGTATTTAATGCTACACTTTTTAAATGGTGCATGGTATGGTGGCTCATGCAGGAGCCTGAGGTAAGAAAGCTAGCACAAGTTCAAAGCCAGACTGGGCTACACAGTGAGGTCCAGGCTAGCCTGGACTATAGAACGAGACCCTGTCTCAAAATAAAAGGCTAAAATGTTAAATTCATGTTACACATATTTTTTTTTTTACCGCAATAAAAGGAAAAAAGTAGGATCAGTGATAGAACTCAGTTGGTAAAATATTTGTCTAGCACTTGGAAAGCCCTGGGTTCAATCCCAGCACCACATAAAACTAGGCATGGAGGCACATCTCTGAAATCTCAGCACTCAAGAGGCAGAGGCAGGAGAATCAGAAGTCCAAGGTAACCCTTGGCTATATATTGAGGCCAGCCTGGGCTACATGAGATTTGCCTCAAAGAAAGGAAAGGGAGAAGGGAAGGGAAGGAGGGAAGACAAAGAAATGAAAGGGAGGAAGAGAAAAAGAGAGAGCATAAGCCACTTAGACAGAGGTGGGGAAGGTAGGGAGGAAGGAAGCAAGGAAGGGAGAGAGGAAGGGAGGGAGGGAGGGAGGGAGGGAGGAAGGAAGGAAGGAAGGAAGACTGGCCAAAAGTAAGCACCATGACTCATCTATTGCTACAAATAGTACTCAGAAACTGTGCTGCTGAGTCTGACTAAATTATCTGTTGTCAAATGACTAGATGTGTATAACACTGTATCGTGATATCTGTCTGAGACTCTTTTTAGCTAGAACATAATCAATGTTTTATAGCAAACATCCCAGGTATGGGATTTTTCGAATAATAAATAAGAAGGTGTCTAAACCTGTGTGTTAAAGTAAGATGTGTGTGTGTTTGAGAGACAGACAGGCAGACAGGCAGACAGAGAGATACAAGGTCTCATGTAGTACAGTCTGACTTCAAACTTGCATATAGCCAAAGACTACATTAAATAGATCCTGCCTCTACTTTCCCAGTGATAGAATTACAGATGTGTACCACCACACCCAGCATATGGGGTGCTGGATATTGAACCTGGGATCTCATGCGTGTTAGACAAGGATTATACAACGTCCCCAGACCTTAAAATGAGGTTGTTGCATTGTTACATTCTTCCAAGATTGCATAGCCTTTCTAAGTTATTGACTTTCTAAATCAATGACCAAGAAAAGAAAATTCAAAATCTCTGTATTGTATTCCTGTTTTTGATGTGTTTTCCCCCCTGTAGTACTTCTCTTTGTTGATGTTGTTTCTTTGGCTTTTGTAATTTGGGGGGGGAGCGGGTTGTTTTTTGGTTTTGGGTTTTTGCTTTTATATTTTGGAGCTCCGTTTCTAGGAGCATACAAGTTTAGAATTATTCTTCCACTCTGTTGTTCTCCCTCTGTTGGTCAGACTGCACAACCCATCTTCATCAATACTTTTACTCTTCCAGGCTGCTTTATTCTGACATTAACAGTAATCACCGGTTTTTGTTTGCTTAAAATTTAGCTCCTTGCAAGGTATGGTGGTGCACACCTTAAATCCCAGCACTTGAGGTGGGGGGAGGCAGAGGCAGGCGGATCTCTGTGAGTTCAAGGCCAGCTTGGTCTACAAATCCAGTTCTATGACAGCCAGGGCTGTACAGAGAAACCCTGTCTCAAAACAACAAGCAAGGAAGGAAATTTAGCTCCCATTATTCTCCACCCTTTGCATTTTATGTTTTCGTCTGTTTCTTACAAATAGCACATAGGTAGATTTATCTAGCTAGACGTATCTCCTCTGAGCTCTGCAATACCATACAACAAAAAGAATACTTTTTGTTTGTTTTGTTCTTCCAGACAAAGTTTCTCTGTGTAACAGCCTGGCTGTCCTGGAACTTTGTTGACCATGCTGGCCTTAAACTCAAAGAGAGTTTGAAGCTGCCTATCTCTGCCTCCTAGAAAGAACACTCTTAAAGCCTGCCCATAGGTTTTAGGGATTCATTTTCAGGAGATCTTCTGGTTTTCTCATTGAAGGACCTTCCTGAGCATGGTCTTCACACAGCCCTTACAGCATGTTAAAAACCAGGCTTCTCCCTCGGTCTGTGTCACCCCATCGCATCGGGTAAGCTTTGAGTGTCATCTTGTCTCTCACAGACATCCTCCCAAAACTCACAACCACAGCAAGCATCTTTAGTTTCTGCCCTTGTGCTAGTCATACTAACCTATTGTGCCAGTGGTGAGTTGTGCACAGCAGTATTTCCTTGAAAACAGACCTAGATTTGAAGCTTGAGTTCTCACAAGAAAGAATGCTTTAGATCCTTGAAGATGTTGCTACAGTTATCTTCCCTTGCTACCAGTCACCCTCAAAATGTTGGGAAACTACTCCAGCCTTCATCCAAGACAAAGCCAAGGATACCCTGGCGGTGTTTGCTAGCAACTTCCTTCTGTAGTCTTCCTTTCTTCCTTCCATGGCACTGAACCAGGGTCATCAAGCATGGTAGTCAGACATTTTGCCACTGAACTATATTCACCTTCTTTGGGTCCTTCTTTTTTTCCCTTCCTAGATATAAATGTCTTCCTTCGGTTAGCATTTATTGAGCACTTGCTATAACACATTTTATCTTGACAAATCTACCATAAGAGTATAAGTATTATTCCCCCTAAAAGGAGCCTCTGAAAATTTGAGTTCTAACAAAGCCAGACTGTGGATTAATAAAAAAGAAAGGGAGCAAGAGTCCCCAATATATAATGATATAAATTTAAAGGGGGGAGGGGGTCCTAGAGAGATGGCTCAGTGGTTAAAAGCACTGACTATTCTTGCAGAGGACCCAGGTTTGATTCCCAGCACCCACATGGTAACTCATAACCATCTGTAACTCCAGTTCCAGAGAATTCAGTTCTATTCTGGCCTGAAGGGCACTGCATGCACAGGGTATACTTACACGCATGCAGGCAATATGTGCATATATACAAAATAATAAAATAAACATCATTTTTTTAAAAAGGCATCACATACCTCCCCGTCCCCGCAGTGAACCCCTTTCTCTGGCTTCCCACAGTCAGGCAGCCCTCTCAACTTTGGTTTCCAGTCACCTAAAAAACAACTGTAGTGAGGAAGGTACTTCTGTCATCAGAGCCTCAATCTCGTCATCTCACAGCTGCAAAACTCTCCCTAGTCCCTGAACACCATGCACAGTGGAGGAGCCACTCTTACCTCCCCAAACTCCAGATCTGCAAGGGCTCTGAAAGCCTCAAGAGTGTCAACTCCTGTTCCCCTGTGTACTTTGTGGTGTTTCTGCTGTCTCTGGGGCTCCTAAGAGGAACTCCATGAAGTGCTCTTTCTTCTGACTCTACCTCTGCAGGGAAGCCCAGAGGCAGGGACCACATAGTGTGGCCTGGGGACAAAGTTCATTTGCTGGCTGTCTTGGAAGAGAACTGTGACAGGAGCTGTGGTCCTCTGCAAACATCTTTGTTCATGTTTTTATATATATTTATATATATTTATTTCTTCTTATTTTATTTATTTATCTCTGTGTGTGTGTGTGTGTGTGTGTGTGTGTGTACTTGCATGTATGCACTAAGTCATGAGGGTTCAGCCCAGGCTGCTGTACTTGGCCTCAGTGCCTCTAGCCCCTGAGCCATCTCTCTGACCCCAAACAGGAAGGTGGTGAAGTACTCACTGATTATTACTCAATAAACTACCTGGTCCAACCTTCATCCCCATGCTTCACATAGAAAACCGGGTGGAACTGCAAGTCTCACTCAGCTCCAAGGTCTGTGACTGTTCTATAGGGCCACCAGCCATGGGGGAAGAAGACCAGGGCCAGACCAGGCCAGCACCTTTCCAGCCCTGCATCCCCTCCCTCCTCACAGCATCTATCACCTGCCTGCCGAGGAGTTCCCAAGTTGTTCACTGATATTGAGGCCTTTAACAGTTCCTTGAAGAGAACAGAGGGTTGCCAGTTATGAGCTGAGACCTTGAACTGAAAGCAATTTTAATGAGGAATCATGAGAGGGCCTTGCAGAGGGGAAGCAGAGAAGAAAACAAGAAGTTGAGAGTGCCAGGAGAGTAGAAGGCAGAAGAGCCACTAGCCTCTATTTACCTGTGAGGGAAAATGGGTGACCCAAAATCACAATCAAGCCTAGAACTTGAACCCATGCTCCTACCTCCCTGTCCAGAAGTCTCACACCACCAGGCCACATGAAGGTATGCAAGCTTCTTTATTAGACAGGAAAGGATCTTGGTAAAATGGTGACTGCAAAGAATTTAATTAACTGCCACAAATCTTGTTCCGGGCAGTGAATAATTTAGATCTTAATTCTGAGGTGGAGAGTGAAGCCCAGTAATAGAGTGCATGCTTAGCATGGAGGCCTAAGTTCAGCCTCCAGCACCAAAACAACAGAGAAACAGATCACATCAAAACAAAGATCTCTACTTTGTATTTATTAGTTGTGTCTGGGTGAGAGAGGGGCAGGGCAAGGAGTACCACAGTGCATACGTGGAGGTCAGAGGACAACTCTTCAGGAGTCTGCTCTCTTTCTGCCATGGTTCTGGGATCAAACTGTGCAGTCTCCCTCCATCTCCTGCCCCATACACTTTTTTCTTCATTCCCCTGCCCCCCCCTTTTTAAGCAATCTGTTTTTTCATTTTGTATTGCTATTTTATGGTATTGTTAGACATCATGCATAGTATATGGTATCTTACGTATCATAAGCTCATGTATCTGACCAGGCACCAAAACACAAGGGATGTGTCTGCCAAAGAGGAGACTTTGCTGTACCAGGCCTGTCTTAGGATAGCCTGCCACAAGAGTTTACCCAGAAGGAAGTATGTACCTTGATTGACAGCCCGCCACCCCCAGAATTTCCCCAGGGGAACTCTACCCTGGAAAGGATTGCTAAATTCTCTGACACCCCTCCCCTTCCCCACCCCAGGTGGTGAAACACTGTCATTGCCCTTTAGATGCTGTTTAAATGCACAGCGTTATTGTCACTATAGATCATTGGGATCGGCTTTCTGGGTCGAGGGGAGATGACAGAATGATGCACACCAATGTTTTTACTATTTAGGATACAGTATATGTGGTTTATGTTGATTTCCCTGAGTATCATCTCTGAAGCATAACTAACATCAAAGGTAACAGTCTACCTCTGCAATACTATTTGCATAGTGTACAGCACAGCTTAACAGAGGAAAAATGGTCTTAAGTGACATTTCTCATCTACTGCATGCAGCAGGATAAATGCTGTTTTGTTTTGGATTTTGCTTTGTTTTGCTCTCTCTCTCTCTCTCTCTCTCTCTCTCTCTCTCTCTCCCTGGTGTGTATGTGTGTGTGTGTGTGTGTTTAATGCCAGCTTCGAATTACATAACAGCGTTCATGTTGATTCTAGAAGGCTGTACAATGGTGTTACGATGGAGAAAGCAGAATCTTTGGGGCTGGCAGACTTGTACCCCGAGTCATTTGAAGCACTCTGCAATGTCTCCTCTTTATAAAATGGGGTTCTCAAGGCTGTGAGACTGTCAATCATGTAAGAAAAAGCCCCCAAATAGTACTGTGCCTGCCTGAGAGTTGCTATGCATGATCCCCTTTGTTTTACATAGTACTTGGAAATGCCCATTCACTGCACTTTGCAATTCAAGATTGTGAGCAAGCCCACCACCTTCCCTACCCTGTACTTTTCCCGACAATCCTTTGGCCTCTCCGGCAATGTTATATATGCAGATGATCTGTTTGAAGCTGCCAAACACAGAGGGGACACTGATTTTATTTTATGAACAATGG
Organism: Phodopus roborovskii; assembly: GCF_943737965.1. Lineage (NCBI taxonomy): Eukaryota > Metazoa > Chordata > Mammalia > Rodentia > Cricetidae > Phodopus > Phodopus roborovskii. The sequence continues at coordinate 48,573,437 of NW_026126511.1, read as the reverse complement.
TTAAGTGTCTCCTGCGTGCTGGCTACTGGGAAATAAATATTCTAGAGTTCATCTATTCATTCATTCATTCATTCCAAACAACCTATCCTCCAAACCACCCCCTCCCCCTCCCCTCTTCCCTTCCCTGTTCCCTTTTTAATTTCTCCTCTTTCTCTCCCTCCCTCTCTCTCAATCCCAGGGGCCTAGCAGTCTTTTTTGTCCAATTGGATGTTATTTTTCATTTTCTTCTTGTCACTACCTAATGTCCAAATTTATTTAAATCATCCTCAGAAACAATCCTACAAGATATGAATCACATCTGAGGCAGAATTTTTTTCTTTCAAACTTGTCAGCCGTCTCACTTATGATTGACAAGATTTCCATTCCTGTCATTTCTACTAATTCTGCTTCAAATCTGTATATTTAATGAACACACCAATTGGTCCCTCGTTATCAGTCAGAGCCATTTTTTCATGGATAATGCACTAGTTTTATAATTTATCATGCATGGTGGCTGCCTCTCAATGAAATTCAGTGAAGGGCTTGTCCGGTTCCTATTAAAACAATATCTGGCACATGAATACGATCATGAGATTCCCTCCACCCATCTCCCCTTTTAGGCATATGAACAATTTCATGTTCCTGTTAGACCTCTAAATACAGCAAGGGTTTTCTCACCCAAATGTATGTTGAATTTTATAACTCTTCACAAAGGCAAAAAGAAAAACAAGAAATTGCTTACCAAAAAAGAAAAAAAAAAAATCTCCAATGGGAACACAATCTGACACATGTTAAAAATTGCCAGAAGCACTGGTGAGTTATAGTTCCTCTCCTGAGGCAGATAATTCATTAGGAAATAGCCTCATGCCCTAAGAAGCAACTGAACAAAAATATTTATTTGTGGTACAATCAGATGATAAGAGGAACAGAGTTTCTTTGGGAGAGAGGGGGAGGGGAAGCCTGCAGTAGCTGCCCACCATAAGCATTGCAAATGAATCCTTAGCCTTCATCCTGCAATCTAGGTCAGTATGGAGCGGTGGGACGATGGGATGGCTTTTAAATCTGCTGTAGGCTCTCGTCAATCTGCTTAGAAGGCACAGAAGGCCCAGTTACACTGGACTGGAACATCCTAAGGGGAATAGAAAGATACTCTCATCTGCTGTAGGGACCATTACCTGACCCACAGAGTCATCAAAAACAAAGAGGGCTATACCATCAGGTGAATTACATTTAAACACATGCAGACTTTATGTTTTCCTTGTTCTGCTTTTTAAAACCTGAACAGGATTTGCCAGACATATTTTTAAAAGAGAGACACTACCTTCCAGCCTCCAGAATATATGGATGCCTCTTTTAAAATACAACAGGTTCCTACCTACACCCTGGGTGTGGACAGGGACTTTGCAAATCACCTTCCCATGTTGCAGAAGAAGATGGGAAAATACGTGTCCTCCAACAAACCATGGTTTATTTTTCTTTTGGCTTTCTTTAAAAATTAGGGGGTTTACATACTATGAATAATTCATCAAATAAAGCAGAAACAAAATTGACTGGTGACTGCCCCCCCCCATAAACTAAACATGTACCAAAGACCCTTGTCAAGGGCCTTATTCTTCCTTCCAAATGAGTATGGAAGGATGCTATTTCCAAGAGCTCAAGCTTAGTGGGTCCTTCCTCAAAACTGCTTGTGCCAGCTTTAATATGATTACTTCCTAGACACGTAGACTTAGTTCATTAGGTCAAAGTCCCTGACACTTTCCCCAGGCTCTCACCCCACAACACACATAAACTGGCTCTGTGTGTTTTTCTAAACCTGTCCCAAAATACCACTAAACCTAGAGAAATGTAAGTAGAGACATCTGAATGTTGAAATTCAGTCTAAACAAAACACTAAACAAACCAGACACAACAGACTATTTCTTTAAGTTTTTATTTATTTATTTTAATTGCCACACCATACCTGTGTCTATTTATGGGACAGCTGTAGTAATTCAGTATGCATTCACAATGTATGACTATCAATTCAAACTAATTACTAATTCCAGGTCCTCAAAGTTTATCATTTCTATATGTTGGAAAACCTTCAAAATCTTCTTTTCCAGTTACTTTAAAAAATAGCATACGTTGCTTTAGACTATTGTTACCCTAAGCTTTATTTGACAAAAAAATCATAAGAAAAAATTTAAAGTACAATATGATGTAGGAGAAAATATGTAACAAAAATAAGAAGAAACCGGGGTTTTGTTCTACTACGAATCAACCTTATGGATCCAGAGAAATTTTTTTCATCTCTCTGGGCCTTGATTTCTTCTTTTATATTCATCAAAGGAGTCACTCAACTCTTGGGTTCTGTGGTTAGCTATTCTGTCCAAATACCACCTCTAAATTTGTTTTTTGGGGGTTTTTTGTTTTGTTTTGTTTTTGTTTTTGCTGTGTTTTGTATTTTGAAAGAGAGGTAACTGCAGAAGTATCTGCAGCCATTTTCAAAGCTCTGAACTGGTGTTCACAGAGAACAGAAGCCCTTCCAAATCTGCTGAAACTGATAGAAAGCTTGCAAACTAGGGAGTCTCACTGTAGAAACCATCTTCCTAAACAATGTTGGATGACTCTAGATGGCCAGTTTATAGCCCCCCTCTCACCCCCAATATTGGAAACGCCTGAAGAAAACAAGAGGTGTCAGATAGATAAGTAAGAACAAACTTGGCTTCTTATTTGTCTAAATATTTCACCAGGGATGGAGTTTTGTATTCCAAAACTGGTAGATGATAGAATATTCTATTTCAGGACATCTTTTTTTCTTTTCTTTTTTTTTTTTTTTTTTTAAGCCATTTAAAAGTACTGCAGAATGTTATTTTGATTTCTGCCACAGGATAAAGGGCTCCTCCTGAATGCAAACAACAAGCAAAGAATGCGCTAGAGCTCTGCCATCATATTAAAAATTAAATTCGGCTGCATTTCATAATGGACTCTCTTTCCCTCCCTCCCTTCCTCCCTCCCTCTCTCTGTCTCTCTCTCTCAGCACATCTTCCATCTTCTCACAGTGGAAATCGCACTCGGATGGCTGTTCTTCATGGTTAACACTGGGGCATCAGCTGAAGTCAGAACTCTGCTTCTCTGAACAGGGAACCACAAATGTCATTGACACATGCCACGGCTTGGCAAATAATATATTTCTTTCCAGTCTCTTGTCCCTTCCGTTTACCCACCCTCATGCATGTGCTAAGCTGAAGGGCACCTCTCAGTCTTCCTCCCTTCCTTCCTTCCTTTGGTGGGACCAGCAGGAGGCATGACATTCACAATGAATTCAAAAGTGCTCCTCTTTTGATTTCTGTTGTCTTTATTTTAACCTCAAGAAGAGAGAGAGATTGAACTCAGTCTTCACCCCGGGCTACGCTAATACTTAGGTCATGTCTGAGCTCTCTGGGGAAGCCCTGCTTTATCCCATCCGAGGGGCAATGGTGTCTTTTCAGTGGAGCGGCACAGCTGTCCAGCCATATGGGCCCCAAACAGCCCAGTCAATCCGATTTGGGGGGGGGGTTACAATGTAATTTCTTAACGTGTTAGTATTTGGGGTGAGTTTGATCAAGCGCATAGACAGCCCTTAAGCCCGAGGGTTTAGGTTTTAAGAAGCCATTACAAATGGCGCAGTATCAGTTCAGACTGGTTAAAAACAGATATGAAATTTGTGACTGGGGGAGGGGCAAGGGCTCCTGACCCCCTGGTTGGAGAAAGTCCCAGGGGTATGCTCTAACTATTAATTCAGCATCAGCTGCCGTATCTTCCCCGCCCCCCTCCCTTTCTTTTTTAACCCTGGGCTCATCATTTAAGGCGTTCCCACTCGGGCCTGCGGAGCCTGTTACAAAACCACGTCTTGGCTCCCCCACCCCACCCCACCCCACCCCCCCATTACCCCCCCCCGCGCGCGCGCGCGCTTCACTCCGCAAGATGAGAGAGCCAGCATCCCGCAATGTCGCAGCAGCGCAGTCGAACTGCATTGAAACCGACCTCAAGCTAAACAAAACCAGGCCTTGCAGAGAATCTAGCAAAGGACAGCAGTCTCCATGTCCCGTTGGTCTTCCATCAAATGTGACTGGACCTTCAAGCCACAGCCCCATTCTTCCCTGGTGCGGGGGTTCGAAATTGTCCACCAAAGGCATTCTCAATAGACAGAACATATAATAATCCTAAATCTAAAAACCTTTATCAAAATGGTGGAAAGTATGGCCAAGTTACCAGTAATCTTGTCCACCAGAGAATCGCAGTTTGTTCGAGACTGTTAGCAGTGTGGTCAGTGTTCCCAGAAAGACAGTCTAGTGGTGGCCTTTGGCAACCAGCTACATTTTCTTTTTATTTAAAATCTGTCACAAGGATGCTTTCTAATTCTCATAAACCCCTCCCAAAATTCTCGATTCTAGAAATTTACAAAAAGAAAAAAAAAACCTGCTTATTTTCTAAGCCTCTAGCGGCACATTGTTGGAGCAAAAGCAAGTAGGAGAGGATTTGTGACAGCCATTCTTCTGTTGGGGCCCACACCTAACAACTGACAGAAGTAGAAATGGCCTTGAATCGAAGGGGACAGCCCTGTATATCCATCCTGGCTAGGTAGGTGCTTTGGCCACAACCCTTTGCACTGGCCACTGGTGGCTGCCACATTTAGACTGTTTTTAGCTGCCAGAGCTTGTTCTCCCCACGTCTAGGTGTCCTGGATCCAACATAGCCCAACACTTCGTTCTTGTTTTTGTTTCTTGTGTTCTTTTAAGTCATCAAAGAAAAGCAGGCGTAGGGAAAGCAGATGGGCCAGCGTGTGCGGGTCGGGGCTGCCTCGCGGCTGCCGCAGTGGCCCTTTGGGAAGACAGATTTCTCATCGCAGGCGCGGGGGCTCGGGTGGGGGGCGAGGTCTTTTTGGTTTGCTCTTATGGGAACGTTCATTCTGGGTACTTCTTTAAGGCCACTAACTAACTCAGTGCTCTTGGAAAAACAGTCACACAGCCACACAACTACAACAAAAGGCACCTCCCCGAAGTGGCTCTCCACGTCCTCAGGACGGGTGGCCGGACATGTAGACGCACTTTTGTGCCTCTGTAATCTCGGACGTCCATCTGGCCCCGGCGGGCAAGGGCGGGCGGGAGGGCGCAGGCAGGGGAGGGGCGCGCGCACGCAACTAGAGGCGCGAGCACGCGCGCCGCTCTCCTTCACTTTCACCTTGACTGCCGGGGGAGGGTGCGGGGGTGGGGGGGACAAGAGACTGTGGTCCTCCTTCCCCCCCCCCACCCTCCGCCATTCGTCTTCCCACCCCCATCACTGTCCTGCCCAGACGCCAGTCTAGGGCGGAGTAAGGAAGAGGCTGCACTGGCGCTCCGGTCGCCGCACCGCCCCAAAGCTGCGCGCTCTCTGCAGTGACAGCAACCGCAACCGCATCAGCACCCAGCTCCATCCTCACCCGCCTGGCCCACGCCGCAGCTGGCGGGAACCGGGCAATTCGGGCTGAGGACGACGAGCGTAAGGCGCGTAGGAGTCCCAGGCCCCCCACGCCATTGGCCGAAGCGCAAGAAACAGCGAGTGGGCTAGACGCGGTGTTGCACCGAGGGGGCGAAGAAGGGAACAGGAGCGCGTGGAGAGATGCGGGCAGGCGTAGGACTGAACCCCTGAGTCCACCCAGTGGACTTTGGCAGGGCTAGGGCGGCTTCAAGGGATCCGAGGGCTCGGACCACTGCAGATGAGGCGCGTGTGGGCGCGGCGAAAGCGCCCCCTTCTCCCGGTTTCTAAACGGATAAACGGAAGCGCATGTAAGTGTGGGGGTGCGAATCGCCACCTCCGGCCTTGGCTTTCCCGCTCTTGCGAGCACCCCCACTTCTCACTTTCCCCAAATCCGCATTTTCTTTGGCACAGCCCTCCCGAACACCGAGGAGAGGGAGGTGCCCGGGGGCAGTGAGAGTGACGTGTGCTGGTGCAGAGGGGGTGGGGGGCTGCGGGCCAGGCTCTGTGGACCGTCTCCTAATCCTCTTGTTTTCGGAACCGTCAGCAGATGTGGCTTCTCTTAGCTGAATAATCCGTTAAGGGAATAATAATTTTTTAAAAGGACCACGGCCTCACCCAGCCAGAACAGAGAAGGAGATCAGAGCTTGGTGAGGCTAAAAGAAAAAGCTCTAGATTCTCTGCGTCCCTCTTTCTGCCTTCCTCTCTACCCCCTCACCCCTCCCCCTCTCTCCTCCCCCTTCTCCCCCATCCCCTGCAATCCGCACTCGACGCGAGTTCACGCGTAGGGCTGGATTTCCAAGCTGCACTGCAACTTCTCAGCGCGTTATTATTATTCATCTGAGGGTGCAGCCTCTGCACCCTTCGCCTCCTGCGCTAGCATCCTTCCGCCTGGCCGCAGCCACCAGCAGTGCAGTCTCTTCTGCACGCAGGCTCTGGTTCACAACAGGAGGATTATGATTTTGGGTTTATTGTTTTGTTTTTCTTTTTTAAATTCTCTTCAGGATCATTACCACGATGCCCGGTTTTATCATTAGCTTTTCCTCCGGCCAGGTGGTGAGACCACCAGAGCCTTCTCACAGCTTTTCCTTTCCCCCAGACAAGGAAACGAATGGAGCTTGGCCAGGGAGGCCGCTCCCTGCTTGCGGAGCTGCTTTTAGACTCCGCAACTTATATATATAAAATTTCCTGTCCTTTTTATTCCAATAGACCTGCCTTTGGCTTGGAATGGCTGAAGCACTGCGGACTGCAACCAATGTCTTTTAAAGGAGAACAAAAAGATGAGGATCTTGTGCAGACTCCGGGACAAAGCATCTTGGGCTCGGTGACAAGGGACGCGCGGAACTCTGGCTTCTCGATTGGAGAGACCAAAGCAGCCCAAGGGCACCCCGCAGGGCCTGCGGACCTTTGAGGGTATTCGGACTTGATTTTATTGATCTTTGTAGCATGCTCTAAGAGGGTCTGTGCTAAATAGAGACTGTGGGGTGGGTGGGGAGCTGAATGTAGATCCAATCCAGTCGGGTCCAACTTGTCCTACATGCCTCTCTATCTTGGGTTTTTTTGTTTGTTTGTTTGTTTGTTTAATGTTAGAAAGGGGAATGGGAAAGAAGCAGTGAGTAGGAGGCTAAGTCAGTGGGATGTAGGTAGGGTTGGCCAGGTGAAGGAGGGCTGTGGGTTAAGAGGCATCTTCCCCACTCTGATGCCCTGGGTGATTTGTATAGGACATGACAACGTGTCTGTTGAAAACAGTCTTGAGAAATTGGCATGTACTAGCATACGGTGACTGGACTTGTGTGTAAACAGAGTGGTGGAGGGCAGAGAGGGTGGGGGCTTAAAATAATGTTTTATTGTCCCCATGGGTTTGGGGATCTCTCCCCCACCCCAACCAGGAATGACCTTTTAAATCAACGCCCACCCTTTACCCCTGAAAAGCCAGTTGACAGGGGTGGAATGGGGTGGGGAGTATGTAGGGGTGCTGTTTCTCTCCCCTCCCCCTTCCCAGTCTCCCTCCTCCCTCCGTCTCCCCCTCCCTCTCCCTTCACTCCTCCCTCCCTCGTTCTCCCTTCACTCCCCCCTCGCTCCCTCCCTGCTGCATTTTGCATGAGCTATCTAGGTCATTAGCATTTTAGCGTATGCAAGACTTGACAAGGCTGATGAGGGGCCAGATGGGCCTCGCTCTTATTTATTTATTATTTTTTTTTCTTTTCCTTTTTCCTCTCCACCACTTGGGACCTAAGCGAGAGGACCGCAGCAGGAGAGTTCCGGAAGGCTGATTCCCACAGATCCTGGTGAGGGGCCTCTGCAGCTCAGCCCTGCGGCACGCCCGGCCAGGATGCACCAAGACTCTACACTCGAGGTAAAGGCGGCGGCCACACGCCCTGCTCAGGCAGCAGTTTCTGGGCCCCTGCTTCCCATCCCTTTCCTCGCCATCATCTCCCCCCTCAGTTTCCTAGGCGAAGCTGAGAGCGAACTGGGTGGGAAGGACTCGCGGCGGTGGGGCGAGGTGGGGTTGATGTTTTTTCATTGTCTGGTGCTGCAGGGGAGGCGAGGCTCGCTGAGAGGGGTGAGGGAGTCGGGGTAATTAACACGAGGGAGGCACCCCTCTGTCTCCCACTTACACCCACACCCCGAACCCTCCACCCCCTCCCCTTTGCAGGAAAAAGCTTGGAAACGAAAGGATGCGGGAGAACAAAGAGCCTTCGGAGGACGTGGCTGTTATCTCATTGTCCGTGACTGGGAGAGCTGCGGTAGGAAGGATGCGGTGGTCCTTAGCTCATCACGTCCCCCACCCCACACCCTCCCCGCTGTCAGTGCGCACGCACACGCGCCGCCAGCTTTTTCTTTTTCATTCCTCGTTTCTCATTCCATCTTCTCCCATCCTCTCCCTTTCTTTCACCTTTCCTTCCTCCCTTCCGTACCCCCTCCCTTCCTCCTATTTTCATCCCCCCTCCCTCCTTCGTTCCTTTCTCTCTTCCTCCCTCTTTCCCTCCCTCCCTTTTTCCCTCCCTCCCTTCCTTCCTTCTTCAGGAGAAAGGCCTCTCTCTCCGTGTTCACAGCGGACCTTGATTTAAATGTCCATACAATTAAGGCACGCGGTGAATGCCAAGAATGGGGCTGTCTGAGCACCTTGGGTCCTCGAGGGCCCGCCACGGAAGGATCGGATCGACCCAGCCCAACGCCCTGGGCAGATCTCTGCAGCTGCAGGCGCCACAGGAGGGGCAGTGGGCTGCTGAAAGCCTTGTACCGCAGCTTTTAGGGTGGGGATGTGTGTGGCTACCGACAAAGAGGGGCTTGTGTAGATGCAAACAGAATCTAGGAAAGAAACAACCCATTCTGTGACAGAAACACGAATCTATGCAAGTGGATAGTGGTGGGAGTGGGAGATGGTCTGGGAGCTGTTGGAGAGTGAAGAGTGTGCGTTAGCATCTGGGACCCTGCCCATTGTACAAGGTCGACATCTTCCTGCGTATCTGTTTTTGTAATGGGCTTTCAATTTGCCCTTAAACAAATACTAATAATCCGGTACCCATGCGACTGGCAGACTGCCCCAGAGCCTGGACTGCAGCTACATTGTGTTCTGCTTGGGGTTGGTCGGCTAGTCTTTGGGGGAAGCTGTTTGTCACACTTTGGTGGAGAGCTGTGGGCATTTGACAAGCTCAAGCAAATCTTGGGATGAAGGCAACCAGCAAATTTGCTCATGAACAACGCACAGACTCCATCAAAGCTGACAGCTAGCCAGTGGCTCCAAGGTTGGCCTCCCAGCCTTCTTAGGTCTCTGACTGAAGTTTCAGGCAGAGATCCAGAGCTGCTGGAGGGGCACAGTACCCCCAAAGGGAGGGCTGTTCTGTTGCTCCTAAAACCAGGACAGAAGGAAAAACAGCATGTGTACAGGTGGGGGTCTGAGCGAAGTCTGTTTTGAAGCAGGCTGTCCAGGAGCAGAAAGGGTTAAGCCTCCCTCATCCTGAAGCACCTGCTTCCCAATCAGCCCCCAAGTGGCAGCTGGTCCTAGAGACCCCCGACCCAGTTCCATTCCATCTCCATCTCCACCGCCAACCTGCAGCGAATGGTTGGTGGCCTGGTGAGGGACCTAAACTCATTAATTTCCAGGTGGAGAAAATGGAGGAGGGGTACTTCCCAGCAGCAGAGGGGAGGAAAGGAGGCCAAGGGCTGGCCTTACCCACCCAGGAAGCAGGCTGTAGCCCTTCCCCCTGCTGTCATGCTAGAGGCCTGCCTTTGCAAGGCCAAGCCCATAAAGGATGTTTAGGAGTTTAATCTGATTCCTGACACAGTAATCAGGGTCTAAAGGAGCATCCATGGGAGTTAATGGAGGACTCTTTTCTCCAAAGCCTCTGCCTCGAGTCTAGAAAGTTAGTATTTGAGGATGTCATGGATCAGTACCTCTCTGGCCTAATTAACTCACAAGTATTTATTATTTCTTGAGTATCTACTATGTGTCCGTCTTTGTGATTATCTCATCTTAACTGCTTGATTTCATCCCAGAAGGGAGCATTAGAGCTAGATGGGCTGAGGTTGTAGGCTTTCCCAAAACCTTCTCTGCTCTGCAGAAATGAGCCACAGCCTGCTCACTCTTGCATGAGAAAAGCCACAGGGCACACATGATGGGGACTACAGAGGTTTTGCGGGTTGAGTCCTGTAGAGCAAGTTAGGCTGCAAGGAAGAAAGGGAAAGCCTTAGCTATGGCTGTCCTAAGAGATGCCATAGTCATTGTCTTCAATATCTACCTTCCTTGACATGAGAACTGACCTTTTCCTGGGACACTCCCACCCTTTATGAATATGTTAGACTAGAGCCGCCACTGTACTGTACCGTTTTGGGGGTGTACCCATTGCCCCCACCCTCCATGCCTGATAAGATGTTATTTTGCCTTCAAGCAATGGCCTAAGCTGCTGATGGCCCAACCCTCTGTACCTCAAATGTCCCCATTAGCAATCCTCTGCCCAGTAATTGCTTCCCCATGATTCCTTCAAATGTCCTCTCGTCCTTCACTGATACTTCATCTTATATAACCTCCAGATGCCTCCCCAAGTAAGGTCATTTTAGATGGAAACCCAATACACTTCTCTGAAAGCTCCAACCACAGGCACCTTCCATAAGGCCTGCCTGGGATCTGCTACATGGGATCTGTTCTGGAATAGGTGCATTTTTATTTTGTTGCTGACGGAAACTCTTGTTCCAGAATGTATTAGTGTGTGGGAGTGTTCTGGGCTGGCCATTCTTTGCAAACCAGAGTCAGTATGTGTCCATCAGTTCTCCTTCACGGAAGGGGTTTGTACGGGGGATTCTAAAGACCTTCTCAGTCCAGGTATAATTGCAAGCCTCCTTTTGTTTTCACCAAATGAAGAATCAGAGCCAAGGTCAGCCTGAGCTGCCGCCTTCCTCTATGTTTTCTGACCTTTTATGCCCATCAGTAATTATGCAGACAACTTGAAATTCTGCTCTCTCAAGACATCTCTTGAATTCTCAAGATCATCTCCCTGGCCTATTTGAGCCTTCTAATTACATATTATGTATGGCTAAAATTAAGGGAGAAATTCATGATCTAACAGTAGGATGAGGCTGACATAGCTTAATGACTCAATACACTTTCCTAGTCTCTTGGGTTTGTTCACACCCACTATGGTCTTAGTCCCCATGGGACACAAGCTCTTGTGTTTCTTAAAAGATCCTGAACTTAGGAATGCATCAAAACAGTAATGCTTAATATATTTCTTTCCCCTGCCAGAGACAGCCCAGATCTGTCTCAATGGAAAAGAATTGATTCTTTAACAGATGAAGTGGTAAATTCTATAAATTTCTTCCCTGTGTACGTGAGGGGTGGGTACACAAGAAATTTTCATCAGATAATTAATGTGTGGGGAGGGACATGTCTGTAGCTAGTGTTTCTCCATGCGCACATATTAAGCCATAGGATTTTCTCACACAACCATATCCATCGCTAATGTGGAAGGCACTTGGCCACAAAAGAAAGTACACCCATCCATACCACCTCTATAAGGAAATTTTCTCTCCAGCTACTGAACTTACATAATACCCTCCCCCATTCCAACCTTAGAATGCGGCCTGGGGGCAGCTGCAAAAATCCTGCCTGGGACAGATGGAGCCTCCCCTTCCTCAGCTACTCTGTGGGTGGTTTCTGAGCCCATGAGTCAACATGGACAGACTGGAGTGTGTGCTGGTGCTGTGTGTGTATTTGAGGCTTGACTGGCTGATTCACATTGATGAGGATATTAACAGCAATGCTGAGAATTATGCTACCTAATAAAGATTTTTTTTTCTTCCAAGACCCATCTATAATTCTTTCATTGGGTATTTTTGCCAAGTCCTAGCCAAATTGATTCAAGTTTTTAATATTTAATTGCATCGAACAAGCAAACATGATACAAAAAAAAAAAAAAAAGAGTTTAACCTGAAATTTGTTGGAAGCAGTCTTTGTGCCTAGAGATTCTGAAGTACCAAATTCAGATAGAGACCGGGTGACAGGAAAGTTCCAGGTCGGAGAGTAAGTATTAGCAACTGTCTCTAGCTGGGTTTATCTTTCCACTGTTTGTCTTAAAGAGGGTCTGCCGGGAGTCATAGCCACAGAAGCCCCCAGATAAATTCTAGGGTCACTAGGAGATTTCACTGGGGCTAGGGTTATTTTAAGTTCAAATCAAAACTATTTGCTGCTTAAAACATATGACAAAATTGTCAGACCTGGGACCAGGAAAATGAGATGACTGCAATTTGAGGCTCTGTGACGAGTTTTCAAGGTGGCCTTCTCGAAAGCAGCCAATATGCCATTCTGTGTTAGCCAAGTGCAGAATGGATGCTGCAGCCCAGGCCATCAGACCTCTCAAAGAGCAGATTTACTTCCTTCTCCTATGCTCCGGGTGCATTGACACATGAGCTTGAACCAGCACTGAGTTCATCCTTTTTGTGCTCCCAACTTTACTCTGGGCCTCTTCCCAATCATGCAGATTTGGGATATGGGAGATTTGTTCCTGATTTGTTTGTTTGTTTGTTTGTTTGTTTTTGTTTTAAACACTGAATGGATTTGATCTGAGGTTCACACAGAAGTGGGTTTATTTCTGAGATGCACCCCAAACCAAAATCCTAAATTCCACTCGGATCAATCAACTGCAGAGACAGTCCCTGAGCCCCCACATTTTCCCAGCTTCAACTTACCTCTATCCCACTCTGAGCCAGCCCACACTGAGGGTGCACCCTAAGGGTGGTTACAAGCTTCAGCAGAGGAGCAGGGAACTGGCCCAGCTGAGCAGAGTGGGTTACACCTTCCAAGAACAGACATGGCAAGCCCAATGCCTCAGCTAAATGTATATTGTCTCCTTTGCTGCTCCAGACCTCACAGCCTTGCCAAAGACCAGCCTGTCCTTTCCTCTGGGCCCCTCTCGGAGACCTGTGGACAGTGGGTGCTGTCCTGCAACCCAGAAAAGGCTCTGAGAATGCAAGAGTGGCTAGCAGTTATTCCTGGGGTGGGTGTAGCCAGGGGGAGGAAAGGGAGGACCCTACCAGGGAAAGTCAGTCTGTGGTTAGTTGCTTGCCAGCAGGGTGCTCCAGTGAAACTATATTATCCTGGAGGCTCTTCCCTGACAGCCCTTCTCACAACCCCATCCCCGATCCTACTCTATCCTTGGTACACAAGATGATGGGGCCGAGACTGAGGCATCTTCCCCCACATCCTCATACCCTTTTACACAATCCACCAAATGCTCTAAATAAGGTAGATCAACATAAGTCCTGTATCCAGAAGAGCACATTCTCTAGGTGGTGATCTCCCAGATCAGCCAATGGGATGGAGCTGCTGAATTGAATCAGCTGAGAGAGAGGGGGGAGGGAGAGAGGGAGAGATGCCTGGCCCAGTCTTCCCAAACATGAATGCTCTGTGCAGCCATTGCAGGGATAGAACAAGGTCTCTGTTTATACAAAGAATTAAATTCCTAATGTTCCTCATTTGTTGGGCCTATCTGGGCTCAGTTAATGAGGTAAGCAACTCTCCTGGGGCCAACAAGCCAAATAACTGAAATAACCTTCAAACCTTAGTTTCAAGGTCATACATGAGCTAGTTGGCCTGCCAATGTCGCATGTCAGGCCTAGAAGGCAACTGCCTCAGGCTAGGCCTGCAAAAGCTTTCCCATACGCAGTCCCCTCCCACAAGTACATAGATTCATGTGGCAGTATTTATTCCCATTTAATTGAGACACTATTTTAATTTCAGATTGCTTGGGTTTTAAGGCCCAGTGGGCTTTTCTGCAGCTCTTTTCCCTAGTGCTTCCATGGAAACTAATTGCTGTTAATATCCAATTTTAGCATTATTATTCGTTAACCAATTATAGATCCCATAGCTTAGCTTTACTGCTCCCTGACTGTACAGGAGCCTGTGGCTCTAACCAGTTGTGTCTTCCGTTACAGCTCTCTCTTGCCCACATGAGCACAGACATTCTGTCTGTCTGTCTGTCCCAGCCTGGCTGTCAGAGTGGGGGTTGGGGGATGTGCTTCATGGCTTTTACCCCATTGAGGGAAATTTCTGCTCTTGAAATATGTGGTTTTCTTTCCTTTCTTTTTTTTTCTTTCTTTCTTTCTTTCTTTCTTTTTTTTTTTTTTTTTTTTTTTTTTTTTTTGGTTATTGTTTGTTTGTTTGAGACAGGGTTTCTCTGTGTTGCCCTAGCTGTCCTGGAACCTACTCTGCAGACCAGGCTGGCTTCAAATTTAAAGATCCATCTGCCTCTTTTTCTGCTGGGATTAAAGATGTGCACCATCACTGCCTGACTATGATTTTCATTTTTTTTTAAGAAATAAGAAATTTAAGCTAAATGTGGTGGTACACACCTTAATCCCAGCACTCAAGAGACAGAGGCAGGCAAATTTTTGAGTTCGGGGTTATCCTGATCTACTCCAGGTCAGCCAGGAATATACAATGTGTGTGTGTGTGTGTGTGTGTGTGTGTGTGTGTGTGTGTGTGTGTATATATATATATAGAGAGAGAGAGAGAGACTCTATTATGTAGCTCTGGCTGTCCTAGGAACCTGATATGTAGACAAGGCTGACCTTGAACTCCCAGAGATCCATCCACCTCTGCCTCCTGGGTGCTGTGATTAAATAAACTATCCCTGACTAAAACTTAAAAGGAAATTTAGAACCAGGTATACTAGTATTTGCCTGTAATCCCAGAATTTAGAAAGTGAGAGAGGAAGAGATCAGAGATCCAAGGCTAGCCTCAACTATATATCAAGTTTAAGACCAGCCTCAGCTGGCCTCAAAGGGGAAAAACAGATTTTTACGTTTTCTCCACTTTCTTTCACTACGTTGCCCAAGCTGAACTTAACTCTAGATCCTCCTGCCTCAGCCTCCCAAGTGCTGGGATTGTGGGCATGGGCTACCATCCTTGGCCCAGAAGCCATTTTTGAAGTAGTTTTTTTTTATTCCAAATGAAGGGAAGGTGTAGCCCAACATGGTAACACATGCTTGTGGAGCCAGCACAAGGCTGAGGCAGAAGGATTGTGAAATCAAGGCTAGCCTCCTGAGCTACACAGGTAGACACTGTCTCAAAAAGGAGTGGGAGAGTACCTCTAGGCTCAGGCTTCCTCCCTCCCAACTTCTCTTACTTTCCTAGCATCCCTGGCTACATCTGACTGGTTCAAAGCCACTGCAGAAATTACAATACCACAGATTCAGGATGCTCCAAGAACATCATTGGACATCCAGGGAGGGAAATAGAGAAGGCAGCATATTCATAGGTGAGGACAGCCTCCCTTCCTACCTCAGCAGACTCCCCACTGATACCCTGAAAACCCTGTCTGACTTTCATCACAGCATCCTGCTTTGGGAAGCCGATGTATGTGAAGGGCACCAGCAGTAGAAAACCAAAAGTGTGCTTCTGCTTTGCCGTCTCTGAGAGAAGCAAGCTCATAGGCTCAAGGGAGGAAGCAGGCACTTCTCAGCATCCTCTGGAGACAGGAAAGGGAAAGTAGGATCCCTGAGGTCAGCAGATTTCTTCTTTGTCTGCCTCCCTCCACCCCCCATTTGGAAACAACACTCCCCTTGCCAGCATGTACCCTTCCACATCGCCCTTGGAGTTGAAGCCTCCCTCCCAGGCCACCTGGAGGACACAGCTTTTCTGAGGCAGCTGGCTGGAAGCTTCCACTGCCTGGGAATCCTATGATCAGATTTTTCATAGGGGGGGGAGTGGGTGGTGAGTGTTGTGGAGGGGGAGCTGGGACATTGTGAAGAAGGTCCCTTACACATAAGGCTCAATAAATACCACCCAAATTGGATGCGATTAAACTAGCAGCAGCTGTTCGCCTTTTCCTGCAGAAAGGCTACAATTATGCACAGGGCCTCTTAGGCAGAGTATACATAGAATGGTCTCTTAGGTAGGGCAAGGAAGACTTCAAAACATTTCTGGGGCCAGGCACAGAGCTCAGCAGGTAAAGCCCTCATATGTCCCTGCTGCCCCACCCAAGCCTGAGTTCTATCCTTGGGCCCCACGTGGTGGAGGGAGAAAAAGAAACCACACATACATTTTTAATATGCATATTCTTACTTTTTGTTTTTTTGAGACAGGGTTTCTCTGTGTAGCTGTGACTGTTCTGGAGCATGATTTGTAGACCAGGCTGGTCCTCGAACTCAGAGATCCATGTGCCTCTGCCTCCAGAGTGCTGGGATTAAAGGCATGCACCACCAAACTGCCCCCCCCCAGTTTTATTTATTTATTTATTTATTTTTAATTTCTGGTTCATTCTTGTCCTCAGCCTGCCTCAGCTTGGCCAGGTGTGTGGAGTTACATTGTCAAACACTCTTTGCACAGTAAGGAGGTTATATGCTATCTTCCCTCTGTCCCAGAAGGCTTTGCTGAGAGGAAAATCTTCTTTCCCAACCTTTCATCTTCCCTAAGAGCAATGTTCCTTCAGTTCAAATCACATGGGTTCATATCTCACAAAACGCCTTCTCCATCCAAGTTTGCCTTCTAAAATTAAATATCAACAGCAATAAATTTCTGAGCTTTATTCTCCACCCCCCCCCATCCCTTTCAAAACATGTATGTCCTTTGTGTTCAAGAAGTGTGAGGTGCTGGAGAGGTGTACATCTTTAATCCCAACACTTCAGAGGCAGAGGCAAACAGATCTCTGTGAGTTCTAGTCCAACCTGGTCTACAGAGCTAGGTCTAGGACAGCCAGAGCTGTCACACAGAGAACCCTGTTTTGAAGAAGAAGAAGAAGAAGAAGAAGAAGAAGAAAAGAAGAAGAAGAAGAAGAAGAAGAAGAAGAAGAAGAAGAAGAAGAAGAAGAAGAAGAAGAAGAAGAAGAAAAACCAACAAAGAGTTCTGACTGTTCTTCCAGAGGACCCTAGTTTGACTTCTATGGTGTCTTATATAACTCCAGTTCCAGAGGATCCAACACCCTCTTCTGGCCTCTGTGGACACAGGCGCACATCTAGTACACAGATAAACATGTAGCATTTATAATAAGTGTTAGGAAGGAAGGCTCCAGGGTATACTACCATGTGAATAGCTGGGAATCCTCTTAACTTACTCTGTGATTTTCAGCTTAGAAAAGGTTCTTGCACACTGAAGGCTCTCCTTTTCATTTTAATGTAAATTTTTTAAAAAGTATTTATTTTTATTGCATGTGCATTGGTGTTTTTACTGAATGTATGTCTGTTTGAGGGTGTTAAATCCCCTGGAGCTAGAATTACAGACAGTTGTGAGCAGCCATATGGGTGCTAGGAATAATGCCCCAGCCCCTCTAATGTAATTTTTAAAGTCACCGAGAGCCTAGGAATTAAGAGCACTAGCTGTACTTTGCAGAGGACCTGGGTCCAATTCCCATCACCCACACAGCAACTAATAACCAACTGTAATCCCCATTCCTGGGATCCAATTCTCTGGCCTCCTAGAGCACTTCGTATATATGGAGCATGTATATGCATGGGGGCAAAACACTCATATACATAAAACAAAAATAATCTTAAAAAGTTACTACACAAAGTGATGGTTTCCTTGTGGCATCTTAGTCCAAACAAGTGACTATAATTTGTTCCTAATCACCTTCCTCTTCCACTGCCGTGAACACACTAGGTGTTCACATCCTCTCATAGTCTTTGACAGGCAGTTAGGAGCCCCCCAAGCCTTCAACAGAAACTCCCATGATTTTGACTCCATAGCAGGTGGATTCTCCTCTACAATAAGGATGCCATGACTTCAAAGGAGTAAGGTTAGCCCTTTGCTGTTATTTTGCATAACTGTGAATGCTGTTTGTATTACCTCCATGAATCATACATGATTAGTTAATAAATAGTGTACTTCACTCTACCAGCCCAAGGCAGACCATGAGTAGCAGGGGAGAATTCAACTCTGTACTTGGCACTGTTGGCTTGGTTCCCTCTCCTCTCTTCAGCTAGCACCTTTGCTGAACCTGAGGCCCTTTGTCTACCTGACTGCCCAAGCAGAAAAGATCTACCCTATTCAGCAAGGCTGGATCCAGGAGCAATTCTTTGTTTTGAGACAGGGTTTCGCTGTGTAACAACCCTGGCTGTCCTGGAACTCGCTCTGTAGACCAGGCTGGCTTCAAACTCACAGAGATTCCCCCTGCCTCTCCCTGCTGAGACTAAAGGCATTGGACATCACTGCCGGAATAAAATCTAGGTCAGAATTTCCAAGGGTTTTGCTCTTTCTTTCTTTCTTTCTTTCTTTCTTTCTTTCTTTCTTTCTTTCTTTCCTCCCCTCCTCCCCCCAGGGTTTCTTTGTAGAGTCCTGGCTGTCGTGGAACTAACTCTGTAGACCAGGCTGGCCTCAAAATCAGGGATCTGCCTGCCTCTGCCTCCCTAGTGCTGGAATTAAAGGCATGTGCCACCACCACCCAACCTCCAGGAGCAATTCTTTAGAGCAAGAAGTGGAGCACACTAAGATTTTGTAGTGAGTGTGAGGGGCTAACAGAGCTGTTATCCCAGCTCCCCACCAGCCTCTTAGAAAAATTCCACCTGGGAAGAATCACTTGCCTCTCTCCCTTCCCATCTTCCCCTCTGGCAGGGGTCCCTGGAGTGGAATATCCACCAATGGCAATAGGTCAGCATGGGAGGTGGCAGTGGTTAGGTCTGCAGCCAGCCCATCCTGAACCCCCGCCTTTCAGGCCTGTTGAATCCAATTTCTGAGTCACTCTTCACACTGTTGGCTAAGATCTGTCCAAGGCGGCATTCAGGCACAGCTAGGAAAATTACTTAATGTGATCCTAGGGTCTCCCAGAAACCTGTTAGGAATGGCCTTCCTTCATTTTTGTTTTGTTTTGGTTTGGTTTTTAAGCTCCTGATTTATTAAGAAGCAAAGACCTGCCAAGCAGTGTAAAATCCTGTGCTACACTACTCCTCCTGGAAGTTCTAAGTGTGGAGGGCACCTTCCAAACATGTTATTTTTTTTAGATGATTTTATGTAGACCAGGCTGGCCTGAAACTCCACAGATCCACAGTCTCTGCATCCTTAGTGCTGGTACTTAAGGTGTGTGCCACCACACCCTGCCAAAGAGACTCCAACACTGTTTCCACCTGGTTTCAAACCATTCACTTGTGGGGCAAATGTAACCACCAATATACTCAATACACAGCAGAAACTCTCTCCTTTCCTGTTTTATTTTGTTTTGTTTGTTTGTTTAAACAGGATCTAACTAAATTTGCCAGGCTGGCCTTGAAACTCTCTACAGCCAATGCTGTCTTTAAACTTGTGATCTTCCTGCATCTCAGCCTCCTGAGTAACTAAAATTACAGGCCCTGAGGAGTCTTGTGATTCAAAATGTTCTGTGTCTTCTGATCCTGAATTCAAGTCCTTGTATGTTTCAGCATCCAAAATTAGCTGATGATAAAAGATGTAGTGGTGTGTGTTTTCGTGTGTGTGTGCACGCATGTGTGAATGTATGAATCTGTGTATGTACATGTACATGTGTTCATGTATGCTTATGTGTGCATGTATGCATGTGTATCTGTGTGTGTTTGTGTGTCTATGTTAGCAACTACATAGCATGGCCAGACACCACACTCCTTCATCTCACTGTACTGCTTTTATCCTAACCAGCAACCAGAATTTCTTCTTTATAAAAGAAGAAACAAAATTTTAAAAGAGCAGCAGGTATCACCAGTCTCTCCTCTCCCAGGGACTCCTTGTCAGTGAATAATCAGGGACCTGAAGGAAGTTTCCATGGGGAACCCTTGCTCTCATGTGTCACTAATTCTGGCTTGAACCCCCCACACACACACACACACATACCAGGTATCAAACTAATGACTCTCCCATACCTTCTGTTTCCCATTGTCTTGGCTAATAAAGGTTCCATGTCTGAAAATCTCTGAGACCCTAACCCTAATCCAATTAAACCCTGCTAAAGCAACTAGACTAGAAAAAGAGGTGGAGAGGTTAATACAGACAAAGCCTCCTCTGACAAGCTAAGTGAGCCTTGCCCACCTTGAGAGGAATGTTAAAAGTAGATTACTGAAGCTACTGCAGGGGATTGACATTTGCTCAAAATTCTAAGTAGCTGTACCCCCAACCCAAATGTTAATTATTAACCTATAGAAGAAGAGCAGTAGCTACAGGGAGAGGAGTCTGGGGATGGGAACATCAGAAGTGACTCTGTCTGCCTTTGCTCTTTTCCCATGTAGGGACTGTGGGGCTGTTCAACAGAGGAGCTGGATTTCAGGGTGAGAAAGGGAGAAGAAATGAAAACTGCCACACCTGACCTTGGGAGACCGAAACAGTTCAGGGGGCAGGGAGAGCAGACTAGACAGGGCGACCAAACCGGGGAGCAGCCTAGACAGGGGGACCAAACCGGGGAGCTG
The DNA here is from genome assembly GCF_943737965.1 of Phodopus roborovskii. Lineage (NCBI taxonomy): Eukaryota > Metazoa > Chordata > Mammalia > Rodentia > Cricetidae > Phodopus > Phodopus roborovskii. The sequence goes on along the minus strand of NW_026126511.1, from coordinate 48,553,145 downwards.
CCTAGACAGGGCAACCAAACCGGGGAGCAGCCTAGACAGGGGGACCAAACTGGGGAGCTGCCTAGACAGGGGGACCAAACCAGGGAGCAGCCTAGACAGGGGGACCAAACTGGGGAGCAGACTAGACAGGGCGACCAAACCGGGGAGCTGCCTAGAGACCTTCTGGTTTTATATTTTCTGTGACTAAATCAAAGAATGAGTGTGTCCCAATGCCACAGTAACTGACACTGGGAAAGCATTATCTCCACATGACAGCTTTGAGTGCTTTGACATGATGGGAGGATTGGGATCTTCCTCAACAACCTTTGCTGAGTACTTGTTTACCATGAGCAAAAGCAGAAGACATATTATAACACCCACTGGGGATAGATAATGCATATCTAGCATGCACAAGACCTGGATTTCACCCCCAGCACCAGTGGAAACCAGTATGTAGATAACTTCTCAAAAAGTTAAACACAGAATTATTACATGATCTAGAAATCCTAGCTCTGCATATATATCCAAAAGGGAAGCAGGAACTCCAGCAATATTCTCAAATAGAGTGCATAAGTAGCCAAGTTTCCATCGTTAGATAAGTAGATGAAGGACCTGAGAGAGATGTCTCAGAGGTCAAGAGCACTTGCTTCTCTTCAAAGGACCTGGGTTCAGTTCCCAGCACCCATGTAGGCTGCTCACAACTGACTGTAACCCCAGCTTCTGGGGATATGATGCCCTCTTCTGGTCTCTAGGGCACCTACACATTTATTTGTGCATGAACTCTCTATCTCACACACACACGAGAGAAAGAGAGAGAGAAGTAAATGAAACAAATCTTATATAAATATGTGAACAAATGTGATAAATACAACTTTCAATTTTTAATTTTTTTTCCTTTTGAGACCTGGGCTCTCTATGTAGCCCTGACTGTCTTGGAACTGACTCTGTAGACCAGGATGGCCTCAAACTCACATTGATCCACCTGCCTCTGCCTCTGGAGTGCTGGGACTAAAGGTGTGTACCACCACAACTAAGCCTTTAATTCTGTTTTAAAAGATCTTTTTTGGTATTATTTTTAATTATGTGTTTATATGTGGATATGTGTGCTTGAGTGCAGGTACCCATGGAGGACAGTAGATAGACGTTTGATCCCCTGAAACTACTGGAGTTACAGGAGGTTATGAACCACCACCCAGCATGGGTCATAGAACTCCCTTTTTCTGCAAAAGCAGTAGTCACTTTTAATTGATGAGACATCTCTCCAGCCCAGAAATAGAAATCCTAACTCTAATATGTATTGGGAACATATTTTAAGAAGATTATGCTGGGTGAAATAAGCCAAAAGAGACAAAGACTGCATCACTCTAGTTATGTGAAAGATCTAGAGAATTCTAGGGCAGAGATGGAAAGTAGACAGGGTTTCTTGGTCATTGTTCTCTGGCTGGGAAGAGACACCATGACCAAGGCAACTCTTATTAAGGAAAGTGTATAATTGGACTTGCCTACAGTTTCAGAGGTTTAGTCCACTGTCATCATGGTGGGGAGCACGGCAGCACACAGGCAGGCATGGTGCTGGAGAAGTAGCTACATCCAGATCCTGTAAGGAGTAGGGTTTTTCCACCCGCTGCCCGGTCTTGTCCCGCTGCCGTGCCAGCCCCAATTAACACACAGAGACTCTGTATTTGATATAATTCTGTTGGCCAGGTACTAGTTTCTTATCAGCTAGCTCTGTCTTATGTATTAACCCATTTCTATGTATTTCCACGTGGTCTTCTTACCGGGGAAAGGGGCCATCGTCCCATCAAGATCCAAAGGCAGCAGGAAGTGAGAATGAACCCCTGGACCTGGCTTGGGCTTTTGAAACTTCAAAGCCCACCCCCAGTGATACACTTCTTCCAACAAGGCCACACTTTCAAATCCTTCCAAACAGTGCCAGTCCTTATGCATTTAAATGCATGAACCTGTGAGGGCCATTCTTATTCAAGCCACCACACAGGGTTTGCCTGGGGTTATGGTAAGGCAATGTACAAAGTCGGTGCCTAACTGAATGAGAACATTCTGGAAGTGATAGAGACAATTGCCTGGAAACATGAATGTACTAAATGTCACTGGGCTACATGGTTAAAAGTGGTCAAGATGCTAACTCTCTTGTAAAGTGTAGCTTGTCACAATTTTTTAAACCCTTACAGAAGAGAAACATTCAGCTGGGACTGACAGGATCAATGAGTTTCAATGTGGCAAGAGGGCAGGCATTAGAGCTGGAGGAGGCTGGGAGAAGGAAGTCAAAAGTTGAGAAGCCTCCATGAGTTTCCCACTGTGTGGTTTGTTTCCTCCAACATAAGGTTCAGGAAAATGTTTGGGTATGGTGGCATATGCCTTTAATACCACTGTTTGGGCTGATCATACATTCCAAACAGCTGGACAAAACAGCCCTACAGACTACAGCTAGGATATCTGAATCTTCTTCGAATCCCCCAAGACAGCGCCCCTTACCAGCAGGAAGTAGTTTGGAAAGAACGACGCCCAAATTCCCAAATATTGTGTATAAATGTTTGTTTTCATTTAATTGGACTTTGTTATATAAAATTAAATAAAAATAAATAAATAAAAAAAAGAAAAAAAATACCAGTGTTTGGGAATCGGGTAGGTAGATCTCTGCATTTGAGGCCAGCCTGATCTACATAGAGTGCTCCAGGCTACCCAGGGCTACATAGTGAAACTCTGTCTCAAAGGTTTTCAGGGAGATAAAGCCAGGTAGCTGTTGAACCTAGGCAATGGTGGACCTTGAAAGAGGGACTAAGGAGTTTGGCTCTTATTCTCTCAGCTGGACATTCACCATTTCCAGTGTCTCACAGAACACTAGCTATCTTAGGGTTTCTGTTGCCATGAAGAGACACCATGACCACAGCAACTCTTACAAAAGAAAACATTTAATTAGGGTGGCTTACAGTTTCAGAGGTTCAGTCCATTATCATCATGGTGCTACATGGTTGATGACAGGTAGACATTATGCTGGAAAAGGAACTGAGAGTTCTACATCTTGATCCTCAGGCAACAGGAAGTGAACACTGACCCTGGACATAGCTTGAGGATAAGAGTCCTCAAAGCCTGCCCCCATGGTGACACACTTCCTCCAAGAATACCAAACCTCCTAAAGGCCATTCCCTTTGAGGGCCATTTTCTTTCAAGCCACCACACAGTTCTAAGAGATATTCTGCAAATAAGAAGAGGGGAACATACAGAATAAGTTTGATAAAGACAAATTAGCCCTCACCGAGAGTTATTTTCAGTAAACATTTGCTCATTACAGATAATGCCAGGCACAAAGAAACTGGCCTTCTTTTGCTTAAACTAATATTGCCCTAATTTTTACAATACCTATTAGCACCTTCCATTGTAACAAACACTTTTCTAGGGAAAGGAGACTGTTGGATAGGTTTTGTTTTGTTTTTAAAGTTTTATGTGTATGAATGTTTGTCTATATGTATATATGTTTGCTATGTACATGATGAACCCTCTGAAGCCACAAGAGGATGCTGGATCCCCTGGGACTAAAGTTATAGATTGTTATGAGCAGACATAAGGATACTAGGAACGAAACCCTGGTACTCAGAAAGAACAGCCAGTCTTCTTAACTGCTGACCCATCTCTCTAGCCTCTAGATATGTTTTTTTTTAATATAACATTTTTATGGCACCATGGTAAATTTCATAAAGACTAATAATTTATTGCGTCTGTGTGTAAAGCATTGAGCACACATTTGTTTGAGCATGCCCATACTCTGAATGAGTGTGGAGGTCAAAGGGTAACTTGAATATGCATGAAGTCCTGGGTACAAGGACATAGAACAAGACATCCTTGGACACCTTTTATGTCAACATCACAGGGAAGAGGTTGGCTTAGCTTGGCTTCCTAGAGGTTGGAAAACATGAAGCTGGCATCAGCCCAGCTCTGGTAATGGCCTCAGGGCAAATGGCACCACAGAGCTGGTCAAGAAGAACAGTTTAAGGCCAGACTTACCCTTTACAACCCATTTTGTCAGAACTAATCCATTCCCAGGAGAGCTAGCTGACCCTTATGAGATAGCATGAATCCATTCATGGGGGTTCAGGGGAGGATTGTGACCTAATTACATTCTTTGTACAGTTTTTGTCTTGATTTGGTCTCAGATTTTCATGACAGGTTCTCAGTATGTAGCCCTGGCTGTCCTAGAACATACAGCAATCCACCTGCCTCTACTTCCCAAGTGCTGGAATTACAAACATAAGCCACCATGCTCCCACCTAGACTTCATATCTTGAAGGTCCCAGCACCTCAACATAACTATCCTGGAGACCACTCTTATAAACCACACTTCAAAGGATACACCACACCCAAACCATGGCACCATCCTACAGAAATCAAACACTGACAGTCAATCTCAAAGTTTGACTCATTTACTCTGAAGCATAGCAGTCTTCCACAGATCCACTTACCTGTGTTGATCTCCATTCGCTCAGCCCCCAAAGGCAGATGAAGTTGTATATTGGAATGGCTTATGCCAGATCCTGAGATCTGTTTTAAGAATTTTGCAAGAACTTTGAGTAGAAGTCCTATGTGGTGAGTATTCCAAGGAAACAAATGCATTTGTTTTTGGAAGTTCAGTTTACCTACACACAGCTGAGCAAGTGCCTACACAGAATTAAATGTGAAAAGATTGTGTTAAGGAAATACTTACATTGATGAGAGGGAAAAATGAAAAGGAAACATGCTGGGTGGCTGTCAGTCATCAAAACAGGGAAGGGAAACCACAGAAGGGAAGGTTACATAGAAGTGCCTTTGACTCAGGGTTGAGGGTGGAACTCAGTTGATAGAGAGTTTGCCCAGCATGCCCAAGGACCTGTGTTTAGTCCCCAGCACCAGACAGGATAAAAAGAGTGTCCTAGCTGGTTTTAATTGCCATGATAAAGACAATGCTCAAAAACAACTTGGAAAGGAAAGGGTTTATCTTACTTTACAATTTCCAGGTCACAATCTGTCACTAAGGGAAGTCAGTGTAGGAATTCAAGACAGGAACCTGGAGGCAGGAACCGAAACGGAGGCCATGGAGGAGTGCTGCTTACTGGCTTGCTCCCCATGGCTTTCTCAGCCTGTTTTCTTATTCCACCCAGGACCACCAGCCCAGGAAGTGACCTGGGCCCTCTCACATCCATCATTACTCAAGAAATTGCCCTCAGGCTTGCCTACAGGCCACTCTGATGGAGGCATTTTCTCAATTGTGTTTCCTCTTCCAAGATAACCCTACGTTGTGTCAAGCAGACAAAAACAACCTGTGTGTGGATGCACACCTGTAACCCCAACATCTGGGAAGTGGAAGCAGGAGAATCAGAAATTCAGTGTTATCCTTGGCAACATACAGAGTCCAAGACCCAACTGGATTACATGAAATCCTATCTCAATGAAATTAAATTTAGATCTGGAGTCATCAGGCTTGGTGGCAAGCACCCTCACCTGCTGAGCCATCTTGTCAACCCTCCTTTCTTAAAAAAAGAAAAATGGTGGTGCACACCTTTAATCCCAGCTCTCAGTAGGCAGAAGCAGGTAGGTCACTTTGAGTTCTAGGCTAACCTGGTCTACATACAAAATTCCAGGTCAGCCAGGCTACATAGACAGACCCTGTCTCAAAATAAACAAGCAAACAAAAGCTATGCATTTATTGTTGCATGTACACATGTGTGTGGACATGTGTAGTAGAGAACAGACTGTGTAGTAGTCAGTCCTCCCCTTCTATGGCATAGCAAGCACCTTTATTTACCTTCAGAGCTGTCTTGCCAATCCCTTTTTCTTTCCTTTTATTTTATTATTCTATCCTAGCTCCCCTGACCCTAGTCAAAATCATTTTCCAATGGCAGAGCCCCATAAGCTCCTTCTGGCCCAAACTCATATGCATTAAGAGCATGAAATCCATTCAGATAGTAGGAAGGTTCAGCTTTTCCTTGTTGAGGTCTAGCTACCTGCAAAGCAGCAGATATCCCTGGGTTGCAGAGAACCGCAAGCCAGCTCTCTTTACCAACAGTTCCCATAAGCCTTTTCACAGCTCACTCCTGCTGCTTTGCAGTGCTGGGGTCTAAATTATTCACAGAGGATAAAACATCTATTTTGGGGTAATTCCTATCACATTTCATGGTGACTGCTTCCATTTTTAAAATAGCCTCAAGTGTGACTATTAATCAGGATATCATTAAAAATAATGTGTCAGGATGACATTCATTTCTGCCCCTCAAATGATGTCACCAGCATTGAATTCCTGAACAATGGGACATTCACCAGCTACAGCAGGGCTCCAGGTAAGGGGCTTCCAGAGGGCAGGGCGTGCCCTTCAGTTTTACAACTCTGAGCTGTGGAGCCAGGGAGTCAGTGAATGTTTGCATAATTGGTTTTAAAATTCACACACTCCCAAACCTGGGACCCCCTTGCATAAGAATGTGGCTCTCTGTGACACCAAGCTCCATGTTAGGGGTTTGGGAGATGGCTCAATGGTTAAAACTGTTGTGATGCAGGTGGTAGTGGCTCCCGCCTTTAATCCCACCACTCCAGAGGCAGAGACAGGCAAATCTGTAAATTTGAAGCCAGCCTGGTCCAGGGCCATGCAAAGAAACCCTGTCTCAGGAAAAAACAGAAAACAAAACAAAAACAAAAAACTTGCTTGCTGTGAGCACAGGAGGACCCAAGCAACCAATTAAAGGTACATGTGCTTGTAAACCTAATATTTTGGAGGATAGCAAGATCCCAGGAACGTGGTGGCCAGCCAGCCTAGCTGAAATGTAAAGAACACTGTAGCAAGAATTAAGATGAAGGACAATAGAGGAAGACCAACACCCTCCTCCTAACTTTGCATGCACAGGTGCACCTGTGATTGCACACCCACACACATGCACAAGAGACACTTCCTAGTGTCTTAAGTGTATCTTTATGAATCCATTTTTGTTTGTTTGTATTGTTTTCTGAGACAGGGTTTCCCTGTGTAGTCCTAGATGTCCTGGAACTTGCTCTGTAGAGCAAGCTGGCCTTGAACTCACAGAGAATTGCCAGCCTCTGCCTCCTAAGTGCTGGGATTAAAGGCATGTGCCATAGCCTGATGAAAAAATATTCATTTTTTAAAAACTTTTAATTAGTTTGTGTGTGTATATTCTGTCTGCAGGTATGCATGTGCCCCATATGCACACTTGGTGCCTGTGGAGTCAGAGGAAGTCATCAGATCCCCTGGATCTGGAGTTACAGATGATTGTGAGCCACCATGTGGCTGCTGGGAACCAAACCCCATCCTCTGCAAGAGCAACAAATGCTCTTAACCACTGAGCCATCTCTCTAGTCCCTCCATCCTGGCACTTGATCTGTAGACCAGGCTGACCTTGAACTCACAGAGTTCTGCCTCTGCCTCCAGAGTACTAGGATTAAAGGCACGTGCCATCACCACCAGGCCCACTATTGCATTTTAAGAATGCATATTTGCAATATTACCTCCTTGTCACTCTCAGAGTCATCAATCTCAGACATTCATTACTCAAGGCATAAAAAGATGCCTCACTTTCATTGGTATTAAACCTGCTTCTGTTATAGCTGGAGTTGTCCCCTTTCAGAAGTGGCACAAGTCACTGTCAGTGTTGCTTGTCCATTTCAGCTTTTCTCAGACACTAAAATGCTTGTTTCGTTTGTTTTTTCCTCCTTTTGGATTGTATTTTAAAGGTTTTCATGCAGTTTTAAAAAATAAAACAGAGTATATACAGTAATTAATGTCTGCAATCCCGTCCTCTGTGTGTGTGTGTGTGTGTGTGTGTGTGTGTGTGTGTGTGTGTGTCTGTTGTTTATCTGTGATATGTGCCTGTGTGCTCACACAAGAAGACCAGAGGTCATGGTCTCTTCCTCTATTCTTTGAGGAATTCTTTCCACCTTAGTGTCTCACTGAACTTGGTACTCACTGATCAGCTAGACTGGCTGGTCATTGAGTTCCAGAAGCTTCCTCTCCCTACTCTTCCCACCAGGGCTAGAGTTTTTGCATGCCCATACTGAGACTTTACACGGATACTGGGACTCCAAACTCAGGTCCTCATGCTTGAACAATGAGCACTTGACCTACTGAGCCCATCTCCCCAGGCTCCCAAGTCAATACTTCTGTATTGTGTCATCGTGGATGTCTGTAAGCATGCCCACTAGCTGTTCAAGAGGTTCAAAATAGACTTGAAAATCTCTAAGTCATAAAAGTAAGTGGCATCACAGCATGGAACAAGGTCCTAAGCTTTGGACTTGGAAATTTTGATTTAGCCCCTCTTTCTGATAACTGTGATTGTGGCTGAGTTGTTTTTCTTATTGGCTAAATTCCAAAGATAATTGCAACGTTTCAAGGTTGCTATGGGTCAAATGCCATGATATATAATATAAGGTGTGGATCAATAATTAGTATTTAATAACTAAGGTTTTTTTAAGGGTGGTTAAACATGGTGTGTGTGTATGTGTGTGTGGTATATGTGTCTGTGATGTGTTTATGGGTGTGTGTGGTATGTATGTGTGTGAGTACGGTATGGGTAGTGTGTGTGGTATGTATAAGGTACGTGTGTGTGTGTGTGTGTGTGTGTGTGTGTGTGTGTGTGTGTGTGTGTTGTTGTTGTTGTTGTAGAAAGATTTCCCCTGAAAATGATTTTTCTATGGAACAGAATTATCTTTACCAAAAAAAAAAAAAAGATAGAATTACTTTCTTTCCTAATGATGCCAGACCAACAATGTACATTGGCCTAAACTTGGAGTATTACAGACATTACTTTTGAATATCAGTAATCCATCAAATATTCAAATATTACATGCTATCTAAAGTATATCTTCAAATTAAGATTTCTGTGAGCTATCCACAGTGTGCAAAGAGACTGGCAGCTCATGGCTGTTCCCAGCCTCAGTTGCCAGAGCTTGGGGGCAAAGAGTGTCTCGGGACACCAGCTGACTCCCCCAGATCGCCTACCTCCTGTGCTGGTGTGAGCCCCAGCGGCTTTTGTAATCTCCAGGCTAGGAAACAGCACCCTTGGGTCTGCTCTTCCGCATGGACCAGAGTAACTTTAAATACAAGACAGCATTTCACAATCAAACAATCCCAGATGGACAGCTCGCCCCAAGCCAGCTCTACACCCAGGACACAGATTTCTAAAGGAAAAGACAGCCAAGACAGCTACAAAAAATGAAAACAACCAGGGAACAAAGAGTTCCGGACTAGAAAATCATGGATCGGTCTGCTACCCACTAAACACCACATATGTGGTGGGACTGCAGACATGGGTTGGGGAGGGACAGTGGCCTGAAGAGATGCTCCAGGTGAGTCAATAGAAGGTAGTCCATGGTGGAAAGGACTATGTTCCCTCAGTCTTTGCCACCATCCCTCTGTCCTGTCAAACACGTCCAAGGCCCCAAAATGTCCCCTTTACCTAGCAGGCAGGACATATGTAGGCTTGGGCATGGCTATCCTGTCAGTCTGACCCACTGGGTTAAGTAGGGCTTTCTACCTACCAGAACTGCAGAGGGTTCACTGTTAAACCATGTGTCTGTTAGCCAAACTTTTTTATTTGCTAGTTTTGAGACTGATCTTGAATTTACTATAGCCAAAGATAGCCTTGAACTTCTAATCCTTCTGCCTCTCCCTCCTGAGTGCTGGGATTATAGTCATAGGCTATCATACCTGGTTTATTTTGTTCTAGGGATCAACCTAGGTCCTTGTGCATGTGTGTTGTTTTGGTTTTTACTGGAGGACGGACTTATTTAGGTTTATGGTTTGAAGGGATATAGTCCTTATGGCAGAGAAGGCATAGACACAGAATGTGGATTGGCTGGTTACACTGTACCTGCACCAATGCCTTGTTTATCTATTCATTTTAAGCATTTTTACTCAATTGTGTGTGTGTGTGTGTGTGTTTGTATGACTACATATTCATGTGTGTTTGAGTACTCTCATAGGCCAAGAAAGGATGTGAAACACTCTGGAGCTAGAGCTAATAGGTGGTTGTAAGCCAAGAGATGTGGGTGCTGGGAACTGAACTGAACTCTGCAAGAGTAGCAAGTGCCATCCCTCCTGCCCATCCACCAGTGTTTTAAAAGGAGCATCCACTCCCTTTCAGCTGCCATGTTGGTGACACTCCTCACTCCAAGCCTTTCCGTACCTGTCCTCCACCAGCCCACCTGGTTCTTCTTTGGTGTCTCCAAGGCATCAGTTCTCAGAAGCCGGGATATAAAGCCCAAGCAGTATCAGCATCAATGCTTTGGCACACTTCAGTCTCTAGGCCATGGGTAAATGCTGTGTGGATGGTGGTCAGTGGTTATATGTGCTGCTTGGTGAGTGATCACACTGAAAACTATACATGCTCAGGACTGATCTGACAGAGCGTGGAATGTAATCAGCAAACCCATGCATCCCTGCCATGCCTGCATGGCCAGAGTACCCAGCTTGGAGGAGGGTGTCAGGATTGAAACACTTAACAGACCACCATGAGAAGTTAAGAAGCTGCGGCCACTGTTTACTACAGTGAGTAATGGACTTGTTCTTGAACATCTTCCTAGATTAAATATTCTCTAATGATTTAATTCTTTTGTTTGGGGGATGTTGTTTTGTTTGCTTGTCTATTGTTTTGAGTCCGGGTCTCATGTAGCCCAGCTAGCCTCAAACTCACTCTAAACCAAGGATGGCTGAATTCTTGATCCTCCTACCTCCACCTACTGTGTGTTGGGATTATAGATCATAAAGATCATCCCTTGTAACAATGGGGGCGGGGGCTGTCTCTGACTCTTTTGCTTGCTTTTGGGACCATTTTCCTCATACTGGATTGCCTTTCCAGCCTCAATATGAGGGGAGGTGCCTAGTCTTTCTGCAACTTGATATGCCAAGTTTGACTGATATCCATGGGAGGCCTCCCCTTTTCTGTATAGAAATGGAGGAGCAGTGGATGGGGGGATGGGGATGGATTGGAGGGGAGATGGGGAAAGGGCTGGGAGGAGAGGAGAGAGAGGGAACTGCAGTCAGGCTGTAAAAAAAAGAACAATAAAAATAAGTAAATAGATAGATACATTCTTGGGGCTGGAGAGATGGCTCAGTGGTTAAGAGCACTGGCTGCTCTTTCAGAGGTCTTGAGTTAAATTCCCAGCAACCACATGATGGCTCATAACCATCTATAATGAGATCTGGCACCCTCTTCTGACCTTCAGACAGAACACTGTATACAAAATAAATAAAATTTAAAAGAGAGAGAGAGAGAGACCTTTCTCTGAAGACATTCAAGAAAGAGGAGACCTGTCTTAGCCCTCATGAACTGTTCTCTAATCCCCTCATTCTTTCCTTTGGCTTTTTTGCTTAAGAAGTCTCAGGAGTTGGGCCGCTGAGATGGCTCTCTGGGTAATGCTTGCCACTAAGCCTGCTGACCTAAATTCACTTCCCTGGGGCCACACAGTGAAAGGAGAGAAGCAATTCCCACACCTGCCCTCTGAACCACACATGAAATAAATAAGAGTAAACAATTTAAAGGAAGAAACAGTTTTGAAGAAAATCATGTGCCCATGTTCTCGTCAGCGCCATTCAAAACAGCTGAGAGAGGCAGGGGAGACGGCTCCACAGTCAAGAGCACTGGCTGCTCTCCCGGAGGACCCAGGTTTGATTTCCAGCACCCACAAAGTGGATCACAACCACCTATAACCCCAATTCCAGGGGATCTAATGTCTGGCCCCCACAGGCACATGGTACACAAGCATAATGCAAGAGAAACATGTAAAATAAAGTTGTATTTATTTGCAGGCAAATGGATGGAACTAGAACAAAGTCATCCTGAGTGAGGTAACTCAGACCCAAAAAGACAAACATGGTATGTGCTCATAAGTGCGTGTTAGCTGTAAAGGATAACAATGCTACAATCCACAGACCCAGGAAGGCAAAGGAACAAGAAGAGCTAGGGAGAATGTATGGATCTCCCAGCAAAGGGGAAATAGAAAGTTTTGGGTGGGCTGGGGCTAGGTGGGGCTGGGAACAGGAGGGATGTGGCTGTGGCAGGAGAGAATACTGGGAGAGACCCTGGAATTGGAAGGCATCGGCGGTGGGGGGATGTGGAAATCTAGCCCACTAGAAACTCTCAGGATTCTACAGGGGTGACCCTGCTAGGACTCCTAATAATGAAAGATTTGGAGCCTTAACTGACCATCCTCTGTAACTAGGCAAGGCTCCCAGAGGTGGGAATAAGGCACCAGCCCAGCCACAAACCCTTCAACCTATAATCTAGCCCACCTGCCAGATGTACTGGAGCAAGGGAGTTGCAGAACTTGTGGGAGTGGCCAGCCAATGACTGAGGCCCCCACCATGAGAGGGAGCCCATGCCTGGATGACCAGGAACTGAAGGCTGGATAGCCCAGAGACCTATGATAGAAAAGAAATCAATAACATGATTCCTAATGGAATTTTTTTTTAATAGCTAAGAGATGGGAGCAACTCAGTGTGATGGCAGACACCTTTGTTTGTTGTTTGATTTTTGAGGCAGGGTCTCTCTACCTAGCCCTGACTAACTACATAGTCCTGGAACTCACTAACTACATAGACCTCATGAGTCTAGAACTCACAGAGACCTACCTGTGTCTGCCTCTAAGTGCTGGGATTAAAGGTGTGCACTGCCAAACTAAACCTAGGGGCCTACGCCTTTAATCCTAGTGCTTGGGAGGCAGAGACAGACAGATCTCTGAGTTTGAGACCAGCCTGCTCTACATACCAAGTTCTAGGGCTATATAGCAATACCCCTAAGTGGCATTCAGTGGTGTTCCTTAACACATGTTGTAGGGGAGAACAAGGGGTTTTCAGCAAAACAACACATGTTAGTGAAATGGAAATACCAGCTTAAACCAACAGCAGGGGAAGTTAATGCTATTTTTCCCATCGACCAGATCGTACGACTTTCTGGAGGGTAGGATCCTGTCATGCAACCCATGAATCCCATGACTGCCTGTTTCTTAAATAATTCCAGACTTAATTGAAGTCCCTGATCCAACCATGCGGAACTAACCTTCTCTCCCTCGTCCCCTCGCCCACACCCTGCTCATTACAGGACTTGGGTCAGTGCTATGATGGAACAAGTGTCCAACCCAGTGTCCTTTCCAGAATCCTGGTCAGCTCCTGGTCACCCCTACTACAACACTGCCGTCCCTTCCTAAGAGAATTCTAGAGGAGTCTTTCAAGTCTTCCCGAACCTTCCAGGATGCATCAGCCGCTCCTCTTTGCAGTGTATAGTCAACTGTACAGTCACTATCTATAAATCCCTTTGGTCTCCAGTGATTCTCAGCTCTGCCCTCAAAGGTACGGTGTCTTTCTCCTATTCTTATCCCTCTGTCTACACCAGGTCCAGCACACAACAAATGTCAGGAAGTGTGCGTTAAATTAACCATCTCCTAAGGACCCTTATTGAAAACATTTTTAGCTGGGTGATGACGAACACCTTTAATCCCAGCACTCAGAGGAGAGAGGCAGGTGGATCTCTGTGAATTCGAGGCCAGCCTGGTCTACAGAATGAGTTTGAGGACAGCCAGGGCTACACAGAGAAACCCTGTCTCGAGAAATCAAAAACAAAAACAATACTTTTAAATGTGTGTTAAAAGAAGGTAAGGAGGAAGGGAGGGAGGGAGGAAAGAAGGAAGGAAGGAAGCAAGGAAGCAAGCAAGGAAGGAAGGAAGGTAGGAAGGAAGGAAGGAACTCAAGTTAAGTGTGGTGGTACACATTTAATCCCAGCACTCTGGAGTTTGAGGACAGCCTGATCTACAAAGTGAGTTCCAGGACAATGAAAGAGACCCTGTTTCATCCTCCACCACCATCCCCACTACCCCCCAAAACAGAAAAGAAATCTGTGGTCTATGGAAATGTTTCAGTGGGTAAGAACAAGCATTTCACAAGCTTGAGGACCCCTAATGTGAGCAGCTGCTTCAAGTCTCTGCCACCTTGGCCTCCTGTGATGACAGAGTATACCCTGGAATCGTGAGCCAAAGTAACCCTCTCTCAATTTGCTTTTGTCAGGGTGTTTACATCACAGCAACAAAAAAGGAAACAAAAATAGATATGATATTTGAGTAAGACAGATATACGAGTTGTTTTCACTTCTGTTATAATAATGCACCATTGAATTTATCTTGAAGTCTCTTTTTGACATCTTGTTTTAAATAAATAACATACTCACTCACATGACTCAGCGTTTTAATGTCTGGGCTGGAGAGATGGCTCAGTAGTAGTGACCGAAAACACTTGCTGCTCTCCCAGAGGGCCTGAGTTGGACTCCAGCAGCCACAGCTCATGGCCATTCATAACTCTAGGTCTCGGTGGTCAGGCGCTCTCTTCTGACCTCTATGGCACCAGGCACACACATGTACAAATACATATAAACAAGACACTCATATATGGAAAATAAATAAATCTGAAATATTGTCTTCAAAATTTAAATGGTGCACATGTCTTTAATCCTAGCACTTGGGAGGCTGTAGCAGGTAGGTCTCAGTGAATTCTAGGACAGCTAGGAGTGTTGCACAGAGAAACCCTGTCTCAAAAAAACCTATTAATTAATTGATTAAATAAAAAAGCTCCCTTACATTTGTGTACCCCTCACCCCAGCCCTCCTGTACTTGTTTCCAAGCACCCATGGGGCAAATAAAATCCCTGATTTCTTTCTCACCTCTACATTATCAGTATAATTCTTTTTAATATCACTATGACCTATCTTATGGCTAAGTTTCTAAGTTAACTCAAATTGTTGCATCAAAATTATAGTTTTGAGAGTGAAGAGATGGCTCAGCCACTGAGAGTACTGGCTGCTCTTCCAAAGGTCCTAGGTTCAATTCCCAGCACCCACACAGCAGCTCACAATCTGATGCCCTCTTCTGGTCTGCAGGCACACATCAGACAAAGCACCTGTATCTATAAAAAAAAAAAAAAAAAAATAAGTCTTTAAAAAACATATACAGTTTTAAAAACATTTATTTTGTACGTGTTAGTATTTTGCCTTTATGTATACATGTGCTCCATGTGTGTGCCTCATGAGCTGAGAAAAGGGCTGTAGCTTCCCTAGAACTGGAGGTACAGATGGTTGTGGTTGTCCACACAAGTGCTGGGAACAGAACTCAGGTCCTCAACAAGAGCAACAAGCAATCTCTAACTGCTAAGCCATTATCCAGCCCCTTATTTTTCTTATCTTTATTTTTGACACAGAGTCTCACTCTGTAGCTCTAGCCAGCCTGAACTCTCTATGTAGACCAGGTTAGCCTCAAACTCACAACCATCTAACTGCCTCTGACTCCAGAGTGCTGGCATTAACGATATATACTGCATTTTTTTTTTAAATGAACATTGTCAAATTGTCCCTCAAAAGGGTGTTAGACCTGGCCAGGTGGTACATACCCTTAATCCCAGAACTCAGAAGGCAGAGACAGGGACATTCCTATTCCAGGCCCGCCAGGGACTACAACAGGGAGACTCTCTTTGATTAAAAAAAAAAAAATTAGGAGCTGGAGAGATGGCTCAGGGGTTAAGTGCACTGGCTGCTCTCCCAGAGGTCCTGAGTTCAGTTCCTAGCAACCACATGGTGGCTCACAACCACCTAGAATGAGATCTGATGCTCTCTTATGGCATACACATAGGCAGAACACTGTATATATAATAAATAAACAAATCTTTAAAAAATTTAAAGGTTGTGCTGATGTAATTATAATTAGGAATTGACAGCTGGCCAGGCAGTGATGGCGCATGCCTTTAATCCCAGCACTCTGGAGGCAGAGACAGGCAGATCTCTGTGAGTTTGAGGTCAGCCTCCTCTACAGAGTAAGTTCCAGGACAGCCAAGGCTATACAGAGAAACCCTGTCTTAAAAAACAAAACAACAACAACAAAAATGACAGCTGATTCTTTACATTCCTACCAGAAGCAACTATGTCTATTTATTTCTCCACACCAGCATCAGCACAAGCTATTTTTAAAACAACCCTTTAGGTAAGGTGCTATGTAGTGTCCCTTGCTGTAATCCAGTTTGTGATTTTGAATGAAGCTGCTGTTTGAATTTGGTTTTCGATGGACTGTGGTCTCTGGTCCCGTCTATTTGTTCTGTAGAGTCCTGTATCTTTTTCTAGCAGAACATTGATTGGCAAAGCTTTCCCCTGCTAATACATTGGTGATGAAAGTCACATCATTTAAATTTTAAATCTTCCTGTCCCAGGAGTCACTTTTGTCTTTCCAGTCTTATGACAGATATCTTGAAGACAGAGCCCACCTTCTGTGAGAATGCCTGACCCTCCCAGTCCTCTGGGGAAGGATTTCTGTTCTGTAGGTACAACAGGAAATGAGATTTGCTGTTCTGGGTCAGACCCTCCATGGATCCAGGCCAGTTTCCCATCTGATAGCCAAAACAGGAAACATGCTATAGAGAATCCTATTGCCTTCTTTGCCATAAGCCTACAAGCTGAGGACTCTCCCTGCAGACCCCTACCTGAGATCTAGCCTTCCCGATTCACTGTGGGCACAGTCCCAGCCCCAATACTGGGGTGATGAGTGCTTTGGTGTCGGAGCAGAGCTTCTAGAGCAAGAAGGCAAGATGAGGCATGGACATACAGAATCTATCCTTTCCAGTTCCTTCTGATAGTACACATGTTATGAATCAGTTATTATTAATTTAGACATGGTCTAAAAATAGTAGCACAATGTTCCCTTTTTAGTTCCAAACCTCCCATGTTTTTTGTTGTTTACTTTTATTTGTGTGTGCAGTCTTGTGAACACAGAAACCAGAGGACAGATTGCAAAAGTTCATTCTCCATCATGTGGGTCCCAGGGATGGAACTCAGGTTGTCAGGCTTGGTGGTAAGTTAAGTGCTTTTATATGGGGAGCAGTCTGTAGCTGTTTTTTGGTTTTTGTTTGTTAGTTTGTTTGTTTTCTGGTTGAACTGGTGGACTGGATCTAGGGCTTCACACACATAAGGAAAGTGCTCTACCACTTGTGAGCTACAGCCTGAACCCTATTTTCATTTGACACAGGGTTTCACTATGTAACTAAGGCCACTTTCAAACTCCCAGTAATCCTCCAGCCTCAGCCTCCCAGATACTGGAATTACAGGCATAAACCACAACCCTGAGCTGACCCATGGAGGGTCTGACCCAGAACAGCAAATCTCATTTCCTGTTGTACCTACAGAACAGAAATCCTTCCCCAGAGGACTGGGAGGGTCAGGCATTCTCACAGAAGGTGGGCTCTGTCTTCAAGATATCTGTCATAAGACTGGAAAGACAAAAGTGACTCCTGGGACAGGAAGATTTAAAATTTAAAAGCTGACTTTACAGACTTTCCTTTGAGCTTTATTTCTTTTTGTTTTCCTTGTTTCTGTCTTTCTTCCTTCCTTTCTTTCTTTAATGTGTATGATTCCTGTTTAAAAAAAAAAAAAAAAGAAAAGAAAAAGAAAAAGGAAAGAAAAAAAAAAAAGATGGTGAGAGATGTCTGGCATCTCATCATTCAGAAGACTAAAGCAGGAGAGTGGATCTTATGTTCAAGCCTAGCCTGTGCTACATAGCAAGACCCAGTCTCAAAATACACAAAAGAAGCAAACAAAACCTACTATCTACAGTTTGGTGACCCTTTCAAAGGGGGCAGCTACTCACCTTCACACAAGGTCATAGGAGGCCACAGAGAGGATCCCTAAGCCCACTGCAGCTCCTCCCCCTCCCGGACAGGGAGTGCAAACCATCCTGACCAAACTCAGGTTGTTTTGTTTTGGTCTGGGCTTTCTTTTCTTTTTTTGCTTTTTTGTTTGTTTGTTTTGTTTGTGTGTTTTTGTTTTGATTCAGAGTCTTGTTATATAACCCAGTCTTGCTTCAAACTCACAGCCCTCCTACCCCAGCCTCTTGAAGTCAGATTTAAAAAAAAAAAAAAATGTGATGTGATGTGACATTGGGAGAAAGGAGCTGACATGAGCTACCCTATTACACTTCTGAAAAACTTCACTAGGAAAGTGACAGCATCATGGCCACAGAGAGCAGCAATGTGGCCCTAAAGGGTGACAAGCTTCATTGGAAGAGGACAAATAATGGGGACCCTGGAGGGAGAGAAATACCCGGGAAACAAGGATTGGCATTAATTAACATTAACTAATATTAATGTTACATAATAACACAGACTGCATGGCAGGTAAGCCTTCAGATCTGAATGGGTGGGCACTCATTAGGAGAGACAGCCATCACAGATCTGGGGGTGGTGTTGCTGAAGGAAAAGGACCTTCTACTCAGAGGGACAACGGGAATTTCATGAGTTTACAGGTTTCTGGCGTAGGGAGGCAGGGGAGTCCCACGCCATATAGACCTAGCCTACAGGCCAGGAGTCACAAAGCAGGGAGGAGCTGGGTGGTGAAGTTAGAATTCTGGCTTGTCTTGGACCTGGGGGTGGAGCTGGGGTTTCAGAGGGGGTTGGACTGGGCTGGACTAGGCTAGCAGCAAGGGGGGGGGGGTACTAAGGCCACTGCAGACCTGCATATCAGCTCTGTTCAGAGAGAGCTGCAGCAGGGCATGGCCTGACTTCAGGGAGAGAGTGCAGCCAATGGGGTGGGGTCCTCCGCAGTTCTCAACCTTCCTGATGCTGCCGAACCTTTCACCAAGTTAATAAAGAGCTGTGGAGACTCCCCGTCATAAAATTATTTTTGTTCCTACTTCATAATTGTAACTTTGATATTATTATGAATCATAATGTAAATATTTTTGGAGAGGGGCTGGAGAGATGGCTCAGTGTGTTAAGAGCAGTGGTTGCTCTTCCAAAGGTCCTGAGTTCAATTCCCAGCAACCACATGGTGGCTCACAGCCATCCGTAATGGGACCTGGTGCCCTCTTATGGCCTGCGGGTATACATGCAGGCTGAACACTGTATACATAATAAATAAACTTTAAGAAATATATTTTGAAGATAGAGGTTTGACAAAAGGGCCACAATCCACAGACTGAGAACCAATGGTCTATCCCTAATGCTGGGTATTGAGATTATAGACACAAGCCACCAGGTCCAGCCTTATCCTGTTTCTTTTATCTACTAATATACTCTCTTTAAATTACTTTTGCATCCTATATATTTTAATTGTGGCCAGTTTTGAACTTCATCAAAAAAGAATAACACCATGTTAACAGTGTCTATTTTGTGTCATGTTTCTTGCCCTTACACACAAAGTTTCTTTTTGTTGTTGTTTTTTGTTTGTTTGTTTTCCAGGAACTCGAAATATAGACCAGGCTGGCTTGGAACTCACAGAGATCCTCCTGCCTCTGCCTCCCCAGTGCTGGGATTAAAGGTGTGCACCACCACTGCCCAGCAAACACAAAATTTCTAGATGAATTCACCTTCCCTGAGACTAGGCCCACTTCATCCACCTGTTCTCAGGGTGATTTTCCCTGACATGCCTAAGCAGCAGCTTAATTACACTTTCTGCTGACCACAGACATCTGGATTGCTTCTGCCCTGCATTATCGCCTGCCTTGTAATTACATCCTTACTTCTCAAGTGTGCACATTTCCCCAGGAGAAAATCCAGGGCAGAAACTGCTTCGCCTGTGACACATTGCCGAAATCTCTCCAAAGTGGTTATGCTAACTTGTACTGCTATCAGTCTTCTGCATTCCCTGCCCTTGGCAACGCTGGGTGGATTCCTGCTTTTTAAAGGGATTGTGTTATAGGGATTTATAGCCTTGACAGTCATTGAGGGTGGACCCCCTCCTTTATGATGGACTTTGGATCCCACCTTCTGTTTCCCTGGTAACCACCCCTCCTTAGGTTTTAAATTACCATATAGATGATAAAAAATGCAACCTTTAATCCCAGCAGAGGCAGGCCTATCTCTGTGAGTTCCTGGACAGTCAGGGTGAGCCTTCTTCATGCCAGAGGTCAGGGTGGGAGTTGGGTGGCATTGTGGGGGGTGTTCTTCATAAGGGGGGATCTTAGTAGCCCACAGAATTTGGGTCAATCATAAGTGTATTTAGTTCCCCTTCTTGGTTTGTGCTCCTTGCTATTTATGGTGGAAAAAAAAATACACTCTTCGTGTTCTTTGCACAACTACCAGACTGGTGATGTCAGGAGAATGAAGAAAAGACAGACACAAAGACACAGAAAAGCTGGGATCAGGCAGGTGACCTGGGCTTTCTGATGGGCAAGCCAAAGGGCCTTAGAAGTCCAGCATGTCTATTATATAGAGTTGAAAAGCGGTGGGGTTATTGCCTACAGCTGAATAACAAGGCAGGGTTATTACACACATAAACAAAGAGGCAGGATTACGGTATACAGCTGGATCAAATGGACAGGTTTAGCTAATCTCTGTGAGGGCAGTCTCTGTAGTGGAGCAGTCTTCAGGCTGTAAATATGGGTGGGGGTGGGGGTGGGAAGAAACCTATGGTGAACATTTCTTGCACACACTATCAGCACCCACACTCCGCGCCCCCTCGTGGTCATGGCTGTGCTCTACAGCACACTTTCCCTCAGTACTTCACATGCTCAGGGCTTCCTCTCTTCTCCACAAAAGCACTTCGCATAAATGCCTGTATATATATTTTTAACAATGAATAACTTGCCGGACATTTGTGAGGTATGCTTTTGATCCTAGCACCCAGGAGGCAGAGGCAGGCAGATCTCTGTGAGTTCAAGGCCAGCCTGGTCTACACAGCTAGTTCTAGGACAGGCTCCAAAGTAATACAGAAGAAACCCTGTCTCAAAAAAAAAAAAAAAAAAAAAAAAAAAAAAAAAAACAGGACACATTGTCCTTGCAAGTCACAATAAAGGACAGCTGCTAGATGCTAAGCTAAGGATGCAACTCTGTTGGTAGAAAGAACGCTTGCCTCCAGTACACAAGGCCTTGTATTCTAGCCCCAGCACGACAGAACAAACTGGTAAATTAAATGGGCTGCAGGAAGCCTGGATAATGGGTGGTCTGAACACTACCTGAAAAGGAATTAGAGGATCAAGTGTCATATGTAGCTAGGAATAAGCTTCAGAGGAAGTCTTCTCAGAACACTCGAGAGAGTATGAACTCCTGGAGTGTGGAAGGTGGATCAGAAGCTACAAGAGAAAAATCTTATCATCCTGAGGAATCTTAGAAAGGAGAAAACTGGCCATGTGGTGATGGTACACACCTTTGATCCCAGCATTTGGGAGGCTGTGTGAGTTCGAGGCCAGCCTGATCTATAAGAGCTAGTTAGAGGCCAGCTTCCAAAGGCCACAGAGAATCCCTGTCTCAAAAATAAATAAATAAATAAATAAAAAGGAGAAAGCAGAGGCCAGTGAGATGGCTCAGCAGGTAAAAAGGGGGCTTGCCACCAAGCCCAATGACCTGGATACAAACCCTGGGACTTTCATGATGGAGGGACACAGCTGACTCTACAGATTGTCATCTGACCACATATCCATACACACAGCAAATAAATAAATAAATGTAAGTGAAAAATAGGAAAACAGGCCCCTGTAAAAGAAAGCATTCAAGCCGGGCATTGATAGTGCACACCTTTAGCCCCAGCACTTGGGAGGCAGAGGCAGGCGGATCTCTGTGAGTTGGAGGTCAGCCTGGTCTACACAGCGAGTTCCAGAACAGCTTCAGGTCCCAGAGGCTTCCTCATAGGTTGTAGTATCTCATGTGCCCATTAGAGGGCAGTGCTTACTCTACCCAAAACTGGCTCCTGCCTTTTCTTCTAAAGGCCCACTAGGATATAGTTGGCCTGCTAACAGATCTGAATTTTTAAAGAAACAACCGAATCAGGCCTTCAGCTCTTGTTATTCTGTACACAGATGATAAACACATTACGTTTCTGAGCATTCACAATGACCAGTGATACAAAATTGCAACAGCTCCTGAGGAAAAAAAATTTTTAATTAAAAGGTAATTACATCACTTTACCCTTCCATGTTCACTCCCTTACCCCTTCTATGCCTCCACTTACTCCCTCTCAAATTCATGGTTCCCTTTTCTTTTGTGTGTGTGTGTTTGTATTATAAATGCATCAACACAACCTGATGAGTCCATTTAGTGTTACTTGCATACATGTGACTTCAGGGATGCCATTTGTATTGGGTAACCAATTAAGGGGCTTATTCCAGGGAGAGGCTAATTCTCCTTCTCTCAGCAGTCATTAGTTGCCTGTAGCTCTTTGTCTAGGAATGGGGCCCCATGAGACTTCTCCCTTCCCTGTTTGCACGTCTATTGGTATTGTCATAGTTCAGGTCTTATTTAGGCAGCCATTAGATAGGCGTGCCAAGACTGCACCTTTAGGAATGCCTTGCCATGCTAGTCACTTTTGTGGTTCATAGGTATCACAGTAGGGTAGGACTACTGGTTGTTTTTCTGCTTTGGCAGCTTGCATAGAACCTTCTAATGTTATGAGAGTTGGTGGGCTCCCTGGTTTTTAAAATGTAGACTTCTCATAGAAAAATGTAAAGTATCCATAGGCGTTTTAAAATGTAGAAAGTTTACAAAGCAAGCAAGAAGAGGGAAATGTGAAAATGCATAATGCCCTAGACATGCATTTTTTAACATGTGATACATATGTAATTGTCAAGACTAATAACCAACAAAGCTCAGAAGGTTTGGGAGTCAATTCTGTGAGCCCCATTAATGAAAGGCCACGGCTAAGACACAGCCTGGTCAGAAAACATATTGGCCACAAGGTGGCAATGTTGCTTTAGTGTTGATTTTTTTCCCCCTTCCCTTCTTGGAAGCTAGACTAACTGCAATCCTAATTTATCAGCCAATAAATAAATAAGAACAAAATAAAAACACACAAAACAGTCCCTGAATTTAATTAATTAATGTGATAAATACAAGGGTGGTGGTTCACTCCTGGGGAGGAGGCCAAGACCTGAATTCAAGGCCCCCTAAGCTACAGAGTAAGACTTTGTCTATAAATAAATGAATAAATAAATAAGTAAACCTGGCCCTTAAAAATATAAGCAGAAAAATAAAATCACAGCTAGACACAGCCTGTGTAGTCCAAAATGACCTCAAACTTGCTATATAACCATGGATGACCTTGAATTCCCGAATCTCCTCCTTCTACATCTCCAGGAGGTTACAGACATGTGACACAGTATTTGGGTGCTGGGAATCAAGTCCATGGTTGCAAACATGCTAGGCAAGCACTCTGAACAAAATCACAGATACTGGGATGCCAGTCAAGAACCACCTTGACTGTGGAGCGTTTTCACAAAATCTAGCTAACATGTATCAAAAATACTTCCATTTTTCTTATTCTATGACTACCTTGCAAGAAGTAAAAACTTCTTCCTATTCCTCAGGCCCGCCTGTCTTCACAGGATGTATCTGTATTAACAGCAAAATACCCTTCACAGGACTATAATTGCTTCTGGCAGAAAATCCTACAGAGAATGCAGTTAAAGTAGCTGGGCATCTGCCTGACATTTGTCTCCAAGTTCTGTTGAGTCAGCCACTGTGGGGTACCAGTATAAATGTTCCATCTGTGGTGATTTTTCATAACTCCTGAGACCTTGACACATTCGGGGAAGAAATCCTCACTCTTTGTTCAAAGTTCATAATAGTCTATTCTACTCTGTAATGTCAGGGATGCCTTCAGGTTCACCTTTGCCAAATCAATGACAAAAACTAAAATATATCCAAGTACATAGGTTCCTGTCAACCATCATTTAGTAGGAAGTAATTCAGGGTTAAGATTCTATGTAAGAGGCTGGGTGATGGTGGCATATGCCTTTAATCCCAGCACTAGGGAGGCAGATGCAGACGGCAGATCTCTGTGAGTTCAAGGCCAGTCTGGTCTACAGAGCGAATTGCAGAGCGGCCTCCAAAGCTACAGAGAAACCCTGTCTCAAAAAATAAAATTAAAAAAAAAAAAAAAAGAAAGAAAGAAAGAAAGAAAGAAAGAAAGAAAAGAAAGAAAGAAAGAAAGGAAAAAGATTCTATGTAAGGCCTCAAGGGGACACTCATAGTCTACAAAGTGGAGAAAAATCTACCCGGCCCTTCCCTGCCTTTGCAACCTACCTCCAAGCTACTGAACACCCAGGAGAACTGCACCTTGGGAGACCTTGAACCTGAAGGATGTTGTGCTAAATTAATTAAACCAGTCGCAAGGGCAAATTCTGTATGACTTTTCACATTGTGATGTCCCCCGGGCAGTGAAATTCATAGAGAAAAAGTAGAGTAGTGGTGATCAGGGAGCTTGAAAAGGGAGAATTAGGAGCTGTAGTTAATGTTTTTTTCTTTTCTTTTTTTGCCTTAATTTTTGGGTTTCTTTGGTTGGTTGCTTGGTTGGGGGTTTTGTTTGTTTTGTTTTCTGAGACAGGGTCTCACTATGAAGGCCTGGCTGTCTTGGAACTCACTATGTAGACCATATCAGCCTCTACCTCCTGAGTACTGGGAGCATTCCACACATGAATGTGCTGAGTACTGGGTGAAGACGGTAGGTGGCTCCTTTATCCTAGGCCCAGCATAAAATCCTCTTAGCTCTCCAGTCACAATAGCGTCTGAGTGTGACCACTTTGTCCATCACCCCATTACACATTACAGTGCTAGGCATGGCCACCCTGTCACTCTGCCGTCTCCTCCCACCAGATACAACAGAATGCCCTTCCTTCCCAACACCTCTCCTCTCCTGATAGAACACCTCACATGCCCTATTGTTGTGTTTGTGCCGTGGTGCACATGTGGGCGTCAAAGACAACTTATTAGAGTCACATCTCTGCTCCCACCTTGTGAGTCTTGGAGATCAAACTCAAGTCCTCAGGCTTGGCTACAAGCCCCTTTATTCACTGTGTCATCTCTCCAGCCTCCTTACAAGGTTTTGTTTGTTGTTCCTGAGGTTTGGGGAGTTTGTTCTGGTGGTTTTGTATTTAAAGACAGGGTCTCAGGTAGTTCAGGCTGTGGACCCAAGGGTGACCTTGAATTTCTGATCCTCCTGCCTCCACTGAGCCCAGGTTATGCACCAGTTCTGGGAATCAGATCCAGGGTTTCAGGCATGCTAGGCAAATACCTTACCAAATGAGCCTACTACAAGTCTCCCCATACCCCCAGGATCCTACAGAGGCCTCTAACTTGAGGCAATCCTCCTGCCTCAGCCTCCTGAGAGCTATGATTACAGGCCGGAGCCTTCATACCCAGCCTCATTGTGCTTAGATATGGACACAACTGTCCATCTCTTAAAAGCAAGAACTGTGACCATAAATCTTTGTGTCTCTCTGGGTCATCAGAGCCCAGTCATTTGGTAGAAGCCAGTCCTGTCAGCAGAGCACTTCTAAAAGGCAGTTTGCATGAGAGAGCCCAGAGTCACATCTGACATCCTGTGCTCACCTGTGACCTTGGGAAGCCATTTCACCTTCTGCTCTTTATACTCTGCACCTGCAAAGCCAGGCTGACAACTCCTGGCCTCACAAGGCCTTTGACAGCGTTGAATAAGACAGTGTTCACTGAGGTGGATCCTGTCTGCAAGTGTTGGTAAATGTGTGCTGAGGGAGACGGACCTGTTTGTCAGGGGCCAGTCACTTCTCACACTATGGCCTGGAAAGCCTCTGATCAAACCCTCCAGGACCAGGTTGGGGTGTAGCTCAGTTGTGAGAGTGTTTTCCTGGTACAAAATCCTGGGTCCCATCCCCAGTACCACATAACCAAACAGATGGGTGCACCTTTGTAATCCCGACAGTTGGGAGGCTGAGAAGGCAGGACCTCTGTGAGCTGAGGCCAGCCTGGACTAGCCTGGACTGCATAGTGAGTTCCAGACCAGCCAGAGCTACACAGTGAGGCCATGTCTCAAAATAAATAAATACTTAAATAAAAACTCCCATATTTACAGTGGATGGCCTAAGTATTGCTTTCTTTTCTTTCCTTTTTGAGTTTTGTTGTTGTTGTTTTGTCGGTTTTTTGTTTTTGGTTTTTTGAGACAGGATTTCTCTGTAGCTTAGGAGGCTGTCCTAGAACTTGATCTGTAGACCCAGCTGGCCTCAAACTCAGAGGTCTGCCTGTCTCTGCCCCTGGAGTGCTGGGATTAAAGTCATGGGTCACCACCGCCCAGCCAAGCCTAAGTGTTTCTTTAGACATTTTTTATCAAGTTTGTTTTGTAATTACCCACTGTTCACAAGAAAATAAGTTCACTTGATTCCTACCTGCATCTCTCAGGGAGGCAATCTGAGAACACACCAGGTTCTCTGGCTGATCATTTAAATCACCTAGGAAACATGAACAACTGACTGAGCCCAACCCCCAGACATTCTGATATAATTGGCCTGAGGTGTGGTGGAATGCTGGGATTGTTTAAAAGCTCACTGCAGTGAGTCGGTGAGTGGAGTCTAGCCCAGTTACCCGGTTCATTGGCCAGCACCTCCTCAGTCTAACGCCCAGGACTCACCCACAGCCACGAAGTTCTTAGCACTTGCTCCCCAGTGGCTCTCTGGGTGCCTATGACCCCAGTTCCTGCCCTGAAGGATTCAGAAAGGCAAACAAGTCTGTCTTGAAATCAGGTCACAAACACACCTTGACTCACCCTCCCGGCCTCCTGAGCTCCTAATCTGGTTTATGGTTTACAGATAACATCCCGGAAGGAGAACCAGTTTCGGACTCACTGTGACCTCCTGGCCCCTCAGCTGTCGCAGTTTTTTCTGGTCTCCTTTGCTGACTGCTCTAGCTAGCCAGCCATCATTAATTAGTCTCTGGCTATCAGCGCTTAGCCTCCAGGCTGTCTGCAGGATGGATTCCAGCCTGAACCATCCACCTGGCCTCCCTAGCCTCATCCCTGCCCCAGCCTTTATTATCAATGCCTTTTACGGGTCGTTATCGGTTTATGTTCTAATAAGGAAGTTGAGAACATTGGCAACAGGCAAGGGAGAGAATTGGAATGAATTCATTCAAGAAAATGCAAGGTGGTCTGGTGGTCTTGCAGTAATCCATACATGGTAAACATAAGCTCACAACTCTCACTGTTTCATTATCTGGTTTCTGCCCTTTATCTTCTCCTCCTGGTGTGTGTGTGTGAGTGTGTGTGTGTGTGTGTGTGTGTGTGTATGTGTGTGTGTGTGTGTGCAGTTAGCTCTCTCCTTTTGTCCTACACCTTCATGTGAGTTTCTGGAATTGAACTCAGGTTGGCCAGGCCTTTGCCTGCCGAGCCATTCCTTTGGCTTCCTCATTGTTTCTTTAAGTCAGGTCTCTGAGAACTGGGATTACTGGATTGAAAGTATAAACGTGTGGAAGACTCCTCTTGAAATTCACATTCAGGGTTCTCTCTGAAAGAGCCACAGCAGCATACCTTTCTACCAGGATGCTCTGAAGGTGTCCCTTCTCATAGGAAGTGTATCACAAGGTTTAGAGCCCAATGTTCCACATTTCAGGGGTCCCCACCACACTGGGGAGCCCCTATTTATATCAAAGAATGTGGAAAACTGTGACAATACAAACCCTACACAGTGACCAAAATACAAGGCTGAAAGCAACCCTGCCTCTAGTGTCTCATGGAGAGTGACTCGATGGCTCATTGTTCATGTTCACAGCCATGGATGTTGGCTTTCTGGTTCCTCTTTCCTCACTAACAGATTGCCCATTGTCACTGTGACTGGGTAGGCTATGACCTAATGATGCAACCAAAATGTCCATCCAACTGCAAGTGTTAGCTGTCCGTCTTTGACTTTGCCTGTGAACTCACTTGCTGTCTTTGTGCTTAGACAGCATTTGTTTAATTTTTAACACTGAATATTCTCACTGTGGTTTTAAAGGGTTCAGATTATATACCAACATTAGCATGATTCAGTTGTCACTAAAGAGGAAGGCTATACAACTGTGCCATCTTAATGACAGTTAGGACACAGGTACCCAATTAAGAAGGCCAACAACCAAAGCAGAGCATAGTACTTGAGCCATAATTTTGACTTAGGCTTGGTGGAGAAGGAGGTTAAGACCACATATGGAAGCCGGCTCTCACAACCCCCAGACAGCCAAGTGTTTCTCAATCAATCAACAAGGACATTGTTTCTCTAAAGAAACCTTTAATCCCAGCTCTGGTTTGGGGGGCTCACACAGAGCAGAGAAAGATGGATCAAGAGTTCAAGACCAGTCTCCAGCACAGAGCAAGTGTGAGACCATGTTTTTTTTTTTGGTTTTTTTTTTTTTTTTTTTTTCCCCTGAGACAGGGTTTCTCTGTATTGCTTTGGAGCCTGTCAGTAGACCAGGCTAGTTTCGAACTCACAGAGATCCACCTGCCTCTGCCTCCCAAGTGCTGGGGCTGAAGGCGTGTGCCACCATCACCTGGGTTTTATTTTAATTTTTAAGACATTCTCTCACTATATAGTTCTGGCTGGTCTGGAACTTAGTATATAGACCAAGCTACTTTGAACTCATAGAGATCTGCTTACATGTTTGGGATTAAAGGTGTGCCACAACCAGCTAAAGAATGTGTGTGTGTGTGTGTGTGTGTGTGTGTGTGTGTGTGTGCGCGCGCGCGCGCGCGCGCGCTCGCCTAAATGAGTTTATTTTCATCAAATGCATGCAGATGCCTGCCAAAAGCAGAGGCCATTGGATGCCCTAGGAATAAGAGAGCCATGATCTCCCATGTGGGTGTTGGAAACTGAACCCATGTCCTCTTCAAGAACAATAGGACTGTTAATGGCTGAGCCATCCCTCCAGGCCCCCAGGACACTCTTTGCTGCTGCCATTGACCATGAGCATCTGACTCCAGATTCTCTAATCTCTGAATATTGACTTGCTCCAACAGCTCTCTGGGGGCATTGAGCCTGTGACTAAGCCTGAATCACAGGTCCTTGGATAAGTGGTGTTGGTTTCTGGTTTCACCATGGTACAATCGGCTATTGTGGGACTATTTAGAGTCTGATCCTGTAAGCCATCTAATAAATCCCCTCATAATTTTGTGTATTCTGCTGGAGAACCCTGATTAATGCAAGGAGCTAGGAAATATATGGTGGAACAAATGTAAATGAAGGTTATTTTAGTAAAGTCTGTTTCTGCAAATACTTCCAAGTCTCAGATCCCTCCCATGATGATATAAATGACCTTTTACTGTGGTAAAAACAACCCACAGTATCATGGGACAGAACCGAACATGTTGTTTTTATTAAATGTCATTTAATATTTATTAATCCTATCATATTTACGCTATCATTTGAAAGCATATTACTGTCCTGTATCTCAAAAATATATAATGGGCTGGAGAGATGGCTAAGCATTCTTGCAAATGACCTGGGTTCATTTTCAACATCCACTTGGTAGTTCTCAACCACCTATGGGTGTGGCTCAACATAACCCAGTTCCAGAGGATCTGGTGCCTTCTTCTGACCTCTGAGGGCACCAGATATGTGTGTGGTACACAGACATATATGTAGCCAAAATACTAATACACATAAGATAAAAAATAATTTAAAATAATATAACCACATAGGCTACAGATTTTTTTTTTTAGTTTGTTTTTTGATATAATGCTGTTGGCCAGGTACTAGTTTCTTATGGGCTAGCTCTGTCTTAATTATTAACCCATTTCTATGTAAGAATTTAAGTTTCTAATAAAGTTTTTTTTTTTGAATGGCAATATCAGGGCTGGAGAGAAGGCCTAGCAGTTGAGTGTGTACTGATCTAGCAAAAGACTCATCAAATTCAGATCACAGCAACCACTTTGGCAACTCACAACTACCTCTGACTTAGCTCCATGAGATCTGATGCCTTAAACTCAGGCATCTGAACTCATATGTGTGTGTGTGTGTGTGTGTGTGTGTGTGTGTGTGTGTGTGTGTGTATCTCCACATACATATAGACATAATTAAAACATTAAAAATTTATCTTTTTAAATAATGGTGCTGGCATTAAAGGCATTGTACCAGTCTATGTTTGGTTTTCTTAAGACAAAGTTTCTCTACATGGTTCAGGCTGGTCTAGAACTCATTATATAGTGTAGGTTGGCTTGAACTTGTAACCCTCTTGCCTTTATACCCATCCCGCAATTGCTGTGACTATGGGTAGGCAGATGACATCTAGCTCTACATGCTATTCTAAAATTACTTTCCTAATTCATTACCACTAAGCGCCTCTGTCAACTAGATGTAAGCGCCTTTGTTTAAACAGTAGTATGTATGTAACAGAAAAGTAAACAACAGAATAAAGCTATAAAGCAACTGTATTTTTCATATTTTTTATACTTGGCAGCAATATGCATAATTGTTATAGATTATATGTATTGTTTTGTCTAGTACAATTGTGTCCCTGATTAACCCTCTAAAAGAGACAGTCACTTTATTCAAACTAAAACCAAGGCATTACATTTATTTATTTATTTATTTATTTATTGGTTTTTCGAGATAGGGTTTCTCTGTGGCTTTGGAGGTTGTCCTGGAACTAGCTCTTGTAAATCAGGCTGATCTCGAACTCACAGAGATCCACCTGCCTCTGCCAACCCAGTGCTGGGGTTAAAGGCATGCACCACCAGCGCCCAGCTACATTTTAAGTAATTGCCAGCTTGGCTGTGAGATTGCCTTCAGGCCAGACGACCTGAGTTTGATTCCCTAAGCCTGTATATTGGAAAGAGAGAACTGACTTGCACAAGTTGTCTCTGACCTTCATGTCCGCAATCCCCCCCCCCATTAATGAATGTAAAATAACCTTTACACAGTTTGCCAAGTTGTTAGATGAAAAAAATGACATGTCAATGTTGTGTTTAAACAATGGCTTGATAGGCCATGTTGAATGTGATTTGAAGAGGCTGTTGCTGATTGGGCCTTTCTTGGGGAGACTGATCATGTTCCCAAGCTTAGTGGCCAACACAGTGCTTCCTTTGGAAACAGTCTACAAGCAACCTCTGCCAAAAGTCTGTTTGACCTCTTTGTGTTTTTTTGATTTGTTGAAACTCCTTTAGGACTTTAACCCTGAGTTAACTGCAAACGTGTTCCAATTTGTGGCTTATAGTGGTATAAGGACACTTTGGAGTGTTTTTGTTTTTGTTTTTTCTTGTCTTTCTTTTGAGATAGGAACTCACACAACACAGGCTGTTCTTGAACATTGCATCCAGCTATAGCTGGCCTTAAACTGTTTTTCCTGCCTCTACAGTAAGAGTTCCAGGATGACAGACACACGACACCAGTGCTCAGCTAAAGGGCTATGTTTTCTGAAAGAACAGTTATTAATTTGTTCTGCAGGGGTCAGTTTTGCAGAGTTAAAGAGAAAAGAAGAGGCTGGTTGGACGATTCAGTGGGGGGAAGAAAAGTATAAATAAAAAGTGTTGTGTTAGTCGGGCGGTGGTGGCTCATACCTTTAATACCAGTACTCCAGAGGCAGAGGCAGGTGGATCTCTGTGAGTTCGAGACTAGCCTGGTCTACTGTTCCAGGACAGGTTCCAAAGCAATACAGAGAAACCCTGTCTTAAAATCTAAAAAAAAAGTGTTGTGGTTTGGAAACAGGGTTTTACAATGTTGGCCTCAAAGTCAAAAAGATCCACCTGTCTCTGCTTTCTGAGTACTGGGATTAAAGAAGTGAGAGCCACTGTGCCTGGCTCAAATAAACAAATGGATTGAAAAACAACATAAAATTTAAAGTTTGATCTCTATCTGTCCCTGGGTTGAGTCCTCAATCCCTCAACACAGACTTTGGGTGAGTTTCTCAAAACTTCCATCCATGGAGACATCTTTGCTTGCCGTCAGCTGAAGATTCACTTGTATCTTCCTCTAGTTTTCCGCACAAGCCTTGTGTCTGCCTGGAATCTGTACTGTTGATTCCTGGCTTACTCTGTCTCTCCTTCCAAGGATGCCTTGTTCCTTCCCATGAAACATGGAACATTCCTTCCATGCAGGGCACGGGAGTTGCAGGGTGTGAAGAGGTTACATACAGCTGCCTCCCTGTTCTGGGCCTGCCTCAGCTGCCTGGGAATGAGTCATGCGTGGCACAGGGAGAGCATATTCCCCTGCTCCTGGCTTTCTGGTAGGGAGAAAACGGCTTGCAGACTGAGGCCCAGCTGAAACCAGTCTCCCTTCGTGGCACAGACAAATGAACTCTGTGACACTTCCTGTGTGTGGCTATTACACAGTCCGACTGGCCTCGGCTGTCTTGGGTTTTTCTTTAACTATTTCATGTCCCATGACTAGAAAAGTGCCCTCATGTAGTCTCCCTCCTGGACTGGGCCATTTCCTCCGCCTTCCTTTCTTTCTATAACAAGGTTCTGGGAACCTACCCCTTCATGCTTCCAGACGGTGACACCTGTCCCATCAGGGTGACTCAGAATGGATCTTCTTCTCCCTCCTAAGTTCAGGCCTCACCCCCACCCACCTGCCACCATAGGTGACACAGTCCCTGGGAAAACAGGCTCTTAATTACTAGCCAAGTATCATCTACAGGTTTCTCTTTAGAAGCATAATTATCTTGAAACAACAACACATTATTTTCTATATTTTGAGACAGGATCTTGCTTTGTAGACCAGGCTGGACTTAAACTTCTGTTCTCTCCCTCTCTCTCTCTCTCTCTCTCTCTCTCTCTCTCTCTCTCTCTCACACACACACACACACACACACACACACACACACACACACACAGGGAAAAAAGAAAAGAAAAGAAAGAAGAAGAAGAAGGGGGAGGAGAAGGAGGAGAAGGAGCCCAGGAAGCAGATAGACTGGGAGAGAAGACCTGCCCGCTCCTGCTTCTGGCCTTCACCACCACCAAGGGCTGCCCTCACTGAATGGGAATGTGCCCTTGATCGAGCTGCAGATCTACACCTGGATGGATGTAACCTTGAAAGGACTGACTAGTAAAGGAAGTCTACCTAGAAGCCAGAAAGAAGGGTACACACTTCAATTTTGCAATTGTTTTTATGGA
The DNA here is from genome assembly GCF_943737965.1 of Phodopus roborovskii. Taxonomy (NCBI): domain Eukaryota; kingdom Metazoa; phylum Chordata; class Mammalia; order Rodentia; family Cricetidae; genus Phodopus; species Phodopus roborovskii. The sequence goes on along the minus strand of NW_026126511.1, from coordinate 48,520,344 downwards.
TCTTAAACGACCTGGATATCTAGTTAAGGAGATTGACAGCACCATGTCTGGCAGGAAAGGCACTGATGACTCCATGGCCCTGCAGTCACAGAAGTTCCAAATAGGGGGTTATCTGGACATAGTCATCACTCCTCCAAATCGAGCATCTCCTTCAGGACGCACGAGACTGTACTAAATCCTATTGACTTTCTTGAAGTTATTTTTCAGCCAGTTTGTGAAATAAAAGAGAGAGATAAATAAAATCTCATGAAGAATTGCAAGAGGATTAAGTAAACTATTTAAGGCAAAACAATAGAAAAGCCTAAACTGGACCACAAAGGAGCAGTGGCCACAAGAACAGGACCCTATTGTTTAGGATCAAGAGAAGGAGGAGCTTGATTGCTAAGGGACAGAGTGAGGGTGGTTCTCTGTTTTGACTGATTGGAATAGAATCTTCTATCTTCCCTGCACGTCTTTTCCCACAATGCTGGATTTTAATTATATGCACACCCAATTATAAATAGGCATTTACATAGGCTGGATCATACCCTTCTCTCACATGTGTCTGAATAGAAACTATCCAACTTTGGTGGCCACTAAGGGGAGAAATATATCCCATCCTTCAGAGAGGGGTGTGTGCAAAGCTCAGTGCAGGTTGGGGTCCAAGGTCAATAGGTGCATTGTTCAAAGAACAGTGTGCATACTTTGGTGGGTAAAGGATGCAGGCTGCTAAAAGCATTATTTGAAGAGGGGTGTGTACATAACTCAAACCCATACAGTCCCAAGTTACTAAACTGTTCCTCAGGCTTGTTGGCTTCAGCTTGAGCCAGGATTTCTAGGCAAGCATTCTACCACTGAGCTACATCCCTACCCCTTATTTATCCAGTATATTTCTAAATTTTTGTCCTTGGGGAACAACGCCCATTGCTTCTCATTAGGGTGTGTGCCCTGGTTCCATAGTTCACTCCCATCTTACCTCACCCTCTTGCCTGAGGTTTCAATAAATCCCTGTAAATCCTAAATAAGATTTGCAGATGAGCTACAGAAACCTCTGAGCTTTAGGGGGTTCTGTGCAACCACAGGCCCTTCTAATCAAATCCTTGGCAGCAGTGGGAGGGGGGTGTCCCCAGGGCTGTCAATGCATTTGTGCCACAACCCATGAATACTTTATGTATGTCCCTTTGTGCTTGCTAATGGGGCCTGAAACGTACAATCTGCCTTGAGTAACAGGGAAAGGATGCCCTCTCCCAACCTCAGCCTCAGTCCCTGAATGATTTATAGAGGCAGACCAGACCCACTGCAGATTCATTATTGATGTTTTTCATTGGGGAAGTTGATCTTCATGTAGATGGTGGGCTCTTGCGTGTGTGTGTGTGTGTGTGTGTGTGTGTGTGTGTGTGTGTGTGTGGTGTGTCAGGGGTGGGGGTGGGGTGGGGTTGTGTTGCCTGTACATTTTGGAAGAAAGGATTTTTAAAGTTCTGACCACAGAAATAATCTTGTTCTTCAGAGGTCAGAAGGGACTTAAGATCTCTCGATAAAGAGGGCCAGTTGGTTGTGGTGGCACACACAGGTAAGATATGATGAGGAAGCAAGAGCATCACCAAGTTCAAGGCTGGCCTGAACTACACATTTTGGCAGTGTATGACAGTGCATCCCTTTAACACCAGCACTAGGAAAGCAGAGGCAGATGGATCTCTGTGAGTTCAAGGCCAGCCTGGTTCACATTGACAGTTCCAAGCCAGCTAGGGCTATTATAGAGAGACATTGTCTTGAAATAAATAAATAAATAAATAAATAAATAAATAAATAAATAAATAAATAAATAAATGAGGGAGGGAGGGAGGGAGGGAGGGAGTGAAGAAAGAAAAAGAAAGAGAAATAGAAAGAGAAAGAAAGGAAGAAAGAAAGAAAGCCAGGCAGTGGTGGCCCTCGCCTTTAATCCTAGCACTCAGAAGGCAGAGACAGGCAGATCTCTGGGAGTTTGAGGCCAGCCTGGTCTGCAGAGTGAGTTCCAGGAATGGCTCCAAAACTACATTATAGATGATGAGGTAAAATAGTTAACTCAAAGCCCTTTCTGGTTGTGAACCGATTTTGTTTGTTTTGCTTGGAGATAGTGTCTTAAGTATCCTAGGCTCTCCTCCAAGCTTCTGTGTAACCAGGGACCACTTTGAACTTCTGATCCTCCTACCTCCACCTCCTCAACAGTGGGATTACAGGCTTGTGCCTCAACACCTGGTTTCTCTATGTTTATTATTGTTGCTAATGCTATTTATTTAAGTGTGTGTATGTGTGTATGTGCGTGCCATATGTGTTCCAGTGCCCCATCAAGGCAATGGTGTTAGATCTGTTGAAGCCTAACATGGTTTCTAGGAATAGGACTGAAGTCCTCTAGATGGGCAGCAAGCACTCTTAACTGTTGAACCATTTCTCCATCCCCTTGCTGCCTTAAATTTTTAAAATTGCATTATTAGTGTATATATGTCCACACTCAAGTGGACACATGCACGTCGATGTTAGAGCACAACTATTAGGGATTGGTTATCTGTGTGATTCCACAGTATACTCATTCAGCTCATCAGGCTTACAGGAAAAAGCACTTTTATCTCCCGGTCATCACACTGGCCCTCTCTGGGCTGTTTTAATTGTATCACCACAATTCATTCACTCAATGTTTATCAGGAGGACTGGATGCTCTTCTTGGAGTGATACTGAAGGAGAGATTCCTGCTGTCCTGAGTCTAACAGGAGACAATAAGACCTCCATATATTATTTAAATCAGCTGGTAACCAAATGCTACTATATATCAAGTTAGAAGTTTCCAGAAGAAGTGATGGATGATTTTATAAGGAAGATGCAGCTTGAATAGTTAGACTTTAATTGGCAGAAGAAAGGCTCCCTAGGGAGGGTGGAACTTGAGTCCAAGCAGCCAAAGCCAGTATGTAAAATAACAGAGACAGTACCACATGAGAAGAGAGGATAAATGTGCTTGGGAAACTCCAGGAAGTGTCACTATCCATAACTTGGGTGGAACCAGAGCCATAGGGCCAGGACAGAGGGAGATTTTTACCAAGGTCTGACACCTCGGTAAATCTCTTCTGATTTGATGCAGGTTGTGGTCCCTCTCCATGCCATGCCCCACCTCCCACCATACCCCCCTTTGAGCCTTCTGGCTCAAAGGTTGGACTTCTTCCTTTTTCTTCCTTCCTTCCTTCCTTCCTTTCTTCCTCTCCTTTCTTTCTTTCCTTTCTCTCTCTCTTTTTTATTTTTCTGGTTTTTCGAGATAGGGTTTTCTGTGGCTTTGGGGGCTGTCCTAGAACTAGCTCTTGTTGACCAGGCTGGCCTGGAACTCACAGAGATCCACCTGCCTCTGCCACCTGAGTGCTGGGATTAAAGGCATATGCCACCACTGCCCGGCAACTTCTTCCCTTTTGGACATTTGTCCCCATTGTAGACAAAAGTTCCTTCTTTGGTTTTTCCTTAGCATAGGTCAAATAAACATAAATGTAAGAAAAGTTTGGTGGGCAGTGGTGGTGCACACCTTTAATCCCAGTACTCAGGAGGCAGAGACAGGTGAATCTCTGTGAGTTGGAGACCAGCCTGGTCTACAGAGAGAGTTTCAGGACAGTTAAGGCTACACAGAGAGACCATGTCTTGAAAAAAAAGTTAGCAGTTACGATAGCTCATGCCTGTCATTCCAGCACTTGGGAGGCAGAGGCAGGAGGATTGTTTAGAGTTCCATTTATGTATGTGTGTATAGCAAGCTAACACTCTTGTAATGCCAGTACTCAGGAGTCTGAGGTAGGAGGATGTCATAGGGTTTAACCTGGCTTGGTTACAGAATGAAGCTATCTCAAGCATTAAGGACAACAACCAAGGAAAGGGGGAGTGGGGGAGGAAAGTCCACCAAAAGAAATATTTACAAAACAGAGAGAGCTGCATCATCAAAGTAGTTTACAAGGCATACCTTCTTCAGGGCTTGTAAACCCTGTCCCATTCCAACTGAGATCCCAGGAAAAGAGATCATTGCTGGGGTCCACTCTGCCTAGCCCATCTCAGGACACACCTTAACCTCCAACACCCACAAGGATCCTTTGAACACTTAATCCTCCCAAATAGTAGTCAGTTCCACTCAGCTGAACCCACAGCGTGGTGGCTGGATAATCATCAAGGGACACCCATCAAGGGACGCACAACAAGGGGCGAAGCTTTAGGCTTTTCTGTTACTGTGGGATCAATTATATGGGGCTTTAAAGCAAATTCTAAAGGCTTAGAGAATGCAGGTGGTGGGCTGGGAGGCTCAGCTCCAGACCTTGCCTTGCTTGCTTCCCAAGGACCTTGGTTTCGACCTCTTCGAACTCAGAGCTGTTTTGACACAGATGGCCTTTCTTTTCGGACTGCTGTCCCTTAGCTGCCTACTTCACTTCTTGGTGCTCTTGTCTCCCATGAGATGGAGTGGAAGAACTTCTGCTCTCTCTGCCTCCTGTGTTGTGGGGTTTTTTTGTTTTTGTTTTTTTTTTTTTTGTTTGTTTGTTTTGTTTGGTTTTTCGAGACAGGGTTTCTCTGTGTAGTCCTGGAACTCATTATATTGACCAGACTGGCCTTGAACTCAGAGACCTGTCTGCCTCTACCTCCCGAGTGCTGGGTCTAAAGGTGTGCACCACCACATCTACCACCACATCTGGCTTGAGGTCAGTGTTCTTTAAAAGGGATGCTCCACACAGTCCTGAGAGAATAAAGAGGCTGAACAATAACTGCAAGATGCTACCGAATTCCCAGAAATTGGTTCAAATCTCCTAGTGCTTGGAGATGTGACAATGGTCTTTTCTCTTTTTCTTGAGATGGGGTCTGCAGCAGAGGCTGTCCTTGAACTTGCCTTGCAGCTGAAGATAACTTTAGACTTTTAAATGTGTGTGTGTGTGTGTGTGTGTGTGTGTGTGTGCGCGCGCATGAAAGTCACACATGCTTGTGTGGGCATGTGCACATGTGTGCATCCATGTGGGTGCCCATAGAAGATCCCCTGAAGCTAGAGTTACAGATGGTTGTGAGCTGCCCCACTTGGGTGCTGAGAACTGAACTTGGCTCCTCTGGAAGAGCAGGAAGCTTCTTAATAGCTAAGTAATCGCTGTAGCCCCAAAGAGGTTTGGAACTTTAAAATTTTTTATTTTATTTTTAGATAAACAGAATCTCACTGTGTCACTTTGGCTGTCCTGGAACTCTTTATGTAGACCAGATTGACTTCCAACTCATAGAGATGCACCTGCGTCTGCCTCTTAGCACTGGGACTGAAGTCATGTACCACCCTGAATGCCCAAGTTTGGGAACTTCTTATTTTTTTAATTAAATAATTTATTTTAAATATTTTGTTTGTTTGTTTGTTTGTTTGTTTGTTTTGAGACAGGGTTTCTCTGCAGACCAGACTGGACTGGAACTCACAGAGATCTGCCTGCTTCTGCCTCCCGAGTGCTGGGATTAAAGGCATACACCACCAACACCCAGCTTTTTGTTATTGGTTTTTTTTTATGTTCATGTTTTGTCTACATGTATGTCTATGCACCACATGTGTTCTTGGTATCTATGGAGGCCAGAAGAGGGCATTATATCCCCCAGAATTGTATTTACAGATGATGTGTACAACCATGTGGGTGCTGGGAATTGAGCCTAGGTTCTCTAGAAGAACAGCAAGTCCTCCTAACCACTGAACCATCTCTCTAGCCCCTCATTTAGGAATTAAAAGTAAATAAATAAATGAATTTTTTTTGAGGGTTGGAGAGCTGGCTCAGTGGTTAAGAGCACTGTTTGCTCTTCCAGAGGTTCTGAGTTCAATTCCCAGCAACGCACGGTCATCTATAATGAGATCTGGTGCCCTCTTCTGGCATGCAGACATAAATGTGTACAGGTATACACTCTGTACATAATAAATCTTTAAAAAAAATTGTAGCTAGTGTCTCATGTAACCCAGACTTGGCTTGAGTCTCATATGTAGCTGAGGGTAACCTTAAACTTCTGATCTCCTTGCTTTTACCACCTCCTTAATTCTGGGGTTATAGATGTGTTATTATGCTCAGTTTATGGGGTGCTGGTGATTGAACCAAGGACTTTGTGCATGGTAGGTAAACATTCTGGCAACTGAGCCACATTCTAGCCTTCCAATCTTTGTGGAGTTTGTTGTTGTTGTTGTTGTTATTGTTTGTTTTCAGTTTTTGGTTTTTCAAGACAGGGTTTCTCTGTGTAACAGCTCTGGCTGTCCTGGAACTAGCTCTATAAACTAGGCTGACCTCACGCAAACTGACAGAGATCTGCCTGCCTCTGTCTCCTGAGTGCTGGGACTAAAGGGGTGCACCACCACTGTCCAACCTAGCCTTCCAATCTTGAACTTCTGAACCTCTTGCCACCATTTCAAAAGTGCTGGGATTACAGGCATTGTGCCACTACAATCAGTTTATGCACACTGGCAGGCTCAAACCCGGGACCTCACCAATGCTAGGTAAGCAGTCTACCAACTGAGTTGCATCCCCAGCCACCTTCTCCCATTTTAAAATTTGTATTCTAGATACCCAGTATAAGATAAACATAGGCTAGGGATGTTTGTTGACTAGACTAATAAGGCAATTAAGACAAGGAGGACAGAGAGAGTGATGTCACAGAAACCAAGGGAACCCAGAGCTTCCAGAAGGGAATGGTCACCACCAGATACGACAGACAAGTCAAGAAAAATAAGGACCTGCTGGGCAGTGGTGATGCATGCCTTTATTCCTAGCACTAGGGAGACAGACACAGGTGGCTCTCTGGGAGTTCAAGGCCAGCCTGGTCTACACAGCAAGTTCCAGGACAGTGAAGGCTACACAGAGAGACCCTGTCTGGAGAAACAAAAACAAACACACAAACAAAATGCACCAAAGCCTACGTTATTAGATTTGTAATGAGAAGGTCAACTATGCATGTTACCATGATGGTTTGATTGAAGGGTTGAGGACAGGTGAAAGCACAATTAAATTATTAGCTGGTTGACTAATGACAGGCGAGGAAGGGAAGATGCTGCAGACTATTATTTGGGTAGCTTGGTTGTTCAGGAGGCAGGGAGACAGGTAACCAGATGTGGATTCCTGGTTAAGGAAATGACTCTTTGATTTTTAGTCAAGAATAATTCTTTGGTCACAGGACTTGGAGAAATAAATTGGTATTGACTGGAAGCCTCCTCCCTGATAGCTAGCTTTCAAAATGTAAAAGATGCTATGTAAGGTGCCACATGTAAGGGACAGTTTTCAAAGGTCCTTGAGGTAAGTCTTGCAACAACTGGTTGGGCAATGGTGCCACTAATATCTTGAGGGTAACCAAGAGCTGTAATATTGGACTTAAGGCCCACTCAGTAGGACAGAACTCAGATCTAGTATTGTAAAATTAGCCAAGAATCCATGACTGGAGAGGCCATAGACCCTAGAGAGCATATGACTACCATTTTGCTAAACTGAGTATAAATATAAACTGTCTTCTAAATATTTATCCTTATATCCATAGGTAAGTGCAGGTGGTCTTACCTCTCATCAAGGAAGTTTTTTTTTTCTTTCCAGCAGATGAAATCTATTCTAGAGAGCCGCAACTTGTCAGAATGTAGAAAATAAGTGGCCACAACATACTCATCCACAAATGGGAAATTTTTAACACAACATCTACACCCAAGGGTTTCAGAAAATACTGTAAGATCCAGAGGACCAGGATTTATGTGAGCTAGTGCCTTCTGGACATGAACAACAGTACGGTTACCTGCATGTGACCACATCTGGAGCAGGAGGCTAGCTAATTGCTCATATCTTGAGCTGCAAGCATGAAGCAGAGAGAACTGGAAAATGACATGAGTCTTAAAGCTTGCCTCCAGTGACACACTTCCTCCAACAAAGCCACATCTCTGAAACCTCCCAAAATAGCACTACCAACTGGGGAACAAGTGTTCAAATACACGGGCCTACAGGAGACATATGCATTTGAAACATCACGTTTGTCCAAGTGGTCAACCCCACACACAGATATATCCAGGCAACCGTACAAAACACACACACACACACACACACACACACACACACACACACACACACACACAGAGACTGGATGCTGGCAGCATGGCTTCACCCTGAGTGTGTGTGTGTGTGTGTGTGTGTGTGTGTGTGGTGTATATGTGTTGTGGTTTGGCACAGGAAGAGGGGTAAGGGAGGGGTGGATATGATATAAATACATTGTAGTTATATATGAAATTCTAAACAAAAATAGGAGATTAATTTGTTATTGTTTGTTCTTGCCTTTCCTCCTGGCATCTGAAGCTTCCAGGAAGGTTCTCGAGATGGAGGAGCTCTTGAATGATTGCACAGGGGCCAGCAAGCAGAACCTCACTGCTACAGAATGGGGTGAGAGAAAGTGAGCTTCATATCTAACTGTGCCACTGGAGAGCCATGATAGATACAGACAAGTAATACTGCGGGCACAACTGTTGCCCAGAGTTTTCATGGCAGAGCGGTGATTCTTTTTCACGGGTCTTACGATGTAGACCAGGCAGGCCTCTATCTGATTTTTTTTGTTGTTGTTGTTTTGTTTTTTGAGACAAGGTTTCTCTGTGGCTTTGGAGGCTGTCCAGGAACTAGCTCTGTAGAGCAGGCTGGCCTCGAACTCCACCTGCCTCTGCCTTCCAAGTGCTGGAGTTAAAGGCTCTGATTCTTGAAAGAATGCAGGAACAGTTGATTTGGGACAGTGGCTCTGCAGGTTGAATCTTGAATTTAAAGAGTAAGTGGAATGCAGACCAGGAACTGTTTGGAATTTCTGGGGACTGAACAATTAGCAAGCAGATGTTTTGGTTGCATAGTAGAGATGGTGGATGCTGGCAGCGTAACTTCTCCCTGAATAAGTTACTCTGTTTTATATCCTCTGTGTAGAGATAATAACATTAACTGCTCCATCCAGTCTGTGTGAGGATTAGGGTGGTGTCTGGAACAAAGTAGGTTTTTCATTTGGTACCATTGTCAGGTCAAAGATGACCAAAACAGGGAGCCAGGGATAGTGGCACATGCTTTAATCCCATCACTTGTGAGGCAGAGGCAGACAGATCTCTGTGAATTTAAGGCCAGCCTGGTCTGCACAGTGAGTTCCAGGACAGTCAGCACTATATAATGAGACCCTGTTTAGAAAACAAATAGAAACAACAAACAAACAACAGATGAGCCAAGGAAGGTTCCTTAGTATCAGGAACTACCAAATCAATGGAACAAAAAGAAAACAAGAAATCAGTTTCAGAATGGATAGGTGTTACAAGTAAGGTTTTTCCTGCTGGCCTGGACCCACCGTGGCTCCAGCCCCAAATAATACACCAAGACTCTGTATTTGATATAATGCTGTTGGCCAGTTACTTGTTTCTTATTGGCTAGCTCTGTCCTAAGTATAAACCCATTTCTATTAATCTAAGTATTTCTACGTGGTCTCATCTTACGGGAGAGTGGGCCTGGACCTCTGTTCTCTCCAGTCTCAACATGCTGACTCCTCCCTCCCTACTTCCTCTTCCTCCTTGTCTCCTAGTCCCTCCTATCTTCCTTTCCTATTGGCCGACAGTGCTTTATTCATTAACCAGTATGGGAAACTATTTACAGAATGATAACACCAGGGAGGAAAGTGAGGCTTTACTAGACCTAGTTAACACATAATAACCTCAGAGATCCATTTTGAACCTCTGCAGAACACCTACACTATGCAGGGTTATCAATTTACAAAACAAAGACACAGAAGAGAGTGATTTTCTTCTTTCTTTTTTCTCTCTTTCTTTCCGTTTTTAATGGGGAAAGTTTATTGGGGGAAGGAAATACAAGTAGGGAAGGGAGAGAGGAAAGAGAGGGAAGAGAGGCAGAGAGAGCTGCCTCCTCAGAAAAATGGCAGGGAGTGAGAGTGATTTTCTTTCTTGCTCTTTTCCCATTCCTCTCAAAGGTGACAAGACAGAGACCAGGACTTCCCCTCTTCTTGCAACCCACTGTACCCCAGAGCAGGCTGACTCGACCAGCCCCAGTTTCGGCTTAGCTGGCTGTGGAAGCCCTGGGGCTCTCCAGGCTGCAGGTTACAACCTGCAGCTGTCCTCCTTCTCTCAGCTGTCACTGGATGACTTCCAGGCCTCTAAGAATCCTTTTCTACATCTTCACTAAGAAGTCAAAGGAGACCTAGAGGCCAAAGAGACACTGCCTGTCCACAGTTCCTCGGTGGTCTTGTCCTGAATTCCCACGTAAACATACTTTCCAATTGAAACTGTGTAATTGTCTTTTTTCCTAGCTCATTGCCCCTGTTTAAGATTGAGAGCCTGTTGGTGGTGGTGATCGCCTTTAACCTCAGCACTCGGGAGGCAGAGGCAGGTGGATCTCTTAAGTTTGAGGCCAGCCTGGTCAACAGAATGAGTTCCAGGACATACCCCAAAGCTACACAGAGAAACTCTGTCTCAAAAAAACAAAACAAACAAACAAACAAAAAAAAAAACAAAGCAAAACAAAAAGGCTATATTGGAGTTGGCCATTGTAGCTCATACCTATAATCCTAGTTGCCTAGGGAGTCTGAGGTAGGAGCAAGTAGTCTAGACTCGGGTGTCTTAAGCTGTGGTAGTTTTCCTTCTTTGGCTGGGCTCACAGCACGTCTCGTGCTACTCACTTCTGACCTAGCATTCCTAACATGCAGTAAGGTCATTGACACATTCCCAAATCTGATTTTTGTGTTGGCTATATAGAACATTGCAGGATAGACATGCCTCACAAACCACCAATTAGTAGTCTCTGCTAGGCTGGCAATATTTTCACTTTGGTTTCATTGACACATAATAAATGTACCTGGGGTTTTTACTGCAGGTTAGGTGACATAGCTTTTTGAAATTTGCCTAATTATTGTCTCCATTTTACACCCAAGAAGAAGAAATTTGAGCCACCAAATAACTTGACCATGGTCACAGTTTGGGAAATGAGCAAGATTTGAGTTTAGTTTGCTTCTATAACTCAAGGTTATGACATAAAGGACTCAAAGGCAGTGGTAAAGGTTGAATGCATCCACTTATCTTGAAGAATGAGTCAGCAAACTGAGAGGGACTCGTTAGAGAAAATCATAGAACCAAGGCTCAAACTCTGATATTTTAAAAATGAGCTGAAGACGCTTTCAGATGAAGGGTCAGCTCTCGGACAGCTTGGTCTCAATACAAAATTTGAGAGTTAAGAGTAGTACAGAAGCCAGGTGTGGTGAGGCGCATGCCTTTAGCCCCAGTGCTCGGAAGTCAGAGGCAGGTGGATCTACGGCTAGGTACAGAGGCAGGCCAGGGAACTCAGGCCTGTTATTCCAAGTACTTGATAAGTTAAGACAGGAAGACTGAAAGTTCAAGGTCAATTTGAGCAACTGTGTGGATCAGTGTCAAAACCCCAAGCGAGGGTCTAGAGATGGCTCAGTGGTTAACCACACTGGTTGTTCTTCCAAAGGACCTGGGTTTGATTCTCAGTACCTACATGGTAGCTCATAACTGTAATTCCAGTTCCAGGGGATCTGATACCGTCTTCTGGGCTCAGCTGGCACTGTTTGCAGTTGGGTCATAGGCATACTTTCAGGCAAACACCTGTACATATAAAATAAAAAACCAAAATAACCCCCCCAAACATTCAAAGGCGTGCACCAGGGCTGCCTTTCTCTTTCTTAATAAACAAACTATCTCTATCTCGAAAAATAATAAAAGGAAGGCTGGGAATATAACTCCGAGGTAGAGCGCTTGCCTAACATGCATAGAACCCTAATTTCAATCTCCAGAAACGTCCCACCACCTCAAGAAAAAGGAAGAAAGAAAGAAGAAGAGAAGGGAAGAAGTAAAAAAGAGAGAAGAAAAGGGAGAGGGAAGTGTAGAAACTGTGGCATTTTAACAAACTTGCGACAGCTGACTACAAGTTCCAGAGAGCGATGCGCGAATTTTCCCGCCAGCGCCTCGGCCCGCCTTTCAAGAACTACATATCCCGGCATGCCCCGGGATGCACCGGTCCTCGCCCCTCGCCGGTTCCGCCCCCTTTCCCCACAGCCCCCGCCCGCCGGGTTGGTCTCGGAGAGTTTGTTCGGTGGCCGTGGCAGACGAAGGTGCAACGAGAACTCCAGCAGCCGCGCGATGGGCGATTCCAAAGTGAAAGTGGCGGTGCGGGTCCGGCCAATGAATCGACGAGGTGAGCGCTCGTCCCGGGTTGGGGGCGACAGGTGCTTGTGGTGCTAGAGCTTCGGCGACCCAGGGGGTCCTGGCGGGCACCCCTCACCGCGCGTGCGCCCTCGACGGCGCGGCCGGGCCCTCAGCCCTCCGCCCCGCCAGCTGTCACCGCGTTCGCCAGGCCTCGGGCCGCTCCGGCCTCGCAGCCCGCCTGTGCACGCAGCTCTCAGAGCGGACTGCCCCACTGTTCGATTTTCCACTTTCCATCACTTGAACCTGCACCTTGTGGCTGTTTGCAGAAAGGAAGGACGTGCCTTAGTTTCTTCTGGTTTGTGATTGTCGAGAGTTTCTTTTTTCTTTTTCCTTTTGCTTGAAGTGATAGTCATCAACTCAACAATAAATAGTCTCGGTGCCAAGATTCTTGGGAAATTGTATCCTTCAAACATGCTCCGAAGTCCGTAGGGAGGGTAGGGAAAGTAGATAAACCCCAGGACACGTAAATCATCTTTCCAAGTTGGAAGGACTGAAGCCTAAAACAAGTCCCCAGAGTAGATGGATTTTGCCTTTGCGGTTTCACCAGAGGCTGTCTGGCAGGGTGCTTTAAATGAGGTGTGTGTTTGAAAACACTTTATATACAAGTCTTGTTATTGAGCTTGCTGCTTCATTCTCAGGAGATGGAATTGCAGTTAATTGATTAGACTACCGACTATCTAGAATCGTTTTTAAAGTGCAGGAATCACTTTCTAAAGTTTCTTGTTTGTTTTATTGTGCTCAAAATCAAATGTGTGGGGGGAAATACGGTTTTTCTGTCTTCTTGCCCATTTATTGAAGTAAACAGGTGAAACAGTTGACAGATTTTCCTGGTTAGTTCTGTGGGTAGTTGGCTTTCCTGTTTCTTGGCGTTGGCTTGCCCACCTGAACCTGCGTAATTCTATGAGGCAAGTTTTTGAGACTTAACTTTTAAAGCTCTCACTCAGCTAATTGTCTCCTTTCATCCAGGCTCTCACAAAACAAAGTAACTTAGAAATCTAAAAGTTTTCAAAAGCTTCCAATTTTTGAGTATCCATACATCTTTATTTTAAGTTCACTTCAAATTTATTGTGACCATCACCATGATTTCAAACAAACAAACAAAAATCTACCACCAACAAACAAGCCAGATGGAACCTGACTTATCGGGGAATGATTCAGAAAGGATGGGTTCAGCACATTCTTAAAATTTCCTTTTTGCAAAATACTTGGAAATGTCAGTGCTGAGAGGAGGCCGCTAACAGGCCACCTCAGCAGGGCTTGAGTAGCTACTTAGAGCCTGACTTTTCGTCCTTGTTTTCTTCTACAGGGACGAAGCTACTCTCTCTACTAAATTTGCCGTGATTGTAACCCTGACATCAGTTGTTAATAATGCTCAGGGTTTGGAGACACGAATTGGATGATTTTAGCTGTGGAGTGAATGTTAGCTGTTTTTTGTATTGAACATTCTCTTCCTCCCTCTCTCTTTCTCTCCTTCCTTCCCTTCTTCTAGAGGCTGGGTCTTTCTACATAGCCCTGGCTGTCCTGGAACTTGCTAAGTAGATCAGACTGGCCTAGAACTCAAGAAGTCTGCCTACCTCTACCTCCCAAGTGCTGGGATTAAAGGCATGGGCCTGACCTTTTCATTTTTTAAATGTAGGTCCTAAGGATCTGAACCCTGGTCCTCACTTGTGCAGCTCATGCTTTATCTCTGACCCATTTCCCCAGTCTCCCTATTTTTTTCCATTTATCTACCTACCTACCTACCTACCTACCTACCTACTAACCAACAGTCTCCTTATGTAGACCTGGTTGGCCTGGAACTTGTGGATATCCTCCTGCCTCAAGCCTTTTGAGTTCTGGGATTGTAGGGATGCACCAACCCCTCCTGGCTGAACTCACTTTAAAATGAGTGTTTACAGTTTGTCTCCATTGTCCGATGACACACTGCTCCCTAGTCTCTTCAATTACTCTTGTCTTTTGTCTTCTGTTTTCTAGTATGCACTTGGGCTTGCCTTTCCAGTGATCATCATGGATAATTTCTTCATCAGCATTATTATGAAATATAGCAGAGAGGAATTTTAAAGCCTGCAATTTCTAAGTTGGCATCTTAACTTCCTATGAAAAAGCAGTAACAAAATTGAGCTCCTTTTTGCTGAGTTTGAAAAGAATCCTATTACTTCAAACATTGCCTCTTCTGGGAAAATTAATGTTTTAAGTGATAGCGTATGGCTGTCAAGTATTTGGGTCTATTCCTGGGTGCTTGTGACTTAGAGTGTATGTGTAGGAAGCGTCTTGAAGATTGACATGGCTGAGCATGGGTCACTGGGATGTTCTCATAGACTCTTGTTTGAAATGACAGTATCTTTTGAGGGAAGTCTGCAGATGTCCACAACCCTTTGGTGTAGGGTTCGGTTCTTTGTGTGACTCAGTGGCTGGTTGTGGTTAGGAGCTTTAGCTTTTCTGCTTGGCCGTCCCTGGGTTTGGCAAACTTGGTTGAACATCAAGCAGTGGACCCTAATTTAATAATAACTAGAGTTGTAATGGCTAATTTGTCAAGATAAACAAAGGAGGTTGTGTGTGTGTGTGTTTGTGTGTGTCTGTATCCCAGTATGTCTGTAATCTTAGCACTTGGAAGGTTTAGGCAGGAGGATCTTAGCTTGAGGTGAGACTGGGCAGTATAAATAGTGAAATTGCTTTTTTAAAAAGTAAAACATTTACTATATTCTTCTCTGCTGGCTAACTAACCACCTTCTTCCTGACCTCTATTTTTTCATCATTTTTTTCCTTTGGTGATATGGGGGAATTAACCAGAGCCTTGCATGTACTAATATTTCCACTCTAGTGTTATGCTTACATGTATGTTACATTGTCTTAACATTACAGCTTTTAGTCCACTGAAATAGGAAGCTAAACTGATAAAGGAAAGGGGTAAATTAATTTCTTCAGTCTAACGCTCTCCCAACTGAGCTATTTTGGCTTGATAAATTAATTTCTTAAAAGATCTTGAAGTTGTGTTTATAGATGATTTTTTTTTTTGGTATTGTTTTGAGATTGGATCTTAGGTGGCTCACTCAGGCTGGCTGTGTAGCTGAGGCTATCCTTGAACTCCTGATCCTTCTGCCTCTAAGTACTGGATTACAGACTTGCTCTATCATGATCAGCTTCGGTCTGTTCTTTTAGACTGTACAACTCAGCAGGTAAGTTTGCATCCTTCCACATATTATACAGGAGACCTTTTCATATATCATTAATCTAATCATTAAATAATCTGAAAGGTATTTATTTATTCTTTTTGTCCTTTGTGGCAGGGTTTCTCTGTGTAGTCTTTGGTTGTCCTGGAACTTGCTCTGTAGACCAGACTGGCCTTGAACTCACAGAGGTTTACATGACTCTGCTTTCCAAGTGTTAGGATTAAGGGTGTGCACCACTACTTCCAGTCCAGCTATTTTTTTTTATTTTTATTTTATGTGCATGAGTGTTTCCCCTGAATATATGTATACATACCACATGGGTGGAGTTTCCAAAGAGGTCATAGGAAGGTGTTGGATTCCCTGGAATTGAAGTTACAGGCATTGTGAATTTTCATGTCGGTTCTGGGAACTGAACCTGGGTCCTCTGCTAAATTAACTAGTGCTTGTAAACTCTGAACCATCTCTTCAGTTTCTCTGAATGTTTTCTAAGCATAATTTCCATTAAAAGTATCAGGTATACTCTCCTTCTCAGGAATTTGAAATTTTATATAGATGGGTAGTTTAAAAAATTAATAGGTAAATGACTATTGACTAATTGCCAGGTTTCTAGCTCCTACTAGATTGCCTGGGAGCGTCAATCAAGGAACTGCCAACTTAAAAATATGTGGAAGATTATCCAGGAAAAGAAATAAACTGTGAAGTGTTTGGAAAATATCTTTGCCTAAGGGAATGGAACAGAGAATTATGTTAGAAGTTGAGCCAGAAGGGATTATCTCAGGTATTCCTGAGCATAGGTGATAAATCTATTTCAGAAGATATTTCCAGTGAGTTTGAAGTTTGCATTCTGCAGTGTTTAATGCAGGGAAAAACACAAAAAAGTAAGAAATGATATCCAGAAAAACCAGCACATTCATAAATCAGGGTCTTAGTGATAAAGTGGAGGCAATGGCGTAGCCATGGAAAGTGATATCAGCCAAGCAGACATACTATGGGAAGAACAGAACTTTAAACTCTGTGTGTGACTAAGAAGCTATCTATTAGTGTGGCTATTGCTGAATAGGAACCAGGTAGTGTAGGGGCCAGAACTAGAAGAATCTGGGGAAGGAATGGACTGCTCTCATGGAGAGGATTTGCCAAAGACCTTGTTTGCGTTGTCCCCCGGCTTTGTCCTGTGTATTCATGTGTGCTCTATGGTTTCTGTGTGAGGAAATGACTGTCATGTGAGGAGATAAGATGAAAAGATACACAGGTATAGCCAACTGCTACTTATTAAGTGCCAGGTGAGTGACAGGGACACGGAGGAATTTAGAGGAGTGAAAGACCTCTGCATGCTTGGTGATTAGGGAAGTCTTTACTGTGGAGGGCAGGTCTCGGTTACAAAACATTCCCAGCAGCAGGCCTATGATTTCCAGGGGTGGGAAAGGAAGGCCTTGGTTCTCTGAGGAGGAAGCATGGCCTGAGAGCCAAGCACAAAGGACAGGAATGAGCAAGACTTGTTTAGGCAGCAGAGACAGGCTTGGCCTGTCCCAAAGGAGGATTCCACAGATTAACTGGAGGAGGGTATGAGGAGGGCTGGGTGTAGCATGGGACCCCTGCTGACAGCTAGGCCAGAAGTCAGTTTAGGTGGCTGGTCTCTTTAGATTTTTAGAACTTCATGTGGCCACAGTCATTAAGAAAGATTCCTGGATTGCAAGGCAAGTTCAGAAGACTAGATAATCTGTAAAACCCACTTGATAGAAATGTAACCAGATGAACAAGAAGTCAGAAGAGGCTGGCCTTACTCAAGTAGTCTTCATTCAGAAGACATGGGGAAATTGGAAATAGGAAACTTAGAAGACCTTGCCCATCAAGAAAGAGATAGGAGGATGTCCTTAGGGAGCAAGGGGACAGACGACTGGTTTTGACCTTGAAGCTGGCCCCAGGGAGGCTTTGGATCATCCAGAAGATGCCTGGCAAATGTGGAGCCATGGGCGGCTGAGTCTGGAAATTTCTTGACAGTGTTTGGTGAAACAGAAGGTACTTGTTTGCTGGCATCTGCTTGATGTGCCAATGTCCAATGAGACACCCCAACCATTACAACATTGTTCCTGCCAGCAGTCCAGGGACAGAAGCTTGGGAGCTTGGGTTTGTACACAGGATCAGAGAGAGAGAGCCCTTTGCTGAAGGTAACACACAACTTTGTTACAACTGGTGTTACTGTTTCTCCCTCACCTCTATAAAACCATGACTAATCCCCCACTTTTCCACTTCTACAGTTCTGAATGTGGGAGAAACCACTGACAAAGCTATTACTTAAGGAGATGAATTGAGGCATTTATTGAGTGGAAACGGATTTATTGATTTCTGCTCACTGATGGCAGGACATGTTCTTTGCAGAAACTTGGCAGAGATGGGTAGTGCCTTCTGGGGAAGTGTATGAAGTTGGCTTACAAGACAAAGGCCTGTGACTGAATGGTGCTAGGCTCTCACTCATGTAAGCTGTAGGCAGCTTTAGAAAGTGGTATTCATTAACCTATCTAGTTTGTCTTTTTCTTTTTTCTTTTTTTCTTTTTTTGGCTTTTCAAGACAGGGTTTCTTTGTAGTCCTGGCTGGCCTGGAACTAGCTTTGTAGACCAGGCTGGCCATGACCTTCTACCTGCCTCTGTTTCCCAAGTGCTGGGATTAAAGGCATGTGGCACCATTGCCCAGCTGGTTCAAGTCTTGATTAAAGAAAAACTATAATAACCACTTTTTCTATTTTCTTTTTAGAGTGCAGGGATTAAACCCTGAGTGTTTGTGTGTGGTCATGCCTCACTAGTATATGGGTGGGCAAAGGACCACCTGTGGGACTTGGCTCTCTCCATCCACTGTGTAGGTGCAGGGGCTCAAACTCAGGCTATCCAGTTTGGCTGTAAGCACCTTTACCGACTGAACCATCTTTCTGGACCTCTGATAGTGATCTGCCAAACATTGCTGTGGTAGTTGTGCTGAGTCATTGTTTGTTGCTGGGACTTTGAACCCAGGGCCTTTCATATTGTATGAGGCTTCATTAGCCTCATTAGCCCAGTTGCAGGGCTTTCTATAGTTTTCTGTTTGTTTTTTTTTTCCCCCTTCAAGATAAAATCTTACAAAGTAGCCCAGGATGGTTGCAAACTTGCCATTTCTCTGCCTTAGCTTTCAGAGTGCTGGCATGTACTACCACCTGGTGCAGTTCAAGTTTTGCTTTTTGTTTCTGTTTTTGTTTTTAGACAGAATCTTAGTATGTAGCATGGCTGTCCTGGTACTTGTTATGTAGACTAGGCAGGCCTTGAACTCGTAGAAATCTGCCTACCTTTGCCTCTTGCCTGCTGGGATTAAATGTGTGCATCACCATATCTGGCCCACTTTTAGGTTTAAAAAAAAAAAATACATGATTTTACTGTTTTCTTCAAACTGAACTTTGAAATGCCATTGTAGAACTTCTGTATATCACAATCACAGAGAAGGAGCTTAGCCTTGTAGGATAATCAAACTAGAATTTTGGGGGCCTGCCATTAAAGTTTGTGCTTTTTTTGGGGGTCTCACAGGAACTAGTTAGATCTAAGACAAATGATGGTCAAGGGAACCTGACAGTTCTGAGAGGCATGCTCTCTTTCCTTTGCATAGGTTGTCACTGTGTAGCCCAGGCTG
This sequence comes from Phodopus roborovskii, assembly GCF_943737965.1. Taxonomy (NCBI): domain Eukaryota; kingdom Metazoa; phylum Chordata; class Mammalia; order Rodentia; family Cricetidae; genus Phodopus; species Phodopus roborovskii. The sequence goes on along the minus strand of NW_026126511.1, from coordinate 48,501,342 downwards.
TCCTCAAACTCAGTCAGTCAGTCTGTCCTCAGAACAGTCCTTCTGCTGAGTCTCCTGAATGATGAGAGTACATATAGGTACAAGGTACCATGGCAGTAAGTCATCATCTTTGGCCAAAGGAACTTAGGTAACAGTGGGTGGCACAGATCAGTTCTCTATCAGGCCACAGATGTATGTGCAGTAAGGACAGTGAGTTATGCAAAGCAATAGGGCTTGGGTTTGAGAATGCACTGTCAGCAAGTCCCACAGAAATGATGTGGAGGAATTCAAATGAATGCTATAAAATGAAGTGAGTTCAGGAGGTGTCCATCTGAGGAGCTCTGAGCCTGTGGAATCCTCTGTAGGGTCTGCTTTAGATAATGGCGTGCATGCTGGTGGCAGTAGCTAAAAAGTGCAGGAGAGGAAGGTTTTAGGGGGAGATGTTAGAGAGGATGAGCCTTGCTTTGATTCATTAGCCAACTTGAGTCAATGCTTATGTGCCAGGTACTGTATCTACACCTGTGAGTTAGCTGTAACTGGGAAGAAACTCAGTGGTTGGCTGTAGCTAAATGGACAAAGATAGTTGTCTCAACTTAGGAACTGGGGGTTAGTAGATACCTGGAGTCATACTGTAGAAGAGAGAATTTATGTTAGGGCCTATGTGAAGGAGGTCGCTGAGGCCAAGATGAGGGGCCAAGAGCACAAGGTGACAGCAATGCGGTATAAGATCAGGGAGACAAAATGTGACATGGAATAATTGGTGTACAGTCAGATGTCACACGAGTGGCCTCATGGCATTGATGGTAATTTTCAGAGCAATATCACCTAAATAATGGATGATTTGGTGGTGGGCTGTGGGCAGTGTGTTGAGGAGTAAGTGGGCCTGCCGGTATTGAGACAGAGTTTACTTGAATATTCTCTAGCACTTCGGGGACAGGAAGACTGAGTGGTGTCTAGAGGGCTATGCAGCTAGTGCTAGGCCTTTCCAGCTTCTTACTGATTTAAAGTCTGGGAGATATTTTGGCCAGTTATACACAGAAAGCCGATGCAGAGGGAAAGCTTTAAAGTGTGGTTGGAAGAAGATGGTTCCCCAATGGGGTGGTCCTGGAGAGCTTCGTTATCTTGGCAAGATTAAAATGGGAAGAGTTGAAAGTGAGAATTGGGGGAGCTGAAATGATCAGAAGACAGTGTGTATAATGTGCTTGAAGAGGACTGTGGATGTGGCTTAGTTGGTAAAATGCTTGCTTAGCATGCATGGAGCCTGGCTTCCACCCCCAGTACCATATAAAATGGGTGTGGTGGTGCACACCTGTATTTCCCACAGGAGGAGGAACTCAAGGTCATCCTTGGCAGCCACCTTGAACACAATAAATCCTGTCTGAAAGGAAATGTGAAGCACTTGCAGGACTCCAGCACTATTTTATATCTTTTGAGGGTAGTAGGGTTATAGGACTTTTTAACTTTGCTCCCCTCCTCCCTCCTTTCCTCTCTCTCCCTTCTTGTCTAGCCCAGGCTGGCCTTAGACTCCTGAATAGTTGGGACTTCAGGTGTGTGCCACTATGCCTGGCTTTTCTTTCTCTCTTTAAAATATAAAGTTTAACTACCAAAATTGTACCATTCAGTCTCTTAGGACACTCGGAGCTGTGTGGCTGTCACTGCTGTTTGGTTCCAGAATGTTTGCTTCATCCAAGCAACAGTCACTCCCTATCCCCCATCCCTTTTCATCTCTCAGAGGATTTACCTGTTTGGACATTTTGTAAATGTCGTACAACATGGAACAGACTTCTTCCAGTTGACATAATGAATTCAGAGCTTGTCTGTGCTGTATAGCATGAATCAAACTCCATTCTTTTTATGTCTGAATAATCTTTGATTATGCCTCATTTGGTTTATTCATTGATTGGTTCCCACCTTTTGACAATAATGAGTCAAGCTGCTATGAACATTTGAGTATATGTTTAGTTTGTTTTTGTTTTTGAGATGGAGGCCCACTGTGTAGCTCCGGCTTACCTAGAACTCACTTTGTGGCCCTGGCTGGCCTTGAACTTACAGAGTTCTGCCTGTCTCTGTCTCTAGGATGCTGGGATTAAAGGCGTATGTCACCAGGGGTTAACTTCAGCTTTTTGATTCAGGGTTTTATGTGGCCCAGGTAGCCCTTGAACTCCTTGTTCAACCTGTCTCCACTGCCATGCCTGCCTTTTGCCTCTTCTGGTGCTGACATCATTGGTTTTGTCACCTTGCTCAGCTTGTGTACAGGTTTTTATATGGAGGTGTATATTCATTTATTTTGCATATGCATTGGTATAGGAGTGGAGTTGCTCTGGCATGCAGCAGTTCTAACTTTTGAGGAACTGCTGAACTATAGGGTAAATACCTGCATCACTTTAGCCCCTCATCAGTGCATGGAGGCTCCAGTTTCTCCCCACCAATGCTCACACTTGATAAATGCAGCCCTTTCTTTGTCAGTACAAGGACTGAACCCAGGGTCTTACACTGCTATGCTGGTGCTCTGTGATTGAGCTATTCTTCCAGCCTTGTCTTAGAGGGTTTTAATCACTCATCTGCAAATCCTGAGCTTTGTTTGTTTGCTTTGAGTGTTTGGTACCTCATAAAATTTTTGTAACTTTTCACTCTGTCCCCTCTTCCCCTTAATACACATCACCTCTTTATTTCACTTTTTAGTGCTTCCTCATAGTAGAGCTCAATTCCATTGTCATTATTTATTAGTCAAGTAGATTTTTGATATCCACTAACATATATAGGTAGAGATTACTTCTAATATGTATTTATATGTTTTACACATGGAAGGCCTTTTGCTTTCCTTACAAAGTATTACTTATATTTATGGGAGAGCAGCACATGTGGGAAAGCACATGAGGAGGTCAGAGGACAGCCTATAGGAATTGTCCTCTCCTTTTACCACGTGTACCCTGGGAATTAAACTAAGGTTGTCAGACTAGGCAGCAGGTACTTTTACCCACTGAGCCATCTTCCTGCTCCCAGTTTGCTTTTTACTTAAGTGGTATTGCCAGCCCCCCCAACCTTGAATATTGGACCACAATACGAAGGGTTCAGAAACATGCAAGTAAAAAGTATAAGCCACTTTCATAAGCAATGTAGATAAATGAAGGGTTGACATGTGACACAGATGCCTTGAAAACAACCACACATTACCTGCAGACTTTAAAACAAAAAATTGAATCTCATAAGTAATTTATTATTTTCCTTTACAAAATGGATCCTAGAGTATTGAAGACTTACTTAGAGCTAGCTTTTTTAGAGACATAATTGGTAAGCAGAGAGAGGGCATGGGCAATCTGGTTCGGAAATTAGAAAGGCAGATTACCAAATGGGCATCTCTGATACTTCACTCACAAGTGAATGATCTATTCCCGCAGACAACATGACTTATGTAAGGGGAGTGTCCCAGGCTCTGCCCATATTTTGCTATGAAGTCATTGGGGTACAAGCAATGGCTGATTTGTACATCGAAGAAAGATTTGTTTCCAATGATTGCTCACTCTTTCAGGGTGACTAATACACAGGCTAAATAAGCAGACCGTGTTAGCTATTAATATTTAATGTTATGAATAACTTGATGTGGAAAGGCATCTTAGTTGGGAATACTGGCCTGTAGTAAGTTGGGGCCCTTTAATGCTAATATGTTACATTTCCTGCCCTTTTTAAAGAAGGCTTAGGAATATATCAAAGTACCCATGGTTCTGAGGATTATAAAGCCTGCTTAGTCATAACACAATATATTACTGAAGGTTTCTAGTTGGTTGTCAGATACAGTGTTAATTAAATCTCAAACTTGTTACTTTAGGTTTCATTATGAATAAACATGCCCATGCTACTTATTGTAATAACAACCAGTATTTGGTAATGTCCTAACCATTTTAAGTGTATTGGTCAGAGACATTAAGGATGTTTCACATTGAGTCACCATCATCACCATCTGTGAGCAGAGCCTTTTCACATTATAAAATTAGGTGTGGTGACATATAACTAATCCCACCACTTGGGAGGTAGAGGTCAGAGGCAGAGAGGCTGGGGGATTGGTTCAAGTTTTTTGGCCAGCTTGGGCTACAGTGTTAGACGCTGCCCACCCCTCCATCCCAAAGCTTTGAAATTGTATAACCTTTATCTGCTTAATTCCCTATGCATTCTGCTGGCCCTGGTACCCACCGTTCTCCTTTCCATCTCTGTGAATCTGACTCTGGGACCTCATGTAAGTGGAGTGTTATGAGTCTTATGTACGGTTCTTTTTCTTTTGCGACTGCTTCTTCCCTGAAGTGGGTGTGGTGTCCCCATACCTGTGATCCCAGCCCTTGGGAATAGAAACAGAGGGTTAGGAGTTCAAGGACAGCCTCAACTACATATATAGCAAGTGCAAGGCTAGCCTGGGTTACATAAGACTGTCTAAAAAACAAATATAGCATGTATCAGAATAATGCCAGGTGTGTGTGTGTGTGTGTGTGTGTGCGCGCACGCATGTGTGTGTGCGTGTGTGCGTGTGCGTGTGTGCATGTGCGTGTGTGCATGCTTGCTTGCACTTGTGTATACATGTTGTTTATCCAGTCATCCAGTAATGGATTCTTGGGTTTCTTCCCCCTTTAGAGAATATGAATAATGCTGCTATGAATGAATTCCTTAGCTTATTTTTAGAGAGGCAGTACATGGCCACACCCCGTCTCCCATGATATATATGCACTTGTGCATGTCAGTGTGTGCACAAGTAGAGGTTAGAGGGTGATGTCAGATGTCTTTCTCAGTCACTCTTCACCTTATTTTTTGAGATGCAGTCTCTCACTGACCCCAGAGCCTGCCGTTTTGTTGGCAGTCATGCTAAGCTTTTTAGGAAGGTGTTAGGGATTGAACTCAGATTCTCATGCTGAGAATGGAGCCATCTCTCTAGCCCCTAAAATGCTTTTTCAGATAACCAGCCTTCAAGCCCTCTAGACCTCACTACTTGTGTGGGTGTGTGTCTGAGACTGTAAGCCCTGACACATTCTAAAAGGTCCTGTGAAAAGTTGACAGAATCAGGGTGGGGATTTTATTTGGTAAATATGAAGCTATGGGTGTGGCTTCTCACTCCTGTAATCCCAATTCCAGAGGCACTAAACAGGAAGATGGCTTGCATTCCAGTCTGGGCTACAGTGTAAAGTGCTGTCTCAAGAAAATCATTTCCCACAACAAAAAATAATCAAATGAATAAGCAACCTCCCCACCCCCCAAGCTAATAAAGAAAGTGCAGATAGCTGTTCCCCTGTTAGAGACTGCCTTTGAGGGGCATGTAGGGGTTTTTGTAAATGTAGATATCTTCAGGATAAAATAAATTTGTTTGATGTTTTAATTATTGAGTGATATTTGGTGATGACACTTGCCAGCTTCTTAATCATACCATCTAATGCTCTTGAATTATTAATTGGATCTCATGACCTAAGTGGTGTGTGTGTGTGTGTGTGTGTGATAGAGGGAAACACTCTTGCCAGGAGTTGAAGCACACACCTATAACACAGAACATGGCAAACGGAGGTAAGAAGATCATGGATACCCTGTCTGAAGAGGCAAGGTGGGGATGGCAAGCAGGGCAGAAACATACAGATGTATGGATGTTAAAGGAAAATGTTTGGGTTCTTTGAATCCCTTCTTAATTCAAGATAATTTGGTCATACATTCTTAGGGGAAACCCAGTTTTGCAGGTAGGCAGGAGGCATTCTTAGCAAACTCAAAGCAACACCGACTTTGTGGTGGGTGTGAGATTGTAGGCTCTGAGTCAGTGTTTCCGGAGTTTTACTGATGTGTTTGTGTAATAAAGATCTGTGTGAGGGACCAGCTAATGCAGTGTGGTCAGATATCACTGGGCAAGCCTATTAGCAAGTCTCCATGGTGTATATGCTCCGGCTCAACCCATAGACAAGGAAGTGCCAGAGTGTTTGAAAAAGCTGCCTGGGTGTCTGACCTTTCTTGCCTCCTTTTGGGGATTGTTTAGAGCTGGTTGAATCCTAAAGCATTGGAAGTAGACTTCAAGGCTAACTGGCCACCACAGCACACAACCACTCCTTTTGGAATTAGTCTTTCACATCTAGGTAAAACTGAAGAGAAGTCAAATAGTTGCTATGAGAATTAATTTAGGGCTGGCAAAGGAGGAACTTGTCTTATTTTGTATTTGTTATGTAAATTAAAATGAGTAAAGACTTGGCTTCTCTGACATGGAAATACTTTATCATGAATGGTCAGGGTTGTCTGGGAAATACGACTGAGTCCAGAGGGCACAGCCCCTTTCCTGAGAGCTGACCTTTTGCCAGTGGGGTGGGGGGTGGGGAGTAAGGCAGGCTGAAGCAGTTTCATTCTTTGGGTCAGACAAATAGAAAAAAAATAAAAATAAAAGAACATAAACAGGTGTCAGACTGACTCTTCTTTTTTAAGCAGCTGTGCTCAGGCATGATTCACATTGAAACGATGTAGAGCTTCATGGTTTGTAGTTCACTAGGCTGTACACTCATGCACACATTTTGTTACTCTTAGGAGAAAACTAGACCTGTAGCAGTTGCCCGTTGCATTCGACAGCCATTGTCTACTTTGTGTTTGCACAGTTCTCTCTCCACTTGGGTGTTTAGATCAAGTGAAATCTCACAGTATGCCATCTTTTGAGACTGTCTATTAAAATGTTTGTATTTTACTATTATTATTGTGTGTGTGTATGTGTGTGTACAGGTGTGTGCATGCCATGGTGTATGTGTAGAGGTCAGACTGGTACCCACTTTTTCATGGGTAACAGGGTTGGAACTCAGGTTGCAAACTTGCATTGTGAGTGCCTTTGCCTGTTGAGCCATCTTACTGGCCTGTAGCTGTCTGTTTTCACTCAGTGTAAGCCTCAGCCAAGCAGTACCTTGTATTAGTAGTTCATTCGTTTTATTGTATTACTTTAAAATTTATTGTGTTTATTAACCTGCCTATGCGAAGATCAGAGAACAGCTTTGGGGAGTTGATTCTTTCCTTCCACTCTGGGTTCCAGTGGAGAATGCAGGTCATCAGGCTTGCCCATCAAGCCCTTTCCCCCCTGAGCCATCTCTCTGGCCCCACTCATTTGAATTATTGAAAAACGTTCCATTCTGTGGTAGTTCACATTGTCTGTGTTTTGCTAGATGGATTTTGGGGTTGTTTCTTTTTTATTTTATGTAAAATATATGGCCATGACCATTTTATTTGGGAGTTCTTTGTGTGGGTGCAGGTTTCTGTGTTTCTCTTGGACATGTATTGAGGAGTAGAATTGCTGGGTCGTGTGATGATCCTGCTTAGCCTTTTTAGGAGCTGTTTTCCGGAGTGACTGCCCCACTTCCCTGCCAGTCATGTGCCTTCTGCATATCCTTGCCAACCTTTGTTTTGTCTTGTTGATTATAGTTCTCTGAGTAGGTGTGAGGGGGCATCTCATTGCGGTTTGGTTGTCTTACTTTGGTTTCTGGGATGTTGCATGTCTTCCTGCATTCACTGGGCACTTTGATACCTTTTTTGAGAGTTGTCTATTCTGATACTTTGCCTGTTTGAAAATTTATTATTCATTATTTCTACTATTGAAGTGTAAGGGGAAGACTTTTGTTGTTGTTTGAGACAGTATTTCTAGTGTAGGCTAGCTTCCACATCCCGGTACATTGGAGGGTCACCTTCAGCTCCTGATCCTTCTGCCTCTGCTTTTCAAGTGCTGGGTTACAGGGCTGCACCTCCATGTGCAGCTAAGAGTTCTCTATGCATTCTAATGCAAGTCCTTTAGGATATGGATACCATTGGCAAAAAAAAAAAAATTTTTTTTTTTTTTCTCAGTTCTGTGTAGCTTTTTTCTGTCTGTCTGCTCCCACCCCTGCCCATGTTGCTGAGGACCTAGGGATTTAACTTAAACACTCCTGAGCTCTCTTCACTAAGCTATAGCCCCAATCCCTGCCCAGAACCCCTGCTTGGGGGTGCTACTGCCGACTTAGCAGCATGAAGATTTTGTTTATTGAATGTAGAACGTCTTCCCATTTATTCAAGTCTTTAACTCTTCTCAACTACATTTTGGAGTTTTCAGTATACAGATCTTGAATTTTTGGTGCTATTTTAAGTGCATTTTTTTTTAAATTTCGTTTTCATATTTTCATTGCTGGAATAATCAAAAGATATTATGTGTACACACACACACACACACAGAGAGAGAGAGAGAGAGAGTGAGTTTAGTTATTTTCTAGTAGTTCCCATAGGACTTTACTGTACACAAGGAGAACGATCTGCAAATAGAGAGACAAATAGAGAGATTCATGCCTTCCTTCTCAGTCTGAGTGCCAGTGTTCGTTTTTCTTGCCTGACTGCCCTGACTAGAATGTCCAGTGCAGAATTTGGGCAGTAAACATCCTTGTTCTGATGTTGGAGGTTAAACTGTCTAGTCCCGCACCATCAAGTATGATGCTAATTTTATTAGATTGAGAAAGCTTCCTTCTATTAGCATATTTCTCATGAAACACTGGGATTTCTGTTAAATACTTTCCTGCAAATTATTCATGTCTTAAACATGATAGCTTTTCTTTTCTTTTATCTGCAGAAATTGACTTACATACCAAGTGTGTGGTGGATGTGGAAGCAAACAAAGTTATTCTGAATCCTGTAAATACAAATCTTTCCAAAGGAGATGCCCGGTAAGTTAAGAAACAATATCATGTTCACTGAAACCATCAGTGGCTCTTGGACAGACGTGGGGCTGCTTCCTATAGACACAGCTGCCTATCAGGATGCTGTCCCCAGTGCAGATGAGTAATGAGGGAGGTTTCAGACAGAGCTCTGGACAGTGGAAACTCCAGAGTGTGAGTTCTATGAGCTGAAGGGATTGAGGCAGGCTTCAAGCTGGTGGTGCTGGTTGAAGGTTCAGGCAGGTGCAGAGCAGAGAGGTCAGAAAGGGAGCCTGTGTACTGATTTCTTGGTGAGGAGGCTTCTCCTTGGGCCTGCCCAAATCCTGTCAAGGGTTGGGGCCAATTCCAAGTGCTACCTTCTCAAAAGCTTTCCTGCAGCTCCCAGAGGGTCATCTCCTCTACATACAGGCAAGCTGGAGAATACCCAATTTAATTACTGTATTTTGCTAACTTGTAGAGGGACACCCTGATTCTGGCAGGCTGAGGATGGCTCCTTCAGCATCACTTGTGGTTTGGGCAAATGGATGGACAGAAGGTGAATTGGGAAAGAACAAATGAGATTAATTATGTTTTTCTCAAAAATGGAGTGAGATCAGTTAGATCAACTAAGCTGAGCTCAGATTATAGAAATCCCAGGAAGCAGACAAGCACAGGCTGGCCTTGAACTCACAGTTTTCTGCTCCCAGCCTCCAGAGTGCTGGGATTATAGGTATATGCCTATCTCTGGCTTGCAGTTTTTGTTACGCAGTTTTTGAGAATTATGAGCAGGAGGCGGATTAGGAAAAGTTGATGCTGTAGAAAGCAGGTAAAGTTGGGGATGCTTTTGTGCTAACCCTGGACTTGGAGGAGTCGGGAGGGGGAGACTTTCTGCTCTGGTGCCCCATGCGAAGCAGATACTCTGTAAAACCAGAGTTTCTGAGTTGAATCATTCATAGCTATCATGTAGCTAGTCACCCCCCTCCCCAGATAGCCTGGAACTCAAAGAAATCCTCTTGCCTCAGCCTCCTGAGAGCTAGATTATAGGTGTGAGCCACCAAGCCTGGCTTGTAGCTAGTTATTTTTAACTTATTTGATCCAAATCTTGATGATGCCAGATTTAACTATTTCATAGAATGCTTTTTTTCCTTCAAAGATCAGTGTTTGGTCAGACATTTTGTAAAGTGCTTTGCAAATGTTTATTGTACTGATGGTGGATTTTAAGTATCTCTAGTGATAAGGATTATGGGTTATGTTGTTAATGACATGTTAAGGGTATAGTCTTGTAAACATAATACTGGGGTCAGGTGGTGGTGGCGCATGCCTTTAATCCCAGCACTCAGGAGGCAGAGGCAGGTGGATCTCTGTGAGTTTTGAGGCCAGCCTGGTCTACAGATCTAGTACCAGGACAGCCAGCTGTTACACAGGGAAACCCTGTCTTGAAAAAACAAAAACAAGAACAAACAACAACAAAAAATGGTTCGGGATTTAGAGTTCGGGATGTAGAGTGCTTACTTTGCTCGCATACACAGGGCCTTGTGTTGAATGCCCAGTACCACATAAACCAGGCATGGGTAGACACCTGTAATCTCAGCACTCAGGAGGTGAAGTCAAAAGGATCAGAAATTTAAGGCTGTCTTGGGCTCATAGTGAGTTAGAGGTTAGCTTGGGCTACCAAAAGAGGCTGCTGAGATTTCAGGCCAGCCAGTAAAATGCACCATGGCTCTGAGGGGCGTTGCTTTTGGGTCTTTTATTTCTGTGACTTGAGTGCAGAGACCTTCCTTGAATCCATGGGCAACTTTGCATAAAAAATCTGAATGCAGTGACTGTGCTCAGAATTCTGACTTTGCCTCCCCAAAGCATGGCAGCCCACCCTCGCTTGCTCCTTGTTCATCAAATGTTTCTGTTATCTGTTGTTACCTTAGAAGCACAGCACCTTAAAACAGCAGCCATCAGTTTTTGTTTTGTGGTTTCTGTGGTTCAGGAGACAAGTCCTGGCACAGTTGGATGCACTCTGCTCCATGTTAAGTGGGATCTTGCTGGAAGACTTGAAGACAGATTTAGAATCATCTGGAAGGGCTGTGATCATCAGGCCTGGTAGTTCATATCCTCCGTTGAATGGAGGTGTCTCAGAGGATATGTGCAGGACAGCAATTCATAATCTGGTGACTGGTTCCAAGATGAGTCTCCCAAAGGAGACCAAGCCAGGAGAAAGCCTGTCTGCCATGTGTGTCCATTATGTGTGGCACACAGGTCAGTTCTGTCATATTTTCCTGCTCAAGGCTAATGTAAAGCTCTGTAGTTTATTAAGGTTTTTTTTGTTGTTGTTTGTGTGTGTGTGTGTGTGTGTGTGTGTGGTCAGAGGATAACTTTATGGGGTTGGTTCTCTTCTTAACAGGGGTTCGGAAGATCAAATTCAGGTCATCAGGCTTCTTAACAAGTGCTTTTACCCACTGAGTCATTTCACTGGCTCAGGATCAGAAACTTTATTGAGTTTTCCCAATGTTGATTGGGCACTTACTGACTAATTTGCCTTCTCTTAACAAGACAGCTCTCCTGGACAGGAGAGTAAGCTCAGTTAGTAAGTCCTTGCCTGGTAACCTTTTCAGTGTGTAATTTAATTTAGCATTTTAGATACCAGATGTAGTGGTGCATACCGGTTATCACAGTACATGGGATTGCTGTGAGGTCAGGGTTAGCCTGGTCTACATAGCAAATTTTAGGCTAGCTAGGATTGCACAGGAAGATTCTGTCTTAGGGCCTCTCCTCCATATTTTGGAGCACTGCACTATAACGAATTATGATAACATGATGTAGCATGCTCCACTCTTAAACAGCTGAAATGGTTTTTAATCATGTTTAATTTCTAGTGCCTATCACCATGGTAGGTGAACAGGCTTCTCAGGCACCATTTGCTTCTTGAGCACACGAAGGTGGCTTCTTGTGGAATGTGCCAGGCTCTGCTTCTGTGTGCTCATCATTACACAGGAACTGTCACTGTGCCTGGTGACAGCTGCATTCTGAGACAGTTCAACTCTCAGCTCCCATAGTGGGTTTTTGTACTTTGCTTTGCAGTCAAGTGCTTTGTCCTTTCTGTTCCACCAGCTTGATACCAACAATGGTCAGGCAAGCTTAGTGAACACATTTGCATTTCCTCAAGGATATTTCTTACCTGTAAAAGCTCGATTTCTTTATCCACTGTGGGTGTGTGATGGTGGAGAAACACAGCAACTACTAGGGTCACTATTGAAAGGTGCCAGCATTGCGCTGGCCTGAAATCCACCTAGCCCAGGCTCCTCAGACTCCTGATCATTCTGCCTTAGTTATGCCGCTACTGGCTTTTATGTCAACACAGTTAAAAGGCCAAAAGCATTAGCATGGAAATAATTTTGGCTTCCAGACCCACTGGAAGGCCCAGGAATCCCTCACAGGACTGATGAGGTGGCTCAGTGGGTAAAGACATCTGCGGCTAAGCTTGATGACCCAAGTTCAATCACCAGGACCCATGTGTTGGAAGAGAGTTCATTCCTGCAGGTTTTCCATACACATGCTGTGGTATCTGAGTCCCATTTCCCTAATAAATAACATCTAACGTCTAATAAATAACAACTAAAAATGAAAATCCCTTACAGGTTTGCCCAATGGCTTATCTCTTAGTTGATTTCAGTTCCAGTCAAGTTGAAAACCAAGGTTGGCAGCCATCATACACACATGCAGGTTTATGTCCAATATGTACTAATGTATAGTGTATATATTTAATCTTTGTCCCAGACATAGTTTCCTAAAATGTAATTTTTACCCTCTCTGTTTCCCAGTAAATAGTTTATACTCCAGAGCAGCGAGTCTCTGAATTCCGATGGTGGATAATGCCACTTGACAGCTTTTTCCTTTTGTCTGCTTTGTGTGTGTTAACTGGCATTCCTAAATATCCATAAATAGTGTGAAGAAGGTGTCCTGTACTTGAGAACTATGGGCTGTTCCCTCTTGAGCAGTTTAGTGATGTATATTTATATGTAAATGGGCCCATGAGCTTTCAGTGAAGAATTCTGCAGCTTTGTTTAGTCATTTATTGGAGTATGACACACTTTCTCTTCAGACATAGGTAGTAATAGCTCACAGCATAGTGTTCCTTTGAACAAAATTTGAGGACACCCATAATTGCCTCCTTTATTGGTTCTCCAAAGTAACTGAGCTCTCCACTGTTTCAACATGAGCTTTTAACTGTGCCTATGTGTCTCAGCTTAATTTTCAGATCCCACTTTCTTTATTAAAAAAAAAAGATGCTGTCTCACCCCTTCCCAGTGTCCTCTAGTCTTTTGTTACAAGATAGCATTGCTTTTGTTTACTGTGTGTCCCTGTTACTATTCTTGAGCCCACCTTCTCTTCAGGGACCCACCTCCCTCACCCCCAGCCACCTCCTCTGTTTGACCTCAGCTGAGTGTACTGTAGCTCAGTTCTTCCACTGACCACCTAGATGGATATGGATCCGTAGCTCCATGTTCCTTTCTGATTTGATGAATCTGCTCATAGAATGCAGGAAAGCATTTGAAATTGCTCTGTAGTGCTGGGGGCAGATCAGAGCTGGAAAGTGTACAGGGGGCCCTGGATTCAATCTCCAAAGCTAGAACATACAAATACAGTGATGCCACTGCTATACTATATAGGGAACAAATCAGAAGGATTAGGGTATGAAGAGACTCGGGGCCAGGTCTGGGTGGAAATGGGGACTCCTTTGCCCTTTTCATATGCAGTCGGTGGCTGCCATCATTCTACCACACCCATGTTTTCACCAGCCAGGGAAGGGCCAGTGAGCTTCTGTGTCCACAGTTCGTAAACATTTTAAATTTATTGTCATTGTGTGTCTGTGTACAGGGTGTGTGTGTACGCCTGTGCCATGGTGTGCATGGAGGTCAGAGGACAGCTTTAGGGAGTCAGTCCTTCCACCTGTATGTGGGTCCAGTTGCCAGGTTTATTATACAAGTGCTTTTACCTCAGCCCTGAGATTCTTTTTAAGTTCAGGTTTTCAGCAGAGAGGCGTGGTTAGATTATTAGCCAAATGGTTGAACTGTCCCTAATCTTTGGACTTCTACCAAAGGTGGAAAGGTTGGCAATTCCTAGTCAGAGGTTAATTCTTCAGGGTATCAGTAAATGATTTGCCCACTGCATGGTCTGTGATTGGCTTTTACTCAGGTGCCTGTTGAAATTTGTCCCTGCTATGACTTTGTTGAGTACTTACTTCCTTTTTAAAATGGACTCCATCTTGCATACCTGTCCATCTGTTGATGGACATTGGGTTATTTTTGGTTTTTGTAGCTTTGTGAATATTGCTGCTTGGGTACATGATTTATGTGGACACATTTTCATTTCTCATAGGTGAGTATATAGGTATAGAATTGTTGAGTCGTATGGAAATTGTATGTTTTATCCTTTCAGAAATTGCCAACGCCCTTGCGCTGTTTCACGTTCCCACCAGGAGTTCAGGAGGGGTAGTTTCTTTGGGTCACCACGACGGTAATGGTGGTACTTTTGGCTAATTGGGGAGTGCGTGTCTTGCCTGAAGCTACAATGAAAAAGCAAAATAAAACATTGTGCTATCCAAACAAAACAAGTCTGGCTAGCTTTAGCCCTTGGCTACTGGTCTGGATTCCATGTTCTGGTAAACTGGAGTCCGGTTACTTCTATTAAGCAGGACTTTTTTGGAAAGGTTTTAAAAAGTTGAGCAAAATTTGAAGAGTAGCTTGAGAAAAGGTCTAAAGAATGAAAATATGCGCCTCTCAGCTCAGGTCAGTAAGTTCTCTGTATGCTGTAAACTTACCTCATTTGTTCCTCACTGTCCCTCCTTTCTGTTTTTGGTTTTTTTTTTAATCTTCCCCTTGCATTTCTTTGCTGTTTTACTGTGTGAATCTGTAGTCCACAATATCGGGTGTTCATGAATGCCTTTTTCCACAAAAAGCCAGAAGCTTGACTTGGAAAAGATTGGCCACCTAATAAAAGCTAATGTCTGGTTTTTAAAGTCAAAAGGTTAAAAAGATATAACCATAATATTGTCATCCTTTGGGGGGAGTAGAAAACAAAGCAATAACTTGGTATTATTTTATCAAATTCTGTTTGTCCTTTTTTTTCCTTAAAAAAAAAAAAAAATCAGAGACCAGAATCTTTTCCTTCCTGTATCTTGTTGGCAGTGGATTTCGATCCAGTGTGGCTGTGGGAATGTTTTAGTGTACCTCCGACTCTTTGAAGAGATTGCATCTCTTAGAGGGGCCTCTTTCAACATCAGCCCTGAGTCCTGAAAAGGACAGACCTCTCTCATGTCAGCTGCACTTCCAGCCGCCAGGCCAGTTTCTCCAGTTTCTTGTTTAGTTCTCTCCTTTCTGTTCCAGCTGTGTGCTGTGTGCGACTGTGCATGTCTGATTGTTAACACCGTGCTTGATGTGTTAAAGTGGGGTTTCTCCTGTAATTCTTCCTTTATGACTTTCCCGCACCAGCTGTCAAATCTTAAGAACAGAACTTTCTGAAGTTGAAAGCCTTGGGAGATTTAGATGTCAAGACCGTGAGCCAGGAATGGAAGTACATAACTGCAGTCTGGCACGTGGAAGCGGCAGCAGTAGGATAAGGGATTCAAGGGTAGCCTCAGTCCATATTGACTCTGAGATCTGCCTGGGAATCCAGGAGACCAGTCTCAAAAAACCCAAAACAATAACAGCACACCCCCGTAATACTTCAAGATCTTGGTTCACCCAGACAATGCTTTCTCTAGTGTCCTACATGACGAACTGTTGTGTCTTTTCACTGGGGCAGACTCCCAACAAGGATGGTGTCTCTGCTTTTATAGTAGACATAAGGTGCTCCCCTGTCCTGCATGCTTGAACTTAATAATCAGAGAACAGTGTGGAGGTTAGGACTGCTGGTCTAATGAGGAGCGTGTCTGAGATGTGGATCTCAGTCCACTTAGTAAAGTCATTAGAAACCTCTTTGTTCCTTCTGATGTGTTAAGAGGCATCCGTTTAGTCAAGCTCATTAGGTAATTAATGAATATCTAATACAAGCAAAGCACACCCAACTCCTTTTCACTCTGATCCTGGTGGGTGTGCAGATTGGAGCTTGTAAAATACACTGAGAAGTGAGATGACTGTTTTCTCTTGCACAATATATTGGGGGAGGGCTTATGCTGGTAATTTCTTTGAAACACATGAAGTCATTTTCCAACTAATACCTTATTAGTGGAAGGCATCATTAGGTCCTATAAGATAATTACTTTTTAAAATTTCTCTGTTGCTAGATGGATGCTCATTTAAATGAAGATTTTAATTGAAGGAAGTCGTGCAAAATGTAATTATGGCATGCACAATGGACGTGCCTGTTCTCTCTGCTGTGAAATGGCCTGTGTGAGGCTAACAGTTCTGCCTGCATAGAAAGTCCTTCCCTAAGGACCAGTACATGTCTGATTTAATTTCATAAGAGCCTTTCTGTTGGGAGCCTGTCTACCTTAATTATGTTGGGAGGGCTGGAGCATGATTCTGTGCTCTGAGGTTGTAGATGGCTCTGTACATCCTCCATTTACAGAAATACTGTGATGGTTGAGCATGTAAATCATGTATGTTTGAGTATAGCTATGAAAAGGAGTTCAGGAAAACTGTAAAGAAAATATTTGTGGTTGAATGCAGTTCACTGTGTAGTTAATAGAAGCATATGATCAAATTACAGTAAGTATAAATTTTGCCAAATTTGACCAACAGACTGCTAACTGATCTATTTGATAGCTTGTTAGTGAGCTTTCTGAATAAAGAGTATGAAGGATGACTGCCACAGCATCAATCAATACTTGATATATATATATCACACATACACACTCTCTCTCTCTTTCTCTCTTTCTCTCTTATGTTTGAGACAGGGTCTCCTGTAGCATTCAGGATGTAGCTAAGGATGGCCTTGAACTTCTGATCCTGCTTCTACCTCCTAAATGCTAGGACCATAAGTATGTGCCACAGGCTTGGCTTAGAGTTTGTTTATATTTTGTCATTGCTGTTGGATATCTGAGTATTGTCTTGCTCATGCTTTCAGATTTTCAGTGGTAATAAAAAGGAACAGGCTTTATAAATGCTATAAGGATGCTTACATTTGACAAAAACAAGGACTCCCTGTTATGTGAACAGCAGGTCTAGAACAAGTACAGCTGATGGGAATACCCAAATTCTGAATTCAGCATAAAATGGTCAGTGTATGATCTACCAGATAAAGTATCTAATTATATTTGGCAGTTTCTAAGCCCTGGCATTAGAGGCTTGTTGATTTGCTGTTGTTCTCTTTTGGTATCCGAATCAATTACTTTCTTGCTGTTATGACAAAAACAACTTAAGGGAGGAAGGGCTTATTTTGGTTCACCACTCTTGGGTGCAGTCCATCATGGCAGTGAGGATAGAGGCAATATGGCTCTAGCTATGACAGGAGCATGAGGCAACTCTTGCATTGTGTCCTCACAAGGCAGAGAGAGGCAATCTGGTACTCAGTCCAGGAGACCCCAGCCCCTGTAGTAATGCTGCCTACATCCAGCGTGGGTCTTCTTCCTCAGTTCAACCTTTCCAGAGGTCCTGGAGTGTCTCCTACACGATTACAAGTCCAGTCACTGTAGATAAACCACCACAGCACACCTCCCCTCACCTCTTTAAGGCTCTTTTCCCTCCTGTCACGGTCTCCAGAGTAGATGGACTATTGGGCTACCACTGGTGCAGTTACATTTCAAGACAAGGCAGTGGCACTCATGAAGAAATGTGATTCGGAAATGTAGCCGATTCACAGCACTTTTGGAAGATTTTCTGATCAGTTCGATATTTGTGCATCCAGTGTTTCCACATCAAGCCGAGAGTCAGGACAATCTGTTAGCCTTTAGTTGCATGTAGTCAAGGTGTCAGTCATTGGACAACAAAGCTGGAAAATGGAGACCAGTCACATGCTCTTCAGTGGCTTTGCAGACTCAGAGTGAAATAGTGTGGCTTTATTCTGAGCTTTGCCTGAGCTTTTGCAAATAGTTCTTTAGAGACTTGGAGTCCTTAACTTTCATACACAGTTTTTTGTTTTTTGTTTTTTATTTATTTATAGAAAACACAGGTCTCAAGGCTGGAGAGGTGGCTCAGTGGGTAAGATCATTGGCTGTTCTTCCAGAGGACCCAGGTTCAATTCCCAGCATGATGTGACAGCTCACAACTGTCTGCAACTCCAGTTCCAGAGGATCCAACACCCTCAAACAGATATACATGCAGGCAAAAACAAAGCACATGAAATAAAAAATAAAAAAAAAAATAAAAAATTCAAGTCGCAGGTATTTTGTGGCAAATTTCACCTTTGTCAAGTCTAATTTACATAAGCTTATAATAAAATCAATTTGATTTGTGGTGCTGGGAATTGGACCCAGGGCCAAGATTGCCACTGAGCTTCACTCCCAGCACATTTTAAAACTTACAGGGTGAGCCAGAGTCATTAAGAGTAACACTGCATGTATCTCCATGTTTTGACAGATATATAATGCTGGTAATTAATGCTTTTGCCCCACCTTTAAGAAAACTGAAATAGAATTTGGAGAAGGATCAGGAAGGATATAGAAGTTACTGCCATTTCATTTAAAGAATTTTGTTATAGAAAACTTGGCATCATAAAACCATTATCTGTGGCTAACAATGTCCTACCATCTCTCCCTTTCTTCATTCCTATTTTGTTTTGAAGAAAATTTCATTTACTCAGCAACACTGAATGCTGTTAAACATATTCGTAATACTGTAAATTTGTTGTTGTTGTTGCTTTTTGAGATGGTTTCTTTGTGTAGCCCCAGCTGTCCTGGAACTCGCTCTGTAGGTCAGGCTGTCCTCAAACTCATAGAGATCCACTTGCCTCTGTCTCTGCCTCTTGAGTGCCACCACCTCCAGGCCTATAATGCTGTATTTTTGCCTTAAAAATAGTCAGGTAATGCACATGGTGAGTTTCCCAAATCAGAAAGTGGAATTGGAACTGCTCTAATAATCTCAAAGCTTTCTGAGCACGGACATTTTGCCCAAGATTGAACATTCTGTACCTGACTTCATATGACAGGCCACAGTCAAAATGCAGGTGCACTAACAATCCCGTGTGTTTGCCTTTGTGGTTTGGAGTAAGGTGTGCATGAACTGCAGATGAACTGCAAGTTTGGACTCGAGTCTGCTCCCACAATGCCTGCTCTTTACTGTTGTTCTGATTGGGCTCATTCTCAAGGCCTCTAGAACAATGGTTTGAAGGTGGGTTTGAGAGTCTGAGAGCTGGGTGTCCTTACAATTCCCAATGGTGGGTAGAGCCATGTACCCTCCTAGCCACTCACTGTCCCAATGCACTTTCCCAGGAGTGGATGTTCTTCAGTCCTAGGCATGTTCTTGAGCCGACAGTCTCATTCCTGGGACCTTTAGATGTCCATAGTCCGCAGCTCTTTTCTGCTCTCATTCTGAATACCTGGTTTCCATGTGTGGCACTGGCTATGTTTTGAATCTATGGCTTCCTAGGAATCTAATGTTAGGATTGTAGTTACTGGATAAATGTAAGTGCTTTCTGAGAATGAAACACTGCTTGTGAGATACAGACTGGATGTTGGTCATGAGGTACAATGGACCTGATCACCCAGAAGAGTGTTTGGTTCAGTATTTAAAAATACTCATACATAAAATACATTTATGTATGAGCTCAAATAAGCAGCCTGAAAATTTGACAGTGCTGTTTGTTGTCCCTGTGACTAGGCCTTTTCAGACTCAGTTCCTTTATTTGTTATTGTCAAGGCTCTTGTATTTCTCTCCCTTTCCAACCAGCAGTTTAGATTTATTTAAAAAATTATTTTTATTTTATGTGTGTAAGTGTTTTGTCTGTATGTGTGTCTGTGCATCATGTTTGTCCATCGAAGCCAGAAGAGGCGACATCAGATCCCTTAGAACTGAAGTTATAGGCAATTGTGAGCTGTATATGGGTTCTGGGAATTGAACCCTGGTCTTCTATATGAGCAGAAAGACAAAACCACTGAACCATCTCTCCAGTCCCAAATCTAATATCTATTCTATTCTGTTCTATTTGATTTCCTTTCCTACCTCCTTTTCTTTTTTTTTCTCTTCTTGGTTTGTTGTTTGAGACAGGAACTATGTAGCCGTGGCTGGCTTGGAGCTCACTACTTAGAACAGGCTGGCCTTGAACTCCCAGAGATCTACATGCTTTTGCCTCTGCCTCTTGAATGCTGGGATTAAATGTATGTCTCACTATGATCAATCAGTCCAGCAGTGCAGATTCTTTCTGGCTTCTGTGACAAAGATTATTCTTTCTGACTTTCACCCTGGGCTTTGGGGCTTATTAACTCCATCCCCTCCCCCATTTTGTGTGTGTGTGTGTGTGTGTGTGTGTGGTTTTTTTTTTTTTTTTTTTTTTTTTTTTTTTTTTTTGTTAAATACACAGAATTACAAAATGTCAGTACTCAGGAGATGAGGCAAGAAAGCAGGGATTTCATGACAAACATGGGTGACACCAAGAGTTTGCGGCCTGCCTAGTATACATTGTGAGACGCCCTCCCCAAAAGTACCATAATTTCCTTTTTAACTAATGTCATTAAAAGAGCATTTCTGGTTTGCTTCAGAATCTTATTCAACCTGTGATATTTTATTTATTAATTTTACTTGTGTGTGCTTTTATGTGCATTTAGGGGCCAGAGGCTCATACTAAGTGTCCTCCTTAGATGTGACCAAGAGAGACAGAGACAGAGAGAGGCAGAGACTCTTTCGCTGACTGGAACTCACTGGGTAGTTCCAGGCTAGGCTGTCTGGCCAGTGAATGGAGCACTAGGGATCCACCTGCCTACCTCCTCAGTGTGAGATACCAAACCTGTGCCACTGCCCATAGCTTTTTTTTTATGTGGGTTCTGGGCATCAGACTGAGGTGCTCATGTTTTCAAGTTTACACACCGAGCCACATCTGCATCCTCAGCCTGTGATATTTCTGAAGGTAATGGCCCTGTTCACCAAAGCATATGGAGTGAGCAGTTGTGGGCATTTACTGCAGGCTTCTTGGGGGCAGTGGGCAAGGATTAGGGAATTAGGCAGGTTCTGAGCCTGCCAAGTGTTCCCTTGCTCACAGAGAGGTATGTGGGGTCAGAAGTGTGCAGAAGAACTGAGAGGGAATTTTGGTGTGATGTGAGATGTTTTTAGGGGGCTTTTGAATGAGGTTCATACCCTGTGGGGGGGGATCACATGGCTTATATGAAGTCCTTGTGTCTTTCCCTTTTATAAAGAAGACAGAAAAGGGAGAAACTGAGCATTTTTTTTTTTTTTTGATTCTGCTGTTGTCAAGGTGGACTGATTTGATTATAAATATATCAATTAGAAAGTAATTTAACAAAAAATTAAAAGTATTCCTAAGTGAAGAGACAAATCACTGTAAAGATTTTAAATGGTACTATTTTGTGATAACCATTCTAATTTTTTAAATGTAAATATTTTATTTCATGTGTATGAACGTTTTGCTTGCATATGTGTCTGTGCACCACATACATGATTGGTGCCCACGGAGGGCAGAAGAGGACATTTGGAATCTCTGAACTGGTGTTACAAACGGTTGTCAGCCACCATATGGTGCTGGCAGCTGTAACCAGGGTCTCTTGCAGGAGCAGTCAGTGTTCTTAACTGCTGAGCCAACTCTCCAATCCCAAACTATGTGTAGTCCTGGCTGTCTTGGAACTAGCTCTGTAGACCAGGCTGACCTCAAACTCTTAAGATACACCTGCCTCTGCCTCCCGAGTTTTGAGATTAAAGGCAGTTGCCACCACCACCCGGCTTCTGGTTTTTTTTTTTTTTTTTTTAAATTTTAATTAACACTTTTTATATTTATTTTACATGCCATCCACAGTTTCCCCTCTATCCTCTCTAATTTGTTCTTTGAAGAGTGGATTTTATTTTGCTTTTCTGGTGCTGGTTGTTGAAGTTTACTCCAGGCAAGTATCCTATCACTAAGGTGTTCTCAGTCCTCTCTGTACTCTAGAAAAGCACTTTTGGATGGAAATCCCCACCCTGAGTGTGAGATGCCCTGGCTGAGCCTGCATGACAGTCTTCACCCATTTTCATGGAGCAGGGTGCTGGGCCAGAGACACACTTCAGTGCTGAATGGCAAGGACTTTGGGCCTTGCCATTTCCAGAAGCCTCACATGTATCTCCAGGCTCCGATTTTCTCCTTGTCACTTGTATCAGACACCTCAGAGCTTCTTCGGGTCCTCTGCCTCACCTCTGCTTTTGATCACTTTTCAGCCCTGGCTGCTGCCAGCTGAGCCTGAACTTGAGCAGCTTCACTCAGTCACATACTTTCCCATGCGCGCCCCCTCCTTCTGTGCATGCTGCTCAGCTTGCTGAGGACTCAGGGTGAGGCAGCCTGTCTGTGTGCCAAATCTCCTGCTCCTGCCTCACTGGCTGTTGGTTTAGCTTCCTGATCACCCTTGACCTCCTAGGACTTGGTACTGATCATTACCAAGAACCAACTTTATAGGAAGAGGTTGGGCCTGTTCTTCCTAGAGTGGCCCATTAACCCCACAAGCACTGGGAAGACTAGGGTTGAGGTGCTGCTGCTGATGGAGTTTAGTCCCCCTCCTAGCTGTGGAATGGCAAGAGACAGTGTCTATTGAAAGCAGTAGGGCTTAGACTGGGTTCGTGGGCTCTGGGCCTCGATGCCGCCCGTGTAAATCTGGAAGCTCACATTCCCTCTTGGAGCTTCAGTTGCCTCCTGTGAAGTGGAGGCGGTAGCTCTGTGCATCACATGGACACTGAATGGTTGCATTGGCATGGCCAGCTCTTTATGTGAGCACATGGCTCATGCTAGCTACTTAGTAGATGGTGGCTGCTGTTATGCTCTGGTAACTTTACTCTGATAATTTGTCAGACTACGTCATGTTTTAAGAGACATTGTTTTCAAATATGTGCATGCTGGGCAGAGAATAAGTATTGATTGGGTTGAATATGCCATAGCTCCATCAGGTTTCTTTACATTGACAGTATCACAAATGAGTAAGTAGGAGCTAGTGTGTGAGTCTCCAGATGGCTAGTGGCTCTGAAGAGCATTAACTGGCACAATATTGCCTAGAGTTGGTTACAGAGAACTGTCATTCTCAGACTAGAAAGACTCTGGTCCTGATCGGCAAGTTTAGGAGCTGACAGTAGTGTAGACAGGCAGTTCGGAGTCCATGGAAATGCAAGTGCTGAATAAAGAAAGCAGTTTTTGGATCTTCCCATTGATGGCAAGCAACATTTATTTACAGCTATTATTACTAGCTTTGGGTTTTTGAGACAGGGTATCCCTCAGAATCCTGCTGCCTCAATACCTTGAGTGCTAGGAGTACAGGTGTGTGCCACCAGTTCTGGGTTGTGCTATTGATTGGCACTTAATTTTTATGATCTTGGCAAGATGCTTAATAAAGGAAAGGTAAATATGACTTGCCTTAAAATTAAAAAGAAAAAAAGAAAGAAAGAAATCACATTCTGGAGTCAGAGAAACACATCCATAGCTAAGAATATTGTTTTTACTAATGTGTTCAATGACTTTATTGTGTTTCAGGAATATTGACATGAAGAAAATAGTGGTAAAACATAGGGGTTTTCCAGACTTCATGGAGCTTGCTAGCATAGTAGGATGTTATAGACAGCTCTAAGCCTTGTGGTCATTTATAATGAGGTACTATAGTAACTTTCTATGATTAGACTTAGGTGAAAGGGCATGCATGGACTGTTTCCCTCCCAACCACACCATCAGGAGGTAGGTTACAACCTTGATGAGTCCTGTACCATGCTTATTAGCAGACAGCCACAACATTAGTCATGCAAAGCTGTTGCTAGAGGCCCAGTTAGGTCACAGCTCTCAGGCAAGTTACCTGGCTAGAAAGTTTCCCTGGAGACACATGTAGCAAGATTCAGGTGTTCTTCTGGCCAGATCTGAATTAAGGCCTTGGGAGGGCCCTAGCCAAGAACACAGTTCCCAAGGGAGGAACATAGGAGGCTGGCTGTTTTTGTGAGTTGTCTTCCTAGGACAGAGGTGTCTGCCTGTAGTCTTAGTTTATCTACATTATGCATTTTCCCAGTGAAAAATTATTTCTAGCTTTTCATTGCTGGTGAACAATCCCTTTAGTGCTCATCAGAAAAAGAGATAACTAGGAGCATGCAAAAACTGCTTTCAGAGCAGAACTTCACTGCTCTCTTGCCTTGAAACCTTTTAACTACCTTTGGCCTCCAGAAAATGCATAGGATTATAAAGGAGACCAGATGTGAACTGGACTGTAATTATCAGGAATGCTTTTTAGATATGTGTAATTTTAGTGATGTACACTTACTGCTATGCTAACTAGCCACATCTGGTGTTGGTGATAATTGCTTAGACTCTGAAATTGTGTTGGGTATATATGGCACCAACAAGATATTTAAACAGGGCTGGAGAGATGGTTCAGTTGTTAAGAGCATATAACTGTTCTTGTAGGGGACTTGAGTTCAGTTCCTAGTACCCATGCCAGGCAAATTCACAACCCCTATAACTCTGGTTCTGGGGGTGGGGGGGATCAGATGCCCTCTTCTGGCTTCTGCAGGCACTGTACTTGGGTACGTTGCACACGTACATACCCCCCTACCCACCCATCTCCCACCAGAAACCCAAAACTATTTTCAACAAGTTGAATGTGATAGGAAAGTAACTGGGTCTGTTGGTTTTGGAGTCACAGGCTCTGCTTATACCGTAGTCCATTGCTACATCAGTAGTTGAAGGGAGCACTCAAGTTTCAGTGGTAAACTCTTGAGAAGTGGTAGTATATCTCTTCTCTTCTGGGTTCACAGAGCCTCCCATTCAGTCCCTGTGGTTGAGATCTCCTGTTCTAGAGCAAGCCTCCTTGGTTGGGGGTTCCAATTACATACCATCCATTATCTCTGCGTTGGTCAGATGGATGTCTATGTTCCACCTTTCTTTATATGCATTGAGGGTGTTGTGCTTGGGGTTCAGAGGTCAAGCTCTTTAGAAGATGGAGGACAGTATGATCTTGGTAGGAGGAAAAAAGGCCCAGAATGAGTTCACGTGAGTAGTATAAAGCCTGGCTTGGCTACAAGCACTTTCCATGTATTGACTTCTCTAATCTCCATTATTATCTGCCTTTTGCAGATGAGAAACAGGCACAGAGAGTAACTTGCTCAAAGTCAAAACTGGGCCTGTCTGGCTCCTTGAGACTCCAGACTATTCACTCAGTGCAAGAGTACCCTGATGACAGTGTGGAGGACAAACTAGGCGGTGTGCAACTGTAGATAGGACATTGGGTCAGAGGCTGCTAACATGATACTGGACAGGAATGGAAAGGTTCCCTGAAGGCCAAGCTTTGAGAATAGGTGAAGGATTTTCCAACCCAGAAATCTATACATCTCAGTTTTCAATTTAGACAGAATTCATGGGATAAGAAATAAAGTCTAGTGTTTCCAAGTAGAGACTTTTTAAAAAGCAATTTCAATCCTCTCTGTACTTGTTTTCATCTGTTTCTGTTATGACTCCCTCCCTGACCAAAGAATGTGTTTTTATTGGGGGGGGTAGAATTTTATTATCCTCTCCAGCTAGTGTTTATGCTTACCACCATAGTCACCTGATTAGATGAGGGACTCTGGTGGTGTGGTTCCTAACTGTGCACTGTCTGGTGATTCAGCTGCTGTCATGAAGTGGAGAGACTTCAAGATCTGGTTTATTTTCTGGCATTGTTTATCAGAATGCAAAGGTAAATTGGCAGGGACTGTGTGAGATCATGGGTGCACTAACATTCAGGCAGCATCCCCAGCTGTCATCCCTCCCCTGTGTAATTGCAGCATGTCCTAACTTCCCTGTCCAGGAAAAGATGTGCCTACCTCTGCCTCCCGAGTTCACCACCTTTGCTCAAGCAATTCATTCATTCATTCATTCATTCATTCATTCATTCATTCATTCATTCTTGCTTTGTTTTGTTTTGTTTTGTTTTTCGAGACAGGGTTTCTCTATGTAGCTTTGTAGACCAGGCTAGCCTCAAACTCTCAAACTCACAGAGATCCTCCTGTCTCTGACTCTTGAGTGCTGGGCTTAAAGGCGTGTGCCGCCACTGCCCGCTTGCCCAGCCAATTCTAATGAGACATTTGGGGAGTCTTTCCCAACCTCCTTCCATGACAGTAGAATGTGCAGAGCAATGGGCTCTCTCGTTGTGGAAAGACTGGTGAGACTCTGAGTTGAGTAGGTGTAGAGTAACTTGAACCTGAGCCCCTGGTAGGTAAGAGACCGGGGTCTGACCTTTTTACATCATAGGTGGAATCTTAGTGCTTAGAACCAAATAGAAGTTTTATGAAAACATTCTTAATCCACCTGTCATGATAGGCTTGGTTAGCTGGTTCCTGGTCCCAAATGTTTGATTGGCTGAGATCAGACTCAGCACCTGCCCTTATGGCATTATGGGTACTCATGAATTTCACAGACATGTCTTAGTTGCTTGCACTCTAACCCACATGACCTATGTGAGATGCCCTTATCTTAGACCATGGTAAGGTTTATGATCGGAATGTTTGGTTGGCTTTTTTATCTGCTGTAGGGCAGTGATGAGCCAATATTGTTTACCCTCATGGTTACTCAAAGATGTTCTCTTCTGCAGTCCCATGTTTCACTTCCATATTTGAAATTTCCTTTCATCTTTCAGACCAATGGTCTGATTCATAGTGACTTTTCAAAAAAAAAAAATGATGTTTTTATTTTATGTGTAGTAGTGTTTTGCTTGCATTTACTTGCATTCACCTTGTGTATACCTGGTACCTGAGGTGGTTAGAAGATGTCCGTTCCCCTGGGACTAGAGTGGTAAAGCTGCCATGTGGGTCCTGGGCACCAAACCCAAATCTTCTGCAAAAACAACCAGTGCTTGTAACATTGAGCCATCCTATCAACCCCTCAATAATGGTTTCCTAATAAGTATCTTTTCCTTAAGTTTATTTATTTGGGTACAGTCTCATGTAGCCCATGTACATGTACCTTGTGGCAGAGGATAGCCTGTGCCTTCATCTCCCAAATGCTTGTATTATAGGCCAGTGCTACCATGCCTAGTTCCAAGTCTCTGATTTCAATAAACATTCATCAAATGCCTCAAGATTGGCAGGCTGTGGGCTGGTGGTTGCCAAGGATATCAGATGAAGGAGCTGATGTGGCAGCAAGATCACCTGTAGTTAGTTGTTGCAATGTAATGCATATTGCAAGGATTTTTCTTGGGGGGGGGGAAGCTCTGCAAAGTGTATATTTTCTTTTTTTAAGATTTATTTTTATTCATGTGTTTGTATGCATATGCACATGTAGTTACCAGTGGAGGCCAGAAGAGCGCATTGAATTCCCTTGGAAGGAGAGTTAGGTGATTATGAGCTACCATGTAGGTGTTGGAAACCAAGCCTGTGAACAGCAATGACTTTTAACCATTGAACTATCACTCCAGTCCCAATTAAACAATTTAAGAAGATGTGTGTGTGTGTGTGTGTGTGTGTGTGTGTGTGTGTGTGTGTGTGTGTATGCTTGTGACCATTTAGTTCAGAAGGTGGCATTTGATCCCTTGCAGCTGGTGTTTTAGGTGTTTGTGAGGCAAGACATTGGTACTGGGATTTATATTTTGAATTGCAGACAGTGAGTAGCAGGCTTGGACCCACTGTGTTCTCTTGTAGGGAGAAGAACCCAGGCAGGCTGTTATGAATGCTTACTTAGGGACACATGGACACCATTGCTCCTTAGAGAATTACTTATAGAATTGTGTTTGTCAGGGTTGTTCTGTGACTGTGCACTCAGGCTTCTTGAAGACTGTCAAGTGAACAAAGGCTGATAAACAGGACAAGAGCATGCAGAACATGTCTCCTTAACAGTGTTGAGCCAAGATCTGTGGAAACTTCAGCTCTGTGACTCCTGTATGTTGGCCCTCTGCGTTTTTTTTTTTTTTTTTTTTTTTTTTTTTGTGATATACACCTTGTTTAAAGGCAAGAGAAAAAACAGTAAGGGGGAGAAAAAAACCAATCTAAACCAGGTCATTTCAAACAAACACCCTCTTCTCCAGTTTCCTAAACTTTGTCTTTAGTATGTCTTCTCACACCTCGTGGCTATGGCTAGGGGACCAGATGATAAAAGGAAGCGAGGTGCTTGGAGAGGACTGACATCAGATTTTAAAGTGGAAAGGATGTAGTTTCAAATGGAATCCTGGGTCTGAATCCCAACATTGTTGATGAGTAAGTTACTGACTGTCTGATCTTTCTTCCTTAGTACTGTGAGATAGCTCAAGGCTTGCTTTGTAGGTTATGAGAACTAAAGAATGGCAGGCATTTGACATGTAGCAGTGATGAAAACAAGATGTATGTATGTATGTGCACACATGCGTGTGTGTGTGTGTGTGTGTGTGTGTGTGTGTGTGTGTGCTGGAACTCAATCCCTTGCCCTGTGCATTCTAGGTAGATGTTATACCACTGATTTATATCGAGACAGGGTTTTCTGTGTAGTCCTGTTCTGGAACTCACTCTGTGGACCAGATTGACCTCAAATTCACAGAGATCTTCCTGCCTATGCCTCCCCAATGCTGGGATTAAAGGTGTGTGCCACTACCACCTGGCGGATTTTATTATTCTTAATAAATTAAAAAAGAGACCTAAACTACCTTTACACAAGTGCCTCAGGTACATCTCCCTTTGCCACTGACATGAAAGGAGAATGGTGGTAGGCCAGCCTGACAATAACCCTAGCCATTCTTTTGTGACCACCATCTTGCCCATGACGTGACCCTGATACTCATTACAAATTCTGTTTGATAAACAGAGTGATTAAGAGAGTCAGTTGAAGCTGGTCGTTGATGGTGCATGCCTTTAATCCCAGCACTTGGGAGGTAGAGGCAGGTGAATCTCTGTGAGTTCGGACCAAGCTGGTCTACAAATGCTAGTTCCAGGACAGGCTTCAAAGCAATACTCTGTCTCCAAAACAAAACAAAACAAAACAAACACAAAAGAGTCAGTTGAGTTCTTTGTATAATTTGCAGATCAGCCCTCTGTCAGATGTGGGATTGGTGAATATCTTTTCCCATTCTGTGGGCTGCCTTTTTGTCTTGTTGACTGTGTCCTTTGCCTTGCAGAAGTTTTTCAGTTTTAGGAGCTCCCATTTGTTAATTGTTGATCTCAGTGTCTGTGCTACTAGTGTTATGTTCAGGAAGCAGTCTCCTTTATCAATTCATTCAAGGGTACCTCCCACTTTCTCTTCTAAGAGGTTCAGTGTGCTGGTTTTATGTGGAGTTCTTTGATCCATTTGAATAAGGGGGAGCTCATGAACCCCAGTCTGATAGCTGGGAAACAGCATAGGATCGAACCAGACCCCCTGAACATGGATGTTAGGAGGACTGGGCAGTCTATGGGGCCTCTTGGTAGTGGAGCAGTATTTATGCCTAGTATACGAATGGACTTTGGGAGCACATTCCACATAGACGGATACTGTCTCAGCCTAGACACCTAGGGGAGGGCTTAGCTGCTGATGCCCATTTCTTAATTGATATTTGGTATATTAGTAGCTTCTCTTTTTTGAGAAATTCAGGTATGTTGTATACCTGCAGCCAGCCATCCCCATGCAGCTTAGCATAGGATCCCCTGCTCTTGTCATGACATGTAGGGACACTTCTTATCTTGATGCTGCCAGAGATTTGCTGTGTGTTAAAGTGTTCTGCCCAAATTTAGGTTTGTCTACCTCATTCTTTGATCTCTTGGCAGTGTCTGCTTTTGGCAATAAGTTCTTATATACCAGTGTATTCTGAAATAGGAATACTGATTAAGTGTTTTTGTCTTGCACATAACACCAACATATGAAGATGAATGCTCAAAAGTAATTAAAGAGCTCCTACATTTAGCTATATATATGCTGGGTTCAATGTAGTTTAAAAATTTTTTGAACTTTATTTTTGTTTGATGTGTTTGGGTATTTTGCTTGCATGTGTCTGTGCATCATGTGTATAAAGTGCTCACTGAGGCCAGAAGAACACATTGAATCCCCTGGGACTGGAGTTATAAACAGCTGTGAGTGATCATGTAGGTGTTGGGAATCAAATTCAGATCCTCTGGAAAAGCAGCCAGTGTTCTTAACCATTGAGCCATCTCTCCAGCCCCACAATTTAAAATAAGAATTCAGGGGGTCGGAGAGGTGGCCGAGCAGTTAAGAGTGCATACTGCTCTTGCGTAAGACCCAAGATTGACTCCTAACACCCATATCAGGCAGCTCACAGACATGTTAGTTCAGTTCTAAGGAGATCTGATGCCTTCCTCTGGCCTCTGCACGTATCCACACTCCTGTGTACATACATACACATATATACTTAAGTTAAAAATTAGAAAGGATTAGCTGAGTGTGGTGGCACACAGAACTAGAACTCTGGAGGCTGTGGCAGGCAGGAGGATTGGATTACATAGCCAGAGTGTCTCAAAAGAAACAAAAGCTGCAGTGAGATGCCCCTGTGTTCCACCTTGAATGTCTGTTATCAGAAAGACAATGCCAACCCTCATGTGCTGCTGGTGACATGTCAATCATATACTTGCTATGTAGTTTGACTTTTCTAAAATGTAAGTATCATTCTGGCATAAACACACCATGTGACTTAACAGTTACATTCTTAGGTATCTTTTCAAGAAGAATAAAAAGAAATGTGTGTACAAGGACTTATTGTTGAATGTTCCTACCAGTGCACTTTCTAGTAGCCCCAAGCTGGAAGTACTTCAAAGGCCCAGCCGATAACATATAAACAAAATACAGTATGGCAATAAAAAGGAGCCTGGTGCTGATAACACACCCCACAAGAATGAGCTTCACAAACGTGCTGTGTCAGAACCTGATGCAAAAGACAGTGTTGTGTGTACTTCTGTTCATGTTAAATGTCTAGAAAGACAAATCTGTAGTGGCTGAAGCTAGTGTAGAACCTTGACCCTGGCATATTGGGATATGAGGGAGTCTTTAGGATGATGGAGGTGGTATTTAGCCATCTGTAAACTGCCATTGAATTATATATACTTAGGATGGTTGAAATTTTATTATAACTATTTCTTGATACCTCAACCAAGCCTGCCTCATTTCACTGATACTTGGTTCATCTGGGATGCACACAGAGTAGAGGCTCACTCCTTGAATTTTGCAGAGTGGCAGAGAATCAAAGAGACAGGGCTGGGTCCACATGGAAAGGGGAGCAGCCTAGTCCAGTAGCTCATACCTGTAGTCTCAGCTCTCTAAGAGGGAGAAGAAAGAGAAGCAGGAGGATGGATTGAGCACAGGGGATGGAGGCTAGTGTGCAACACAGTGAGACCTTACTTCAAAATACAGAAAATGGAGTCATAGACAAAAGGTGCCTTCTAGTTTTTTCCATAGTGCTTGATGCTATGCATGCAGCGTCCACTTTTATTGATTAGTTAACTAGACACAGGGTTCATGTAGCCAAGCTGGTCCTGAACTTGCTATGTGGTAGATGCTCTTCTTTTTTTTTAATTCATATAGTTTATTTTATGTGTATGTGTCTGCATGGATGCGCTAAGGCATACATGGAGGTCGGGGTCTAACTTTGAGGAGTTGGAGCTCACACCTTCTGCCATGTGAGTCTGAGGCATTGCTCCCCTGGCCTTGAACTCTTAATCATCCTGCCTCTTCCTCCAGTGCTGGGATTATACAGCTTCCCTTTTAACTCTCAGTATCATTTCCCCTCCTCACTTTCCTTCTCATGTTCATTCCTTTTCAGTCTGTCTTGAACATATCTCATGATAGACACACACATTTGCAACTTACTATTCCTCTGTTGATACCTTCCATTCATATTTGGGGTTTGGTAGCTCTGTTTTTAAAATCTAAAGTGGTAGCTGGCCAGCCTCTGATTTCTAAATGAAAACCACTGGCCATCTGTTTAGAGAGTGCTACAACAGAGTGCTCAGAATTGGGGTTGTTGGCCAGGGAAGCTGGAAGTAGCCCAACTAGAAGTGGGGTATACATATGGTTTCTTTTGTTGCTGTTGAGTAGTAAATGGGGCCAAATTTAGGGAAGCTGGGTGCCCTTCCCTAAGTTCTGACTATTCTGTCTAGATTGCTGCAGAGCTTCAGGGTCAGAGTTTGTCGTTAGCTGTGTTACTTCCCATCTCAGTCTTTCTAGTCAGGCCCAGGCCACAACAGAACTCTTAGTGAATCCCCTGTAGACTGCATCCTGATCTGCTTCAGATTGCAGATGCTGATCTGGGAGCCTGGAAGCTAAAATTCCAGTGCCTCCTTCCCCGCCCAACAGAATGAAACGAAAGCTATGACCTTG
Organism: Phodopus roborovskii; assembly: GCF_943737965.1. NCBI lineage: Eukaryota > Metazoa > Chordata > Mammalia > Rodentia > Cricetidae > Phodopus > Phodopus roborovskii. Next base: position 48,469,396 of record NW_026126511.1, on the reverse strand, counting down.
TGGACTGAAGCAAGTGTTTTCTCTAAGAGCGACAGCAAGGAGGAAAAGGAGCCCATGGGTTTGAGAGACATTACAGAGGTGGAAACCACTGTCAGCAATCTTCACTGGATCAAGTGGTTGGTTTTCTTGTGAGTCATGAAGTTAGACACACTTGGGAGTTGAATCTTTAGTTGAACTCAGAAAAGCTAAGGAGACTTGCTAAGCGGTATATTTTAGGGGAATGATTATAATGAACTAGAAATTTCAAGTTTGAACTGTAGACATTAAGACAACAATGCATCATGAAATGATCCATCTCTCATGCAGCAGCATGTATGGACACGTGTGGCATATACTTCACGTATTTTGTTGCTTTTTCTTTGAGGGTCTCAGGCTTTCTGAATTCAGTCTGAATTCTAGACCTGCCATTGCTCTTTATTTCAATTTGATTTGATAGCAACTAACTTTGATAATACTACCTCTGTGAGTGACATTTGTATTGGGGGTCCCTTGTTTAGAGTGTACCCTTCATTTACTCTGTCTTTGGGACAACGTTTTGTGTAGCCCAGTTTGGTTCCAAATTTGCTATGTAGCCGAGGATAACCTTGAACTACTGATCCTTCTGCCTTCACCTCCCAAGTGCTGGGATTACAGGTATGTGGCGCCATGCTTGATTTATGAGATGTTCAGGATTGAACATAAAGCTTGGTTTGTGCCAGGCAAGTACTCTGCCATCTGAGCTGCATCCCTAGCCAAGTCTTTTGTTGTTGTTGTTGTTTTGGCTTTTTTTGAGACAGAGTTTCTCTGTGGCTTTGGATGCTGTCCTGAAACTAGTTCTTGTAGTCTCAAACTCACAGAGATCCACCTGCCTCTGCCTCCCAAGTGCTGAGATTAAAGACATTTGCCACCACTGCCTGGCTCCTAGCCAAGTCTTGAAAGAGTATTAAATTATCTACTGGTTAAGCTGGAGCTTTAGGGTCATCCTCTTCATGGGTATAAATGAGTGAGTTGCTTATACTTTCTTACTATCTGAGAAAAAGGAAACTTTCTCTTTTCTGAGGCAGGACCGAAGTCTGCCTCGACAGGACCTGGTGGATGTGGTAGCTGTGGCTGCTGTGGGGAAGTTGGCTACATTTTCTCAGTGTTACGAGAGTTTGGGAACCCCAGTTTTCCAATGTGAAACCTTCCAATTTTCTACTTGGGGTTAGTACTGTGAGGGTTAGAAACAGTGCATTGTGAGCTGTGTTGGATGGAGGTTATGGTGCAGGATGAATTGGGAGGTTGGGAGAGTTAATTAATGTCACTTGGTGGAAAGTTTTTTCCAGTCCTGTTGAAAGAAGTTTAGTCTCATTAGTCACTTAAGGAGGAAAGCGCAGACTCAGACAGTTGGACACCGGACACCACGAGACCTCAGAGAAGTAAAAGTCACAAGTTTCCTCTACTTAGAGTTCAAAAGTTCCTGCAATGTTTGTATAAACCTTTGATGTTTTTTGACTCATTATATGCTTTATAAAAAGCACTGAAAATTGATCAATATTCTTTGGACACATTTATACCTTCTTGTAATGAAGGCAGACAATGGCTGTTTTAGAAAAGGCTTTGTTTACTTTATATATGTATTTGTAAATATATATGCACATATGTGTAGGTGCCCGTGGAGGGCATCAGATCCCTTGGAGCTGGAGTTGCAGGTGTTTGTGATCCACCAGATGTGGGTACTGGGTTCTGAACTCTTGTCTTCATGGTTGAGCATCAAGTGCTGCTCTCGAGCTCTCTGTGCAGCCTTGGGCAATGGATGTGTACCCCTTCTGCTGGCAAGTGTGTTTCACAGGTGAGAAAAGGCAGGTAATTCATTAGTGATCAGTGGAGTTAATTAGTGATTGTATTCTTAGAATTATAACAGTTTGAAATTATGGAGTTTATAGATCAAGGTTTCCTTGTATCTCAGGTATTATCATTACAAAGTACATGAGCTTTGGTCCTTTAGTCAGTGTCTTAGTTGTTCTACTCTGAGCCAGTGTGTTTTATATAGGTAAAGGATTCTAGTAGAAGGTTGTTGAAAACATTTTTTTTTTTTTTTTTTTTTTTGATTTAAAGAAGTTTCTTCAAGGACTGTGTCAGAGGTGGGGACCTGAATTTTTAAAGGGCGGTTGGAGTTAGGAGGGGTTTCTCCACATGTTTCAATCAGATACCTACCTGTTGCTTGTTTGTTTTTAGGGTCTTTCTCCTTTTTTCTGGAATACCTGATATATTCATTCCTAACCCCTTAATTTTTTTTTATTTTATTTTGTCTCTATCAGGTCCTTCAGTTTAAAAGCTTTCCTGGTTTTTTGACTGTGGAATTTTTATTTGTATTTCTCATTTGCCTTACTGTTCCCGGGTTGGTGGTGAAAGGTCTGCTCTGCAGAGACACTGGGATGTGTTAAGAGGGTCAGATCAGGTGTTTAAGGGATAGTTATGACAAGGGGAAATTTAATCAAGCTGAGAATCAAATGAGTAAAGAGTTAAGTCTTTCAGGTTCAAGGCTGACAAAGTCATGCATACATCCCAGAGCAGGCAGTGTGTACACTGTGTGGGTGAAGGAAAACTGGCTACTTTTGAGTGTTGGCAAGGCCAGGTAGTCTACAGAGTATAGGTATATTTACTGAGCAAGCAACCATCTGTAGAGGTTCACAGACTACCATCAAGAGACAAAGAGTGGTGGCTGTAGAGATGGCTTAGCGATTAAGAGCACTGACTGCCCTTCTAAAAGACCTGGGTTGAATTTCCAGCACCTACATGGTACCTGACAACCATCTGTAACTCTAGATCTAGAGGATCAGACACCCTTCTCTGTGGGCACTGCACATACATAATGGTGAACAGTCATATAGGCAGGCAAAACATCTATACACATAAAAATAAATAAATATTAAAACAAAGAAAGAGTGACAGATGGCCAGGCTGCAGTGGCAGTAGTTTGGACCATTGGTGTGGTGTAGGTGCTTGTGGATGGATCCTTGAGGGAGATGGGTGGTTTCACTTTTCTGCTGTGGGATGGCATAAGTAATCAGGGAGGTTAGCAGTGTGTCCCTGTCTGGGTGTGGGAACATGGAATCAGGAAATGCTGAGGTAGCCTGGGTGGAGGGACCGTCTGTGGGTGTGCTGAGGAGGCTGTGGTCTGGTGCCCTGCAGGCATCACCGATAGGGAATTGCAATGGATCTTATTGATGTTTGCTGTTCATTATTACTGTAAATAACAAGGGTTGTCCAGGGCTAGGAATGTAGCTCAGTGGTAGAATACTTGCCTAAGGTACATGCACATGACCCCGAGTTCAATCCCCAGCATAGCATATATGCATTCTTGTGCACACACTGAGGAGTTGTACAGAGCTGAACAAGTAACCCAGTGGAGCACCTCCTTCCTATGTGTTCTCTGCACCAGCCTTTCTCCTCTCCTTAGATAATCCACTGCTGGAACCAGGCTGTTTGGAACAGTGTTGGCTGTTTGTACATCAAGGACAAGTCCCTCTTCTTGTAGTTTTTCCCCAGTAGATCCTGTGGAGTTCCAGTAGTTTGGTCATTTTGCTGGTGGTGTTTTGAAATGTTGAGGCCTCTTGCACCCCATTCTCAAAGCATGATTTATCGGGGATGATCAATATTCTTCAAAGTTGAATGGAATATTCTGGATGTTGAGAGAAAAAATGAACTTGGGTTTTAATGATATCTAAACTTACAGAGACACTCCTGTGAAGGTTGAGAAATACCTGTGAGAGTGAGTTCATGCAGTACAGGCTTTTAGTCCTGTCTGCTTTATTCTGTGTGTAGAAAGGAGGTTGGGGGAGGGGTGACAAGAGAAAAATCACTGTCATCGTAGATTGTGTTTGGTTGCTGGTACTGCCAGTTGAGCCCCAAAGAGGAAACAGCATCATTACTTATGGTGGCAGGATTAAAACGAGCTCTTTGTTTTCTCTCTTTGTTTCTTGAAACAGGCCCTCATAAGGGACTGGCCTCTAATTCCCTATGTGGCCAAGAATGACCTTGATCCTGCCTCCACCTCCAGAATATTGGGAGGTTTAGGCATGTGTTACAGGCCTGGTTTGTACAATGTTAGGATAGAATCCAGGGTGTCATGCATGCTAGAGAAGCATTCTATGGGCCCAGTTACATCCCAGCCTCAAGCTTCTTGTGATGTATGTGCTTTTTAGAGCGTGTCAGAGCCAGCCTCAAGCTTCTTGTGATGTATGTGCTTTTTAGAGCGTGTCAGAGTGGGATCTCTTGAATCAGAGGTTCTGCGTATTTCTGATTATGATTTCAGTAGCTTAAATCTTTAAATTTGAAAGAGAAGATTGTGGACAGGATGGTGGTATGGACTTTGACTTCAGCCACCAAGGGGCAGAGACAGGAGGATTTCTGTGAGTTCCTGGCCAGTTTGGCTTATATAACAAGACTAGGCCAACCAGAAATGTGTAGCGAGACTCTGTCTCCCTCTCCCTCCCTCCCCCCTCCTCCCCCCCCCCTTTTCTTCTCTCCTCTGCCTCCCACACCCCAGGACAGTGGAAGACAGAAGAAGTGATGATACTTGGATTTTATTGGTCAACAGTGGTAATTGGTTTATAACTCGTTTTGCCATGTTTAGTTATTGATGTTTAATAAGGATCAGGAGAAACAAATAGGCCGAATAGATGTTTATTCAGGGAGAAATAACACACAACATGGACAGATGAGCACCAGCAAGTTCCTGGTCCCAAGGATGTCTCCGGATGTACTCCTGTCCCCATGCTGCAAGCAAGAGCTCTCCGAGCCCCCTCCTCAGCCTTAGTTCCCCCAGGTCATGTCCAGCCCTGCCTCCACCACCAAAGGGCTTGGTCTATGCCACAGGTGTGGACAAGGTGAATATCTCAGTACATTTAGTCTCCTTCCTTTTTCTAAATTTTATTTATTTATTTGAGACAGCTATTGATTGCATGTGGGGTTTAGGTTGTGCTGGTGATGGAGCCCAGAGCCTTGCACATGCTAGACAGGAGACCTCACTGCAGCCACATGATGTGTTAGTTTCTAAACTGTCCTCTTCCAAAACAGCAGCACCTTCTGGGTTTATCCTCCTGGACCATTCGCAGTTTGTCTTCAGTGCTGTGACTGTCTCCTCACCACCTGGGACACATTAGTCACTGCAGGCAAGAGTTACATTTGGATGCTAGAGTTCATGGTTGGAAGTGTGATGAGATAAAGAGGTGCTGCATGGTTTCAAAACCTTTTCCTGCCAAATGAATATCAATGACAAAGGGAGGAAAGACAGTCATACCCTAGCCAGCAAGGCAGTGTCTCCTGATGGGTGGGATACATGCACAGGGTCATCTACTATTTGTGTTGATACTTGCCAAGCACACAGGCTGACTTGAGTCATGTGGGAGCATTAGGCAACTAGTCTGAGGGATGATTTGTAGACAAAGTGGCCAGTGTTTCTAGGTGTCCATCATAGCCAAACTGGCCTGGGTTGGAGAAGATATCATGACAGCAGACAGCCCAGATCCCTGGACCAGGAAAAGTACACCAATGATGGTAGTTGGCAAAATTTGGATAGGGTTGGCAGTTAAATAATAGGTTCTATGTTGATAGATCTGTTCTGACTATGGTTACTGTAACTGGGAGGAAGGCGGTGGACTTGGGGGTCAGAAGACCCAAGACTACATTTGATGGTCCTGTAACTTTTCTGATGCTTACATCTCTCCTCTGTAAGTCTGGACTTGTTGCACTGGCACATCTGGAAATGTCCTTGGCCTGCAGACACCTATCCATGACTGTATCTTTAACCACTCTGTCCACAGTTGAGAATGTGCTTTGTTAAAGACACCTGTGACGATGGTAGCATTTGTCAGTGTCCTGTATTAGAGAGCCTAATGTTTGAATTTTTTTAAACATTTATTTATTATGTGCTTGTGAAGGTGCATATGTGTCATGGCACATGTGTGGAGGTCAGAGGACAGACACTTTGTGGGAGTTGGTCCTCCTCTTCCACCATGGGGGACCTAGCGATCAAATCCAGGTCATCAGCTTGCTGGCAAGTGCCTTCACCCTCTGAGCCATCTCACCAGCCTAGGGCTTTTTGTTAGGAAGTTTTCCCACATCTTGTTAGTTCAGAAAAATGGATTTTTTTTTTTATAAACATCTTAGCCCTGTTGGATGTGTTCCCCCCCAATCTACCAGATACTTGTCTCCATTTAGTATTCATTTATTGTCTTCATTTCAAGTCATTTGGTATAAATACATATCAGATTTCATTTAGAAGAAAATCTTATGAGACAGAGAAACAAGAAAGTGTGGACAACTAGTGGGGGCATGCGTATGTAGTATTTTTCAAGCTTAGGCTGGACCAGGTATCACTATTCTTGTTTCAGCCCAGTATCAGCAGTACTTTCCTTAAGTCAGGAGTGGTTCCTGCCTTTAACAACAGCCCAAGGGAGGAGCGCTACAAATTTGAGGTCAACTGTATCTTCATAGTAAGTTGTAGGTCAGCCTGGGGAGATATAGTGAGAACTCATCTTAAAACAATAAAAAAAAAAAAAAAACAGACAAAACAAAACAAAACAAAAAAACAGAACTTAACTTTTTTTTTATTCTTAAATTGGCTTTGAGTTTGGCTGTGTTTTGGATGTCAGTCCTCAGGATGGAAGGTATGCCAGTGTTCCGTTGGTCTAGGAAAATTGAAGTATGCATGTGAATTTATGTCTGGAGAGGGAGCTCCTGAAAGCAGCCTGGATCAAGGGTAACCATTGGTGATTTGGGGTGAGGGTCTGTGGGAGTTTTTATTGGATCTCAAGCTTTAGTTATTTTCCTGGCAGTTTCAGACAGACTGACCAAGGGAAGTTGAAGTGTCTGGGCAAGTGAAGAGGGTGTGTGTGCATATGTACTGAATGACCCATTGACTAGGCACTCACTGGCAAGAAATTGTTCCTTTAAATGTAACCTTTCTTCCTGAGCCAGAATACAAGTCCTACTGGATAGAAAAAAACCTGGATAGAAAAGAGCCTAAGCTACTGCCGTGTAAAAGCTCAAGGAAGTTCTACAGGTGAAATCAGACGATAGGTAGTTTCTGTTGGAGGGTGAAGGTGGTTGAGACAGGATTTAAAAGTATTATTATTTTATGTGTATGGGTATTTTGTCTACATGTGTATCTGTGCATCACATGCATACCTAGTGCCTGAGGAGGCCAAAAGAACTGGTGTCACAGACAATTGTGAGCTGTCCTGTGGGTATTGGGAATCGAACCCCAATCCTCTGGAAGAGCAGCCAGTATTCTTAACCACTGAGCCATTTCTCCAGCCTGAGATAGGATTTAATTAATGAAGTTCGGGCTAGCCTCAGACATACAGTCATCTTAGCTTACCCAGCTCCTCCTCCCCGTGTCTGGGATTACAGAGAGGTGCTACTGCACTTGGCTCAGAAGTCAAGCTTTTGAAAAGATTATTTATAAGGTGTATACAGGATCAGGGAAAAGGCAGAGGCAGAACCATTAGGTCCTCGAGACTCCCCTAAGGCTCCCCAGTGCTCAGATCCTTCTTGATGTTGGGGAGAGACAGGCTGCTTGGCTATAGTCTGTTTCCTCCCGGAACTGGTTTTAATTTACCTTTCATTTACTATTTAGTTACAAAAGCAGTAATTTCTCTCTCTCTCTTTTTAAATTCCCTTTCCTTTCAGCTTTCCTCTCTACCTTCTCTCTCATCCTACTCTCCTTTGAGACAGAATCTTATGTAGCCTAGACTGAACTTGCTATGTAGCTCACCCTGACCGTAAACTCCTATCCTTCTGCCTCTAGCTTCTCTGCATATAGGTTATAGGCTCATGCGCCTGGCTAATATTTTGTTTTCTTTGTAAATTTGCACATATGTATTATCTTTTACTGTTCGAGAAGAGTTTTCTAAACTACACCACTTTGCTAACACTTGTTCCCTTTCTTTCATGTCCATGGTGACACCACTTTCTGGAACTCACTCAGGAGCCAGCCCAAGGTAAGAGTTCTTCACATGATGCTTGGAGAGATTGCTATGCATATCCCTGAAGTAGTAGACACTTTCTTCTCAAAACTGAAGACTCCTCCTCCGTGCTGGTTTATAATAAAAGCAGTGTAAGCTTTTGGCTGTCCCATGATTCCAAAGCTATTTATTGGCACAGACAGAGCTGGAGGGCTATGGGGAGCAGTGACTTTGGCCAGCTCTGCCTAGTCTCCTAGCAACCCAACCCAGATTCCTTGTGTGCCATAGATTAGCATGAAACTGAGTGTTCCACACTGTGCTCATTCTGGGCCAATCCAACTCGTCTTGCTCCTAGGTAGTGGGGTGATTTGCCAGGCACATGGGGTCCTGATGGAGCCAGGTTGGGCTCCAGATTCCTCTAGGGGCTGTGGCTTACATCTCACATTGGAGCCTAATTCTGAGACCACCCATAAAGTTTTAAATTACATTTTAAAACTCGTGTGTGTGTGTGTGTGTGTGTGTGTGTGTGTGTGTGTGTGTGTGTGTGTGTTGCATATCCACAGTACATGTGTAGCGGTCAGAGGACAACTTCCAGGCACTGTTTCCTTTCTTACACCATGTGGGCACCAGGGATTGAACTCAGGCTTGGTGGAAGACCCCTTTATTCACTGAGCCAACTTTGTGTGGGAGTGTTAACCTCTTTGTCTTCCAAGGTTCTTTAATTTTAAAAAATGGTTTATTTTACATGTCTGAGTGTTTTGCTTTCATGCATGTATGTGTACCATGTGCATGCCTGGTGCTCATGGAGTTGAGAAGAGGATCCCCTGGGACTGGAGTTACAGATGATTGTAAACTACCATGTAGGTGCTGGGACCCTTGTCCTCTGCAAGAGCAGCAAATGCTCTTAACCACTGAGCCCCCGTGGGTCTTATTCTGAGTTAGCATGGAGCCTGCTTTTAACTGAACAGTTTTCTGGAGTTCCTCAGAACTTCCAGGAAATTCCGCTTGTCTACATTCTTGGACTTGCTTTTGTTTTACAGCCTGTGGTTGAGCTGTAACTCTATGCTATTACTGTTGCTGAAATATGTGTAGACATGCCTTTTGGGATCCCCAATGACCTTTTAAACACTGCTTTAATAAGTCACTGATCTCATGTTTGTGAACTTTGCCTCATTTTCCCTGTGAATGAGGTGCTGGGTTAATTTTGCTATTTATTGGAACAAAAGCTGGAGACCAGTAAAGATGTGAGGAAACTATTTAACAGCATTAAAAACTTGCTATGTTTTATTAGTGAATTGTTCTCACTGCTTAGAGAAAATGCTCTGCAGATAAAATGTCTGGAAGGGGAAGACTACATCCTTAACAGATTGCTTCCTCTGGGGGAGAGGCGTAGTTGGCAAATGGGAGACCTTCATTTATTTATTTTAAAATTTATGGATTTATTTTGTGTGCACACTCATATGTTACCCTGTCATGTGCAGGCTATCTATGTCAAGCACTTAAGGGTCAAAGGACAGCTTTTGGGACTCAGTTGTTTTCTCTCATCAGTTGAGTCTTAAGAACTCAAACTCAGCTCATCAGGCTTGGTGGCAAGTACCTTTACCCTCTGAGTCATCTCACTGGCTCTGTGTTTGCTTTATATTCTTCTATAGAATTTGTTAGCGTGAATATATTTCTTTGTTTATATTGAAACTCTTTTTGATTTAAAGAACCTGTGTTTACTTAGAAAGAAGGGAGCAAGGGAAAGAAGACAATGGGGGAGGTGAAAATGAAAACAGCATATGCATGGGATGGCTCAAATGCAAAAGGAAACCCACTGCTTTGTATGCTCACTAATAATTTATAATAAAAAAGCAGTGGACCTGGGTATGGGGTGCCACACATCTTTAACCCCAGCAGTTGGGAGGCAAAGGCAGGTGTGGCTCTTTGGGAGTTTGAGGCCAATCTGGTCTCATAATTATCAACAACAACAATAACAACAAAACCCAAAAGAGCCCAAACTCATCTCAAGAAATAGTATAGTATAGTATTTGCTGCTTATAATGGAAAGCTCTAAAATCATGAAAACCACTCAGATGGACGGCCTGCTTTGTGCGAAACCTACTTCTAACTTTAAGATCCACAAGTTAGTACAATTAATCTGTTTGGTTGTTGTGGCTCAAATCAGGCACCTTGTACATGTTAGACAAGTGCTTTTACCATTGAGCTACATCCAAGCTGATTCCTAACTATTCAACATATTGTTTTATAAGGAAGCAAAGCATACTCATTAGCAAGAGAAGCAAGCATAGTCTTTGGAAGCCAGTGTCCACTGTACAATATTTAACAAAGTGGGCAGGCAAGAGGATAATAGCTACATATAAGGGCTGTTATCAGAACATATTTGACAGTTGTTAGTATAAAATACTCATTAATTTGTATCTGCGACTGGAGCATGCACGGATATAATGTGATTATCATTTTATGAAATTTTGGGCTAGAAGGTATTTGTAGTAATTTACAAAATTGCTAAAACTGAAAAGGAAGCCACTTAGTAGTTTTGGTAAATAAGAACTACTATTTACTAGTTTTCAGTTCTGTAAACAAGAGTCCCAAACTTCTATGACGTTTGCTTTCTTTGATTTAAGTTGTACTATGTAAATGCTGGTAAACTTGGATTGATACATTAAGGGGGGGGAGACAAAATGGGGGGAGAGACAGAGACTAAGAATATTAATTACTGAAAGACCCTGCTAAGGAAACCAAAGGACCTAACAGTAAAAACATACTTTCTTTTTATAGCTGCACACGCATAGTTGCTATTGTGCGTGCCGTCTCACAAGCTTCCTTTTGATTCACTATTGAAGATGTTTTCCATGTAAGATGGCTCTACATCACTATGAGATTATATGTATCACTAACCCCTATACTCTGACATCAGGTTTGGTGTTTATCTGAGGGGTTGGGCAGCTGAAAGCTGATTGCAGTGTAGTCCAGGCTGCCCTGAAACTTGGCTATTCTCTTGCCTTAGTCTCTCAGGTGATGGGGTTACAGGTTTGTGCCATAAGGCCCGGCTAGTAAGTTGGGTGACAATGCTATGCATTATTATAATAGCATGTGTGATGTTAAGGTTTTGTTCTTAATACACACTCTTTATGTTCCCTCTGCAACAGATATTTGCTTATGATCACTGTTTCTGGTCTATGGATGAATCCGTCCGAGAGAAGTATGCAGGTAACTGCGTCCTTTGTAATTAGTAACGTGGAGGCATTTGGTGTGTTCTGCATCCACTACCATGGTATTATTTGGTGTAACTTTTAAACAATGTCCAGGCAGCTGTTACCAGCACTTGCTATGAGATGGCTCAGATGGTAAAGGTGCTTGTACCTAGTCTGATGACCTGAGTTCAATCTCCAGGACCATGCAGTGGAAGGAGAGAACCATCTGGTACAGGTTGTCCTCTGATGTCCACACACATGACAGCATGCATATGTACATGACATGCACATGCAATAAAGAGAGAAGATTATTGAATCTTAATCATCAACTGTAAAACAAGCAGCTCTTGAGCTCTCTGCATTGCATGGTGTTACTTGGGTGGTGGTGTTCAAGCATGCGTTACAGGGAACCCTCTACTGACTCTTCTTCCCACTCTAACTGGAATGACCTGTGGGACAGAAGCTTCCAAGCTTAAAAATCTTGCTTCAGGATAAATAAGCAGAGTGGTTTGTTTTATTGAGTGTTTTGTTTGATTTCTAATTTGTTCATATGTTCTTTGCCCTTAAAATATAATTTTCCTGTTCTTTAGGTCAAGATGATGTTTTCAAGTGCCTTGGGGAGAACATCCTTCAGAACGCATTTGATGGCTACAATGCCTGTATCTTTGCTTATGGGCAGACAGGTAATGTGAACTAACACATACTCCACATTTGAGCATCCTTCCATGAAGATGATGAAGCCATGTTTACTAGGCTACTTGCTTTCTTATCCTGAGTTAGTTTTTCTCACAGGTGATTAAATTAGGCAGTAGCATGTTTTCTAAGACAGTACAATAAAGTTGAGACTAAAATCATTTTTCTTTATTTCCCCTTTCCCCATGTGAGTTCTTCTTCTTCTCCTCCTTCACCTTCTCCTTCTTCTTCTCAGTTTGCAGAGCTATGACTATCAAGTTTATTATTGGCTGTGTCTCTGTATTACAGTTTTTTAAAGAATCATTACAGAGAGAAAATACTACAAAGAATCCACTTGTGGTGCTGGAGAGATGGTTCAGTGATTAAGAGCACTTGTTGTTCTTCCAGAGAACCTGCCTTCAATTTCGAACACCAACATGGTGGCTCACAACCATCTCTAACTCCAGGTCCAGGGGACCTGAAACCCACTTCTGGCCTCTGCCGGCCTCAGGCATGCAAATGATGCACACACCTGTGGGTAAAACATAAAGTAAAAAGTAAAAGAAAATATATTTTTAAAAGGACACACTTGTTAATATCTTACTGGTCATAACTGGTAAGGACTCTAGGCATCTATACTTTGTAATTAAAGAAAGAAAATGAATTTAAATGAAACTAGTTGCTTTTTTGGGCAAGGGTTTCAAGGCAGAGTTTCTCTGTATAACAGGTAGTTGCTTTTATAACAATTCATCATGTGACCTGTCCACCTGAACATTCCTTTTCATAGAACAGTGTTTAGGAGTCATGTGTGGTGTGAACAGAAATTCTGAGCCAAGCAGTGGCAGCTCCTCTCTTGCCCCTGTCTCTCACCAGTTGGGCCTTTCTGCCTCCTCATTTCCTCATTGTGAAATGTTGATACTTTAGACCCTCTCATAGGATCTGCATAATGAATTTTGTTGTGCTCTCTTTAGGAAGGGCCTGGAATGTCAGAAGTAGAGCATTACTTTTAGGTATTGTGAGGTGACACAGGTGACACAGCAGCAACTTGTGAGGTTGAAAGCACACAAATATCGCAAAGCCATTTGGTACCAGGAGGGGCAGATAACACTTAAGTGTCATGTGTTGATTCTGGGTGGTAGTACTGAAGTGGTTTCATTTGTCTGTGTTTTCTGGTCTGTCCATCGTCTGTTCCTCTTTCCCTTCTTTCTTTTGATAGGATTTCCCTCTATAATGCAGCCAGGCTTTAACCTTGCTATCCTCCTGCCTCAGCCTCTGGAGTGTTGGTAGAGATGTGTACCATCACAGCAGGTAAAGAAATACCTATTAATTAAAGAATATGTATTTCTGTTACAGTGGAGAAAGTGCTTACATATTAGAGGAAGATTATTTCTTGTTCTGTGCACTACACCTGTGTCTTTTGTGCTTTGATTTCAGTAGTTAGGTATTTTTATGATAACAGTACTAATAAGATGATTCCTAGTTTACTTAGAATACTTTAGAAATCTTGCTATGTTTTAGGTAATTTTATATTATTCAAGGAGGATCCGTTTGTCTTGTCTTTTTTTTTTTTTTTTTTTTTTTTTTTTTGAGACAGGATGTCAAGTAGTGGAGGTTGGCTTTGAACTCCCGATCCTCATTCTCTGACTCCTGAGTGCTGGATTAGAGTTGTAGATATCATTAGAGGTGTAGGTATCATGCCTGGTTGGGTTTTATTTTGCTTTGTTTTGTTTTTCTTTCTAGACATGTTTACTTCTGTTTTATACAAGTAATAGAAGCTTCTGTATGTTCCATTCTTATTATGCTTGGATGCATTTCCTCTTCATGTATGTGTATATTTATTACATTTTGCTAAGTCCTAAAAATTTATTTTAAGTAGTAGAAATGGGGTTAAACGCCTTTAAACTTCTCCAAGAGGTAGTGACAGCTCCTTTTCCTTTTTCAGGGTCTGGAAAATCTTACACCATGATGGGCACAGCCGACCAACCTGGACTGATTCCCAGACTCTGCAGTGGACTCTTTGAACGAACCCAGAAAGAGGAAAATGAAGAGCAGAGCTTTAAAGTCGAAGTGTCCTACATGGAGATTTATAATGAAAAAGTCCGAGACCTTCTTGACCCCAAAGGGTAAAGCACTTAGAGGCTTGAATGATGTGGCGTTCTTGAAACAGACATAATAGATTGGCTTTAGAGAAGTCTGTAACTGAACTGTAGTGGAGAATGATCTTGCCATGCTGTTTGTGATTTATGTTTATGGGGTCAGCTTCCCACAGCCAGTTCTGGGTCGTTAGAGCAGGCAGAGCAATGATGCAGGCAGGTCTGCACGAGTGCCTGTGATAATGCAGGTCTTCACGTGTGCCTGTGATGATGCTGGTCTGCATGAGTGCCTGTGATGATGCAGGCCTGCATAAGTGTCTGTGATGATGTAGATCTGCATGTGTGCCTGTAATGATGCAGGTGTGCATGTGTGCCTGCCGAGCAGCCTTCCCTTCTCTCATCACCCAAAGCCACAGACAAAACAGAGGTGGCAGGAGGCAGTCATTTAATATGAGTTTGACTATAGCCTTTAGTGATTCAGCTTTCTTTTTTTAGGCAATAAATTTTGGGTGGATTTCTGTGGTTGGTTCCAGGAGGGAGGAAACTGGGAGCTTGGAATCTGTTCTTAGGGTAATTAATCTGAAAGTTCCCCCCACCCCTCTCAGGGTAGGAAATGCTCCTGGTTTCATGGGGTTAACTTTTGAAAGAGAACTGCTTCAGAGAATAAGGAGGCCCTCAGAATCACTTTGCTCACCAGGTAGCCACATGGAACTGAATGAGGAGAGAGAGAGAGGTAGCTGCAGTGGGGGTGGGGGCAGAGGAGAGTAGGAAGCAATGACTATGGCTGTTGCTGGCTCATGTGAAACTACATTGACCAGGTCAGAGAGCCATGTGGGCAGGGCTTGAAGCCCAGGAGCAGATATTTATACTTTGATGAGGTTCAGGAAAGGTGGTGTGAGAGACAGAGAATCCCAGTGAGGCTCAATTAAGAGCAAATGGATCTCAGGCTCCCAGCCATCTTTCTTTGGTTGATAATGATCTTCAGGCTAGAGCTTGAGTTGACACTTGATAGTCTGTCCACACTTTACCTATCCATTGTTTATCAAGTCATTCTTACATGCCAGGCACCATGCAGTTCAGAGGAAGAGACCCTAGTATGGAGAGAATGAGTTTTGCAGACAAAGGCATGTAGTCTGCTTTTCACTTGTGAGGGATGCTAACACAAAGTACAGTGTAAAAAGGGAAGGAGGGACTTTCCCATAGCCAAGAGAGGATTCCGTAGAGGAGCTTGACGGTTTGTCAGCTTAGTAAGAGTTTTTGCACTGATAAGTGAGGCGGGAACCATTCATGTGTAGACACCGACCTTGTGGAAGTGTATGGACATCACCCACAAAGTGATCAGCATCCAGTGCAGCTGGAGGGTAGGGCATGTGGAAGCCAGAATGTCACAGGGTCCCACATATGACCACTCACGCTTTGCTCCCTGTGCACTTTTTTATTCTGCCTTCATGCTTTTCTTGTATTTTGACCTCTGTGAGAGGGCCAGTTTCTTTGAGATCTAGTTCAGACCTACCCTTCCCAGGGAGAGTCAGCTGGCTGGCTTCATAGCTGTTCACACCTGTGTTTTATGTCCCCTGTTGGACTGGCTTGAAGTCTGCCAGTCAGATATGTTTAGTCTTTAGTGATTTCTTGTTTGTTTTGCACATGGCTTAGTGCTCAGAACACGAGCTTTGGAGTCACACAGCTCAGGATCCAGGCCCTCTTGTTACTGGTTGAGCAAGTTCCTTGCACTTTGTAGGCAAACTACACAGGGAATGAATAATGTTATCACACAGTATCCTACAGTATCCCAGAGGGCTGTTGTGAAGATTGAGAGTGTGATACACCTGAGATCTCAAGACTTCTGACACATAGTAAGGCCCAACATGTGCAGGCTATGGTTGTAAGGAGTACGGTCGTACTCCTTACATATGGTTATGGGTTTCTTTGTTTTTTGTTTTAATGAAATTTTCTTGAAGATTTAAAAAAGTTTTCTTTTTTTAATGTAAAAACTTGTGTGTGTGTGTGTGCGCGCGCGCGCACACACACACACACACACACACACACATACACACACGCATGCATAAATTGTGTTTGCTGTGAAAGCATGGGAACCTGAATTGGATCCCTAGAAACCATGTTTTAAAAAAAAAATCCCTGTGTGATGGTGTGTGCTTGTAACCAGTATTGAAGAGATAGAAACAGGCATATCCCTGAGGCTAACAGGCCACCGACTTAGCTAATCATTGAGTTCCAGGTCCTAGTGAGAGACCTAGTCTCAAAAGATAAAAGTGAAGAGCATCCAAAGAACAACTCTTGAGGTTGACCTCTGACCTCCATAGGTACATCCTTGTTCATATACACTCCTACACACAAATGAAAATACACACATACCCACCCATATACATACACATATAAACAAAAAGGGAAAATGAAGGCTAAAATTTACTCACAGACTATGTTGTGTTGTAAGAGGTGAGCAGCAGTCCAAATCCTGTGCTGTGTCTACTTTAGCTGAACGCACACCATATTAAAGGACCACTTGGCGTCGTCATTTGCATTCATGTAACATTGTAGGTTGAATGTAGGATGCTAGAAGATTCTGAATCATTAGGAAATATTAAACTGTGACCCATATGCTGAAAGACAGTAAAGGTTTTAGATGGCTGAGCCATTTCCTAGTTCCCCCACTCCCTCAGTACCTCTGTTCACTTCCCATGGTGGGCGAGGTGGGTATGGTCCCAGGTTCCCTGGGATCTCAGCCTGTGAGTTCACACTATTCCTTCCATGTGCCGTCTTGTTTTATTGAATCTCTTAAGCATTTATTGGAATGGTCATACTTCTCCCTTTTCCTCTGGTGTGTCAGCGTGACAAAGTGTGCAGACTCTCCTTGTTAGAACAACCTGACAAGCTGTAGATAAGCTCAGCATTGTGTCTTTAAATCACTGTGAGAGCTGTTTGTTGCCTTTTGTTTCTTTGTCTGTTCACAGCTGAGATGGGCCTGTGGTTTTCTTTTTTGTGCAGTTAACACTTACAGAGCTTCTGTCTTGGGGCTGGCTCTGTGATATGACAAGGAGATTGTTGGTATTTGTTCGACTTTACATTCTTTGTGGTAGTAAATAGACTTCCCACGCTTACCCTTTTGAGCGATGTGGTATTTACCACATTGTCAAGCTTTTTTTCCCAGCAAGGGTTTTAAAGTTAGGTTTAAATCCTTGTGGGATGCAGTCAGCTGCTCTTCTCTTTTAGGGGCTTCTTTCTTGAAGGAAATCTATGTTTGTTTCTGTGAAGCACAGTTGAGTCATTTTTAAAAAGGCAGTCACTAATGGATCGTGTCTCTGTCATGAGCAGAAGCCGTCAAACGTTGAAAGTGAGAGAGCACAGTGTCTTGGGACCCTATGTGGATGGACTTTCTAAACTGGCTGTCACAAGCTACAAGGTAACAGCATTTCTTATATAAGCTGCTTCAATTTACTGTGACTTTATTTTCTAGAATTTTCATTGTTTTTGCTTTGTGTGTTTGTGAGTGTTTGCCTGCATGTATGCCTGTGTGCCTGGTGCCTCTGAGGCCAGAAGAGGGCATCGTATCCCCTGGAATTAGGGTTACAGTTTTGTGAGCTATATGTGGGCGCTGGGAATTGAACTCAGGTTTCCTGGAACCAACTTTCTAGCCCTGGGCTATATTTTTAAAATTAAATTTACAATGCCATCATTTAGTAACTTACTTTCTACAAAAAACTTCAAAGCAAGATAGAAAGAAGCTAGTCAGTAAATGTCAGCTAACTATGATAGAGCCTCTGGGTTATCAGAACTAATGGATTCAGAATGGGCTTGGGAAAGTTCTGGAAAATGTTTTGCCTGTGGTGATATTTTGTAGCTAATGATTTTACTTTGTGAATATTTTTTTTGTGTTGAAATTTTTACTAAATATCATTCTTTTTAGTTTATACATAAGTATAATTATACAACTAGGAAATTTTTTATTTATGTTTGGCAGTTTTAAGATTGTATTCGGATATATATATCATTAAAAAAAAGCAGGATTTTAGTAATGTTTCTGTGTGGATTATTACATGTTCTGTTGTTATGTATCCTTAGTATCTAGGAAGTACCTGGCATATGGTAGATGTTTTCAATATACGTATGAGTGAGTGATTTAACAATGCTTTTCTGTTAAAAAAAACAAATCTGAAGTAGGTACTCTGAGGCTGGTGTCGTGGCTCCAAGCTGTTGATAGGAACCTCAGGCCCTTTCCCTATCCACAGGGAGATGCTATAATGCCCAGGCTCTGCTAATGCCTCTTACAACGGAGCTATGATGGCAACCCTACTTCCATTAAGGAAGATCACCCAGATGGTCTGTGTTACACATTAGTTAATTGTGTGTCCACGCTGGGATGCAAAGACATTTGGGAAATGCAGCCTCTTGGTTCTGCCGCAGCAGACTTAGTGGAGGAAAGGAAAGAACACTGGGTGGTAGGAGGCTGCTGGGTAGTACTTTCACATACTCTGTCTCTCTGAGTCCTCACATCACAAATCCTTGTAGATGACTTTGCTATGTGTGTGTATTTATTATTGTTTGTGATGCCAGGGGTTAGACCCAGGACCTTCTCATGCTAAGTAAGCCTGTCGCTTCTGGGCTCCATCCTCAGCCCAGAAGATGATGATTTGTTTTGTAATTAATGAAACTAAGGTCAGACTGCTTCAGTCACTGTTTCAGAGCTTGTAGTTTTGGGGGTGAGGGAAAGACAGGGTTTCACTGTGTTTACCCTGGATGACCTAGAACTCCTGTGTAGACCAGGCTGGCCTCTGGCTCCCAGAAATCCACTTGCTTTGCTTCCTGAGCGCTGAGAGTAAAGGTATGTGACACCAGGTCTGGCCCCAGTTCTTGTAACATGGAAAAACTGAGCCAGCCCTGGTAGCACAGCCCTAAACCTCAGCTCTTTAGGAGGCTGAGGTTAGACTGTGCAGGGCGCCCTTGGTCAAGGCCTGAGTAATTTAATTAGGCCCTGTCTCAAAAAAGTAAAATTAGAACTAGAGATAGCTTAATGGTAGAACATTTGTGTAGCATGTACGAGGCCCTGGTTCAATTGCCAGAACTGCCCCCCTCAAATCCATAGCAATTTTTCTAGTATTCCTGGCTTTATGCTAATTTTTAGAGCAGTACCATCAAACATACACTTAATGTGTTTGGGTAAAGGGTTAAAACTTTTATTTTTTGCTTTTTATATAATTTGCTTTAATAAAATTAACTTGTATTACTTTTGCAATTAATTGTACTTAGTTTTTATTTGGGAGGGATTTCTGTAGTAGGTGAATGTCAGCATCTCATCTCACTCAAAAGTATTTTTCAGATGTGCACGGCACACCTGAGATGCGGTACTATGGAAGTAGAGGCAGAAGGATCACAACTTTGAGGCTAGCCTGGGCTACATAATAAATTTGGGGCCAGCCTGGGCTACCTTGTAAGATTCCCATCTTTGGGTTGAGGGGATTTAATTTCTAAACTTTCTATGTCAAAGCTGCTATTCCTATCTGTGTCTGCAGTAAATAATGTGCTTAGTTGTTTGTCAGACACAATATGGGCTGTTATATTCTTGCCAAAAAACAAAATGTAACCTCTAAAACTAGGGTGCTTGTGGTAGTATGGGAGAGTGGTCATGTTTATTAACAAATAACAAAACATGAGCCTGTAACATGTTTCCATTTAGGATATTGAGTCTCTGATGTCCGAGGGCAACAAGTCTCGGACAGTTGCTGCAACCAACATGAATGAGGAAAGCAGCCGGTCACATGCAGTCTTCAAAATCACCCTGACACACACACTGTATGATGTCAAGTCTGGGGTAAGTAGCTCCTGAAGTGATCGTGGCTTATCCTGTTCTCTTTGATGCTAGCTGAGTTGAAGGCCTAGTCTAGACTGTCAGTCAGGAGTAGGGTTCAAAGGTCTAGACTAGAATAGAAGTAGCTGTAGGTAGCTGTAGTGCGGTTGGAATACCTCAAGAGGGCTAACAGCAACTCTAGGAGTCATTCCTAAAACCACAGGGGACACCCACGGCTGCAATCAGAAATAAAGAAATTGCTACTGTCAGGGCAGCTGCCTTGTAGCACCCTGGAAGCTGTAGAACACCCTGAAATACTTAAGATTTCATGACCTGCCGATGGTAGAAAAAAAAGCCAGGGAAGACAGTTGACTTCTGCTTTCCAGTCTTTAGCAAGAGGGTCTGAAAGAACTTGAGTCATATCCTGAGGCCTGGCTGCAAGGAAGTCTTGGACAAGGCCTGGTTCCCTCCCTCTCCAGAGAGGGGGCAGTGACCTGCCCTGCCACACACAGCAGCTATGCATTTAAATCTTGATGAATGATTGCAGTAGATATCTTTGCTGGGGATAGCTGCTACAGCCTACATCCGGGAAGCATTCTGTAAAATCATTAGACTGTGTAGGGTGCCCTTGGAACCTTGTAAAGATCAGGGCCTCTGCATATTGGAAACATCTTTGCTGACTCACTCCCTTCCTTCTCTCCGTTCATGTGAAGATTGATGCATGATGTCCACCCACTCTCAGGACCTCAGTTTCAATACTGGAACCCAAAATAATCTGGCAAGTTGTTCTATGTTGGCAGTGGCTTCCTCTGCTGAAAAATTACTTTTTTTCCCTCTCCATTACATCAAGATCAATGTTAAAAACAGAAAGATTTTTGTTTTTTATTTTCTTTTTTTAGCATAAAGCAAAAGAAAGCAAATAACATGCTGAAGAGTTTCTCTTTTTCTTTTTTTCCTGTTTTGGTTTTCTGAGACAGGATCTCTGCACAGCCCTAACTGTCCTGGAATGCACTCTGTGGACCAGGCTTGCCTCACAGAGATCCACCTGCCTCTTCCTCTTGAGTGCTGGGATCAAAGGCGTGCATCACCATTACCCAGCTACTTTCTTTTCTTAAAAGTATTTTTGATTTGGGAAGCAAAGTATTCTTTTGTTATGTTTATTTTATGGAGATTATATAAATGTATTTTTTGCAATGCTGAGGACAGAACCCAGGGCTTTTCATGCATGTTACATAAACATTCTGCCACCAAGCTACATTCTCAGCCAGGAGTTAAAATCAATTTTAAAGGGAAGTTTTCAAAATGCTAAAGTCTGCAGATTCTGACATTGATTTCTCATGTTTCCGTTTTGATAATGAGGTAAACTAGAAAACTTGTCACATGTTTGTGGTCTGGTGGCGGGAAACGTCACTGTAAGACCAAAGCTGATGGTAGGAAACTAAAGCTGATCAGCTTCAAGGAGGAAATGTTTAGAAAGCATTTTAGACTTTTTGAACAATTCTGTTACATAAAAGTCAGATCTTTTAAAAAAAAAAAGAAATTAATCAAGAATGTAACTATTTTGTCTCTAGATTACCAGCTAATATTTATGAAACTTTAAGTACAGTTTTGAATCATTAATTTTTTGATTTTAAAAACATTTTTGTTTATGTCTGAAAATTTTACCAATCTCCAAAATACCCCATTTTGCAGCATTTTCCCTTGTTTGCTAAAAAGTGGGTTAGCAAATTCTGTCAGTTTGGAGCTAGGCTTTTGTGCTGTGTGTGTATTGTTTTTTTCTGTAGTGTTTAGTAGCAGCACAGAATGTTTTTGCAGAAATGACAGATAACTTTAGTCAAGGCTGGAGATGGTAACCCATTTGAAGGAGTCAGCCTGTTTTCATCATTCATTAGCTGTTTGCTAGCATGTGTTGGTTTTCTTTGCAGACATCTGGAGAGAAAGTGGGCAAACTGAGCTTAGTGGATTTAGCCGGCAGTGAACGAGCCACAAAAACTGGAGCTGCGGGTGACAGACTGAAGGAGGGCAGCAATATCAACAAGTAAGCATCCCTGAATCACATTCTTGAATTGCTTTACAGGTTTGATAGAAAAGTGGGGTAACATTTGTGGGTATTGGAGTAAGATGATGCTGGAATGATTGAGGCAGTGATAAATGAGTAGTTTGGATCCCCCACTCCCCAGTGTTTCCCATGAGCCCAGGCTCATTTCCTCATCTGTGGAGTTGTTTGATTTGACTGAGAAGCACAGCCCTAAGTCAAGTTGGGGCTTCTCAACAATGGCCCTATTGACACTGAGGCTTAGATGACTCCTACTCCTTGTGGGTGGAGGATGCTGTGCATTGTGCGATATTTGATGGATTTGCTGGTGTCTACTCAGTGGTTAGTATCCACTGAGCCTAGTGATGACAACCCAGTCTCTTCCTTGTGACTTGCTGTTACCCATGGAACATAGTCTTCCTCCACTGGAGCACCACTGGCCTATATTGAAGACAAACCAGTGACAGACCATCCATCCGTCCATACATCCATCCATACATCCATCCATGCATCTCTGAGTGAATGTGCCAGCTACATTGGACTGTCTCCTTCTGTCTGCTGTTGTGTTATTAAAAGTGTCAGAAGCAGGACTTTATGAAGTAATGCTTTAGTTGCCAATGATACCACATATATGGTTCTTCCTCAAGCTAAATCATTACCTCTCCATGGGTTCAAGTTTTTTCTCTCCTCAGAGTTTCCATAGTACTGAGTTGAGACAGCAAATGGGGACTGTGGAGAACTTCTCCCATACTGGGATCAGACTAACCTGTGCAGATGTCAGTTTGTTAGCACTATTGCTTTAATTAGTATTTTACCTTGGGTATTGTTGGAGATGTCTGTTGTTTATGTTACTATCTTGACTGAAAGCTTTACAGTTCATATATTTTTATCTGCAAAAATGAAAGACAAATAGTGCTAAGCATTTTTATTGCTTCAAGTAGCACAGATGGAATGAGTCCTTAGGAGCTCAGTCTTCAGCTCACACAGCAAAGTGCTGACCACAGCGCTTTTCACATGCAGGCGCAAGGGCACCTTGCTGTACATCCTTGTGACTAATGTGACATTTGATATGTTTTGGTTTAGATAATTGTGGTTTGTGTTTCATGCAGGTCCCTCACAACCCTGGGTCTGGTTATCTCGGCCCTAGCTGATCAGGGTGCTGGCAAAAACAAAAATAAATTTGTTCCCTATCGGGACTCAGTTCTCACGTGGCTGCTCAAGGTGAGTCATTTTCTTGGTCCTTCATTAGCATACTTTCAGTGGTTGGCAGAAAGGAAGAATAAACAGTAGGTTAATCTCTTCCAGGTACTTTTTCTCCATCTGTGTTCAGATTTATAGCTTTTAAGCTGTTTAAGCAGTTTCAGTTTTAAGGAGCTTGGGCCATTTTTTCCTAGTGTTTGGCATTCTTGCCCTCTGGAACTTTCATGGGAAGGGGTTGTTGGATACACATTGGTCCCTGGAGATGGAGTGGGAACAACATCCTCCCTCCCTCCCCTCCCTCCCTCCCTCCCTCCCTCCCTCCCTCCCTCCCTCCCTCCCTCTCTCT
This sequence comes from Phodopus roborovskii, assembly GCF_943737965.1. NCBI lineage: Eukaryota > Metazoa > Chordata > Mammalia > Rodentia > Cricetidae > Phodopus > Phodopus roborovskii. The sequence goes on along the minus strand of NW_026126511.1, from coordinate 48,446,122 downwards.
CTCTTTCTTTCTTTCTTTCTTATCTCTGTGTAGCTCTAGATGTCCTGGAACTCACTCCGTAGACCAGACCTGTCTCTTTCTCCTGAGAGCTGGGACTAAAGGTGTGGTCACTACTGCCCAGCTATACTTAGGCTTTTAGCATCCTTTCTACATCTCTGCACACCTTTGAAATATTGTCTGCATAACTGCAGTAAGTTTGGCAGAAGTCTAATGCTAGAATTGGGCATATTGCTGTAATACAAAGATGGCTAAGATGTAGTAAAATGTGAAATTTTAAACAAGAGGCAAGAAAAAATTTGATAATTAAAAAAATCAATTGTAAGCTGGACATAACTGTAATCCTAGCACTAAGGAGACTGAGGCCGAGGTATTGCCTCCAGTTTTAGGCCAGATAGGGCTACATGACAAGATCTTGTCTCTTCTGACTCCTCAAGATTTACTTTTGAATGAGTACTATAGACATTTTACTACCAGGAACCATGTCAGGAATTAACCTGCATTGCTCATGGCTTCAGCAAGAGAATCTGATAAGGCTCTTCTCTCTCAGACCTTCACAGAGGCTTTTCCAGTCATGCATGGCCATTCCCTAGATGTGCCTGATTGGAAATCAGAATCTACAAGGTCCCTGTGACTTCAGTGAAGACAGCAGGCAGTCTCCTCTTGTTGGCTCATTTGGCCACCATTAATTACCAAGGCTGTTGCCTGAGTTTTAGGAAAACCTGGCATGTGTGCTCTGGCTGACTTATGTGAAGTTGTCCTCCTTAGTAGAGATTCACTGAGAGGCTGTCCGCTGACTTTTCCTGTTTTTGATCCCAAATAAGGAAGACGTCCATAGATGTGAAGAATGAGCAAGGTAGCCATTTAACCTGTTTTCTCATTATTTTTAGTCCATAATTGCAGCTTCTTTGCGGTGCCTCAGTTTAAAGACAAGGCATGTGTGTTTGGTTTCTGTATCAGTTTTTCCTTAAAGACTTGCATTATCTTTTCATGTCATGTTTGCCTTTTGCACCAAGAACCTATGTAGGGATTTAAAAAATTACTCGAGCTGTAGTAGTTTTCCCTTCCACCCCCACCCACTTATTTGTAAGTGGGCATTAGGTTGTTGCCTTGTTCTTCTTTAACTCATAGTCTACCCCCAACCCCTGCCTGCTGATTCCCTTTCAGTATTGGTGTAATATTAGCACATCCCTGGCATGACTTTCATTGAGCTCATAAAATGGTTCACTTAAAAAAAAAATAAAATAACTTAGCTGGGCAGTGGTGGCATATACCTTTAATTCCAGCACTCAGGAGACATAGGCACTTCAATCTCAGCACTCAGTGAGCTCAAGGCCAGACCTGGTCTATAGAGTGAGTTCCAGGACAACCAAGGCTGTCTTGAAAAACAAAAATAAGAGCAACACAAAACAAAAAAACCCAAAAAACTTTTCATAGTTTCTTTGTGAATTTCATATCATGTACCCCAATCTTTCCCTGTTCCTCTATATCCGCCTTCTGCCCTTGCAACCTCCCCCCTCACAAAAGAAAACAAAAAAGGAAATATAATAAAGAAATAAAAAAATTAAACAATAAAAATGCAAATTAAAGGGAAAAAGTCTGGAAGTAGAATCTGTAGGGTGTCACTCAGGATGTGCTGCCCAGTCTACCCTTTTGAAATGGCTCAGCTTTTAAAGAAATGGATGTGTATGGGGTGTGCTGAGATGAGCCTTGGGTGCCATTTTCAGGAGCTTTACTTTGAGCCAGGGTCTCTCATTGGGATCTGGGATTATAATTAGGTTGGGCTGAGTGGCCAGTGTGCTCCAGAGATTTGCCCGTCTCTGACTCCCCACTGCTGTGACCACAGGCATGTGCCACCACACCAGTTTTCATGTAGGTGCTGGGGTCACACTCAGGTCCTCATGCTTGGGAGTTACACCTTTTACTGACTGAGCTATCTCCCCAGCACTGAATTTTTAACAACATTTGCATGTTCAGTTTGTGTTTGCATGACATTTACTTGCTATTTGTGCAATGCACTTGATGTTTGTCACTGTCTGAGTGTGGATCTCTTAACCCCAAGTCTGCTAATGTGTGTCCAGCTTGCACTTTGGAGAGCTAACCCTCACTTTTCTTAATGTTAGTTCCCTAGTGGATGTCACATGATCTCTCATCTAGCTGACTGCCATTTCCTTTGTCCAATCCACTCTCTGAAATTTCTAAATTCACCAGAACTTCAAGTCTCTTCAGGAACAGTTCTCCAGGCCCTTAGAATCCTGTTCTTTAGTGAGTGGCTTACAAAGGCCCACTGTAACTGACCTTTCCTCCTAGCTTTCATCTATGTCATGGTAGATACTAGTTGAGTGAAGGTGGCTGTGTTACTTTCCTTGCAGGAATTTATTTATTTATTTATTTGCTTGCTTACTTATTTTTTTGAGACAGAATTTCCTGTGTAGCCCTATCTGTCCTGGAACTTATTGTAGTCCAGGCTGGCCTCAAACTCACAGAGATCTGTCTGCCTCTGGCTCCTGAGTGCTGACTGTGGGTCACTTCTGTCTCTCTTGCTCCCCTCTCCTGTACCTGCCAGTGCTGGTTCACTTGAAGGTCTGCGGTATCGTCTGTTGTGGGTTCTTCTGCTCTTGGTGGGAAGGCCCTGGGTTTAGCTGTTGCATAGCATTGCCTCTCCATCAGATGGCAAAGCCCATGACAGGACAAGAGCAAGCTGTTCCCACTCTGCCCTGAACCAGCACTGCCCTCTCTAAGTCTTCCAGCCTTCCTGGGACTCAGTGTCTTACCCCAACAATGATGTAATTCGATTAGATGACTTCAGAGTTCTTTCAGCCTGAAAAGAAAAATTCTGACTTCTAAAATGAAATTTCTTCCCAGTGTCCATTTAGCTTGCATCGCCACTTTTTGAAACAAAGCTAGTCTGATTTGCTTAATTAAAGAGTAAACAATAAGCTGTAAACTCTCTCTTGGATGCCTGCCCATTCTTTTGTTACAGTTTCCTTTTTGTTCAAGGCAATATGAGCATATTGGTGCTCCATGGTCATTTAGTAAATCAAGCATGGGTGCCAATTTCCTTTTCTCAGCCTCAGCACTGTGGCTGCTTGCGTTTGGCCCTGACGGTTATGGTTACAAGTCCCATTGGTCGTCCATGTTTGCTGTGCCCATGGGCACACTGCAGTAGCCCTCAGTGGGCGAGTGTGTGGTAATGCTGGTGGGTAGAACTGCAGTCTGAGACTTTCCTGTTCCATCTGAATGTCATTAATCTGCATGGGACTCTTCTGACAAACCTGGAGCATTGACAGTGGGACATCAGTGTCTAGGAGTGAAAAGAGAATCTAGCAGCCTGGCTTGTATCCCCAAAAGTCCAGATTGGTTACATTGGCTACATTTCCAGCCTTTCTATACATGAGAACTTACTTTCTTCAATATAATTACCTCTGTTTTCTTTGAAAAGCTAAATTTTCAGTAATGGGTGAGTAAGCATACATGTTGTCTGTGATTGTATTGGGCTGTTGATGCCTTGGAAATTGATTTTGTTTCTAATATCAGGACAGAATAATTTGGAGCTGTGTCAGCCCTCAGTCCTGAGGTTGCTATGGTTGCCAAGAGCTTGTTGTGGGGGAGGTCTGTTTGGAATTGAAGGTGAAAACACCTGGGGTAGAGTATTGCTCAATCTGTTAGTTCTAGATTGTTAGGCAGGTTGTTGATGGTTTTTTTTTTTTTTTTTTTTTTTCATTTTTTTTTTTAGAACAAACCCGTTTTCTCACTAGTAGAGTGGGGGTAATAATTGAATTAAAAATTTCTAATATTTTATATGTATTAAAATTGGAAAAACTATATTTCAAAAGGTGAATATTGGCCAAAGTCAAGTCAGCTTACTTGTGATGTAGCAAATGTTTCTCTGAATTTTGAGACTCTGTCATTCATTGAGATTGCATATTTGAAAGGGGATATTGATTATGTGTTCATGTATGTGTGGGTTCTTGTGCATGTATATATGCATGTGGAGGCCATATGAACTTTGGGCATTGTTCTCAAGCTCTGCACAGCTTTAAAAACATGTTTAAAATTTTATTTGTAAGTGTATGTTTGCCTGTGTGAGTTTATATGCATTACAGACATGTGGGAGCAGCAGTAGGCATCAAGAGTCCCCTGAAACTGGAGTTACTGGCAGTTGTGGGTGCTGGGTACTGAACCCAGGTCTTCTGTGAGAGCAGTAAACACCCTGAACTACTGACCAATCCCCCTAGGCTCTTAACTATTTTCGAGACAGCGTCTCAGAGTTCATCTAGTGGTCAGGCTGGCCAGAGAGTCCCAGCAATCTGCCTTTTCTCCACCTGCCTAGCACTGGGGTTGAGTGCACGCTGTCTGCTTAGCTTCAAACTCACAGAGATCTGCCTGTCTCTGCCTCCCGAGTGCTGGGATTAAAGGTGTTCACTGTCCCTCACGCCCCCCCCCCCCAATAGGTTTTCTTCTTCTTTCCTGAAAAATCAAAAGATTTGTTGTTGTTTCGGGATTATTTTTTGTTTGTTAAGAAAAGTAATTAGAGCTGGGTGTGGAGGTGCACACCTTTAAATCCCAGCCCTCAGCAGGCAGAGGTAGGTGCATCTCTTGAGTTTGAGGCCAGTCTGGTCAACAAAGTGAGTTCTAGAACAGCCAGGGCTACTGAGAGAAACCCTGCCTCCTGCCACCCTCCTCAGCCCCTCCCCCAAAGAAAGTAATTGGCAGAGAAGAGACAGCCCAGGTCTGCATGTGAACCCTTTTTGTCCTTACTGTGCTTGGCTTTGGGCTGTTTAATCTTCCAGATTTCAGCTTCCTCATGTGACTTAAAAGACTCCTCACTGTGTTCTTCCTGGTAGGACAGTCTGGGGGGTAATAGCAAGACCGCCATGGTGGCCACTGTGAGCCCAGCTGCTGATAACTATGACGAAACCCTCTCAACCCTGAGGTATGCAGATCGAGCAAAGCACATTGTCAACCATGCTGTGGTGAACGAGGATCCTAATGCGCGGATTATCCGAGATCTCCGGGAAGAGGTGGAGAAGCTCCGAGAGCAGCTGACCAAGGCAGAGGTGTGAGGCACAGCTGGATGGGCTCTGTGTCACAGTGGGCCTTGGCAAGATGGAATGTGAATTTTCTTCCCCTGATTCTGTTCTGTTCTTGAGCAGTACTCTGCTAGGAACTCCCGAATTCCCTGTGGGAAGAGAAGTTTGAGTTGAGTGATAAAAGCAGGTTGCAATGTTTCAAATTTAATTTTTTTATGGCAGTTGAAAAGGACTGGATAAGAGAGAATATGGGGAGTAGGAAAATGTTTCTTTCCATTTCTGTCCAGGAAGCTGACAGACTAGAATAAGAGGGGAGAAAGAGAGACAGTGGGGACAGAATGCATGATTTAATTTTGTGCAGAAACTAACTGGGCTTACAACCATGGGGAAGGGAATTGGATGGATTTTTCTTCTTTGTTACCCTGTGGTTAGAACAGAAGGTAGGCTCACCTTTCCAAGCCACCCTTCCCTGTTACTGGTGAGCTGTGTTTGTAGAGTAATACTGTAAACCGTCTCAGGGTAGAAGTAGCCAGAGCTTGAGGTGTTCTGTGCAGCTGTCTCCATTCATTCTGTGGCATGCCATGCTTAGGTTCTGTAACAGGGTTTAAAAACCACAGTGCTTACCTGCAAGTGCTTTCCCTGTGTTAGCATGAAATGTCATACTCAGGGCGCTGCTGGGGTTAGTGTTTCTGTCCCAGGGACTTGTCTCTGGAGCTGTTACCCTCTCCTGTCTCATTAGTCTTGTTATGGTAGAAAATTGAGAAGCTACATGATCACAATAGTTACCTTGACCATGGTTTTGGTTTTTTTCCTGTTGAATTTTACCCTGATTTTATAGTTCTTCAAGAACCTTGGGGATGTAGTTTCTGGCTTCCCTTTATTAATAATAACACCATCTGGTCACTTCTCTGCCTTTTGGCTTAGATCAAGTGTTATTAACACTGTTCAGTCTGCAGCATGCACACATGTAACGTGTAGCTTTGAGTACATTCCTGAAATCACCATTAGAAAGAGTCTGAGATGTAGAAATGCCTGTGAGTCTACATGTGCAACCTATTGGAATTAAAATCATTAGCCTTCCATAAGGAGCTTGGCACATTTATTTCCTAGAAATGTAGTGAAATCCTCACAGTAGGCTAAAGGAAAGGGAAGAGTTCCGTCCTATTTCTGAATGTGCAGCAGCTAATTCTTGGGTCCGTGTTCCCCCCAGTACAGGTGTTGTGGTCTCTGATGGCCATTGACTTGCCATAGGTATGTGGAGAACTCAGTGGCAGGTGGTAGCTCTTGTCCTTTCACAGCCAGCTGGTTGGTCTTTCTTGGCACCAAACAGACATTTCACCAAGTAACATTTTGTTTTAGGCAATGAAATCTCCGGAGCTGAAAGATCGTCTGGAAGAATCTGAGAAGCTCATCCAGGAAATGACTGTAACCTGGGAGGAGAAACTAAGGAAAACTGAGGAGATCGCACAGGTTTGTGTTGGGGGCAGTTTGCTGTGGGACTTGGGTTGTGATGTGGCAAATGTAGCATATTATTTCTGGGCCTGCAGGTCCCCCCAGGGCTGAACTTTAGAGAATCGGTGTGAAGGTAAAGATTTTATAGCTTCAATAGCTTGTTTCTGTGTGAGAAATGATTAGTATCAGTATTTATTATTTGTGCTGGAGATTGAACTTAAGACCCCATCCATACAAGCTAAGCAAGCGCCCCGCTACTGAGCTACATATGTTTATTGACAATTTCATACATGCATACAATGTATTTTGGTCACAATCACTCCTTTCCTCCTAACTTGGTATTGTTCATATTATACTCATGGGTGTGTGGCCATTCACTGGGGCATGGTTGATCTAACAGGTGCCATACCCTTAAAGAAAACTGACTTTCCCTCCCGCAGCAGCCATCAACTGTCACTAATTTAGGATGGGGACTTCTACCCCTTCCACTCTGGAATGTTGACTGGCTTGATCTTGTACAGGTTTTATGGAGGCACCATAGCTTCAGTGAGTTCAGGACTGCAGTGGTCGTGCTGTGACCAGATACCCCGGCCACCTTTCTCCTTTCCAGCCTCGGGGGGCTCTTAGAGTCTTTCTATCTCTTCTTCCATGATGGACCCTAAACCTGTGTGTGTGTGTGTGTGGGGGCTTGATACAGATGTCTATTTTTGCCTTTTAAACTTGTTTTTATATTTTGAATTTTTACTGTTTGTGGACCTGGTCAGTGGCTCTGATGACCGTGACTTGAGAGGAGACATTCAGTTCTGTGTAGCTCATGGCGGTGCAAAGTGAGAAAGCGAGTGTGATGAGAAGTAAAGGAGAGAACATGGGCCAGCTTGAAAGGCCCCATGAACTTTATAGGGGAGCTTTGACCTTCATTCTGGCAAAGTGAAACTTTTATACATTTGGAAAGAGAAAAATATGAGCATCTTTATTTTTTCCAAGAATGCTTTATTTGCACTGAACAATAAAGATGTAGGACAGTCTTCCAATACTGTCAGTTCCTTTGTGTCTTGCTGCCTCTGTGTCTGGGAATGACCACTTTTCTGGTGTGTTTGCAGGAGCGGCAGAAGCAGCTTGAGAGCCTTGGAATATCTCTTCAGACTTCTGGAATCAAAGTTGGGGATGATAAGTGCTTCCTGGTTAATTTGAATGCTGACCCTGCTCTGAATGAACTCCTGGTGTACTACTTAAAGGTGAATAATGCCTTTATGGAGTGTTCTGTGACACGTGGGGACCTGTGCTTCTTACCGATTGCTTTTATTTCATCAACTGGAGTGTAGCACAGTCTTGGGTTTTTGGAATCAGTTTCCATTTTCTGTCTTTGAATGATGTCATTGAACTACTTACATAAAAAGAATATTCTGATATTATTTCCATCAAGTTAAGTAATATACTCACCACTTACTTAATATAATTTCTAGGGAATATTTTCTTAAACATGAGAGGAAATAACTTACTTAGAGCTACTTGATAGGAGGTTCATGTTTCCAACAACTTTTAGGAAATTTTAAATGTTCAAGTTATCAAACTATTAAAAACAAACAAACAAACAAGCAAGCAAACAAACAAAGGGAGCACTGATCACGTAGACATTGGGAGAATTAGCACATGAAGCAGAAAAGAGAATACAGTACACATTGAAATCTGAAAATCCTAGAAGGTGGGAGAATCAGGAAAGGTTTTGAGTCTGACACAGTAAAATATGAAGAATGCTTTCTATTATTGTGATAAAAACCAAGATCCAAACAACTTGTTGAGGAAAAGGTTTATTTTAGCTTATAGTCCATCATGAAGGAAAACTAGGACAGGAACCTGGAGGCAGAAACTGAAGCAGAGATCATGGAGGAACATGGCCTACTGCCTTGTTCTCATGGCTTTTTGTTTTTTTTTTTTTTTGTTGTTGTTGTTTTTGTTGTGTTTTGTTTTTTTTCAAGGCAGGGTTTCTGTGTAGCCTTGGCTGTCCTGGAACTTGCACAGTAAACCAGGCTGGCCTTGCACTCACAGAGATCCACCTGCCTCTGCCTCCCGAGTGCTGGGATTAAAGGCATGAGCTACCACCATCCGGCTGCTCTCATGGCGTTATCAGTGTGCCTTCTTATATCACCCAGGACCACCTGATCAGAGGTGGCACTGCCCATGCGGGGCTGGGCCCTTATGCATCAATCATGAATCAAGGACATGTCCCATAGACAATTTAATGGAGGCATCTTCTCAATTTAGTTTCTCCCTTCCCAAAGTACTGTAGTTGTTAAAGTTGACAAAAATCCAACCAGCAGCACATCTACTTTCTTACTTTTCATTGAGGATACATTGATTCCTTAGTGTATTTTGATAAGTCTCCCACTTTTTTTTCTAATATCTTATATAGTGTTTAGCAATGCTGTGTGTTAAATAATGTCTTTGACACATACATGAGCTAGTGCATATCTAGTGCAGAGTCAAGGCTTTTTTTTCTTTACACACTGGAGGAAGTTGCCTCTGGCTAGCTTTCTGGGTTCAGACTGGATATATGGACAAATTTTATAGACAGAAATACTATACATCTATACTGTATTCCCTGTTCTGTTTTCTCCCACATACGCTGTTTTTTTTTTTTTTTTTTTTTTTTTTTTTCCTATTAAAAATAGTGTGTTGGGCTGAAGAGAAATCTCAGTGGTTAAGAGCACTGGCTGCTTTTCCAGAGGACCTAGGATCAATTCTCAGCATCCATATGGTAGCTTGTAACTGTGTAACTACAGCTGACTGTTGTGGTGTAGACCTTTAATCCCAGCACTTGGGAGGCAGAGGCAAGAGGAGGATCTCTTAAGTTCAAGACCAGGGCAACCAAAGCTACATAGTGAGACCCTGTTTCAAACAGAACCAACCAAAAATATCCAACCCTCTGTAACTCCAATTTAAGGGGATCCAGTGCTTTATTTTGGTTTCCAAGGGTACCAGACATGTTAATGGTACAAAGACATACCTACAGCCAAAGTACCCATACACATAAAATAAATAAAAATTAAAACATGTCATCACAATTCTCATGGCACTTTTGAAGTGTTGACAATATCTTTTTTTGTTTTTATGCTGTGTATCTGTGTGTACACACATGTGAAGATCAGGGAACAACCTTGGGTGTCATGTCATGAAAGACACCTACTTCCTTTGAGACAGCAATTCTCAGTGGTCTGGTGGTCACCAGTTAGGCCAGATTGCCTAGCAGGTGAGCTCCAGGAACTCTCCTGTTTCTCCCTCCTCAGGACTGGGATAACAAGTATGTCTGACATTTGTAACTGGGTTCTGGAATCAAATTCAAGTCCTCATGCTTTCAAGGCAAGACATGCTGTCTCTCCAAGCCTAGCATTCTGAGTTAGAACAGAGTTTACAGATAGACACTCATGGCCTTGGGGACTGAGGCACACTGCCCCTTTGGGGTCCCAGAGTTTGGAACTCCTTTTCCTTCAAACTGCAGGATACACAGAAAAACAAAACAAAATAACCCACCAAAATGCAACCTGATTGATGTCTTTTCTCTAAGTAAAAAGTTAGTAAATCATCAGTGGCTGTTTGGAGAGGGACTTCTGGAGGAGTCAGAACATTTCTGGTTCCTTGTGTGGAGGAGGCCAGTTCTTTTCCAGAATGATCAGCCCCATTTGGTCCCAGTCTGGGGTGGTGCCAGGCTTGCCCGATGGCAAGACCATACTCATGACAAGGCACATTCAGGAGGGTGAGTGCAGTCCAAGAATGAACAGTCTCTCTGTAGAAAATGCCACCGTGTGGGAGGGGGGAATTTGGAGATTGCACTTTTTTTTCTTAGCCTCCACTTCTAAGCCAGTACAAATATATGTGACTTAAATGTGATGACCTCATCTATCTAGGTGACTCTTCCCACATCATCTGCAGATGCAGGTTCCGATTTAAAACAACTGATGTCCTCCTGTGTTGTCCAGGTTACAGGATTTTCTCCTTCAGAATGTATTCTGCTATACCGTATACTGTCACCTTTTGGAATCCTTGGGTGTAGTCTTACACACAGACAGAGAGATACAGTCCCTTATTAATTCATCCTGTTTTGTTCACTGTGTATCATCCCATCCTAGCTTTAGATACTCGATATATTTTTTGGGGACGGGGTGGGGTGGAGTAGGTGGAACATGTTTCTGACACTGGGTCTCAGGCTGACTTTGAATTTGACAGTCTTCCTGAGTGCTAGGATTATCAGCCTATGTATACCAAGGAGATAGCCTGTGAGAATTTATCTGTTTTTTCCCCTGTTGCTTAGCGCACACTGTTGACTTAAACACTGAGCAGTAATGGGTTTGCAGAGCTGAGCCTTTGAATTTAGGTCTGGGATCCTATTGTACTTTCTAAATCACAATAGATTGTAACCTCAAGTGAGAGACTGAGATTGTCCTATATGACATAAACTCTAATTGGGACTTGACAGTTTCTTGTTTTTCTAGGGATCCAATGCCTCTCACATATTTGATATGCAAAGTAAAAAAATGTATTTCTAGTTGGGCAGTGTTGGTGCACACTTTTAATCGCAGCACTTGGGAGGCAGAGGAAGATGGATCTCTGAATTCGAGTATGGTCTACAAAACAAGTTCCATAATAGCCAGAATTAGACAGGGCAACCCTGTCTTAAAAAGAAAAAAAAAAAAAAAAAGAATTTATTTTCCTAGAACTTGGATTATACTTTTGCCTGTTTGAGTTGGTGTTTCTTCTTTCTGCTGACTTGTAATCACTATCTACAAATACCAGCACCATTGCAGACTCAGTCTTGTATTGGTTGTACCAGCTTCAGGAGTCTTGGATAGGTTATAGTCCAAACAAGGAGAAAAAAACCATTTTTAAAACAGTAACTCAGTAATTATGGTTCTTCAGTGTCATGGGGGCTGAGAGGAGGAAGAAATCAGGATATACCAGCCTGTACAGTTTCCATGCCCCAGTCAGTCTCAAGTGAGGAATTAACCTGGGGTAGTGTGATAGTGACTAGGTAGCTGGTCTAGTTCTGAAGATATGCTATTAAAAGCTGAGATAGAAGGACTGGAGTGATGGCTCAGTGGTTAAGATCACTGGCTGCTCTTCCAGAGGTCCTGGGTTTAATTCCCAGCACTCACATCCCTGCTCACCACTGTCTATAACTCTTGCCCCTCAGGGTCTGAAATACTCTTTTGCTCTCCACAGGCACAACCTGCCCATGGTACACAGAATAAATGCACACAAAACACTCATACACTTAAAAATTAAAGGAAAAATGTCTTAGGAAAAAAGGAAAATGAAAGTCTCTGAAACGAGGCACATATGCAAAGGTCAGCAGGAAACTTGTGGAGTCAGCGTTTTTCTATCATGTTGGGTCTGGGGATTGAACTCAGTTTGCAGGCTTGGCAGCAAGTACCCTCACCTGCTGAGCCATTTTGCTGGCTCCTAGATCCTGTCTTTAAACAGTGTTTGTCTTTGTAGCTGTCTCATTTTGATTGAGAACAGATAGCTTTCTCCCTCCTCTCCTCTCCCGTCCCCTCCTCTCCTCTCCCGTCCCCTCCTCTGCTCTGCTCTCCTCTCCTCTGCTCTCCTCTCCTCTGCTCTGCTCTCCTCTCCTCTCCTCTCCTCTGCTCTGCTCTGCTCTCCTCTCCTCTGCTCTCCTCTCCTCTGCTCTCCTCTCCTCTGCTTTCCTCTGCTCTCCTCTCCTCTGCTCTGCTCTCTCCTCTGCTCTCCTCTGCTCTGCTCTGCTCTCCTCTCCTCTCCTCTCCTCTGCTCTGCTCTCCTCTCCTCTGCTCTCCTCTCCTCTGCTCTCCTCTGCTCTGCTCTCCTCTCCTCTGCTCTCCTCTCCTCTGCTCTCCTCTCCTCTGCTCTGCTCTCCTCTCCTCTGCTCTCCTCTCCTCTGCTCTGCTCTCCTCTCCTCTGCTCTCCTCTCCTCTGCTCTCCTCTGCTCTCCTCTCCTCTGCTCTCCTCTGCTCTCCTCTCCTCTCCTCTGCTCTCCTCTCCTCTGCTCTCTCCTCTGCTCTCCTCTCCTCTGCTCTCCTCTGCTCTCCTCTCCTCTGCTCTCCTCTCCTCTGCTCTGCTCTGCTCTCTCCTCTGCTCTCCTCTCCTCTCCTCTGCTCTGCTCTCCTCTCCTCTCCTCTGCTCTCCTCTCCTCTGCTTTCCTCTCCTCTGCTCTCCTCTCCTCTCCTCTGCTCTCCTCTCCTCACAAAGTCTCAAGTAGCTAAAGCTGGCCTTGAGCGCACTATGTAGCCAAGGCTGGCCTCAAACTCCTGGTCCTTCTTCCTCCACCTACCAGGGCCAGCTCTGCAACTGTAGTTTTTAGACCGTATTTTGATGCATTGTTGATGCATGGCTTATGCATTGAGAGTAGTATAAAGTATTTAGAATCAGATGGTAGAGAAATAGCAAATGTAGACTGACATGAATATAAGATTGTATTTTGAGCTTAAGACAACAACTGGAGGGACATTGCTACTTTTAAGGATTTAGAAGTCATGGAATGGACTTCAGAGTCTTGTGCCTGAGGGGGCTGAATGAAGTTGATGTTAATTCACAGGGAATTCTGCTTCTTTCTCAGGAGCACACGCTGATAGGGTCAGCAAATTCCCAGGACATCCAGCTCTGCGGGATGGGCATTCTTCCTGAGCACTGTATCATAGACATCACGCCTGAAGGCCAGGTCATGCTGACCCCTCAGAAGAACACCAGGTAATGTGCTTAAGTTAGTGTTAATTATACTAGGTGTGGGGGTTGAGGGTCGGGAGAGATGAGGGACATTAGGCCTGCTTTTATTTTCAGCTCACTTCAAGACACCCTGTTATGTGTCACGCCCTTTCTATTTAATCTGAACATTTCTCACACTTAACATGGTCTCATTAAAAAAATATTTATTTACTTTTAAATTAGGTATATGAATGTGTGTCAGGGGATATACTCTTGGGTGTAGGTGTTTAAGGAGACCAGAGTCATCAGATTCTCTGAAGTTGGAGTTACAGGTGTTTATGAACTACCTGACATGGGTGCTTGGAATTGAACTCAGGTCCTCTGAGAGAGCAGTATATGCTCTTAACCACTGAGCCATCTCTCCAGCTCCCTTTACTCTGTCTCAATTAGAACCTTTTCCTCCACCCTAGACTGCTCAGTTGGCAGGTTTTCTTCTGGTTTGGGGAGGAAGTCCCTAGACTCCCCATGTCTCTCTTCTTCTGCTCTGCCGTTCTTTTGGCTTGTCAGCTCCCATTTGACTGTTGGAGCTAAGCTTTGGCAGTGTCTACCCTGTTAGTTACATTGTTTAATGATGGAAGTATTCCAAAACCCTTTCCTCATCCAGCCAAAGCCCAGCTCTACCCCAGGTCATCCCTGGCACCCTGGCACTGCCACAGGCAGTCAGTCATTCCACATACTGCCCCCAAGTTAAGTCCAAGGAGTTCAACTTGGGATAACGTCCCAGTGGTGGAGGATATGGACAAAAATTTTCCAGAACTCGAGTCCTTGTTAAAAGGTGCAGTTTTGTTGCTGGCAGCAAATGCTGCCAGTTGTTTCCCTTGGCAACAGGTTCCCTCTGCTCACTGCTCACCTGGAAGATTGACGTGCTGCTTTGTGTGTGTTCAGGTGGTGCTTTCTAGAAGCTTTCCTTCTTGTCAGTTAGATAGTAAAGGTACTGTATGCTCAGGGTCAGGGTATACTCAGTGTCATACTGCTTGATCCTAGGACACTTCTCTCTGACAAGTCTGCATTTGCTGTCGAAGACTTACTATGTGTGTAGCTTCAGCAGGGTGGCTCATGGTCTATGAGTGTCAGCACAGAGGACAGGTGGGGGACCAGCGTGATCTTTGAGTGTCAGACAGGCTGATGACTGGAGTGGTCTATATGAGTGTCAGCATAGGAGATGGGCCAGTGCTGCTGTGGAAGCAGTTTCTGTCATGGGGACCCATGCAGATTGACCTTTAAGAACTGGTTTATACCTCTCTCTCTCTCTCTCTCTCTCTCTCTCTTTCTCTCTCTCTCTCTCTCTCTCCTTCCCTCCTTCTCTCTCTCCCTCACTCTTTCCCTCCCTCCCTCCTTCTCCTTCCCTCTCTCTGTTTTTCTGATGCAAGATTTCTCTGTATACCCCTGGCTGTCCTGGAACTCAGTTTGTAGACATGTCTGGCCTTGAACTTAAGAGGTCCACTTGCTTCTGCCAAACTTTGGGATTAAAGGCATGTGCCACCATGTCTGACCTCCTTCTTTTCTTTCTTAACTCATTGTATTTGAAGAATGATACTATAAAGCCTTAAGTGTGCTAAGTTTAGCACATCACATTTTTATATTTGATCTTGTACTTTGATGTCCATACAAACAGAAGCAAAAGGGTAGTATTAGTGTTTAAGAATCCATATGGAGAATAAAGTTTGAGTGGGAATAAGAGTGTGCAGATGGGAATGGATAGAAAATCATAGACACACAAAGCCAGTAAGAGCATAGCTTAGCCATATGGTGGTACATGCTCATAAACCCAGGATTAAGGAGGTTGAAGCAGGAGGCTCTTTAGCTCAAGGCTTCATTGTGAGAGCCTGTCTCAAAAAACAAAACAAAACAAAAACAAACACCAAACAAACAAGGTTTATAGCCTTACAGAGTTTAAAGAAACTTAGAGACTGAGGTGTTTAGCAGGCTCTGCAGAGGAAATGGAATCTGGAGTGAACTTGGATTGTGAGGAAGACTGTGGAGGCTGGAGAGGTGGGACCTTCTTCCATAGGCTGGAGAAGGACAGGACCTTGTTTTTTATGAAACAATAAATGATTCTAGGGACTGATAAGGTTCCCGGAAAAAAAAAAAAAATCTGTTTTCAGAGGAGCTGAAGGTTTCCTTGAAGAGGGAAGGGAGGAGATACAGAGGACCTCCTTGTGGAAGGGAGGAAAGGCCTTTCATGTCAAGTTAAAGAATTTGTACTTGATGGCCTATTTCTTAGCCAGAGAGTCACTTGGCAGGAGAGAGGCGTGGGGCTGGTATCCTGGGAATATGCACAGGCGTAGTTTTCCACTTGTGTCCTATCCTTCCAAATTCCTCCCCTGCTAGTGTTCTACCCACCATGTCTACTACTGAAGTCTGTTATTGAACTAAACAGTTCAGCTGAACTGATGAGACTTGTCTGGGTTGAAAGGACATGGATGGCGCTCTCCACTGTGGGCAGTTTAAGAATTCCCTGTAGGTCTCATGTTGTGTCCCTGGTGTCTGCCACTGTTTCTAGAGTCTGGTCACTTGGCGGGCTCTTCATCCATCTGGGTTGGCTCTGTCTTTCATTATTACCTGTCACTGCTCCATGTTTACTCCTCCCCACTGTCTAAGATGTTCAGAGCTTTGAGAAACAGTGCCATCAGTGTGTGAAGTGGGCTTAGAACTTTAAAGACTGGGAAGTTAGAATGCAGATGTCTTCAGCATCTGAGGTAAGTGTAGCGATGTAAGGGCAGGTTTTGTTCAAGGGAGTTAAGCTGCTGTGGAAGTGGAAGCAGAGGGGGTGGCAATCCTACTAATGTTGCCCTCTTCCCCACAGGACATTTGTAAATGGATCTTCTGTCTCCAGCCCCATCCAGCTGCACCACGGGGACAGGATACTCTGGGGAAACAACCATTTCTTCAGGTATGGCATTGCTCACATTCCTGAAGGTGGAAGGCCATTGAAGATGGTGTTCTGAAACAGAAGAGTCATTTTAAGTGTGAACGGCATAAAATGACACCTTATTGTGTGTGTGTGCTCATGCTTGTGTGTCCATGTTGTATGTATGGCTTGTGTGTCTATTCATATGCGAATCCTGGGGCCATAGGATAGTACTCATCAGAAGTACTAAGCTTACTTATTTGTTTATCTTTCTTCCCAGTGAAAGATTTTCCCTCAATCTGGTATCAGAATTAACTCATTTTTTTTTTTAAACTGTTGGGTTTGCTGTCTGTCTGTCTGTCAGTTATCTGTCTGCACACTGTTATTCTTTTGTCTGACAAGCAGTAGTAGAAATGGTGGATGTGGTTTCTTTATCCCCAAGAGGAGGTTGGTGGTTTCTTTGACCACACTTTCAATGAGTCCCAGCACACTGGACACTGATGGCTTAAGCAGCTTGTGTATTCCCAGACAGTGAGACGCCCTCAGGGAGAAGGCTGCTTCTCAGAAAGGCCATGGCTGCGGCCTGCTGTTTTCTTGGCACTTCCCTATGGATTAGCTGTGTCCCTGCAGCCATGAAAGAAACATTCAGCTCACAGGGACAAAAGGGCAGCAAAGGACAACCTTGCTGCCCTTTTGTCAGGGCACCAGAAATCTTCCTCTTAGTCTGCTTGAGTGGACTCTGTCTAGTAGTAGCTGCAAGGGAGTCTGCAAAGGAAGGCTGTCACCTGTGACTGCAACACTGTTCCCCAAACATGGTGGGAATTTTGCTGCATGGTGAGGCAGGCTGGCTGCTGTAATGTTCAGACCCAGGTCTCTTCTTTGTGTCCCTGGCCAATGTGCTTCTGCTGTCTAAGGGACTTTGCTCATAACCGATGCTGATCCTTACGTGTATGCCGCTGGTTGTTTTGATCTTACAGGAAAGATTAGAAGGATGCAGGTTCATGGGAAATGCTTTTCATTTTCTTTTCCACACTTAAGTATTGCTGACTTGTCTCCCAGACCCTCAGATGGTTCCGTATGGCTTTTGTGTGCACTGTGGAGTTTCTTATAAAGTCTCCAGAGACTTGTCAGCATGTCTAGTTCTCATCCTGACGTGATCCTCAGCTTTTCTCTCTCACCTAGTTTGCAGAAGTTGTTTGGACTTTGGTGTAACCACTTGTACACATTTGGATGTTTTGTTTCTACTACTAGAGCAGAAGTTCCTAATTGCAGCAGCTTCTTGGTTCTGCTGTGGTTCCCTTAGCCTCTAGCAAATGCCAGTGTGTAATGGATGGGATGAATGAGCATCCTTCTTAATTTAAAAAGTAATGACCCCCTTTTCACCCCAAGGCTTAACCTGCCAAAAAAGAAGAAGAAAGCTGAACGAGAAGATGAGGAGCATGACTCCTCCCTGAAGAATGACAGCAGTTGTGAGCATCTGGATGCTGACGGGGACTCCTCCAGTGAGGTGTCCAGTGAGATCAACTTCAACTTTGAGTATGCACAGATGGAGGTGACCATGAAGGCCCTGGGCAGCAATGGTGAGCACGGGCTGTGCTTTCAGGAGGTGCTGAGCATGTTTCTGATGACACCCTTCTTTGATGACTTCTGAACCCTGTGTCCATGGCTATAATAATTGATTGTACTTGCAGAATGTCCACTCTCTTTGCTGTGATAGACAAATCACTGCAAAGTTGTTCTCAGGGTTGAAGTGTGACTGCCTTTGGATCTTTCTTATATTTCTAGAGCATTCGCCACAACCTAGGTTCTCCATAGAACATATTTTAGCCTTCTCTTTGCTGCTTTGCAGACAGTGGGCAATCTATCTAAAGTATATAACACAAGTAACTGGCAGTGAGAAAGCCACACTTACCCAAATTGTATGAAATGTATCAGGTCATGGCAATTCAAATGATGGATGTCTGAAGTGTACCATATGTCTTAGTTGGGGTTTTACCTGCTGTGAAGAGACACCATGACCATTAACACTCTTACAAAGGGAAATATTTAATTGGTGGGATATGGTGGGGAGGGCTTGCTTACAGTTTCAGAGTTTCAGTCCATTATCATCATGACAGGGAGCATGGGGGCATGTAGGCAAATGAGAGTCCTACATCTTGTAGGCAATAGGAAATGGTCTGTGGAACTGGGTGGTGTCCTGAGCATAGGAAACCTCAAGGCTCGCCCCCACAGTGACATACTTCCCTCTAACAAGGCCATACCCACTCCAACAAAGCCACACCTCCTAATAGTGCCACTCCATATGAGCTTATGGGAGCAATTACATTCAAACCACCACATTTCTACTCCCTGGCCCCTATAAGTTTGTAACAGTATTATTATAAAAAATGCATTTAGTCCAACTTCAAAAGTTCTCATAGTCTATCACAGTCTCAACAATGTTTAAAAATCCGAAGTTCAAAGTCTCTTCTGAGATTTATGCAATCTCTTAACTCTAATCACCTGTAAAATCCAAATGAAAAAGCGGCTCACATACTTCCAGCATTTAATAGCACAGGATATACATTACCATTCCAAATGTAGGAAAGGGAGCATAGGGAGGAAATACTGGACCAAAGCAAGACTGAAAACCATCAGGGCAAACTCCAAACTCAGCATCTTCATGTCTGATGTCAGAGTGCTCTTCAGAATTCCAACTCTTTGTTGACTGCAACATAACTCTCTCTTGGGCTGGTTCCACTCCCTGTGAGCATCTTTCCTTGGTGGGTATCCCATGGCTCTGGCATCTCCAACATCTTGGGGTCTCCAAGGCAATCCAGGCTTCAACTTCACAGCTTTATGCAGTGGCCTCTCTACTAGGCCTCCATTCAGGGACACCCATGACACATGTCTGGCCTCAACAACTTTCCTTAGGTGCGGAGGCAAATTCCATGACCTGTTTTCTCCTATCCTTAACTCTAAAGCCAGAACCACATGGCCAAAGCTACCAAGGTCTGCCGCTTGCTGGGGCTGGAACATGGCCCCCTTGTTCATTTCACCTTCACCAGCTTTCTGTTTTTGATTCTAACCTTTACTACCTAAGCTTGGTTGTCCTGAATTGCTCTGTAGATAAGGTTGTCTCAAACTCAGAGATCCTCTAACAAGACCATGCCCACTCCAACAAAGCCACACCTCCTGATGGTGTCACTCCCTATAAGCTTATTGGGGCAATTGCATTCAAAATACCAGACCATACTTTCTTGTTCATTATGTTTTTTTTTTAATGCTTACATGTTCAGATCCAATGCAGTCCATATTGAACAGCCTAGAGCAGCAGCATGAGGAGGAAAAGCGGTCCGCTCTGGAGCGCCAGAGGCTCATGTACGAACACGAGCTGGAACAGCTCCGAAGAAGGCTGTCTCCCGAGAGGCAGAACTGCCGAGGTGCTGACCGGCTCTCCTTCCACTCACCCAGTGCCCAGCAGCGCCTGAGACAGTGGGCTGAGGAGAGGTAGGCATGCAGGACAGCCTGAATTGGGTAGTGCTTGTACGCCCCACCTGCAAGGGTCCTGGATGGGGACACTGGGTGATGCTTATAAACAAGTAACATCTCGAGAGTGTTTTGGCCAGCAGCCACTTTGAGTGTCTCTTTCCTTGCTTCCTTCTTCACTTCTTTCCCACCTCTCTCCATCTCCTTATTTCCTCCCCTCCTTTCCTCTTTCACTTTTCATTTGTTGTTCTTTTTGAGACAGAGTTTTATACTTACATAGATCCCTAGTTGGCTTTGAAATCGCTCTGTAATGTAGGCTGGCTTGGAATTTAGAATCCTCCTGCCTCGGCACTCTGAGCACTGGGATTGCAGGTCCGTGCTGACATGCTGCCTATGTTCGTCCCTTTTCTTTTCTGTTTTCCTTTCATAGCACTGAGGATTGACCCCATGGCCTAGTGCATGCTAGGCAGGCACTCTTCCACCAAGGTGCATTCCAGCTACTATTTTTCAGTTTTGGAAAGATGGGATTTGCCAGTACATTCAGCTTTCTTTAAAACAGCGTATGTTAGCTGAGTGTGTGACACACGCCTCCAATCCCAACACTCAGGAGGTAGAGGCAGGCAGATCTCTGAGACCAGCCTGGTCTCAGAGCAAGTTCCAGATCAGCCAGGGCTACACATAGAGAACTTGTCTCCAGATAACCACCACTACCATCACCAATAAAATGCTGTGTTAAATGCTGCTCATTTTCAGTCCGTGCGGCCTTTGGCTTTGAATAGAAAAGTATACTTTACCATTGCATCATGCTTTAGGTTATGAAGGGTGGTACATGGCCTTTTTTAAGAAACGGGGGAAGAAAGTTGATAGTCTGAATTGATGAGGTCAGGTAGGTAAAGCACAAGGCTAATAAGATACAGAGTACCAGTTTGATGTCTGTATGAGCTAATTAGTACAGCACTAAATGCCATCTCCCACAGTTCCAGAGTGCAGCACTAACCTCTTGCTACTCTGGTCTGTATACAGGCATCATCCCTGTTGACTGGAGAGTGAGGCATGTAGAGTCTCTAGTCGTACTGAGTGGATCTTGAGTTGATCATACACAGTGGATCTTAGTGTTTCATACACAGTTGAGTTTGCAGAGCTCACACCTGTCTGTGGCCAGCTTGCAAGGAGTGCTATGCTGCGACTTGGTCCAGAGACCAGTGTGTGCATGGGGTGGTGTTAGTATCAAGTTCCTGTACACAGGAGTTGTGAATTAGCTGATTGTGACTGTGGTTTCCCATATGCTGTTTTGTGTGTTGTTTCTACCTGCACCCACCGTCCTGTTTTATCTTAAAGAGAAGCAACATTGAATAACAGCTTGATGAGGCTGAGGGAGCAGATTGTAAAGGCCAACCTGCTGGTGCGAGAAGCTAGTTACATAGCAGAGGAGCTGGATAAAAGAACTGAGTATAAAGTTACCCTCCAGATTCCAGCCTCCAGCCTGGATGCCAACAGGAAGGTAAGGCATAGCAGAAATGCCGTAGCTGAGGTTGCATCGGGCTTCACCCAGTGACTGGATTAGTGGGAAGTTATTTCTTTTCTAATTTTCTGAGTGTATGTGTCTGTGTGTCATGTTGTGTGAATCTGTTAGCCACTAGGTATGTATTCCTTGCTTCCCTTGGACCTATCATTTCTTCTCATTCAGCTTCCTTTCTTCATACTGGCTTTTTTGTTATTATTTAAGACAAGACCTCAAATTGAAGGTAATTCTCCTGCCTCACCCTCCCAAGTATTGAGGTATGGGTATGAGTATCTTGAATTTGCAGTTTATAATGATTTAGGCTGGCCATGAACTGTATCCTCTTGCCTCAGCCTCCTGAGTGTAGGATTATAAGCATGCAACCCCACTCCTGGAAACATTACTGTTCTAGAAAAAGTGCTTCAGTGGCACTTAGTACATGTGATTGTTGTACAGCCACTGCTTTGCCTGATTTTCTCCTCTTTTAGTTGTTTGAGGTAGGAGACTGATGCTATATTTTGCCTGCAAATGAATGACTGGGGTACCCTAGATAGTTTATTACTGTAGGCATTCCATGTGGCTATTCCTTTAAAAGTCTACTTTATTAAGCAGTAAGATACTATTGGTTTAAACAAATGAAATCACAGTTTTGGGGGCTGGCAGGATGGCTCATTGGGTGAAGGCGCCTGCCACTGAGCTTGATGATCTGAGTTCGATCCCCAGGACTTACATGTTGGAAGGAGACTAACTCCTGCAAGGTGACCTCTGACCTCCTCATATGTCGTGGTACACACACACACACACACACACACACACACACACACACACACACACACAGTAAATAATTAAATAAAAAAAAAAAACCCTCACACTTCTGAAAATTGAAAATAAACATTTGTTAGACTAGAGTAGTAGTACACTCCTTAATCTTTAGGACAGTGATTTTCAACCTTCCTAATGCCGCAGCCTTGTAATATAGTTCCTCATGTCGTGGTAAGGAACCCAAGCCACAGAATCATGTTTGTTGCTACTTCATAGCTGTAATTTTGCTATTGTTATGAATCATAGTATAAAATCCGTGTTTTTTTGATGGTTTTAGGTGACCCCTGTGTGACCCCCAAAGCAGTCACAGTCCACAGGTTGAGAACTGCTGCTTTAATTTAGGAGGTAGAAGCGGGAAGATCAGGAGTTTGAGGCGGGCCTAGGCCACATGAAACCCTGTCTCAAAAGAGACAAACAGTTTCATGACTGTGTCAGCTAACTTTGTCTTGTTGCCAACTCCCATCTCTGCAGCGAGGCTCTCTCCTCAGTGAACCTGCCATCCAGGTGAGAAGAAAAGGAAAAGGAAAGCAGATTTGGTCTTTGGAAAAGCTAGAAAACAGGCTTTTGGATATGAGAGACCTCTACCAGGAGTGGAAGGAATGTGAAGAAGACAGCCCGGTGAGTTGCAGAAGAGTTGGTATCTGATAGTCCCAGAAGGGGCCAAGACATAGCAGATCTGCCGGCTCAGGGACATTGAATGCTTTTCCAAAATTGTTGCTCTAATTTTAAAGTAAAATTTATCTTAATTTTACTTAATTTACTTAATTTTAACTTAAGTTGTTAAGTAATAATTTTAATAATTGGCCATTTGCATGTTTTCCTTTTTATCTAGCAGATTTTCCCTTTTCCATCTGTTAGTGTGTTTATCTCAGGTTGTTTTGGGGTTCTTGTTGAGGCAGGGACCAGGCCATCTTAGCACACCAAACAGCTACCCCACAGTTTGTGGTTTTGCAGTCATTGGTGCACTGCTAGAAAGGATTTTGAAGGCATTTTGATCCCAAAGTAAGTGCCTGAGATCTGTACTGGCAAAGGGTCCTCTATTGCCAGCTTTTCTTATTCGGGTGAGCCATGTAGTAGTACATACTCAAAGCAGAAATATAGCTCATGTATTTTGTTGTTGTTTGCTTCTAGACATTTGTTCTCTTAAGACAGGGTCTCCCTGTAGCTCAGCTTGCTCTTCCTGCCTCAGCCTCCTGAGCGGTGAGATTATGGATTGTACTACCATACCCTACTTCCTATACCAATGTTTTCAATTCTGCTGGTCTTCTTTCTATATAGAGTTGTTTTCTTCCTTAGCTCTTTTTTTTTTCCAGATTGTCATCAATCCAAATGGCTTTTTATGATTAGATGATAATTTTGCTTAAATTCATAATTTTCTTCTTCATTTCTCTTCCTTTTTGACTTAGAAATAGGTGTAAAAACAGATGCAGACAAGAACTCCCCACTGCGATGCTTCGCAGCAGTCTGACAGTTTAGTAGGATCTTCTTGCCTGCAGAAACAGTGAAGAGGGTCAGTGCTCTCAGCTTTTCCTTCTCAGCCAGTCTGTCTGTTTGTCTGTCTCTCTATGTCAAAACTTCTGCACAAAGATCTCTGTGAATTCAAGACTAGCCTGGGGTGTATAGTGAGTTACACACTAGTCAAGGCTACACAGTGAGACCCTGTCTCGAACAAACAAACAAACAAGCAAACAAACCAACCTAGGCGTCAGGATATAGAGGTGAAGCTATTGGTCAAATGAGTGTATTTTATGTGATTTTCTTTTTCTTTCGAGGTTGTATGTTTGAAATCTCTTTCAGGTCATCCGGTCTTACTTCAAGCGTGCTGACCCATTCTATGATGAGCAAGAAAATCACAGTCTAATTGGTGTGGCTAATGTCTTCCTGGAGACCCTGTTTTATGATGTGAAGTTACAGTATGCTGTGCCAATCATCAACCAGAAGGGAGAGGTTGGCTTTCACTCTGTCTGCCTCACTATGCAGAGCAGTTCAGGAACAGTCAGTGGGTGGTCACAGGACACTTGTCATTCATACCTTGATTTTTTTTTAAACCAGTCCTGACTAATGACAAGTATTTGTGTTATGGGTACCTTGTATTTCCAAAGGGCCATAAGGGGGCTTTTCCTAGTTGGCTTAGATTGCAGAGCAGCTGTTAGAAAATCACCTTTTAGCTTTTCAGACATTGTTATCCTCTCTCTGGCTTTATCAAGGAAGATGGGTCCTCAAAGGGCAAAAGCTCAACCCAGAAACCAGTATTTGTTTTGCCTCCTTACTTTAGGTGGCAGGTCGGCTGCATGTGGAGGTGATGCGACTCAGCGGGGCCATTGGGGAGAGGATTGTAGGAGGAGATGATGCTACAGAGATCAGCTCTGAAAAGGAAGCCCAGGAGAACAGGCTGGTCTGCATGGTAAGCCCCAGGCCAATATTCTAGAAGGACCTAAGATTGTAGGGATTTCCATAATAATCGCATTTTCAACAACTTATAAATGCCTGTCTTCAAAGACATCTTTTTGCGGGAGCATCTTAGGGATTATGTTTGTCATACTTCTAGAGACTCACTCAGCACTTCCAATACTTCCTCTCTGTGGCCTTTGGCAAGTCACCTCTCTTCTCTGCCACTCAGCAATGGGCGAATGAGCCTGCTTACATGTCTTGCTCTGTGGAGCAGCCCAGAATTCCCATAGAAGTTTTCTATTACTGGAGCTTTCGAGTTCTGATGAAAACGAATGTTTGCCTCTCTGTGGCCTGTCCCTTAGCTGCTGCCATTTTCACTCTGCCAAGCTTCTCCATGCTTCTCCCTGGTTACCCAGTGCCTTTGCATGTGTGTCCTCCCAGCCCAAGGGTTCCTGGCCCTTTCTGTCTGATCTTCCTGTGTGTGCTGTTCATGGCACACTGTGAATGTTATCCTGAAGACCTACATCAGGTCTCGGGGTAAATGCCAGGTTCCTACTGTCCATCAGCTAAGGATATGTGGGAATGAGCAGATGCCTCTACTGTATGATCCATTGCTATGATACGCTGGCACCAGCTGTCCAGGCACACAGGAAAGCTGTGAATAGATGGAGGGTTCTGAGGGAGACTGAGGGAGATTCTGGGAGAATGAGAGGGTGTCAGCTAAAACCAGATCTGCAGGTGCTGGGTGAATGGTATGGAGGGCAGCATGCTCCCTGGCACCTGTGCCCTCTTCACTCTAGATCTAGTACAGTCCTTGTCTGAGTCTCTAATGCCCCCTAGTGGACCAGTGCTGCTAGTGGCTTAGAATCCTGGCAGGATTTTGATGACAAGAGACCAGTAAGAACCTATAGTGTTTAAAAGATGTGATTTAAAAAGTCCGTGAAGAAGCCTAGGTCAGGCTCTTGGTTCTTAACTTATCCTAGGTCAGCCTTCTTCCTTAGTAAATATTTCTAGACTTAAAGTTGTTAAAAGGAATAAGTTACACACAGCCATAGGTAGGGGAAGCTAGTGCTGCGGAGAGCAGGGCTGCTTTTTGTAGCTGTCCACATGATGAGGCCTGCAGTGTTTTGAGACATGAGTTGCTCCAGTGGGCGGGGACAATTCTTAAGTCACTAATAGTCTCACTCTTGCTAATTTGTAGCAAGAACCTCTTTCTCAAGGTCACGTGCCTGGTTACCGTAGTTAAGTGGGCTTTCTGACTTCATGTGGCTCATTTCTGAGATGACAGACAATGATTGCATCTCTGAGAGGTCAGCTTTCATAGTGTAAAATAATGAGAATGATGCTAGTTGATGGTGGTGCATGCCTTTAATCCTAGAACTCAGGAGGCAGGGCCAGGTGGATCTCTGTGAGTTCAAGACCACCCAGAACTATAGAGTGAGTTCAAGGATAGCCAGTGCTACACAGAGAAATCTTGTCTTGAAAAACCAAAACAAAAAAAACAGCAACAACAAAACAAGAATGGGAATTTGTCATTAAAAAAAAAAAGATGTGTATTTGAGATAACATGGCTTTTTTAAAAAATGATAAAATATGTTATGATATAATGGAAGATATCAAGCATGAATGTAGTAAGGAAAGTGTAGTCAGTCCCCACTCACCCTGCTCCATAGTGTCCTGACAGTCCAGCATGGCTCAGCTATGCACCTCATGATGCCACTCCCCTTAGGAGTAGCTTTATGATAGACACCCAGGCATCATACTTCATCTATAAGTAATATGTGTCTCCAAAATAGTGGGTACTTTAAAAAAATAAAATAAATAAATAGATTCCTTAAGGTCATAAACTATTCAGCCAGCTTTCTTAAGTGTCTTTGTTAGTGTCTGTAGATTCTGCATTCTTTCTCACATTGAAATTTGTTTGTCATAGAACCTGTGTGTTGCTCTGTTGATCTGTTGATTGTCCTTGCATTGCATGTTAAGAGGTGTTAGATGTAGGTCAGCAGCCAAATATAATGTGTTATATGATAGGAAAGCAAGGATGTGTTATAGGTAATGGTGTGTTTTCTGTTAAAATTACTGGCTTTTAAAATTGTCTTCATGTCATAGTGAACTCTTAGACTTAACATGTGTGTCATTTAATCCTGGGTATTTATTATTTGTATCAAATCTCTAGTGTTCCCAAAGTTGAGTAGTGTCAGCCCCTTCAGTTGCCTCTTGGGCCCTGAAGATGTGAGCCTGACCCTTATTGACTGATAGCTTTTGAATATGGCAAACATTTCTTCTTATCCTATATACATTTCCTTTTCCGGACTCAGAATCTACCACTTCTAAGAAGCAGTATTCATTTAAGTGGGACAGGTTTCTTAGAGACCTGTGCTAGCTCTGGGGCCCATTGTGTAAAAGAAAAGGACAGGTAAGACACGGTGGTGAGTGAAGTTCCTGTGAAAAGTCAAACCCAGGGATGGTTTTGGTACCATGAGCGAGGAAATTACTGGCTGTACAAGACATCTGCATTCATTTTTTCCATAATGAAAGAGTATGCCCATATTCCTGTTTTCAGAAAACATTAAGTTAAATGTCATTAATTCCTGCTGATACATTGGCTCTTTCATATTGAGCTGAAAGTTGACAATTTATAGCTAAATTTTAAAAAATGGCAATAAAAAGCTCCAAACAGCCTGTGTTCTTGGTTTATTCCTTGTTCCTGTTGCTCTTCATTTCTGGCAGTCTTGATTCTAGAAGTTCCTGTAGAGGGCAGGTTAGCACATCCCATTTTGTTTCTTGTTTATTTCAGCCTTAGATTGAGATTCATTTCTGTAGGAAAACAATGACTTTCAGATGGAATTCTGTCACAAATCAATACGTGTGCAATGTCTGCCTTGCTGTCATTCATCTTGTTTTCATTGGTGTGGCCTCACCTGTGTAAGGGTAGACATAAATCCTCCCCTCTCTGCCAGGAGAAAGCTAAGCTTAAGATTTTAATTTATACCAGCACACAGGCTAGCAAGTGGCAAAGATTATTTTAGATCTGTGTAATGCCAAGACCTTGTAATCACCCCCCACAGCATATTACCCCTCATTTGAGCTACATAATAAACATTTTCAACATGTAGAGAAAACAACCTTGAAAAAATTTCCTGTAAAATGTATCCTAGAATACTGATGGTCTGTTTGCTGTGGAGATAGAAAACAAATCACTCTTTCAGAGCCTGTCAGAGACTTGGTGGCTAGGTGGTCCAAGCTTGTTGACATCTCAGGCAGAAATGGCATAAAATGAAGTCACTGTTTGTTGCTGACCTGTTTTGTATATTTTACACAGGAAATCTGCTTTGTGTAATTGTGTGTGTCCTCAGAGTCCCTGAATGCTATGGTTATGGTTGAGGTTATTGAGCTACTAGAACTGACACCACATAGTCCAATTTATTCTCATTAAATTTATTTACTAGATATGGAGGGAATCAGACAGCTTACTGGACAGTGTAATATGTGATTAACTCAGTTGTGTGAAAATCCTGCTTGTCATCCAGGGTTTTCTAGAGAAACATAACTTATAGACTGACTCTGTCTGTCTGTCTGTCTGTCTGTCTGTCTGTCTGTCTGTCTGTCTGTCTGTCTGTCTCCTAAAGGGGATTTATTAGAATGGCTTGCAGGTTGTGGTCCAACTAGTCCAGCAATGGCTGCCTATGAATGGGAGGTCCTAGAATCCAGTAGTTGTTCAGTTCATGAAACTGGATGTCTCAGATGGTCTTCAGTGTACAGCAGAATCTCAAAGAAGTAAGCTCTAATATCATTGAAGGAATGGACTTGATAGGGAGAGTGAGAGCAAGCAGACAATGACAGCAAACTTCCTTCTAGATCTTTTATGTAGGCTGCCAGCAGAGGGTGTAGCCCAGATTCTTTCTACCTCTAAGATCCAGATTAGAAGTGGGTCTTCCCATTTAAAATGACTTAATTAAGAAAAAAAAGTTCCAGGGCTGAAGAGATGGCTCAGAGGTTAGGAGCATTGCCTATTCTTCAAAGCTTCTGGGCTCAATTTTCAGTACCCATATGGCAGCTCACGATTGTCTATAACTCCAGATCCAGAAGATCTGGTACCCTCACACAACAAACGTACATGCAGTCTGAACACCAATATACATAAAAATGAATTTAAAAAAAAGAAAAGAAAGAAAAAACTCCCTCACAGGTGTGCCTAGCCATTATGGTTTTAATTAATTCCAGATGTAGTCAAATAGACAGCAATAGCCATCACACATACTATACAGTATAATTAATAACTCTAGGATTACTTCATAATTGTGTGGTTTTAACACCATCACAAGTTACATAGAAACTCCAAGATGAAATCCAGATGCTACTGTAAAAAGTATTAAGAATGTTTGGCTGTTTTAAGATCTAGTATGGGCAGCTGGAGGTTATCTCAGTGGTTAAGGGTGTTTGCTGCTCTTCAGGAGGACCTGAGTTCTGTTTCCACCATCCACTTGCAGAGGGCTATGGAACTGTACAGCAGTGGCAACTAGCATTTAACAAGTCGACCCACAAGAACCTGCATTCATAGGCACATACCCACACACAATACATATATCCATATAGCTTTTAAAAAAATACTAAAAATGCCCTTTTCTTTAAAAGGCTCTGGTGCAGACATTTTCTCTGGGATATTGGTCCTACTGTGCACGTGCTTCTGGCCATACTTTGTAATCATGGACTCCAGGGTCCTCATCCAGAGCTTCCTTTGAGTGTTTGCCATCACTCTCAGGGGAAGGTACCCGGGCAATGTCAGTACAGAAAACAGCAACTCTAAGGTCTTTACCTCCTCCATTCTCCCCTCTAGACAAGACGGTCAAATGCAACACTCAGTGAAGTTCTCAAATAGAAATAAAATAAAAATAAAGTAATATAATTGTAGTACATGGCATTCCATTCCAGAACTCAGTTTCTCCTTAAACTTGAGATAATTGGGTGAATCTTGCCCTTTCCTGAAGATTTCCTGCTTGTTGACTCAGACACAGTTCTGTGCTTTGCTCATTGTGCTAAATACCTTTGTGCTTTCCTTATAAAATGCTGGGTGATGTTGGTTTCCAGAACCTTCTTGTGGAAATGATGGTGATGGTATCCTACATCCTGACAAACTAGGATTCAAATGCTCCAGTCAGCTTTTAAGTGCTGCCCAGCACCACCTACCTTGGTATATGGTTGCCATCATCCTGTGTCAGGCCCTGGGCCTGAGCTAGTCCTGGGCTAACACTAAAGACATAGGTTTAAAGTGGGTGCATGTTTGATGACAGAGCCAGGACGGGACCTTCCCCTATACCCCCAGTCTTTGAATTAAGTGCTCATTAAAGCCTTCTGGTCAAAACAAGTAGAGCCTTCTTTCTCTGCAGGTTAAAATACTCCAAGCCACAGGGTTGCCGCAACATCTGTGCCACTTTGTATTCTGCAAATATGACTTCTGGGATCAGCAGGAGCCAGTGACTGTTGCCCCCGAAGTGGATACCTCTTCATCTCCCACCAGCAAGGAGCCACAGTGTATGGTGGTGTTCGATCATTGCAGTGTGAGTTCCTTCCCAGTCTACCTCAGTGTCCAAGTTATTCATGTAAACACAGCTAAAGAGTGAGTGCCGCATCTGTGAATGATTGTGCCAATATTCATCTTGAAGTATTATGTAGTCCTAGAACAAAGTGTTAGTTCATTTAGCTTGTCCACAATCAAGACTCAACTTCTATACAAAGAAAAGCAAGCTGTGTAGATGTGTATGTGAGCAGTCTTCCAGAGGAAGCCTGTGTTTTACAAAAAGGTAAGAAACTAGTGTTTTAGTGAAAATGAAGATAACAAGATCAGAGACCACCTTGCTGGCCATCACCTGTTCTGTCATGTTTATTGGTCTTGACCAGTTATTATTAATGATGACATTTTTGTGGACCAAATAAACTCAAGGTAGTGGTCGTCACTCTGCCTTTGGCTGGCGACCATTGGAGTTTGGACTGGCTTTTGCTATTTATCCCACACTTGACCCACAACAAAAATGGAAACAGGCTCTCAAAAACATTGCTAACAAAATAACTTGCTATTTACAGACTATTCTTTCAAAATGAGAAGTTTTAAAGTCATGGCTATGTTTATGTATTTTTAATTTTAAAAGGTCAATTTTTTTTAAAAAAAATCAGTGGGTTTCTTTGTGGGTGTGTGCTCATGAGTGCAGGTACCCACAGAGGCATCAATCCCATGGATCTGGCCTTGTAGGTAGTTGTAAGTTACCAGATGTGAGTCCTCAGTCTTAAGCACAGAGCCGTATCTCCAGCTTCCTTCGGAGCCATACTGGATATGAAAACAAGAGTGTTGGTCGGTGTGCATGTTGCCATCGGTGTTAAATAACACTCTGTTCTATGAGGAAAGTGTGCTGTTGTCTGTGTCTTTCCTCTCTGATATCATTAAAGATGTGAAGCCTAGCTTAAGTGTCAATAGATCAAGCCAGTATGTGCTGCTCTCTAATGAGTCATTGTGTTTCAGGAGTTTAATGTTAACATCACAGAAGACTTCATTGAGTATCTCTCGGATGGGGCACTGGCCATCGAAGTATATGGACATAAAATGAATGATCCTCGGAAAAACCCAGCCCTGTGGGATTTGGGAATCATCCAGGCAAAAACAAGGAGTCTTCGGGACAGGTGAGTTTTTGATATCCATTGGATTCCCATTTCTAGTTTGAAAAAAAAAAAAAAAAAAAAAAAATGGCAGTGACTGTCATTTATTTTTAAATTATTTTTCTTCCCCTAGTGTATGTGTGTATACATATTTGTATGAATGTGGGTTTGTGCTAAGTGTGTGTTGGGAGGGGGTCAAAATTGACATGGGGAGTTTTCCTCAATCACTCCACCTTATTCGTTGAGGCACAAGGCCCCTCATTCAAACCCAGAGCTCACCAGTAGGGCTAAGCTGGCTGGCCACCTTGCTTCAAGGGTCCTGTGTGTCCACATGTTCAGAGCTGGGAGTATAGGTGTTGATTGGTTCACCCAGTGTTATTTGTGTGTTGGAGCTCTAGACTCTATTGGGCCCTCATGCCTGTACAGCAAGCACTTTCACTATTGAGCCATCACAGTTATTTTATAATCGACTGTCACCTTTTCCTAAGCATCCCCAGGTTTGTCTCTACGGCTTTAGTCTCCCAGTAAAATTTCCTTAAAGCTGTGTGAACTTTAGAGAATGATGGGAAAAATGCACTTGGGTGTTTAAGAAGCAACAGTGAGATGAAGTTCACTCAGCACAGCAAGTTTTGTCTAATTAACTAGCTGTGGAGAGGTAGATGACAATCTGCTGTAGCATTCACATTGACCCTGTCTCTGGCTCATAAGCGGTTGTTGTTGTTGGTTACTTGTTTGATTTTGTGCTGCTGGTTTGAACCTAGGGCCTCACACATGCTAGGCAAGCACTGCACAGTTCTGCATCCCCACTCCTTTCCAGTTTTGATGTAGGCTCATTTGATGACATGAAAGAATTAAAAGGGAATGACTGAAGGGGGGGGGGGGAGGTTACTTCCATCTTAAGATGGAAGCAGATTTTTTTTCTTTTTGCCAAATCCAAAATTAGAAGATGAGATTTGTTTTCTTCATTTTCTTACTGACCTGAGAGCACATCCTTCTCAAGTCACAGACGATACCTTCCTATGAGATGAGCATCCTGTGCTTGGCTTCTGTGTACTGACCAGATATTTCAGTCATTGGGTAACCACTTTCAAAAGCATTTGTCGTGACCCCACTCCATGAGTATGCTGGTGTGTGTGTGTGTGTATGTACACACTCATGTTCACAAGGTGTTTGGGCACACGTATGCATGCATGTAGAGGCCAGAAGGTGATGTCACATGTCTTTCTCTGTTGCTCTCAAAGCAGGGTCTTTCTTTTGAGCCCAGAGCTCCCCAGGTAGTCTACCTGTCCACCTTACTCTGCAGAGCCCTACATTGTTTGTGCCTTGTGTTTACTGGGATTACAGTTGGGCCACTGCACCCACTGTTTATGTGGGTTTGAACTCTGAGCCATTGTTCCAGCCCTACACTGAGTTTTAAACAAAAGTGCCAGTGATTACGGACGGTGTGGCTCAGTGTTAGAGCATTTGCTTAGCACATGCAGGCCACCTGGGTTCAGTCCTCAGAAAACCACAACAGAAAACCAAGGAGCCATCCTGTATCTGATATTATGAATTTGACTTTCAGTTCATGCTATTTGCCGTTACATGTTGTACATTTCTTTCTGATTTGAAGGTCATTTCCCTGGGCTCCTCTGTTTAAGGTCATCCTCACTGTTAAGTCAAATGTAAGATTCTAAGCTGTCTGCACTGAAGTAGAAAGGCATGGTTTGGGGGCTGTGGAGGTGGCTCAGTCGGAAGGGTGCTTCTCAGCACGCATGAAACCCTGGCTTTGATTCACAGTACTGCATACACTGGGTCTGTTGGCACACACCTGTAATCTCAGGAGAAGAAGGCAGGAAGATTGGAAGTTAAAGGTTACCTTCGACTATATACCGAGTTTTGAGCACAATCTGGTATACATGAAACTGCACACCAAAAGAAGTGTAATTTCCCAAGAACTGCATGTATTTCCTAGGTGGAGCGAAGTCACCAGGAAGTTGGAATTCTGGGTTCAGATCTTGGAACAGAATGAGAATGGTGAATACTGCCCTGTGGAAGTGATTGCCGCAAAAGATGTCCCAACAGGAGGGATCTTCCAGCTCCGGCAGGTACCAAGATTGTGATGTCATAGTAAAACCCTTCTTGCTGGGTTGAAAAGAAGAGCTTTCAAGGAGACAGAGCTAAAGAATGGGACAGAAGGTGGACAAGCCAAGTATTATTTTCCTGCTCGTGAGTTCGAGGACAGCAGTTCAAAGTGGCAGGAAGGACTGAATGTGCAGGGGCTGACCCGCCAGGTCCAGGCTGTGTACTCGTGAGCTCCTTCATCTGGATCACAGAGGGGAGGCCAGCACCAGTATTGTGGGTTTTGGTGACATTTAGTAGAGTGCTAGAAAGCCATTTGCTTGACACCTGGCAGCTGTTAAGTATGTGTGGCTGAGGTGTGGAATAGTCGCTACTTACCAGTGAGTGGCAATCTGTCAGTCTGTGTTGCTGGCTAACAGTGACAGGGAGGGTCTCCATTCATACTTTGTTTGGTTAGCAAAAAGTAGCAGTCTTTATCATGTCAGTTTCCTGCATATGCCCATATACTTAGTGCTTATTCCAGTGCTTCCCCAGACTCCCTCCCCTACACCTCCTCTTGCTGCCTTCATCTTCCCCAAATTGTATCCTCTCCTGCTTTCATGTCTGTCACACATATTTCAGAGAGTGGAAAATCTCAGTATAATTGGCATAAATAATTTGGAAATACTCTTTTTTACTACACTTTATACCATACCAAAATTTAGTAGGTTGTTCTCTATAGTTTCCATACTTTAAAACACAACCTTAGTGGGCTGGAGAAATAAATGACTCAGTGATTAAGAATTCTTTCTGCTCTGCCAGTGGATTAAAATTTGGTTCCCAGCGCCCAGGTTGCATGGCTCACAATCACCTGTACCTCCAGCCCTGGGAGATCTGAGGTCCTTGACAGTCACATGGCATATATTCACAAAGACACTCACACATCCATACATTTCTAAAAATCTTTAAAAACCCGTTATTATTAGAATTGCTATAGAGATGAATGTTAAAAGAAAAACATGAGAAGAGGTTGCAGGAAAGAGAATGTTTGCTTAAATATTTAAATTTCCTGTTCTAGAAGGAGGAAGCAAATGGGTTTTCTCAAATGCATTCATGCATGAGAGACTTGGAGCCAAAGAAGAGGATTTCCAGCCACAGTGCTATGCCGAGACACGGTGCTGTGGAGAGAGATGGCACTGTGCATTATGCTGGGTTGAGACAGTGCTGTGGAGAGACATAGCTGAATTCTTTTGTGAGGGGCCAGTGAGGAATTTTCAGACAGGTTTTCTATGTGTAGCCTTGGCTGTCCTAGAACTTGCTCTGTCGAACAGGCTGGCCTTAAACTCACAGAGATCTGTCTGCCTCTGCCTCCCAAGTGCTGGGATTAAAGGTGTGTGTCCCCACTGCCTGGCAATTCTTAGTTTAAAAACCAGACTGAAAAAAAAAAAAAAAATGAAAATGAAAACCAGACTGAATGCCAGCTTTGGTATCCTGTGCTTTAACTTAGGCCACAAGTGTTTCTCTGCAACAGTCACTCAGTGACTGTACAGGGGGCTTCACACTTTAAATAGTTGTCAGTATTATGCATTTAATGTAGATCTGCTGCCTTCTTCTTTGTGGTGCTTCCAGATTACTTATCAGTGTGCTTGATTGTTGAACTCCGGGGGCAAAGGTTGCTCACAGTTTGGATTTACTTGGCCCTAGAACAAGCTTGACCAGTTTCAATTCCTGTCCCACAGGGTTGATAGTGTCTATTTCATAAACCTTGGTCTCTGCTGGAAGTAATTTCTAGCTTAGCTAGTGGAAATTAAGGCTCTCATCGTTAACCCTTGTCAGAAAGTTGGTCTTTTTTTAGTTAAGGCCTCCGGATGGAGGCTCAGAACGCTATATAGACTATGCTGGCCTGGAACTCTATGTAGCCCAGGATAGCCTAGAACTCTATATGGCTCAGGATAGCCTAGAGCCCAATGCAGCCCAAGCTAGCCTTGAACTCACAGAGATCTTCCTGCCTGTCTCCTGAGTGCTAAAGTTACTTGTGTGCACCACCACACCTGGCTCAGTTGAACATTTTTTATTAGGCACTGTTTATATTTCCTTTGCTTGTAAGTTTTCATTCACATGTTCTGTCACATAACACATCTGACAGGTAAGCCAAGAGGATTGCCTTGAATTCAAGATTAGGCCTGGGTACATAGTGAGTACTACGCCAGCGCCAGCTAGACCTACATGACAAGCCCTTGACTTTCATTAAATAAAACACAAGAAACTTTCTTCTAGTTTCTTATTATTCAGGAATTATAAAAAATGTATGTTCCGTTTGTCTCCTATTTGCTTGAAGAAAAATGCATTTTCCTGACTAGGTTTGAATTTGTGCTTTAGTATTTAACAGTGATGAGATAGGTGGATGCCTCTAAAACTAACTGCATTTCTTTATATCAGGCTGTAGGGGTCTCTCTAAACCAGAGTTCTGAAAATCAAAAAGCTGATTTTTCTCTGTGCTGCAGGGGCAGTCCCGGCGAGTTCAAGTTGAAGTGAAGTCTGTACAGGAGTCAGGAACTTTACCTCTGATGGAAGAGTGCATAATGTCAGTTGGCATTGGGTGTGTGAAAGTTAGACCCATCAGGCCTGCTAAGATCCATGAGACCTTCCATGTAAGTTTCTGTGCCTGCTCTGTGCTTTTTGAAAGGCAACAGCAGACCAGAGTCTTTTGAGACATCGCTGCCCCTGACCCTTTCTCTGCCCTTAGTATCTTCTCCAGTGCACTCACTGCCTTTACAAGAGGCCCTTGCACTAGGCTGTTTGTTAATGTGTGTTGTTGTTGTCCTAGTGTGTGGTGAACTGAGAGTTAAAACCTCTCAGTCTGGCAAACCACCAAGCCTAACAGTGATTAACTTCCTCCCCTGGCCCACCCCTTTATAGAACCCCCCACTGACTGGAAAAGACTCTTTGTCAGCAGGTGTTTGATTTCTCCTGGTGTTGGGGGGTTGTAAGCCCAGCAGGGAGAGCATTGTACACAGACTTGGAAAAGGTCAGGGGAACCTCTTCACTTTCTCTAGAAGCTCCTAGTCTTACCAGCTTCCTCACAGTGGAGGGCTGGGATGAGGCTGGGTGGGCTGCCAATTAAACAAGAAGGCAGGAACTGTGGGAGAAGATTGTGCTTGTGTATGGAGGCCTGATTTGTGGGTAAATAATTGTTTTGGTTCTACATAATATGCTGTTTTCTTTTAGGAGGAAGAGGAGGACATGGACAGCTACCAGGTAATTGAGCACCTGTTGGCCTCATCAAATCAGCTTGATTCAAGTGCTTAATTACACGGGCCAGGATCTCTCTGCACTACTTGATAATTAAACAATTCTGCTTTTCCTGAAAGTCAAACAAAGTATGGATGCTGGGTGTCATAGAGGGGGGCTGGGGAGTTAGGACTAATAAGGCCCTGTGGCAGAAGCCTTTCTTAGTCAGGGCCTCTGCATTGGGCTGTTTACACAGATACCTTGCCTGGGTTCCCCTTGAGCAGAGTAGTCGCCCATGGTTTTGTGGGGGGTGGTACATAGGGTTATAAGTATGCCTGTTTCTGGGTCTTATGTGTGTGAAGCCAGGTTACCCTGAAATTTTTACTTCCTTGACTTATCCATTAGTTTGGGGAGGAGAGTTTATTACCCCCATCTTTTCCTTTCCTAATGTGCCAGCTTTTGTTTGTGTCTGTGAAGTTGCATCTTGTTAGTCATCATTTAAGACTGCCGGGGATCTTTGGAGCCTGATTATGTCATCCTCTGTAGTCACTCTCCTGGCTTTGCATCATCCTAATTCGATAGAAATGTCTGCCTTCCTATAAGTCACTGATAAAAGAAGAAGAAAACAAAAACACCTCATCTTTCAGCTGGGGTTGAACATGGTACTAGTAGTGGGGTTTTCTTTTAAACAGACGTTATTCCATTCATCACCACTCTCTGGATGTGATATTTGCGTCCCCTGCACTGCCCCTTAAAGTGGATGCACAGCCTGTTTCTCCATCTCGTCCACAGGAATGTCATAGGCTATTTGGTTAAATGCCCTGCTGAAACCCAGATACTTGACATCTGCAGCATTCCTCCGAACCACCCAGTCCCCTAACCATGTTACAAAGGAAATGAGGTCAGGGTGGTGTTCTGGCAGGTGTTGACTGGCGGAGCTGAGTCTGTCAGTAACAACCCCTGTCCTCTCACCCACCGCTATCTTCCAGATGCACAGACTCAAGGAGGAGAAGCACTATGTGCTGCGTCCTCGGAGTCTAGTGTGACACGACAGGGGGCGGTGGCTAGAAACTTGAAGGATCTGAGGAGTAGAAGTTCGAAACTTTTTAAATACAATTTGTGAGTCTTGTCCAGCAAGGCAACCTTGTAGAAAGATGCTGTTTTTCAGCAAGTACAAAGAGCCAGTTCTTCAGGGCCTATCTACTCTAGAGTAAGCTAATGCTTTCTGTTTTGGGAGTTAGTCTGAGTTGTAGGTAGAATTGCTGTTGGTGCTACATGTTGAGCTGTTACATAGTGCAGTTGGTAGAGTGCTTGCCTAGCAAACATGAAGCCCTTGATTCATTTTCCATGCCTCACTCACTCTGGGCATGGTGACAGAGGTGAACCCAGCACTCTGAGGTGGGAACAGAGACTTGTGAAGTTCAAGGTCATCTTCAGCTACGTATAGTGAAGACCAAAAAGAAAGAAAAAAGGCAGGGAATAGTTGTATGCTGCTTGTGTCTTCGAGTTAAGAGAGTGAGGTTAGTTTGGGGAACGTCTGGCTTGGATGTTACATTGAGTTTGGCTTACCCTGTTTTCTTCCAGGATAGGGATTTAGAGAGGCTGCGTAGAAAATGGCTCAATGCATTAACCAAGCGTCAAGAATACTTGGATCAGCAACTGCAGAAGCTCGTCAGTAAACATGGTAGGAAGAACAAGTGGGGCATTTCCCTCCCCATGGCAGTGCGGCCAGGGCATCTCATTGATAGCCTTTTTGTAGCCAGCTGAGGGCCCAGTGAATGTGGTGGTGAGGATGGATGCCTGTTCTTGGCTTGGGGTCTATCCTTTATTTGGTTGTAATGATATCTTGTAGTTTTTTTTTTTTTTTTGGAGTAGGGCACAGGCATACATGTAGGCAAAACATCTATACACATTACAAAATAACTGGGAGATAGGTCTGATGTTTCCTGTTGTAGGTACTGGGAGCTTGGAACCTATGCCAGTTTATCAGACCCTGCACCAGAGGTCTGTCATCTGTAAGAAGCCTCTGCAAGTTCCCATTAACCTTAGGCAGGGGAGCATGTTTGCTTAAAGAAAATATAGAAACAGGCTGGAGAAATGACAGCTCACAACAGTCTGTGACTCATGTTCCAGGGAGTACGATGCCCTCTTCTGGCCTCTGGGGGCTCCTGGTTACACAAGGTGCACACATACTCACAGTCTCCCTCTCCCCAGGCAGTGAATAAATACATCTATAAAATATATGGGAACAGTGAGCAGGATGGCTAGACCTAACCCTGATTCCTTTCTTCTAGACAAAACTGAGGATGATGCTGACCGAGAAGCACAGCTGTTAGAGATGCGGCTGACTCTCACAGAGGAAAGAAACGCAGTGATGGTGCCCTCTGCTGGCAGTGGCATCCCAGGGGCACCTGCAGAATGGTAAGGTCCTACAAGGTGTCTTCTGAATCCCCATGGTGACCAGGTACCTCTCCCCCCCCCCCTTGGGCTGTGCTGCATTTAATGGATGGTTCAGCATGGTGTATGAGAACAGAGCTATTTGTGTTGAAAGACTGTTAAATTATTTTCATGAGTTGGATATGGCTATGCCCTGAAACTGTTTTATTAAATAATATTGTTATTGGCCAAGGTAATTAGGATTTCTGAGAACTTAAATCAATATTTAGTACCACTGCACTTAGCATTAATAATAGTTAACATGTTAATTAATCATTGGGTCCCTTAAAAGAATGTTATGTCATAAGAAAACTGCATCTCAACCAGTTTTTGGTTTTGGTGCTTAAGCCATGCTGTCAGCAATGCTTTCTGACACTTGACAGAAATTAAAAATAGCAAGTTAAGCCACAAGGAACCCTTAAGTATGTCATTTGGCAAGAAAGAAAGCTTTACACAGGTTGATGGTGAAGGTGGGTATGTCTGTAAGCGTAAACTCTCATGTCCTAGCATAGGAAACATCTGCAGTCAAATCATGAAACTTGTCACACCAACCCAGAGTGAGATAAGTGCCCAGGCCATTGTCACCTGAGCAACATGAGTCTTTTGTGTCTTGGGTACTGTATATAACCTGTCCTTCCTGTTTTA